>NC_134429.1:8506676-9756676 GCF_030867145.1 Opisthocomus hoazin
ACATTTGAAGTTTGAGGTGGCAAGACAAGCAAGCAGCCCCAGTCTCTGTGCCTCTGTGCGAGCAGTGCCATGGGCAGATGAGGCTGAGCAACAGCTTTCCAGGCTGGCTATTTCTGGCTGCCAGCTATCTGCAGATATTCACATTTTGGGAGCAGGGCTGCCGGAGGCGCCCCACACGGACCACCTAAGCTACGTTTGAAGTTTGAGGGGGCAACACAAGCAAGCAGCCCCAGTCTCTGTGCCTCTGTGCGAGCAGTGCCATGGGCAGATGAGGCTGAGCAACAGCTTTCCAGGCTAGCTCTTTCTGGCTGCCAGCTATCTGCTGACGTTCGCATTTTCAGAGAAGGGCTGCCGGAGGCCCCATTCAAGGACCACCTAAGCTACGTTTGAAGTTTGAGGGAGCAAGACAAGCAAGCAGCCCCAGTCTCTGTGCCTCTGTGCGAGCAGTGCCGTGGGCAGATGAGGCTGAGCAACAGCTTTCCAGGCTAGAACATTCTGCCTGCAAGCTATCTGCAGACGTTCGCATTTTCAGAGCATGGCTGCCAGACGCTCTCTGCACGGACTGCCAAAGATATGTTTGAAGTTTGAGGGGGCAAGACAAGCAAGTAGCCCCAGCCTCTGTACCTCTGTGCGAGCAGTGCCATGGGCAGATGAGGCTGAGCAACAGCTTTCCAGTCTAGCTCTTTCTGGCTGCCAACTATCTGCAGATGTTCGCATTTTGGGAGAAGGGCTGCCGGAGTCCCCATTCACGGACCACCAAAGCTATGTTTGAAGTTGGAGGGGGCAAGACAAGCAAGCAGCCCCAGTCTCTGTGCCTCTGTGCGAGCAGTGCCATGGGCAGATGAGGCTGAGCAACAGCTTTGCAGGCTAGCTCTTTCTGGCTGTAGCTATCTGCTGACGTTCGCATTTTGGGAGAAGGGCTGCCGGAGTCCCCATTCACGGAACACCAAAGCTACATTTGAAGTTTGAGGGAGCAAGACAAGCAAGCAGCCCCAGTCTCTGTGCCTCTGTGCGAGCAGTGCCGTGGGCAGATGAGGCTGAGCAACAGCTTTCCAGGCTAGAACATTCTGCCTGCAAGCTATCTGCAGACGTTCGCATTTTCAGAGCATGGCTGCCAGAGGCTCTCTGCACGGACTGCCAAAGATATGTTTGAAGTTTGAGGGGGCAAGACAAGCAAGCAGCCCCAATCTCTGTGCCTCTGTGCGAGCACTGCCATGGGAAGATGAGGCTGAGCAACAGCTTTCCAGGCTGGATCCTTCTGCCTGCAAGCTATCTGCAGATGTTCGCATTTTCAGAGCATGGCTGCCGATGGCCCCATGCACGGACCCCCAAAGATACATTTGAAGTTTGAGGTGGCAAGACAAGGAAGCAGTTCCAGTCTCTGTGCCTCTGTGCGAGCAGTGCCATGGGCAGATGAGGCTGAGCAATAGCTTTCCAGGTTAGATCTTTCTGGCTGCAGGTATCTGCTGACGTTCGCATTTTCGGAGAATGGCTGCCGGAGGCCCCATTCACGGACCACCAAAGCTACATTTGAAGTTTGAGGTGGCAAGACAAGCAAGCAGCCCCAGTCTCTGTGCCTCTGTGTGAGCAGTGCCATGGGAAGATGAGGCTGAGCAACAGCTTTCCAGGCTGGATCCTTCTGCCTGCAAGCTATCTGCAGACGTTCGCATTTTCAGAGCATTGCTGCCAGAGGCTCTCTGCACGGACTGCCAAAGATATGTTTGAAGTTTGAGGTGGCAAGACAAGCAAGCAGCCCCAGTCTCTGTGCATCTGTGCGAGCAATGCCATGGGCAGATGAGGCTGAGCAACAGCTTTCCAGGCTAGCTCTTTCTGCCTGCAAGCTATCTGCAGATGTTCACATTTTGGGAGCAGGGCTGCCGGAGGCTTTCTGCACGGACAACCTAAGATACGTTTGAAGTTTGAGGGAGCAAGACAAGCAAGTAGCCCCAGTCTCTGTGCCTCTGTGCGAGCAGTGCCATGGGCAGATGAGGCTGAGCAACAGCTTTCCAGGCTAGCTCTTTCTGCCTGAGAGCTATCTGCAGACGTTAGCATTTTCAGAGCATGGCTGCCGGAGACCACCTTCAAGGACCACTTAAGCTATTTTTGAAGTGTCAGGAGGCAAGACAAGCAAGCAGCCTCAGTGTCTGTGCCTCTGTGCGAGCAGTGCCATGGGCAGATGAGGCTGAGCAACAGCTTTCCAGGCTAGATCTTTCTGCCTGCGAGCTATCTGCAGACGTTCGCATTTTCGGAGCAGGGCTGCTGGAGGCCCCATGCACTGACCACCAAAGCTACATTTGAAGTTTGAGGTGGCAAGACAAGCAAGCAGCCCCAGTCTCTGTGCCTCTGTGCGAGCAGTGCCATGGGCAGATGAGGCTGAGCAACAGCTTTCCAGGCTGGCTATTTCTGGCTGCCAGCTATCTGCAGATATTCACATTTTGGGAGCAGGGCTGCCGGAGGCGCCCCACACGGACCACCTAAGCTACGTTTGAAGTTTGAGGGGGCAAGACAAGCAAGCAGCCCCAGTCTCTGTGCCTCTGTGCGAGCAGTGCCATGGGCAGATGAGGCTGAGCAACAGCTTTCCAGGCTAGCTCTTTCTGGCTGCCAGCTATCTGCTGACGTTCGCATTTTCAGAGAAGGGCTGCCGGAGGCCCCATTCAAGGACCACCTAAGCTACGTTTGAAGTTTGAGGGAGCAAGACAAGCAAGCAGCCCCAGTCTCTGTGCCTCTGTGCGAGCAGTGCCGTGGGCAGATGAGGCTGAGCAACAGCTTTCCAGGCTAGAACATTCTGCCTGCAAGCTATCTGCAGACGTTCGCATTTTCAGAGCATGGCTGCCAGACGCTCTCTGCACGGACTGCCAAAGATATGTTTGAAGTTTGAGGGGGCAAGACAAGCAAGTAGCCCCAGCCTCTGTACCTCTGTGCGAGCAGTGCCATGGGCAGATGAGGCTGAGCAACAGCTTTCCAGTCTAGCTCTTTCTGGCTGCCAACTATCTGCAGATGTTCGCATTTTGGGAGAAGGGCTGCCGGAGTCCCCATTCACGGACCACCAAAGCTATGTTTGAAGTTGGAGGGGGCAAGACAAGCAAGCAGCCCCAGTCTCTGTGCCTCTGTGCGAGCAGTGCCATGGGCAGATGAGGCTGAGCAACAGCTTTCCAGGCTAGCTCTTTCTGCCTGCGAGCGATCTGCTGACGTTCGCATTTTCGGAGCAGGGCTGCCAATGGCCCCATGCACGGACCCCCAAAAATACATTTGAAGTTTGAGGGGACAAGACAAGCAAGCAGTCCCAGTCTCTGTGCCTCTGTGCGAGCAGTGCCATGGGCAGATGAGGCTGAGCAACAGCTTTGCAGGCTAGCTCTTTCTGGCTGTAGCTATCTGCTGACGTTCGCATTTTGGGAGAAGGGCTGCCGGAGTCCCCATTCACGGACCACCAAAGCTACATTTGAAGTTTGAGGGAGCAAGACAAGCAAGCAGCCCCAGTCTCTGTGCCTCTGTGCGAGCAGTGCCGTGGGCAGATGAGGCTGAGCAACAGCTTTCCAGGCTAGAACATTCTGCCTGCAAGCTATCTGCAGACGTTCGCATTTTCAGAGCATGGCTGCCAGAGGCTCTCTGCACGGGCTGCCAAAGATATGTTTGAAGTTTGAGGGGGCAAGACAAGCAAGCAGCCCCAGTCTCTGTGCCTCTGTGCGAGCAGTGCCATGGGAAGATGAGGCTGAGCAACAGCTTTCCAGGCTGGATCCTTCTGCCTGCAAGCTATCTGAAGATGTTCGCATTTTCAGAGCATGGCTGCCGATGGCCCCATGCACGGACCCCCAAAGATACATTTGAAGTTTGAGGTGGCAAGACAAGGAAGCAGTTCCAGTCTCTGTGCCTCTGTGCGAGCAGTGCCATGGGCAGATGAGGCTGAGCAATAGCTTTCCAGGTTAGATCTTTCTGGCTGCAGCTATCTGCTGACGTTCGCATTTTCGGAGAATGGCTGCCGGAGGCCCCATTCACGGACCACCAAAGTTACATTTGATGTTTGAGGTGGCAAGACAAGCAAGCAGCCCCAGTCTCTGTGCCTCTGTGTGAGCAGTGCCATGGGAAGATGAGGTTGAGCAACAGCTTTCCAGGCTGGATCCTTCTGCCTGCAAGCTATCTGCAGACGTTCGCATTTTGGGAGCAGGGCTACCGGAGGCCCCAGGCACGGACCACCTAAGCTACGTTTGAAGTTTGAGGGAGGAAGACAAGCAAGCAGCCCCAGTTTCTGTGCCTCTGTGCGAGCAGTGCCATGGGAAAATGAGGCTGAGCATCAGCTTTACAGGCTAGCTATTTCTGCCTGCGAGCGATCTGCAGACGTTCGCATTTTCGGAGCATGGCTGCCGAAGGCCCCCTGCACGGACCACTTAAGCAATTTTTGAAGTGTCAGGAGGCAAGACAAGCAAGCAGCCCCAGACTCTGTGCCTCTGTGCGAGCAGTGCCATGGGCAGATGAGGCTGAGCAACAGCTTTCCAGGCTAGCTCTTTCTGCCTGCAAACTATCTGCAGACGTTAGCATTTTCAGAGCAGGGCTGCCGAAGGCGCCCTACACGGACCACCAAAGCTACGTTTGAAGTTTGAGGGAGCAAGACAAGCAAGCAGCCCCAGTCTCTGTGCCTCTCTGCGAGCAGTGCCATGGGCAGATGAGGATGAGCAACAGCTTTCCAGGCTAGCTCTTTCTGGCTGCCAGCTATCTGCAGACGTTCGCATTTTCGGAGAAGGGCTGCCGGACGCCCCATTCACGGACCACCTAAGATACGTTTGAAGTTTGAGGTGGCAAGACAAGCAAGTAGCCCCAGTCTCTGTGCATCTGTGCGAGCAATGCCATGGGCAGATGAGGCTGAGCAACAGCTTTCCAGGCTAGCTCTTTCTGCCTGCAAGCTATCTGCAGATGTTCACATTTTGGGAGCAGGGCTGCCGGAGGCTTTCTGCACGGACAACCTAAGATACGTTTGAAGTTTGAGGGAGCAAGACAAGCAAGTAGCCCCAGTCTCTGTGCCTCTGTGCGAGCAGTGCCATGGGCAGATGAGGCTGAGCAACAGCTTTCCAGGCTAGCTCTTTCTGCCTGAGAGCTATCTGCAGACGTTAGCATTTTCAGAGCATGGCTGCCGGAGACCACCTGCAAGGACCACTTAAGCTATTTTTGAAGTGTCAGGAGGCAAGACAAGCAAGCAGCCTCAGTGTCTGTGCCTCTGTGCGAGCAGTGCCATGGGCAGATGAGGCTGAGCAACAGCTTTCCAGGCTAGACCTTTCTGCCTGCGAGCTATCTCCAGACGTTCGCATTTTCGGAGCAGGGCTGCTTGAGGCCCCATGCACTGACCACCAAAGCTACATTTGAAGTTTGAGGTGGCAAGACAAGCAAGCAGCCCCAGTCTCTGTGCCTCTGTGCGAGCAGTGCCATGGGCAGATGAGGTTGAGCAACAGCTTTCTAGGCTGGCTATTTCTGGCTGCCAGCTATCTGCAGATATTCACATTTTGGGAGCAGGGCTGCCGGAGGCGCCCCACACGGACCACCTAAGCTACGTTTGAAGTTGGAGGGGGCAAGACAAGCAAGCAGCCCCAGTCTCTGTGCCTCTGTGCGAGCAGTGCCATGGGCAGATGAGGCTGAGCAACAGCTTTCCAGGCTAGCTCTTTGTGCCTGCGAGCTATCTGCAGATGTTCGCATTTTGGGAGCAGGGCTACCGGAGGCCCTAGGCACGGACCACCTAAGCTACGTTTGAAGTTTGAGGGAGCAAGACAAGCAAGCAGCCCCAGTCTCTGTGCCTCTGTGTGAGCAGTGCCGTGGGCAGATGAGGCTGAGCAACAGCTTTCCAGGCTAGAACATTCTGCCTGCAAGCTATCTGCAGACGTTCGCATTTTCAGAGCATGGCTGCCAGAGGCTCTCTGCACGGACTGCCAAAGATATGTTTGAAGTTTGAGGGGGCAAGACAAGCAAGCAGCCCCAGTCTCTGTGCCTCTGTGCGAGCACTGCCATGGGAAGATGAGGCTGAGCAACAGCTTTCCAGGCTGGATCCTTCTGCCTGCAAGCTATCTGCAGATGTTCGCATTTTCAGAGCATGGCTGCCGATGGCCCCATGCACGGACCCCCAAAGATACATTTGAAGTTTGAGGTGGCAAGACAAGGAAGCAGTTCCAGTCTCTGTGCCTCTGTGCGAGCAGTGCCATGGGCAGATGAGGCTGAGCAATAGCTTTCCAGGCTAGATCTTTCTGGCTGCCAACTATCTGCATATGTTCGCATTTTCGGAGAATGGCTGCCGGAGGCCCCATTCACGGACAACCAAAGCTACATTTGAAGTTTGAGGTGGCAAGACAAGCAAGCAGCCCCAGTCTCTGTGCCTCTGTGCGAGCAGTGCCATGGGCAGATGAGGCTGAGCAACAGCTTTCCAGGCTAGCTTTTTCTGCCTGCGAGCTATCTGCAGATGTTCGCATTTTGGGAGCAGGGCTACCGGAGGCCCTAGGCACGGACCACCTAAGCTACGTTTGAAGTTTGAGGGAGCAAGACAAGCAAGCAGCCCCAGTCTCTGTGCCTCTGTGCGAGCAGTGCCGTGGGCAGATGAGGCTGAGCAACAGCTTTCCAGGCTAGAACATTCTGCCTGCAAGCTATCTGCAGACGTTCGCATTTTCAGAGCATGGCTGCCAGAGGCTCTCTGCACGGACTGCCAAAGATATGTTTGAAGTTTGAGGGGGCAAGACAAGCAAGTAGCCCCAGCCTCTGTGCCTCTGTGCGAGCAGTGCCATGGGCAGATGAGGCTGAGCAACAGCTTTCCAGGCTATGTTTTTCTGGCTGCCAACTATCTGCATATGTGCGCATTTTCGGAGAAGGGCTGCCGGAGGCCCCATTCACGGACCACCAAAGCTACATCTGAAGTTTGAGGGGGCAAGACAAGCAAGCAGCCCCAGTCTCTGTGCCTCTGTGCGAGCAGTGCCATGGGCAGATGAGGCTGAGCAACAGCTTTCCAGGCTAGCTTTTTCTGCCTGCGAGCTATCTGCAGATGTTCGCATTTTGGGAGCAGGGCTACCGGAGGCCCCAGGCACGGACCACCTAAGCTACGTTTGAAGTTTGAGGGAGGAAGACAAGCAAGCAGTCCCAGTTTCTGTGTCTCTGTGCGAGCAGTGCCATGGGAAAATGAGGCTGAGCATCAGCTTTACAGGCTAGCTATTTCTGCCTGCGAGCGATCTGCAGACGTTCGCATTTTCGGAGCATGGCTGCCGAAGGCCCCCTGCACGGACCACTTAAGCAATTTTTGAAGTGTCAGGAGGCAAGACAAGCAAGCAGCCCCAGACTCTGTGCCCCTGTGCGAGCAGTGCCATGGGCAGATGAGGCTGAGCAACAGCTTTCCAGGCTAGCTCTTTCTGCCTGCAAACTATCTGCAGACGTTAGCATTTTCAGAGCAGGGCTGCCGAAGGCGCCCTACACGGACCACCAAAGCTACGTTTGAAGTTTGAGGGAGCAAGACAAGCAAGCAGCCCCAGTCTCTGTGCCTCTCTGCGAGCAGTGCCATGGGCAGATGAGGATGAGCAACAGCTTTCCAGGCTAGCTCTTTCTGGCTGCCAGCTATCTGCAGACGTTCGCATTTTCGGAGAAGGGCTGCCGGACGCCCCATTCACGGACCACCTAAGATACGTTTGAAGTTTGAGGTGGCAAGACAAGCAAGCAGCCCCAGTCTCTGTGCATCTGTGCGAGCAATGCCATGGGCAGATGAGGCTGAGCAACAGCTTTCCAGGCTAGCTCTTTCTGCCTGCAAGCTATCTGCAGATGTTCACATTTTGGGAGCAGGGCTGCCGGAGGCTTTCTGCACGGACAACCTAAGATACGTTTGAAGTTTGAGGGAGCAAGACAAGCAAGTAGCCCCAGTCTCTGTGCCTCTGTGCGAGCAGTGCCATGGGCAGATGAGGCTGAGCAACAGCTTTCCAGGCTAGCTCTTTCTGCCTGAGAGCTATCTGCAGACGTTAGCATTTTCAGAGCATGGCTGCCGGAGACCACCTGCAAGGACCACTTAAGCTATTTTTGAAGTGTCAGGAGGCAAGACAAGCAAGCAGCCTCAGTGTCTGTGCCTCTGTGCGAGCAGTGCCATGGGCAGATGAGGCTGAGCAACAGCTTTCCAGGCTAGATCTTTCTGCCTGCGAGCTATCTGCAGACGTTCGCATTTTCGGAGCAGGGCTGCTGGAGGCCCCATGCACTGACCACCAAAGCTACATTTGAAGTTTGAGGTGGCAAGACAAGCAAGCAGCCCCAGTCTCTGTGCCTCTGTGCGAGCAGTGCCATGGGCAGATGAGGCTGAGCAACAGCTTTCCAGGCTGGCTATTTCTGGCTGCCAGCTATCTGCAGATATTCACATTTTGGGAGCAGGGCTGCCGGAGGCGCCCCACACGGACCACCTAAGCTACGTTTGAAGTTTGAGGGGGCAAGACAAGCAAGCAGCCCCAGTCTCTGTGCCTCTGTGCGAGCAGTGCCATGGGCAGATGAGGCTGAGCAACAGCTTTACAGTCTAGCTCTTTCTGCCTGCGAGCTATCTGCAGACGTTCGCATTTTCAGAGCAGGGCTGCTGGAGGCCCCCTGCACGGACACCCTAAGGTACGTATCAAGTTGGGGTTGGCAAGACAAGTAAGCAGCCCCAGTCTCTGTGCCTCTGTGCGAGCAGTGCCATGGGCAGATGAGGCTGAGCAACAGCTTTCCAGGCTAGCTCTTTCTGCCTGCGAGCGATCTGCTGACGTTCGCATTTTCGGAGCAGGGCTGCCAATGGCCCCATGCACGGACCCCCAAAAATACATTTGAAGTTTGAGGGGACAAGACAAGCAAGCAGTCCCAGTCTCTGTGCCTCTGTGCGAGCAGTGCCATGGGCAGATGAGGCTGAGCAACAGCTTTGCAGGCTAGCTCTTTCTGGCTGTAGCTATCTGCTGACGTTCGCATTTTGGGAGAAGGGCTGCCGGAGTCCCCATTCACGGACCACCAAAGCTACATTTGAAGTTTGAGGGAGCAAGACAAGCAAGCAGCCCCAGTCTCTGTGCCTCTGTGCGAGCAGTGCCGTGGGCAGATGAGGCTGAGCAACAGCTTTCCAGGCTAGAACATTCTGCCTGCAAGCTATCTGCAGACGTTCGCATTTTCAGAGCATGGCTGCCAGAGGCTCTCTGCACGGACTGCCAAAGATATGTTTGAAGTTTGAGGGGGCAAGACAAGCAAGCAGCCCCAGTCTCTGTGCCTCTGTGCGAGCAGTGCCATGGGAAGATGAGGCTGAGCAACAGCTTTCCAGGCTGGATCCTTCTGCCTGCAAGCTATCTGCAGATGTTCGCATTTTCAGAGCATGGCTGCCGATGGCCCCATGCACGGACCCCCAAAGATACATTTGAAGTTTGAGGTGGCAAGACAAGGAAGCAGTTCCAGTCTCTGTGCCTCTGTGCGAGCAGTGCCGTGGGCAGATGAGGCTGAGCAATAGCTTTCCAGGTTAGATCTTTCTGGCTGCAGGTATCTGCTGACGTTCGCATTTTCGGAGAATGGCTGCCGGAGGCCCCATTCACGGACCACCAAAGCTACATTTGAAGTTTGAGGTGGCAAGACAAGCAAGCAGCCCCAGTCTCTGTGCCTCTGTGTGAGCAGTGCCATGGGAAGATGAGGCTGAGCAACAGCTTTCCAGGCTGGATCCTTCTGCCTGCAAGCTATCTGCAGACGTTCGCATTTTCAGAGCATTGCTGCCAGAGGCTCTCTGCACGGACTGCCAAAGATATGTTTGAAGTTTGAGGGGGCAAGACAAGCAAGTAGCCCCAGCCTCTGTGCCTCTGTGCGAGCAGTGCCATGGGCAGATGAGGCTGAGCAACAGCTTTCCAGGCTATGTTTTTCTGGCTGTCAACTATCTGCATATGTTCGCATTTTCGGAGAAGGGCTGCCGGAGGCCCCATTCACGGACCACCAAAGCTACATTTGAAGTTTGAGGGGGCAAGACAAGCAAGCAGCCCCAGTCTCTGTGCCTCTGTGCGAGCAGTGCCATGGGCAGATGAGGCTGAGCAACAGCTTTCCAGGCTAGCTTTTTCTGCCTGCGAGCTATCTGCAGATGTTCGCATTTTGGGAGCAGGGCTACCGGAGGCCCCAGGCACGGACCACCTAAGCTACGTTTGAAGTTTGAGGGAGGAAGACAAGCAAGCAGCCCCAGTTTCTGTGCCTCTGTGCGAGCAGTGCCATGGGAAAATGAGGCTGAGCAACAGCTTTCCAGGCTAGCTCTTTCTGCCTGCAAGCTATCTGCAGATGTTCACATTTTGGGAGCAGGGCTGCCGGAGGCTTTCTGCACGGACAACCTAAGATACGTTTGAAGTTTGAGGGAGCAAGACAAGCAAGTAGCCCCAGTCTCTGTGCCTCTGTGCGAGCAGTGCCATGGGCAGATGAGGCTGAGCAACAGCTTTCCAGGCTAGCTCTTTCTGCCTGAGAGCTATCTGCAGACGTTAGCATTTTCAGAGCATGGCTGCCGGAGACCACCTGCAAGGACCACTTAAGCTATTTTTGAAGTGTCAGGAGGCAAGACAAGCAAGCAGCCTCAGTGTCTGTGCCTCTGTGCGAGCAGTGCCATGGGCAGATGAGGCTGAGCAACAGCTTTCCAGGCTAGATCTTTCTGCCTGCGAGCTATCTGCAGACGTTCGCATTTTCGGAGCAGGGCTGCTGGAGGCCCCATGCACTGACCACCAAAGCTACATTTGAAGTTTGAGGTGGCAAGACAAGCAAGCAGCCCCAGTCTCTGTGCCTCTGTGCGAGCAGTGCCATGGGCAGATGAGGCTGAGCAACAGCTTTCCAGGCTAGCTCTTTCTGGCTGCCAGCTATCTGCTGACGTTCGCATTTTTAGAGAATGGCTGCCGGAGTCCCCATTCACGGACCACCAAAGCTATGTTTGAAGTTGGAGGGGGCAAGACAAGCAAGCAGCCCCAGTCTCTGTGCCTCTGTGCGAGCAGTGCCATGGGCAGATGAGGCTGAGCAACAGCTTTCCAGGCTAGCTCTTTCTGCCTGCGAGCGATCTGCTGACGTTCGCATTTTCGGAGCAGGGCTGCCAATGGCCCCATGCACGGACCCCCAAAAATACATTTGAAGTTTGAGGGGACAAGACAAGCAAGCAGTCCCAGTCTCTGTGCCTCTGTGCGAGCAGTGCCATGGGCAGATAAGGCTGAGCAACAGCTTTGCAGGCTAGCTCTTTCTGGCTGTAGCTATCTGCTGACGTTCGCATTTTGGGAGAAGGGCTGCCGGAGTCCCCATTCACGGACCACCAAAGCTACATTTGAAGTTTGAGGGAGCAAGACAAGCAAGCAGCCCCAGTCTCTGTGCCTCTGTGCGAGCAGTGCCGTGGGCAGATGAGGCTGAGCAACAGCTTTCCAGGCTAGAACATTCTGCCTGCAAGCTATCTGCAGACGTTCGCATTTTCAGAGCATGGCTGCCAGAGGCTCTCTGCACGGACTGCCAAAGATATGTTTGAAGTTTGAGGGGGCAAGACAAGCAAGCAGCCCCAGTCTCTGTGCCTCTGTGCGAGCAGTGCCATGGGAAGATGAGGCTGAGCAACAGCTTTCCAGGCTGGATCCTTCTGCCTGCAAGCTATCTGCAGATGTTCGCATTTTCAGAGCATGGCTGCCGATGGCCCCATGCACGGACCCCCAAAGATACATTTGAAGTTTGAGGTGGCAAGACAAGGAAGCAGTTCCAGTCTCTGTGCCTCTGTGCGAGCAGTGCCGTGGGCAGATGAGGCTGAGCAATAGCTTTCCAGGTTAGATCTTTCTGGCTGCAGGTATCTGCTGACGTTCGCATTTTCGGAGAATGGCTGCCGGAGGCCCCATTCACGGACCACCAAAGCTACATTTGAAGTTTGAGGTGGCAAGACAAGCAAGCAGCCCCAGTCTCTGTGCCTCTGTGTGAGCAGTGCCATGGGAAGATGAGGCTGAGCAACAGCTTTCCAGGCTGGATCCTTCTGCCTGCAAGCTATCTGCAGACGTTCGCATTTTCAGAGCATTGCTGCCAGAGGCTCTCTGCACGGACTGCCAAAGATATGTTTGAAGTTTGAGGGGGCAAGACAAGCAAGTAGCCCCAGCCTCTGTGCCTCTGTGCGAGCAGTGCCATGGGCAGATGAGGCTGAGCAACAGCTTTCCAGGCTATGTTTTTCTGGCTGTCAACTATCTGCATATGTTCGCATTTTCGGAGAAGGGCTGCCGGAGGCCCCATTCACGGACCACCAAAGCTACATTTGAAGTTTGAGGGGGCAAGACAAGCAAGCAGCCCCAGTCTCTGTGCCTCTGTGCGAGCAGTGCCATGGGCAGATGAGGCTGAGCAACAGCTTTCCAGGCTAGCTTTTTCTGCCTGCGAGCTATCTGCAGATGTTCGCATTTTGGGAGCAGGGCTACCGGAGGCCCCAGGCACGGACCACCTAAGCTACGTTTGAAGTTTGAGGGAGGAAGACAAGCAAGCAGCCCCAGTTTCTGTGCCTCTGTGCGAGCAGTGCCATGGGAAAATGAGGCTGAGCATCAGCTTTACAGGCTAGCTATTTCTGCCTGCGAGCGATCTGCAGACGTTCGCATTTTCGGAGCATGGCTGCTGAAGGCCCCCTGCACGGACCACTTAAGCAATTTTTGAAGTGTCAGGAGGCAAGACAAGCAAGCAGCCCCAGACTCTGTGCCTCTGTGCGAGCAGTGCCATGGGCAGATGAGGCTGAGCAACAGCTTTCCAGGCTGGCTATTTCTGGCTGCCAGCTATCTGCAGATATTCACATTTTCGGAGCAGGGCTGCAGGAGGCGCCCCACACGGACCACCTAAGCTACGTTTGAAGTTTGAGGGGGCAAGACAAGCAAGCAGCCCCAGTCTCTGTGCCTCTGTGCGAGCAGTGCCATGGGCAGATGAGGCTGAGCAACAGCTTTCCAGGCTAGCTCTTTCTGGCTGCCAGCTATCTGCTGACGTTCGCATTTTCAGAGAAGGGCTGCCGGAGGCCCCATTCAAGGACCACCTAAGATACGTTTGAAGTTTGAGGGAGCAAGACAAGCAAGCAGCCCCAGTCTCTGTGCCTCTGTGCGAGCAGTGCCGTGGGCAGATGAGGCTGAGCAACAGCTTTCCAGGCTAGAACATTCTGCCTGCAAGCTATCTGCAGACGTTCGCATTTTCAGAGCATGGCTGCCAGACGCTCTCTGCACGGACTGCCAAAGATATGTTTGAAGTTTGAGGGGGCAAGACAAGCAAGTAGCCCCAGCCTCTGTACCTCTGTGCGAGCAGTGCCATGGGCAGATGAGGCTGAGCAACAGCTTTCCAGTCTAGCTCTTTCTGGCTGCCAACTATCTGCAGATGTTCGCATTTTGGGAGAAGGGCTGCCGGAGTCCCCATTCACGGACCACCAAAGCTATGTTTGAAGTTGGAGGGGGCAAGACAAGCAAGCAGCCCCAGTCTCTGTGCCTCTGTGCGAGCAGTGCCATGGGCAGATGAGGCTGAGCAACAGCTTTCCAGGCTAGCTCTTTCTGCCTGCGAGCGATCTGCTGACGTTCGCATTTTCGGAGCAGGGCTGCCAATGGCCCCATGCACGGACCCCCAAAAATACATTTGAAGTTTGAGGGGACAAGACAAGCAAGCAGTCCCAGTCTCTGTGCCTCTGTGCGAGCAGTGCCATGGGCAGATGAGGCTGAGCAACAGCTTTGCAGGCTAGCTCTTTCTGGCTGTAGCTATCTGCTGACGTTCGCATTTTGGGAGAAGGGCTGCCGGAGTCCCCATTCACGGACCACCAACGCTACATTTGAAGTTTGAGGGAGCAAGACAAGCAAGCAGCCCCAGTCTCTGTGCCTCTGTGCGAGCAGTGCCGTGGGCAGATGAGGCTGAGCAACAGCTTTCCAGGCTAGAACATTCTGCCTGCAAGCTATCTGCAGACGTTCGCATTTTCAGAGCATGGCTGCCAGAGGCTCTCTGCACGGACTGCCAAAGATATGTTTGAAGTTTGAGGGGGCAAGACAAGCAAGCAGCCCCAGTCTCTGTGCCTCTGTGCGAGCAGTGCCATGGGAAGATGAGGCTGAGCAACAGCTTTCCAGGCTGGATCCTTCTGCCTGCAAGCTATCTGCAGATGTTCGCATTTTCAGAGCATGGCTGCCGATGGCCCCATGCACGGACCCCCAAAGATACATTTGAAGTTTGAGGTGGCAAGACAAGGAAGCAGTTCCAGTCTCTGTGCCTCTGTGCGAGCAGTGCCATGGGCAGATGAGGCTGAGCAATAGCTTTCCAGGTTAGATCTTTCTGGCTGCAGGTATCTGCTGACGTTCGCATTTTCGGAGAATGGCTGCCAGAGGCCCCATTCACGGACCACCAAAGCTACATTTGAAGTTTGAGGTGGCAAGACAAGTAAGCAGCCCCAGTCTCTGTGCCTCTGTGTGAGCAGTGCCATGGGAAGATGAGGCTGAGCAACAGCTTTCCAGGCTAGCTCTTTCTGGCTGCCAACTATCTGCATATGTTCGCATTTTTGGAGAAGGGCTGCCGGAGGCCCCATTCACGGACCACCAAAGCTACATTTGAAGTTTGAGGGGGCAAGACAAGCAAGCAGCCCCAGTCTCTGTGCCTCTGTGCGAGCAGTGCCATGGGCAGATGAGGTTGAGCAACAGCTTTCCAGGCTAGCTTTTTCTGCCTGCGAGCTATCTGCAGATGTTCGCATTTTGGGAGCAGGGCTACCGGAGGCCCCAGGCACGGACCACCTAAGATACGTTTGAAGTTTGAGGGAGGAAGACAAGCAAGCAGCCCCAGTTTCTGTGCCTCTGTGCGAGCACTGCCATGGGAAAATGAGGCTGAGCATCAGCTTTACAGGCTAACTATTTCTGCCTGCGAGCGATCTGCA
Source organism: Opisthocomus hoazin (assembly GCF_030867145.1). Taxonomy (NCBI): domain Eukaryota; kingdom Metazoa; phylum Chordata; class Aves; order Opisthocomiformes; family Opisthocomidae; genus Opisthocomus; species Opisthocomus hoazin. The sequence goes on from NC_134429.1 coordinate 8,521,507, forward strand.
GACGTTCGCATTTTCGGAGCATGGCTGCTGAAGGCCCCCTGCACGGACCACTTAAGCAATTTTTGAAGTGTCAGGAGGCAAGACAAGCAAGCAGCCCCAGACTCTGTGCCTCTGTGCGAGCAGTGCCATGGGCAGATGAGGATGAGCAACAGCTTTCCAGGCTAGCTCTTTCTGGCTGCCAGCTATCTGCAGACGTTCGCATTTTCGGAGAAGGGCTGCCGGACGCCCCATTCACGGACCACCTAAGATACGTTTGAAGTTTGAGGTGGCAAGACAAGCAAGCAGCCCCAGTCTCTGTGCATCTGTGCGAGCAATGCCATGGGCAGATGAGGCTGAGCAACAGCTTTCCAGGCTAGCTCTTTCTGCCTGCAAGCTATCTGCAGATGTTCACATTTTGGGAGCAGGGCTGCCGGAGGCTTTGTGCACGGACAACCTAAGATACGTTTGAAGTTTGAGGGGGCAAGACAAGCAAGTAGCCCCAGTCTCTGTGCCTCTGTGCGAGCAGTGCCATGGGCAGATGAGGCTGAGCAACAGCTTTCCAGGCTAGCTCTTTCTGCCTGAGAGCTATCTGCAGACGTTAGCATTTTCAGAGCATGGCTGCCGGAGACCACCTGCAAGGACCACTTAAGCTATTTTTGAAGTGTCAGGAGGCAAGACAAGCAAGCAGCCTCAGTGTCTGTGCCTCTGTGCGAGCAGTGCCATGGGCAGATGAGGCTGAGCAACAGCTTTCCAGGCTAGACCTTTCTGCCTGCGAACTATCTGCAGACGTTCGCATTTTTGGAGCAGGGCTGCTGGAGGCCCCATGCACTGACAACCAAAGCTACATTTGAAGTTTGAGGTGGCAAGACAAGCAAGCAGCCCCAGTCTCTGTGCCTCTGTGCGAGCAGTGCCATGGGCAGATGAGGCTGAGCAACAGCTTTCCAGGCTGGCTCTTTCTGGCTGCCAGCTATCTGCAGATATTCACATTTTGGGAGCAGGGCTGCCGGAGGCGCCCCACATGGACGACCTAAGCTACGTTTGAAGTTTGAGGGGGCAAGACAAGCAAGCAGCCCCAGTCTCTGTGCCTCTGTGCGAGCAGTGCCATGGGCAGATGAGGCTGAGCAACAGCTTTCCAGGCTAGCTCTTTCTGGCTGCCAGCTATCTGCTGACGTTCGCATTTTTAGAGAATGGCTGCCGGAGAACCCATTCAAGGACCACCTAAGCTACGTTTGAAGTTTGAGGGAGCAAGACAAGCAAGCAGCCCCAGTCTCTGTGCCTCTGTGCGAGCAGAGCCGTGGGCAGATGAGGCTGAGCAACAGCTTTCCAGGCTAGAACATTCTGCCTGCAAGCTATCTGCAGACGTTCGCATTTTCAGAGCATGGCTGCCAGACGCTCTCTGCACAGACTGCCAAAGATATGTTTGAAGTTTGAGGGGGCAAGACAAGCAAGTAGCCCCAGCCTCTGTACCTCTGTGCGAGCAGTGCCATGGGCAGATGAGGCTGAGCAACAGCTTTCCAGTCTAGCTCTTTCTGGCTGCCAACTATCTGCAGATGTTCGCATTTTGGGAGAAGGGCTGCCGGAGTCCCCATTCACGGACCACCAAAGCTATGTTTGAAGTTGGAGGGGGCAAGACAAGCAAGCAGCCCCAGTCTCTGTGCCTCTGTGCGAGCAGTGCCATGGGCAGATGAGGCTGAGCAACAGCTTTGCAGGCTAGCTCTTTCTGCCTGCGAGCTACCTGCAGATGTTCGCATTTTGGGAGCAGGGCTATCGTAGGCCCCAGGCACGGACCACCTAAGCTACGTTTGAAGTTTGAGGGAGGAAGACAAGCAAGCAGCCCCAGTTTCTGTGCCTCTGAGCGAGCAGTGCCATGGGAAAATGAGGCTGAGCATCAGCTTTACATGCTAGCTATTTCTGCCTGCGAGCGATCTGCTGACGTTCGCATTTTCGGAGCAGGGCTGCCAATGGCCCCATGCACGGACCCCCAAAAATACATTTGAAGTTTGAGGGAGCAAGACAAGCAAGCAGCCCCAGTCTCTGTGCCTCTGTGCGAGCAGTGCCGTGGGCAGATGAGGCTGAGCAACAGCTTTCCAGGCTAGAACATTCTGCCTGCAAGCTATCTGCAGACGTTCGCATTTTCAGAGCATGGCTGCCAGAGGCTCTCTGCACGGACTGCCAAAGATATGTTTGAAGTTTGAGGGGGCAAGACAAGCAAGCAGCCCCAGTCTCTGTGCCTCTGTGCGAGCAGTGCCATGGGCAGATGAGGCTGAGCAACAGCTTTCCAGGCTAGCTCTTTCTGGCTGCCAGCTATCTGCTGACGTTCGCATTTTCAGAGAAGGGCTGCCGGAGAACCCATTCAAGGACCACCTAAGCTACGTTTGAAGTTTGAGGGAGCAAGACAAGCAAGCAGCCCCAGTCTCTGTGCCTCTGTGCGAGCAGTGCCGTGGGCAGATGAGGCTGAGCAACAGCTTTCCAGGCTAGAACATTCTGCCTGCAAGCTATCTGCAGACGTTCGCATTTTGCCAGAGCATGGCTGCCAGACGCTCTCTGCACGGACTGCCAAAGATATGTTTGAAGTTTGAGGGGGCAAGACAAGCAAGTAGCCCCAGCCTCTGTACCTCTGTGCGAGCAGTGCCATGGGCAGATGAGGCTGAGCAACAGCTTTCCAGTCTAGCTCTTTCTGGCTGCCAACTATCTGCAGATGTTCGCATTTTGGGAGAAGGGCTGCCGGAGTCCCCATTCACGGACCACCAAAGCTATGTTTGAAGTTGGAGGGGGCAAGACAAGCAAGCAGCCCCAGTCTCTGTGCCTCTGTGCGAGCAGTGCCATGGGCAGATGAGGCTGAGCAACAGCTTTCCAGGCTAGCTCTTTCTGCCTGCGAGCTACCTGCAGATGTTCGCATTTTGGGAACAGGGCTACCGTAGGCCCCAGGCACGGACCACCTAAGCTACGTTTGAAGTTTGAGGGAGGAAGACAAGCAAGCAGCCCCAGTTTCTGTGCCTCTGTGCGAGCAGTGCCATGGGAAAATGAGGCTGAGCATCAGCTTTACATGCTAGCTATTTCTGCCTGCGAGCGATCTGCTGACGTTCGCATTTTTGGAGCAGGGCTGCCAATGGCCCCATGCACGGACCCCCAAAAATACATTTGAAGTTTGAGGGGACAAGACAAGCAAGCAGTCCCAGTCTCTGTGCCTCTGTGCGAGCAGTGCCATGGGCAGATGAGGCTGAGCAACAGCTTTCCAGGCTAGCTTTTTCTGCCTGCGAGCTATCTTCAGACGTTAGCATTTTCGGAGCAGGGCTGCCGATGGCCGCATGCACGGACCCCCAAAAATACATTTGAAATTTGAGGGGACAAGACAAGCAAGCATTCCCAGTTTCTGTGCCTCTGTGCGAGCAGTGCCATGGGCAGATGAGGCTGAGCAACAGCTTTCCAGGCTAGCTCTTTCTGGCTGCGAGCTATCTGCAGACGTTCGCATTTTCGGAGCATGGCTGCCGAAGGCCCCCTGCACGGACCACTTAAGCAATTTTTGAAGTGTCAGGAGGCAATACAAGCAAGCAGCCCGAGACTCTGTGCCTCTGTGCGAGCAGTGCCATGGGCAGATGAGGATGAGCAACAGCTTTCCAGGCTAGCTCTTTCTGGCTCGAGCTATCTGCAGACGTTCGCATTTTCGGAGAAGGGCTGCCGGAGGCCCCATTCACGGACCACCTAAGATACGTTTGAAGTTTGAGGTGGCAAGACAAGCAAGCAGCCCCAGTCTCTGTGCATCTGTGCGAGCAATGCCATGGGCAGATGAGGCTGAGCAACAGCTTTCCAGGCTAGCTCTTTCTGCCTGCGAGCTATCTGCAGATGTTCACATTTTGGGAGCAGGGCTGCCGGAGGCTTCCTGCACGGACCACCTAAGATACTTTTGAAGTTTGAGGGGGCAAGACAAGCAAGTAGCCCCAGTCTCTGTGCCTCTGTGCGAGCAGTGCCATGGGCAGATGAGGCTGAGCAACAGCTTTCCAGGCTAGCTCTTTCTGCCTGAGAGCTATCTGCAGACGTTAGCATTTTCAAAGCATGGCTGCCGGAGACCACCTGCAAGGACCACTTAAGCTATTTTTGAAGTGTCAGGAGGCAAGACAAGCAAGCAGCCTCAGTGTCTGTGCCTCTGTGCGAGCAGTGCCATGGGCAGATGAGGCTGAGCAACAGCTTTCCAGGCTAGACCTTTCTGCCTGCGAGCTATCTGCAGACGTTCGCATTTTCGGAGCAGGGCTGCTGGAGGCCCCATGCACTGACCACCAAAGCTATGTTTGAAGTTTGAGGTGGCAAGACAAGCAAGCAGCCCCAGTCTCTGTGCCTCTGTGCGAGCAGTGCCATGGGCAGATGAGGCTGAACAACAGCTTTCCAGGCTGGCTCTTTCTGCCTGCCAGCTATCTGCAGATATTCACATTATGGGAGCAGGGCTGCCGGAGGCGCCCCACACGGACCACCTAAGCTACGTTTGAAGTTTGAGGGAGCAAAACAAGCAAGCAGCCCCAGTCTCTGTGCCTCTGTGCGAGCAGTGCCATGTGCAGATGAGGCTGAGCAACAGCTTTCCAGGCTAGCTCTTTCTGCCTGCGAGCTATCTGCTGACGTTCGCATTTTCAGAGAAGGGCTGCCGGAGGCCCCATTCAAGGACCACCTAAGCTACATTTGAAGTTTGAGGGGGCAAGACAAGCAAGCAGCCCCAGTCTCTGTGCCTCTGTGCGAGCAATGCCATGGGCAGATGAGGCTCAGTAACAGCTTTCCAGGCTAGCTCTTTCTGCCTGCGAGCTATCTGCAGATGTTCACATTTTGGGAGCAGGGCTGCCGGAGGCTTCCTGCACGGACCACCTAAGCTACGTTTGAAGTTTGAGGGGGCAAGACAAGCAAGTAGCCCCAGTCTCTGTGCCTCTGTGCGAGCAGTGCCATGGGCAGATGAGGCTGAGCAACAGCTTTCCAGGCTAGCTCTTTCTGGCTGACAACTATCTGCAGATGTTCGCATTTTGGGAGAACGGCTGCCGGAGTCCCCATTCACGGACCACCAAAGCTATGTTTGAAGTTGGAGGGGGCAAGACAAGCAAGCAGCCCCAGTTTCTGTGCCTCTGTGCGAGCAGTGCCATGGGCAGATGAGGCTGAGCAACAGCTTTCCAGGCTAGCTCTTTCTGCCTGCGAGCTACCTGCAGATGTTCGCATTTTGGGAGCAGGGCTACCGGAGGCCCCTGGCACGGACCACCTAAGCTACGTTTGAAGTTTGAGGGAGGAAGACAAGCAAGCAGCCCCAGTTTCTGTGCCTCTGTGCGAGCAGTGCCATGGGCAGATGAGGCTGAGCATCAGCTTTACAGGCTAGCTATTTCTGCCTGCGTGCGATATGCTGACGTTCGCATTTTCGGAGCAGGGCTGCCGATGGCCCCATGCACGGATCCCCAAAGATACATTTGAAGTTTGAGGGGACAAGACAAGCAAGCAGTCCCACTCTCTGTGCCTCTGTGCGAGCAGTGCCATGGGCAGATGAGGCTGAGCAACAGCTTTCCAGGCTAGCTCTTTCTGGCTGCAGCTATCTGCTGACGTTCGCATTTTCGGAGAAGGGCTGCCGGAGGCCCCATTCACGGACCACCAAAGCTACATTTGAAGTTTGAGGGGGCAAGACAAGCAAGCAGCCCCAGTCTCTGTGCCTCTGTGCGAGCAGTGCCATGGGCAGATGAGGCTGAGCAACAGCTTTCCAGGCTGGATCCTTCTGTCTGCAAGCTATCTGCAGACGTTCGCATTTTCAGAGCATGGCTGCCAGAGGCTCTCTGCACGGACGCCCAAAGGTACGTTTGAAGTTTGATTTTTTCAAGACAAGCAAGCGGCCCCAGTCTCTGTGCCTCTGTGCGAGCAGTGCCATGGGCAGATGAGGCTGAGCAACAGCTTTCCAAACTAGCTTTTTATGGCTGCGAGCTTTTTGAGTACATTCATATTTTCGCAGCACGGCTGCCGGAGGCCCCCTGAAGGGACCACCTAAGCTACTTTTGAATTTTGAGGGGGCAATACAAGCAAGCAGCCCCAGTCTCTGTGCCTCTGTGCGAGCAGTGCCATGGGCAGATGAGGCTAGGCAACAGCTTTCCAGGCTAGCTCTTTCTGCCTGCGAGCTATCTGCAGACGTTTGCATTTTCAGAGCAGAGCTGCTGGAAACGGCTGGCACGGACACCCTAAGCTACTTTTGAATTTTGAGGGGTCAAGAGAAGCAAGCAGCCCCAGTCTCTGTGCCTCTGTACGAGCAGTGCCATGGGCAGATGAGGCTGAGCAACAGCTTTCCAGGCTAGCTCTTTCTGCCTGTGAGCTATCTGCAGACGTTCGCAGTTTCAGAGCAGGGCTGCCGGAAGCCCCCTGCAAGGATGCCCAAAGCTACGTTTGAAGTTTGAGGGGGCAAGACAAGCAAGCAGCCCCAATCTCTGTGCCTCTGTGCGAGCAGTGCCATGGGCAGATGAGGCTGAGCAACAGCTTTCCAGGCTAGCCCTTTATGGCTGCGAGCTATCTGCAGACGTTCGTCTTTTCAGAGCAGGGCTGTCGGAGGCCCCCTGCACGGATGCCCAAAGCAACGTTTGAAGTTTGAGAGGGCAAGACAAGAAAGCAGCCCCAGTCTCTGTGCCTCTGTGCGAGCAGTGCCATGGGCAGATGAGGCTGAGCAACAGCTTTCCAGGCTAGCCCTTTATGGCTGCGAGCTATCTGCAGACGTTCGTCTTTTCAGAGCAGGGCTGTCGGAGGCCCCCTGCACGGATGCCCAAAGCTACGTTAGAAGTTTGCTTTGGCAACACAAGCAAGCAGCCGCAGTCTCTGTGCCTCTGTGCGAGCAGTGCCATGGGCAGATGAGGCTGAGCAACAGCTTTCCAGGCTAGCCATTTATGGCTGCGAGCTATCTGCAGACGTTCGTCTTTTCAGAGCAGGGCTGTCGGAGGCCCCCTGCACGGATGCCCAAAGCTACGTTTGAAGTTTGAGAGGGCAAGACAAGCAAGCAGCCCCAGTCTCTGTGCCTCTGTGCGAGCAGTGCCATGCGCAGATGAGGCTGAGCAACAGCTTTCCAGACTAGCTCTTTCTGCCTGCGAGCTACCTGAATACGTTCATGTTTTCGCAGCACGGCTGCCGGAGGCCCCCTGAAGGAACCACCTAAGCTACTTTTGAAATTTGAGGGGGCAATACAAGCAAACAGCCCCAGTCTCTGTGCCTCTATGCGAGCAGTGCCATGGGCAGATGAGGCTGAGCAACAGCTTTCCAGGCTAGCTCTTTATGCCTGCGAGCTATATGCAGACGTTCGCATTTTGGGAGCAGGGTTGCTTGTGCCCCCTGCACGGACCATGTAAATTACGTTTGAATTTTAGAGGTGGCAAGACAAGCAAGCAGCCCCAGTCTATGTGCCTCTGTGCGAGCAGTGCCATGGGCAGATGAGGCTGAGCAACAGCTTTCCAGGCTAGCTCTTTCTGCCTGCAAGCTATCTGCAGACGTTCGCCTTTTCAGAGCAGAGCTGCCAGAAACGTCTGGCACGGACATACTAAGCTACTTTTGAAATTTGAGGGGGCAATACAAGCAAGCAGCCCCAGTCTCTGTGCCTCTGTGCGAGCAGTGCCATGGGCAGATGAGGCTGAGCAACAGCTTTCCAGGCTAGCTCTTTCTGCCTGCGAGCTATCTGCAGACGTTCGCATTTTCAGAGCAGGGCTGCTGGAGGCCCCCTGCACGGACACACTAAGGTACGTTTGAAGTTGGGGTTGGCAAGACAAGCAAACAGCCCCAGTCTCTGTGCCTCTATGCGAGCAGTGCCATGGGCAGATGAGGCTGAGCAACAGCTTTCCAGGCTAGCTCTTTATGCCTGAGAGCTATCTGCAGACGTTAGCATTTTCAGAGCATGGCTGCCGGAGACCACCTGCAAGGACCATGTAAATTACGTTTGAATTTTAGAGGTGGCAAGACAAGCAAGCAGCCCCAGTCTATGTGCCTCTGTGCGAGCAGTGCCATGGGCAGATGAGGCTGAGCAACAGCTTTCCAGGCTAGCTCTTTCTGCCTGCAAGCTATCTGCAGACGTTCGCCTTTTCAGAGCAGAGCTGTCAGAAACGTCTGGCACGGACATACTAAGCTACTTTTGAAATTTGAGGGGGCAATACAAGCAAGCAGCCCCAGTCTCTGTGCCTCTGTGCGAGGAGTGCCATGGGCAGATGAGGATGAGCAACAGCTTTCCAGGCTAGCTCTTTCTGCCTGAGAGCTATCTGCAGACGTTCGCATTTTCAGAGCAGGGCTGCTGGAGGCCCCCTGCACGGACACACTAAGGTACGTTTGAAGTTGGGGTTGGCAAGACAAGCAAGCAGCCCCAGTCTCTGTGCCTCTATGCGAGCAGTGCCATGGGCAGATGAGGCTGAGCAACAGCTTTCCAGGCTAGCTCTTTCTGCCTGCGAGCTATCTGCAGACGTTCGCATTTTCAGAACAGGGCTGCTGGAGGCCCCCTGTACGGACACCCTAAGGTCCGTTTGAAGTTGGGATTGGCAAGACAAGCAAGCAGCCCCAGCCTCTGTGCCTCTGTGCGAGCAGTGCCAAGGGCAGATGAGGCTGAGCAACAGCTTTCCAGGCTAGCTCTTTATGCCTGCGAGCTATCTGCAGACGTTCGCCTTTACAGAGCAGGGCTGCGGGAGGACCCCTGCTCGGACGCCCAAAGCTACGTTTGAAGTTTGAGGGGGCAAGACAAGCAAGCAGCTGCAGTCTCTGTGCCTCTGTGCGAGCAGTGCAATGGGCAGATGAGGCTGAGCAACAGCTTTCCAGGCTAGCTCTTTCTGCCTGCGAACTATCTGCATACGTTCATATTTTCGCAGCACAGCTGCTGGAGACCCCCATGCACGGAACACCTAAATACGTTTGAAGTTTGAGTTGCCTATACAAGCAAGCAGCCCCAGTCTCTGTGCCTCTGTGCGAGCAGTGCCATGGGCAGATGAGGCTGAGCAACAGCTTTCCAGGCTAGCCCTTTATGGCTGCGACCTATCTGCAGACGTTCGCATTTTCAGAGCAGGGCTGCTGGAGGCCCCCTGCTCGGACGCCCAAAGCTACGTTTGAAGTTTCATTTAGCAACACAAGCAAGCAGCCCCAGTCTCTGTGCCTCTGTGCGAGCAGTGCCATGGGCAGATGAGGCTGAGCAACAGCTTTCCAGGCTAGATCTTTTTGCCTGCGAGCTATCTGCAGACGTTCACCTTTACAGAGCAGGGCTGCCGGAGACGCATGGCACGGACAACCTAAGCTACGTTTGAAGTTTGAGGGGGCAAGATAAGCAAGCAGCCCCAGTCTCTGTGCCTCTGTGCGAGCAGTGCCATGGGCAGATGCGGCTGAGCAACAGCTTTCCAGGCTAGCTCTTTCTGGCTGCGAGCTATCTGCAGACGTTCGCCTTTTCAGAGCAGGGCTGCCGGAGACGCATGGCACGGACAACCTAAGCTACGTTTGAAGTTTGAGGGCGCAAGTGAAGCAAGCAGCCCCAGTCTCTGTGCCTCTGTGCGAGCAGTGCCATGGGCAGATGAGGCTGAGCAACAGCTTTCCAGGCTAGAAATTTCTGCCTGCGAGCTATCTGCAGACGTTCGCATTTTCAGAGCAGGGCTGCCGGAGGCTCCGTGCTCGGACGCCCAAAGCTACGTTTCAAATTTGATTTTTTCAAGACAAGCAAGCGGCCCCAGTCTCTGTGCCTCTGTGCGAGCAGTGCCATGGGCAGATGAGGCTGAGCAACAGCTTTCCAAACTAGCTTTTTATGGCTGCGAGCTTTTTGAATACATTCATATTATCGCAGCACGGCTGCCGGAGGCCCCCTGAAGGGACCACCTAAGCTACTTTTGAATTTTGAGGGGGCAATACAAGCAAGCAGCCCCAGTCTCTGTGCCTCTGTGCGAGCAGTGCCATGGGCAGATGAGGCTAGGCAACAGCTTTCCAGGCTAGCTCTTTCTGCCTGCGAGCTATCTGCAGACGTTTGCATTTTCAGAGCAGAGCTGCTGGAAACGGCTGGCACGGACACCCTAAGCTACGTTTGAATTTTGAGGGGGCAAGAGAAGCAAGCAGCCCCAGTCTCTGTGCCTCTGTGCGAGCAGTGCCATGGGCAGATGAGGCTGAGCAATAGCTTTCCAGGCTAGCTCTTTCTGCCTGCGAGCTATCTGCAGACGTTCGCAGTTTCAGAGCAGGGCTGCCGGAAGCCCCCTGCAAGGATGCCCAAAGCTACGTTTTAAGTTTGAGGGGTCAAGAGAAGCAAGCAGCCCCAGTCTCTGTGCCTCTGTGCGAGCAGTGCCACGGGCAGATGAGGCTGAGCAACAGCTTTTCAGGCTAGCTCTTTCTGGCTGCGAGCTATCTGCAGACGTTTGCATTTTCGCAGTAGGGCTGCCGGAGGAGCCCCGCAATGACACCCAAATATACGTTTGAAGTTGAGGGTGGCAAGACAAGCAAGCAGCCCCAGTCTCTGTGCCTCTGTGCGAGCAGTGCCATGGGCAGATGAGGCTGAGCAACAGCTTTCCAGGCTAGCTCTTTCTGCCTGCGAGCTATCTGCAGACGTTCGCATTTTCAGAGCAGGGCTGCCGGAGGCTCCGTGCTCGGACGCCCAAAGATACGTTTGAAGTGTGATTTGGCAAGACAAGCAAGCAGCCCCAGTCTCTGTGCCTCTGTGCGAGCAGTGCCATGGGCAGATGAGGCTGAGCAACAGCTTTCCAGGCTAGCTCTTTCTGCCTGCGAGCTATCTGCAGACGTTCGCATTTTCAGAGCCGGGCTGCCGGAGGCTCCGTGCTCGGACGCCCAAAGCTACGTTTGAAGTTTGATTTGGCAAGACAAGCAAGCAGCCCCAGTCTCTGTGCCTCTGTGCGAGCAGTACCATGGGCAGATGAGGCTGAGCAACAGCTTTCCAGGCTACCTCTTTCTGTCTGCGAGCTATCTGAATACGTTCATATTTTCGCAGCACGGCTGCCGGAGGCCCCCTGAAGGAACAACCTAAGCTACTTTTGAAATTTGAGGGGGCAATACAAGCAAACAGCCCCAGTCTCTGTGCCTCTGTGCGAGCAGTGACATGGGCAGATGAGGCTGAGCAACAGCTTTCCAGGCTAGCTCTTTCTGCCTGCGAGCTATCTGCAGACGTTCGCATTTTCAGAGCAGGGCTGCTGGAGGCCCCCTGCACGGACACCCTAAGGTAAGGATGAAGTTTGATTTGGCAAGACAAGCATGCAGCCGCAGTCTCTGTGCCTCTGTGCGAGCAGTGCCATGGGCAGATGAGGCTGAGCAACAGCTTTCCAGGCTAGCTCTTTCTGGCTGCGAGCTATCTGCAGACGTTCGCATTTTCAGAGCAAGGCTGCCGGAGGCCCCCTACTCGGACGCCCAAAGCTACGTTTGAAGTTTGCTTTGGCAACACAAGCAAGCAGCTGCAGTCTCTGTGCCTCTGTGCGAGCAGTGCCATGGGCAGATGAGGCTGAGCAACAGCTTTCCAGACTAGCTCTTTCTGCCTGCGAGCTATCTGCAGACGTTCGCATTTTGGGAGCACGGCTGCGGGATTCTCCCTGCACGGAACACCTAAGCTACGTTTAAAGTATGTGGGGGCAGGAGAAGCAAGCAGCCCCAGTCTCTGTGCCTCTGTGCGAGCAGTGCCATGGGCAGATGAGGCTGAGCAACATCTTTCCAGGCTAGCCCTTTATGGCTGCGACCTATCTGCAGACGTTCGCATTTTCAGAGCAGGGCTGCCGGAGGCCCCATTCACGGACCACCTAAGATACGTTTGAAGTTTGAGGTGGCAAGACAAGCAAGCAGCCCCAGTCTCTGTGCATCTGTGCGAGCAATGCCATGGGCAGATGAGGCTGAGCAACAGCTTTCCAGGCTAGCTCTTTCTGCCTGCGAGCTATCTGCAGATGTTCACATTTTGGGAGCAGGGCTGCCGGAGGCTTCCTGCACGGACCACCTAAGATACTTTTGAAGTTTGAGGGGGCAAGACAAGCAAGTAGCCCCAGTCTCTGTGCCTCTGTGCGAGCAGTGCCATGGGCAGATGAGGCTGAGCAACAGCTTTCCAGGCTAGCTCTTTCTGCCTGAGAGCTATCTGCAGACGTTAGCATTTTCAAAGCATGGCTGCCGGAGACCACCTGCAAGGACCACTTAAGCTATTTTTGAAGTGTCAGGAGGCAAGACAAGCAAGCAGCCTCAGTGTCTGTGCCTCTGTGCGAGCAGTGCCATGGGCAGATGAGGCTGAGCAACAGCTTTCCAGGCTAGACCTTTCTGCCTGCGAGCTATCTGCAGACGTTCGCATTTTCGGAGCAGGGCTGCTGGAGGCCCCATGCACTGACCACCAAAGCTATGTTTGAAGTTTGAGGTGGCAAGACAAGCAAGCAGCCCCAGTCTCTGTGCCTCTGTGCGAGCAGTGCCATGGGCAGATGAGGCTGAACAACAGCTTTCCAGGCTGGCTCTTTCTGCCTGCCAGCTATCTGCAGATATTCACATTATGGGAGCAGGGCTGCCGGAGGCGCCCCACACGGACCACCTAAGCTACGTTTGAAGTTTGAGGGAGCAAAACAAGCAAGCAGCCCCAGTCTCTGTGCCTCTGTGCGAGCAGTGCCATGGGCAGATGAGGCTGAGCAACAGCTTTCCAGGCTAGCTCTTTCTGCCTGCGAGCTATCTGCTGACGTTCGCATTTTCAGAGAAGGGCTGCCGGAGGCCCCATTCAAGGACCACCTAAGCTACATTTGAAGTTTGAGGGGGCAAGACAAGCAAGCAGCCCCAGTCTCTGTGCCTCTGTGCGAGCAATGCCATGGGCAGATGAGGCTCAGTAACAGCTTTCCAGGCTAGCTCTTTCTGCCTGCGAGCTATCTGCAGATGTTCACATTTTGGGAGCAGGGCTGCCGGAGGCTTCCTGCACGGACCACCTAAGCTACGTTTGAAGTTTGAGGGGGCAAGACAAGCAAGTAGCCCCAGTCTCTGTGCCTCTGTGCGAGCAGTGCCATGGGCAGATGAGGCTGAGCAACAGCTTTCCAGGCTAGCTCTTTCTGGCTGACAACTATCTGCAGATGTTCGCATTTTGGGAGAACGGCTGCCGGAGTCCCCATTCACGGACCACCAAAGCTATGTTTGAAGTTGGAGGGGGCAAGACAAGCAAGCAGCCCCAGTTTCTGTGCCTCTGTGCGAGCAGTGCCATGGGCAGATGAGGCTGAGCAACAGCTTTCCAGGCTAGCTCTTTCTGCCTGCGAGCTACCTGCAGATGTTCGCATTTTGGGAGCAGGGCTACCGGAGGCCCCTGGCACGGACCACCTAAGCTACGTTTGAAGTTTGAGGGAGGAAGACAAGCAAGCAGCCCCAGTTTCTGTGCCTCTGTGCGAGCAGTGCCATGGGCAGATGAGGCTGAGCATCAGCTTTACAGGCTAGCTATTTCTGCCTGCGTGCGATATGCTGACGTTCGCATTTTCGGAGCAGGGCTGCCGATGGCCCCATGCACGGATCCCCAAAGATACATTTGAAGTTTGAGGGGACAAGACAAGCAAGCAGTCCCACTCTCTGTGCCTCTGTGCGAGCAGTGCCATGGGCAGATGAGGCTGAGCAACAGCTTTCCAGGCTAGCTCTTTCTGGCTGCAGCTATCTGCTGACGTTCGCATTTTCGGAGAAGGGCTGCCGGAGGCCCCATTCACGGACCACCAAAGCTACATTTGAAGTTTGAGGGGGCAAGACAAGCAAGCAGCCCCAGTCTCTGTGCCTCTGTGCGAGCAGTGCCATGGGCAGATGAGGCTGAGCAACAGCTTTCCAGGCTGGATCCTTCTGTCTGCAAGCTATCTGCAGACGTTCGCATTTTCAGAGCATGGCTGCCAGAGGCTCTCTGCACGGACGCCCAAAGGTACGTTTGAAGTTTGATTTTTTCAAGACAAGCAAGCGGCCCCAGTCTCTGTGCCTCTGTGCGAGCAGTGCCATGGGCAGATGAGGCTGAGCAACAGCTTTCCAAACTAGCTTTTTATGGCTGCGAGCTTTTTGAGTACATTCATATTTTCGCAGCACGGCTGCCGGAGGCCCCCTGAAGGGACCACCTAAGCTACTTTTGAATTTTGAGGGGGCAATACAAGCAAGCAGCCCCAGTCTCTGTGCCTCTGTGCGAGCAGTGCCATGGGCAGATGAGGCTAGGCAACAGCTTTCCAGGCTAGCTCTTTCTGCCTGCGAGCTATCTGCAGACGTTTGCATTTTCAGAGCAGAGCTGCTGGAAACGGCTGGCACGGACACCCTAAGCTACTTTTGAATTTTGAGGGGTCAAGAGAAGCAAGCAGCCCCAGTCTCTGTGCCTCTGTACGAGCAGTGCCATGGGCAGATGAGGCTGAGCAACAGCTTTCCAGGCTAGCTCTTTCTGCCTGTGAGCTATCTGCAGACGTTCGCAGTTTCAGAGCAGGGCTGCCGGAAGCCCCCTGCAAGGATGCCCAAAGCTACGTTTGAAGTTTGAGGGGGCAAGACAAGCAAGCAGCCCCAATCTCTGTGCCTCTGTGCGAGCAGTGCCATGGGCAGATGAGGCTGAGCAACAGCTTTCCAGGCTAGCCCTTTATGGCTGCGAGCTATCTGCAGACGTTCGTCTTTTCAGAGCAGGGCTGTCGGAGGCCCCCTGCACGGATGCCCAAAGCAACGTTTGAAGTTTGAGAGGGCAAGACAAGAAAGCAGCCCCAGTCTCTGTGCCTCTGTGCGAGCAGTGCCATGGGCAGATGAGGCTGAGCAACAGCTTTCCAGGCTAGCCCTTTATGGCTGCGAGCTATCTGCAGACGTTCGTCTTTTCAGAGCAGGGCTGTCGGAGGCCCCCTGCACGGATGCCCAAAGCTACGTTAGAAGTTTGCTTTGGCAACACAAGCAAGCAGCCGCAGTCTCTGTGCCTCTGTGCGAGCAGTGCCATGGGCAGATGAGGCTGAGCAACAGCTTTCCAGGCTAGCCATTTATGGCTGCGAGCTATCTGCAGACGTTCGTCTTTTCAGAGCAGGGCTGTCGGAGGCCCCCTGCACGGATGCCCAAAGCTACGTTTGAAGTTTGAGAGGGCAAGACAAGCAAGCAGCCCCAGTCTCTGTGCCTCTGTGCGAGCAGTGCCATGCGCAGATGAGGCTGAGCAACAGCTTTCCAGACTAGCTCTTTCTGCCTGCGAGCTACCTGAATACGTTCATGTTTTCGCAGCACGGCTGCCGGAGGCCCCCTGAAGGAACCACCTAAGCTACTTTTGAAATTTGAGGGGGCAATACAAGCAAACAGCCCCAGTCTCTGTGCCTCTATGCGAGCAGTGCCATGGGCAGATGAGGCTGAGCAACAGCTTTCCAGGCTAGCTCTTTATGCCTGCGAGCTATATGCAGACGTTCGCATTTTGGGAGCAGGGTTGCTTGTGCCCCCTGCACGGACCATGTAAATTACGTTTGAATTTTAGAGGTGGCAAGACAAGCAAGCAGCCCCAGTCTATGTGCCTCTGTGCGAGCAGTGCCATGGGCAGATGAGGCTGAGCAACAGCTTTCCAGGCTAGCTCTTTCTGCCTGCAAGCTATCTGCAGACGTTCGCCTTTTCAGAGCAGAGCTGCCAGAAACGTCTGGCACGGACATACTAAGCTACTTTTGAAATTTGAGGGGGCAATACAAGCAAGCAGCCCCAGTCTCTGTGCCTCTGTGCGAGCAGTGCCATGGGCAGATGAGGCTGAGCAACAGCTTTCCAGGCTAGCTCTTTCTGCCTGCGAGCTATCTGCAGACGTTCGCATTTTCAGAGCAGGGCTGCTGGAGGCCCCCTGCACGGACACACTAAGGTACGTTTGAAGTTGGGGTTGGCAAGACAAGCAAACAGCCCCAGTCTCTGTGCCTCTATGCGAGCAGTGCCATGGGCAGATGAGGCTGAGCAACAGCTTTCCAGGCTAGCTCTTTATGCCTGAGAGCTATCTGCAGACGTTAGCATTTTCAGAGCATGGCTGCCGGAGACCACCTGCAAGGACCATGTAAATTACGTTTGAATTTTAGAGGTGGCAAGACAAGCAAGCAGCCCCAGTCTATGTGCCTCTGTGCGAGCAGTGCCATGGGCAGATGAGGCTGAGCAACAGCTTTCCAGGCTAGCTCTTTCTGCCTGCAAGCTATCTGCAGACGTTCGCCTTTTCAGAGCAGAGCTGTCAGAAACGTCTGGCACGGACATACTAAGCTACTTTTGAAATTTGAGGGGGCAATACAAGCAAGCAGCCCCAGTCTCTGTGCCTCTGTGCGAGGAGTGCCATGGGCAGATGAGGATGAGCAACAGCTTTCCAGGCTAGCTCTTTCTGCCTGAGAGCTATCTGCAGACGTTCGCATTTTCAGAGCAGGGCTGCTGGAGGCCCCCTGCACGGACACACTAAGGTACGTTTGAAGTTGGGGTTGGCAAGACAAGCAAGCAGCCCCAGTCTCTGTGCCTCTATGCGAGCAGTGCCATGGGCAGATGAGGCTGAGCAACAGCTTTCCAGGCTAGCTCTTTCTGCCTGCGAGCTATCTGCAGACGTTCGCATTTTCAGAACAGGGCTGCTGGAGGCCCCCTGTACGGACACCCTAAGGTCCGTTTGAAGTTGGGATTGGCAAGACAAGCAAGCAGCCCCAGCCTCTGTGCCTCTGTGCGAGCAGTGCCAAGGGCAGATGAGGCTGAGCAACAGCTTTCCAGGCTAGCTCTTTATGCCTGCGAGCTATCTGCAGACGTTCGCCTTTACAGAGCAGGGCTGCGGGAGGACCCCTGCTCGGACGCCCAAAGCTACGTTTGAAGTTTGAGGGGGCAAGACAAGCAAGCAGCTGCAGTCTCTGTGCCTCTGTGCGAGCAGTGCAATGGGCAGATGAGGCTGAGCAACAGCTTTCCAGGCTAGCTCTTTCTGCCTGCGAACTATCTGCATACGTTCATATTTTCGCAGCACAGCTGCTGGAGACCCCCATGCACGGAACACCTAAATACGTTTGAAGTTTGAGTTGCCTATACAAGCAAGCAGCCCCAGTCTCTGTGCCTCTGTGCGAGCAGTGCCATGGGCAGATGAGGCTGAGCAACAGCTTTCCAGGCTAGCCCTTTATGGCTGCGAGCTATCTGCAGACGTTCGCATTTTCAGAGCAGGGCTGCTGGAGGCCCCCTGCTCGGACGCCCAAAGCTACGTTTGAAGTTTCATTTAGCAACACAAGCAAGCAGCCCCAGTCTCTGTGCCTCTGTGCGAGCAGTGCCATGGGCAGATGAGGCTGAGCAACAGCTTTCCAGGCTAGATCTTTTTGCCTGCGAGCTATCTGCAGACGTTCACCTTTACAGAGCAGGGCTGCCGGAGACGCATGGCACGGACAACCTAAGCTACGTTTGAAGTTTGAGGGGGCAAGATAAGCAAGCAGCCCCAGTCTCTGTGCCTCTGTGCGAGCAGTGCCATGGGCAGATGCGGCTGAGCAACAGCTTTCCAGGCTAGCTCTTTCTGGCTGCGAGCTATCTGCAGACGTTCGCCTTTTCAGAGCAGGGCTGCCGGAGACGCATGGCACGGACAACCTAAGCTACGTTTGAAGTTTGAGGGCGCAAGTGAAGCAAGCAGCCCCAGTCTCTGTGCCTCTGTGCGAGCAGTGCCATGGGCAGATGAGGCTGAGCAACAGCTTTCCAGGCTAGAAATTTCTGCCTGCGAGCTATCTGCAGACGTTCGCATTTTCAGAGCAGGGCTGCCGGAGGCTCCGTGCTCGGACGCCCAAAGCTACGTTTCAAATTTGATTTTTTCAAGACAAGCAAGCGGCCCCAGTCTCTGTGCCTCTGTGCGAGCAGTGCCATGGGCAGATGAGGCTGAGCAACAGCTTTCCAAACTAGCTTTTTATGGCTGCGAGCTTTTTGAATACATTCATATTATCGCAGCACGGCTGCCGGAGGCCCCCTGAAGGGACCACCTAAGCTACTTTTGAATTTTGAGGGGGCAATACAAGCAAGCAGCCCCAGTCTCTGTGCCTCTGTGCGAGCAGTGCCATGGGCAGATGAGGCTAGGCAACAGCTTTCCAGGCTAGCTCTTTCTGCCTGCGAGCTATCTGCAGACGTTTGCATTTTCAGAGCAGAGCTGCTGGAAACGGCTGGCACGGACACCCTAAGCTACGTTTGAATTTTGAGGGGGCAAGAGAAGCAAGCAGCCCCAGTCTCTGTGCCTCTGTGCGAGCAGTGCCATGGGCAGATGAGGCTGAGCAATAGCTTTCCAGGCTAGCTCTTTCTGCCTGCGAGCTATCTGCAGACGTTCGCAGTTTCAGAGCAGGGCTGCCGGAAGCCCCCTGCAAGGATGCCCAAAGCTACGTTTTAAGTTTGAGGGGTCAAGAGAAGCAAGCAGCCCCAGTCTCTGTGCCTCTGTGCGAGCAGTGCCACGGGCAGATGAGGCTGAGCAACAGCTTTTCAGGCTAGCTCTTTCTGGCTGCGAGCTATCTGCAGACGTTTGCATTTTCGCAGTAGGGCTGCCGGAGGAGCCCCGCAATGACACCCAAATATACGTTTGAAGTTGAGGGTGGCAAGACAAGCAAGCAGCCCCAGTCTCTGTGCCTCTGTGCGAGCAGTGCCATGGGCAGATGAGGCTGAGCAACAGCTTTCCAGGCTAGCTCTTTCTGCCTGCGAGCTATCTGCAGACGTTCGCATTTTCAGAGCAGGGCTGCCGGAGGCTCCGTGCTCGGACGCCCAAAGATACGTTTGAAGTGTGATTTGGCAAGACAAGCAAGCAGCCCCAGTCTCTGTGCCTCTGTGCGAGCAGTGCCATGGGCAGATGAGGCTGAGCAACAGCTTTCCAGGCTAGCTCTTTCTGCCTGCGAGCTATCTGCAGACGTTCGCATTTTCAGAGCCGGGCTGCCGGAGGCTCCGTGCTCGGACGCCCAAAGCTACGTTTGAAGTTTGATTTGGCAAGACAAGCAAGCAGCCCCAGTCTCTGTGCCTCTGTGCGAGCAGTACCATGGGCAGATGAGGCTGAGCAACAGCTTTCCAGGCTACCTCTTTCTGTCTGCGAGCTATCTGAATACGTTCATATTTTCGCAGCACGGCTGCCGGAGGCCCCCTGAAGGAACAACCTAAGCTACTTTTGAAATTTGAGGGGGCAATACAAGCAAACAGCCCCAGTCTCTGTGCCTCTGTGCGAGCAGTGACATGGGCAGATGAGGCTGAGCAACAGCTTTCCAGGCTAGCTCTTTCTGCCTGCGAGCTATCTGCAGACGTTCGCATTTTCAGAGCAGGGCTGCTGGAGGCCCCCTGCACGGACACCCTAAGGTAAGGATGAAGTTTGATTTGGCAAGACAAGCATGCAGCCGCAGTCTCTGTGCCTCTGTGCGAGCAGTGCCATGGGCAGATGAGGCTGAGCAACAGCTTTCCAGGCTAGCTCTTTCTGGCTGCGAGCTATCTGCAGACGTTCGCATTTTCAGAGCAAGGCTGCCGGAGGCCCCCTACTCGGACGCCCAAAGCTACGTTTGAAGTTTGCTTTGGCAACACAAGCAAGCAGCTGCAGTCTCTGTGCCTCTGTGCGAGCAGTGCCATGGGCAGATGAGGCTGAGCAACAGCTTTCCAGACTAGCTCTTTCTGCCTGCGAGCTATCTGCAGACGTTCGCATTTTGGGAGCACGGCTGCCGGATTCTCCCTGCACGGAACACCTAAGCTACGTTTAAAGTATGTGGGGGCAGGAGAAGCAAGCAGCCCCAGTCTCTGTGCCTCTGTGCGAGCAGTGCCATGGGCAGATGAGGCTGAGCAACAGCTTTCCAGGCTAGCCCTTTATGGCTGCGACCTATCTGCAGACGTTCGCATTTTCAGAGCAGGGCTGCCGGAGGCCCCCTGCACGGATGACCAAAGCTACGTTTGAAGTTTCATTTGGCAAGACAAGCAAGCAGCCCCAGTCTCTGTGCCTCTGTGCGAGCAGTGCCATGCGCAGATGAGGCTGAGCAACAGCTTTCCAGACTAGCTCTTTCTGCCTGCGAGCTACCTGAATACGTTCATATTTTCGCAGCACGGCTGCCGGAGGCCCCCTGAAGGAACCACCTAAGCTACTTTTGAAATTTGAGGGGGCAATACAAGCAAGCAGCCCCAGTCTCTGTGCCTCTGTGCGAGCAGTGCCATGGGCAGATGCGGCTGAGCAACAGCTTTCCAGGCTAGCTTTTTCTGCCTGCGAGCTATCTGCAGACGTTCGCATTTTCAGAACAGGGCTGCTGGAGGCACCCTGCACGGACACCCTAAGGTACGTTTGAAGTTGGGATTGGCAAGACAAGCAAGCAGCCCCAGTCTCTGTGCCTCTGTGCGAGCAGTGCCATGGGCAGATGAGGCTGAGCAAGAGCTTTCCAGGCTAGCTCTTTCTGCCTGCGAGCTATCTGCAGACGTTCGCAGTTTCAGAGCAGGGCTGCCGGAAGCCCCCTGCAAGGATGCCCAAAGATACGTTTGAAGTTTGAGGGGGCAAGAGAAGCAAGCAGCCCCAATCTCTGTGCCTCTGTGCGAGCAGTGCCACGGGCAGATGAGGCTGAGCAACAGCTTTTCAGGCTAGCTCTTTCTGCCTGCGAGCTATCTGCAGACGTTTGCATTTTCGCAGCAGGGCTGCCGGAGGAGCCCCGCAATGACCCACAAATATACGTTTGAAGTTGAGGGTGGCAAGACAAGCAAGCAGCCCCAGTCTCTGTGCCTCTGTGTGAGCAGTGCCATGGGCAGATGAGGCTGAGCAACAGCTTTCCAGGCTAGCTCTTTCTGCCTGCGAGCTATCTGCAGACGTTCGCATTTTCAGAGCAGGGCTGCTGGAGGCCCCCTGCACGGACACCCTAAGGTACGTTTGAAGTTGGGGTTGGCAAGACAAGCAAGCAGCCCCAGTCTCTGTGCCTCTGTGCGAGCAGTGCCATGGGCAGATGAGGCTGAGCAACAGCTTTCCAGGCTAGCTCTTTCTGCCTGTGAGCTATCTGCAGACGTTCGCATTTTCAGAACAGGGCTGCTGGAGGCCCCCTGCACGGACACCCTAAGGTACGTTTGAAGTTGGGATTGGCAAGACAAGCAAGCAGCCCCAGTCTCTGTGCCTCTGTGCGAGCAGTGCCATGGGCAGATGAGGCTTAGCAAGAGCTTTCCAGGCTAGCTCTTTCTGCCTGCGAGCTATCTGCAGACGTTCGCAGTTTCAGAGCAGGGCTGCCGGAAGCCCCCTGCAAGGATGCCCAAAGATACGTTTGAAGTTTGAGGGGGCAAGAGAAGCAAGCAGCCCCAATCTCTGTGACTCTGTGCGAGCAGTGCCACGGGCAGATGAGGCTGAGCAACAGCTTTTCAGGCTAGCTCTTTCTGGCTGCGAGCTATCTGCAGACGTTTGCATTTTCGCAGCAGGGCTGCCGGAGGAGCCCCGCAATGACCCCCAAATATACGTTTGAAGTTGAGGGTGGCAAGACAAGCAAGCAGCCCCAGTCTCTGTGCCTCTGTGCGAGCAGTGCCATGGGCAGATGAGGCTGAGCAACAGCTTTCCAGGCTAGCTCTTTCTGCCTGCGAGCTATCTGCAGACGTTCGCATTTTCAGAGCAGGGCTGCCGGAGGCTCCGTGCTCGGACGCCCAAAGCTACGTTTGAAGTTTGATTTGGCAAGACAAGCAAGCAGCCCCAGTCTCTGTGCCTCTGTGCGAGCAGTGCCATGGGCAGATGAGGCTGAGCAATAGCTTTCCAGGCTACCTCTTTCTGCCTGCGAGCTATCTGAATACGTTCATATTTTCGCAGCACGGCTGCCGGAGGCCCCCTGAAGGAACAACCTAAGATACTTTTGAAATTTGAGGGGGCAATACAAGCAAACAGCCCCAGTCTCTGTGCCTCTGTGCGAGCAGTGCCATGGGCAGATGTGTCTGAGCAACAGCTTTCCAGGCTAGCTCTTTCTGCCTGCGAGCTATCTGCAGACGTTCGCATTTTCAGAGCAGGGCTGCTGGAGGACCCCTGCACGGACACCCTAAGGTACGTATGAAGTTTGATTTGGCAAGACAAGCATGCAGCCGCAGTCTCTGTGCCTCTGTGCGAGCAGTGCCATGGGCAGATGAGGCTGAGCAACAGCTTTCCAGGCTAGCTCTTTCTGGCTGCGAGCTATCTGCAGACGTTCGCGTTTTCAGAGCAAGGCTGCTGGAGGCCCCCTGCTCGGACGCCCAAAGATACGTTTGAAGTTTGCTTTGGCAACACAAGCAAGCAGCCGCAGTCTCTGTGCCTCTGTGCGAGCAGTGCCATGGGCAGATGAGGCTGAGCAACATCTTTCCACACTAGCTCTTTCTGCCTGCGAGCTATCTGCAGACGTTCGCATTTTGGGAGCACGGCTGCCGGATTCTGCCTGCATGGAACACCTAAGCTACTTTTAAAGTATGTGGGGGCAGGAGAAGCAAGCAGCCCCAGTCTCTGTGCCTCTCTGCGAGCAGTGCCATGGGCATATGAGGCTGAGCAACAGCTTTCCAGGCTAGCCCTTTATGGCTGCGAGCTATCTGCAGACGTTCGCCTTTTCAGAGCAGGGCTGCCGGAGGCCCCCTGCACGGATGCCCAAAGCTACGTTTGAAGATTGAGAGGGCAAGACAAGCAAGCAGCCCCAGTCTCTGTGCCTCTGTGCGAGCAGTGCCATGTGCAGATGAGGCTGAGCAACAGCTTTCCAGACTAGCTCTTTCTGCCTGCGAGCTGCCTGAATACGTTCATATTTTCGCAGCACGGCTGCCGGAGGCCCCCTGAAGGAACCACCTAAGCTACTTTTGAAATTTGAGGGGGCAATACAAGCAAACAGCCCCAGTCTCTGTGCCTCTATGCGAGCAGTGCCATGGGCACATGAGGCTGAGCAACAGCTTTCCAGGCTAGCTCTTTCTGCCTGCAAGCTATCTGCAGACGTTCGCCTTTTCAGAGCAGAGCTGCCAGAAACGGCTGGAACGGACATACTAAGCTACTTTTGAAATTTGAGGGGGCAATACAAGCAAGCAGCCCCAGTCTCTGTGCCTCTGTGCGAGCAGTGCCATGGGCAGATGAGGATGAGCAACAGCTTTCCAGGCTAGCTCTTTCTGCCTGCGAGCTATCTGCAGACGTTTGCATTTTCAGAGCAGGGCTGCTGGAGGCACCCTGCACGGACACCCTAAGGTACGTTTGAAGTTGGGATTGGCAAGACAAGCAAGCAGACCCAGTCTCTGTGCCTCTGTGCGAGCAGTGCCAAGTGCAGATGAGGCTGAGCAACAGCTTTCCAGGCTAGCCCTTTATGGCTGCGAGCTATCTGCAGACGTTCGCATTTTCAGAGCAGGGCTGCTGGAGGCCCCCTGCTCGGACGGCCAAAGCTACGTTTGAAGTTTGATTTAGCAACACAAGCAAGCAGCCCCAGTCTCTGTGCCTCTGTGAGAGCAGTGCCATGGGCAGATGAGGCTGAGCAACAGCTTTCCAGGCTAGCTCTTTCTGCCTGCGAGCTATCTGCAGACGTTCGCCTTTTCAGAGCAGGGCTGCCGGAGACGCATGGCACGGACAACCTGAGCTACTTTTGAAGTTTGAGGGGTCAAGAGAAGCAAGCAGCCCCAGTCTCTGTGCCTCTGTGCGAGCAGTGCCATGGGCAGATGAGGCTGAGAAACAGCTTTCCAGGCTAGCTCTTTCTGGCTGCGAGCTATCTGAATACGTTCATATTTTCAGAGCAGGGTTGCCGGAGGCCCCCTGCACTGATGCCCAAAGCTACGTTTGAAGTTTGAGAGGGCAAGACAAGCAAGCAACCCCAGTCTCTGTGCCTCTGTGCGAGCAGTGCCACGTGCAGATGAGGCTGAGCAACAGCTTTCCAGACTAGCTCTTTCTGCCTGCGAGCTATCTAAATACGTTCATATTTTCGCAGCACGGCTGCCGGAGGCCCTCAGAAGGGACCACCTAAGCTACTTTTGAAGTTTGAGGGGGCAATACAAGCAAACAGCCCCAGTCTCTGTGCCTCTGTGCGAGCAGTGCCATGGGCAGATGAGGCTGAGCAACAGCTTTCCAGGCTAGCTCTTTCTGCCTGCGAGCTATCTGCAGACGTTCGCATTTTCAGAGCAGGGCTGCTGGAGTCCCCCTGCTCGGACGCCCAAAGCTACGTTTGAAGTTTGATTTGGCAACACAAGCAAGCAGCCCCAGTCTCTGTGCCTCTGTGCGAGCAGTGCCATGGGCAGATGAGGCTGAGCAACAGCTTTCCAGGCTAGCTCTTTCTGGCTGCGAGCTATCTGCAGACGTTCGCATTTTCAGAGCAGGGCTGTTGCAGGCTCCCTGCACGGACGCCCAAAGCTACGTTTGAAGTTTGATTTTTTCAAGACAAGCAAGCGGCCCCAGTCTCTGTGCCTCTGTGCGAGCAGTGCCATGGGCAGATGAGGCTGAGCAACAGCTTTCCAGACTAGCACTTTATGGATGCGAGCTATCTGAATACATTCATATTTTCGCAGCACGGCTGCCGGACGCCCCCTGAAGGGACCACCTAAGCTACTTTTGAAATTTGAGGGGGCAATACAAGCAAGCAGCCCCAGTCTCTATGCCTCTGTGCGAGCAGTGCCATGGGCAGATGAGGCTGAGCAACAGCTTTCCAGGCTAGCTCTTTCTGCCTGCGAGCTATCTGCAGACGTTCGCATTTTGGGAGAAGGGTTGCTTGTGCCCCCTGCACGGACCACGTAAATTACGTTTGAATTTTGGAGGTGGCAAGACAAGCAAGCAGCCCCAGTCTCTGTGCCTCTGTGCGAGCAGTGCCATGGGCAGATGAGGCTGAGCAAGAGCTTTCCAGGCTAGCTCTTTCTGCCTGCGAGCTGTCTGCAGACGTTCGCATTTTCAGAGCAGGGCTGCTGGAGGCCCCCTGCACGGACACCCTAAGGTACGTTTGAAGTTGGGGTTGGCAAGACAAGCAAGCAGCCGCAGTCTCTGTGCCTCTGTGCGAGCAGTGCCATGGGCAGATGAGGCTGAGCAACAGCTTTCCAGGCTAGCTCTTTCTGCCTGCGAGCTATCTGCAGACGTTCGCATTTTCAGAGCAGGGCTGCCGGAACCCCCTGCACGAATGCCCAAATCTACGTTTGAAGTTTGAGGGGGCAAGAGAAGCAAGCAGCCCCAATCTCTGTGCCTCTGTGCGAGCAGTGCCACGGGCAGATGAGGCTGAGCAACAGCTTTTCAGGCTAGCTCTTTCTGGCTGCGAGCTATCTGCAGACGTTCGCATTTTCGCAGCAGGGCTGCCGGAGGAGCCCCGCAATGACCCCCAAATATACGTTTGAAGTTGAGGGTGGCAAGACAAGCAAGCAGCCCCAGTCTCTGTGCCTCTCTGCGAGCAGTGCCATGGGCAGATGAGGCTGAGCAACAGCTTTCCAGGCTAGCCCTTTATGGCTGCGAGCTATCTGCAGACGTTTGCATTTTCAGAGCAGGGCTGCTGGAGGCCCCCTGCTCGGACGCCCAAAGCTGCGTTTGAAGTTTCATTTAGCAACACAAGCAAGCAGCCCCAGTCTCTGTGCCTCTGTGCAAGCAGTGCCATGGGCGGATGAGGCTGAGCAACAGCTTTCCAGGCTAGCTCTTTCTGCCTGCGAGCTATCTGCAGACGTTCGCTTTACAGAGCAGGGCTGCCGGAGACGCATGGCACGGACAACCTAAGCTACGTTTGAAGTTTGAGGGGTCAAGATAAGCAAGCAGCCCCAGTCTCTGTGACTCTGTGCAAGCAGTGCCATGGGCAGATGAGGCTGAGCAACAGCTTTCCAGGCTAGCTCTTTCTTGCTGCGAGCTATCTGCAGACGTTCGCCTTTTCAGAGCAGAGCTGCCGGAGACGCATGGAACGGACAACCTAAGCTACGTTTTAAGTTTGAGGGGTCAAGAGAAGCAAGCGGCCCCAGGCTCTGTGCCTCTGTGTGAGCAGTGCCATGGGCAGATGAGGCTGAGCAACAGCTTTCCAGGCTAGCTCTTTCTGCCTGCGAGCTATCTGAATACGTTCATATTTTCAGAGCAGGGTTGCCGGAGACCCCCTGCACGGATGCCCAAATCTACGTTTGAAGTTTGATTTGGCAAGACAAGCAAGCAGCCCCAGTCTCTGTGCCTCTGTGCGAGCAGTGCGATGGGCAGATGAGGCTGAGCAACAGCATTCCAGGCTAGCTCTTTATGCCTGCGAGCTATCTGCAGACGTTCGCATTTTCGGAGCAGGGCTGCCGGAGGCTCCGTGCTCGGACGCCCAAAGCTACGTTTGAAGTTTGATTTGGCAAGACAAGCAAGCAGCCCCAGTCTCTGTGCCTCTGTGCGAGCAGTGCCATGGGCAGATGAGGCTGAGCAACAGCTTTCCAGGCTAGCTCTTTCTGCCTGCGAGCTATCTGCAGACGTTCGCCTTTACAGAGCAGGGCTGCCGGAGACGCATGGCACGGACAACCTAATCTACGTTTGAAGTTTGATTTTTTCAAGAGAAGCAAGCAGCCCCAGTCTCTGTGCCTCTGTGCGAGCAGTGCCATGGGCAGATGAGGCTGAGCAAGAGCTTTCCACGCTAGCTCTTTCTGCCTGCGAGCTATCTGCAGACGTTCGCATTTTCAGAGCAGGGCTGCTGGAGGCCCCCTGCACGGACACCCTAAGGTACGTTTGAAGTTGGGGTTGGCAAGACAAGCAAGCAGCCCCAGTCTCTGTGCCTCTGTGCGAGCAGTGCCATGGGCAGATGAGGCTGAGCAACAGCTTTCCAGGCTAGCTCTTTCTGGCTGCGAGCTATCTGCAGACGTTCGCATTTTCAGAGCAGGGCTGTTGCAGGCTCCCTGCACGGACGCCCAAAGTTACGTTTGAAGTTTGATTTTTTCAAGACAAGCAAGCGGCCCCAGTCTCTGTGCCTCTGTGCGAGCAGTGCCATGGGCAGATGAGGCTGAGCAACAGCTTTCCAGACTAGCACTTTATGGCTGCGAGCTATCTGAATACATTCATATTTTCGCAGCACGGCTGCCGGACGCACCCTGAAGGGACCACCTAAGCTACTTTTGAAATTTGAGGGGGCAATACAAGCAAGCAGCCCCAGTCTCTATGCCTCTGTGCGAGCAGTGCCATGGGCAGATGAGGCTGAGCAACAGCTTTCCAGGCTAGCTCTTTCTGCCTGCGAGCTATCTGCAGACGTTCGCATTTTCGCAGCAGGGCTGCCGGAGGAGCCCCACAATGACCCCCAAATATACGTTTGAAGTTGAGGGTGGCAAGACAAGCAAGCAGCCCCAGTCTCTGTGCCTCTGTGCGAGCAGTGCCATGGGCAGATGAGGCTGAGCAACATCTTTCCAGGCTAGCCCTTTATGGCTGCGAGCTATCTGCAGACGTTCGCATTTTCAAGCAGGGCTGCTGGAGGCCCCCTGCTCGGACGCCCAAAGCTACGTTTGAAGTTTCATTTAGCAACACAAGCAAGCAGCCCCAGTCTCTGTGCCTCTGTGCAAGCAGTGCCATGGGCGGATGAGGCTGAGCAACAGCTTTCCAGGCTAGCTCTTTATGGCTGCGAGCTATCTGCAGACGTTCGCCTTTATAGAGCAGGGCTGCCGGAGACGCATGGCACGGACAACCTAAGCTACGTTTGAAGTTTAAGGGGTCAAGATAAGCAAGCAGCCCCAGTCTCTGTGCCTCTGTGCGAGCAGTGCCATGGGCAGATGAGGCTGAGCAACAGCTTTCCAGGCTAGCTCTTTCTGGCTGCGAGCTATCTGCAGACGTTCGCCTTTTCAGAGCAGAGCTGCCGGAGACGCATGGCACGGACAACCTAAGCTACGTTTTAAGTTTGAGGGGTCAAGAGAAGCAAGCAGCCCCAGTCTCTGTGCCTCTGTGCGATCAGTGCCATGGGCAGATGAGGCTGAGCAACAGCTTTCCAGGCTAGCTTTTTCTGTCTGCGAGCTATCTGAATACGTTCATATTTTCAGAGCAGGGTTGCCGGAGGCCCCCTGCACGGATGCCCAAATCTACGTTTGAAGTTTGATTTGGCAAGACAAGCAAGCAGCCCCAGTCTCTGTGCCTCTGTGCGAGCAGTGCCATGGGCAGATGAGGCTGAGCAACAGCATTCCAGGCTAGCTCTTTATGCCTGCGAGCTATCTGCAGACGTTCGCATTTTCGGAGCAGGGCTGCCGGATGCTCCGTGCTCGGACGCCCAAAGCTACGTTTGAAGTTTGATTTGGCAAGACAAGCAAGCAGCCCCAGTGTCTGTGCCTCTGTGCGAGCAGTGCCATGGGCAGATGAGGCTGAGCAACAGCATTCCAGGCTAGCTCTTTATGCCTGCGAGCTATCTGCAGACGTTCGCATTTTCGGAGCAGGGCTGCCGGAGGCTCCGTGCTCGGACGCCCAAAGCTACGTTTGAAGTTTGATTTGGCAAGACAAGCAAGCAGCCCCAGTCTCTGTGCCTCTGTGCGAGCAGTGCCATGGGCAGATGAGGCTGAGCAACAGCATTCCAGGCTAGCTCTTTATGCCTGCGAGCTATCTGCAGACTTTCGCATTTTCAGAGCAGGGCTGTTGCAGGCTCCCTGCACGGACGCCCAAAGCTACGTTTGAAGTTTGATTTTTTCAAGACAAGCAAGCGGTCCCAGTCTCTGTGCCTCTGTGCGAGCAGTGCCATGGGCAGATGAGGCTGAGCAACAGCTTTCCAGACTAGCTCTTTATGGCTGCGAGCTATCTGAATACATTCATATTTTCGCAGCACGGCTGCCGGACGCCCCCTGAAGGGACCACCTAAGCTACTTTTGAAATTTGAGGGGGCAATACAAGCAAGCAGCCCCAGTCTCTGTGCCTCTGTGCGAGCAGTGCCATGGGCAGATGAGGCTGAGCAACAGCTTACCAGGCTAGCTCTTTCTGCCTGCGAGCTATCTGCAGACGTTCGCATTTTCAGAGCAGGGCTGCTGGAGGCCCCCTGCACGGACACCCTAAGGTACGTATCAAGTTGGGGTTGGCAAGACAAGTAAGCAGCCCCAGTCTCTGTGCCTCTGTGCGAGCAGTGCCATGGGCAGATGAGGCTGAGCAACAGCTTTCCAGGCTAGCTCTTTCTGGCTGCGAGCTATCTGCAGACGTTCGCATTTTCAGAGCAGGGCTGCCGGAGGCTCCGTGCTCGGACTCCCAAAGCTACGTTTGAAGTTTGATTTTTTCAAGACAAGCAAGCGGCCCCAGTCTCTGTGCCTCTGTGCGAGCAGTGCCATGGGCAGATGAGGCTGAGCAACAGCTTTCCAGGCTAGCTCTTTCTGCCTGCGAGCTATCTGCAGACGTTCGCAGTTTCAGAGCAGGGCTGCCGGAAGCCCCCTGCAAGGATGCCCAAAGATACGTTTGAAGTTTGAGTGGGCAAGAGAAGCAAGCAGCCCCAATCTCTGTGCCTCTGTGCGAGCAGTGCCACGGGCAGATGAGGCTGAGCAACAGCTTTCCAGGCTAGCTCTTTCTGGCTGCGAGCTACCTGCAGACGTTTGCATTTTCGCAGCAGGGCTGCCGGAGGAGCCCCGCAATGACCCCCAAATATACGTTTGAAGTTGAGGGTGGCAAGACAAGCAAGCAGCCCCACTCTCTGTGCCTCTGTGTGAGCAGTGCCATGGGCAGATGAGGCTGAGCAACAGCTTTCCAGGCTAGCTCTTTCTGCCTGCGAGCTATCTGCAGACGTTCGCATTTCCAGAGCAGGGCTGCCGGAGGCTCCGTGCTCGGACGCCCAAAGATACGTTTGAAGTTTGATTTGGCAAGACAAGCAAGCAGCCCCAGTCTCTGTGCCTCTGTGCGAGCAGTGCCATGGGCAGATGAGGCTGAGCAACAGCTTTCCAGGCTAGCTCTTTCTGCCTGCGAGCTATCTGCAGACGTTCGCATTTTCAGAGCAGGGCTGCTGGAGGACCCCTGCACGGACACCCTAAGGTACGTATGAAGTTTGATTTGGCAAGACAAGCATGCAGCCGCAGTCTCTGTGCCTCTGTGCGAGCAGTGCCATGGGCAGATGAGGCTGAGCAACAGCTTTCCAGGCTAGCTCTTTCTGGCTGCGAGCTATCTGCAGACGTTCGCATTTTGGGAGCACGGCTGCCGGTTTCTGCCTGCATGGAACACCTAAGCTACGTTTAAAGTATGTGGGGGCAGGAGAAGCAAGCAGCCCCAGTCTCTGTGCCTCTGTGCGAGCAGTGCCATGGGCAGATGAGGCTGAGCAACAGCTTTCCAGGCTAGCCCTTTATGGCTGCGAGCTATCTGCAGACGTTCGCCTTTTCAGAGCAGGGCTGCCGGAGGCCCCCTGCACGGATGCCCAAAGCTACGTTTGAAGATTGAGAGGGCAAGACAAGCAAGCAGCCCCAGTCTCTGTGCCTCTGTGCGAGCAGTGCCATGTGCAGATGAGGCTGAGCAACAGCTTTCCAGACTAGCTCTTTCTGCCTGCGAGCTACCTGAATACGTTCATATTTTCGCAGCACGGCTGCCGGAGGCCCCCTGAAGGAACCACCTAAGCTACTTTTGAAATTTGAGGGGGCAATACAAGCAAACAGCCCCAGTCTCTGTGCCTCTATGCGAGCAGTGCCATGGGCACATGAGGCTGAGCAACAGCTTTCCAGGCTAGCTCTTTCTGCCTGCAAGCTATCTGCAGACGTTCGCCTTTTCAGAGCAGAGCTGCCAGAAACGGCTGGCACGGACATACTAAGCTACTTTTGAAATTTGAGGGGGCAATACAAGCAAGCAGCCCCAGTCTCTGTGCCTCTGTGCGAGCAGTGCCATGGGCAGATGAGGATGAGCAACAGCTTTCCAGGCTAGCTTTTTCTGCCTGCGAGCTATCTGCAGACGTTTGCATTTTCAGAGCAGGGCTGCTGGAGGCCCCCTGCACGGACACCCTAAGGTACGTTTGAAGTTGGGATTGGCAAGACAAGCAAGCAGCCCCAGTCTCTGTGCCTCTGTGCGAGCAGTGCCACGGGCAGATGAGGCTGAGCAACAGCTTTCCAGACTAGCTCTTTCTGCCTGCGAGCTATCTAAATACGTTCATATTTTCGCAGCACGGCTGCCGGAGGCCCTCAGAAGGGACCACCTAAGCTACTTTTGAAATTTGAGGGGGCAATACAAGCAAACAGCCCCAGTCTCTGTGCCTCTGTGCGAGCAGTGCCAAGGGCAGATGAGGCTGAGCAACAGCTTTCCAGGCTAGCTCTTTCTGCCTGCGAGCTATCTGCAGACGTTCGCATTTTCAGAGCAGGGCTGCTGGAGGCCCCCTGCTCGGACGCCCAAAGCTACGTTTGAAGTTTGATTTGGCAACACAAGCAAGCAGCCCCAGTCTCTGTGCCTCTGTGCGAGCAGTGCCATGGGCAGATGAGGCTGAGCAACAGCTTTCCAGGCTAGCTCTTTCTGGCTGCGAGCTATCTGCAGACGTTCGCATTTTCAGAGCAGGGCTGCCAGAGGCTCCGTGCTCGGACGCCCAAAGCTACGTTTGAAGTTTGATTTTTTCAAGACAAGCAAGCGGCCCCAGTCTCTGTGCCTCTGTGCGAGCAGTGCCATGGGCAGATGAGGCTGAGCAACAGCTTTCCAGGCTAGCTTTTTCTGCCTGCGAGCTATCTGCAGACGTTCGCATTTTGGGAGCAGAGTTGCTTGTGCCCCTGCACGGACCACGTAAATTACTTTTGAATTTTGGAGGTGGCAAGACAAGCAAGCAGTCCCAGTGTCTGTGCCTCTGTGCGAGAAGTGCCATGGGCAGATGAGGCTGAGCAACAGCTTTCCAGGCTAGCTCTTTCTGCCTGCGAGCTATCTGCAGACGTTCGCATTTTCAGAGCAGAGCTGCTGTAAACGGCTGGCACGGACACCCAAAGCTACGTTTGAAGTTTGATTTTTTCAAGACAAGCAAGCGGTCCCAGTCTCTGTGCCTCTGTGCGAGCAGTGCCATGGGCAGATGAGGCTGAGCAACAGCTTTCCAGACTAGCTCTTTATGGCTGCGAGCTATCTGAATACATTCATATTTTCGCAGCACGGCTGCCGGACGCCCCCTGAAGGAACCACCTAAGCTACTTTTGAAATTTGAGGGGGCAATACAAGCAAGCAGCCCCAGTCTCTGTGCCTCTGTGCGAGCAGTGCCATGGGCAGATGAGGCTGAGCAACAGCTTTCCAGGCTAGCCCCTTCTGCCTGCCAGCTATCTGCAGACGTTCGCATTTTCAGAGCAGGGCTGCTGGAGGCCCCCTGCACGGACTCCCTAAGGTACGTATGAAGTTGGGGTTGGCAAGACAAGCAAGCAGCCCCAGTCTCTGTGCCTCTGTGCGAGCAGTGCCATGGGCAGATGAGGCTGAGCAACAGCTTTCCAGGCTAGCTCTTTCTGGCTGCGAGCTATCTGCAGACGTTCGCATTTCCAGAGCAGGGCTGCCGGAGGCTCCGTGCTCGGACGCCCAAAGATACGTTTGAAGTTTGATTTGGCAAGACAAGCAAGCAGCCCCAGTCTCTGTGCCTCTGTGCGAGCAGTGCCATGGGCAGATGAGGCTGAGCAACAGCTTTCCAGGCTAGCTCTTTCTGCCTGCGAGCTATCTGCAGACGTTCGCATTTTCAGAGCAGGGCTGCTGGAGGACCCCTGCACGGACACCCTAAGGTACGTATGAAGTTTGATTTGGCAAGACAAGCATGCAGCCGCAGTCTCTGTGCCTCTGTGCGAGCAGTGCCATGGGCAGATGAGGCTGAGCAACAGCTTTCCAGGCTAGCTCTTTCTGGCTGCGAGCTATCTGCAGACGTTCGCATTTTGGGAGCACGGCTGCCGGATTCTGCCTGCATGGAACACCTAAGCTACGTTTAAAGTATGTGGGGGCAGGAGAAGCAAGCAGCCCCAGTCTCTGTGCCTCTGTGCGAGCAGTGCCATGGGCAGATGAGGCTGAGCAACAGCTTTCCAGGCTAGCCCTTTATGGCTGCGAGCTATCTGCAGACGTTCGCCTTTTCAGAGCAGGGCTGCCGGAGGCCCCCTGCACGGATGCCCAAAGCTACGTTTGAAGATTGAGAGGGCAAGACAAGCAAGCAGCCCCAGTCTCTGTGCCTCTGTGCGAGCAGTGCCATGTGCAGATGAGGCTGAGCAACAGCTTTCCAGACTAGCTCTTTCTGCCTGCGAGCTACCTGAATACGTTCATATTTTCGCAGCACGGCTGCCGGAGGCCCCCTGAAGGAACCACCTAAGCTACTTTTGAAATTTGAGGGGGCAATACAAGCAAACAGCCCCAGTCTCTGTGCCTCTATGCGAGCAGTGCCATGGGCACATGAGGCTGAGCAACAGCTTTCCAGGCTAGCTCTTTCTGCCTGCAAGCTATCTGCAGACGTTCGCCTTTTCAGAGCAGAGCTGCCAGAAACGGCTGGCACGGACATACTAAGCTACTTTTGAAATTTGAGGGGGCAATACAAGCAAGCAGCCCCAGTCTCTGTGCCTCTGTGCGAGCAGTGCCATGGGCAGATGAGGATGAGCAACAGCTTTCCAGGCTAGCTTTTTCTGCCTGCGAGCTATCTGCAGACGTTTGCATTTTCAGAGCAGGGCTGCTGGAGGCCCCCTGCACGGACACCCTAAGGTACGTTTGAAGTTGGGATTGGCAAGACAAGCAAGCAGCCCCAGTCTCTGTGCCTCTGTGCGAGCAGTGCCACGGGCAGATGAGGCTGAGCAACAGCTTTCCAGACTAGCTCTTTCTGCCTGCGAGCTATCTAAATACGTTCGTATTTTCGCAGCACGGCTGCCGGAGGCCCTCAGAAGGGACCACCTAAGCTACTTTTGAAATTTGAGGGGGCAATACAAGCAAACAGCCCCAGTCTCTGTGCCTCTGTGCGAGCAGTGCCAAGGGCAGATGAGGCTGAGCAACAGCTTTCCAGGCTAGCTCTTTCTGCCTGCGAGCTATCTGCAGACGTTCGCATTTTCAGAGCAGGGCTGCTGGAGGCCCCCTGCTCGGACGCCCAAAGCTACGTTTGAAGTTTGATTTGGCAACACAAGCAAGCAGCCCCAGTCTCTGTGCCTCTGTGCGAGCAGTGCCATGGGCAGATGAGGCTGAGCAACAGCTTTCCAGGCTAGCTCTTTCTGGCTGCGAGCTATCTGCAGACGTTCGCATTTTCAGAGCAGGGCTGCCAGAGGCTCCGTGCTCGGACGCCCAAAGCTACGTTTGAAGTTTGATTTTTTCAAGACAAGCAAGCGGCCCCAGTCTCTGTGCCTCTGTGCGAGCAGTGCCATGGGCAGATGAGGCTGAGCAACAGCTTTCCAGGCTAGCTTTTTCTGCCTGCGAGCTATCTGCAGACGTTCGCATTTTGGGAGCAGAGTTGCTTGTGCCCCTGCACGGACCACGTAAATTACTTTTGAATTTTGGAGGTGGCAAGACAAGCAAGCAGTCCCAGTGTCTGTGCCTCTGTGCGAGAAGTGCCATGGGCAGATGAGGCTGAGCAACAGCTTTCCAGGCTAGCTCTTTCTGCCTGCGAGCTATCTGCAGACGTTCGCATTTTCGGAGCAGAGCTGCTGTAAACGGCTGGCACGGACACCCAAAGCTACGTTTGAAGTTTGATTTTTTCAAGACAAGCAAGCGGTCCCAGTCTCTGTGCCTCTGTGCGAGCAGTGCCATGGGCAGATGAGGCTGAGCAACAGCTTTCCAGACTAGCTCTTTATGGCTGCGAGCTATCTGAATACATTCATATTTTCGCAGCACGGCTGCCGGACGCCCCCTGAAGGAACCACCTAAGCTACTTTTGAAATTTGAGGGGGCAATACAAGCAAGCAGCCCCAGTCTCTGTGCCTCTGTGCGAGCAGTGCCATGGGCAGATGAGGCTGAGCAACAGCTTTCCAGGCTAGCCCCTTCTGCCTGCCAGCTATCTGCAGACGTTCGTATTTTCAGAGCAGGGCTGCTGGAGGCCCCC
Source organism: Opisthocomus hoazin (assembly GCF_030867145.1). Lineage (NCBI taxonomy): Eukaryota > Metazoa > Chordata > Aves > Opisthocomiformes > Opisthocomidae > Opisthocomus > Opisthocomus hoazin. Next base: position 8,556,126 of record NC_134429.1, read on the forward strand.
TGCACGGACTCCCTAAGGTACGTATGAAGTTGGGGTTGGCAAGACAAGCAAGCAGCCCCAGTCTCTGTGCCTCTGTGCGAGCAGTGCCATGGGCAGATGAGGCTGAGCAACAGCTTTCCAGGCTAGCTCTTTCTGGCTGCGAGCTATCTGCAGACGTTCACATTTTCAGAGCAGGGCTACCGGAGGCTCCGTGCTCGGACGCCCAAAGCTACGTTTGAAGTTTGATTTTTTCAAGACAAGCAAGCGGCCCCAGTCTCTGTGCCTCTGTGCGAGCAGTGCCATGGGCAGATGAGGCTGAGCAACAGCTTTCCAGACTAGCTCTTTATGGCTGCGAGCTATCTGAATACATTCATATTTTCGCAGCACGGCTGCCGGAGGCCCCCTGAAGGGACCACCTAAGCTACTTTTGAAATTTGAGGGGCAATACAAGCAAGCAGCCGCAGTCTGTGTGCCTCTGTGCGAGCAGTGCCATGGGCAGATGAGGCTGAGCAACAGCTTTCCAGGCTAGCTCTTTCTGCCTGCGAGCTATCTGCAGACGTTCGCATTTTGGGAGAAGGGTTGCTTCTGCCCCCTGCACGGACCACGTAAATTACGTTTGAATTTTGGAGGTGGCAAGACAAGCAAGCAGCCCCAGTCTCTGTGCCTCTGTGCGAGCAGTGCCATGGGCAGATGAGGCTGAGCAAGAGGTTTCCAGGCTAGCTCTTTCTGCCTGCGAGCTGTCTGCAGACGTTCGCATTTTCAGAGCAGGGCTGCTGGAGGCCCCCTGCACGGACACCCTAAGGTACGTTTGAAGTTGGGGTTGGCAAGACAAGCAAGCAGCCCCAGTCTCTGTGCCTCTGTGCGAGCAGTGCCATGGGCAGATGAGCCTGAGCAACAGCTTTCCAGGCTAGCTCTTTCTGCCTGCGAGCTATCTGCAGACGTTCGCATTTTCAGAGCACGGCTGCCGGAACCCCCTGCACGAATGCCCAAATCTACGTTTGAAGTTTGAGGGGGCAAGAGAAGCAAGCAGCCCCAATCTCTGTGCCTCTGTGCGAGCAGTGCCACGGGCAGATGAGGCTGAGCAACAGCTTTTCAGGCTAGCTCTTTCTGGCTGCGAGCTATCTGCAGACGTTCGCATTTTCGCAGCAGGGCTGCCGGAGGAGCCCCGCAATGACCCCCAAATATACGTTTGAAGTTGAGGGTGGCAAGACAAGCAAGCAGCCCCAGTCTCTGTGCCTCTCTGCGAGCAGTGCCATGGGCAGATGAGGCTGAGCAACAGCTTTCCAGGCTAGCCCTTTATGGCTGCGAGCTATCTGCAGACGTTTGCATTTTCAGAGCAGGGCTGCTGGAGGCCCCCTGCTCGGACGCCCAAAGCTGCGTTTGAAGTTTCATTTAGCAACACAAGCAAGCAGCCCCAGTCTCTGTGCCTCTGTGCAAGCAGTGCCATGGGCGGATGAGGCTGAGCAACAGCTTTCCAGGCTAGCTCTTTCTGCCTGCGAGCTATCTGCAGACGTTCGCCTTTACAGAGCAGGGCTGCCGGAGACGCATGGCACGGACAACCTAAGCTACGTTTGAAGTTTGAGGGGTCAAGATAAGCAAGCAGCCCCAGTCTCTGTGACTCTGTGCGAGCAGTGCCATGGGCAGATGAGGCTGAGCAACAGCTTTCCAGGCTAGCTTTTTCTGGCTGCGAGCTATCTGCAGACGTTCGCCTTTTCAGAGCAGAGCTGCCGGAGACGCATGGCACGGACAACCTAAGCTACGTTTTAAGTTTGAGGGGTCAAGAGAAGCAAGCAGCCCCAGTCTCTGTGCCTCTGTGCGAGCAGTGCCATGGGCAGATGAAGCTGAGCAACAGCTTTCCAGGCTAGCTCTTTCTGCCTGCGAGCTATCTGCAGACGTTCATATTTTCAGAGCAGGGCTGCTGGAGGCCCCCTGCACGGACACCCTAAGGTACGTTTGAAGTTGGGGTTGGCAACACAAGCAAGCAGCCGCAGTCTCTGTGCCTCTGTGCGAGCAGTGCCATGGGCAGATGAGGCTGAGCAACAGCTTTCCAGGCTAGCTCTTTCTGCCTGCGAGCTATCTGCAGACGTTCGCATTTTCAGAGCAGGGCTGCTGGAGGCCCCCTGCACGGACACCCTAAGGTACGTTTGAAGTTGGGGTTGGCAAGACAAGCAAGCAGCCCCAGTCTCTGTGCCTCTGTGCGAGCAGTGCCATGGGCAGATGAGGCTGAGCAACAGCTTTCCAGACTAGCTCTTTATGGCTGCGAGCTATCTGAATACATTCATATTTTCGCAGCACGGCTGCCGGACGCCCCCTGAAGGGACCACCTAAGCTACTTTTGAAATTTGAGGGGGCAATACAAGCAAGCAGCCCCAGTCTCTGTGCCTCTGTGCGAGCAGTGCCATGGGCAGATGAGGCTGAGCAACAGCTTACCAGGCTAGCTCTTTCTGCCTGCGAGCTATCTGCAGACGTTCGCATTTTCAGAGCAGGGCTGCTGGAGGCCCCCTGCACGGACACCCTAAGGTACGTATCAAGTTGGGGTTGGCAAGACAAGCAAGCAGCCCCAGTCTCTGTGCCTCTGTGCGAGCAGTGCCATGGGCAGATGAGGCTGAGCAACAGCTTTCCAGGCTAGCTCTTTCTGGCTGCGAGCTATCTGCAGACGTTCGCATTTTCAGAGCAGGGCTGCCGGAGGCTCCGTGCTCGGACTCTCAAAGCTACGTTTGAAGTTTGATTTTTTCAAGACAAGCAAGCGGCCCCAGTCTCTGTGCCTCTGTGCGAGCAGTGCCATGGGCAGATGAGGCTGAGCAACAGCTTTCCAGAATAGCTCTTTATGGCTGCGAGCTATCTGCAGACGTTCGCATTTTCGCAGCAGGGCTGCCGGACAAGCCCGTCAATGACCCCCAAATATACGTTTGAAGTTGAGGGTGGCAAGACAAGCAAGCAGCCCCAGTCTCTGTGCCTCTGTGCGAGCAGTGCCATGGGCAGATGAGGCTGAGCAACAGCTTTCCAGGCTAGCCATTTCTGCCTGAATGCTATCTGCAGACGTTCGCATTTTCAGAGCAGGGCTGCTGGAGGCCCCCTGCTCGGACGCCCAAAGCTACGTTTGAAGTTTCATTTAGCAACACAAGCAAGCAGCCCCAGTCTCTGTGCCTCTGTGCAAGCAGTGCCATTGGCGGATGAGGCTGAGCAACAGCTTTCCAGGCTAGATCTTTATGGCTGCGAGCTATCTGCAGACGTTCGCCTTTATAGAGCAGGGCTGCCGGAGACGCATGGCACGGACAACCTAAGCTACGTTTGAAGTTTAAGGGGTCAAGATAAGCAAGCAGCCGCAGTCTCTGTGCCTCTGTGCGAGCAGTGCCATGGGCAGATGAGGCTGAGCAACAGCTTTCCAGGCTAACTCTTTCTGGCTGCGAGCTATCTGCAGACGTTCGCCTTTTCAGAGCAGAGCTGCCGGAGACGCATGGCACGGACAACCTAAGCTACGTTTTAAGTTTGAGGGGTCAAGAGAAGCAAGCAGCCCCAGTCTCTGTGCCTCTGTGCGATCAGTGCCATGGGCAGATGAGGCTGAGCAACAGCTTTCCAGGCTAGCTCTTTCTGGCTGCGAGCTATCTGAATACGTTCGCATTTTCAGAGCAGGGTTGCCGGAGGCCCCCTGCACGGATGCCCAAATCTACGTTTGAAGTTTGATTTGGCAAGACAAGCAAGCAGCCCCAGTCTCTGTGCCTCTGTGCGAGCAGTGCCATGGGCAGATGAAGCTGAGCAACAGCATTCCAGGCTAGCTCTTTATGCCTGCGAGCTATCTGCAGACGTTCGCATTTTCGGAGCAGGGCTGCCGGAGGCTCCGTGCTCGGACGCCCAAAGCTACGTTTGAAGTTTGATTTGGCAAGACAAGCAAGCAGCCCCAGTCTCTGTGCCTCTGTGCGAGCAGTGCCATGGGCAGATGAGGCTGAGCAACAGCATTCCAGGCTAGCTCTTTATGCCTGCGAGCTATCTGCAGACGTTCGCATTTTCGGAGCAGGGCTGCCGGAGGCTCCGTGCTCGGACGCCCAAAGCTACGTTTGAAGTTTGATTTGGCAAGACAAGCAAGCAGCCCCAGTCTCTGTGCCTCTGTGCGAGCAGTGCCATGGGCAGATGAGGCTGACCAACAGCATTCCAGGCTAGCTCTTTATGCCTGCGAGCTATCTGCAGACGTTCGCATTTTCGGAGCAGGGCTGTTGCAGGCTCCCTGCACGGACGCCCAAAGCTACGTTTGAAGTTTGATTTTTTCAAGACAAGCAAGCGGTCCCAGTCTCTGTGCCTCTGTGCGAGCAGTGCCATGGGCAGATGAGGCTGAGCAACAGCTTTCCAGACTAGCTCTTTATGGCTGCGAGCTATCTGAATACATTCATATTTTCGCAGCACGGCTGCCGGACGCCCCCTGAAGGGACCAGCTAAGCTACTTTTGAAATTTGAGGGGGCAATACAAGCAAGCAGCCCCAGTCTCTGTGCCTCTGTGCGAGCAGTGCCATGGGCAGATGAGGCTGAGCAACAGCTTACCAGGCTAGCTCTTTCTGCCTGCGAGCTATCTGCAGACGTTCGCATTTTCAGAGCAGGGCTGCTGGAGGCCCCCTGCACGGACACCTTAAGGTACGTATCAAGTTGGGGTTGGCAAGACAAGCAAGCAGCCCCAGTCTCTGTGCCTCTGTGCGAGCAGTGCCATGGGCAGATGAGGCTGAGCAACAGCTTTCCAGGCTAGCTCTTTCTGGCTGCGAGCTATCTGCAGACGTTCGCATTTTCAGAGCAGGGCTGCCGGAGGCTCCGTGCTCGGACTCCCAAAGCTACGTTTGAAGTTTGATTTTTTCAAGACAAGCAAGCGGCCCCAGTCTCTGTGCCTCTGTGCGAGCAGTGCCATGGGCAGATGAGGCTGAGCAACAGCTTTCCAGACTAGCTCTTTCTGCCTGCGAGCTATCTGAATACATTCATATTTTCACAGCACGGCTGCCGGAGACCCCCTGAAGGGACCACCTAAGCTACTTTTGAAATTTGAGGGGCAATACAAGCAAGCAGCCGCAGTCTCTGTGCCTCTGTGCGAGCAGTGCCATGGGCAGATGAGGCTGAGCAACAGCTTTCCAGGCTAGCTCTTTCTGCCTGCGAGCTATCTGCAGACGTTCGCCTTTATAGAGCAGGGCTGCCGGAGACGCATGGCACGGACAACCTGAGCTACGTTTGAAGTTTGAGGGGTCAAGATAAGCAAGCAGCCCCAGTCTCTGTGCCTCTGTGCGAGCAGTGCCATGGGCAGATGAGGCTGAGCAACAGCTTTCCAGGCTAGCTCTTTCTGGCTGCGAGCTATCTGCAGACGTTCGCCTTTTCAGAGCAGAGCTGCCGGAGACGCATGGCACGGACAACCTAAGCTACGTTTTAAGTTTGAGGGGTGAAGAGAAGCAAGCAGCCCCAGTCTCTGTGCCTCTGTGCGAGCAGTGCCATGGGCAGATGAGGCTGAGCAACAGCTTTCCAGGCTAGCTCTTTCTGCCTGCGAGCTATCTGCAGACGTTCGCATTTTCGGAGCAGGGCTGCCGGAGGCTCCGTGCTCGGACGCCCAAAGATACGTTTGAAGTTTGATTTGGCAAGACAAGCAAGCAGCCCCAGTGTCTGTGCCTCTGTGCGAGCAGTGCCATGGGCAGATGAGACTGAGCAAGAGCTTTCCAGGCTAGCTCTTTCTGCCTGCGAGCTATCTGCAGACGTTCGCATTTTCAGAGCAGGGCTGCTGGAGGCCCCCTGCACGGACACCCTAAGGTACGTTTGAAGTTGGGGTTGGCAAGACAAGAAAGCAGCCCCAGTCTCTGTGCCTCTGTGCGAGCAGTGCCATGGGCAGATGAGGCTGAGCAACAGCTTTCCAGGCTAGCCCTTTATGGCTGCGAGCTATCTGCAGACGTTTGCATTTTCAGAGCAGGGCTGCTGGAGGCCCCGTGCTCGGACGCCCAAAGCTACGTTTGAAGTTTCATTTAGCAACACAAGCAAGCAGCCCCAGTCTCTGTGCCTCTGTGCAAGCAGTGCCATGGGCAGATGAGGCTGAGCAACAGCTTTCCAGGCTAACTCTTTCTGGCTGCGAGCTATCTGCAGACGTTCGCCTTTTCAGAGCAGAGCTGCCGGAGACGCATGGCACGGACAACCTAAGCTACGTTTTAAGTTTGAGGGGTCAAGAGAAGCAAGCAGCCCCAGTCTCTGTGCCTCTGTGCGAGCAGTGCCATGGGCAGATGAGGCTGAGCAACAGCTTTCCAGGCTAGCTCTTTCTGGCTGCGAGCTATCTGAATACGTTCATATTTTCAGAGCAGGGTTGCCGGAGGCCCCCTACACGGATGCCCAAATCTACGTTTGAAGTTTGATTTGGCAAGACAAGCAAGCAGCCCCAGTCTCTGTGCCTCTGTGCGAGCAGTGCCATGGGCAGATGAAGCTGAGCAACAGCATTCCAGGCTAGCTCTTTATGCCTGCGAGCTATCTGCAGACGTTCGCATTTTCGGAGCAGGGCTGCCGGAGGCTCCGTGCTCGGACGCCCAAAGCTACGTTTGAAGTTTGATTTGGCAAGACAAGCAAGCAGCCCCAGTGTCTGTGCCTCTGTGCGAGCAGTGCCATGGGCAGATGAGGCTGAGCAACAGCATTCCAGGCTAGCTCTTTATGCCTGCGAGCTATCTGCAGACGTTCGCATTTTCGGAGCAGGGCTGCCGGAGGCTCCGTGCTCGGACGCCCAAAGCTACGTTTGAAGTTTGATTTGGCAAGACAAGCAAGCAGCCCCAGTCTCTGTGCCTCTGTGCGAGCAGTGCCATGGGCAGATGAGGCTGACCAACAGCATTCCAGGCTAGCTCTTTATGCCTGCGAGCTATCTGCAGACGTTCGCATTTTCGGAGCAGGGCTGTTGCAGGCTCCCTGCACGGACGCCCAAAGCTACGTTTGAAGTTTGATTTTTTCAAGACAAGCAAGCGGTCCCAGTCTCTGTGCCTCTGTGCGAGCAGTGCCATGGGCAGATGAGGCTGAGCAACAGCTTTCCAGACTAGCTCTTTATGGCTGCGAGCTATCTGAATACATTCATATTTTCGCAGCACGGCTGCCGGACGCCCCCTGAAGGGACCACCTAAGCTACTTTTGAAATTTGAGGGGGCAATACAAGCAAGCAGCCCCAGTCTCTGTGCCTCTGTGCGAGCAGTGCCATGGGCAGATGAGGCTGAGCAACAGCTTACCAGGCTAGCTCTTTCTGCCTGCGAGCTATCTGCAGACGTTCGCATTTTCAGAGCAGGGCTGCTGGAGGCCCCCTGCACGGACACCTTAAGGTACGTATCAAGTTGGGGTTGGCAAGACAAGCAAGCAGCCCCAGTCTCTCTGCCACTGTGCGAGCAGTGCCATGGGCAGATGAGGCTGAGCAACAGCTTTCCAGGCTAGCTCTTTCTGGCTGCGAGCTATCTGCAGACGTTCGCATTTTCAGAGCAGGGCTGCCGGAGGCTCCGTGCTCGGACTCCCAAAGCTACGTTTGAAGTTTGATTTTTTCAAGACAAGCAAGCGGCCCCAGTCTCTGTGCCTCTGTGCGAGCAGTGCCATGGGCAGATGAGGCTGAGCAACAGCTTTCCAGACTAGCTCTTTATGGCTGCGAGCTATCTGAATACATTCATATTTTCACAGCACGGCTGCCGGAGACCCCCTGAAGGGACCACCTAAGCTACTTTTGAAATTTGAGGGGCAATACAAGCAAGCAGCCGCAGTCTCTGTGCCTCTGTGCGAGCAGTGCCATGGGCAGATGAGGCTGAGCAACAGCTTTCCAGTCTAGCTCTTTCTGCCTGCGAGCTATCTGCAGACGTTCGCCTTTATAGAGCAGGGCTGCCAGAGACGCATGGCACGGACAACCTGAGCTACGTTTGAAGTTTGAGGGGTCAAGATAAGCAAGCAGCCCCAGTCTCTGTGCCTCTGTGCGAGCAGTGCCATGGGCAGATGAGGCTGAGCAACAGCTTTCCAGGCTAGCTCTTTCTGGCTGCGAGCTATCTGCAGACGTTCGCCTTTTCAGAGCAGAGCTGCCGGAGACGCATGGCACGGACAACCTAAGCTACGTTTTAAGTTTGAGGGGTCAAGAGAAGCAAGCAGCCCCAGTCTCTGTGCCTCTGTGCGAGCAGTGCCATGGGCAGATGAGGCTGAGCAACAGCTTTCCAGGCTAGCTCTTTCTGCCTGCGAGCTATCTGCAGACGTTCGCATTTTCGGAGCAGGGCTGCCGGAGGCTCCGTGCTCGGACGCCCAAAGATACGTTTGAAGTTTGATTTGGCAAGACAAGCAAGCAGCCCCAGTCTCTGTGCCTCTGTGCGAGCAGTGCCATGGGCAGATGAGGCTGAGCAACAGCTTTCCAGGCTAGCTCCTTCTGGCTGCGAGCTATCTGCAGACGTTCGCCTTTACAGAGCAGGGCTGCCGGAGACGCATGGCACGGACAACCTAATCTACGTTTGAAGTTTAATTTTTTCAAGAGAAGCAAGCAGCCCCAGTGTCTGTGCCTCTGTGCGAGCAGTGCCATGGGCAGATGAGACTGAGCAAGAGCTTTCCAGGCTAGCTCTTTCTGCCTGCGAGCTATCTGCAGACGTTCGCATTTTCAGAGCAGGGCTGCTGGAGGCCCCCTGCACGGACACCCTAAGGTACGTTTGAAGTTGGGGTTGGCAAGACAAGAAAGCAGCCCCAGTCTCTGTGCCTCTGTGCGAGCAGTGCCATGGGCAGATGAGGCTGAGCAACAGCTTTCCAGGCTAGCCCTTTATGGCTGCGAGCTATCTGCAGACGTTTGCATTTTCAGAGCAGGGCTGCTGGAGGCCCCCTGCTCGGACGCCCAAAGCTGCGTTTGAAGTTTCATTTAGCAACACAAGCAAGCAGCCCCAGTCTCTGTGACTCTGTGCGAGCAGTGCCATGGGCAGATGAGGCTGAGCAACAGCTTTCCAGGCTAGCTTTTTCTGGCTGCGAGCTATCTGCAGACGTTCGCCTTTTCAGAGCAGAGCTGCCGGAGACGCATGGCACGGACAACCTAAGCTACGTTTTAAGTTTGAGTGGTCAAGAGAAGCAAGCAGCCCCAGGCTCTGTGCCTCTGTGTGAGCAGTGCCATGGGCAGATGAAGCTGAGCAACAGCTTTCCAGGCTAGCTCTTTCTGCCTGCGAGCTATCTGAATACGTTCATATTTTCAGAGCACGGTTGCCGGAGACCCCCTGCACGGATGCCCAAATCTACGTTTGAAGTTTGATTTGGCAAGACAAGCAAGCAGCACCAGTCTCTGTGCCTCTGTGCGAGCAGTGCCATGGGCAGATGAGGCTGAGCAACAGCTTTCCAGGCTAGCTCTTTCTGCCTGCGAGCTATCTGCAGACGTTCGCATTTTCAGAGCAGGGCTGCTGGAGGCCCCCTGCACGGACACCCTAAGGTACGTATCAAGTTGGGGTTGGCAAGACAAGCAAGCAGCCCCAGTCTCTGTGCCTCTGTGCGAGCAGTGCCATGGGCAGATGAGGCTGAGCAACAGCTTTCCAGGCTAGCTCTTTCTGGCTGCGAGCTATCTGCAGACGTTCGCATTTTCAGAGCAGGGCTGCCGGAGGCTCCGTGCTCGGACTCCCAAAGCTACGTTTGAAGTTTGATTTTTTCAAGACAAGCAAGCGGCCCCAGTCTCTGTGCCTCTGTGCGAGCAGTGCCATGGGCAGATGAGGCTGAGCAACAGCTTTCCAGAATAGCTCTTTATGGCTGCGAGCTATCTGCAGACGTTCGCATTTTCGCAGCAGGGCTGCCGGAGGAGCCCGTCAATGACCCCCAAATATACGTTTCAAGTTGAGGGTGGCAAGACAAGCAAGCAGCCCCAGTCTCTGTGCCTCTGTGCGAGCAGTGCCATGGGCAGATGAGTCTGAGCAACAGCTTTCCACGCTAGCCCTTTATGGCTGCGAGCTATCTGCAGACGTTCGCATTTTCAGAGCAGGGCTGCTGGAGGCCCCCTGCTCGGACGCCCAAAGCTACGTTTGAAGTTTCATTTAGCAACACAAGCAAGCAGCCCCAGTCTCTGTGCCTCTGTGCAAGCAGTGCCATGGGCAGATGAGGCTGAGCAACAGCTTTCCAGGCTAACTCTTTCTGGCTGCGAGCTATCTGCAGACGTTCGCCTTTTCAGAGCAGAGCTGCCGGAGACGCATGGCACGGACAACCTAAGCTACGTTTTAAGTTTGAGGGGTCAAGAGAAGCAAGCAGCCCCAGTCTCTGTGCCTCTGTGCGATCAGTGCCATGGGCAGATGAGGCTGAGCAACAGCTTTCCAGGCTAGCTCTTTCTGGCTGCGAGCTATCTGAATACGTTCATATTTTCAGAGCAGGGTTGCCGGAGGCCCCCTGCACGGATGCCCAAATCTACGTTTGAAGTTTGATTTGGCAAGACAAGCAAGCAGCCCCAGTCTCTGTGCCTCTGTGCGAGCAGTGCCATGGGCAGATGAAGCTGAGCAACAGCATTCCAGGCTAGCTCTTTATGCCTGCGAGCTATCTGCAGACGTTCGCATTTTCGGAGCAGGGCTGCCGGAGGCTCCGTGCTCGGACGCCCAAAGCTACGTTTGAAGTTTGATTTGGCAAGACAAGCAAGCAGCCCCAGTCTCTGTGCCTCTGTGCGAGCAGTGCCATGGGCAGATGAGGCTGAGCAACAGCATTCCAGGCTAGCTCTTTATGCCTGCGAGCTATCTGCAGACGTTCGCATTTTCGGAGCAGGGCTGCCAGAGGCTCCGTGCTCGGACGCCCAAAGCTACGTTTGAAGTTTGATTTGGCAAGACAAGCAAGCAGCCCCAGTCTCTGTGCCTCTGTGCGAGCAGTGCCATGGGCAGATGAGGCTGAGCAACAGCATTCCAGGCTAGCTCTTTATGCCTGCGAGCTATCTGCAGACGTTCGCATTTTCGGAGCAGGGCTGTTGCAGGCTCCCTGCACGGACGCCCAAAGCTACGTTTGAAGTTTGATTTTTTCAAGACAAGCAAGCGGTCCCAGTCTCTGTGCCTCTGTGCGAGCAGTGCCATGGGCAGATGAGGCTGAGCAACAGCTTTCCAGACTAGCTCTTTATGGCTGTGAGCTATCTGAATACATTCATATTTTCGCAGCACGGCTGCCGGACGCCCCCTGAAGGGACCACCTAAGCTACTTTTGAAATTTGAGGGGGCAATACAAGCAAGCAGCCCCAGTCTCTGTGCCTCTGTGCGAGCAGTGCCATGGGCAGATGAGGCTGAGCAACAGCTTACCAGGCTAGCTCTTTCTGCCTGCGAGCTATCTGCAGACGTTCGCATTTTCAGAGCAGGGCTGCTGGAGGCCCCCTGCACGGACACCCTAAGGTACGTATCAAGTTGGGGTTGGCAAGACAAGCAAGCAGCCCCAGTCTCTGTGCCTCTGTGCGAGCAGTGCCATGGGCAGATGAGGCTGAGCAACAGCTTTCCAGGCTAGCTCTTTCTGGCTGCGAGCTATCTGCAGACGTTCGCATTTTCAGAGCAGGGCTGCCGGAGGCTCCGTGCTCGGACTCCCAAAGCTACGTTTGAAGTTTGATTTTTTCAAGACAAGCAAGCGGCCCCAGTCTCTGTGCCTCTGTGCGAGCAGTGCCATGGGCAGATGAGGCTGAGCAACAGCTTTCCAGACTAGCTGTTTATGGCTGCGAGCTATCTGAATACATTCATATTTTCGCAGCACGGCTGCCGGAGGCCCCCTGAAGGGACCACCTAAGCTACTTTTGAAATTTGAGGGGCAATACAAGCAAGCAGCCGCAGTCTCTGTGCCTCTGTGCGAGCAGTGCCATGGGCAGATGAGGCTGAGCAACAGCTTTCCAGTCTAGCTCTTTCTGCCTGCGAGCTATCTGCAGACGTTCGCCTTTATAGAGCAGGGCTGCCGGAGACGCATGGCACGGACAACCTGAGCTACGTTTGAAGTTTGAGGGGTCAAGATAAGCAAGCAGCCCCAGTCTCTGTGCCTCTGTGCGAGCAGTGCCATGGGCAGATGAGGCTGAGCAAGAGCTTTCCAGGCTAGCTCTTTATGCCTGCGAGCTATCTGCAGACGTTCGCCTTTTCAGAGCAGAGCTGCGGGAGACGCATGGCACGGACAACCTAAGCTACGTTTTAAGTTTGAGGGGTGAAGAGAAGCAAGCAGCCCCAGTCTCTGTGCCTCTGTGCGAGCAGTGCCATGGGCAGATGAGGCTGAGCAACAGCTTTCCAGGCTAGCTCTTTCTGCCTGCGAGCTATCTGCAGACGTTCGCATTTTCGGAGAAGGGCTGCCGGAGGCTCCGTGCTCGGACGCCCAAAGATACGTTTGAAGTTTGATTTGGCAAGACAAGCAAGCAGCCCCAGTCTCTGTGCCTCTGTGCGAGCAGTGCCATGGGCAGATGAGGCTGAGCAACAGCTTTCCAGGCTAGCTTCTTCTGGCTGCGAGCTATCTGCAGACGTTCGCCTTTACAGAGCAGGGCTGCCGGAGACGCATGGCACGGACAACCTAATCTACGTTTGAAGTTTAATTTTTTCAAGAGAAGCAAGCAGCCCCAGTGTCTGTGCCTCTGTGCGAGCAGTGCCATGGGCAGATGATACTGAGCAACAGCTTTCCAGGCTAGCTCTTTCTGCCTGCGAGCTATCTGCAGACGTTCGCATTTTCAGAGCAGGGCTGCTGGAGGCCCCCTGCACGGACACCCTAAGGTACGTTTGAAGTTGGGGTTGGCAAGACAAGAAAGCAGCCCCAGTCTCTGTGCCTCTGTGCGAGCAGTGCCATGGGCAGATGAGGCTGAGCAACAGCTTTTCAGGCTAGCTCTTTCTGGCTGCGAGCTATCTGCAGACGTTCGCATTTTCGCAGCAGGGCTGCCGGAGGAGCCCCGCAATGACCCCCAAATATACGTTTCAAGTTGAGGGTGGCAAGACAAGCAAGCAGCCCCAGTCTCTGTGCCTCTGTGCGAGCAGTGCCATGGGCAGATGAGGCTGAGCAACAGCTTTCCAGGCTAGCCCTTTATGGCTGCGAGCTATCTGCAGACGTTCGCATTTTCAGAGCAGGGCTGCTGGAGGCCCCCTGCTCGGACGCCCAAAGCTACGTTTGAAGTTTCATTTAGCAACACAAGCAAGCAGCCCCAGTCTCTGTGCCTCTGTGCAAGCAGTGCCATGGGCGGATGAGGCTGAGCAACAGCTTTCCAGTCTAGCTCTTTCTGCCTGCGAGCTATCTGCAGACGTTCGCCTTTATAGAGCAGGGCTGCCGGAGACGCATGGCACGGACAACCTGAGCTACGTTTGAAGTTTGAGGGGTCAAGATAAGCAAGCAGCCCCAGTCTCTGTGCCTCTGTGCGAGCAGTGCCATGGGCAGATGAGGCTGAGCAACAGCTTTCCAGGCTAGCTCTTTCTGGCTGCGAGCTATCTGCAGACGTTCGCCTTTTCAGAGCAGAGCTGCCGGAGACGCATGGCACGGACAACCTAAGCTACGTTTTAAGTTTGAGGGGTGAAGAGAAGCAAGCAGCCCCAGTCTCTGTGCCTCTGTGCGAGCAGTGCCATGGGCAGATGAGGCTGAGCAACAGCTTTCCAGGCTAGCTCTTTCTGCCTGTGAGCTATCTGCAGACGTTCGCATTTTCGGAGCAGGGCTGCCGGAGGCTCCGTGCTCGGACGCCCAAAGATACTTTTGAAGTTTGATTTGGCAAGACAAGCAAGCAGCCCCAGTCTCTGTGCCTCTGTGCGAGCAGTGCCATGGGCAGATGAGGCTGAGCAACAGCATTCCAGGCTAGCTCTTTATGCCTGCGAGCTATCTGCAGACGTTCGCATTTTCGGAGCAGGGCTGCCGGAGGCTCCGTGCTCGGACGCCCAAAGCTACGTTTGAAGTTTGATTTGGAAAGACAAGCAAGCAGCCCCAGTCTCTGTGCCTCTGTGCGAGCAGTGCCATGGGCAGATGAGGCTGAGCAACAGCTTTCCAGGCTAGCTCTTTCTGGCTGCGAGCTATCTGCAGACGTTCGCCTTTACAGAGCAGGGCTGCCGGAGACGCATGGCACGGACAACCTAATCTACGTTTGAAGTTTGATTTTTTCAAGAGAAGCAAGCAGCCCCAGTCTCTGTGCCTCTGTGCGAGCAGTGCCATGGGCAGATGAGGCTGAGCAACAGCTTTCCAGGCTAGCTCTTTCTGCCTGCGAGCTATCTGCAGACGTTCGCATTTTCAGAGCAGGGCTGCTGGAGGCCCCCTGCACGGACACCCTAAGGTACGTTTGAAGTTGGGGTTGGCAAGACAAGAAAGCAGCCCCAGTCTCTGTGCCTCTGTGCGAGCAGTGCCATGGGCAGATGAGGCTGAGCAACAGCTTTCCAGGCTAGCTCTTTCTGGCTGCGAGCTATCTGGATACGTTCATATTTTCAGAGCAGGGTTGCCGGAGGCCCCCTGCACGGATGCCCAAACCTACGTTTGAAGTTTGATTTGGCAAGACAAGCAAGCAGCCCCAGTCTCTGTGCCTCTGTGCGAGCAGTGCCATGGGCAGATGAGGCTGAGCAACAGCTTTCCAGGCTAGCCCTTTATGGCTGCGAGCTATCTGCAGACGTTCGCATTTTCAGAGCAGGACTGCTGGAGGCCCCCTGCACGGACACCCTAAGGTACGTTTGAAGTTGGGGTTGGCAAGACAAGCAAGCGGCCCCAGTCTCTGTGCCTCTGTGCGATCAGTGCCATGGGCAGATGAGGCTGAGCAACACCTTTCCAGGCTAGCTCTTTCTGCCTGCGAGCTATCTGCAGACGCTCGTAGTTTCAGAGCAGGGCTGCCGGAAGCCCCCTGCACGAATGCCCAAAGCTACGTTTGAAGTTTGAGGGGGCAAGAGAAGCAAGCAGCCCCAATCTCTGTGCCTCTGTGCGAGCAGTGCCACGGGCAGATGAGGCTGAGCAACAGCTTTTCAGGCTAGCTCTTTCTGGCTGCGAGCTATCTGCAGACGTTCGCATTTTCGCAGCAGGGCTGCCGGAGGAGCCCCGCAATGACCCCCAAATATACGTTTCAAGTTGAGGGTGGCAAGACAAGCAAGCAGCCCCAGTCTCTGTGCCTCTGTGCGAGCAGTGCCATGGGCAGATGAGGCTGAGCAACAGCTTTCCAGGCTAGCCCTTTATGGCTGCGAGCTATCTGCAGACGTTCGCATTTTCAGAGCAGGGCTGCTGGAGGCCCCCTGCTCGGACACCCAAAGCTACGTTTGAAGTTTCATTTAGCAACACAAGCAAGCAGCCCCAGTCTCTGTGCCTCTGTGCGAGCAGTGCCATGGGCAGATGAGGCTGAGCAACAGCTTTCCAGGCTTGCTCTTTCTGCCTGCGAGCTATCTGCAGACGTTCGCATTTTCAGAGCAGGGCTGCTTGTGTCCCCTGCACGGAACACGTAAATTATGTTTGAATTTTGGAGGTGGCAAGACAAGCAAGCAGCCCCAGTCTCTGTGCCTCTGTGCGAGCAGTGCCATGGGCAGATGAGGCTGAGCAACAGCTTTCCAGGCTAGCCATTTATGGCTGCGAGCTATCTGCAGACGTTCGCCTTTTCAGAGGAGGGCTGCCGGAGGCCCCCTGCACGGATGCCCAAAGCTACGTTTGAAGTTTGAGAGGGCAAGACAAGCAAGCAGCCCCAGTCTCTGTGCCTCTGTGCGAGCAGTGCCATGGGCAGATGAGGCTGAGCAACAGCTTTCCAGGCTAGCTCTTTCTGCCTGCGAGCTATCTGCAGACTTTAGCATTTTCAGAGAAGGGCTGCTGGAGGTCCCCTGCTCGGACGCCCAAAGCTACGTTTGAAGTTTGATTTGGAAAAACAAGCAAGCAGCCCCAGTCTCTGTGCCTCTGTGCGAGCAGTGCCATGGGCAGATGAGGCTGAGCAACAGCTTTCCAGGCTAGCTCTTTATGGCTGCGAGCTATCTGCAGACGTTCGCCTTTTCAGAGCAGAGCTGCCGGAGACGCATGGCACGGACAACCTAAGCTACGTTTTAAGTTTGAGGGGTGAAGAGAAGCAAGCAGCCCCAGTCTCTGTGCCTCTGTGCGAGCAGTGCCATGGGCAGATGAGGCTGAGCAACAGCTTTCCAGGCTAGCTCTTTCTGCCTGTGAGCTATCTGCAGACGTTCGCATTTTCGGAGCAGGGCTGCCGGAGGCTCCGTGCTCGGACGCCCAAAGATACTTTTGAAGTTTGATTTGGCAAGACAAGCAAGCAGCCCCAGTCTCTGTGCCTCTGTGCGAGCAGTGCCATGGGCAGATGAGGCTGAGCAACAGCATTCCAGGCTAGCTCTTTATGCCTGCGAGCTATCTGCAGACGTTCGCATTTTCGGAGCAGGGCTGCCGGAGGCTCCGTGCTCGGACGCCCAAAGCTACGTTTGAAGTTTGATTTGGAAAGACAAGCAAGCAGCCCCAGTCTCTGTGCCTCTGTGCGAGCAGTGCCATGGGCAGATGAGGCTGAGCAACAGCTTTCCAGGCTAGCTCTTTCTGGCTGCGAGCTATCTGCAGACGTTCGCCTTTACAGAGCAGGGCTGCCGGAGACGCATGGCACGGACAACCTAATCTACGTTTGAAGTTTGATTTTTTCAAGAGAAGCAAGCAGCCCCAGTCTCTGTGCCTCTGTGCGAGCAGTGCCATGGGCAGATGAGGCTGAGCAACAGCTTTCCAGGCTAGCTCTTTCTGCCTGCGAGCTATCTGCAGACGTTCGCATTTTCAGAGCAGGGCTGCTGGAGGCCCCCTGCACGGACACCCTAAGGTACGTTTGAAGTTGGGGTTGGCAAGACAAGAAAGCAGCCCCAGTCTCTGTGCCTCTGTGCGAGCAGTGCCATGGGCAGATGAGGCTGAGCAACAGCTTTCCAGGCTAGCTCTTTCTGGCTGCGAGCTATCTGGATACGTTCATATTTTCAGAGCAGGGTTGCCGGAGGCCCCCTGCACGGATGCCCAAACCTACGTTTGAAGTTTGATTTGGCAAGACAAGCAAGCAGCCCCAGTCTCTGTGCCTCTGTGCGAGCAGTGCCATGGGCAGATGAGGCTGAGCAACAGCTTTCCAGGCTAGCCCTTTATGGCTGCGAGCTATCTGCAGACGTTCGCATTTTCAGAGCAGGACTGCTGGAGGCCCCCTGCACGGACACCCTAAGGTACGTTTGAAGTTGGGGTTGGCAAGACAAGCAAGCGGCCCCAGTCTCTGTGCCTCTGTGCGATCAGTGCCATGGGCAGATGAGGCTGAGCAACACCTTTCCAGGCTAGCTCTTTCTGGCTGCGAGCTATCTGCAGACGCTCGTAGTTTCAGAGCAGGGCTGCCGGAAGCCCCCTGCACGAATGCCCAAAGCTACGTTTGAAGTTTGAGGGGGCAAGAGAAGCAAGCAGCCCCAATCTCTGTGCCTCTGTGCGAGCAGTGCCACGGGCAGATGAGGCTGAGCAACAGCTTTTCAGGCTAGCTCTTTCTGGCTGCGAGCTATCTGCAGACGTTCGCATTTTCGCAGCAGGGCTGCCGGAGGAGCCCCGCAATGACCCCCAAATATACGTTTCAAGTTGAGGGTGGCAAGACAAGCAAGCAGCCCCAGTCTCTGTGCCTCTGTGCGAGCAGTGCCATGGGCAGATGAGGCTGAGCAACAGCTTTCCAGGCTAGCCCTTTATGGCTGCGAGCTATCTGCAGACGTTCGCATTTTCAGAGCAGGGCTGCTGGAGGCCCCCTGCTCGGACACCCAAAGCTACGTTTGAAGTTTCATTTAGCAACACAAGCAAGCAGCCCCAGTCTCTGTGCCTCTGTGCGAGCAGTGCCATGGGCAGATGAGGCTGAGCAACAGCTTTCCAGGCTTGCTCTTTCTGCCTGCGAGCTATCTGCAGACGTTCGCATTTTCAGAGCAGGGCTGCTTGTGTCCCCTGCACGGAACACGTAAATTATGTTTGAATTTTGGAGGTGGCAAGACAAGCAAGCAGCCCCAGTCTCTGTGCCTCTGTGCGAGCAGTGCCATGGGCAGATGAGGCTGAGCAACAGCTTTCCAGGCTAGCCATTTATGGCTGCGAGCTATCTGCAGACGTTCGCCTTTTCAGAGGAGGGCTGCCGGAGGCCCCCTGCACGGATGCCCAAAGCTACGTTTGAAGTTTGAGAGGGCAAGACAAGCAAGCAGCCCCAGTCTCTGTGCCTCTGTGCGAGCAGTGCCATGGGCAGATGAGGCTGAGCAACAGCTTTCCAGGCTAGCTCTTTCTGCCTGCGAGCTATCTGCAGACTTTAGCATTTTCAGAGAAGGGCTGCTGGAGGTCCCCTGCTCGGACGCCCAAAGCTACGTTTGAAGTTTGATTTGGAAAAACAAGCAAGCAGCCCCAGTCTCTGTGCCTCTGTGCGAGCAGTGCCATGGGCAGATGAGGCTGAGCAACAGCTTTCCAGGCTAGCTCTTTCTGCCTGCAAGCTATCTGCAGACGTTCGCCTTTACAGAGCAGGGCTGCCGGAGACGCATGGCACGGACAACCTAATCTACGTTTGAAGTTTGATTTTTTCAAGAGAAGCAAGCAGCCCCAGTCTCTGTGCCTCTGTGCGAGCAGTGCCATGGGCAGATGAGGCTGAGCAAGAGCTTTCCAGGCTAGCTCTTTCTGCCTGCGAGCTATCTGCAGACGCTCGTAGTTTCAGAGCAGGGCTGCCAGAAGCCCCCTGCACGAATGCCCAAAGCTACGTTTGAAGTTTGAGGGGGCAAGAGAAGCAAGCAGCCCCAATCTCTGTGCCTCTGTGCGAGCAGTGCCACGGGCAGATGAGGCTGAGCAACAGCTTTTCAGGCTAGCTCTTTCTGGCTGCGAGCTATCTGCAGACGTTCGCATTTTCGCAGCAGGGCTGCCGGAGGAGCACCGCAATGACCCCCAAATATACGTTTGAAGTTGAGGGTGGCAAGACAAGCAAGCAGCCCCAGTCTCTGTGCCTCTGTGCGAGCAGTGCCATGGGCAGATGAGGCTGAGCAACAGCTTTCCAGGCTAGCCTTTTATGGCTGCGAGCTATCTGCAGACGTTGGCATTTTCAGAGCAGGGCTGCTGGAGGCCCCCTGCTCGGACGCCCAAAGCTACGTTTGAAGTTTCATTTAGCAACACAAGCAATCAGCCCCAGTCTCTGTGCCTCTGTGCAAGCAGTGCCATGGGCGGATGAGGCTGAGCAACAGCTTTCCAGGCTAGCTCTTTCTGCCTGCGAGCTATCTGCAGACGTTCGCCTTTACAGAGCAGGGCTGCCGGAGACGCATGGCACGGACAACCTAAGCTACGTTTGAAGTTTGAGGGGGCAAGATAAGCAAGCAGCCCCAGTCTCTGTGCCTCTGTGCGAGCAGTGCCATGGGCAGATGAGGCTGAGCAACAGCTTTCCAGGCTAGCTCTTTATGCCTGCGAGCTATCTGCAGACGTTCGCCTTTTCAGAGCAGGGCTGCCGGAGACGCATGGCACGGACAACCTAAGCTACGTTTTAAGTTTGAGGGGTCAAGACAAGCAAGCAGCACCAGTCTCTGTGCCTCTGTGCGAGCAGTGCCATGGGCAGATGAGGCTGAGCAACAGCTTTCCAGGCTAGCTCTTTCTGCCTGCGAGCTATCTGAATACGTTCATATTTTCAGTGCAGGGTTGCCGGAGGCCCCCTGCACGGATGCCCAAAGCTACGTTTGAAGTTTGAGAGGGCAAGACAAGCAAGCAGTTCCAGTCTCTGTGCCTCTGTGCGAGCAGTGCCATGGGCAGATGAGGCTGAGCAACAGCTTTCCAGGCTAGCTCTTTCTGCCTGCGAGCTATCTGCAGACTTTAGCATTTTCAGAGAAGGGCTGCCGGAGGCTCCGTGCTCGGACGCCCAAAGCTACGTTTGAAGTTTGATTTGGAAAAACAAGCAAGCAGCCCCAGTCTCTGTGCCTCTGTGCGAGCAGTGCCATGGGCAGATGAGGCTGAGCAACAGCTTTCCAGACTAGCTCTTTCTGCCTGCGAGCTATCTGAATACGTTCATATTTTCGCAGCACGGCTGCCGGAGGCCCCCTGAAGGGACCACCTAAGCTACTTTTGAAATTTGAGGGGGCAATACAAGCAAGCAGCCGCAGTCTCTGTGCCTCTGTGCGAGCAGTGCCATGGGCAGATGAGGCTGAGCAACGGCTTTCCAGGCTAGCTCTTTCTGCCTGCGAGCTATCTGCAGACGTTCGCCTTTTCAGAGCAGGGCTGCTGGAGGCCCCCTGCACGGACACCCTAAGGTACGTTTGAAGTTGGGGTTGGCAAGACAAGCAAACAGCCCCAGTCTCTGTGCCTCTGTGCGAGCAGTGCCATGGGCAGATGAGGCTGAGCAACAGCTTTCCAGGCTAGCTCTTTCTGCCTGCGAGCTATCTGCAGACGCTCGTAGTTTCAGAGCAGGGCTGCTGGAAGCCCCCTGCACGAATGCCCAAAGCTACGTTTGAAGTTTGAGGGGGCAAGAGAAGCAAGCAGCCCCAATCTCTGTGCCTCTGTGCGAGCAGTGCCACGGGCAGATGAGGCTGAGCAACAGCTTTTCAGTCTAGCTCTTTCTGGCTGCGAGCTATCTGCAGACGTTAGCATTTTCGCAGAAGGGCTGCCGGAGGAGCCCCGCAATGACCCCCGAGTATACGTTTGAAGTTGAGGGGGGCAAAACAAGCAAGCAGCCCCAGTCTCTGTGCCTCTGTGCGAGCAGTGCCATGGGCAGATGAGGCTGAGCAACAGCTTTCCAGGCTAGCCTTTAATGGCTGAGAGCTATCTGCACACGTTCGCATTTTCAGAGCAGGGCTGCTGGAGGCCCCCTGCTCGGACGCCCAAAGCTACGTTTGAAGTTTCATTTAGCAACACAAGCAAGCAGCCCCAGTCTCTGTGCCTCTGTCCAAGCAGTGCCATTGGCGGTGAGGCTGAGCAACAGCTTTCCACGCTAGCTCTTTCTGCCTGCGAGCTATCTGCAGACGTTCGCCTTTACAGAGCAGGGCTGCCGGAGACGCATGGCACGGACAACCTAAGCTACGTTTGAAGTTTGAGGGGGCAAGATAAGCAAGCAGCCCCAGTCTCTGTGCCTCTGTGCGAGCAGTGCCATGGGCAGATGAGGCTGAGCAACAGCTTTCCAGGCTAGCTCTTTATGCCTGCGAGCTATCTGCAGACGTTCGCCTCTTCAAAACAGGGCTGCCGGAGACGCATGGCACGGACAACCTAAGCTACGTTTGAAGTTTGAGGGGTCAAGAGAAGCAAGCAGCCCCAGTCTCTGTGCCTCTGTGCGAGCAGTGCCATGGGCAGATGAGGCTGAGCAACAGCTTTCCAGGCTAGCTCTTTCTGGCTGCGAGCTATCTGAATACGTTAATATTTTCAGAGCAGGGTTGCCGGAGGCCCCCTGCACGGATGCCCAAAGCTACGTTTGAAGTTTGAGAGGGCAAGACAAGCAAGCAGTCCCAGTCTCTGTGCCTCTGTGCGAGCAGTGCCATGGGCAGATGAGGCTGAGCAACAGCTTTCCAGGCTAGCTCTTTCTGCCTGCGAGCTATCTGCAGACTTTAGCATTTTCAGAGAAGGGCTGCCGGAGGCTCCGTGCTCGGACGCCCAAAGCTACGTTTGAAGTTTGATTTGGAAAAACAAGCAAGCAGCCCCAGTCTCTGTGCCTCTTTGCGAGCAGTGCCATGGGCAGATGAGGCTGAGCAACAGCTTTCCAGGCTAGCTCTTTCTGCCTGCGAGCTATCTGCAGACGATCGCCTTTACAGAGCAGGGCTGCCGGAGACGCATGGCACGGAAAACCTAAGCTACTTTTGAAATTTGAGGGGGCAATACAAGCAAACACCCCACTCTCTGTGCCTCTGTGCGAGCAGTGCCATGGGCAGATGAGGCTGAGCAACGGCTTTCCAGGCTAGCTCTTTCTGCCTGCGAGCTATCTGCAGACGTTCGCCTTTTCAGAGCAGGACAGCTGGAGGACCCCTGCACGGACACCCTAAGGTACGTATGAAGTTGGAGTTGGCAAGACAAGCAAGCAGCCCCAGTCTCTGTGCCTCTGTGCGAGCAGTGCCATGGGCAGATGAGGCTGAGCAACAGCTTTCCAGGCTAGCTCTTTATGGCTGCGAGCTATCTGCAGACGTTCGCTTTTTCAGAGCAGGGCTGCTGGAGGCCCCCTGCTCGGACACCCTAAGCTACGTTTGAAGTTTGAGGGGGCAAGAGAAGCAAGCAGCCCCAGTCTCTGTGCCTCTGTGCAAGCAGTGCCATGGGCAGATGAGGCTGAGCAAGAGCTTTCCAGGCTAGCTCTTTCTGCCTGCGAGCTATCTGCTGACGTTCGCATTTTCAGAGCAGGGCTGCTGGAGGCCCACTGCTCGGAAGCTCAAAGCTACGTTTGAAGTTTGATTTGGCAACACAAGGAAGCAGTCCCAGTCTCTGTGCCTCTGTGCGAGCAGTGCCATGGGCAGATGAGGCTGAGTAACAGCTTTCCAGGCTAGCTCTTTCTGCCTGCGAGCTATCTGAATACGTTCATATTTTCGCAGCACGGCTGCCGGAGGCCCCCTGAAGAGACCACCTAAGCTACTTTTGAAATTTGAGGGGGCAATACAAGCAAACACCCCAGTCTCTGTGCCTCTGTGCGAGCAGTGCCATGGGCAGATGAGGCTGAGCAACAGCTTTACAGGCTAGCTCTTTCTGCCTGCGAGCTATCTGCAGACGTTCGCCTTTTCAGAGCAGGGCTGCTGGAGGACCCCTGCACGGACACCCTAAGGTACGTATGAAGTTGGAGTTGGCAAGACAAGCAAGCAGCCCCAGTCTCTGTGCCTCTGTGCAAGCAGTGCCATGGGCAGATGAGGCTGAGCAAGAGCTTTCCAGGCTAGCTCTTTCTGCCTGCGAGCTATCTGCAGACGTTCGCATTTTCAGAGCAGGGCTGCTGGAGGCCCACTGCTCGGAAGCTCAAAGCTACGTTTGAAGTTTGATTTGGCAACACAAGGAAGCAGTCCCAGTCTCTGTGCCTCTGTGCGAGCAGTGCCATGGGCAGATGAGGCTGAGTAACAGCTTTCCAGGCTAGCTCTTTCTGCCTGCGAGCTATCTGAATATGTTCATATTTTCGCAGCACGGCTGCCGGAGGCCCCCTGAAGAGACCACCTAAGCTACTTTTGAAATTTGAGGGGGCAATACAAGCAAACACCCCAGTCTCTGTGCCTCTGTGCGAGCAGTGCCATGGGCAGATGAGGCTGAGCAACAGCTTTACAGGCTAGCTCTTTCTGCCTGCGAGCTATCTGCAGACGTCCGCCTTTTCAGAGCAGGGCTGCTGGAGGACCCCTGCACGGACACCCTAAGGTACATATGAAGTTGGAGTTGGCAAGACAAGCAAGCAGCCCCAGTCTCTGTGCCTCTGTGCGAGCAGTGCCATGGGCAGATGAGGCTGAGCAACAGCTTTCCAGGCTAGCTCTTTCTGCCTGCGAGCTATCTGCAGACGTTCGCATTTTCAGAGCAGAGCTGCTGGAAACGGCTGGCACGGACACCCTAAGCTACGTTTGAAGTTTGAGGGGTAAGAGAAGCAAGCAGCCCCAGTCTCTGTGCCTCTGTGCAAGCAGTGCCATGGGCAGATGAGGCTGAGCAAGAGCTTTCCAGGCTAGCTCTTTCTGGCTGCGAGCTATCTGCAGACGTTCGCGTTTTCAGAGCAGGGCTGCTGGAGGCCCACTGCTCGGAAGCTCAAAGCTACGTTTGAAGTTTGATTTGGCAACACAAGCAAGCAGTCCCAGTCTCTGTGCCTCTGTGCGAGCAGTGCCATGGGCAGATGAGGCTGAGTAACAGCTTTCCAGGCTAGCTCTTTCTGCCTGCGAGCTATCTGCAGACGTTCGCATTTTGGGAGCAGGGTTGCTTGTGCCCCCTGCACGGACCACGTAAATTACGTTTGAATTTTGGAGGTGGCAAGACAAGCAAGCAGCCCCATTCTCTGTGCCTCTGTGCGAGCAGTGCCATGGGCAGATGAGGCTGAGCAACAGCTTTCCAGGCTAGCTCTTTCTGGCTGCGAGCTATCTGCAGACGTTCGCATTTTCGGAGAAGGGCTGCTGGAGGCCCCCTGCACGGACGCCCAAAGCTACGTTTGAAGTTTGATTTGGAAAGACAAGCAAGCAGCCCCAGTATCTGTGCCTCTGTGCGAGCAGTGCCATGGGCAGATGAGGCTGAGCAACAGCTTTCCAGGCTAGCTCTTTCTGCCTGCGAGCTATCTGCAGACGTTCGCCTTTACAGAGCAGGGCTGCCGGAGACGCATGGCACGGACAACCTAATCTACGTTTGAAGTTTGATTTTTTCAAGAGAAGCAAGCAGCCCCAGTCTCTGTGCCTCTGTGCGAGCAGTGCCATGGGCAGATGAGGCTGAGCAACAGCTTTCCAGGCTAGCTCTTTCTGGCTGCCAGCTATCTGCAGACGTTCGTAGTTTCAGAGCAGGGCTGCCGGAAGCCCCCTGCACGAATGCCCAAAGCTACGTTTGAAGTTTGAGGGGGCAAGAGAAGCAAGCAGCCCCAATCTCTGTGCCTCTGTGCGAGCAGTGCCACGGGCAGATGAGGCTGAGCAACAGCTTTTCAGGCTAGCTCTTTCTGGCTGCGAGCTATCTGCAGACGTTCGCATTTTCGCAGCAGGGCTGCCGGAGGAGCACCGCAATGACCCCCAAATATACGTTTGAAGTTGAGGGTGGCAAGACAAGCAAGCAGCCCCAGTCTCTGTGCCTCTGTGCGAGCAGTGCCATGGGCAGATGAGGCTGAGCAACAGCTTTCCAGGCTAGCCCTTTATGGCTGCGAGCTATCTGCAGACGTTCGCATTTTCAGAGCAGGGCTGCTGGAGGCCCCCTGCTCGGACGCCCAAAGCTACGTTTGAAGTTTCATTTAGCAACACAAGCAAGCAGCCCCAGACTCTGTGCCTCTGTGCAAGCAGTGCCATGGGCGGATGAGGCTGAGCAACAGCTTTCCAGGCTAGCTCTTTCTGCCTGCGAGCTATCTGCAGACTTCAGCATTTTCAGAGAAGGGCTGCCGGAGGCTCCGTGCTCGGACGCCCAAAGCAACGTTTGAAGTTTGATTTGGAAAAACAAGCAAGCAGCCCCAGTCTCTGTGCCTCTGTGCGAGCAGTGCCATGGGCAGATGAGGCTGAGCAACAGCTTTCCAGGCTAGCTCTTTATGGCTGCGAGCTATCTGCAGACGTTCGCTTTTTCATAGCAGGGCTGCTGGAGGCCCCCTGCTCGGACGCCCAAAGCTACGTTTGAAGTTTGAGGGGGCAACACAAGCAAGCAGCCGCAGTCTCTGTGCCTCTGTGCGAGCAGTGCCATGGGCAGATGAGGCTGAGCAACAGCTTTCCAGGCTAGCTCTTTATGGCTGCGAGCTATCTGCAGACGTTCGCTTTTTCAGAGCAGGGCTGCCGGAGGCTCCGTGCTCAGACGCCCAAAGCTACGTTTGAAGTTTGATTTTTTCAAGACAAGCAAGTGGCCCCAGTCTCTGTGCCTCTGTGCGAGCAGTGCCATGGGCAGATGAGGCTGAGCAACAGCTTTCCAGGCTAGCACTTTATGGCTGCGAGCTATCTGAATACATTCATATTTTCGCAGCACGGCTGCCGGAGGCCCCCTGAAGGGACCACCTAAGCTACTTTTGCTATTTGAGGGGTAATACAAGCAAGCAGCCCCAGTCTCTGTGCCTCTGTGCGAGCAGTGCCATGGGCAGATGAGTCTGAGCAACAGCTTTCCAGGGTAGATCTTTCTGCCTGCGAGCTATCTGCAGACGTTCGCATTTTCAGAGCAGAGGTGCTGGAAACGGCTGGCACGGACGCCCAAAGCTACGTTTGAAGTTTGAGGGGGCAAGAGAAGCAAGCAGCCCCAGTCTCTGTGCCTCTGTGCAAGCAGTGCCATGGGCAGATGAGGCTGAGCAAGAGCTTTCCAGGCTAGCTCTTTCTGCCTGCGAGCTATCTGCAGACGTTCGCATTTTCAGAGCAGGGCTGCTGGAGGCCCACTGCTCGGAAGCTCAAAGCTACGTTTGAAGTTTGATTTGGCAACACAAGCAAGCAGTCCCAGTCTCTGTGCCTCTGTGCGAGCAGTGCCATGGGCAGATGAGGCTGAGCAACAGCTTTCCAGGCTAGCTCTTTCTGCCTGCGAGCTATCTGCAGACGTTCGCCTTTTCAGAGCAGGGCTGCTGGAGGCCCCCTGCACAGACACCCTAAGGTACGTTTGAAGTTGGGGTTGGCAAGACAAGCAAGCAGCCCCAGTCTCTGTGCCTCTGTGCGAGCAGTGCCATGGGCAGATGAGGCTGAGCAACAGCTTTCCAGGCTAGCTCTTTCTGCCTGCGAGCTATCTGCAGACGCTCGTAGTTTCAGAGCAGGGCTGCCGGAAGCCCCCTGCACGAATGCCCAAAGCTACGTTTGAAGTTTGAGGGGGCAAGAGAAGCAAGCAGCCCCAATCTCTGTGCCTCTGTGCGAGCAGTGCCACGGGCAGATGAGGCTGAGCAACAGCTTTTCAGGCTAGCTCTTTCTGGCTGCGAGCTATCTGCAGACGTTCGCATTTTCGCAGCAGGGCTGCCAGAGGAGCCCCGCAATGACCCCCAAATATACGTTTGAAGTTGAGGGTGGCAAGACAAGCAAGCAGCCCCAGTCTCTCTGCCTCTGTGCGAGCAGTGCCATGGGCAGATGAGGCTGAGCAACAGCTTTCCAGGCTAGCCTTTAATGGCTGAGAGCTATCTGCACACGTTCACATTTTCAGAGCAGGGCTGCTGGAGGCCCCCTGCTCGGACGCCCAAAGCTACGTTTGAAGTTTCATTTAGCAACACAAGCAAGCAGCCCCAGTCTCTGTGCCTCTGTGCAAGCAGTGCCATGGGCGGATGAGGCTGAGCAACAGCTTTCCAGGCTAGCTCTTTCTGCCTGCGAGCTATCTGCAGACGTTCGCCTTTATAGAGCAGGGCTGCCGGAGACGCATGGCACGGACAACCTAAGCTACGTTTGAAGTTTGAGGGGGCAAGATAAGCAAGAAGCCCCAGTCTCTGTGCCTCTGTGCGAGCAGTGCCATGGGCAGATGAGGCTGAGCAACAGCTTTCCAGGCTAGCTCTTTATGCCTGCGAGCTATCTGCAGACGTTCGCCTTTTCAGAGCAGGGCTGCCGGAGACGCATTGCACGGACAACCTAAGCTACGTTTTAAGTTTGAGGGGTCAAGAGAAGCAAGCAGCCCCAGTCTCTGTGCCTCTGTGCGAGCAGTGCCATGGGCAGATGAGGCTGAGCAACAGCTTTCCAGGCTAGCTATTTCTGGCTGCGAGCTATCTGAATACGTTAATATTTTCAGAGCAGGGTTGCCGGAGGCCCCCTGCACGGATGCCCAAAGCTACGTTTGAAGTTTGAGAGGGCAAGACAAGCAAGCAGTCCCAGTCTCTGTGCCTCTGTGCGAGCAGTGCCATGGGCAGATGAGGCTGAGCAACAGCTTTCCAGGCTAGCTCTTTCTGCCTGCGATCTATCTGCAGACTTTAGCATTTTCAGAGAAGGGCTGCCGGAGGCTCCGTGCTCGGACGCCCAAAGCTACGTTTGAAGTTTGATTTGGAAAAACAAGCAAGCAGCCCCAGTCTCTGTGCCTCTGTGCGAGCACTGCCATGGGCAGATGAGGCTGAGCAACAGCTTTCCAGGCTAGCTCTTTCTGCCTGCGAGCTATCTGAATACGTTCATATTTTCGCAGCACGGCTGCCGGAGGCCCCCTGAAGGGACCACCTAAGCTACTTTTGAAATTTGAGGGGGCAATACAAGCAAGCAGCCGCAGTCTCTGTGCCTCTGTGCGAGCAGTGCCATGGGCAGATGAGGCTGAGCAACGGCTTTCCAGGCTAGCTCTTTCTGCCTGCGAGCTATCTGCAGACGTTCGCATTTTCAGAGCAGGGCTGCTGGAGGACCCCTGCACGGACACCCTAAGGTACGTATGAAGTTGGAGTTGGCAAGACAAGCAAGCAGCCCCAGTCTCTGTGCCTCTGTGCGAGCAGTGCCATGGGCAGATGAGGCTGAGCAACAGCTTTCCAGGCTAGCTCTTTATGGCTGCGAGCTATCTGCAGACGTTCGCTTTTTCAGAGCAGGGCTGCTGGAGGCCCCCTGCTCGGACGCCCAAAGCTACGTTTGAAGTTTGAGGGGGCAACACAAGCAAGCAGCCCCATTCTCTGTGCCTCTGTGCGAGCAGTGCCATGGGCAGATGAGGCTGAGCAACAGCTTTCCAGGCTAGCTCTTTCTGCCTGCGAGCTATCTGCAGACGTTCGCATTTTCGGAGCAGGGCTGCTGGAGGCCCCCTGCACGGACGCCCAAAGCTACGTTTGAAGTTTGATTTGGAAAGACAAGCAAGCAGCCCCAGTATCTGTGCCTCTGTGCGAGCAGTGCCATGGGCAGATGAGGCTGAGCAACAGCTTTCCAGGCTAGCTCTTTCTGCCTGCGAGCTATCTGCAGACGTTCGCCTTTACAGAGCAGGGCTGCCGGAGACGCATGGCACGGACAACCTAATCTACGTTTGAAGTTTGATTTTTTCAAGAGAAGCAAGCAGCCCCAGTCTCTGTGCCTCTGTGCGAGCAGTGCCATGGGCAGATGAGGCTGAGCAACAGCTTTCCAGGCTAGCTCTTTCTGGCTGCCAGCTATCTGCAGACGTTCGTAGTTTCAGAGCAGGGCTGCCGGAAGCCCCCTGCACGAATGCCCAAAGCTACGTTTGAAGTTTGAGGGGGCAAGAGAAGCAAGCAGCCCCAATCTCTGTGCCTCTGTGCGAGCAGTGCCACGGGCAGATGAGGCTGAGCAACAGCTTTTCAGGCTAGCTCTTTCTGGCTGCGAGCTATCTGCAGACGTTCGCATTTTCGCAGCAGGGCTGCCGGAGGAGCACCGCAATGACCCCCAAATATACGTTTGAAGTTGAGGGTGGCAAGACAAGCAAGCAGCCCCAGTCTCTGTGCCTCTGTGCGAGCAGTGCCATGGGCAGATGAGGCTGAGCAACAGCTTTCCAGGCTAGCCCTTTATGGCTGCGAGCTATCTGCAGACGTTCGCATTTTCAGAGCAGGGCTGCTGGAGGCCCCCTGCTCGGACGCCCAAAGCTACGTTTGAAGTTTCATTTAGCAACACAAGCAAGCAGCCCCAGACTCTGTGCCTCTGTGCAAGCAGTGCCATGGGCGGATGAGGCTGAGCAACAGCTTTCCAGGCTAGCTCTTTCTGCCTGCGAGCTATCTGCAGACTTCAGCATTTTCAGAGAAGGGCTGCCGGAGGCTCCGTGCTCGGACGCCCAAAGCAACGTTTGAAGTTTGATTTGGAAAAACAAGCAAGCAGCCCCAGTCTCTGTGCCTCTGTGCGAGCAGTGCCATGGGCAGATGAGGCTGAGCAACAGCTTTCCAGGCTAGCTCTTTATGGCTGCGAGCTATCTGCAGACGTTCGCTTTTTCATAGCAGGGCTGCTGGAGGCCCCCTGCTCGGACGCCCAAAGCTACGTTTGAAGTTTGAGGGGGCAACACAAGCAAGCAGCCGCAGTCTCTGTGCCTCTGTGCGAGCAGTGCCATGGGCAGATGAGGCTGAGCAACAGCTTTCCAGGCTAGCTCTTTATGGCTGCGAGCTATCTGCAGACGTTCGCTTTTTCAGAGCAGGGCTGCCGGAGGCTCCGTGCTCAGACGCCCAAAGCTACGTTTGAAGTTTGATTTTTTCAAGACAAGCAAGTGGCCCCAGTCTCTGTGCCTCTGTGCGAGCAGTGCCATGGGCAGATGAGGCTGAGCAACAGCTTTCCAGGCTAGCACTTTATGGCTGCGAGCTATCTGAATACATTCATATTTTCGCAGCACGGCTGCCGGAGGCCCCCTGAAGGGACCACCTAAGCTACTTTTGCTATTTGAGGGGTAATACAAGCAAGCAGCCCCAGTCTCTGTGCCTCTGTGCGAGCAGTGCCATGGGCAGATGAGTCTGAGCAACAGCTTTCCAGGGTAGATCTTTCTGCCTGCGAGCTATCTGCAGACGTTCGCATTTTCAGAGCAGAGCTGCTGGAAACGGCTGGCACGGACGCCCAAAGCTACGTTTGAAGTTTGAGGGGGCAAGAGAAGCAAGCAGCCCCAGTCTCTGTGCCTCTGTGCAAGCAGTGCCATGGGCAGATGAGGCTGAGCAAGAGCTTTCCAGGCTAGCTCTTTCTGCCTGCGAGCTATCTGCAGACGTTCGCATTTTCAGAGCAGGGCTGCTGGAGGCCCACTGCTCGGAAGCTCAAAGCTACGTTTGAAGTTTGATTTGGCAACACAAGCAAGCAGTCCCAGTCTCTGTGCCTCTGTGCGAGCAGTGCCATGGGCAGATGAGGCTGAGCAACAGCTTTCCAGGCTAGCTCTTTCTGCCTGCGAGCTATCTGCAGACGTTCGCCTTTTCAGAGCAGGGCTGCTGGAGGCCCCCTGCACAGACACCCTAAGGTACGTTTGAAGTTGGGGTTGGCAAGACAAGCAAGCAGCCCCAGTCTCTGTGCCTCTGTGCGAGCAGTGCCATGGGCAGATGAGGCTGAGCAACAGCTTTCCAGGCTAGCTCTTTCTGCCTGCGAGCTATCTGCAGACGCTCGTAGTTTCAGAGCAGGGCTGCCGGAAGCCCCCTGCACGAATGCCCAAAGCTACGTTTGAAGTTTGAGGGGGCAAGAGAAGCAAGCAGCCCCAATCTCTGTGCCTCTGTGCGAGCAGTGCCACGGGCAGATGAGGCTGAGCAACAGCTTTTCAGGCTAGCTCTTTCTGGCTGCGAGCTATCTGCAGACGTTCGCATTTTCGCAGCAGGGCTGCCAGAGGAGCCCCGCAATGACCCCCAAATATACGTTTGAAGTTGAGGGTGGCAAGACAAGCAAGCAGCCCCAGTCTCTCTGCCTCTGTGCGAGCAGTGCCATGGGCAGATGAGGCTGAGCAACAGCTTTCCAGGCTAGCCTTTAATGGCTGAGAGCTATCTGCACACGTTCACATTTTCAGAGCAGGGCTGCTGGAGGCCCCCTGCTCGGACGCCCAAAGCTACGTTTGAAGTTTCATTTAGCAACACAAGCAAGCAGCCCCAGTCTCTGTGCCTCTGTGCAAGCAGTGCCATGGGCGGATGAGGCTGAGCAACAGCTTTCCAGGCTAGCTCTTTCTGCCTGCGAGCTATCTGCAGACGTTCGCCTTTATAGAGCAGGGCTGCCGGAGACGCATGGCACGGACAACCTAAGCTACGTTTGAAGTTTGAGGGGGCAAGATAAGCAAGAAGCCCCAGTCTCTGTGCCTCTGTGCGAGCAGTGCCATGGGCAGATGAGGCTGAGCAACAGCTTTCCAGGCTAGCTCTTTATGCCTGCGAGCTATCTGCAGACGTTCGCCTTTTCAGAGCAGGGCTGCCGGAGACGCATGGCACGGACAACCTAAGCTACGTTTTAAGTTTGAGGGGTCAAGAGAAGCAAGCAGCCCCAGTCTCTGTGCCTCTGTGCGAGCAGTGCCATGGGCAGATGAGGCTGAGCAACAGCTTTCCAGGCTAGCTATTTCTGGCTGCGAGCTATCTGAATACGTTAATATTTTCAGAGCAGGGTTGCCGGAGGCCCCCTGCACGGATGCCCAAAGCTACGTTTGAAGTTTGAGAGGGCAAGACAAGCAAGCAGTCCCAGTCTCTGTGCCTCTGTGCGAGCAGTGCCATGGGCAGATGAGGCTGAGCAACAGCTTTCCAGGCTAGCTCTTTCTGCCTGCGATCTATCTGCAGACTTTAGCATTTTCAGAGAAGGGCTGCCGGAGGCTCCGTGCTCGGACGCCCAAAGCTACGTTTGAAGTTTGATTTGGAAAAACAAGCAAGCAGCCCCAGTCTCTGTGCCTCTGTGCGAGCACTGCCATGGGCAGATGAGGCTGAGCAACAGCTTTCCAGGCTAGCTCTTTCTGCCTGCGAGCTATCTGAATACGTTCATATTTTCGCAGCACGGCTGCCGGAGGCCCCCTGAAGGGACCACCTAAGCTACTTTTGAAATTTGAGGGGGCAATACAAGCAAGCAGCCGCAGTCTCTGTGCCTCTGTGCGAGCAGTGCCATGGGCAGATGAGGCTGAGCAACGGCTTTCCAGGCTAGCTCTTTCTGCCTGCGAGCTATCTGCAGACGTTCGCCTTTTCAGAGCAGGGCTGCTGGAGGACCCCTGCACGGACACCCTAAGGTACGTATGAAGTTGGAGTTGGCAAGACAAGCAAGCAGCCCCAGTCTCTGTGCCTCTGTGCGAGCAGTGCCATGGGCAGATGAGGCTGAGCAACAGCTTTCCAGGCTAGCTCTTTATGGCTGCGAGCTATCTGCAGACGTTCGCTTTTTCAGAGCAGGGCTGCTGGAGGCCCCCTGCTCGGACGCCCAAAGCTACGTTTGAAGTTTGAGGGGGCAACACAAGCAAGCAGCCGCAGTCTCTGTGCCTCTGTGCGAGCAGTGCCATGGGCAGATGAGGCTGAGCAACAGCTTTCCAGGCTAACTCTTTCTGGCTGCGAGCTATCTGCAGACGTTCGCATTTTCAGAGCAGGGCTGCCGGAGGCTCCGTGCTCGGACGCCCAAAGCTACGTTTGAAGTTTGATTTTTTCAAGACAAGCAAGCGGCCCCAGTCTCTGTGCCTCTGTGCGAGCAGTGCCATGGGCAGATGAGGCTGAGCAACAGCTTTCCAGGCTAGCACTTTATGGCTGCGAGCTATATGAATACATTCATATTTTAACAGCACGGCTGCCGGAGGCCCCCTGAAGGGACCACCTAAGCTACTTTTGCTATTTGAGGTAGCAATACAAGCAAGCAGCCCCAGTCTCTGTGCCTCTGTGCGAGCAGTGCCATGGGCAGATGAGGCTGAGCAACAGGTTTCCAGGGTAGATCTTTCTGCCTGCGAGCTATCTGCAGACGTTCGCATTTTCAGAGCAGAGCTGCTGGAAACGGCTGGCACGGAAACCCTAAGCTACGTTTGAAGTTTGAGGGGGCAAGAGAAGCAAGCAGCCCCAGTCTCTGTGCCTCTGTGCAAGCAGTGCCATGGGCAGATGAGGCTGAGCAAGAGCTTTCCAGGCTAGCTCTTTCTGCCTGCGAGCTATCTGCAGACGTTCGCATTTTCAGAGCAGGGCTGCTGGAGGCCCACTGCTCGGAAGCTCAAAGCTACGTTTGAAGTTTGATTTGGGAACACAAGCAAGCAGTCCCAGTCTCTGTGCCTCTGTGTGAGCAGTGCCATGGGCAGATGAGGCTGAGTAACAGCTTTCCAGGCTAGCTCTTTCTGCCTGCGAGCTATCTGCAGACGTTCGCATTTTGGGAGCAGGGTTGCTTGTGCCCCCTGCACGGACCACGTAAATTACGTTTGAATTTTGGAGGTGGCAAGACAAGCAAGCAGCCCCAGTCTCTGTGCCTCTGTGCGAGCAGTGCCATGGGCAGATGAGGCTGAGCAACAGCTTTCCAGGCTAGCTCTTTCTGGCTGCCAGCTATCTGCAGACGTTCGCATTTTCAGAGCAGAGCTGCCGGAAACGGATGGCACGGACAACCTAAGATACGTTTGAAGTTTGAGGGGTCAAGAGAAGCAAGCAGCCCCAGTCTCTGTGCCTCTGTGCGAGCAGTGCCACGTGCAGATGAGGCTGAGCAACAGCTTTCCAGGCTAGCTCTTTCTGCCTGCGAGCTATCTGCAGACGTTCGCATTTTCAGAGCAGGGCTGCCGGAAGCCCCCTGCACGAATGCCCAAAGCTACGTTTGAAGTTTGAGGGGGCAAGAGAAGCAAGCAGCCCCAGTCTCTGTGCCTCTGTGCGAGCAGTGCCATGGGCAGATGAGGCTGAGTAACAGCTTTCCAGGCTAGCTCTTTCTGCCTGCGAGCTATCTGCAGACTTTCGCATTTTCAGAGCTGGGCTGCTGGAGGCCCCCTGCACGGACACCCTAAGGTACGTTTGAAGTTGGGGTTGGCAAGACAAGCAAGCAGCCCCAGTCTCTGTGCCTCTGTGCGAGCAGTGCCATGGGCAGATGAGGCTGAGCAACAGCTTTCCAGGCTAGCTCTTTCTGCCTGCGAGCTATCTGCAGACGTTCGCATTTTCAGAGCAGGGCTGCCGGAAGCCCCCTGCACGAATGCCCAAAGCTACGTTTGAAGTTTGAGGGGGCAAGAGAAGCAAGCAGCCCCAGTCTCTGTGCCTCTGTGCGAGCAGTGCCATGGGCAGATGAGGCTGAGCAACAGCTTTCCAGACTAGCTCTTTCTGGCTTCAAGCTATATGCAGACGTTCGCATTTTCGGAGCACGGCTGCTGGAGGCCCCCTGCTCGGACGCCCAAAGCTACGTTTGAAGTTTGAGGGGGCAACACAAGCAAGCAGCCCCAGTCTCTGTGCCTCTGTGCGAGCAGTGCCATGGGCAGATGAGGCTGAGCAACAGCTTTCCAGACTAGCTCTTTCTGGCTGCGAGCTATCTGCAGACGTTCGCATTTTCGGAGCACGGCTGCCGGATTCCCCCTGCACGGAACACCTAAGCTATGTTTAAATATGTTGGGGCAGGAGAAGCAAGCAGCCCCAGTCTCTGTGCCTCTGTGCGAGCAGTGCCATGGGCAGATGAGGCTGAGCAACAGCTTTCCAGGCTAGCTCTTTATGCCTGCGAGCTATCTGCAGACGTTCGCCTTTACAGAGCAGGGCTGCCGGAGACGCATGGCACGGAAAACCTAAGCTACGTTTGAAGTTTGATTTTTTCAAGAGAAGCAAGCAGCCCCAGTCTCTGTGCCTCTGTGCGAGCAGTGCCATGGGCAGATGAGGCTGAGCAACAGCTTTTCAGGCTAGCTCTTTCTGCCTGCGAGCTATCTGCAGACGTTCTTATTTTCGCAGCAGGGCTGCCGGAGGAGCCCAGCAATGACCCCCAAATATACGTTTGAAGCTGAGGGTGGCAAGACAAGCAAGCAGCACCAGTCTCTGTGCCTCTGTGCGAGCAGTGCCATGGGCAGATGAGGCTGAGCAACAGCTTTCCACGCTAGCTCTTTCTGCCTGCGAGCTATCTGCAGACGTTCGCATTTTCAGAGCAGGGCTGCTGGAGGCCCCCTGCTCGGACGCCCAAAGCTACGTTTGAAGTTTCATTTAGAAACACAAGCAAGCAGCCCCAGTTTCTGTGCCTCTGTGCGAGCAGTGCCATGGGCAGATGAGGCTGAGCAACGGCTTTCCAGGCTAGGTCTTTCTGGCTGCGAGCTATCTGAATACGTTCATATTTTCAGACCAGGGTTGCCGGAGCCCCCCTGCACGGATGCCCAAAGCTACGTTTGAAGTTTGAGAGGGCAAGACAAGCAAGCAGTCCCAGTCTCTGTGCCTCTCTGCGAGCAGTGCCATGGGCAGATGAGGCTGAGCAACAGCTTTCCAGGCTAGCTCTTTCTGCCTGCGATCTATCTGCAGACTTTAGCATTTTCAGAGAAGGGCTGCCGGAGGCTCCGTGCTCGGACGCCCAAAGCTATGTTTGAAGTTTGATTTGGAAAAACAAGCAAGCAGCCCCAGTCTCTGTGCCTCTGTGCGAGCAGTGCCATGGGCAGATGAGGCTGAGCAACAGCTTTCCAGGCTAGCTCTTTCTGCCTGCGAGCTATCTGAATACGTTAATATTTTCGCAGCACGGCTGCCGGAGGCCCCCTGAAGGGACCACCTAAGCTACTTTTGAAATTTGAGGGGGCAATACAAGCAAACACCCCAGTCTCTGTGCCTCTGTGCGAGCAGTGCCATGGGCAGATGAGGCTGAGCAACAGCTTTCCAGGCTAGCTCTTTCTGCCTGCGAGCTATCTGCAGACGTTCGCGTTTTCAGACCAGGGCTGCTGGAGGACCCCTGCACGGACACCCTAAGGTACGTATGAAGTTGGAGTTGGCAAGACAAGCAAGCAGCCCCAGTCTCTGTGCCTCTGTGCGAGCAGTGCCATGGGCAGATGAGGCTGAGCAACAGCTTTCCAGGCTAGCTCTTTCTGCCTGCGAGCTATCTGCAGACGTTCGCATTTTCAGAGCAGAGCTGCCGGAATCGGATGGCACGGACAACCTAAGATACGTTTGAAGTTTGAGGGGTCAAGAGAAGCAAGCAGCCCCAGTCTCTGTGCCTCTGTGCGAGCAGTGCCATGGGCAGATGAGGCTGAGCAAGAGCTTTCCAGGCTAGCTCTTTCTGCCTGCGAGCTATCTGCAGACGTTCGCATTTTCAGAGCAGGGCTGCCGGAAGCCCCCTGCACGAATGCCCAAAGCTACGTTTGAAGTTTGAGGGGGCAAGAGAAGCAAGCAGCCCCAATCTCTGTGCCTCTGTGCGAGCAGTACCATGGGCAGATGAGGCTGAGCAACAGCTTTCCAGGCTAGCCCTTTATGGCTGCGAGCTATCTGCAGACGTTCGCATTTTCAGAGCAGGGCTGCTGGAGGCCCGCTGCTCGGACGCCCAAAGCTACGTTTCAAGTTTCATTTAGCAACAAAAGCA
The DNA here is from genome assembly GCF_030867145.1 of Opisthocomus hoazin. NCBI lineage: Eukaryota > Metazoa > Chordata > Aves > Opisthocomiformes > Opisthocomidae > Opisthocomus > Opisthocomus hoazin. Next base: position 8,592,281 of record NC_134429.1, read on the forward strand.
AGCAGCCCCAGTCTCTGTGCCTCTGTGCGAGCAGTGCCATGGGCGGATGAGGCTGAGCAACAGCTTTCCAGGCTAGCTCTTTCTGCCTGCGAGCTATCTGCAGACGTTCGCCTTTACAGAGCAGGGCTGCTGGAGGACCCCTGCACGGACACCCTAAGGTACGTATGAAGTTGGAGTTGGCAAGACAAGCAAGCAGCCCCAGTCTCTGTGCCTCTGTGCGAGCAGTGCCATGGGCAGATGAGGCTGAGCAACAGCTTTCCAGGCTAGCTTTTTCTGGCTGCGAGCTATCTGCAGACGTTCGCATTTTCAGAGCAGGGCTGCTGGAGGCCCCCTGCTCGGACGCCCAAAGCTACGTTTGAAATTTGAGAGGGCAACACAAGCAAGCAGCCGCAGTCTCTGTGCCTCTGTGCGAGCAGTGCCATGGGCAGATGAGGCTGAGCAACAGCTTTCCAGGCTAGCTCTTTCTGGCTGCGAGCTATCTGCAGACGTTCGCATTTTCAGAGCAGGGCTGCCGGAGGCTCCGTGCTCGGACGCCCAAAGCTACGTTTGAAGTTTGATTTTTTCAAGACAAGCAAGCGGCCCCAGTCTCTGTGCCTCTGTGCGAGCAGTGCCATGGGCAGATGAGGCTGAGCAACAGCTTTCCAGGCTAGCTCTTTATGGCTGCGAGCTATCTGAATACATTCATATTTTCGCAGCACGGCTGCCGGAGGCCCCCTGAAGGGACCACCTAAGCTACTTTTGAAATTTGAGGGGGCAATACAAGCAAGCAGCCCCAGTCTCTGTGCCTCTGTGCGAGCAGTGCCATGGGCAGATGAGGCTGAGTAACAGCTTTCCAGGCTAGCTCTTTCTGCCTGCGAGCTATCTGCAGACGTTCGCATTTTGGGAGCAGGGTTGCTTGTGCCCCCCGCACGGACCACGTAAATTACGTTTGAATTTTGGAGGTGGCAAGACAAGCAAGCAGCCCCAGTCTCTGTGCCTCTGTGCGAGCAGTGCCATGGGCAGATGAGGCTGAGCAACAGCTTTCCAGGCTAGCTCTTTCTGGCTGCCAGCTATCTGCAGACGTTCGCATTTTCAGAGCAGAGCTGCCGGAATCGGATGGCACGGACAACCTAAGATACGTTTGAAGTTTGAGGGGTCAAGAGAAGCAAGCAGCCCCAGTCTCTGTGCCTCTGTGCGAGCAGTGCCATGGGCAGATGAGGCTGAGCAACAGCTTTCCAGGCTAGCTCTTTCTGGCTGCGAGCTATCTGCAGACGTTCGCATTTTCAGAGCAGAGCTGCCGGAAACGGATGGCACGGACAACCTAAGCTACGTTTTAAGTTTGAGGGGGCAAGAGAAGCAAGCAGCCCCAGTCTCTGTGCCTCTGTGCGAGCAGTGCCATGGGCAGATGAGGCTGAGCAAGAGCTTTCCAGGCTAGCTCTTTCTGCCTGCGAGCTATCTGCAGACGTTCGCCTTTTCAGAGCAGGGCTGCTGGAGGCCCCCTGCACGGACACCCTAAGGTACGTTTGAAGTTGGGGTTGGCAAGACAAGCAAGCAGCCCCAGTCTCTGTGCCTCGGTGCGAGCAGTGCCATGGGCAGATGAGGCTGAGCAACAGCTTTCCAGGCTAGCTCTTTCTGGCTGCCAGCTATCTGCAGACGTTCGCATTTTCAGAGCAGGGCTGCCGGAAGCCCCCTGCACGAATGCCCAAAGCTACGTTTGAAGTTTGAGGGGGCAAGAGAAGCAAGCAGCCCCAATCTCTGTGCCTCTGTGCGAGCAGTGCCATGGGCAGATGAGGCTGAGCAACAGCTTTCCAGGCTAGCCCTTTCTGGCTGCGAGCTATCTGCAGACGTTCGCATTTTCAGAGCAGGGCTGCTGGAAGAGCCCCGCAATGACCCCCAAATATACGTTTGAAGTTGAGGGTGGCAAGACAAGCAAGCAGCCCCAGTCTCTGTGCCTCTGTGCGAGCAGTACCATAGACAGATGAGGCTGAGCAACAGCTTTCAAGGCTAGCCCTTTATGGCTGCGAGCTATCTGCAGACGTTAGCATTTTCAGAGCAGGGCTGCTGGAGGCCCGCTGCTCGGACGCCCAAAGCTACGTTTGAAGTTTCATTTAGCAACACAAGCAAGCAGCCCCAGTCTCTGTGCCTCTGTGCAAGCAGTGCCATGGGCGGATGAGGCTGAGCAACAGCTTTCCAGACTAGCTCTTTCTGCCTGCGAGCTATCTGCAGGCGTTCGCCTTTACAGAGCAGGGCTGCTGGAGGCCCCCTGCTCGGACGCCCAAAGCTACGTTTGAAGTTTGAGGGGGCAACACAAGCAAGCAGCCGCAGTCTCTGTGCCTCTGTGCGAGCAGTGCCATGGGCAGATGAGGCTGAGCAACAGCTTTCCAGGCTAGCTCTTTCTGGCTGCGAGCTATCTGCAGACGTTCGCATTTTCAGAACAGGGCTGCCGGAGGCCCCGTGCTCGGACGCCCAAAGCTACGTTTGAAGTTTGATTTTTTCAAGACAAGCAAGCAGCCACAGTCTCTGTGCCTCTGTGCAAGCAGTGCCATGGGCGGATGAGGCTGAGCAACAGCTTTCCAGACTAGCTCTTTCTGCCTGCGAGCTATCTGCAGACGTTCGCATTTTCAGAGCAGAGCTGCTGGAAACGGCTGGCACGGACACCCTAAGCTACGTTTGAAGTATGAGGGGGCAAGAGAAGCAAGCAGCCCCAGTCTCTGTGCCTCTGTGCAAGCAGTGCCATGGGCAGATGAGGCTGAGCAAGAGCTTTCCAGGCTAGCTCTTTCTGCCTGCGAGCTATCTGCAGACGTTCGCATTTTCAGAGCAGGGCTGCCGGAAGCCCCCTGCACGAATGCCCAAAGCTACGTTTGAAGTTTGAGGGGGCAAGAGAAGCAAGCAGCCCCAATCTCTGTGCCTCTGTGCGAGCAGTACCATGGGCAGATGAGGCTGAGCAACAGCTTTCCAGGCTAGCCCTTTATGGCTGCGAGCTATCTGCAGACGTTCGCATTTTCAGAGCAGGGCTGCTGGAGGCCCGCTGCTCGGACGCCCAAAGCTACGTTTCAAGTTTCATTTAGCAACAAAAGCAAGCAGCCCCAGTCTCTGTGCCTCTGTGCGAGCAGTGCCATGGGCGGATGAGGCTGAGCAACAGCTTTCCAGGCTAGCTCTTTCTGCCTGCGAGCTATCTGCAGACGTTCGCCTTTACAGAGCAGGGCTGCTGGAGGACCCCTGCACGGACACCCTAAGGTACGTATGAAGTTGGAGTTGGCAAGACAAGCAAGCAGCCCCAGTCTCTGTGCCTCTGTGCGAGCAGTGCCATGGGCAGATGAGGCTGAGCAACAGCTTTCCAGGCTAGCTTTTTCTGGCTGCGAGCTATCTGCAGACGTTCGCATTTTCAGAGCAGGGCTGCTGGAGGCCCCCTGCTCGGACGCCCAAAGCTACGTTTGAAATTTGAGAGGGCAACACAAGCAAGCAGCCGCAGTCTCTGTGCCTCTGTGCGAGCAGTGCCATGGGCAGATGAGGCTGAGCAACAGCTTTCCAGGCTAGCTCTTTCTGGCTGCGAGCTATCTGCAGACGTTCGCATTTTCAGAGCAGGGCTGCCGGAGGCTCCGTGCTCGGACGCCCAAAGCTACGTTTGAAGTTTGATTTTTTCAAGACAAGCAAGCGGCCCCAGTCTCTGTGCCTCTGTGCGAGCAGTGCCATGGGCAGATGAGGCTGAGCAACAGCTTTCCAGGCTAGCTCTTTATGGCTGCGAGCTATCTGAATACATTCATATTTTCGCAGCACGGCTGCCGGAGGCCCCCTGAAGGGACCACCTAAGCTACTTTTGAAATTTGAGGGGGCAATACAAGCAAGCAGCCCCAGTCTCTGTGCCTCTGTGCGAGCAGTGCCATGGGCAGATGAGGCTGAGTAACAGCTTTCCAGGCTAGCTCTTTCTGCCTGCGAGCTATCTGCAGACGTTCGCATTTTGGGAGCAGGGTTGCTTGTGCCCCCCGCACGGACCACGTAAATTACGTTTGAATTTTGGAGGTGGCAAGACAAGCAAGCAGCCCCAGTCTCTGTGCCTCTGTGCGAGCAGTGCCATGGGCAGATGAGGCTGAGCAACAGCTTTCCAGGCTAGCTCTTTCTGGCTGCCAGCTATCTGCAGACGTTCGCATTTTCAGAGCAGAGCTGCCGGAATCGGATGGCACGGACAACCTAAGATACGTTTGAAGTTTGAGGGGTCAAGAGAAGCAAGCAGCCCCAGTCTCTGTGCCTCTGTGCGAGCAGTGCCATGGGCAGATGAGGCTGAGCAACAGCTTTCCAGGCTAGCTCTTTCTGCCTGCGAGCTATCTGCAGACGTTCGCATTTTCAGAGCAGAGCTGCCGGAAACGGATGGCACGGACAACCTAAGCTACGTTTTAAGTTTGAGGGGGCAAGAGAAGCAAGCAGCCCCAGTCTCTGTGCCTCTGTGCGAGCAGTGCCATGGGCAGATGAGGCTGAGCAAGAGCTTTCCAGGCTAGCTCTTTCTGCCTGCGAGCTATCTGCAGACGTTCGCCTTTTCAGAGCAGGGCTGCTGGAGGCCCCCTGCACGGACACCCTAAGGTACGTTTGAAGTTGGGGTTGGCAAGACAAGCAAGCAGCCCCAGTCTCTGTGCCTCGGTGCGAGCAGTGCCATGGGCAGATGAGGCTGAGCAACAGCTTTCCAGGCTAGCTCTTTCTGGCTGCCAGCTATCTGCAGACGTTCGCATTTTCAGAGCAGGGCTGCCGGAAGCCCCCTGCACGAATGCCCAAAGCTACGTTTGAAGTTTGAGGGGGCAAGAGAAGCAAGCAGCCCCAATCTCTGTGCCTCTGTGCGAGCAGTGCCATGGGCAGATGAGGCTGAGCAACAGCTTTCCAGGCTAGCCCTTTCTGGCTGCGAGCTATCTGCAGACGTTCGCATTTTCAGAGCAGGGCTGCTGGAAGAGCCCCGCAATGACCCCCAAATATACGTTTGAAGTTGAGGGTGGCAAGACAAGCAAGCAGCCCCAGTCTCTGTGCCTCTGTGCGAGCAGTACCATAGACAGATGAGGCTGAGCAACAGCTTTCAAGGCTAGCCCTTTATGGCTGCGAGCTATCTGCAGACGTTAGCATTTTCAGAGCAGGGCTGCTGGAGGCCCGCTGCTCGGACGCCCAAAGCTACGTTTGAAGTTTCATTTAGCAACACAAGCAAGCAGCCCCAGTCTCTGTGCCTCTGTGCAAGCAGTGCCATGGGCGGATGAGGCTGAGCAACAGCTTTCCAGACTAGCTCTTTCTGCCTGCGAGCTATCTGCAGGCGTTCGCCTTTACAGAGCAGGGCTGCTGGAGGCCCCCTGCTCGGACGCCCAAAGCTACGTTTGAAGTTTGAGGGGGCAACACAAGCAAGCAGCCGCAGTCTCTGTGCCTCTGTGCGAGCAGTGCCATGGGCAGATGAGGCTGAGCAACAGCTTTCCAGGCTAGCTCTTTCTGGCTGCGAGCTATCTGCAGACGTTCGCATTTTCAGAACAGGGCTGCCGGAGGCCCCGTGCTCGGACGCCCAAAGCTACGTTTGAAGTTTGATTTTTTCAAGACAAGCAAGCAGCCACAGTCTCTGTGCCTCTGTGCAAGCAGTGCCATGGGCGGATGAGGCTGAGCAACAGCTTTCCAGACTAGCTCTTTCTGCCTGCGAGCTATCTGCAGACGTTCGCATTTTCAGAGCAGAGCTGCTGGAAACGGCTGGCACGGACACCCTAAGCTACGTTTGAAGTTTGAGGGGGCAAGAGAAGCAAGCAGCCCCAGTCTCTGTGCCTCTGTGCAAGCAGTGCCTTGGGCAGATGAGGCTGAGCAAGAGCTTTCCAGGCTAGCTCTTTCTGCCTGCGAGCTATCTGCAGACGTTCGCATTTTCAGAGCAGGGCTGCTGGAGGCCCACTGCTCGGAAGCTCAAAGCTACGTTTGAAGTTTGATTTGGCAACACAAGCAAGCAGTCCCAGTCTCTGTGCCTCTGGGCGAGCAGTGCCATGGGCAGATGAGGCTGAGTAACAGCTTTCCAGGCTAGCTCTTTCTGCCTGCGAGCTATCTGCAGACGTTCGCATTTTGGGAGCAGGGTTGCTTGTGCCCCCTGCACGGACCACGTAAATTACGTTTGAATTTTGGAGGTGGCAAGACAAGCAAGCAGCCCCAGTCTCTGTGCCTCTGTGCGAGCAGTGCCATGGGCAGATGAGGCTGAGCAACAGCTTTCCAGGCTAGCTCTTTCTGGCTGCCAGCTATCTGCAGACGTTCGCATTTTCAGAGCAGAGCTGCCGGAAACGGATGGCACGGACAACCTAAGATACGTTTGAAGTTTGAGGGGTCAAGAGAAGCAAGCAGCCCCAGTCTCTGTGCCTCTGTGCGAGCAGTGCCATGGGCAGATGAGGCTGAGCAACAGCTTTCCAGGCTAGCTCTTTCTGCCTGCGAGCTATCTGCAGACGTTCGCATTTTCAGAGCAGGGCTGCCGAAAGCCCCCTGCACGAATGCCCAAAGCTACGTTTGAAGTTTGAGGGGGCAAGAGAAGCAAGCAGCCCCAATCTCTGTGCCTCTGTGCGAGCAGTACCATGGGCAGATGAGGCTGAGCAACAGCTTTCCAGGCTAGCCCTTTATGGCTGCGAGCTATCTGCAGACGTTCGCGTTTTCAGAGCAGGGCTGCTGGAGGCCCGCTGCTCGGACGCCGAAAGCTACGTTTCAAGTTTCATTTAGCAACAAAAGCAAGCAGCCCCAGTCTCTGTGCCTCTGTGCGAGCAGTGCCATGGGCGGATGAGGCTGAGCAACAGCTTTCCAGGCTAGCTCTTTCTGCCTGCGAGCTATCTGCAGACGTTCGCCTTTACAGAGCAGGGCTGCTGGAGGACCCCTGCACGGACACCCTAAGGTACGTATGAAGTTGGGGTTGGCAAGACAAGCAAGCAGCCCCAGTCTCTGTGCCTCTGTGCGAGCAGTGCCATGGGCAGATGAGGCTGAGCAACAGCTTTCCAGGCTAGCTCTTTATGGCTGCGAGCTATCTGCAGACGTTCGCATTTTCAGAGCAGGGCTGCTGGAGGCCCCCTGCTCGGACGCCCAAAGCTACGTTTGAAATTTGAGAGGGCAACACAAGCAAGCAGCCGCAGTCTCTGTGCCTCTGTGCGAGCAGTGCCATGGGCAGATGAGGCTGAGCAACAGCTTTCCAGGCTAGCTCTTTCTGGCTGCGAGCTATCTGCAGACGTTCGCATTTTCAGAGCAGGGCTGCCGGAGGCTCCGTGCTCGGACGCCCAAAGCTACGTTTGAAGTTTGATTTTTTCAAGACAAGCAAGCGGCCCCAGTCTCTGTGCCTCTGTGCGAGCAGTGCCATGGGCAGATGAGGCTGAGCAACAGCTTTCCAGGCTAGCTCTTTATGGCTGCGAGCTATCTGAATACATTCATATTTTCGCAGCACGGCTGCCGGAGGCCCCCTGAAGGGACCACCTAAGCTACTTTTGATATTTGAGGGGGCAATACAAGCAAGCAGCCCCAGTCTCTGTGCCTCTGTGCGAGCAGTGCCATGGGCAGATGAGGCTGAGTAACAGCTTTCCAGGCTAGCTCTTTCTGCCTGCGAGCTATCTGCAGACGTTCGCATTTTGGGAGCAGGGTTGCTTGTGCCCCCCGCACGGACCACGTAAATTACGTTTGAATTTTGGAGGTGGCAAGACAAGCAAGCAGCCCCAGTCTCTGTGCCTCTGTGCGAGCAGTGCCATGGGCAGATGAGGCTGAGCAACAGCTTTCCAGGCTAGCTCTTTATGCCTGCGAGCTATCTGCAGACGTTCGCATTTTCAGAGCAGAGCTGCTGGAAACGGATGGCACGGACAACCTAAGCTACGTTTGAAGTTTGAGGGGGCAAGAGAAGCAAGCAGCCCCAGTCTCTGTGCCTCTGTGCGAGCAGTGCCATGGGCAGATGAGGCTGAGCAAGAGCTTTCCAGGCTAGCTCTTTCTGCCTGCGAGCTATCTGCAGACGTTCGCCTTTTCAGAGCAGGGCTGCTGGAGGCCCCCTGCACGGACACCCTAAGGTACGTTTGAAGTTGGGGTTGGCAAGACAAGCAAGCAGCCCCAGTCTCTGTGCCTCGGTGCGAGCAGTGCCATGGGCAGATGAGGCTGAGCAACAGCTTTCCAGGCTAGCTCTTTCTGGCTGCCAGCTATCTGCAGACGTTCGCATTTTCAGAGCAGGGCTGCCGGAAGCCCCCTGCACGAATGCCCAAAGCTACGTTTGAAGTTTGAGGGGGCAAGAGAAGCAAGCAGCCCCAATCTCTGTGCCTCTGTGCGAGCAGTGCCATGGGCAGATGAGGCTGAGCAACAGCTTTCCAGGCTAGCCCTTTCTGGCTGCGAGCTATCTGCAGACGTTCGCATTTTCAGAGCAGGGCTGCTGGAAGAGCCCCGCAATGACCCCCAAATATACGTTTGAAGTTGAGGGTGGCAAGACAAGCAAGCAGCCCCAGTCTCTGTGCCTCTGTGCGAGCAGTACCATGGACAGATGAGGCTGAGCAACAGCTTTCAAGGCTAGCCCTTTATGGCTGCGAGCTATCTGCAGACGTTCGCATTTTCAGAGCAGGGCTGCTGGAGGCCCGCTGCTCGGACGCCCAAAGCTACGTTTGAAGTTTCATTTAGCAACACAAGCAAGCAGCCCCAGTCTCTGTGCCTCTGTGCAAGCAGTGCCATGGGCGGATGAGGCTGAGCAACAGCTTTCCAGACTAGCTCTTTCTGCCTGCGAGCTATCTGCAGACGTTCGCCTTTACAGAGCAGGGCTGCTGGAGGCCCCCTGCTCGGACGCCCAAAGCTACGTTTGAAGTTTGAGGGGGCAACACAAGCAAGCAGCCCCAGTCTCTGTGCCTCTGTGCGAGCAGTGCCATGGGCAGATGAGGCTGAGCAACAGCTTTCCAGGCTAGCTCTTTCTCCCTGCGAGCTATCTGCAGACGTCCGCATTTTCAGAACAGGGCTGCCGGAGGCTCCGTGCTCGGACGCCCAAAGCTACGTTTGAAGTTTGATTTTTTCAAGACAAGCAAGCGGCCCCAGTCTCTGTGCCTCTGTGCGAGCAGTGCACTGGGCAGATGAGGCTGAGCAACAGCTTTCCAGGCTAGCTCTTTATGGCTGCGAGCTATCTGAATACATTCATATTTTCGCAGCACGGCTGCCGGAGGCCCCCTGAAGGGACCACCTAAGCTACTTTTGGTATTTGAGGGGGCAATACAAGCAAGCAGCCCCAGTCTCTGTGCCTCTGTGCGAGCAGTGCCATGGGCAGATGAGTCTGAGCAACAGCTTTCCAGGGTAGATCTTTCTGCCTGCGAGCTATCTGCAGACGTTCGCATTTTCAGAGCAGAGCTGCTGGAAACGGCTGGCACGGACACCCTAAGCTACGTTTGAAGTTTGAGGGGGCAAGAGAAGCAAGCAGCCCCAGTCTCTGTGCCTCTGTGCAAGCAGTGCCATGGGCAGATGAGGCTGAGCAAGAGCTTTCCAGGCTAGCTCTTTCTGCCTGCGAGCTATCTGCAGACGTTCGCATTTTCAGAGCAGGGCTGCTGGAGGCCCACTGCTCGGAAGCTCAAAGCTACGTTTGAAGTTTGATTTGGCAAGACAAGCAAGCAGTCCCAGTCTCTGTGCCTCTGTGCGAGCAGTGCCATGGGCAGATGAGGCTGAGTAACAGCTTTCCAGGCTAGCTCTTTCTGCCTGCGAGCTATCTGCAGACGTTCGCATTTTGGGAGCAGGGTTGCTTGTGCCCCCTGCACGGACCACGTAAATTACGTTTGAATTTTGGAGGTGGCAAGACAAGCAAGCAGCCCCAGTCTCTGTGCCTCTGTGCGAGCAGTGCCATGGGCAGATGAGGCTGAGCAACAGCTTTCCAGGCTAGCTCTTTCTGGCTGCCAGCTATCTGCAGACGTTCGCATTTTCAGAGCAGAGCTGCCGGAAACGGATGGCACGGACAACCTAAGATACGTTTGAAGTTTGAGGGGTCAAGAGAAGCAAGCAGCCCCAGTCTCTGTGCCTCTGTGCGAGCAGTGCCATGGGCAGATGAGGCTGAGCAACAGCTTTCCAGGCTAGCTCTTTCTGCCTGCGAGCTATCTGCAGACGTTCGCATTTTCAGAGCAGGGCTGCCGGAAGCCCCCTGCACGAATGCCCAAAGCTACGTTTGAAGTTTGAGGGGGCAAGAGAAGCAAGCAGCCCCAATCTCTGTGCCTCTGTGCGAGCAGTGCCATGGGCAGATGAGGCTGAGCAACAGCTTTCCAGGCTAGCTCTTTATGCCTGCGAGCTATCTGCAGACGTTCGCATTTTCAGAGCAGGGCTGCTGGAGGCCCGCTGCTCGGACGCCGAAAGCTACGTTTCAAGTTTCATTTAGCAACAAAAGCAAGCAGCCCCAGTCTCTGTGCCTCTGTGCGAGCAGTGCCATGGGCGGATGAGGCGGAGCAACAGCTTTCCAGGCTAGCTCTTTCTGCCTGCGAGCTATCTGCAGACGTTCGCCTTTACAGAGCATGGCTGCCGGAGACGCATGGCACGGACAACCTAAGCTACGTTTGAAGTTTGAGGGGGCAAGATAAGCAAGCAGCCCCAGTCTCTGTGCCTCTGTGCGAGCAGTGCCATGGGCAGATGAGGCTGAGCAACAGCTTTCCAGGCTAGCTCTTTCTGGCTGCGAGCTATCTGCAGACGTTCGCCTTTTCAGAGCAGGGCTGCCGGAGACGCATGGCACGGACAACCTAAGCTACGTTTGAAGTTTGAGGGGGCAAGATAAGCAAGCAGCCCCAGTCTCTGTGCCTCTGTGCGAGCAGTGCCATGGGCAGATGAGGCTGAGCAACAGCTTTCCAGACTAGCTCTTTCTGGCTGCAAGCTATATGAAGACGTTCGCATTTTCGGAGCACGGCTGCTGGAGGCCCCCTGCTCGGACGCCCAAAGCTACGTTTGAAGTTTAAGGGGGCAACACAAGCAAGCAGCCGCAGTCTCTGTGCCTCTGTGCGAGCAGTGCCATGGGCAGATGAGGCTGAGCAACATCTTTCCAGACTAGCTCTTTCTGGCTGCGAGCTATCTGCAGACGTTCGCATTTTCGGAGCACGGCTGCCGGCTTCCCCCTGCACGGAACACCTAAGCTACGTTTAAATATGTTGGGGCAGGAGAAGCAAGCAGCCCCAGTCTCTGTGCCTCTGTGCGAGCAGTGCCATGGGCAGATGAGGCTGAGCAACAGCTTTCCAGGCTAGCTCTTTATGCCTGCGAGCTATCTGCAGACGTTCGCCTTTACAGAGCAGGGCTGCCGGAGACGCATGGCACGGACAACCTAAGCTACGTTTGAAGTTTGATTTTTTCAAGAGAAGCAAGCAGCCCCAGTCTCTGTGCCTCTGTGCGAGCAGTGCCATGGGCAGCTGAGGCTGAGCAACAGCTTTTCAGGCTAGCTCTTTCTGGCTGCGAGCTATCTGCAGACGTTCGCATTTTCGCAGCAGGGCTGCCGGAGGAGCCCAGCAATGACCCCCAAATATACGTTTGAAGTTGAGGGTGGCAAGACAAGCAAGCAGCACCAGTCTCTGTGCCTCTGTGCGAGCAGTGCCATGGGCAGATGAGGCTGAGCAACAGCTTTCCAGGCTAGCTCTTTATGGCTGCGAGCTATCTGAATACATTCATATTTTCGCAGCACGGCTGCCGGAGGCCCCCTGAAGGGACCACCTAAGCTACTTTTGATATTTGAGGGGGCAATACAAGCAAGCAGCCCCAGTCTCTGTGCCTCTGTGCGAGCAGTGCCATGTGCAGATGAGTCTGAGCAACAGCTTTCCAGGCTAGCTCTTTCTGCCTGCGAGCTATCTGCAGACGTTCGCATTTTCAGAGCAGGGCTACTGGAGGCCCCCTGCTAGGACGCCCAAAGCTACGTTTGAAGTTTGAGGGGGCAACACAAGCAAGCAGTCCCAGTCTCTGTGCCTCTGTGCGAGCAGTGCCATGGGCAGATGAGGCTGAGTAACAGCTTTCCAGGCTAGCTCTTTCTGCCTGCGACCTATCTGCAGACGTTCGCATTTTGGGAACAAGGTTGCTTGTGCCCCCTGCACGGACCACGTAAATTACGTTTGAATTTTGGAGGTGGCAAGACAAGCAAGCAGCCCCAGTCTCTGTGCCTCTGTGCGAGCAGTGCCATGGGCAGATGAGGCTGAGCAACAGGTTTCCAGGCTAGCTCTTTCTGGCTGCCAGCTATCTGCAGACGTTCGCATTTTCAGAGCAGAGCTGCCGGAAACGGATGGCACGGAAAACCTAAGATACGTTTGAAGTTTGAGGGGTCAAGAGAAGCAAGCAGCCCCAGTCTCTGTGCCTCTGTGCGAGCAGTGCCATGGGCAGATGAGGCTGAGCAACAGCTTTCCAGGCTAGCTCTTTCTGCCTGCGAGCTATCTGCAGACGTTCGCATTTTCAGAGCAGAGCTGCTGGAAACGGATGGCACGGACAACCTAAGCTACGTTTGAAGTTTGAGGGGGCAAGAGAAGCAAGCAGCCCCAGTCTCTGTGCCTCAGTGCGAGCAGTGCCATGGGCAGATGAGGCTGAGCAAGAGCTTTCCAGGCTAGCTCTTTCTGGCTGCGAGCTATCTGCAGACGTTCGCATTTTCAGAGCAGGGCTGCTGGAAGCCACCTGCACGGACACCCTAAGGTACGTTTGAAGTTGGGGTTGGCAAGACAAGCAAGCAGCCCCAGTCTCTGTGCCTCTGTGCGAGCAGTGCCATGGGCAGATGAGGCTGAGCAACAGCTTTCCAGGCTAGCTCTTTCTGGCTGCCAGCTATCTGCAGACGTTCGCATTTTCAGAGCAGGGCTGCCGGAAGCCCCCTGCACGAATGCCCAAAGCTACGTTTGAAGTTTGAGGGGGCAAGAGAAGCAAGCAGCCCCAGTCTCTGTGCCTCTGTGCGAGCAGTGCCATGGGCAGATGAGGCTGAGCAACAGCTTTCCAGGCTAGCCCTTTCTGGCTGCGAGCTATCTGCAGACGTTCGCATTTTCAGAGCAGGGCTGCTGGAAGAGCCCCGCAATGACCCCCAAATATACGTTTGAAGTTGAGGGTGGCAAGACAAGCAAGCAGCCCCAGTCTCTGTGCCTCTGTGCGAGCAGTGCCATGGGCAGATGAGGCTGAGCAACAGCTTTCCAGGCTAGCCCTTTATGGCTGCGAGCTATCTGCAGACGTTCGCATTTTCAGAGCAGGGCTGCTGGAGGCCCGCTGCTCGGACGCCCAAAGCTACGTTTGAAGTTTCATTTAGCAACACAAGCAAGCAGCCCCAGTCTCTGTGCCTCTGTGCAAGCAGTGCCATGGGCGGATGAGGCTGAGCAACAGCTTTCCAGGCTAGCTCTTTCTGCCTGCGAGCTATCTGCAGACGTTCGCCTTTACAGAGCAGGGCTGCTGGAGGCCCCCTGCTCGGACGCCCAAAGATACGTTTGAAGTTTGAGGGGGCAACACAAGCAAGCAGCCGCAGTCTCTGTGCCTCTGTGCGAGCAGTGCCATGGGCAGATGAGGCTGAGCAACAGCTTTCCAGGCTAGCTCTTTCTGGCTGCGAGCTATCTGCAGACGTTCGCATTTTCAGAGCAGGGCTGCCGGAGGCTCCGTGCTCGGACGCCCAAAGCTACGTTTGAAGTTTGATTTTTTCAAGACAAGCAAGCGGCCCCAGTCTCTGTGCCTCTGTGTGAGCAGTGCCATGGGAAGATGAGGCTGAGCAAGAGCTTCCCAGGCTAGCTCTTTATGCCTGCGAGCTATCTGAATACATTCATATTTTCGCAGCACGGCTGCCGGAGGCCCCCTGAAGGGACCACCTAAGCTACTTTTGGTATTTGAGGGGGCAATACAAGCAAGCAGCCCCAGTCTCTGTGCCTCTGTGCGAGCAGTGCCATGGGCAGATGAGGCTGAGCAACAGCTTTCCAGGCTAGCTCTTTCTGGCTGCCAGCTATCTGCAGACGTTCGCATTTTCAGAGCAGAGCTGCCGGAAACGGATGGCACGGACAACCTAAGATACGTTTGAAGTTTGAGGGGTCAAGAGAAGCAAGCAGCCCCAGTCTCTGTGCCTCTGTGCGAGCAGTGCCATGGGCAGATGAGGCTGAGCAACAGCTTTCCAGGCTAGCTCTTTCTGCCTGCGAGCTATCTGCAGACGTTCGCATTTTCAGAGCAGGGCTGCTGGAGGCCCCCTGCACGGACACCCTAAGGTACGTTTGAAGTTGGGGTTGGCAAGACAAGCAAGCAGCCCCAGTCTCTGTGCCTCTGTGCGAGCAGTGCCATGGGCAGATGAGGCTGAGCAACAGCTTTCCAGACTAGCTCTTTCTGGCTGCAAGCTATATGCAGACGTTCGCATTTTCGGAGCACGGCTGCTGGAGGCCCCCTGCTCGGACGCCCAAAGCTACGTTTGAAGTTTGAGGGGGCAACACAAGCAAGCAGCCGCAGTCTCTGTGCCTCTGTGCGAGCAGTGCCATGGGCAGATGAGGCTGAGCAACAGCTTTCCAGACTAGCTCTTTCTGGCTGCGAGCTATCTGCAGACGTTCGCATTTTCGGAGCACGGCTGCCGGCTTCCCCCTGCACGGAACACCTAAGCTACGTTTAAATATGTTGGGGCAGGAGAAGCAAGCAGCCCCAGTCTCTGTGCCTCTGTGCGAGCAGTGCCATGGGCAGATGAGGCTGAGCAACAGCTTTCCAGGCTAGCTCTTTATGCCTGCGAGCTATCTGCAGACGTTCGCCTTTACAGAGCAGGGCTGCCGGAGACGCATGGCACGGACAACCTAAGCTACGTTTGAAGTTTGATTTTTTCAAGACAAGCAAGCGGCCCCAGTCTCTGTGCCTCTGTGCGAGCAGTGCCATGGGCAGATGAGGCTGAGCAACAGCTTTTCAGGCTAGCTCTTTCTGGCTGCGAGCTATCTGCAGACGTTCGCATTTTCGCAGCAGGGCTGCCGGAGGAGCCCAGCAATGACCCCCAAATATACGTTTGAAGTTGAGTGTGGCAAGACAAGCAAGCAGTCCCAGTCTCTGTGCCTCTGTGCGAGCAGTGCCATGGGCAGATGAGGCTGAGCAACAGCTTTCCAGGCTAGCTCTTTATGGCTGCGAGCTATCTGAATACATTCATATTTTCGCAGCACGGCTGCCGGAGGCCCCCTGAAGGGACCACCTAAGCTACTTTTGATATTTGAGGGGGCAAGAGAAGCAAGCAGCCCCAGTCTCTGTGCCTCTGTGCGAGCAGTGCCATGTGCAGATGAGTCTGAGCAACAGCTTTCCAGGCTAGCTCTTTCTGCCTGCGAGCTATCTGCAGACGTTCGCATTTTCAGAGCAGGGCTACTGGAGGCCCCCTGCTAGGACGCCCAAAGCTACGTTTGAAGTTTGAGGGGGCAACACAAGCAAGCAGTCCCAGTCTCTGTGCCTCTGTGCGAGCAGTGCCATGGGCAGATGAGGCTGAGTAACAGCTTTCCAGGCTAGCTCTTTCTGCCTGCGAGCTATCTGCAGACGTTCGCATTTTGGGAACAAGGTTGCTTGTGCCCCCTGCACGGACCACGTAAATTACGTTTGAATTTTGGAGGTGGCAAGACAAGCAAGCAGCCCCAGTCTCTGTGCCTCTGTGCGAGCAGTGCCATGGGCAGATGAGGCTGAGCAACAGCTTTCCAGGCTAGCTCTTTCTGGCTGCCAGCTATCTGCAGACGTTCGCATTTTCAGAGCAGAGCTGCCGGAAACGGATTGCACGGAAAACCTAAGATACGTTTGAAGTTTGAGGGGGCAAGAGAAGCAAGCAGCCCCAGTCTCTGTGCCTCTGTGCGAGCAGTGCCATGGGCAGATGAGGCTGAGCAACAGCTTTCCAGGCTAGCTCTTTCTGGCTGCGAGCTATCTGCAGACGTTCGCATTTTCAGAGCAGGGCTGCTGGAAGAGCCCCGCAATGACCCCCAAATATACGTTTGAAGTTGAGGGTGGCAAGACAAGCAAGCAGCCCCAGTCTCTGTGCCTCTGTGCGAGCAGTGCCATGGGCAGATGAGGCTGAGCAACAGCTTTCCAGGCTAGCCCTTTATGGCTGCGAGCTATCTGCAGACGTTCGCATTTTCAGAGCAGGGCTGCTGGAGGCCCGCTGCTCGGACGCCCAAAGCTACGTTTGAAGTTTCATTTAGCAATACAAGCAAGCAGCCCCAGTCTCTGTGCCTCTGTGCAAGCAGTGCCATGGGCGGATGAGGCTGAGCAACAGCTTTCCAGGCTAGCTCTTTCTGCCTGCGAGCTATCTGCAGACGTTCGCCTTTACAGAGCAGGGCTGCTGGAGGCCCCCTGCTCGGACGCCCAAAGCTACGTTTGAAGTTTGAGGGGGCAACACAAGCAAGCAGCCGCAGTCTCTGTGCCTCTGTGCGAGCAGTGCCATGGGCAGATGAGGCTGAGCAACAGCTTTCCAGGCTAGCTCTTTCTCCCTGCGAGCTATCTGCAGACGTTCGCATTTTCAGAGCAGGGCTGCCGGAGGCTCCGTGCTCGGACGCCCAAAGCTACGTTTGAAGTTTGATTTTTTCAAGACAAGCAAGCGGCCCCAGTCTCTGTGCCTCTGTGCGAGCAGTGCCATGGGCAGATGAGGCTGAGCAACAGCTTTCCAGGCTAGCTCTTTATGCCTGCGAGCTATCTGAATACATTCATATTTTCGCAGCACGGCTGCCGGAGGCCCCCTGAAGGGACCACCTAAGATACTTTTGGTATTTGAGGGGGCAATACAAGCAAGCAGCCCCAGTCTCTGTGCCTCTGTGTGAGCAGTGCCATGGGCAGATGAGTCTGAGCAACAGCTTTCCAGGCTAGATCTTTCTGCCTGCGAGCTATCTGCAGACGTTCGCATTTTCAGAGCAGAGCTGATGGAAACGGCTGGCACGGACACCGTAAGCTACGTTTGAAGTTTGAGGGGGCAAGAGAAGCAAGCAGCCCCAGTCTCTGTGCCTCTGTGCGAGCAGTGCCATGGGCAGATGAGGCTGAGCAAGAGCTTTCCAGGCTAGCTCTTTCTGCCTGCGAGCTATCTGCAGACGTTCGCATTTTCAGAGCAGGGCTGCTGGAGGCCCACTGCTCGGAAGCTCAAAGCTACGTTTGAAGTTTGATTTGGCAACACAAGCAAGCAGTCCCAGTCTCTGTGCCTCTGTGCGAGCAGTGCCATGGGCAGATGAGGCTGAGTAACAGCTTTCCAGGCTAGCTCTTTCTGCCTGCGAGCTATCTGCAGACGTTCGCATTTTGGGAGCAGGGTTGCTTGTGCCCCCTGCACGGACCACGTAAATTACGTTTGAATTTTGGAGGTGACAAGACAAGCAAGCAGCCCCAGTCTCTGTGCCTCTGTGCGAGCAGTGCCATGGGCAGATGAGGCTGAGCAACAGCTTTCCAGGCTAGCTCTTTCTGGCTGCGAGCTATCTGCAGACGTTCACATTTTCAGACCAGAGCTGCCGGAAACGGATGGCACGGACAACCTAAGCTACGTTTGAAGTTTGAGGGGTCAAGAGAAGCAAGCAGCCCCAGTCTCTGTGCCTCTGTGCGAGCAGTGCCATGGGCAGATGAGGCTGAGCAACAGCTTTCCAGGCTAGCTCTTTCTGCCTGCGAGCTATCTGCAGACGTTCGCATTTTCAGAGCAGAGCTGCTGGAAACGGATGGCACGGACAACCTAAGCTACGTTTGAAGTTTGAGGGGGCAAGAGAAGCAAGCAGCCCCAGTCTCTGTGCCTCTGTGCGAGCAGTGCCATGGGCAGATGAGGCTGAGCAAGAGCTTTCTAGGCTAGCTCTTTCTGGCTGCGAGCTATCTGCAGACGTTCGCATTTTCAGAGCAGGGCTGCTGGAGGCCCCCTGCACGGACACCCTAAGGTACGTTTGAAGTTGGGGTTGGCAAGACAAGCAAGCAGCCCCAGTCTCTGTGCCTCTGTGCGAGCAGTGCCATGGGCAGATGAGGCTGAGCAACAGCTTTCCAGGCTAGCTCTTTCTGGCTGCCAGCTATCTGCAGACGTTCGCATTTTCAGAGCAGGGCTGCCGGAAGCCCCCTGCACGAATGCCCAAAGCTACGTTTGAAGTTTGAGGGGGCAAGAGAAGCAAGCAGCCCCAGTCTCTGTGCCTCTGTGCGAGCAGTGCCATGGGCAGATGAGGCTGAGCAACAGCTTTCCAGGCTAGCCCTTTCTGGCTGCGAGCTATCTGCAGACGTTCGCATTTTCAGAGCAGGGCTGCTGGAAGAGCCCCGCAATGACCCCCAAATATACGTTTGAAGTTGAGGGTGGCAAGACAAGCAAGCAGCCCCAGTCTCTGTGCCTCTGTGCGAGCAGTGCCATGGGCAGATGAGGCTGAGCAACAGCTTTCCAGGCTAGCCCTTTATGGCTGCGAGCTATCTGCAGACGTTCGCATTTTCAGAGCAGGGCTGCTGGAGGCCCGCTGCTCGGACGCCCAAAGCTACGTTTGAAGTTTCATTTAGCAACACAAGCAAGCAGCCCCAGTCTCTGTGCCTCTGTGCAAGCAGTGCCATGGGCGGATGAGGCTGAGCAACAGCTTTCCAGGCTAGCTCTTTCTGCCTGCGAGCTATCTGCAGACGTTCGCCTTTACAGAGCAAGGCTGCTGGAGGCCCCCTGCTCGGACGCCCAAAGCTACGTTTGAAGTTTGAGGGGGCAACACAAGCAAGCAGCCGCAGTCTCTGTGCCTCTGTGCGAGCAGTGCCATGGGCAGATGAGGCTGAGCAACAGCTTTCCAGGCTAGCTCTTTCTGGCTGCGAGCTATCTGCAGACGTTCGCATTTTCAGAGCAGGGCTGCCGGAGGCTCCGTGCTCGGACGCCCAAAGCTACGTTTGAAGTTTGATTTTTTCAAGACAAGCAAGCGGCCCCAGTCTCTGTGCCTCTGTGCGAGCAGTGCCATGGGCAGATGAGGCTGAGCAACAGCTTTCCAGGCTAGCTCTTTATGCCTGCGAGCTATCTGAATACATTCATATTTTCGCAGCACGGCTGCCGGAGGCCCCCTGAAGGGACCACCTAAGCTACTTTTGGTATTTGAGGGGGCAATACAAGCAAGCAGCCCCAGTCTCTGTGCCTCTGTGCGAGCAGTGCCATGGGCAGATGAGTCTGAGCAACAGCT
Organism: Opisthocomus hoazin; assembly: GCF_030867145.1. Taxonomy (NCBI): domain Eukaryota; kingdom Metazoa; phylum Chordata; class Aves; order Opisthocomiformes; family Opisthocomidae; genus Opisthocomus; species Opisthocomus hoazin. Next base: position 8,611,264 of record NC_134429.1, read on the forward strand.
TTCCAGGCTAGCTCTTTCTGCCTGCGAGCTATCTGCAGACGTTCGCATTTTGCGAGCAGGGTTGCTTGTGCCCCCTGCACGGACCACGTAAATTACGTTTGAATTTTGGAGGTGACAAGACAAGCAAGCAGCCCCAGTCTCTGTGCCTCTGTGCGAGCAGTGCCATGGGCAGATGAGGCTGAGCAACAGCTTTCCAGGCTAGCTCTTTCTGGCTGCCAGCTATCTGCAGACGTTCGCATTTTCAGAGCAGAGCTGCCGGAAACGGATGGCACGGACAACCTAAGATACGTTTGAAGTTTGAGGGGTCAAGAGAAGCAAGCAGCCGCAGTCTCTGTGCCTCTGTGCGAGCAGTGCCATGGGCAGATGAGGCTGAGCAACAGCTTTCCAGGCTAGCTCTTTCTGCCTGCGAGCTATCTGCAGACGTTCGCATTTTCAGAGCAGGGCTGCTGGAGGCCCCCTGCACGGACACCCTAATGTACGTTTGAAGTTGGGGTTGGCAAGACAAGCAAGCAGCCCCAGTCTCTGTGCCTCTGTGCGAGCAGTGCCATGGGCAGATGAGGCTGAGCAACAGCTTTCCAGGCTAGCTCTTTCTGCCTGCGAGCTATCTGCAGACGTTCGCATTTTCAGAGCAGGGCTGCCGGAAGCCCCCTGCACGAATGCCCAAAGCTACGTTTGAAGTTTGAGGGGGCAAGAGAAGCAAGCAGCCCCAATCTCTGTGCCTCTGTGCGAGCAGTACCATGGGCAGATGAGGCTGAGCAACAGCTTTCCAGGCTAGCCCTTTATGGCTGCGAGCTATCTGCAGACGTTCGCATTTTCAGAGCAGGGCTGCTGGAAGAGCCCCGCAATGACCCCCAAATATACGTTTGAAGTTGAGGGTGGAAAGACAAGCAAGCAGCCCTAGTCTCTGTGCCTCTGTGCAAGCAGTGCCATGGGCGGATGAGGCTGAGCAACAGCTTTCCAGGCTAGCTCTTTCTGCCTGCGAGCTATCTGCAGACGTTCGCCTTTACAGAGCAGGGCTGCCGGAGACGCATGGCACGGACAACCTAAGCTACGTTTGAAGTTTGAGGGGGCAAGATAAGCAAGGAGCCCCAGTCTCTGTGCCTCTGTGCGAGCAGTGCCATGGGCAGATGAGGCTGAGCAACAGCTTTCCAGGCTAGCTCTTTCTGGCTGCGAGCTATCTGCAGACGTTCGCCTTTTCAGAGCAGGGCTGCCGGAGACGCATGGCACGGACAACCTAAGCTACGTTTGAAGTTTGAGGGGGCAAGATAAGCAAGCAGCCCCAGTCTCTGTGCCTCTGTGCGAGCAGTGCCATGGGCAGATGAGGCTGAGCAACAGCTTTCCAGGCTAGCTCTTTCTGGCTGCAAGCTATATGCAGACGTTCGCATTTTCGGAGCACGGCTGCTGGAGGCCCCCTGCTCGGACGCCCATAGCTACGTTTGAAGTTTGAGGGGGCAACACAAGCAAGCAGCCGCAGTCTCTGTGCCTCTGTGCGAGCAGTGCCATGGGCAGATGAGGCTGAGCAACAGCTTTCCAGACTAGCTCTTTCTGCCTGCGAGCTATCTGCAGACGTTCGCATTTTCGGAGCACGGCTGCCGGAAACGGATTGCACGGAAAACCTAAGCTACGTTTAAATATGTTGGGGCCGGAGAAGCAAGCAGCCCCAGTCTCTGTGCCTCTGTGCGAGCAGTGCCATGTGCAGATGAGGCTGAGCAACAGCTTTCCAGGCTAGCTCTTTATGCCTGCGAGCTATCTGCAGACGTTCGCCTTTACAGAGCAGGGCTGCCGGAGACGCATGGCACGGACAACCTAAGCTACGTTTCAAGTTTGATTTTTTCAAGTCAAGCAAGCAGCCCCAGTCTCAGTGCCTCTGTGCGAGCAGTGCCATGGGCAGATGAGGCTGAGCAACAGCTTTCCAGGCTAGCTCTTTCTGGCTGCGAGCTATCTGCAGACGTTCGCATTTTCGCAGCAGGGCTGCTGGAGCAGCCCAGCAATTACCCCCAAATATACGTTTGAAGTTGAGGGTGGCAAGACAAGCAAGCAGCACCAGTCTCTGTGCCTCTGTGCGAGCAGTGCCATGGGCAGATGAGGCTGAGCAACAGCTTTCCAGGCTAGCTCTTTCTGCCTGCGAGCTATCTGCAGACGTTCGCATTTTCAGAGCAGGGCTGCTGGAGGCCCCCTGCTCGGACGCCCAAAGCTACGTTTGAAGTTTCATTTAGAAACACAAGCAAGCAGCCCCACTCTCTGTGCCTCTGTGCAAGCAGTGCCATGGGCAGATGAGGCTGAGCAACAGCTTTCCAGGCTAGCTCTTTCTGCCTGCGAGCTATCTGCAGACGTTCGCCTTTTCAGAGCAGGGCTGCCGGAGACGCATGGCACGGACAACCTAAGCTACTTTTTAAGTTTGAGGGGTCAAGAGAAGCAAGCAGCCCCAGTCTCTGTGCGTCTGTGCGAGCAGTGCCATGGGCAGATGAGGCTGAGCAACAGCTTTCCAGGCTAGCTCTTTCTGGCTGCGAGCTATCTGCAGACGTTCGCCTTTTCAGAGCAGGGCTGCCGGAGACGCATGGCACGGACAACCTAAGCTACGTTTTAAGTTTGAGGGGTCAAGAGAAGCAAGCAGCCCCAGTCTCTGTGCCTCTGTGCGAGCAGTGCCATGGGCAGATGAGGCTGAGCAACGGCTTTCCAGGCTAGCTCTTTCTGGCTGCGAGCTATCTGAATACGTTCATATTTTCAGAGCAGGGTTGCCGGAGGCCCCCTGCACGGATGCCCAAAGCTACGTTTGAAGTTTGAGAGGGCAAGACAAGCAAGCAGTCCCAGTCTCTGTGCCTCTGTGCGAGCAGTGCCACGGGCAGATGAGGCTGAGCAACAGCTTTCCAGGCTAGCTCTTTCTGCCTGCGAGCTATCTGCAGACTTTAGCATTTTCAGAGAAGGGCTGCCGGAGGCTACGTGCTCGGACGCCCAAAGCTATGTTTGAAGTTTGATTTGGAAAAACAAGCAATCAGCCCCAGTCTCTGTGCCTCTGTGCGAGCAGTGCCATGGGCAGATGAGGCTGAGCAACAGCTTTCCAGGCTAGCTCTTTCTGCCTGCGAGCTATCTGCAGACGTTCGCCTTTTCAGAGCAGGGCTGCTGGAGGACCCTTGCACGGACACCCTAAGGTACGTATGAAGTTGGAGTTGGCAAGACAAGCAAGCAGCCCCAGTCTCTGTGCCTCTGTGCGAGCAGTGCCATGGGCAGATGAGGCTGAGCAACAGCTTTCCAGGCTAGCTCTTTATGGCTGCGAGCTATCTGCAGACGTTCGCTTTTTCAGAGCAGGGCTGCTGGAGGCCCCCTGCTCGGACGCCCAAAGCTACGTTTGAAGTTTGAGGGGGCAACACAAGCAAGCAGCCGCAGTCTCTGTGCCTCTGTGCGAGCAGTTCCATGGGCAGATGAGGCTGAGCAACAGCTTTCCAGGCTAGCTCTTTCTGGCTGCGAGCTATCTGCAGACGTTCGCATTTTCAGAGCAGGGCTGCCGGAGGCTCCGTGCTCGTACGCCCAAAGCTACGTTTGAAGTTTGATTTTTTCAAGACAAGCAAGCGGCCCCAGTCTCTGTCCCTCTGTGCGAGCAGTGCCATGGGCAGATGAGGCTGAGCAACAGCTTTCCAGGCTAGCTGTTTATGGCTGCGAGCTATCTGAATACATTCATATTTTCGCAGCACGGCTGCCGGAGGCCCCCTGAAGGGACCACCTAAGCTACTTTTGATATTTGAGGGGGCAATACAAGCAAGCAGCCCCAGTCTCTGTGCCTCTGTGCGAGCAGTGCCATGGGCAGATGAGGCTGAGCAACAGCTTTCCAGGCTAGCTCTTTCTGCCTGCGAGCTATCTGCAGACGTTCGCATTTTCAGAGCAGGGCTGCTCGAGGCCCCCTGCTAGGACGCCCAAAGCTACGTTTGAAGTCTGATTTGGCAACACAAGCAAGCAGTCCCAGTCTCTGTGCCTCCGTGCGAGCAGTGCCATGGGCAGATGAGGCTGAGTAACAGCTTTCCAGGCTAGCTCTTTCTGCCTGCGAGCTATCTGCAGACGTTCGCATTTTGGGAGCAGGGTTGCTTGTGCCCCCTGCACGGACCACGTAAATTACGTTTGAATTTTGGAGGTGGCAAGACAAGCAAGCAGCCCCAGTCTCTGTGCCTCTGTGCGAGCAGTGCCATGGGCAGATGAGGCTGAGCAACAGCTTTCCAGGCTAGCTCTTTCTGCCTGCGAGCTATCTGCAGACGTTCGCATTTTCAGAGCAGAGCTGCTGGAAACGGATGGCACGGACAACCTAAGCTACGTTTGAAGTTTGAGGGGGCAAGAGAAGCAAGCAGCCCCAGTCTCTGTGCCTCTGTGCGAGCAGTGCCATGGGCAGATGAGGCTGAGCAAGAGCTTTCCAGGCTAGCTCTTTCTGCCTGCGAGCTATCTGCAGACGTTCGCATTTTCAGAGCAGGGCTGCTGGAGGCCCCCTGCACGGACACCCTAAGGTACGTTTGAAGTTGGGGTTGGCAAGACAAGCAAGCAGCCCCAGTCTCTGTGCCTCTGTGCGAGCAGTGCCATGGGCAGATGAGGATGAGCAACAGCTTTCCAGGCTAGCTCTTTCTGGCTGCCAGCTATCTGCAGACGTTTGCATTTTCACAGCAGGGCTGCCGGAAGCCCCCTGCACGAATGCCCAAAGCTACGTTTGAAGTTTGAGGGGGCAAGAGAAGCAAGCAGCCCAAGTCTCTGTGCCTCTGTGCGAGCAGTGCCATGGGCAGATGAGGCTGAGCAACAGCTTTCCAGGCTAGCCCTTTCTGGCTGCGAGCTATCTGCAGACGTTCGCATTTTCAGAGCAGGGCTGCTGGAGGCCCGCTGCTCGGACGCCCAAAGCTACGTTTGAAGTTTCATTTAGCAACACAAGCAAGCAGCCCCAGTCTCTGTGCCTCTGTGCAAGCAGTGCCATGGGCGGATGAGGCTGAGCAACAGCTTTCCAGGCTAGCTCTTTCTGCCTGCGAGCTATCTGCAGACGTTCGCCTTTACAGAGCAGGGCTGCCGGAGACGCATGGCACGGACAACCTAAGATACGTTTGAAGTTTGAGAGGGGCAAGATAAGCAAGCAGCCCCAGTCTCTGTGCCTCTGTGCGAGTAGTGCCATGGGCAGATGAGGCTGAGCAACAGCTTTCCAGGCTAGCTCTTTCTGGCTGCGAGCTATCTGCAGACGTTCGCCTTTTCAGAGCAGGGCTGCCGGAGACGCATGGCACGGACAACCTAAGCTACGTTTTAAGTTTGAGGGGTCAAGAGAAGCAAGCAGCCCCAGTCTCTGTGCCTCTGTGCGAGCAGTGCCATGGGCAGATGAGGCTGAGCAACAGCTTTCCAGACTAGCTCTTTCTGGCTGCAAGCTATATGCAGACGTCCGCATTTTCGGAGCACGGCTCCTGGAGGCCCCCTGCTCGGACGCCCAAAGCTACGTTTGAAGTTTGAGGGGGCAACACAAGCAAGCAGCCGCAGTCTCTGTGCCTCTGTGTGAGCAGTGCCATGGGCAGATGAGGCTGAGCAACAGCTTTCCAGACTAGCTCTTTCTGGCTGCGAGCTATCTGCAGACGTTCGCATTTTCGGAGCACGGCTGCCGGATTCCCCCTGCACGGAACACCTAAGCTACGTTTAAATATGTTGGGGCAGGAGAAGCAAGCAGCCCCAGTCTCTGTGCCTCTGTGCGAGCAGTGCCATGGGCAGATGAGGCTGAGCAACAGCTTTCCAGGCTAGCTCTTTATGCCTGCGAGCTATCTGCAGACGTTCGCCTTTACAGAGCAGGGCTGCCGGAGACGCATGGCAAGGACAACCTAAGCTACGTTTTAAGTTTGATTTTTTCAAGAGAAGCAAGCAGCCCCAGTCTCTGTGCCTCTGTGCGAGCAGTGCCATGAGCAGATGAGGCTGAGCAATAGCTTTCCAGGCTAGCTCTTTCTGCCTGCGAGCTATCTGCAGACGTTCGCAGTTTCAGAGCAGGGCTGCCGGAAGCCCCCTGCACGAATGCCCAAAGCTACGTTTGAAGTTTGAGGGGGCAAGAGAAGCAAGCAGCCCCAATCTCTGTGCCTCTGTGCGAGCAGTGCCACGGGCAGATGAGGCTGAGCAACAGCTTTTCAGGCTAGCTCTTTCTGGCTGCGAGCTATCTGCAGACGTTCGCATTTTCGCAGCAGGGCTGCCGGAGGAGCCCTGCAATGACCCCCAAATATACGTTTGAAGTTGAGGGTGGCAAGACAAGCAAGCAGCCCCAGTCTCTGTGCCTCTGTGCGAGCAGTGCCACGGGCAGATGCGGCTGAGCAACAGCTTTCCAGGCTAGCTCTTTCTGGCTGTGAGCTATCTGCAGACGTTCGCATTTTCAGAACAGGGCTGCTGGAGGCCCCCTGCTCGGACGCCCAAAGCTACGTTTGAAGTTTCATTTAGCAACACAAGCAAGCAGCCGCAGTCTCTGTGCCTCTGTGCGAGCAGTGCCATGGGCAGATGAGGCTGAGCAACAGCTTTCCAGGCTAGCTCTTTATGCCTGCGAGCTATCTGCAGACGTTCGCCTTTACAGAGCAGGGCTGCCGGAGACGCATGGCACGGACAACCTAAGCTACGTTTGAAGTTTGATTTTTTCAAGAGAAGCAAGCAGCCCCAGTCTCTGTGCCTCTGTGCGAGCAGTGCCATGGGCAGATGAGGCTGAGCAACAGCTTTCCAGGCTAGCTCTTTCTGCCTGCGAGCTATCTGCAGACGTTCGCATTTTCAGAGCAGGGCTTCTGGAGGCCCCCTGCACGGACACCCTAAGGTACTTTTGAAGTTGGGGTTGGCAAGACAAGCAAGCAGCCCCAGTCTCTCTGCCTCTGTGCGAGCAGTGCCATGGGCAGATGAGGCTGAGCAACAGCTTTTCAGGCTAGCTCTTTATGCCTGCGAGCTATCTGCAGACGTTCGCATTTTCAGAGCAGGGCTGCCGGAGGCTCCGTGCTTGGACACCCAAAGCTACGTTTGAAGTTTGATTTGGCAAGACAAGCAAGCAGCCCCAGTCTCTGTGCCTCTGTGCGAGCAGTGCCATGGGCAGATGAGGCTGAGCAACAGCTTTTCAGGCTAGCTCTTTCTGGCTGCAAGCTATCTGCAGACGTTCGCATTTTCAGAGCACGGCTGCTGGAGGCCCCCTGCACGAATGCCCAAAGCTACGTTTGAAGTTTGAGGGGGCAAGACAAGCAAGCAGCCCCAATCTCTGTGCCTCTGTGCGAGCAGTGCCACGGGCAGATGAGGCTGAGCAACAGCTTTTCAGGCTAGCTTTTTCTGGCTGCGAGCTATCTGCAGACGTTCGCATTTTCGCAGCAGGGCTGCCGGAGGAGCCCTGCAATGATCCCCAAATATACGTTTGAAGTTGAGGGTGGCAAGACAAGCAAGCAGCCCCAGTCTCTGTGCCTCTGTGCGAGCAGTGCCATGGGCAGATGAGGCTGAGCAACAGCTTTCCAGGCTACCTCTTTCTGCCTGCGAGCTATCTGCAGACTTTCGCCTTTTCAGAGCAGGGCTGCCGGAGACGCATGGCACGGACAACCTAAGCTACGTTTTAAGTTTGAGTGGTCAAGAGAAGCAAGCAGCCCCAGTCTATGTGCCTCTGTGCGAGCAGTGCCATGGGCAGATGAGGCTGAGCAACAGCTTTCCAGGCTAGCTCTTTCTGGATGCGAGGTATCTGAATACGTTCATATTTTCAGAGCAGGGTTGCCGGAGGCCCCCTGCACGGATGCCCAAAGCTACGTTTGAAGTTTGAGAGGGCAAGACAAGCAAGCAGCCCCAGTCTCTGTGCCTCTGTGCGAGCAGTGCCATGGGCAGATGAGGCTGAGCAACAGCTTTCCAGGCTAGCTCTTTCTGGCTGCGAGCTATCTGCAGACGTTCGCATTTTCAGAGAAGGGCTGCCGGAGGCTCCGTGCTCGGACGCCCAAAGCTACGTTTGAAGTTTGATTTGGAAAGACAAGCAAGCAGCCCCAGTCTCTGTGCCTCTGTGCGAGCAGTGCCATGGGCAGATGAGGCTGAGCAACAGCTTTCCAGACTAGCTCTTTTTGCCTGCGAGCTATCTGAATACGTTCATATTTTCGCAGCACGGCTGCCGGAGGCCCCCTGAAGGGACCACCTAAGATACTTTTGAAATTTGAGGGGGCAATACAAGCAAAAACCCCAGTCTCTGTGCCTCTGTGCGAGCAGTGCCATGGGCAGATGAGGCTGAGCAACAGCTTTCCAGGCTAGCTCTTTCTGGCTGCGAGCTATCTGCAGACGTTCGCATTTTCAAAGCAGGGCTGCCGGAGGCTCCGTGCTCGGACGCCCAAAGCTACGTTTGAAGTTTGATTTTTTCAAGACACGCAAGCGGCCCCAGTCTCTGTGCCTCTGTGCGAGCAGTGCCATGGGCAGATGAGGCTGAGCAACAGCTTTCCAGGCTAGCTCTTTCTGCCTGAGAGCTATCTGCAGACGTTCGCATTTTCAGAGCAGAGCTGCTGGAAACGGCTGGCACGGACACCTTAAGCTACGTTTGAAGTTTGAGGGGGCAAGAGAAGCAAGCAGCCCCAGTCTCTGTGCCTCTGTGCGAGCAGTGCCATGGGCAGATTAGGCTGAGCAAGAGCTTTCCAGGCTAGCTCTTTCTGCCTGCGAGCTATCTGCAGACGTTCGCATTTTCAGAGCAGGGCTGCTGGAGGCCCCCTTCTAGGACGCCCAAAGCTACGTTTTAAGTTTGAGGGGGCAAGACAAGCAAGCAGCCGCAGTCTCTGTGCCTCTGTGCAAGCAGTGCCATGGGCAGATGAGGCTGAGCAACAGCTTTCCAGGCTAGCTCTTTCTGGCTGCGAGCTATCTGCAGACGTTCGCATTTTCAGAACAGGGCTGCTGGAGGCCCCCTGCACGGACACCCTAAGGTACGTTTGAAGTTGGGGTTGGCAAGACAAGAAAGCGGCCCCAGTCTCTGTGCCTCTGTGCGAGCAGTGCCATGGGCAGATGAGGCTGAGCAACAGCTTTCCAGGCTAGCCCTTTATGGCTGCGAGCTATCTGCAGACGTTCGCATTTTCAGAGCAGGGCTGCTGGAGGTCCCCTGCTCGGACGCCCAAATCTACGTTTGAAGTTTGATTTGGCAACACAAGCAAGGGGCAGATGAGGCTGAGCAACAGCTTTCCAGGCTAGCTCTTTCTGCCTGCGAGCTATCTGCATACGTTAATATTTTCGCAGCACAGCTGCTGGAGACCCCCTGCACGGAACACCTAAATACGTTTGAAGTTTGAGGGGCCAATACAAGCAAGCAGCCCCAGTCTCTGTGCCTCTGTGCGAGCAGTGCCATGGGCAGATGAGGCTGAGAAACAGCTTTCCAGGCTAGCTCTTTCTGCCTGCGAGCTATCAGCAGACGTTCGCATTTTGGGAGCAGGGTTGCTTGTGCCCCCTGCACGGACCACGTAAATTACGTTTGAAGTTTGAAGGTAGCAAGACAAGCAAGCAGCCCCAGTCTCTGTGCCTCTGTGCGAGCAGTGCCATGGGCAGATGAGGCTGAGCAACAGCTTTCCAGGCTAGCTCTTTCTGCCTGCGAGCTATCTGCAGACGTTCGCCTTTTCAGAGCAGGGCTGCCGGAGGCTCCGTGCTCTGACGCCCAAAGCTACGTTTGAAGTTTGATTTTTTCAAGACACGCAAGCGGCCCCAGTCTCTGTGCCTCTGTGCGAGCAGTGCCATGTGCAGATGAGGCTGAGCAACAGCTTTCCAGGCTAGCTCTTTCTGGCTGCGAGCTATCTGCAGACGTTCGACTTTTCAGAGCAGGGCTGCCGGAGGCGCATGGCACGGACAACCTAAGCTACGTTTGAAGTTTGATTTTTTCAAGAGAAGGAAGCAGCCCCAGTCTCTGTGCCTCTGTGCGAGCAGTGCCATGGGCAGATGAGGCTGAGCAAGAGCTTTCCAGGCTAGCTCTTTCTGCCTGCGAGCTATCTGCAGACGTTCGCCTTTTCAGAGCAGGTCTGCCGGAGACGCATGGCACGGACACCCTAAGGTACGTTTGAAGTTGGGGGTGGCAAGACAAGCAAGCAGCCCCAGTCTCTGTGCCTCTGTGCGAGCAGTGCCATGGGCAGATGAGGCTGAGCAACAGCTTTCCAGGCTAGCTCTTTCTGCCTGCTAGCTATCTGCAGACGTTCGCATTTTCAGAGCAGAGCTGCTGGAAACGGCTGGCACGGACACCCTAAGCTACGTTTGAAGTTTGAGGGGGCAAGAGAAGCAAGCAGCCCCAGTCTCTGTGCCTCTGTGCGAGCAGTGCCATGGGCAGATTAGGCTGAGCAAGAGCTTTCCAGGCTAGCTCTTTATGGCTGCGAGCTATCTGCAGACATTCGCATTTTCAGAGCAGGGCTGCTGGAGGCCCCCTGCTAGAACGCCCAAAGCTACGTTTGAAGTTTGAGGGGGCAAGACAAGCAAGCAGCCGCAGTCTCTGTGCCTCTGTGCAAGAAGTGCCATGCGCAGATGAGGCTGAGCAACAGCTTTCCAGGCTAGCTCTTTATGGCTGCGAGCTATCTGCAGACATTCGCATTTTCAGAGCAGGGCTGCTGGAGGCCCCCTGCACGGACACGCTAAGGTACGTTTGAAGTTGGGGTTGCAAGACAAGAAAGCAGCCCCAGTCTGTGTGCCTCTGTGCGATCAGTGCCATGGGCAGATGAGGCTGAGCAACAGCTTTCCAGGCTAGCTCTTTCTGGCTGCCAGCTATCTGCAGACGTTCGCATTTTCAGAGCAGGGCTGCTGGAGGTCCCCTGCTCGGACGCCCAAATCTACGTTTGAAGTTTGATTTGGCAACACAAGCAAGGGGCAGATGAGGCTGAGCAACAGCTTTCCAGGCTAGCTCTTTCTGCCTGCGAGCTATCTGCATACGTTCATATTTTCGCAGCACAGCTGCTGGAGACCCCCTGCACGGAAAAACTAAATACGTTTGAAGTTTGAGGGGCCAATACAAGCAAGCAGCCCCAGTCTCTGTGCCTCTGTGCGAGCAGTGCCATGGGCAGATGAGGCTGAGAAACAGCTTTCCAGGCTAGCTCTTTCTGCCTGCGAGCTATCTGCAGACGTTAGCATTTTCAGAGCAGGTCTGCCGGAAACGCATGGCACGGACACCCTAAGGTACGTTTGAAGTTGGGGTTGTCAAGACAAGCAAGCAGCCCCAGTCTCTGTGCCTCTGTGCGAGCAGTGCCATGGGCAGATGAGACTGAGCAACAGCTTTCCAGGCTAGCTCTTTCTGCCTGCGTGCTATCTGCAGACGTTCGCATTTTCAGAGCAGAGCTGCTGGAAACAGCTGGCACGGACACCCTAAGCTACGTTTGAAGTTTGAGGGGGCAAGAGAAGCAAGCAGCCCCAGTCTCTGTGCCTCTGTGCGAGCAGTGCCATGGGCAGATTAGGCTGAGCAAGAGCTTTCCAGGCTAGCTCTTTCTGGGTGCGAGCTATCTGCAGACATTCGCATTTTCAGAGCAGGGCTGCTGGAGGCCCCCTGCTAGAACGCCCAAAGCTACGTTTGAAGTTTGAGGGGGCAAGACAAGCAAGCAGCCGCAGTCTCTGTGCCTCTGTGCAAGCAGTGCCATGCGCAGATGAGGCTGAGCAACAGCTTTCCAGGCTAGCTCTTTCTGCCTGCGAGCTATCTGCTTACGTTCATATTTTCGCAGCACAGCTGCTGGAGACCCCCTGCACGGAACACCTAAATACGTTTGAAGTTTGAGGGGCCAATACAAGCAAGCAGCCCCAGTCTCTGTGCCTCTGTGCGAGCAGTGCCATGGGCAGATGAGGCTGAGAAACAGCTTTCCAGGCTAGCTCTTTCTGGCTGCGAGCTATCTGCAGACGTTCGCATTTTGGGAGCAGGGTTGCTTGTGCCCCCTGCACGGACCACGTAAATTACGTTTGAAGTTTGAAGGTAGCAAGACAAGCAAGCAGCCCCAGTCTCTCTGCCTCTGTGCGAGCAGTGCCATGGGTAGATGAGGCTGACCAACAGCTTTCCAGGCTAGCTCTTTCTGGCTGCGAGCTATCTGCAGACGTTCGCCTTTTCAGAGCAGGGCTGCCGGAGGCCCCCTGCACGGATGCTCAAAGCTACGTTTGAAGTTTCAGGGGGCAAGAGAAGCAAGCAGCCCCAATCTCTGTGCCTCTGTGCGAGCAGTGCCACGGGCAGATGAGGCTGAGCAACAGCTTTTCAGGCTAGCTCTTTCTGGCTGTGAGCTATCTGCAGACGTTCGCATTTTCAGAGCAGGGCTGCCGGAGGTGCCCCGCAATGACCCCCAAATATACGTTTGAAGTTGAGCGTTGCAAGACAAGCAAGCAGCCGCAGTCTCTGTGCCTCTGTGCGAGCAGTGCCATGGGCAGATGAGGCTGAGCAACAGCTTTCCAGGCTAGCCCTTTATGGCTGCGAGCTATCTGCAGACGTTCGCATTTTCAGAGCAGGGCTACTGGAGGCCCCCTGCTCAGACGCCCAAAGCTACGTTTGAAGTTTCATTTAGCAACACAAGCAAGCAGCCCACTCTCTGTGCCTCTGTGCAAGCAGTGCCATGGGCGGATGAGGCTGAGCAACAGCTTTCCAGGCTAGCTCTTTCTGCCTGCGAGCTATCTGCAGACGTTCGTCTTTACAGAGCAGGGCTGCCGGAGACGCATGGCACGGACAACCTAAGCTACGTTTGAAGTTTGAGGGGGCAAGATAAGCAAGCAGCCCCAGTCTCTGTGCCTCTGTGCGAGCAGTGCCATGGGCAGATGAGGCTGAGCAAGAGCTTTCCAGGTTAGCTCTTTATGCCTGCGAGCTATCTGCAGACGTTCGCCTTTTCATAGCAGGGCTGCCGGAGGCCCCCTGCACGGACACCCTAAGGTACGTTTGAAGTTGGGGTTGGCAAGACAAGCAAGCAGCCCCAGTCTCTGTGCCTCTGTGCGAGCAGTGCCATGGGCAGATGAGGCTGAGCAACAGCTTTTCAGGCTAGCTCTTTCTGCCTGCGAGCTATCTGCAGACGTTCGCATTTTCAGAGCAGGGCTGCCGGAGGCCCCCTGCTCGGACGCCCAAAGCTACGTTTGAAGTTTGAGGGGGCAAGACAAGCAAGCAGCCGCAGTCTCTGTGCCTCTGTGCGAGCAGTGCCATGGGCAGATGAGGCTGAGCAACAGCTTTCCAGGCTAGCTCTTTCTGGCTGCGTGCTATCTGAATACGTTCAAATTTTCAGAGCAGGGTTGCCGGAGGCCCCCTGCACGGATGCCAAAATCTACGTTTGAAGTTTGAGAGGGCAAGACAAGCAAGCAGCCCCAGTCTCTGTGCCTCTGTGCGAGCAGTGCCATGGGCAGATGAGGCTGAGCAACAGCTTTCCAGGCTAGCTCTTTATGCCTGCGAGCTATCTGCAGACGTTCGCATTTTCAGAGCAGGGCTGCTGGAGGCCCCCTGCACGGACACCCTAAGGTACTTTTGAAGTTGGGGTTGGCAAGACAAGCAAGCAGCCCCAGTCTCTGTGCCTCTGTGCGAGCAGTGCCATGGGCAGATGAGGCTGAGCAACAGCTTTTCAGGCTAGCTCTTTATGCCTGCGAGCTATCTGCAGACGTTCGCATTTTCAGAGCAGGGCTGCCGGAGACGCATGGCACGGACAACCTAAGCTACGTTTGAAGTTTGATTTTTTCAAGAGAAGCAAGCAGCCCCAGTCTCTGTGCCTCTGTGCGAGCAGTGCCATGGGCAGATGAGGCTGAGCAAGAGCTTTCCAGGCTAGCTCTTTATGCCTGCGAGCTATCTGCAGACGTTCGCATTTTCAGAGCAGGGCTGCTGGAGGCCCACTGCACGAATGCCCAAAGCTACGTTTGAAGTTTGAGGGGGCAAGAGAATAAAGCAGCCCCAATCTCTGTGCCTCTGTGCGAGCAGTGCCACGGGCAGATGAGGCTGAGCAACAGCTTTTCAGGCTAGCTCTTTCTGGCTGCGAGCTATCTGCAGACATTCGCATTTTCGCAGCAGGGCTGCCGGAGGAGCCCCGCAATGATCCCCAAATATACGTTTGAAGTTGAGGGTGGCAAGACAAGCAAGCAGCCCCAGTCTCTGTGCCTCTGTGCGAGCAGTGCCATGGGCAGATGAGGCTGAGCAACAGCTTTCCAGGCTAGCCCTTTATGGCTGCGAACTATCTGCAGACGTTCGCATTTTCAGAGCAGGGCTGCTGGAGGCCCCCTGCTCGGACGCCCAAAGCCACTTTAGAAGTTTCATTTAGCAACACAAGTAAGCAGCCCCACTCTCTGTGCCTCTGTGCAAGCAGTGCCATGGGCAGATGAGGCTGAGCAACAGCTTTCCAGGCTAGCTCTTTCTGGCTGCGAGCTATCTGCAGACGTTCGCCTTTTCAGAGCAGGGCTGCCGGAGACGCATGGCACGGACAACCTAAGCTACGTTTTAAGTTTGAGTGGTCAAGAGAAGCAAGCAGCCCCAGTCTATGTGCCTCTATGCGAGCAGTGCCATGGGCAGATGAGGCTGAGCAACAGCTTTCCAGGCTAGCTCTTTCTGGATGCGAGGTATCTGAATACGTTCATATTTTCAGAGCAGGGTTGCCGGAGGCCCCCTGCACGGATGCCCAAAGCTACGTTTGAAGTTTGAGAGGGCAAGACAAGCAAGCAGCCCCAGTCTCTGTGCCTCTGTGCGAGCAGTGCCATGGGCAGATGAGGCTGAGCAACAGCTTTCCAGACTAGCTCTTTCTGCCTGCGAGCTATCTGAAGACGTTCGCCTTTGCAGAGCAGGGCTGCTGGAGGACCCCTGCACGGACACCCTAAGGTACGTAAGAAGTTGGAGTTGCAAGACTAGCAAGCAGCCCCAGTCTCTGTGCCTCTGTGCGAGCAGTGCCATGGGCAGATGAGGCTGAGCAACAGCTTTCAAGGCTAGCTCTTTCTGCCTGAGAGCTATCTGCAGCCGTTCGCATTTTCAGAGCAGAGCTGCTGGAAACGGCTGGCACGGACACCCTAAGCTACGTTTGAAGTTTGAGGGGGCAAGAGAAGCAAGCAGCCCCAGTCTCTGTGCCTCTGTGCAAGCAGTGCCATGGGCAGATGAGGCTGAGCAGCAGCTTTCCAGGCTAGCTCTTTATGGCTGCGAGATATCTGCAGACGTTCGCATTTTCAGAGCAGGGCTGCTGGAGGTCCCCTGCTCGGACGCCCAAATCTACGTTTGAAGTTTGATTTGGCAACCCAAGCAAGGGGCAGATGAGGCTGAGCAACAGCTTTCCAGGCTAGCTCTTTCTGCCTGCGAGCTATCTGCATACGTTCATATTTTCGCAGCACAGCTGCTGGAGACCCCCTGCACGGAACACCTAAATACGTTTGAAGTTTGAGGGGCCAATACAAGCAAGCAGCCCCAGTCTCTGTGCCTCTGTGCGAGCAGTGCCATGGGCAGATGAGGCTGAGAAACAGCTTTCCAGGCTAGCTCTTTCTGCCTGCGAGCTATCTGCAGACGTTCGCATTTTGGGAGCAGGGTTGCTTGTGCCCCCTGCACGGACCACGTAAATTACGTTTGAAGTTTGAAGGTAGCAAGACAAGCAAGCAGCCCCAGTCTCTGTGCCTCTGTGCGAGCAGTGCCATGGGCAGATGAGGCTGAGCAAGAGCTTTCCAGGCTAGCTCTTTCTGCCTGCGAGCTATCTGCAGACGTTCGCCTTTTCAGAGCAGGTCTGCCGGAGACGCATGGCACGGACACCCTAAGGTACGTTTGAAGTTGGGGTTGTCAAGACAAGCAAGCAGCCCCAGTCTCTGTGCCTCTGTGCGAGCAGTGCCATGGGCAGATGAGGCTGAGCAACAGCTTTTCAGGCTAGCTCTTTATGCCTGCGAGCTATCTGCAGACGTTCGCATTTTCAGAGCAGGGCTGCCGGAGGCTCCGTGCTCGGACGCCCAAAGCTACGTTTGAAGTTTGATTTGGCAAGACAAGCAAGCAGCCCCAGTGTCTGTGCCTCTGTGCGAGCAGTGCCATGGGCAGATGAGGCTGAGCAACAGCTTTTCAGGCAAGCTCTTTCTGCCTGCAATCTATCTGCAGACGTTCGCATTTTCGGAGCACGGCTGCTGGAGGCCCCCAGCTCGGACGCCCAAAGATACGTTTGAAGTTTGAGGGGGCAACACAAGCAAGCAGCCGCAGTCTCTGTGCCTCTGTGCGAGCAGTGCCATGGGCAGATGAGGCTGAGCAACAGCTTTCCAGACTAGCTCTTTCTGGCTGCGAGCTATCTGCAGACGTTCGCATTTTCGGAGCACGGCTGCCGGAGGCCACCTGCACGGAACACCTAAGCTACGTTTAAAGTATGTGGGGGCAGGAGAAGCAAGCAGCCCCAGTCTCTGTGCCTCTGTGCGAGCAGTGCCATGGGCAGATGAGGCTGAGCAACAGCTTTCCAGGCTAGCTCTTCCTGCCTGCGAGCTATCTGCAGACGTTCGCATTTTCAGAGCAGGGCTGCTGGAGGCCCCCTGCACGGACACCCTAAGGTACGTTTGAAGTTGGGGTTGGCAAGACAAGCAAGCAGCCCCAGTCTCTGTGCCTCTGTGCGAGCAGTGCCATGGGCAGATGAGCCTGAGCAACAGGTTTCCAGGCTAGCTCTTTCTGCCTGCGAGCTATCTGCAGACGTTCGCCTTTTCAGAGCAGGGCTGCCGGAGACGCATGACACGAACAACCTAAGCTACGTTTGAAGTTTGATTTTTTCAAGAAAAGCAAGCAGCCCCAGTCTCTGTGCCTCTGTGCGAGCAGTGCCATGGGCAGATGAGGCTGAGCAAGAGCTTTCCAGGCTAGCTCTTCCTGCCTGCGAGCTATCTGCAGACGTTCGCATTTTCAGAGCAGGGCTGCTGGAGGCCCCCTGCACGGACACCCTAAGGTACGTTTGAAGTTGAGGTTGGCAAGACAAGCAAGCAGCCCCAGTCTCTGTGCCTCTGTGCGAGCAGTGCCATGGGCAGATGAGGCTGAGCAACAGCTTTTCAGGCTAGCTCTTTCTGCCTGCGAGCTATCTGCAGACGTTTGCATTTTCAGAGCAGGGCTGACGGAGGCTCCGTGCTCGGACGCCCAAAGCTACGTTTGAAGTTTGATTTGGCAAGACAAGCAAGCAGCCCCAGTCTCTGTGCCTCTGTGCGAGCAGTGCCATGGGCAGATGAGGCTGAGCAACAGCTTTCCAGACTAGCTCTTTCTGGCTGCAAGCTATCTGCAGACGTTCGCATTTTCGGAGCACGGCTGCTGGAGGCCCCCTGCTCGGACGCCCAAAGCTACGTTTGAAGTTTGAGGGGGCAACACAAGCAAGCAGCCGCAGTCTCTGTGCCTCTGTGCGAGCAGTGCCATGGGCAGATGAGGCTGAGCAACAGCTTTCCAGACTAGCTCTTTCTGGCTGCGAGCTATCTGCAGACGTTCGCATTTTCGGAGCACGGCTGCCGGATTCTCCCTGCACGGAACACCTAAGCTACGTTTAAATATGTGGGGGCAGGAGAAGCAAGCAGCCCCAGTCTCTGTGCCTCTGTGCGAGCA
Organism: Opisthocomus hoazin; assembly: GCF_030867145.1. Lineage (NCBI taxonomy): Eukaryota > Metazoa > Chordata > Aves > Opisthocomiformes > Opisthocomidae > Opisthocomus > Opisthocomus hoazin. Next base: position 8,628,689 of record NC_134429.1, read on the forward strand.
GTGCCATGGGCAGATGAGGCTGAGCAACAGCTTTCCATGCTAGCTCTTTCTGCCTGCGAGCTATCTGCAGGCGTTCGCCTTTACACAGCAGGGCTGCCGGAGACGCATGGCACGGACAACCTAAGCTACGTTTGAAGTTTGATTTTTTCAAGAGAAGCAAGCAGCCCCAGTCTCTGTGCCTCTGTGCGAGCAGTGCCATGGGCAGATGAGGCTGCGAGCTATCTGCAGACGTTCGCATTTTCAGAGCAGGGCTGCTGGAGGCCCCCTGCTCGGACGCCCAAAGCTACGTTTGAAGTTTGATTTTTTCAAGACAAGCAAGCGGCCCCAGTCTCTGTGCCTCTGTGCGAGCAGTGCCATGGGCAGATGAGGCTGAGCAACAGCTTTCCAGACTAGCTCTTTCTGTCTGCGAGCTATCTGAATACATTCATATTTTCGCAGCACGACTGCCGGAGGCCCCCTGAAGGGACCACCTAAGCTACTTTTGAAATTTGAGTGGGCAATACAAGCAAGCAGCCCCAGTCTCTGTGCCTCTGTGCGAGCAGTGCCATGGGCAGATGAGGCTGAGCAACAGCTTTCCAGGCTAGCCCTTTCTGCCTGCGATCTATCTGCAGACGTTCGCATTTTCAGAGCAGAGCTGCTGGAAACGGATGGCACGGACAACCTAAGCTACGTTTGAAGTTTGAGGGGGCAAGACAAGCAAGCAGCCCTAGTCTCTGTGCCTCTGTGCGAGCAGTGCCATGGGCAGATGAGGCTGAGCAACAGCTTTCCAGGCTAGCTCTTTCTGCCTGCGAGCTATCTGCAGACGTTCGCATTTTCAGAGCAGGGCTGCCGGAAGCCCCCTGCAAGAATGCCCAAAGCTACGTTTGAAGTTTGAGAGGGCAAGAGAAGCAAGCAGCCCCAATCTCTGTGCCTCTGTGCGAGCAGTGCCACGGGCAGATGAGGCTGAGCAACAGCTTTTCAGGCTAGCTCTTTCTGGCTGCGAGCTATCTGCAGACGTTCGCATTTTCAGAGCAGGGCTGCCGGAGGAGCCCCGCAATGACCCCCAAATATACGTTTGAAGTTGAGGGTGGCAAGACAAGCAAGCAGCCGCAGTCTCTGTGCCTCTGTGCGAGCAGTGCCATGGGCAGATGAGGCTGAGCAACAGGTTTCCAGGCTAGCTCTTTCTGGCTGCGAGCTATCTGCAGACGTTCGCCTTTTCAGAGCAGGGCTGCCGGAGACGCATGACACGAACAACCTAAGCTACGTTTGAAGTTTGATTTTTTCAAGAGAAGCAAGCAGCCCCAGTCTCTGTGCCTCTGTGCGAGCAGTGCCATGGGCAGATGAGGCTGAGCAACAGCTTTCCAGGCTAGCTCTTCCTGCCTGCGAGATATCTGCAGACGTTCGCATTTTCAGAGCAGGGCTGCTGGAGGCCCCCTGCACGGACACCCTAAGGTACGTTTGAAGTTGGGGTTGGCAAGACAAGCAAGCAGCCCCAGTCTCTGTGCCTCTGTGCGAGCAGTGCCATGGGCAGATGAGGCTGAGCAACAGCTTTTCAGGCTAGCTCATTCTGCCTGCGAGCTATCTGCAGACGTTCGCATTTTCAGAGCAGGGCTGCCGGAAGCCCCCTGCAAGAATGCCCAAAGCTACGTTTGAAGTTTGAGGGGGCAAGAGAAGCAAGCAGCCCCAATCTCTGTGCCTCTGTGCGAGCAGTGCCACGGGCAGATGAGGCTGAGCAACAGCATTTCAGGCTAGCTCTTTCTGCCTGCGAGCTATCTGCAGACGTTCGCATTTTCAGAGTAGGGCTGCCGGAGGAGCCCCGCAATGACCCCCAAATATACGTTTGAAGTTGAGGGTGGCAAGACAAGCAAGCAGCCCCAGTCTCTGTGCCTCTGTGCGAGCAGTGCCATGGGCAGATGAGCCTGAGCAACAGGTTTCCAGGCTAGCTCTTTCTGCCTGCGAGCTATCTGCAGACGTTCGCCTTTTCAGAGCAGGGCTGCCGGAGACGCATGACACGAACAACCTAAGCTACGTTTGAAGTTTGATTTTTTCAAGAGAAGCAAGCAGCCCCAGTCTCTGTGCCTCTGTGCGAGCAGTGCCATGGGCAGATGAGGCTGAGCAAGAGCTTTCCAGGCTAGCTCTTCCTGCCTGCGAGCTATCTGCAGACGTTCGCATTTTCAGAGCAGGGCTGCTGGAGGCCCCCTGCACGGACACCCTAAGGTACGTTTGAAGTTGGGGTTGGCAAGACAAGCAAGCAGCCCCAGTCTCTGTGCCTCTGTGCGAGCAGTGCCATGGGCAGATGAGGCTGAGCAACAGCTTTTCAGGCTAGCTCTTTCTGCCTGAGAGCTATCTGCAGACGTTTGCATTTTCAGAGCAGGGCTGACGGAGGCTCCGTGCTCGGACGCCCAAAGCTACGTTTGAAGTTTGATTTGGCAAGACAAGCAAGCAGCCCCAGTCTCTGTGCCTCTGTGCGAGCAGTGCCATGGGCAGATGAGGCTGAGCAACAGCTTTCCAGACTAGCTCTTTCTGGCTGCAAGCTATCTGCACACGTTCGCATTTTCGGAGCACGGCTGCTGGAGGCCCCCTGCTCGGACGCCCAAAGCTACGTTTGAAGTTTGAGGGGGCAACACAAGCAAGCAGCCGCAGTCTCTGTGCCTCTGTGCGAGCAGTGCCATGGGCAGATGAGGCTGAGCAACAGCTTTCCAGACTAGCTCTTTCTGGCTGCGAGCTATCTGCAGACGTTCGCATTTTCGGAGCACGGCTGCCGGATTCTCCCTGCACGGAACACCTAAGCTACGTTTAAATATGTGGGGGCAGGAGAAGCAAGCAGCCCCAGTTTCTGTGCCTTTGTGCGAGCAGTGCCATGGGCAGATGAGGCTGAGCAACAGCTTTCCATGCTAGCTCTTTCTGCCTGCGAGCTATCTGCAGACGTTCGCCTTTACACAGCAGGGCTGCCGAAGACGCATGGCACGGACAACCTAAGCTACGTTTGAAGTTTGATTTTTTCAAGAGAAGCAAGCAGCCCCAGTCTCTGTGCCTCTGTGCGAGCAGTGCCATGGGCAGATGAGGCTGAGCAAGAGGTTTCCAGGCTAGCTCTTTCTGCCTGCGAGCTATCTGCAGACGTTCGCATTTTCAGAGCAGGGCTGCTGGAGGCCCCCTGCACGGACACCCAAAGCTACGTTTGAAGTTGGGGTTGGCAAGACAAGCCAGCAGCCCCAGTCTCTGTGCCTCTGTGCGAGCAGTGCCATGGGCAGATGAGGCTGAGCAACAGCTTTTCAGGCTAGCTCTTTATGCCTGCGAGCTATCTGCAGACTTTCGCATTTTCAGAGCAGGGCTGCCGGAGGCTCCGTGCTCGGACGCCCAAAGCTACGTTTGAAGTTTGATTTGGCAAGACAAGCAAGCAGCCGCAGTCTCTGTGCCTCTGTGCGAGCAGTGCCAAGGGCAGATGAGGCCGAGCAACAGCTTTTCAGGCTAGCTCTTTCTGGCTGCAAGCTATCTGCAGACGTTCGCATTTTCGGAGCACGGCTGCTGGAGGCCCCCTGCTCGGACGCCCAAAGATACGTTTGAAGTTTGAGGGGGCAACACAAGCAAGCAGCCGCAGTCTCTGTGCCTCTGTGCGAGCAGTGCCATGGGCAGATGAGGCTGAGCAACAGCTTTCCAGACTAGCTCTTTCTGGCTGCGAGCTATCTGCAGACGTTCGCATTTTCGGAGCACGGCTGCCGGAGGCCACCTGCACAGAACACCTAAGCTACGTTTAAAGTATGTGGGGGCAGGAGAAGCAAGCAGCCCCAGTCTCTGTGCCTCTGTGCGAGCAGTGCCATGGGCAGATGAGGCTGAGCAACAGCTTTCCATGCTAGCTCTTTCTGCCTGCGAGCTATCTGCAGACGTTCGCCTTTACAGAGCAGGGCTGCCGGAGACGCATGGCACGGACAACCTAAGCTACGTTTGAAGTTTGATTTTTTCAAGAGAAGCAAGCAGCCGCAGTCTCTGTGCCTCTGTGCGAGCAGTGCCATGGGCAGATGAGGCTGAGCAACAGCTTTTCAGGCTAGCTCTTTCTGCCTGCGAGCTATCTGCAGACGTTCGCATTTTCAGAGCAGGGCTGCTGGAGGCCCCCTGCACGGACACCCTAAGGTACGTTTGAAGTTGGGGTTGGCAAGACAAGCAAGCAGCCCCAGTCTCTGTGCCTCTGTGCGAGCAGTGCCATGGGCAGATGAGGCTGAGCAACAGCTTTCCAGGCTAGCTCTTTATGGCTGCGAGCTATCTGCAGACGTTCGCATTTTCAGAGCAGGGCTGCCGGAGGCTCCGTGCTCGGACGCCCAAAGCTACGTTTGAAGTTTGATTTGGTCAGACAAGCAAGCAGCCGCAGTCTCTGTGCCTCTGTGCGAGCAGTGCCATGGGCAGATGAGGCTGAGCAACAGCTTTTCAGGCTAGCTCTTTCTGGCTGCAAGCTATCTGCAGACGTTCGCATTTTCGGAGCACGGCTGCTGGAGGCCCCCTGCTCGGACGCCCAAAGATACGTTTGAAGTTTGAGGGGGCAACACAAGCAAGCAGCCGCAGTCTCTGTGCCTCTGTGCGAGCAGTGCCATGGGCAGATGAGGCTGAGCAACAGCTTTCCAGACTAGCTTTTTCTGCCTGCGAGCTATCTGCTGACGTTCGCATTTTCGGAGCACAGCTGCCGGAGGCCACCTGCACGGAACACCTAAGCTACGTTTAAAGTATGTGGGGGCAGGAGAAGCAAGCAGCCCCAGTCTCTGTGCCTCTGTGCGAGCAGTGCCATGGGCAGATGAGGCTGAGCAACAGGTTTCCAGGCTAGCTCTTTCTGCCTGCGAGCTATCTGCAGACGTTCGCCTTTTCAGAGCAGGGCTGCCGGAGACGCATGACACGAACAACCTAAGCTACGTTTGAAGTTTGATTTTTTCAAGAGAAGCAAGCAGCCCCAGTCTCTGTGCCTCTGTGCGAGCAGTGCCATGGGCAGATGAGGCTGAGCAAGAGCTTTCCAGGCTAGCTCTTCCTGCCTGCGAGCTATCTGCAGACGTTCGCATTTTCAGAGCAGGGCTGCTGGAGGCCCCCTGCACGGACACCCTAAGGTACGTTTGAAGTTGGGGTTGGCAAGACAAGCAAGCAGCCCCAGTCTCTGTGCCTCTGTGCGAGCAGTGCCATGGGCAGATGAGGCTGAGCAACAGCTTTTCAGGCTAGCTCTTTCTGCCTGAGAGCTATCTGCAGACGTTTGCATTTTCAGAGCAGGGCTGACGGAGGCTCCGTGCTCGGACGCCCAAAGCTACGTTTGAAGTTTGATTTGGCAAGACAAGCAAGCAGCCCCAGTCTCTGTGCCTCTGTGCGAGCAGTGCCATGGGCAGATGAGGCTGAGCAACAGCTTTCCAGACTAGCTCTTTCTGGCTGCAAGCTATCTGCACACGTTCGCATTTTCGGAGCACGGCTGCTGGAGGCCCCCTGCTCGGACGCCCAAAGCTACGTTTGAAGTTTGAGGGGGCAACACAAGCAAGCAGCCGCAGTCTCTGTGCCTCTGTGCGAGCAGTGCCATGGGCAGATGAGGCTGAGCAACAGCTTTCCAGACTAGCTCTTTCTGGCTGCGAGCTATCTGCAGACGTTCGCATTTTCGGAGCACGGCTGCCGGATTCTCCCTGCACGGAACACCTAAGCTACGTTTAAATATGTGGGGGCAGGAGAAGCAAGCAGCCCCAGTCTCTGTGCCTCTGTGCGAGCAGTGCCATGGGCAGATGAGGCTGAGCAACAGCTTTCCATGCTAGCTCTTTCTGCCTGCGAGCTATCTGCAGACGTTCGCCTTTACACAGCAGGGCTGCCGAAGACGCATGGCACGGACAACCTAAGCTACGTTTGAAGTTTGATTTTTTCAAGAGAAGCAAGCAGCCCCAGTCTCTGTGCCTCTGTGCGAGCAGTGCCATGGGCAGATGAGGCTGAGCAAGAGGTTTCCAGGATAGCTCTTTCTGCCTGCGAGCTATCTGCAGACGTTCGCATTTTCAGAGCAGGGCTGCTGGAGGCCCCCTGCACGGACACCCAAAGCTACGTTTGAAGTTGGGGTTGGCAAGACAAGCCAGCAGCCCCAGTCTCTGTGCCTCTGTGCGAGCAGTGCCATGGGCAGATGAGGCTGAGCAACAGCTTTTCAGGCTAGCTCTTTATGCCTGCGAGCTATCTGCAGACGTTCGCATTTTCAGAGCAGGGCTGCCGGAGGCTCCGTGCTCGGACGCCCAAAGCTACGTTTGAAGTTTGATTTGGCAAGACAAGCAAGCAGCCGCAGTCTCTGTGCCTCTGTGCGAGCAGTGCCAAGGGCAGATGAGGCCGAGCAACAGCTTTTCAGGCTAGCTCTTTCTGGCTGCGAGCTATCTGCAGACGTTCGCATTTTCGGAGCACGGCTGCCGGAGGCCACCTGCACAGAACACCTAAGCTACGTTTAAAGTATGTGGGGGCAGGAGAAGCAAGCAGCCCCAGTCTCTGTGCCTCTGTGCGAGCAGTGCCATGGGCAGATGAGGCTGAGCAACAGCTTTCCAGGCTAGCTCTTTCTGCCTGCGAGCTATCTGCAGACGTTCGCCTTTACAGAGCAGGGCTGCCGGAGACGCATGGCACGGACAACCTAAGCTACGTTTGAAGTTTGATTTTTTCAAGAGAAGCAAGCAGCCGCAGTCTCTGTGCCTCTGTGCGAGCAGTGCCATGGGCAGATGAGGCTGAGCAACAGCTTTTCAGGCTAGCTCTTTCTGCCTGCGAGCTATCTGCAGACGTTCGCATTTTCAGAGCAGGGCTGCTGGAGGCCCCCTGCACGGACACCCTAAGGTACGTTTGAAGTTGGGGTTGGCAAGACAAGCAAGCAGCCCCAGTCTCTGTGCCTCTGTGCGAGCAGTGCCATGGGCAGATGAGGCTGAGCAACAGCTTTCCAGGCTAGCTCTTTATGGCTGCGAGCTATCTGCAGACGTTCGCATTTTCAGAGCAGGGCTGCCGGAGGCTCCGTGCTCGGACGCCCAAAGCTACGTTTGAAGTTTGATTTGGTCAGACAAGCAAGCAGCCGCAGTCTCTGTGCCTCTGTGCGAGCAGTGCCATGGGCAGATGAGGCTGAGCAACAGCTTTTCAGGCTAGCTCTTTCTGGCTGCAAGCTATCTGCAGACGTTCGCATTTTCGGAGCACGGCTGCTGGAGGCCCCCTGCTCGGACGCCCAAAGATACGTTTGAAGTTTGAGGGGGCAACACAAGCAAGCAGCCGCAGTCTCTGTGCCTCTGTGCGAGCAGTGCCATGGGCAGATGAGGCTGAGCAACAGCTTTCCAGGCTAGCTTTTTCTGGCTGCGAGCTATCTGCAGACGTTCGCATTTTCGGAGCACGGCTGCCGGAGGCCACCTGCACGGAACACCTAAGCTACGTTTAAAGTATGTGGGGGCAGGAGAAGCAAGCAGCCCCAGTCTCTGTGCCTCTGTGCGAGCAGTGCCATGGGCAGATGAGGCTGAGCAACAGCTTTCCATGCTAGCTCTTTCTGCCTGCGAGCTATCTGCAGACGTTCGCCTTTACAGAGCAGGGCTGCCGGAGACGCATGGCACGGACAACCTAAGCTACGTTTGAAGTTTGATTTTTTCAAGAGAAGCAAGCAGCCCCAGTCTCTGTGCCTCTGTGCGAGCAGTGCCATGGGCAGATGAGGCTGAGCAAGAGCTTTCCAGGCTAGCTCTTTCTGCCTGCGAGCTATCTGCAGACGTTCGCATTTTCAGAGCAGGGCTGCTGGAGGCCCCCTGCACGGACACCCTAAGGTACGTTTGAAGTTGGGGTTGGCAAGACAAGCAAGCAGCCCCAGTCTCTGTGCCTCTGTGCGAGCAGTGCCATGGGCAGATGAGGCTGAGCAACAGCTTTCCAGGCTAGCTCTTTCTGCCTGCGAGCTATCTGCAGACGTTCGCCTTTTCAGAGCAGGGCTGCCGGAGACGCATGGCACGGACAACTTAAGCTACGTTTGAAGTTTGATTTTTTCAAGAGAAGCAAGCAGCCCCAGTCTCTGTGCCTCTGTGCGAGCAGTGCCATGGGCAGATGAGGCTGAGCAACAGCTTTCCAGGCTAGCTCTTTCTGCCTGCGAGCTATCTGCAGACGTTCGCATTTTCAGAGCAGGGCTGCTGGAGGCCCCCTGCACGGATGCCCAAAGCTACGTTTGAAGTTGGGGTTGGCAAGACAAGCAAGCAGCCCCAGTCTCTGTGCCTCTGTGCGAGCAGTGCCATGGGCAGATGAGGCTGAGCAACAGCTTTCCAGGCTAGCTCTTTCTGCCTGCGAGCTATCTGCAGACGTTCGCATTTTCAGAGCAGGGCTGCTGGAGGCCCCCTGCTCGGACGCCCAAAGCTACGTTTGAAGTTTCATTTAGCAACACAAGCAAGCAGCCCCAGTCTCTGTGCCTCTGTGCAAGCAGTGCCATGGGCGGATGAGGCTGAGCAACAGCTTTCCAGGCTAGCTCTTTCTGCCTGCGAGCTATCTGCAGACGTTCGCCTTTACACAGCAGGGCTGCCGGAGACGCATGGCACGGACAACTTAAGCTACGTTTGAAGTTTGATTTTTTCAAGAGAAGCAAGCAGCCCCAGTCTCTGTGCCTCTGTGCGAGCAGTGCCATGGGCAGATGAGGCTGAGCAACAGCTTTCCAGGCTAGCTCTTCCTGCCTGCGAGCTATCTGCAGACGTTCGCATTTTCAGAGCAGGGCTGCTGGAGGCCCCCTGCACGGATGCCCAAAGCTACGTTTGAAGTTGGGGTTGGCAAGACAAGCAAGCAGCCCCAGTCTCTGTGCCTCTGTGCGAGCAGTGCCATGGGCAGATGAGGCTGAGCAACAGCTTTCCAGGCTAGCTCTTTCTGCCTGCGAGCTATCTGCAGACGTTCGCATTTTCAGAGCAGGGCTGCTGGAGGCCCCCTGCTCGGACGCCCAAAGCTACGTTTGAAGTTTCATTTAGCAACACAAGCAAGCAGCCCCAGTCTCTGTGCCTCTGTGCAAGCAGTGCCATGGGCGGATGAGGCTGAGCAACAGCTTTCCAGGCTAGCTCTTTCTGCCTGCGAGCTATCTGCAGACGTTCGCCTTTACAGAGCAGGGCTGCCGGAGACGCATGGCACGGACAACCTAAGCTACGTTTGAAGTTTGAGGGGGCAAGATAAGCAAGCAGCCCCAGTCTCTGTGCCTCTGTGCGAGCAGTGCCATGGGCAGATGCGGCTGAGCAACAGCTTTCCAGGCTAGCTCTTTCTGCCTGCGAGCTATCTGCAGACGTTCGCCTTTTCAGAGCAGGGCTGCCGGAGACGCATGGCACGGACAACCTAAGGTACGTTTGAAGTTTGAGGGGTCAAGAGAAGCAAGCAGCCCCAGTCTCTGTGCCTCTGTGCGAGCAGTGCCATGGGCAGATGAGGCTGAGCAACAGCTTTCCAGGCTAGCTCTTTATGCCTGCGAGCTATCTGCAGACGTTCGCCTTTACAGAGCAGGGCTGCCGGAGACGCATGGCACGGACAACCTAAGATACGTTTGAAGTTTGAGGGGGCAAGATAAGCAAGCAGCCACAGTCTCTGTGCCTCTGTGCGAGCAGTGCCATGGGCAGATGAGGCTGAGCAACAGCTTTCTAGGCTAGCTCTTTCTGGCTGCGAGCTATCTGAATACGTTCATATTTTCAGAGCAGGTTTGCCGGAGGCCCCCTGCACGGATGCCCAAAGCTACATTTGAAGTTTGAGAGGGCAAGACAAGCAAGCAGCCGCAGTCTCTGTGCCTCTGTGCGAGCAGTGCCATGGGCAGATGAGGCTGAGCAACAGCTTTCCACGCTAGCTCTTTCTGCCTGCGAGCTATCTGCAGACGTTCGCATTTTCGGAGCACTGCTGCTGGAGGCCCCCTGCTCGGACGCCCAAAGCTACGTTTGAAGTTTGAGGGAGCAAGACAAGCAAGCAGCCGCAGTCTCTGTGCCTCTGTGCGAGCAGTGCCATGGGCAGATGAGGCTGAGCAACAGCTTTCCAGACTAGCTCTTTCTGGCTGCGAACTATCTGCAGACGTTCGCATTTTCGGAGCACGGCTGCCGGATTCTCCCTGCACGGAACACCTAAGCTACGTTTAAATATGTGGGGGCAGGAGAAGCAAGCAGCCCCAGTCTCTGTGCCTCTGTGCGAGCAGTGCCATGGGCAGATGAGGCTGAGAAACAGCTTTCCAGGCTAGCTCTTTCTGCCTGCGAGCTATCTGCAGACGTTCGCATTTTCGCAGCAGGGCTGCCGGAGGAGCCCCGCAATGACCCCCAAATATATGTTTGAAATTGAGGGTGGCAAGACAAGCAAGCAGCCCCAGTCTCTGTGCCTCTGTGCGAGCAGTGCCATGGGCAGATGAGGCTGAGCAACAGCTTTCCAGGCTAGCCCTTTATGCCTGCGAGCTATCTGCAGACGTTCGCATTTTCAAAGCAGGGCTGCTGGAGGCCCCCTGCTCGGACGCCCAAAGCTAAGTTTGAAGTTTCATTTAGCAACACAAGCAAGCAGCCCCAGTCTCTGTGCCTCTGTGCGAGCAGTGCCATGGGCAGATGAGGCTGAGCAACAGCTTTCCAGGCTAGCTCTTTCTGCCTGCGAGCTATCTGCAGACGTTCGCCTTTACAGAGCAGGGCTGTCGGAGACGCATGGCACGGACAACCTAAGCTACGTTTGAAGTTTAAGGGGGCAAGATAAGCAAGCAGCACCAGTCTCTGTGCCTCTGTGCGAGCAGTGCCATGGGCAGATGAGGCTGAGCAACAGCTTTCCAGGCTAGCTCTTTCTGCCTGCGAGCTATCTGCAGACGTTCGCATTTTCAGAGAAGGGCTGCCGGAGGCTCCGTGCTCGGACGCCCAAAGCTACGTTTGAAGTTTGATTTGGAAAGACAAGCAAGCAGCCCCAGTCTCTGTGCCTCTGTGCGAGCAGTGCCATGGGCAGATGAGGCTGAGCAACAGCTTTCCAGGCTAGCTCTTTCTGCCTGCGAGCTATCTGAATACGTTCATATTTTCGCAGCACGGCTGCCGGAGGCCCCCTGAAGGGACCACCTAAGCTACTTTTGAAATTTGAGGGGGCAATACAAGCAAACAGCAACAGTCTCTGTGCCTCTGTGCGAGCAGTGCCATGGGCAGATGAGGCTGAGCAACAGCTTTTCATGCTAGCTCTTTCTGGCTGTGAGCTATCTGCAGACGTTTGCCTTTTCAGAGCAGGGCTGCTGGAGGACCCCTGCACGGACACCCTAAGGTACGTATGAAGTTGGAGTTGGCAAGACAAGCAAGCAGCCCCAGTCTCTGTGCCTCTGTGCGAGCAGTGCCATGGGCAGATGAGGCTGAGCAACAGCTTTCCAGGCTAGCTCTTTATGGCTGCGAGCTATCTGCAGACGTTCGCATTTTCAGAGAAGGGCTGCTGGAGGTCCCCTGCTCGGACGCCCAAAGCTACGTTTGAAGTTTGAGGGGGCAACACAAGCAAGCAGCCGCAGTCTCTGTGCCTCTGTGCGAGCAGTGCCATGGGCAGATGAGGCTGAGCAACAGCTTTCCAGGCTAGCTCTTTCTGGCTGCGAGCTATCTGCAGACGTTCGCATTTTCAGAGCAGGGCTGCCGGAGGCTCCGTGCTCGGACGCCCAAAGCTACGTTTGAAGTTTGATTTTTTCAAGACAAGCAAGCGGCCCCAGTCTCTGTGCCTCTGTGCGAGCAGTGCCATGGGCAGATGAGGCTGAGCAACAGCTTTCCAGGCTAGCTCTTTATGGCTGCGAGCTATCTGAATACATTCATATTTTCGCAGCACGGCTGCCGGAGGCCCCCTGAAGGGACCACCTAAGATACTTTTGATATTTGAGGGGGCAATACAAGCAAGCAGCCCCAGTCTCTGTGCCTCTGTGCGAGCAGTGCCATGGGCAGATGAGGCTGAGCAACAGCTTTCCAGACTAGCTCTTTCTGGCTGCGAGCTATCTGCAGACGTTCGCATTTTCGGAGCACGGCTGCCGGAGGCCACCTGCACGGAACACCTAAGCTACGTTTAAAGTATGTGGGGGCAGGAGAAGCAAGCAGCCCCAGTCTCTGTGCCTCTGTGCGAGCAGTGCCATGGGCAGATGAGGCTGAGCAACAGCTTTCCATGCTAGCTCTTTCTGCCTGCGAGCTATCTGCAGACGTTCGCCTTTACAGAGCAGGGCTGCCGGAGACGCATGGCACGGACAACCTAAGCTACGTTTGAAGTTTGATTTTTTCAAGAGAAGCAAGCAGCCCCAGTCTCTGTGCCTCTGTGCGAGCAGTGCCATGGGCAGATGAGGCTGAGCAAGAGCTTTCCAGGCTAGCACTTTCTGCCTGCGAGCTATCTGCAGACGTTCGCATTTTCAGAGCAGGGCTGCTGGAGGCCCCCTGCACGGACACCCTAAGGTATGTTTGAAGTTGGAGTTGGCAAGAAAAGCAAGCAGCCCCAGTCTCTGTGCCTCTGTGCGAGCAGTGCCATGGGCAGATGAGGCTGCTAGCTATCTGCAGACGTTCGCATTTTCAGAGCAGGGCTGCTGGAGGCCCCCTGCTCGGATGCCCAAAGCTACGTTTGAAGTTTCATTTAGCAACACAAGCAAGCAGCCCCAGTCTCTGTGCCTCTGTGCAAGCAGTGCCATGGGCGGATGAGGCTGAGCAACAGCTTTCCAGGCTAGCTCTTTATGGCTGCGAGCTATCTGAATACATTCATATTTTCGCAGCACGACTGCCGGAGGCCCCCTGAAGGGACCACCTAAGCTACTTTTGAAATTTGAGTGGGCAATACAAGCAAGCAGCCGCAGTCTCTGTGCCTCTGTGCGAGCAGTGCCATGGGCAGATGAGGCTGAGCAACAGCTTTCCAGGCTAGCTCTTTCTGCCTGCGATCTATCTGCAGACGTTCGCATTTTCAGAGCAGAGCTGCTGGAAACGGATGGCACGGACAACCTAAGCTACGTTTGAAGTTTGAGGGGGCAAGACAAGCAAGCAGCCCTAGTCTCTGTGCCTCTGTGCGAGCAGTGCCATGGGCAGATGAGGCTGAGCAACAGCTTTCCAGGCTACCTCTTTCTGCCTGCGAGCTATCTGCAGACGTTCGCATTTTCAGAGCAGGGCTGCCGGAAGCCCCCTGCAAGAATGCCCAAAGCTACGTTTGAAGTTTGAGGGGGCAAGAGAAGCAAGCAGCCCCAATCTCTGTGCCTCTGTGCGAGCAGTGCCACGGGCAGATGAGGCTGAGCAACAGCTTTTCAGGCTAGCTCTTTCTGGCTGCCAGCTATCTGCAGACGTTCGCATTTTCAGAGCAGGGCTGCCGGAGGAGAACCGCAATGACCCCCAAATATACGTTTGAAGTTGAGGGTGGCAAGACAAGCAAGCAGCCGCAGTCTCTGTGCCTCTGTGCGAGCAGTGCCATGGGCAGATGAGGCTGAGCAACAGGTTTCCAGGCTAGCTCTTTCTGGCTGCGAGCTATCTGCAGACGTTCGCCTTTTCAGAGCAGGGCTGCCGGAGACGCATGACACGAACAACCTAAGCTACGTTTGAAGTTTGATTTTTTCAAGAGAAGCAAGCAGCCCCAGTCTCTGTGCCTCTGTGCGAGCAGTGCCATGGGCAGATGAGGCTGAGCAAGAGCTTTCCAGGCTAGCTCTTTCTGCCTGCGAGCTATCTGCAGACGTTCGCATTTTCAGAGCAGGGCTGCTGGAGGCCCCCTGCACGGACAACCTAAGGTACGTTTGAAGTTGGGGTTGGCAAGACAAGCAAGCAGCCCCAGTCTCTGTGCCTCTGTGCGAGCAGTGCCATGGGCAGATGAGGCTGAGCAACAGCTTTTCAGGCTACCTCTTTCTGGCTGCGAGCTATCTGCAGACGTTCGCATTTTCAGAGCAGGGCTGCCGGAGGCTCCGTGCTCGGACGCCCAAAGCTACGTTTGAAGTTTGATTTGGTCAGACAAGCAAGCAGCCGCAGTCTCTGTGCCTCTGTGCGAGCAGTGCCATGGGCAGATGAGGCTGAGCAACAGCTTTTCAGGCTAGCTCTTTCTGGCTGCAAGCTATCTGCAGACGTTCGCATTTTCGGAGCACGGCTGCTGGAGGCCCCCTGCTCGGACGCCCAAAGATACGTTTGAAGTTTGAGGGGGCAACACAAGCAAGCAGCCGCAGTCTCTGTGCCTCTGTGCGAGCAGTGCCATGGGCAGATGAGGCTGAGCAACAGCTTTCCAGACTAGCTTTTTCTGGCTGCGAGCTATCTGCAGACGTTCGCATTTTCGGAGCACGGCTGCCGGAAGCCACCTGCACGGAACACCTAAGCTACGTTTAAAGTATGTGGGAGCAGGAGAAGCAAGCAGCCCCAGTCTCTGTGCCTCTGTGCGAGCAGTGCCATGGGCAGATGAGGCTGAGCAACAGCTTTCCATGCTAGCTCTTTCTGCCTGCGAGCTATCTGCAGACGTTCGCCTTTACACAGCAGGGCTGCCGGAGACGCATGGCACGGACAACCTAAGCTACGTTTGAAGTATGATTTTTTCAAGAGAAGCAAGCAGCCCCAGTCTCTGTGCCTCTGTGCGAACAGTGCCATGGGCAGATGAGGCTGAGCAAGAGCTTTCCAGGCTAGCTCTTTCTGCCTGCGAGCTATCTGCAGACGTTCGCATTTTCAGAGCAGGGCTGCTGGAGGCCCCCTGCACGGACACCATAAGGTACGTTTGAAGTTGGGGTTGGCAAGACAAGCAAGCAGCCGCAGTCTCTGTGCCTCTGTGCGAGCAGTGCCATGGGCAGATGAGGCTGAGCAACAGCTTTTCAGGCTAGCTCTTTATGCCTGCGAGCTATCTGCAGACGTTCGCATTTTCAGAGCAGGGCTGCCGGAGGCTCCGTGCTCGGACGCCCAAAGCTACGTTTGAAGTTTGATTTGGTCAGACAAGCAAGCAGCCCCAGTCTCTGTGCCTCTGTGCGAGCAGTGCCATGGGCAGATGAGGCTGAGCAACAGCTTTTCAGGCTAGCTCTTTCTGGCTGCAAGCTATCTGCAGACGTTCGCATTTTCGGAGCACGGCTGCTGGAGGCCCCCTGCTCGGACGCCCACAGATACGTTTGAAGTTTGAGGGGGCAACACAAGCAAGCAGCCGCAGTCTCTGTGCCTCTGTGCGAGCAGTACCATGGGCAGATGAGGCTGAGCAACAGCTTTCCAGACTAGCTCTTTCTGCCTGCGAGCTATCTGCAGATGTTCGCATTTTCGGAGCACGGCTGCCGGAGGCCACCTGCACGGAACACCTAAGCTACGTTTAAAGTATGTGGGGGCAGGAGAAGCAAGCAGCCCCAGTCTCTGTGCCTCTGTGCGAGCAGTGCCATGGGCAGATGAGGCTGAGCAACAGCTTTCCAGGCTAGCTCTTTCTGCCTGCGAGCTATCTGCAGACGTTCGCCTTTTCAGAGCAGGGCTGCCAGAGACGCATGGCACGGACAACTTAAGCTACGTTTGAAGTTTGATTTCTTCAAGAGAAGCAAGCAGCCCCAGTCTCTGTGCCTCTGTGCGAGCAGTGCCATGGGCAGATGAGGCTGAGCAACAGCTTTCCAGGCTAGCTCTTTCTGCCTGAGAGCTATCTGCAGACGTTCGCATTTTCAGAGCAGGGCTGCTGGAGGCCCCCTGCACGGACACCCTAAGGTACGTTTGAAGTTGGGGTTGGCAAGACAAGAAAGCAGCCCCAGTCTCTGTGCCTCTGTGCGAGCAGTGCCATGGGCAGATGAGGCTGAGCAACAGCTTTCCAGGCTAGCTCTTTCTGGCTGCGAGCTATCTGCAGACGTTCGCATTTTCGCAGCAGGGCTGCCGGAGGAGCCCCGCAATGACCCCCAAATATACGTTTGAAGTTGAGGGTGGCAAGACAAGCAAGCAGCCCCAGTCTCTGTGCCTCTGTGCGAGCAGTGCCATGGGCAGATGAGGCTGAGCAACAGCTTTCCAGGCTAGCCCTTTATGGCTGCGAGCTATCTGCAGACGTTCGCATTTTCAGAGCAGGGCTGCTGGAGGCCCCCTGCTCGGACGCCCAAAGCTACGTTTGAAGTTTCATTTAGCAACACAAGCAAGCAGCCCCAGTCTCTGTGCCTCTGTGCAAGCAGTGCCATGGGCGGATGAGGCTGAGCAACAGCTTTCCAGGCTAGCTCTTTCTGCCTGCGAGCTATCTGCAGACGTTCGCCTTTACAGAGCAGGGCTGCCGGAGACGCATGGCACGGACAACCTAAGCTACGTTTGAAGTTTGAGGGGGCAAGATAAGCAAGCAGCCCCAGTCTCTGTGCCTCTGTGCGAGCAGTGCCATGGGCAGATAAGGCTGAGCAACAGCTTTCCAGGCTAGCTCTTTCTGCCTGCGAGCTATCTGCAGACGTTCGCATTTTCAGAGCAGGGCTGCTGGAGGCCCACTGCTCGGAAACTCAAAGCTACGTTTGAAGTTTGATTTGGCAACACAAGCAAGCAGCCCCAGTCTCTGTGCCTCTGTGCGAGCTGTGCCATGCGCAGATGAGGCTGAGTAACAGCTTTCCAGGCTAGCTCTTTCTGCCTGCGAGCTATCTGCAGACGTTCGCATTTTGGGAGCAGGGTTGCTTGTGCCCCCTGCACGGACCACGTAAATTACGTTTGAATTTTGGAGGTGGCAAGACAAGCAAGCAGCCCCAGTGTCTGTGCCTCTGTGCGAGCAGTGCCATGGGCAGATGAGGCTGAGCAACAGCTTTCCAGGCTAGCTCTTTCTGGCTGCCAGCTATCTGCAGACGTTCGCATTTTCAGAGCAGGGCTGCTGGAGGCCCCCTGCACGGACACCCTAAGGTACGTTTGAAGTTTGATTTTTTCAAGAGAAGCAAGCAGCCCCAGTCTCTGTGCCTCTGTGCGAGCAGTGCCATGGGCAGATGAGGCTGAGCAAGAGCTTTCCAGGCTAGCTCTTTCTGCCTGCGAGCTATCTGCAGACGTTCGCATTTTCAGAGATGGGCTGCTGGAGGCCCCCTGCACGGACACCCTAAGGTACGTTTGAAGTTGGGGTTGGCAAGACAAGCAAGCAGCCGCAGTCTCTGTGCCTCTGTGCGAGCAGTGCCATGGGCAGATGAGGCTGAGCAACAGCTTTTCAGGCTAGCTCTTTCTGGCTGCGAGCTATCTGCAGACGTTCGCATTTTCGCAGCAGGGCTGCCGGAGGAGCCCCGCAATGACCCCCAAATATACGTTTGAAGTTGAGGGTGGCAAGACAAGCAAGCAGCCCCAGTCTCTGTGCCTCTGTGCGAGCAGTGCCATGGGCAGATGAGGCTGAGCAACAGCTTTCCAGGCTAGCCCTTTATGGCTGCGAGCTATCTGCAGACGTTCGCATTTTCAGAGCAGGGCTGCTGGAGGCCCCCTGCTCGGACGCCCAAAGCTACGTTTGAAGTTTCATTTAGCAACACAAGCAAGCAGCCCCAGTCTCTGTGCCTCTGTGCAAGCAGTGCCATGGGCAGATGAGGCTGAGCAACAGCTTTCCAGGCTAGCTCTTTCTGCCTGCGAGCTATCTGCAGACGTTCGCCTTTACAGAGCAGGGCTGCCGGAGACGCATGGCACGGACAACCTAATCTACGTTTGAAGTTTGAGGGGGCAAGATAAGCAAGCAGCCCCAGTCTCTGTGCCTCTGTGCGAGCAGTGCCATGGGCAGATGCGGCTGAGCAACAGCTTTCCAGGCTAGCTCTTTCTGCCTGCGAGCTATCTGCAGACGTTCGCCTTTTCAGAGCAGGGCTGCCGGAGACGCATGGCACGGACAACCTAAGGTACGTTTGAAGTTTGAGGGGGCAAGAGAAGCAAGCAGCCCCAGTCTCTGTGCCTCTCTGCGAGCAGTGCCATGGGCAGATGAGGCTGAGCAACAGCTTTCCAGGCTAGCTATTTCTGGCTGCGAGCTATCTGCATACGTTCTATTTTCAGAGCAGGGCTGCTGGAGGCTCCGTGCTCGGACGCCCAAAGCTACGTTTGAAGTTTGATTTTTTCAAGACAAGCAAGCGGCCCCAGTCTCTGTGCCTCTGTGCGAGCAGTGCCATGGGCAGATGAGGCTGAGCAACAGCTTTCCAGGCTAGCTCTTTATGCCTGCGAGCTATCTGCAGACGTTCGCCTTTACAGAGCAGGGCTGCCGGAGACGCATGGCACGGACAACCTAAGCTACGTTTGAAGTTTGAGGGGGCAAGATAAGCAAGCAGCCACAGTCTCTGTGCCTCTGTGCGAGCAGTGCCATGGGCAGATGAGGCTGAGCAACAGCTTTCCAGGCTAGCTCTTTCTGCCTGCGAGCTATCTGCAGACGTTCGCCTTTTCAGAGCAGGGCTGCCGGAGACGCATGGCACGGACAACCTAAGCTACGTTTTAAGTTTGAGGGGTCAAGAGAAGCAAGCAGCCCCAGTCTCTGTGCCTCTGTGCGAGCAGTGCCATGGGCAGATGAGGCTGAGCAACAGCTTTCCACGCTAGCTCTTTCTGCCTGCGAGCTATCTGCAGACGTTCGCATTTTCGGAGCACTGCTGCTGGAGGCCCCCTGCTCGGACGCCCAAAGCTACGTTTGAAGTTTGAGGGGGCAACACAAGCAAGCAGCCGCAGTCTCTGTGCCTCTGTGCGAGCAGTGCCATGGGCAGATGAGGCTGAGCAACAGCTTTCCAGACTAGCTCTTTTTGGCTGCGAGCTATCTGCAGACGTTCGCATTTTCGGAGCACGGCTGCCGGATTCTCCCTGCACGGAACACCTAAGCTACGTTTAAAGTATGTGGGGGCAGGAGAAGCAAGCAGCCCCAGTCTCTGTGCCTCTGTGCGAGCAGTGCCATGGGCAGATGAGGCTGAGCAACAGCTTTCCAGGCTAGCTCTTTCTGGCTGCGAGCTATCTGCAGACGTTCGCATTTTCGCAGCAGGGCTGCCGGAGGAGCCCCGCAATGACCCCCAAATATACGTTTGAAGTTGAGGGTGGCAAGACAAGCAAGCAGCCCCAGTCTCTGTGCCTCTGTGCGAGCAGTGCCATGGGCAGATGAGGCTGAGCAACAGCTTTCCAGGCTAGCCCTTTATGGCTGCGAGCTATCTGCAGACGTTCGCATTTTCAGAGCAGGGCTGCTGGAGGCCCCCTGCTCGGACGCCCAAAGCTACGTTTGAAGTTTCATTTAGCAACACAAGCAAGCAGCCCCAGTCTCTGTGCCTCTGTGCAAGCAGTGCCATGGGCGGATGAGGCTGAGCAACAGCTTTCCAGGCTAGCTCTTTCTGCCTGCGAGCTATCTGCAGACGTTCGCCTTTACAGAGCAGGGCTGCCGGAGACGCATGGCACGGACAACCTAAGCTACGTTTGAAGTTTGAGGGGGCAAGATAAGCAAGCAGCCCCAGTCTCTGTGCCTCTGTGCGAGCAGTGCCATGGGCAGATAAGGCTGAGCAACAGCTTTCCAGGCTAGCTCTTTCTGCCTGCGAGCTATCTGCAGACGTTCGCATTTTCAGAGCAGGGCTGCTGGAGGCCCACTGCTCGGAAACTCAAAGCTACGTTTGAAGTTTGATTTGGCAACACAAGCAAGCAGCCCCAGTCTCTGTGCCTCTGTGCGAGCTGTGCCATGCGCAGATGAGGCTGAGTAACAGCTTTCCAGGCTAGCTCTTTCTGCCTGCGAGCTATCTGCAGACGTTCGCATTTTGGGAGCAGGGTTGCTTGTGCCCCCTGCACGGACCACGTAAATTACGTTTGAATTTTGGAGGTGGCAAGACAAGCAAGCAGCCCCAGTGTCTGTGCCTCTGTGCGAGCAGTGCCATGGGCAGATGAGGCTGAGCAACAGCTTTCCAGGCTAGCTCTTTCTGGCTGCCAGCTATCTGCAGACGTTCGCATTTTCAGAGCAGGGCTGCTGGAGGCCCCCTGCACGGACACCCTAAGGTACGTTTGAAGTTTGATTTTTTCAAGAGAAGCAAGCAGCCCCAGTCTCTGTGCCTCTGTGCGAGCAGTGCCATGGGCAGATGAGGCTGAGCAAGAGCTTTCCAGGCTAGCTCTTTCTGCCTGCGAGCTATCTGCAGACGTTCGCATTTTCAGAGCAGGGCTGCTGGAGGCCCCCTGCACGGACACCCTAAGGTACGTTTGAAGTTGGGGTTGGCAAGACAAGCAAGCAGCCGCAGTCTCTGTGCCTCTGTGCGAGCAGTGCCATGGGCAGATGAGGCTGAGCAACAGCTTTTCAGGCTAGCTCTTTCTGGCTGCGAGCTATCTGCAGACGTTCGCATTTTCGCAGCAGGGCTGCCGGAGGAGCCCCGCAATGACCCCCAAATATACGTTTGAAGTTGAGGGTGGCAAGACAAGCAAGCAGCCCCAGTCTCTGTGCCTCTGTGCGAGCAGTGCCATGGGCAGATGAGGCTGAGCAACAGCTTTCCAGGCTAGCCCTTTATGGCTGCGAGCTATCTGCAGACGTTCGCATTTTCAGAGCAGGGCTGCTGGAGGCCCCCTGCTCGGACGCCCAAAGCTACGTTTGAAGTTTCATTTAGCAACACAAGCAAGCAGCCCCAGTCTCTGTGCCTCTGTGCAAGCAGTGCCATGGGCAGATGAGGCTGAGCAACAGCTTTCCAGGCTAGCTCTTTCTGCCTGCGAGCTATCTGCAGACGTTCGCCTTTACAGAGCAGGGCTGCCGGAGACGCATGGCACGGACAACCTAAGCTACGTTTGAAGTTTGAGGGGGCAAGATAAGCAAGCAGCCCCAGTCTCTGTGCCTCTGTGCAAGCAGTGCCATGGGCAGATGCGGCTGAGCAACAGCTTTCCAGGCTAGCTCTTTCTGCCTGCGAGCTATCTGCAGACGTTCGCCTTTTCAGAGCAGGGCTGCCGGAGACGCATGGCACGGACAACCTAAGGTACGTTTGAAGTTTGAGGGGGCAAGAGAAGCAAGCAGCCCCAGTCTCTGTGCCTCTCTGCGAGCAGTGCCATGGGCAGATGAGGCTGAGCAACAGCTTTCCAGGCTAGCTATTTCTGGCTGCGAGCTATCTGCATACGTTCTATTTTCAGAGCAGGGCTGCTGGAGGCTCCGTGCTCGGACGCCCAAAGCTACGTTTGAAGTTTGATTTTTTCAAGACAAGCAAGCGGCCCCAGTCTCTGTGCCTCTGTGCGAGCAGTGCCATGGGCAGATGAGGCTGAGCAACAGCTTTCCAGGCTAGCTCTTTCTGGCTGCCAGCTATCTGCAGACGTTCGCATTTTCAGAGCAGGGCTGCTGGAGGCCCCCTGCACGGACACCCTAAGGTACGTTTGAAGTTTCATTTAGCAACACAAGCAAGCAGCCGCAGTCTCTGTGCCTCTGTGCGAGCAGTGCCATGGGCAGATGAGGCTGAGCAACAGCTTTCCAGGCTAGCTCTTTATGGCTGCGAGCTATCGGCAGACGTTCGCCTTTACAGAGCAGGGCTGCCGGAGACGCATGGCACGGACAACCTAAGCTACGTTTGAAGTTTGAGGGGGCAAGATAAGCAAGCAGCCACAGTCTCTGTGCCTCTGTGCGAGCAGTGCCATGGGCAGATGAGGCTGAGCAACAGCTTTCCAGGCTAGCTCTTTCTGCCTGCGAGCTATCTGCAGACGTTCGCCTTTTCAGAGCAGGGCTGCCGGAGACGCATGGCACGGACAACCTAAGCTACGTTTTAAGTTTGAGGGGTCAAGAGAAGCAAGCAGCCCCAGTCTCTGTGCCTCTGTGCGAGCAGTGCCATGGGCAGATGAGGCTGAGCAACAGCTTTCCACGCTAGCTCTTTCTGCCTGCGAGCTATCTGCAGACGTTCGCATTTTCGGAGCACTGCTCCTGGAGGCCCCCTGCTCGGACGCCCAAAGCTACGTTTGAAGTTTGAGGGGGCAACACAAGCAAGCAGCCGCAGTCTCTGTGCCTCTGTGCGAGCAGTGCCATGGGCAGATGAGGCTGAGCAACAGCTTTCCAGACTAGCTCTTTTTGGCTGCGAGCTATCTGCAGACGTTCGCATTTTCGGAGCACGGCTGCCGGATTCTCCCTGCACGGAACACCTAAGCTACGTTTAAATATGTGGGGGCAGGAGAAGCAAGCAGCCCCAGTCTCTGTGCCTCTGTGCGAGCAGTGCCATGGGCAGATGAGGCTGAGCAACAGCTTTCCAGGCTAGCTCTTTCTGCCTGCGAGCTATCTGCAGACGTTCGCATTTTCGCAGCAGGGCTGCCGGAGGAGCCCCGCAATGACCCCCAAATATATGTTTGAAGTTGAGGGTGGCAAGACAAGCAAGCAGCCCCAGTCTCTGTGCCTCTGTGCGAGCAGTGCCATGGGCAGATGAGGCTGAGCAACAGCTTTCCAGGCTAGCCCTTTATGCCTGCGAGCTATCTGCAGACGTTCGCATTTTCAGAGAAGGGCTGCTGGAGGCCCCCTGCTCGGACGCCCAAAGCTACGTTTGAAGTTTGATTTGGAAAGACAAGCAAGCAGCCCCAGTCTCTGTGCCTCTGTGCGAGCAGTGCCATGGGCAGATGAGGCTGAGCAACAACTTTCCAGACTAGCTCTTTCTGCCTGCGAGCTATCTGAATACGTTCATATTTTCGCAGCACGGCTGCCGGAGGCCCCCTGAAGGGACCACCTAAGCTACTTTTGAAATTTGAGGGGGCAATACAAGCAAACAGCAACAGTCTCTGTGCCTCTGTGCGAGCAGTGCCATGGGCAGATGAGGCTGAGCAACAGCTTTTCATGCTAGCTCTTTCTGGCTGTGAGCTATCTGCAGACGTTCGCCTTTTCAGAGCAGGGCTGCTGGAGGACCCCTGCACGGACACCCTAAGGTACGTATGAAGTTGGAGTTGGCAAGACAAGCAAGCAGCCCCAGTCTCTGTGCCTCTGTGCGAGCAGTGCCATGGGCAGATGAGGCTGAGCAACAGCTTTCCAGGCTAGCTCTTTATGGCTGCGAGCTATCTGCAGACGTTCGCATTTTCAGAGAAGGGCTGCTGGAGGTCCCCTGCTCGGACGCCCAAAGCTACGTTTGAAGTTTGAGGGGGCAACACAAGCAAGCAGCCGCAGTCTCTGTGCCTCTGTGCGAGCAGTGCCATGGGCAGATGAGGCTGAGCAACAGCTTTCCAGGCTAGCTCTTTCTGGCTGCGAGCTATCTGCAGACGTTCGCATTTTCAGAGCAGGGCTGCCGGAGGCTCCGTGCTCGGACGCCCAAAGCTACGTTTGAAGTTTGATTTTTTCAAGACAAGCAAGCGGCCCCAGTCTCTGTGCCTCTGTGCGAGCAGTGCCATGGGCAGATGAGGCTGAGCAACAGCTTTCCAGACTAGCTCTTTATGGCTGCGAGCTATCTGAATACATTCATATTTTCGCAGCACGGCTGCCGGAGGCCCCCTGAAGGGACCACCTAAGCTACTTTTGAAATTTGAGGGGGCAATACAAGCAAACAGCAACAGTCTCTGTGCCTCTGTGCGAGCAGTGCCATGGGCAGATGAGGCTGAGCAACAGCTTTCCACGCTAGCTCTTTCTGCCTGCGAGCTATCTGCAGACGTTCGCATTTTCGGAGCACTGCTGCTGGAGGCCCCCTGCTCGGACGCCCAAAGATACGTTTGAAGTTTGAGGGGGCAACACAAGCAAGCAGCCGCAGTCTCTGTGCCTCTGTGCGAGCACTGCCATGGGCAGATGAGGCTGAGCAACAGCTTTCCAGGCTAGCTCTTTCTGGCTGCGAGCTATCTGCAGACGTTCGCATTTTCGGAGCACGGCTGCCGGATTCTCCCTGCACGGAACACCTAAGCTACGTTTCAATATGTGGTGGCAGGAGAAGCAAGCAGCCCCAGTCTCTGTGCCTCTGTGCGAGCAGTGCCATGGGCAGATGAGGCTGAGAAACAGCTTTCCAGGCTAGCTCTTTCTGCCTGCGAGCTATCTGCAGACGTTCGCATTTTCGCAGCAGGGCTGCCGGAGGAGCCCCGCAATGACCCCCAAATATATGTTTGAAGTTGAGGGTGGCAAGACAAGCAAGCAGCTCCAGTCTCTGTGCCTCTGTGCGAGCAGTGCCATGGGCAGATGAGGCTGAGCAACAGCTTTCCAGGCTAGCCCTTTATGGCTGCGAGCTATCTGCAGACGTTCGCATTTTCAGAGCAGGGCTGCTGGAGGCCCCCTGCTCGGACGCCCAAAGCTACGTTTG
The DNA here is from genome assembly GCF_030867145.1 of Opisthocomus hoazin. Classification (NCBI taxonomy): domain Eukaryota; kingdom Metazoa; phylum Chordata; class Aves; order Opisthocomiformes; family Opisthocomidae; genus Opisthocomus; species Opisthocomus hoazin. Next base: position 8,652,645 of record NC_134429.1, read on the forward strand.
AAGTTTCATTTAGCAACACAAGCAAGCAGCCCCAGTCTCTGTGCCTCTGTGCAAGCAGTGCCATGGGCAGATGAGGCTAAGCAACAGCTTTCCAGGCTAGCTCTTTCTGCCTGCGAGCTATCTGCAGACGTTCGCCTTTACAGAGCAGGGCTGCCGGAGACGCCCGGCACAGACAACCTAAGCTACGTTTGAAGTTTAAGGGGGCAAGATAAGCAAGCAGCCCCAGTCTCTGTGCCTCTGTGCGAGCAGTGCCATGGGCAGATGAGGCTGAGCAACAGCTTTCCAGACTAGCTCTTTCTGCCTGCGAGCTATCTGAATACGTTCATATTTTCGCAGCACGGCTGCCGGAGGCCCCCTGAAGGGACCACCTAAGCTACTTTTGAAATTTGAGGGGGCAATACAAGCAAACAGCAACAGTCTCTGTGCCTCTGTGCGAGCAGTGCCATGGGCAGATGAGGCTGAGCAACAGCTTTTCATGCTAGCTCTTTCTGGCTGTGAGCTATCTGCAGACGTTCGCCTTTTCAGAGCAGGGCTGCTGGAGGACCCCTGCACGGACACCCTAAGGTACGTATGAAGTTGGAGTTGGCAAGACAAGCAAGCAGCCCCAGTCTCTGTGCCTCTGTGCGAGCAGTGCCATGGGCAGATGAGGCTGAGCAACAGCTTTCCAGGCTAGCTCTTTATGGCTGCGAGCTATCGGCAGACGTTCGGATTTTCAGAGAAGGGCTGCTGGAGGTCCTCTGCTCGGACGCCCAAAGCTACGTTTGAAGTTTGAGGGGGCAACACAAGCAAGCAGCCGCAGTCTCTGTGCCTCTGTGCGAGCAGTGCCATGGGCAGATGAGGCTGAGCAACAGCTTTCCAGGCTAGCTCTTTCTGGCTGCGAGCTATCTGCAGACGTTCGCATTTTCAGAGCAGGGCTGCCGGAGGCTCCGTGCTCGGACGCCCAAAGCTACGTTTGAAGTTTGATTTTTTCAAGACAAGCAAGCGGCCCCAGTCTCTGTGCCTCTGTGCGAGCAGTGCCATGGGCAGATGAGGCTGAGCAACAGCTTTCCAGGCTAGCTCTTTATGGCTGCGAGCTATCTGAATACATTCATATTTTCGCAGCACGGCTGCCGGAGGCCCCCTGAAGGGACCACCTAAGGTACTTTTGATATTTGAGGGGGCAATACAAGCAAGCAGCCCCAGTCTCTGTGCCTCTGTGCGAGCAGTGCCATGGGCAGATGAGGCTGAGCAACAGCTTTCCACGCTAGCTCTTTCTGCCTGCGAGCTATCTGCAGACGTTCGCATTTTCAGAGAAGGGCTGCCGGAGGCTCCGTGCTCGGACGCCCAAAGCTACTTTTGAAGTTTGATTTGGAAAGACAAGCAAGCAGCCCCAGTCTCTGTGCCTCTGTGCAAGCAGTGCCATGGGCAGATGAGGCTGAGCAACAGCTTTCCAGACTAGCTCTTTCTGCCTGCGAGCTATCTGAATACGTTCATATTTTCGCAGCACGGCTGCCGGAGGCCCCCTGAAGGGACCACCTAAGCTACTTTTGAAATTTGAGGGGGCAATACAAGCAAACAGCAACAGTCTCTGTGCCTCTGTGCGAGCAGTGCCATGGGCAGATGAGGCTGAGCAACAGCTTTTCAGGCTAGCTCTTTATGGCTGCGAGCTATCTGCAGACGTTCGGATTTTCAGAGAAGGGCTGCTGGAGGTCCTCTGCTCGGACGCCCAAAGCTACGTTTGAAGTTTGAGGGGGCAACACAAGCAAGCAGCCCCAGTCTCTGTGCCTCTGTGCGAGCAGTGCCATGGGCAGATGAGGCTGAGCAACAGCTTTCCAGGCTAGCTCTTTCTGGCTGCGAGCTATCTGCAGACGTTCGCATTTTCAGAGCAGGGCTGCCGGAGGCTCCGTGCTCGGACACCCAAAGCTACGTTTGAAGTTTGATTTTTTCAAGACAAGCAAGCGGCCCCAGTCTCTGTGCCTCTGTGCGAGCAGTGCCATGGGCAGATGAGGCTGAGCAACAGCTTTCCAGGCTAGCTCTTTATGGCTGCGAGCTATCTGAATACATTCATATTTTCGCAGCACGGCTGCCGGAGGCCCCCTGAAGGGACCACCTAAGGTACTTTTGATATTTGAGGGGGCAATACAAGCAAGCAGCCCCAGTCTCTGTGCCTCTGTGCGAGCAGTGCCATGGGCAGATGAGGCTGAGCAACAGCTTTCCACGCTAGCTCTTTCTGCCTGCGAGCTATCTGCAGACGTTCGCATTTTCGGAGCACTGCTGCTGGAGGCCCCCTGCTCGAACGCCCAAAGCTACGTTTGAAGTTTGAGGGGGCAACACAAGCAAGCAGCCGCAGTCTCTGTGCCTCTGTGCGAGCAGTGCCATGGGCAGATGAGGCTGAGCAACAGCTTTCCAGACTAGCTCTTTCTGGCTGCGAGCTATCTGCAGACGTTCGCATTTTCGGAGCACGGCTGCCGGATTCTCCCTGCACGGAACACCTAAGCTACGTTTAAATATGTGGGGGCAGGAGAAGCAAGCAGCCCCAGTCTCTGTGCCTCTGTGCGAGCAGTGCCATGGGCAGATGAGGCTGAGAAACAACTTTCCAGGCTAGCTCTTTCTGCCTGCGAGCTATCTGCAGACGTTTGCATTTTCGCAGCAGGGCTGCCGGAGGAGCCCCGCAATGACCCCCAAATATATGTTTGAAGTTGAGGGTGGCAAGACAAAAGAGCAGCCCCAGTCTCTGTGCCTCTGTGCGAGCAGTGCCATGGGCAGATGAGGCTGAGCAACAGCTTTCCAGGCTAGCCCTTTATGGCTGCGAGCTATCTGCAGACGTTCGCATTTTCAGAGCAGGGCTGCTGGAGGCCCCCTGCTCGGACGCCCAAAGCTGCGTTTGAAGTTTCATTTAGCAACACAAGCAAGCAGCCCCAGTCTCTGTGCCTCTGTGCAAGCAGTGCCATGGGCAGATGAGGCTGAGCAACAGCTTTCCAGGCTAGCTCTTTCTGGCTGCGAGCTATCTGCAGACGTTCGCCTTTACAGAGCAGGGCTGCCGGAGACGCATGGCACGGACAACCTAAGCTACGTTTGAAGTTTAAGGGGGCAAGATAAGCAAGCAGCACCAGTCTCTGTGCCTCTGTGCGAGCAGTGCCATGGGCAGATGAGGCTGAGCAACAGCTTTCCAGGCTAGCTCTTTCTGCCTGCGAGCTATCTGCAGACGTTCGCCTTTTCAGAGAAGGGCTGCCGGAGGCTCCGTGCTCGGACGCCCAAAGCTACGTTTGAAGTTTGATTTGGAAAGACAAGCAAGCAGCCCCAGTCTCTGTGCCTCTGTGCGAGCAGTGCCATGGGCAGATGAGGCTGAGCAACAGCTTTCCAGACTAGCTCTTTCTGCCTGCGAGCTATCTGAATACGTTCATATTTTCGCAGCACGGCTGCCGGAGGCCCCCTGAAGGGACCACCTAAGCTACTTTTGAAATTTGAGGGGGCAATACAAGCAAACAGCAACAGTCTCTGTGCCTCTGTGCGAGCAGTGCCATGGGCAGATGAGGCTGAGCAACAGCTTTTCATGCTAGCTCTTTCTGGCTGTGAGCTATCTGCAGACGTTCGCCTTTTCAGAGCAGGGCTGCTGGAGGACCCCTGCACGGACACCCTAAGGTACGTATGAAGTTGGAGTTGGCAAGACAAGCAAGCAGCCCCAGTCTCTGTGCCTCTGTGCGAGCAGTGCCATGGGCAGATGAGGCTGAGCAACAGCTTTCCAGGCTAGCTCTTTATGGCTGCGAGCTATCGGCAGACGTTCGGATTTTCAGAGAAGGGCTGCTGGAGGTCCTCTGCTCGGACGCCCAAAGCTACGTTTGAAGTTTGAGGGGGCAACACAAGCAAGCAGCCGCAGTCTCTGTGCCTCTGTGCGAGCAGTGCCATGGGCAGATGAGGCTGAGCAACAGCTTTCCAGGCTAGCTCTTTCTGGCTGCGAGCTATCTGCAGACGTTCGCATTTTCAGAGCAGGGCTGCCGGAGGCTCCGTGCTCGGACGCCCAAAGCTACGTTTGAAGTTTGATTTTTTCAAGACAAGCAAGCGGCCCCAGTCTCTGTGCCTCTGTGCGAGCAGTGCCATGGGCAGATGAGGCTGAGCAACAGCTTTCCAGGCTAGCTCTTTATGGCTGCGAGCTATCTGAATACATTCATATTTTCGCAGCACGGCTGCCGGAGGCCCCCTGAAGGGACCACCTAAGGTACTTTTGATATTTGAGGGGGCAATACAAGCAAGCAGCCCCAGTCTCTGTGCCTCTGTGCGAGCAGTGCCATGAGCAGATGAGGCTGAGCAACAGCTTTCCACGCTAGCTCTTTCTGCCTGCGAGCTATCTGCAGACGTTCGCATTTTCAGAGAAGGGCTGCCGGAGGCTCCGTGCTCGGACGCCCAAAGCTACTTTTGAAGTTTGATTTGGAAAGACAAGCAAGCAGCCCCAGTCTCTGTGCCTCTGTGCAAGCAGTGCCATGGGCAGATGAGGCTGAGCAACAGCTTTCCAGACTAGCTCTTTCTGCCTGCGAGCTATCTGAATACGTTCATATTTTCGCAGCACGGCTGCCGGAGGCCCCCTGAAGGGACCACCTAAGCTACTTTTGAAATTTGAGGGGGCAATACAAGCAAACAGCAACAGTCTCTGTGCCTCTGTGCGAGCAGTGCCATGGGCAGATGAGGCTGAGCAACAGCTTTTCAGGCTAGCTCTTTATGGCTGCGAGCTATCTGCAGACGTTCGGATTTTCAGAGAAGGGCTGCTGGAGGTCCTCTGCTCGGACGCCCAAAGCTACGTTTGAAGTTTGAGGGGGCAACACAAGCAAGCAGCCGCAGTCTCTGTGCCTCTGTGCGAGCAGTGCCATGGGCAGATGAGGCTGAGCAACAGCTTTCCAGGCTAGCTCTTTCTGGCTGCGAGCTATCTGCAGACGTTCGCATTTTCAGAGCAGGGCTGCCGGAGGCTCCGTGCTCGGACACCCAAAGCTACGTTTGAAGTTTGATTTTTTCAAGACAAGCAAGCGGCCCCAGTCTCTGTGCCTCTGTGCGAGCAGTGCCATGGGCAGATGAGGCTGAGCAACAGCTTTCCAGGCTAGCTCTTTATGGCTGCGAGCTATCTGAATACATTCATATTTTCGCAGCACGGCTGCCGGAGGCCCCCTGAAGGGACCACCTAAGCTACTTTTGATATTTGAGGGGGCAATACAAGCAAGCAGCCCCAGTCTCTGTGCCTCTGTGCGAGCAGTGCCATGGGCAGATGAGGCTGAGCAACAGCTTTCCACGCTAGCTCTTTCTGCCTGCGAGCTATCTGCAGACGTTCGCATTTTCGGAGCACTGCTGCTGGAGGCCCCCTGCTCGAACGCCCAAAGCTACGTTTGAAGTTTGAGGGGGCAACACAAGCAAGCAGCCGCAGTCTCTGTGCCTCTGTGCGAGCAGTGCCATGGGCAGATGAGGCTGAGCAACAGCTTTCCAGACTAGCTCTTTCTGGCTGCGAGCTATCTGCAGACGTTCGCATTTTCGGAGCACGGCTGCCGGATTCTCCCTGCACGGAACACCTAAGCTACGTTTAAATATGTGGGGGCAGGAGAAGCAAGCAGCCCCAGTCTCTGTGCCTCTGTGCGAGCAGTGCCATGGGCAGATGAGGCTGAGAAACAACTTTCCAGGCTAGCTCTTTCTGCCTGCGAGCTATCTGCAGACGTTTGCATTTTCGCAGCAGGGCTGCCGGAGGAGCCCCGCAATGACCCCCAAATATATGTTTGAAGTTGAGGGTGGCAAGACAAAAGAGCAGCCCCAGTCTCTGTGCCTCTGTGCGAGCAGTGCCATGGGCAGATGAGGCTGAGCAACAGCTTTCCAGGCTAGCCCTTTATGGCTGCGAGCTATCTGCAGACGTTCGCATTTTCAGAGCAGGGCTGCTGGAGGCCCCCTGCTCGGACGCCCAAAGCTGCGTTTGAAGTTTCATTTAGCAACACAAGCAAGCAGCCCCAGTCTCTGTGCCTCTGTGCAAGCAGTGCCATGGGCAGATGAGGCTGAGCAACAGCTTTCCAGGCTAGCTCTTTCTGCCTGCGAGCTATCTGCAGACGTTCGCCTTTACAGAGCAGGGCTGCCGGAGACGCATGGCACGGACAACCTAAGCTACGTTTGAAGTTTAAGGGGGCAAGATAAGCAAGCAGCACCAGTCTCTGTGCCTCTGTGCGAGCAGTGCCATGGGCAGATGAGGCTGAGCAACAGCTTTCCAGGCTAGCTCTTTCTGCCTGCGAGCTATCTGCAGACGTTCGCCTTTTCAGAGAAGGGCTGCCGGAGGCTCCGTGCTCGGACGCCCAAAGCTACGTTTGAAGTTTGATTTGGAAAGACAAGCAAGCAGCCCCAGTCTCTGTGCCTCTGTGCGAGCAGTGCCATGGGCAGATAAGGCTGAGCAACAGCTTTCCAGACTAGCTGTTTCTGCCTGCGAGCTATCTGAATACGTTCATATTTTCGCAGCACGGCTGCCGGAGGCCCCCTGAAGGGACCACCTAAGCTACTTTTGAAATTTGAGGGGGCAATACAAGCAAACAGCAACAGTCTCTGTGCCTCTGTGCGAGCAGTGCCATGGGCAGATGAGGCTGAGCAACAGCTTTTCATGTTACCTCTTTCTGGCTGTGAGCTATCTGCAGACGTTCGCCTTTTCAGAGCAGGGCTGCTGGAGGACCCCTGCACGGACACCCTAAGGTACGTATGAAGTTGGAGTTGGCAAGACAAGCAAGCAGCCCCAGTCTCTGTGCCTCTGTGCGAGCAGTGCCATGGGCAGATGAGGCTGAGCAACAGCTTTCCAGGCTAGCTCTTTATGGCTGCGAGCTATCTGCAGACGTTTGGATTTTCAGAGAAGGGCTGCTGGAGGTCCTCTGCTCGGACGCCCAAAGCTACGTTTGAAGTTTGAGGGGGCAACACAAGCAAGCAGCCGCAGTCTCTGTGCCTCTGTGCGAGCAGTGCCATGGGCAGATGAGGCTGAGCAACAGCTTTCCAGGCTAGCTCTTTCTGGCTGCGAGCTATCTGCAGACGTTCGCATTTTCAGAGCAGGGCTGCCGGAGGCTCCGTGCTCGGACGCCCAAAGCTACGTTTGAAGTTTGATTTTTTCAAGACAAGCAAGCGGCCCCAGTCTCTGTGCCTCTGTGCGAGCAGTGCCATGGGCAGATGAGGCTGAGCAACAGCTTTCCAGGCTAGCTCTTTATGGCTGCGAGCTATCTGAATACATTCATATTTTCGCAGCACGGCTGCCGGAGGCCCCCTGAAGGGACCACCTAAGGTACTTTTGATATTTGAGGGGGCAATACAAGCAAGCAGCCCCAGTCTCTGTGCCTCTGTGCGAGCAGTGCCATGGGCAGATGAGGCTGAGCAACAGCTTTCCACGCTAGCTCTTTCTGCCTGCGAGCTATCTGCAGACGTTCGCATTTTCAGAGAAGGGCTGCCGTAGGCTCCGTGCTCGGACGCCCAAAGCTACTTTTGAAGTTTGATTTGGAAAGACAAGCAAGCAGCCCCAGTCTCTGTGCCTCTGTGCAAGCAGTGCCATGGGCAGATGAGGCTGAGCAACAGCTTTCCAGACTAGCTCTTTCTGCCTGCGAGCTATCTGAATACGTTCATATTTTCGCAGCACGGCTGCCGGAGGCCCCCTGAAGGGACCACCTAAGCTACTTTTGAAATTTGAGGGGGCAATACAAGCAAACAGCAACAGTCTCTGTGCCTCTGTGCGAGCAGTGCCATGGGCAGATGAGGCTGAGCAACAGCTTTCCAGGCTAGCTCTTTATGGCTGCGAGCTATCTGCAGACGTTCGGATTTTCAGAGAAGGGCTGCTGGAGGTCCTCTGCTCGGACGCCCAAAGCTACGTTTGAAGTTTGAGGGGGCAACACAAGCAAGCAGCCGCAGTCTCTGTGCCTCTGTGCGAGCAGTGCCATGGGCAGATGAGGCTGAGCAACAGCTTTCCAGGCTAGCTCTTTCTGGCTGCGAGCTATCTGCAGACGTTCGCATTTTCAGAGCAGGGCTGCCGGAGGCTCCGTGCTCGGAACACCTAAGCTACGTTTAAATATGTGGGGGCAGGAGAAGCAAGCAGCCCCAGTCTCTGTGCCTCTGTGCGAGCAGTGCCATGGGCAGATGAGGCTGAGAAACAACTTTCCAGGCTAGCTCTTTCTGCCTGCGAGCTATCTGCAGACGTTTGCATTTTCGCAGCAGGGCTGCCGGAGGAGCCCCGCAATGACCCCCAAATATATGTTTGAAGTTGAGGGTGGCAAGACAAAAGAGCAGCCCCAGTCTCTGTGCCTCTGTGCGAGCAGTGCCATGGGCAGATGAGGCTGAGCAACAGCTTTCCAGGCTAGCCCTTTATGGCTGCGAGCTATCTGCAGACGTTCGCATTTTCAGAGCAGGGCTGCTGGAGGCCCCCTGCTCGGACGCCCAAAGCTACGTTTGAAGTTTCATTTAGCAACACAAGCAAGCAGCCCCAGTCTCTGTGCCTCTGTGCAAGCAGTGCCATGGGCAGATGAGGCTGAGCAACAGCTTTCCAGGCTAGCTCTTTCTGCCTGCGAGCTATCTGCAGACGTTCGCCTTTACAGAGCAGGGCTGCCGGAGACGCATGGCACGGACAACCTAAGCTACGTTTGAAGTTTAAGGGGGCAAGATAAGCAAGCAGCACCAGTCTCTGTGCCTCTGTGCGAGCAGTGCCATGGGCAGATGAGGCTGAGCAACAGCTTTCCAGGCTAGCTCTTTCTGGCTGCGAGCTATCTGCAGACGTTCGCATTTTCAGAGAAGGGCTGCCGGAGGCTCCGTGCTCGGACGCCCAAAGCTACGTTTGAAGTTTGATTTGGAAAGACAAGCAAGCAGCCCCAGTCTCTGTGCCTCTGTGCGAGCAGTGCCATGGGCAGATGAGGCTGAGCAACAGCTTTCCAGACTAGCTCTTTCTGCCTGCGAGCTATCTGAATACGTTCATATTTTCGCAGCACGGCTGCCGGAGGCCCCCTGAAGGGACCACCTAAGCTACTTTTGAAATTTGAGGGGGCAATACAAGCAAACAGCAACAGTCTCTGTGCCTCTGTGCGAGCAGTGCCATGGGCAGATGAGGCTGAGCAACAGCTTTTCATGCTAGCTCTTTCTGGCTGTGAGCTATCTGCAGACGTTCGCCTTTTCAGAGCAGGGCTGCTGGAGGACCCCTGCACGGACACCCTAAGGTACGTATGAAGTTGGAGTTGGCAAGACAAGCAAGCAGCCCCAGTCTCTGTGCCTCTGTGCGAGCAGTGCCATGGGCAGATGAGGCTGAGCAACAGCTTTCCAGACTAGCTCTTTCTGGCTGCGAGCTATCTGCAGACGTTCGCATTTTCGGAGCACGGCTGCCGGATTCTCCCTGCACGGAACACCTAAGCTACGTTTAAATATGTGGGGGCAGGAGAAGCAAGCAGCCCCAGTCTCTGTGCCTCTGTGCGAGCAGTGCCATGGGCAGATGAGGCTGAGAAACAGCTTTCCAGGCTAGCTCTTTCTGCCTGCGAGCTATCTGCAGATGTTCGCATTTTCGCAGCAGGGCTGCCGGAGGAGCCCCGCAATGACCCCCAAATATATGTTTGAAGTTGAGGGTGGCAAGACAAGCAAGCAGCCCCAGTCTCTGTGCCTCTGTGCGAGCAGTGCCATGGGCAGATGAGGCTGAGCAACAGCTTTCCAGGCTAGCCCTTTATGGCTGCGAGCTATCTGCAGACGTTCGCATTTTCAGAGAAGGGCTGCCGGAAGCTCCGTGCTCGGACGCCCAAAGCTACGTTTGAAGTTTGATTTGGAAAGACAAGCAAGCAGCCCCAGTCTCTGTGACTCTGTGCGAGCAGTGCCATGGGCAGATGAGGCTGAGCAACAGCTTTCCAGACTAGCTCTTTCTGCCTGCGAGCTATCTGAATACGTTCATGTTTTCGCAGCACGGCTGCCGGAGGCCCCCTGAAGGGACCACCTAAGCTACTTTTGAAATTTGAGGGGTCAATACAAGCAAACAGCAACAGTCTCTGTGCCTCTGTGCGAGCAGTGCCATGGGCAGATGAGGCTGAGCAACAGCTTTTCATGCTAGCTCTTTCTGGCTGTGAGCTATCTGCAGACGTTCGCCTTTTCAGAGCAGGGCTGCTGGAGGACCCCTGCACGGACACCCTAAGGTACGTATGAAATTGGAGTTGGCAAGACAAGCAAGCAGCCCCAGTCTCTGTGCCTCTGTGCGAGCAGTGCCATGGGCAGATGAGGCTGAGCAACAGCTTTCCAGGCTAGCTCTTTATGGCTGCGAGCTATCTGCAGACGGTCGCATTTTCAGAGAAGGGCTGCTGGAGGTCCCCTGCTCGGACGCCCAAAGCTACGTTTGAAGTTTGAGGGGGCAACACAAGCAAGCAGCCGCAGTCTCTGTGCCTCTGTGCGAGCAGTGCCATGGGCAGATGAGGCTGAGCAACAGCTTTCCAGGCTAGCTCTTTCTGGCTGCGAGCTATCTGCAGACGTTCGCATTTTCAGAGCAGGGCTGCCGGAGGCTCCGTGCTCGGACGCCCAAAGCTACGTTTGAAGTTTGATTTTTTCAAGACAAGCAAGCGGCCCCAGTCTCTGTGCCTCTGTGCGAGCAGTGCCATGGGCAGATAAGGCTGAGCAACAGCTTTCCAGGCTAGCTCTTTATGGCTGCGAGCTATCTGAATACATTCATATTTTCGCACCACGGCTGCCGGAGGCCCCCTGAAGGGACCACCTAAGCTACTTTTGATATTTGAGGGGGCAATACAAGCAAGCAGCCCCAGTCTCTGTGCCTCTGTGCGAGCAGTGCCATGGGCAGATGAGGCTGAGCAACAGCTTTCCAGGCTAGCTCTTTCTGGCTGCGAGCTATCTGCAGACGTTAGCATTTTCGGAGCACTGCTGCTGGAGGCCCCCTGCTCGGACGCCCAAATCTACGTTTGAAGTTTGAGGGGGCAACACAAGCAAGCAGCCGCAGTCTCTGTGCCTCTGTGCGAGCAGTGCCATGGGCAGATGAGGCTGAGCAACAGCTTTCCAGACTAGCTCTTTCTGGCTGCGAGCTATCTGCAGACGTTCGCATTTTCGGAGCACGGCTGCCGGATTCTCCCTGCACGGAACACCTAAGCTACGTTTAAATATGTGGGGGCAGGAGAAGCAAGCAGCCCCAGTCTCTGTGCCTCTGTGCGAGCAGTGCCATGGGCAGATGAGGCTGAGAAACAGCTTTCCAGGCTAGCTCTTTCTGCCTGCGAGCTATCTGCAGACGTTCGCATTTTCAGAGCAGGGCTGCTGGAGGCCCCCTGGACGGACACCCTAAGGAACGTTTGAAGTTGGGGTTGGCAAGACAAGCAAGCAGCCCCAGTCTCTGTGCCTCTGTGCGAGCAGTGCCATGGCAGATGAGGCTGAGCAAGAGCTTTCTAGGCTAGCTCTTTATGGCTGCGAGCTATCTGCAGACGTTCGCATTTTCAGAGCAGGGCTGCCGGAGGCCCCCTGCACGAATGCCCAAAGCTACGTTTGAAGTTTGAGGGGGCAAGAGAAGCAAGCAGCCCCAATCTCTGTGCCTCTGTGCAAGCAGTGCAACGGGCAGATGAGGCTGAGCAACAGCTTTTCAGGCTAGCTCTTTATGCCTGCGAGCTATCTGCAGACGTTCGCCTTTTCAGAGCAGGGCTGCCGGAGACGCATGGCACGGACAACCTAAGCTACGTTTTAAGTTTGAGGGGTCAAGAGAAGCAAGCAGCCCCAGTCTCTGTGCCTCTGTGCAAGCAGTGCCATGCGCAGATGAGGCTGAGCAACAGCTTTCCAGGCTAGCTCTTTCTGCCTGCGAGCTATTTGAATACATTCATATTTTCGCAGCACGGCTGCCGGAGGCCCCCTGAAGGGACCACCTAAGCTACCTTTGAAATTTGAGGGGGCAAAACAAGCAAGCAGCCCCAGTCTCTGTGCCTCTGTGCGAGCAGTGCCATGGGCAGATGAGGCTGACCAACAGCTTTCCAGGCTAGCTCTTTATGGCTGCGAGCTATCTGCAGACGGTCATATTTTCGCAGCACAGCTGCTGGAGACCCCCTCACGGAACAACTAAATACGTTTGAAGTTTGAGGGGCCAATACAAGCAAGCAGCCCCAGTCTCTGTGCCTCTGTGCGAGCAGTGCCATGGGCAGATGAGGCTGAGAAACAGCTTTCCAGGCTAGCTCTTTCTGCCTGCGAGCTATCTGCAGACGTTCGCATTTTGGGAGCAGGGTTGCTTGTGCCCCCTGCACGGACCACGTAAATTACGTTTGAATTTTGGAGGTGGCAAGACAAGCAAGCAGCCCCAGTCTCTGTGCCTCTGTGCGAGCAGTGCCATGGGCAGATGAGGCTGAGCAACAGCTTTCCATGCTAGCTCTTTCTGGCTGCGAGCTATCTGCAGACGTTCGCATTTTCAGAGCAGAGCTGCCGAAACGGATGGCACGGACAACCTAAGATACGTTTGAAGTTTGAGGGGGCAAGAGAAGCAAGCAGCCCCAGTCTCTCTGCCTCTGTGCGAGCAGTGCCATGGGCAGATGAGGCTGAGCAACAGCTTTCCAGGCTAGCTCTTTCTGCCTGCGAGCTATCTGCAGACGTTCGCATTTTCAGAGCAGGGCTGCTGGTGGCTCCCTGCACGGACACCCTAAGGTACGTTTGAAGTTGGGGTTGGCAAGACAAGCAAGCGGCCCCAGTCTCTGTGCCTCTGTGCGAGCAGTGCCATGGGCAGATGAGGCTGAGCAACAGCTTTCCAGGCTAGCTCTTTCTGGCTGCGACCTGTCTGCAGACGTTCGCATTTTCAGAGCAGGGCTGCTGGAGGCCCCCTGCTCGGACGCCCAAATCTACGTTTGAAGTTTGATTTGGCAACACAAGCAAGCAGCCCCAGTCTCTGTGCCTCTGTGCGAGCAGTGCCATGGGCAGATGAGGCTGAGCAACAGCTTTCCAGGCTAGCTCTTTCTGCCTGCGAGCTATCTGCATACGGTCATATTTTCGCAGCACAGCTGCTGGAGACCCCCTGCACGGAACAACTAAATACGTTTGAAGTTTGAGGGGCCAATACAAGCAAGCAGCCCCAGTCTCTGTGCCTCTGTGCGAGCAGTGCCATGGGCAGATGAGGCTGAGAAACAGCTTTCCAGGCTAGCTCTTTCTGCCTGCGAGCTATCTGCAGACGTTCGCATTTTGGGAGCAGGGTTGCTTGTGCCCCCTGCACGGACCACGTAAATTACGTTTGAATTTTGGAGGTGGCAAGACAAGCAAGCAGCCCCAGTCTCTGTGCCTCTGTGCGAGCAGTGCCATGGGCAGATGAGGCTGAGCAACAGCTTTCCAGGCTAGCTCTTTCTGCCTGCGAGCTATCTGCAGACGTTCGCATTTTCAGAGCAGGGCTGCTGGAGGCCCCCTGCACGGACACACTAATGTACGTTTGAAGTTGGGGTTGGCAAGACAAGCAAGCAGCCCCAGTCTCTGTGCCTCTGTGCGAGCAGTGCCAAGGGCAGATGAGGCTGAGCAACAGCTTTCCAGGCTAGCTCTTTCTGGCTGCGAGCTATCTGCAGACGTTCGCAGTTTCAGAGCAGGGCTGCCGGAAGCCCCCTGCACGGATGCCCAAAGATGCGTTTGAAGTTTGAGGGGGCAAGACAAGCAAGCAGCCCCAATCTCTGTGCCTCTGTGCGAGCAGTGCCATGGGCAGATGAGGCTGAGAAACAGCTTTTCAGGCTAGCTCTTTCTGCCTGCGAGCTACCTGCAGACGTTCGCCTTTACAGAGCAGGGCTGCCGGAGACGCATGGCACGGACAACCTAAGATACGTTTGAAGTTTGAGGGGGCAAGATAAGCAAGCAGCCCCAGTCTCTGTGCCTCTGTGCGAGCAGTGCCATGGGCAGATGAGGCTGAGCAACAGCTTTCCAGGCTAGCTGTTTCTGGCTGCGGGCTATTTGAATACGTTCATATTTTCAGAGCAGGGCTGCCGGAGGCCCACTGCACGGATGCCCAAAGCTACGTTTGAAGTTTGAGAGGGCAAGACAAGCAAGCAGCCCCAGTCTCTGTGCCTCTGTGCGAGCAGTGCCATGGGCAGATGAGGCTGAGCAACAGCTTTCCAGGCTAGCTTTTTCTGCCTGCGAGCTATCTGCAGACGTTCGCATTTTCAGAGCTGGGCTGCCGGAGGCTCCGTGCTCGGACGCCCAAAGGTACGTTTTAAGTTTGATTTGGCAAGACAAGCAAGCAGCCCCAGTCTCTGTGCCTCTGTGCGAGCAGTGCCATGGGCAGATGAGGCTGAGCAACAGCTTTCCAGACTAGCTCTTTCTGCCTGCGAGGTATCTGAATACGTTCATATTATCGCAGCACGACTGCCGGGGCCCTCCTAAAGGGACCACCTAAGCTTCTTTTGAAATTTGAGGGGGCAATACAAGCAAACACCCCAGTCTCTGTGCCTCTGTGCGAGCAGTGCCATGGGCAGATGAGGCTGAGCAACAGCTTTCCAGGCTAGCTCTTTCTGGCTGAGAGCTATCTGCAGACGTTCGCATTTTGGGAGCAGGGCTGCTGGAGGCCCCCTGCACGGACACCCTAAGGTACGTTTGAAGTTGGGGTTGGCAAGACAAGCAAGCAGCCCCAGTCTCTGTGCCTCTGTGCGAGCAGTGCCATGGGCAGATGAGGCTGAGCAACAGCTTTCCAGGCTAGCTCTTTCTGGCTGCGAGCTATCTGCAGACATTCGCCTTTACAGAGCTGGGCTGCCGGAGACGCATGGCATGGACAACCTAAACTACTTTTGAAGTTTGAGAGGGCAAGATAAGCAAGCAGCCCCAGTCTCTGTGCCTCTGTCCGAGCAGTGCCATGGGCAGATGAGGCTGAGCAACAGCTTTCCAGGCTAGCTCTTTCTGCCTGCGAGCTATCTGCAGACGTTCGCATTTTGGGAGCAGGGTTGCTTGTGCCCCCTGCACGGACCACGTAAATTAAGTTTGAATTTTGGAGGTGGCAAGACAAGCCAGCAGCCCCAGGCTCTGTGCCTCTGTGCAAGCAGTGCCATGGGCGGATGAGGCTGAGCAACAGCTTTCCAGGCTAGCTCTTTCTGGCTGCGAGCTATCTGCAGACGTTCGCCTTTTCAGAGCAGGGCTGCTGGAAACAGCTGGCACGGACACCCTAAGGTATGTTTGAAGTTGGGGTTGGCAAGACAAGCAAGCAGCCCCAGTCTCTGTGCCTCTGTGCGAGCAGTGCCATGGGCAGATGAGGCTGAGCAACAGCTTTCCAGGCTAGCTCTTTCTGCCTGCGAGCTATCTGCATACGGTCATATTTTCGCAGCACAGCTGCTGGAGACCCCCTGCACGGAACAACTAGATACGTTTGAAGTTTGAGGGGCCAATACAAGCAAGCAGCCCCAGTCTCTGTGCCTCTGTGCGAGCAGTGCCATGGGCAGATGAGGCTGAGAAACAGCTTTCCAGGCTAGCTCTTTCTGCCTGCGAGCTATCTGCAGACGTTCGCATTTTGGGAGCAGGGTTGCTTGTGCCCCCTGCACGGACCACGTAAATTACGTTTGAATTTTGGAGGTGGCAAGACAAGCAAGCAGCCCCAGTCTCTGTGCCTCTGTGCGAGCAGTGCCATGGGCAGATGAGGCTGAGCAACAGCTTTCCATGCTAGCTCTTTCTGGCTGCGAGCTATCTGCAGACGTTCGCATTTTCAGAGCAGAGCTGCCGAAACGGATGGCACGGACAACCTAAGATACGTTTGAAGTTTGAGGGGGCAAGAGAAGCAAGCAGCCCCAGTCTCTCTGCCTCTGTGCGAGCAGTGCCATGGGCAGATGAGGCTGAGCAACAGCTTTCCAGGCTAGCTCTTTCTGCCTGCGAGCTATCTGCAGACGTTCGCATTTTCAGAGCAGGGCTGCTGGTGGCTCCCTGCACGGACACCCTAAGGTACGTTTGAAGTTGGGGTTGGCAAGACAAGCAAGCGGCCCCAGTCTCTGTGCCTCTGTGCGAGCAGTGCCATGGGCAGATGAGGCTGAGCAACAGCTTTCCAGGCTAGCTCTTTCTGGCTGCGACCTGTCTGCAGACGTTCGCATTTTCAGAGCAGGGCTGCTGGAGGCCCCCTGCTCGGACGCCCAAATCTACGTTTGAAGTTTGATTTGGCAACACAAGCAAGCAGCCCCAGTCTCTGTGCCTCTGTGCGAGCAGTGCCATGGGCAGATGAGGCTGAGCAACAGCTTTCCAGGCTAGCTCTTTCTGCCTGCGAGCTATCTGCATACGGTCATATTTTCGCAGCACAGCTGCTGGAGACCCCCTGCACGGAACAACTAAATACGTTTGAAGTTTGAGGGGCCAATACAAGCAAGCAGCCCCAGTCTCTGTGCCTCTGTGCGAGCAGTGCCATGGGCAGATGAGGCTGAGAAACAGCTTTCCAGGCTAGCTCTTTCTGCCTGCGAGCTATCTGCAGACGTTCGCATTTTGGGAGCAGGGTTGCTTGTGCCCCCTGCACGGACCACGTAAATTACGTTTGAATTTTGGAGGTGGCAAGACAAGCAAGCAGCCCCAGTCTCTGTGCCTCTGTGCGAGCAGTGCCATGGGCAGATGAGGCTGAGCAACAGCTTTCCAGGCTAGCTCTTTCTGCCTGCGAGCTATCTGCAGACGTTCGCATTTTCAGAGCAGGGCTGCTGGAGGCCCCCTGCACGGACACACTAATGTACGTTTGAAGTTGGGGTTGGCAAGACAAGCAAGCAGCCCCAGTCTCTGTGCCTCTGTGCGAGCAGTGCCAAGGGCAGATGAGGCTGAGCAACAGCTTTCCAGGCTAGCTATTTCTGCCTGCGAGCTATCTGCAGACGTTCGCAGTTTCAGAGCAGGGCTGCCGGAAGCCCCCTGCACGGATGCCCAAAGATGCGTTTGAAGTTTGAGGGGGCAAGACAAGCAAGCAGCCCCAATCTCTGTGCCTCTGTGCGAGCAGTGCCATGGGCAGATGAGGCTGAGAAACAGCTTTTCAGGCTAGCTCTTTCTGCCTGCGAGCTACCTGCAGACGTTCGCCTTTACAGAGCAGGGCTGCCGGAGACGCATGGCACGGACAACCTAAGATACGTTTGAAGTTTGAGGGGGCAAGATAAGCAAGCAGCCCCAGTCTCTGTGCCTCTGTGCGAGCAGTGCCATGGGCAGATGAGGCTGAGCAACAGCTTTCCAGGCTAGCTGTTTCTGGCTGCGAGCTATTTGAATACGTTCATATTTTCAGAGCAGGGCTGCCGGAGGCCCACTGCACGGATGCCCAAAGCTACGTTTGAAGTTTGAGAGGGCAAGACAAGCAAGCAGCCCCAGTCTCTGTGCCTCTGTGCGAGCAGTGCCATGGGCAGATGAGGCTGAGCAACAGCTTTCCAGGCTAGCTTTTTCTGCCTGCGAGCTATCTGCAGACGTTCGCATTTTCAGAGCTGGGCTGCCGGAGGCTCCGTGCTCGGACGCCCAAAGGTACGTTTTAAGTTTGATTTGGCAAGACAAGCAAGCAGCCCCAGTCTCTGTGCCTCTGTGCGAGCAGTGCCATGGGCAGATGAGGCTGAGCAACAGCTTTCCAGACTAGCTCTTTCTGCCTGCGAGGTATCTGAATACGTTCATATTATCGCAGCACGACTGCCGGGGCCCCCCTAAAGGGACCACCTAAGCTTCTTTTGAAATTTGAGGGGGCAATACAAGCAAACACCCCAGTCTCTGTGCCTCTGTGCGAGCAGTGCCATGGGCAGATGAGGCTGAGCAACAGCTTTCCAGGCTAGCTCTTTCTGGCTGAGAGCTATCTGCAGACGTTCGCATTTTGGGAGCAGGGCTGCTGGAGGCCCCCTGCACGGACACCCTAAGGTACGTTTGAAGTTGGGGTTGGCAAGACAAGCAAGCAGCCCCAGTCTCTGTGCCTCTGTGCGAGCAGTGCCATGGGCAGATGAGGCTGAGCAACAGCTTTCCAGGCTAGCTCTTTCTGGCTGCGAGCTATCTGCAGACATTCGCCTTTACAGAGCTGGGCTGCCGGAGACGCATGGCATGGACAACCTAAACTACTTTTGAAGTTTGAGAGGGCAAGATAAGCAAGCAGCCCCAGTCTCTGTGCCTCTGTCCGAGCAGTGCCATGGGCAGATGAGGCTGAGCAACAGCTTTCCAGGCTAGCTCTTTCTGCCTGCGAGCTATCTGCAGACGTTCGCATTTTGGGAGCAGGGTTGCTTGTGCCCCCTGCACGGACCACGTAAATTAAGTTTGAATTTTGGAGGTGGCAAGACAAGCCAGCAGCCCCAGGCTCTGTGCCTCTGTGCAAGCAGTGCCATGGGCGGATGAGGCTGAGCAACAGCTTTCCAGGCTAGCTCTTTCTGGCTGCGAACTATCTGCAGACGTTCGCCTTTTCAGAGCAGGGCTGCTGGAAACAGCTGGCACGGACACCCTAAGGTATGTTTGAAGTTGGGGTTGGCAAGACAAGCAAGCAGCCCCAGTCTCTGTGCCTCTGTGCGAGCAGTGCCATGGGCAGATGAGGCTGAGCAACAGCTTTCCAGGCTAGCTCTTTCTGCCTGCGAGCTATCTGCATACGGTCATATTTTCGCAGCACAGCTGCTGGAGACCCCCTGCACGGAACAACTAGATACGTTTGAAGTTTGAGGGGCCAATACAAGCAAGCAGCCCCAGTCTCTGTGCCTCTGTGCGAGCAGTGCCATGGGCAGATGAGGCTGAGAAACAGCTTTCCAGGCTAGCTCTTTCTGCCTGCGAGCTATCTGCAGACGTTCGCATTTTGGGAGCAGGGTTGCTTGTGCCCCCTGCACGGACCACGTAAATTACGTTTGAATTTTGGAGGTGGCAAGACAAGCAAGCAGCCGCAGTCTCTGTGCCTCTGTGCGAGCAGTGCCATGGGCAGATGAGGCTGAGAAACAGCTTTCCAGGCTAGCTCTTTCTGCCTGCGAGCTATCTGCAGACGTTCGCATTTTCAGAGCAGGGCTGCTGGAGGCCCCCTGCACGGACACACTAATGTACGTTTGAAGTTGGGGTTGGCAAGACAAGCAAGCAGCCCCAGTCTCTGTGCCTCTGTGCGAGCAGTGCCAAGGGCAGAGGCTGAGCAACAGCTTTCCAGGCTAGCTCTTTCTGGCTGCGAGCTATCTGCAGACGTTCGCAGTTTCAGAGCAGGGCTGCCGGAAGCCCCCTGCACGGATGCCCAAAGATGCGTTTGAAGTTTGAGGGGGCAAGACAAGCAAGCAGCCCCAATCTCTGTGCCTCTGTGCGAGCAGTGCCATGGGCAGATGAGGCTGAGAAACAGCTTTTCAGGCTAGCTCTTTCTGCCTGCGAGCTACCTGCAGACGTTCGCCTTTACAGAGCAGGGCTGCCGGAGACGCATGGCACGGACAACCTAAGATACGTTTGAAGTTTGAGGGGGCAAGATAAGCAAGCAGCCCCAGTCTCTGTGCCTCTGTGCGAGCAGTGCCATGGGCAGATGAGGCTGAGCAACAGCTTTCCAGTCTAGCTGTTTCTGGCTGCGAGCTATTTGAATACGTTCATATTTTCAGAGCAGGGCTGCCGGAGGCCCACTGCACGGATGCCCAAAGCTACGTTTGAAGTTTGAGAGGGCAAGACAAGCAAGCAGCCCCAGTCTCTGTGCCTCTGTGCGAGCAGTGCCATGGGCAGATGAGGCTGAGCAACAGCTTTCCAGGCTAGCTTTTTCTGCCTGCGAGCTATCTGCAGACGTTCGCATTTTCAGAGCTCGGCTGCCGGAGGCTCCGTGCTCGGACGCCCAAAGGTACGTTTTAAGTTTGATTTGACAAGAGAAGCAAGCAGCCCCAGTCTCTGTGCCTCTGTGCGAGCAGTGCCATGGGCAGATGAGGCTGAGCAACAGCTTTCCAGACTAGCTCTTTCTGCCTGCGAGGTATCTGAATACGTTCATATTATCGCAGCACAACTGCCGGGGGCCCCCTAAAGGGACCACCTAAGCTTCTTTTGAAATTTGAGGGGGCAATACAAGCAAACAGCCCCAGTCTCTGTGCCTCTGTGCGAGCAGTGCCATGGGCAGATGAGGCTGAGCAACAGCTTTCCAGGCTAGCTCTTTCTGCCTGCGAGCTATCTGCAGACGTTCGCATTTTCAGAGCAGGGCTGCTGGAGGCCCCCTGCACGGACACCCTAAGGTACGTTTGAAGTTGGGGTTGGGAAGACAAGCAAGCAGCCCCAGTCTCTGTGCCTCTGTGCGAGCAGTGCCATGGGCAGATGAGGCTGAGCAACAGCTTTCCAGGCTAGCTCTTTCTGCCTGCGAGCTATCTGCAGACGTTCGCATTTTCAGAGCAGGGCTGCTGGAGGCCCCCTGCTCGGACACCCAAAGCTACGTTTGAAGTTTGATTTGGCAACACAAGCAAGCAGCCCCAGTCTCTGTGCCTCTGTGCGAGCAGTGCCATGGGCAGATGAGGCTGAGCAACAGCTTTCCAGGCTAGCTCTTTATGGCTGCGAGCTATCTGCAGACGTTCGCATTTTGGGAGCAGGGTTGCTTGTGCCCCCTGCACGGACCACGTAAATTAAGTTTGAATTTTGGAGGTGGCAAGACAAGCCAGCAGCCCCAGGCTCTGTGCCTCTGTGCGAGAAGTGCCATGGGCGGATGAGGCTGAGCAACAGCTTTCCAGGCTAGCTCTTTCTGGCTGCGAGCTATCTGCAGACGTTCGCCTTTTCAGAGCAGGGCTGCTGGAAACAGCTGGCACGGACACCCTAAGGTATGTTTGAAGTTGGGGTTGGCAAGAGAAGCAAGCAGCCCCAGCCTCTGTGCCTCTGTGCGAGCAGTGCCATGGGCAGATGAGGCTGAGCAACAGCTTTCCAGGCTAGCTCTTTATGGCTGGGAGCTATCTGCAGACGTCCGCATTTTCGGAGCACGGCTGCCGGATTCTCCCTGCACGGAACACCTAAGCTACGTTTAAAGTATGTGAGGGCAGGAGAAGCAAGCAGCCCCAGTCTCTGTGCCTCTGTGCGAGCAGTGCCATGGGCAGATGAGGCTGAGCAACAGCTTTCCAGGCTAGCTCTTTATGCCTGCGAGCTATCTGCAGACATTCGCCTTTACAGAGCAGGGCTGCCGGAGACGCATGGCATGGACAACCTAAACTACTTTTGAAGTTTGAGAGGGCAAGATAAGCAAGCAGCCCCAGTCTCTGTGCCTCTGTCCGAGCAGTGCCATGGGCAGATGAGGCTGAGCAACAGCTTTCCAGGCTAGCTCTTTATGCCTGCGAGCTATCTGCAGACGTTCGCCTTTTCAGAGCAGGGCTGCCGTAGACGCATGGCACGGACAACCTAAGTTACGTTTGAAGTTTGAGGGGGCAAGAGAAGCAAGCAGCCCCAGTCTCTGTGCCTCTGTGCGAGCAGTGCCATGCGCAGATGAGGCTGAGCAACAGCTTTCCAGGCTAGCTCTTTCTGCCTGCGAGCTATCTGCAGACGTTCGCATTTTCAGAGCAGAGATGCCGGAGGCCCCCTGCACGGACGCCCAAAGCTACGTTTGAAGTTTGATTTGGCAAGACAAGCAAGCAGCCCCAGTCTCTGTGCCTCTGTGCGAGCAGTGCCATGGGCAGATGAGGCTGAGCAACAGCTTTCCAGGCTAGCTCTTTCTGGCTGCGAGCTATCTGCATACGTTCATATTTTCGCAGCACAGCTGCTGGAGACCCCCTGCACGGAACACCTAAATAAGTTTGACGTTTGAGGGGCCCATACAAGCAAGCAGACCCACTCTCTGTGCCTCTATGCGAGCAGTGCCATGGGCAGATGATGCTGAGCAACAGCTTTTCATGCTAGCTCTTTCTGGCTGTGAGCTATCTGCAGACGTTCGCCTTTTCAGAGCAGGGCTGCTGGAGGCCCCCTGCTCGGACGCCCAAAGCTACTTTTGAAGTTTGATTTAGCAACACAAGCAAGCAGCCCAAGTCTCTGTGCCTCTGTGCAAGCAGTGCCATGGGCAGATGAGGCTGAGCAACAGCTTTCCAGGCTAGCTCTTTCTGCCTGCGAGCTATCTGCAGACGTTCGCCTTTACAGCGCAGGGCTGCCGGAGACGCATGGCACGGACACCCTAAGCTACGTTTGAAGTTTGAGAGGGCAAGATAAGCAAGCAGCCCCAGTCTCTGTGCCTCTGTGCGAGCAGTGCCATGCGCAGATGAGGCTGAGCAACAGCTTTCCAGGCTAGCTCTTTCTGCCTGCGAGCTATCTGCAGACGTTCGCCTTTTCAGAGCAGAGCTGCCAAAACGGATGGCACGGACAACCTAAGATACGTTTGAAGTTTGAGGGGGCAAGAGAAGCAAGCAGCCCCAGTCTCTCTGCCTCTGTGCGAGCAGTGCCATGGGCAGATGAGGCTGAGCAACAGCTTTCCAGGCTAGCTCTTTCTGCCTGCGAGCTATCTGCAAACGTTCGCATTTTCAGAGCAGGGCTGCTGGAGGCCCTCTGCACGGACACCCTAAGGTACGTTTGAAGTTGGGGTTGGCAAGACAAGCAAGCGGCCCCAGTCTCTGTGCCTCTGTGCGAGCAGTGCCATGGGCAGATGAGGCTGAGCAACAGCTTTCCAGGCTAGCTTTTTCTGGCTGCGATCTGTCTGCAGACGTTCGCATTTTCAGAGCAGGGCTGCTGGAGGCCCCCTGCTCGGACGCCCAAATCTACGTTTGAAGTTTGATTTGGCAACACAAGCAAGCAGCCCCAGTCTCTGTGCCTCTGTGCGAGCAGTGCCATGGGCAGATGAGGCTGAGCAACAGCTTTCCAGGTTAGCTCTTTCTGCCTGCGAGCTATCTGCATACGGTCATATTTTCGCAGCACAGCTGCTGGAGACCCCCTGCACGGAACAACTAAATACGTTTGAAGTTTGAGGGGCCAATACAAGCAAGCAGCCCCAGTCTCTGTGCCTCTGTGCGAGCAGTGCCATGGGCAGATGAGGCTGAGCAACAGCTTTCCAGGCTAGCTCTTTATGGCTGCGAGCTATCTGCAGACGTTCGCATTTTGGGAGCAGGGTTGCTTGTGCCCCCTGCACGGACCACGTAAATTACGTTTGAATTTTGTAGGTGGCAAGACAAGCAAGCAGCCCCAGTCTCTGTGCCTCTGTGCGAGCAGTGCCATGGGCAGATGAGGCTGAGCAACAGCTTTCCAGACTAGCTCTTTCTGCCTGCGAGCTATCTGCAGACGTTCGCATTTTGGGAGCAGGGTTGCTTGTGCCCCCTGCACGGACCACGTAAATTACGTTTCAATTTTGGACGTGGCAAGACAAGCAAGCAGCCCCAGTATCTGTGCCTCTGTGCGAGCAGTGCCATGGGCAGATGAGGCTGAGCAACAGCTTTCCAGGCTAGCTCTTTCTGCCTGCGAGCTATCTGCAGACGTTCGCATTTTCAGAGCAGGGCTGCTGGAGGCCCCCTGCACGGACACACTAATGTACGTTTGAAGTTGGGGTTGGCAAGACAAGCAAGCAGCCCCAGTCTCTGTGCCTCTGTGCGAGCAGTGCCAAGGGCAGATGAGGCTGAGCAACAGCTTTCCAGGCTAGCTCTTTCTGGCTGCGAGCTATCTGCAGACGTTCGCAGTTTCAGAGCAGGGCTGCCGGAAGCCCCCTGCACGGATGCCCAAAGATGCGTTTGAAGTTTGAGGGGGCAAGACAAGCAAGCAGCCCCAATCTCTGTGCCTCTGTGCGAGCAGTGCCATGGGCAGATGAGGCTGAGAAACAGCTTTTCAGGCTAGCTCTTTCTGCCTGCGAGCTACCTGCAGACGTTCGCCTTTACAGAGCAGGGCTGCCGGAGACGCATGGCACGGACAACCTAAGATACGTTTGAAGTTTGAGGGGGCAAGATAAGCAAGCAGCCCCAGTCTCTGTGCCTCTGTGCGAGCAGTGCCATGGGCAGATGAGGCTGAGCAACAGCTTTCCAGGCTAGCTGTTTCTGGCTGCGAGCTATCAGAATACGTTCATATTTTCAGAGCAGGGCTGCCGGAGGCCCACTGCACGGATGCCCAAAGCTACGTTTGAAGTTTGAGAGGGCAAGGCAAGCAAGCAGCCCCAGTCTCTGTGCCTCTGTGCGAGCAGTGCCATGGGCAGATGAGGCTGAGCAACAGCTTTCCAGGCTAGCTTTTTGTGCCTGCGAGCTATCTGCAGACGTTCGCATTTTCAGAGCTGGGCTGCCGGAGGCTCCGTGCTCGGACGCCCAAAGGTACGTTTTAAGTTTGATTTGGCAAGACAAGCAAGCAGCCCCAGTCTCTGTGCCTCTGTGCGAGCAGTGCCATGGGCAGATGAGGCTGAGCAACAGCTTTCCAGACTAGCTCTTTCTGCCTGCGAGGTATCTGAATACGTTCATATTATCGCAGCACGACTGCCGGGGGCCCCCTAAAGGGACCACCTAAGCTTCTTTTGAAATTTGAGGGGGCAATACAAGCAAACAGCCCCAGTCTCTGTGCCTCTGTGCGAGCAGTGCCATGGGCAGATGAGGCTGAGCAACAGCTTTCCAGGCTAGCTCTTTCTGCCTGCGAGCTATCTGCAGACGTTCGCATTTTCAGAGCAGGGCTGCTGGAGGCCCCCTGCACGGACACCCTAAGGTACGTTTGAAGTTGGGGTTGGCAAGACAAGCAAGCAGCCCCAGTCTCTGTGCCTCTGTGCGAGCAGTGCCATGGGCAGATGAGGCTGAGCAACAGCTTTCCAGGCTAGCTCTTTCTGCCTGCGAGCTATCTGCAGACGTTCGCATTTTCAGAGCAGGGCTGCTGGAGGCCCCCTGCTCGGACACCCAAAGCTACGTTTGAAGTTTGATTTGGCAACACAAGCAAGCAGCCCCAGTCTCTGTGCCTCTGTGCGAGCAGTGCCATGGGCAGATGAGGCTGAGCAACAGCTTTCCAGGCTAGCTCTTTATGCCTGCGAGCTATCTGCAGACATTCGCCTTTACAGAGCAGGGCTGCCGGAGACGCATGGCATGGACAACCTAAACTACTTTTGAAGTTTGAGAGGGCAAGATAAGCAAGCAGCCCCAGTCTCTGTGCCTCTGTCCGAGCAGTGCCATGGGCAGATGAGGCTGAGCAACAGCTTTCCAGGCTAGCTCTTTATGCCTGCGAGCTATCTGCAGACGTTCGCCTTTTCAGAGCAGGGCTGCCGTAGACGCATGGCACGGACAACCTAAGTTACGTTTGAAGTTGGGGTTGGCAAGACAAGCAAGCGGCCCCAGTCTCTGTGCCTCTGTGCGAGCAGTGCCATGGGCAGATGAGGCTGAGCAACAGCTTTCCAGGCTAGCTCTTTCTGGCTGCGACCTGTCTGCAGACGTTCGCATTTTCAGAGCAGGGCTGCTGGAGGCCCCCTGCTCGGACGCCCAAATCTACGTTTGAAGTTTGATTTGGCAACACAAGCAAGCAGCCCCAGTCTCTGTGCCTCTGTGCGAGCAGTGCCATGGGCAGATGAGGCTGAGCAACAGCTTTCCAGACTAGCTCTTTCTGCCTGCGAGCTATCTGAATACGTTCATATTTTCGCAGCACGGCTGCCGGAGACCCCCTGCACGGAACACCTAAATAGGTTTGACGTTTGAGGGGCCAATACAAGCAAGCAGCCCCAGTCTCTGTGCCTCTGTGCGAGCAGTGCCATGGGCAGATGAGGCTGAGCAACAGCTTTCCAGACTAGCTCTTTCTGCCTGCGAGGTATCTGAATACGTTCATATTATCGCAGCACTACTGCCGGGGGCCCCCTAAAGGGACCACCTAAGCTTCTTTTGAAATTTGAGGGGGCAATACAAGCAAACAGCCCCAGTCTCTGTGCCTCTGTGCGAGCAGTGCCATGGGCAGATGAGGCTGAGCAACAGCTTTCCAGGCTAGCTCTTTCTGCCTGCGAGCTATCTGCAGACGTTCGCATTTTCAGAGCAGGGCTGCTGGAGGCCCCCTGCTCGGACACCCAAAGCTACGTTTGAAGTTTGATTTGGCAACACAAGCAAGCAGCCCCAGTCTCTGTGCCTCTGTGCGAGCAGTGCCATGGGCAGATGAGGCTGAGCAACAGCTTTCCAGGCTAGCTCTTTATGCCTGCGAGCTATCTGCAGACATTCGCCTTTACAGAGCAGGGCTGCCGGAGACGCATGGCATGGACAACCTAAACTACTTTTGAAGTTTGAGAGGGCAAGATAAGCAAGCAGCCCCAGTCTCTGTGCCTCTGTCCGAGCAGTGCCATGGGCAGATGAGGCTGAGCAACAGCTTTCCAGGCTAGCTCTTTATGCCTGCGAGCTATCTGCAGACGTTCGCCTTTTCAGAGCAGGGCTGCCGTAGACGCATAGCACGGACAACCTAAGTTACGTTTGAAGTTGGGGTTGGCAAGACAAGCAAGCGGCCCCAGTCTCTGTGCCTCTGTGCGAGCAGTGCCATGGGCAGATGAGGCTGAGCAACAGCTTTCCAGGCTAGCTCTTTCTGGCTGCGACCTGTCTGCAGACGTTCGCATTTTCAGAGCAGGGCTGCTGGAGGCCCCCTGCTCGGACGCCCAAATCTACGTTTGAAGTTTGATTTGGCAACACAAGCAAGCAGCCCCAGTCTCTGTGCCTCTGTGCGAGCAGTGCCATGGGCAGATGAGGCTGAGCAACAGCTTTCCAGGCTAGCTCTTTCTGCCTGCGAGCTATCTGAATACGTTCATATTTTCGCAGCACGGCTGCCGGAGACCCCCTGCACGGAACACCTAAATAGGTTTGACGTTTGAGGGGCCAATACAAGCAAGCAGCCCCAGTCTCTGTGCCTCTGTGCGAGCAGTGCCATGGGCAGATGAGGCTGAGAAACAGCTTTCCAGACTAGCTCTTTATGGCTGCGAGCTATCTGCAGACGTTCGCCTTTTCAGAGCAGGGCTGCCGGAGGCCCCCTGCACGGACACCCTAAGGTACGTATGAATTTGGGGTTGGCAAGACAAGCAAGCAGCCCCAGTCTCTGAGCCTCTGTGCGAGCAGTGCCATGGGCAGATGAGGCTGAGCAACAGCTTTCCAGGCTAGCTCTTTCTGGCTGCGAGCTGTCTGCAGACATTCGCATTTTCAGAGCAGGGCTGCTGGAGGCCCCCTGCTAGGACGCCCAAAGCTACGTTTGAAGTTTGAGGGGGTAAGACAAGCAAGCAGCCCATTCTCTGTGCCTCTGTGCGAGCAGTGCCATGGGCAGATGAGGCTGAGCAACAGCTTTCCAGGCTAGCTCTTTATGGCTGCGAGCTATCTGCAGACGTTCGCATTTTGGGAGCAGGGTTGCTTGTGCCCCCTGCACGGAACACGTAAATTACGTTTGAATTTTGGAGGTGGCAAGACAAGCAAGCAGCCCCAGTCTCTGTGCCTCTGTGCGAGCAGTGCCATGGGCAGATGAGGCTGAGCAACAGCTTTCCAGGCTAGCTCTTTCTGGCTGCGACCTGTCTGCAGACGTTCGCATTTTCAGAGCAGGGCTGCTGGAGGCCCCCTGCTCGGACGCCCAAATCTACGTTTGAAGTTTGATTTGGCAACACAAGCAAGCAGCCCCAGTCTCTGTGCCTCTGTGCGAGCAGTGCCATGGGCAGATGAGGCTGAGCAACAGCTTTCCAGGCTAGCTCTTTCTGCCTGCGAGCTATCTGCATACGGTCATATTTTCGCAGCACAGCTGCTGGAGACCCCCTGCACGGAACACCTAAATAGGTTTGACGTTTGAGGGGCCAATACAAGCAAGCAGCCCCAGTCTCTGTGCCTCTGTGCGAGCAGTGCCATGGGCAGATGAGGCTGAGCAACAGCTTTTCATGCTAGCTCTTTCTGGCTGTGAGCTATCTGCAGACGTTCGCCTTTTCAGAGCAGGGCTGTCGGAGGAGCCCCGCAATGACCCCCAAATATACGTTTGAAGTTGAGGGTGGCAAGACAAGCAAGCAGCCCCAGTCTCTGTGCCTCTGTGCGAGCAGTGCCATGGGCAGATGAGGCTGAGCAACAGCTTTCCAGGCTAGCCCTTTCTGCCTGCGAGCTATCTGCAGACGTTCGCATTTTCGGAGCAGGGCTGCCGGAGGCCCCCTGCTCGGACGCCCAAAGCTACTTTTGAAGTTTGATTTAGCAACACAAGCAAGCAGCCCCAGTCTCTGTGCCTCTGTGCAAGCAGTGCCATGGGCAGATGAGGCTGAGCAACAGCTTTCCAGGCTAGCTCTTTCTGCCTGCGAGCTATCTGCAGACCTTCGCCTTTACAGAGCAGGGCTGCCGGAGACGCATGGCACGGACACCCTAAGCTACGTTTGAAGTTTGAGAGGGCAAGATAAGCAAGCAGCCCCAGTCTCTGTGCCTCTGTGCGAGCAGTGCCATGCGCAGATGAGGCTGAGCAACAGCTTTCCAGGCTAGCTCTTTATGCCTGCGAGCTATCTGCAGACGTTCGCCTTTTCAGAGCAGGTCTGCCGGAGACGCATGGCACGGACAACCTAAGCTACGTTTGAAGTTTGAGGGGTCAAGAGAAGCAAGCAGCCCCAGTCTCTGTGCCTCTGTGCGAGCAGTGCCATGGGCAGATGAGGCTGAGCAACAGCTTTCCAGACTAGCTCTTTATGGCTGCGAGCTATCTGCAGACGTTCGCCTTTTCAGAGCAGGGCTGCCGGAGGCCCCCTGCACGGATGCCCAAAGCTACATTTAAAGTTTGAGAGGGCAAGACAAGCAAGCAGCCCCAGTCTCTGAGCCTCTGTGCGAGCAGTGCCATGGGCAGATGAGGCTGAGCAACAGCTTTCCAGGCTAGCTCTTTCTGGCTGCGAGCTGTCTGCAGACATTCGCATTTTCAGAGCAGGGCTGCTGGAGGCCCCCTGCTAGGACGCCCAAAGCTACGTTTGAAGTTTGAGGGGGTAAGACAAGCAAGCAGCCCATTCTCTGTGCCTCTGTGCGAGCAGTGCCATGGGCAGATGAGGCTGAGCAACAGCTTTCCAGGCTAGCTCTTTATGGCTGCGAGCTATCTGCAGACGTTCGCATTTTGGGAGCAGGGTTGCTTGTGCCCCCTGCACGGAACACGTAAATTACGTTTCAATTTTGGAGGTGGCAAGACAAGCAAGCAGCCCCAGTCTCTGTGCCTCTGTGCGAGCAGTGCCATGGGCAGATGAGGCTGAGCAACAGCTTTCCATGCTAGCTCTTTCTGGCTGCGAGCTATCTGCAGACGTTCGCATTTTCAGAGCAGAGCTGCCGAAACGGATGGCACGGACAACCTAAGATACTTTTGAAGTTTGAGTGTGCAAGAGAAGCAAGCAGCCCCAGTCTCTGTGCCTCTGTGCGAGCAGTGCCATGGGCAGATGAGGCTGAGCAACAGCTTTCCAGGCTAGCTCTTTCTGCCTGCGAGCTATCTGCAGACGTTCGCATTTTCAGAGCAGGGCTGCTGGAGGCCCTCTGCACGGACACCCTAAGGTACGTTTGAAGTTGGGGTTGGCAAGACAAGCAAGCGGCCCCAGTCTCTGTGCCTCTGTGCGAGCAGTGCCATGGGCAGATGAGGCTGAGCAACAGCTTTCCAGGCTAGCTCTTTCTGGCTGCGACCTGTCTGCAGACGTTCGCATTTTCAGAGCAGGGCTGCTGGAGGCCCCCTGCTCGGACACCCAAAGCTACGTTTGAAGTTTGATTTGGCAACACAAGCAAGCAGCCCCAGTCTCTGTGCCTCTGTGCGAGCAGTGCCATGGGCAGATGAGGCTGAGCAACAGCTTTCCAGGCTAGCTCTTTCTGCCTGCGAGCTATCTGCATACGGTCATATTTTCGCAGCACAGCTGCTGGAGACCCCCTGCACGGAACAACTAAATACGTTTGAAGTTTGAGGGGCCAATACAAGCAAGCAGCCCCAGTCTCTGTGCCTCTGTGCGAGCAGTGCCATGGGCAGATGAGGCTGAGCAACAGCTTTCCAGGCTAGCTTTTTCTGCCCGCGAGCTATCTGCAGACGTTCGCATTTTCAGAGCTGGGCTGCCGGAGGCTCCGTGCTCGGACGCCCAAAGCTACGTTTTAAGTTTGATTTGGCAAGACAAGCAAGCAGCCCCAGTCTCTGTGCCTCTGTGCGAGCAGTGCCATGGGCAGATGAGGCTGAGCAACAGCTTTCCAGGCTAGCTCTTTCTGCCTGCGAGCTATCTGCAGACGTTCGCATTTTCAGAGCAGGGCTGCTGCAGGCCCCCTGCACGGACACCCTAAGGTACGTTTGAAGTTGGGGTTGGCAAGACAAGCAAGCAGCCCCAGTCTCTGTGCCTCTGTGCGAGCAGTGCCATGGGCAGATGAGGCTGAGCAACAGCTTTCCAGGCTAGCTCTTTCTGCCTGCGAGCTATCTGCAGACGTTCGCATTTTCGGAGAAGGGCTGCCGGAGAAGCCCTACACGGACCACCTAAGATACGTTTGAAGTTTGAGTTGGCAAGACAAGCAAGCAGCCCCAGTCTCTGTGCCTCTGTGCGAGCAGTGCCATGGGCAGATGAGGCTGAGCAACTGCTTTCCAGGCTAGCTCTTTCTGGCTGCGAGCTATCTGCAGACGTCCGCATTTTCGGAGCACGGCTGCCGGATTCTCCCTGCACGGAACACCTAAGCTACGTTTAAAGTATGTGAGGGCAGGAGAAGCAAGCAGCCCCAGTCTCTGTGCCTCTGTGCGAGCAGTGCCATGGGCAGATGAGGCTGAGCAACAGCTTTCCAGGCTAGCTCTTTATGCCTGCGAGCTATCTGCAGACATTCGCCTTTACAGAGCAGGGCTGCCGGAGACGCATGGCATGGACAACCTAAACTACTTTTGAAGTTTGAGAGGGCAAGATAAGCAAGCAGCCCCAGTCTCTGTGCCTCTGTCCGAGCAGTGCCATGGGCAGATGAGGCTGAGCAACAGCTTTCCAGGCTAGCTCTTTATGCCTGCGAGCTATCTGCAGACGTTCGCCTTTTCAGAGCAGGGCTGCCGTAGACGCATGGCACGGACAACCTAAGTTACGTTTGAAGTTTGAGGGGGCAAGAGAAGCAAGCAGCCCCAGTCTCTGTGCCTCTGTGCGAGCAGTGCCATGCGCAGATGAGGCTGAGCAACAGCTTTCCAGGCTTGCTCTTTCTGCCTGCGAGCTATCTGCAGACGTTCGCATTTTCAGAGCAGAGCTGCCGGAGGCCCCCTGCACGGACGCCCAAAGCTACGTTTGAAGTTTGATTTGGCAAGACAAGCAAGCAGCCCCAATCTCTGTGCCTCTGTGCGAGCAGTGCCATGGGCAGATGAGGCTGAGCAACAGCTTTCCAGGCTAGCTCTTTCTGCCTGCGAGCTATCTGCATACGTTCATATTTTCGCAGCACAGCTGCTGGAGACCCCCTGCACGGAACACCTAAATAAGTTTGAAGTTTGAGGGGCCATTACAAGCAAGCAGCCGAAGTCTCTGTGCCTCTGTGCGAGCAGTGCCATGGGCAGATGAGGCTGAGAAACAGCTTTCCAGGCTAGCTTTTTCTGCCTGCGAGCTATCTGCAGACGTTCGCATTTTGGGAGCAGGGTTGCTTGTGCCCCCTGCACGGACCACGTAAATTAGTTTTCAATTTTGGAGGGGGCAAGAGAAGCAAGCAGCCCCAGTCTCTGTGCCTCTGTGCGAGCAGTGCCATGGGCAGATGAGGCTGAGCAACAGCTTTCCAGGCTAGCTCTTTCTGTCTGCGAGCTATCTGCAGACGTTCGCCTTTTAAGAGCAGGGCTGCCGGAGGGCCCCTGCACGGATGCCCAAAGCTACGTTTGAAGTTTGAGAGGGCAAGACAAGCAAGCAGCCCCAGTCTCTGTGCCTCTGTGCGAGCAGTGCCATGGGCAGATGAGGCAGAGCAACAGCTTTCCAGGCTAGCTCTTTCTGCCTGCGAGCTATCTGCAGACGTTCGCATTTTGGGAGCAGGGTTGCTTGTGCCCCCTGCACGGACCACGTAAATTACTTTTGAATTTTGGATGTGGCAAGACAAGCAAGCAGCCCCAGTCTCTGTGCCTCTGTGCGAGCAGTGCCATGGGCAGATGAGGCTGAGCAACAGCTTTCCAGGCTAGCTCTTTCTGTCTGCGAGCTATCTGCAGACGTTCGCCTTTTCAGAGCAGGGCTGCCGGAGGGCCCCTGCACGGATGCCCAAAGCTACGTTTGAAGTTTGATTTGGCAAGACAAGCAAGCAGCCGCAGTCTCTGTGCCTCTGTGCGAGCAGTGCCATGGGCAGATGAGGCTGAGCAACAGCTTTCCAGGCTAGCTCTTTCTGCCTGCGAGCTATCTGAATACGTTCATATTTTCGCAGCACGGCTGCCGGAGACCCCCTGCACGGAACACCTAAATAGGTTTGACGTTTGAGGGGCCAATACAAGCAAGCAGACCCACTCTCTGTGCCTCTGTGCGAGCAGTGCCATGAGCAGATGAGGCTGAGCAACAGCTTTTCATGCTAGCTCTTTCTGGCTGTGAGCTATCTGCAGACGTTCGCCTTTTCAGAGCAGGGCTGCTGGAGGCCCCCTGCTCGGACGCCCAAAGCTACTTTTAAAGTTTGATTTAGCAACACAAGCAAGCAGCCCCAGTCTCTGTGCCTCTGTGCAAGCAGTGCCATGGGCAGATGAGGCTGAGCAACAGCTTTCCAGGCTAGCTCTTTCTGCCTGCGAGCTATCTGCAGACGTTCGCCTTTACAGAGCAGGGCTGCCGGAGACGCATGGCACGGACACCCTAAGCTACGTTTGAAGTTTTAGAGGGCAAGATAAGCAAGCAGCCCCAGTCTCTGTGCCTCTGTGCGAGCAGTGCCATGCGCAGATGAGGCTGAGCAACAGCTTTCCAGGGTAGCTCTTTATGCCTGCGAGCTATCTGCAGACGTTCGCCTTTTCAGAGCAGGTCTGCCGGAGACGCATGGCACGGACAACCTAAGCTACGTTTGAAGTTTGAGGGGTCAAGAGAAGCAAGCAGCCCCAGTCTCTGTGCCTCTGTGCGAGCAGTGCCATGGGCAGATGAGGCTGAGAAACAGCTTTCCAGGCTAGCTCTTTATGGCTGCGAGCTATCTGCAGACGTTCGACTTTTCAGAGCAGGGCTGCCAGAGGCCCCCTGCACGGATGCCCAAAGCTATGTTTGAAGTTTGATTTGGCAAGACAAGCAAGCAGCCCCAGTCTCTGAGCCTCTGTGCGAGCAGTGCCATGGGCAGATGAGGCTGAGCAACAGCTTTCCAGGCTAGCTCTTTCTGGCTGCGAGCTATCTGCAGACATTCGCATTTTCAGAGCAGGGCTGCTGGAGGCCCCCTGCTAGGACGCCCAAAGCTACGTTTGAAGTTTGAGGGGGTAAGACAAGCAAGCAGCCCATTCTCTGTGCCTCTGTGCGAGCAGTGCCATGGGCAGATGAGGCTGAGCAACAGCTTTCCAGGCTAGCTCTTTATGGCTGCGAGCTATCTGCAGACGTTCGCATTTTGGGAGCAGGGTTGCTTGTGCCCCCTGCACGGACCACGTAAATTACGTTTGAATTTTGGAGGTGGCAAGACAAGCAAGCAGCCCCAGTCTCTGTGCCTCTGTGCGAGCAGTGCCATGGGCAGATGAGGCTGAGCAACAGCTTTCCAGGCTAGCTCTTTCTGCCTGCGAGCTATCTGCAGACGTTCGCATTTTCAGAGCAGAGCTGCCGAAACGGATGGCACGGACAACCTAAGATACGTTTGAAGTTTGAGGGGCCAATACAAGCAAGCAGCCCCAGTCTCTCTGCCTCTGTGCGAGCAGTGCCATGGGCAGATGAGGCTGAGCAACAGCTTTCCAGGCTAGCTCTTTCTGCCTGCGAGCTATCTGCAGACGTTCGCATTTTCAGAGCAGGGCTGCTGGAGGCCCTCTGCACGGACACCCTAAGGTACGTTTGAAGTTGGGGTTGGCAAGACAAGCAAGCGGCCCCAGTCTCTGTGCCTCTGTGCGAGCAGTGCCATGGGCAGATGAGGCTGAGCAACAGCTTTCCAGGCTAGCTCTTTCTGGCTGCGACCTGTCTGCAGACGTTCGCATTTTCAGAGCAGGGCTGCTGGAGGCCCCCTGCTCGGACGCCCAAATCTACGTTTGATGTTTGATTTGGCAACACAAGCAAGCAGCCCCAGTCTCTGTGCCTCTGTGCGAGCAGTACCATGGGCAGATGAGGCTGAGCAACAGCTTTCCAGACTAGCTCTTTCTGCCTGCGAGCTATCTGCAGATGTTCGCATTTTCGGAGCACGGCTGCCGGAGGCCACCTGCACGGAACACCTAAGCTACGTTTAAAGTATGTGGGGGCAGGAGAAGCAAGCAGCCCCAGTCTCTGTGCCTCTGTGCGAGCAGTGCCATGGGCAGATGAGGCTGAGCAACAGCTTTCCAGGCTAGCTCTTTCTGCCTGCGAGCTATCTGCAGACGTTCGCCTTTTCAGAGCAGGGCTGCCAGAGACGCATGGCACGGACAACTTAAGCTACGTTTGAAGTTTGATTTCTTCAAGAGAAGCAAGCAGCCCCAGTCTCTGTGCCTCTGTGCGAGCAGTGCCATGGGCAGATGAGGCTGAGCAACAGCTTTCCAGGCTAGCTCTTTCTGCCTGCGAGCTATCTGCAGACGTTCGCATTTTCAGAGCAGGGCTGCTGGAGGCCCCCTGCACGGACACCCTAAGGTACGTTTGAAGTTGGGGTTGGCAAGACAAGAAAGCAGCCCCAGTCTCTGTGCCTCTGTGCGAGCAGTGCCATGGGCAGATGAGGCTGAGCAACAGCTTTCCAGGCTAGCTCTTTCTGGCTGCGAGCTATCTGCAGACGTTCGCATTTTCGCAGCAGGGCTGCCGGAGGAGCCCCGCAATGACCCCCAAATATACGTTTGAAGTTGAGGGTGGCAAGACAAGCAAGCAGCCCCAGTCTCTGTGCCTCTGTGCGAGCAGTGCCATGGGCAGATGAGGCTGAGCAACAGCTTTCCAGGCTAGCCCTTTATGGCTGCGAGCTATCTGCAGACGTTCGCATTTTCAGAGCAGGGCTGCTGGAGGCCCCCTGCTCGGACGCCCAAAGCTACGTTTGAAGTTTCATTTAGCAACACAAGCAAGCAGCCCCAGTCTCTGTGCCTCTGTGCAAGCAGTGCCATGGGCGGATGAGGCTGAGCAACAGCTTTCCAGGCTAGCTCTTTCTGCCTGCGAGCTATCTGCAGACGTTCGCCTTTACAGAGCAGGGCTGCCGGAGACGCATGGCACGGACAACCTAAGCTACGTTTGAAGTTTGAGGGGGCAAGATAAGCAAGCAGCCCCAGTCTCTGTGCCTCTGTGCGAGCAGTGCCATGGGCAGATAAGGCTGAGCAACAGCTTTCCAGGCTAGCTCTTTCTGCCTGCGAGCTATCTGCAGACGTTCGCATTTTCAGAGCAGGGCTGCTGGAGGCCCACTGCTCGGAAACTCAAAGCTACGTTTGAAGTTTGATTTGGCAACACAAGCAAGCAGCCCCAGTCTCTGTGCCTCTGTCCGAGCAGTGCCATGGGCAGATGAGGCTGAGCAACAGCTTTCCAGGCTAGCTCTTTATGCCTGCGAGCTATCTGCAGACGTTCGCCTTTTCAGAGCAGGGCTGCCGTAGACGCATGGCACGGACAACCTAAGTTACGTTTGAAGTTTGAGGGGGCAAGAGAAGCAAGCAGCCCCAGTCTCTGTGCCTCTGTGCGAGCAGTGCCATGCGCAGATGAGGCTGAGCAACAGCTTTCCAGGCTTGCTCTTTCTGCCTGCGAGCTATCTGCAGACGTTCGCATTTTCAGAGCAGAGCTGCCGGAGGCCCCCTGCACGGACGCCCAAAGCTACGTTTGAAGTTTGATTTGGCAAGACAAGCAAGCAGCCCCAATCTCTGTGCCTCTGTGCGAGCAGTGCCATGGGCAGATGAGGCTGAGCAACAGCTTTCCAGGCTAGCTCTTTCTGGCTGCGAGCTATCTGCATACGTTCATATTTTCGCAGCACAGCTGCTGGAGACCCCCTGCACGGAACACCTAAATAAGTTTGAAGTTTGAGGGGCCATTACAAGCAAGCAGCCGAAGTCTCTGTGCCTCTGTGCGAGCAGTGCCATGGGCAGATGAGGCTGAGCAACAGCTTTCCAGGCTAGCTTTTTCTGCCCGCGAGCTATCTGCAGACGTTCGCATTTTCAGAGCTGGGCTGCCGGAGGCTCCGTGCTCGGACGCCCAAAGCTACGTTTTAAGTTTGATTTGGCAAGACAAGCAAGCAGCCCCAGTCTCTGTGCCTCTGTGCGAGCAGTGCCATGGGCAGATGAGGCTGAGCAACAGCTTTCCAGGCTAGCTCTTTCTGCCTGCGAGCTATCTGCAGACGTTCGCATTTTCAGAGCAGGGCTGCTGCAGGCCCCCTGCACGGACACCCTAAGGTACGTTTGAAGTTGGGGTTGGCAAGACAAGCAAGCAGCCCCAGTCTCTGTGCCTCTGTGCGAGCAGTGCCATGGGCAGATGAGGCTGAGCAACAGCTTTCCAGGCTAGCTCTTTCTGCCTGCGAGCTATCTGCAGACGTTCGCATTTTCGGAGAAGGGCTGCCGGAGAAGCCCTACACGGACCACCTAAGATACGTTTGAAGTTTGAGTTGGCAAGACAAGCAAGCAGCCCCAGTCTCTGTGCCTCTGTGCGAGCAGTGCCATGGGCAGATGAGGCTGAGCAACTGCTTTCCAGGCTAGCTCTTTCTGGCTGCGAGCTATCTGCAGACGTCCGCATTTTCGGAGCACGGCTGCCGGATTCTCCCTGCACGGAACACCTAAGCTACGTTTAAAGTATGTGAGGGCAGGAGAAGCAAGCAGCCCCAGTCTCTGTGCCTCTGTGCGAGCAGTGCCATGGGCAGATGAGGCTGAGCAACAGCTTTCCAGGCTAGCTCTTTATGCCTGCGAGCTATCTGCAGACATTCGCCTTTACAGAGCAGGGCTGCCGGAGACGCATGGCATGGACAACCTAAACTACTTTTGAA
The DNA here is from genome assembly GCF_030867145.1 of Opisthocomus hoazin. Lineage (NCBI taxonomy): Eukaryota > Metazoa > Chordata > Aves > Opisthocomiformes > Opisthocomidae > Opisthocomus > Opisthocomus hoazin. The sequence continues at coordinate 8,689,292 of NC_134429.1, forward strand.
GTTTGAGAGGGCAAGATAAGCAAGCAGCCCCAGTCTCTGTGCCTCTGTCCGAGCAGTGCCATGGGCAGATGAGGCTGAGCAACAGCTTTCCAGGCTAGCTCTTTATGCCTGCGAGCTATCTGCAGACGTTCGCCTTTTCAGAGCAGGGCTGCCGTAGACGCATGGCACGGACAACCTAAGTTACGTTTGAAGTTTGAGGGGGCAAGAGAAGCAAGCAGCCCCAGTCTCTGTGCCTCTGTGCGAGCAGTGCCATGCGCAGATGAGGCTGAGCAACAGCTTTCCAGGCTTGCTCTTTCTGCCTGCGAGCTATCTGCAGACGTTCGCATTTTCAGAGCAGAGCTGCCGGAGGCCCCCTGCACGGACGCCCAAAGCTACGTTTGAAGTTTGATTTGGCAAGACAAGCAAGCAGCCCCAATCTCTGTGCCTCTGTGCGAGCAGTGCCATGGGCAGATGAGGCTGAGCAACAGCTTTCCAGGCTAGCTCTTTCTGCCTGCGAGCTATCTGCATACGTTCATATTTTCGCAGCACAGCTGCTGGAGACCCCCTGCACGGAACACCTAAATAAGTTTGAAGTTTGAGGGGCCATTACAAGCAAGCAGCCGAAGTCTCTGTGCCTCTGTGCGAGCAGTGCCATGGGCAGATGAGGCTGAGAAACAGCTTTCCAGGCTAGCTTTTTCTGCCTGCGAGCTATCTGCAGACGTTCGCATTTTGGGAGCAGGGTTGCTTGTGCCCCCTGCACGGACCACGTAAATTAGGTTTCAATTTTGGAGGGGGCAAGAGAAGCAAGCAGCCCCAGTCTCTGTGCCTCTGTGCGAGCAGTGCCATGGGCAGATGAGGCTGAGCAACAGCTTTCCAGGCTAGCTCTTTCTGTCTGCGAGCTATCTGCAGACGTTCGCCTTTTAAGAGCAGGGCTGCCGGAGGGCCCCTGCACGGATGCCCAAAGCTACGTTTGAAGTTTGAGAGGGCAAGACAAGCAAGCAGCCCCAGTCTCTGTGCCTCTGTGCGAGCAGTGCCATGGGCAGATGAGGCAGAGCAACAGCTTTCCAGGCTAGCTCTTTCTGCCTGCGAGCTATCTGCAGACGTTCGCATTTTGGGAGCAGGGTTGCTTGTGCCCCCTGCACGGACCACGTAAATTACTTTTGAATTTTGGATGTGGCAAGACAAGCAAGCAGCCCCAGTCTCTGTGCCTCTGTGCGAGCAGTGCCATGGGCAGATGAGGCTGAGCAACAGCTTTCCAGGCTAGCTCTTTCTGTCTGCGAGCTATCTGCAGACGTTCGCCTTTTCAGAGCAGGGCTGCCGGAGGGCCCCTGCACGGATGCCCAAAGCTACGTTTGAAGTTTGATTTGGCAAGACAAGCAAGCAGCCGCAGTCTCTGTGCCTCTGTGCGAGCAGTGCCATGGGCAGATGAGGCTGAGCAACAGCTTTCCAGGCTAGCTCTTTCTGCCTGCGAGCTATCTGAATACGTTCATATTTTCGCAGCACGGCTGCCGGAGACCCCCTGCACGGAACACCTAAATAGGTTTGACGTTTGAGGGGCCAATACAAGCAAGCAGACCCACTCTCTGTGCCTCTGTGCGAGCAGTGCCATGAGCAGATGAGGCTGAGCAACAGCTTTTCATGCTAGCTCTTTCTGGCTGTGAGCTATCTGCAGACGTTCGCCTTTTCAGAGCAGGGCTGCTGGAGGCCCCCTGCTCGGACGCCCAAAGCTACTTTTAAAGTTTGATTTAGCAACACAAGCAAGCAGCCCCAGTCTCTGTGCCTCTGTGCAAGCAGTGCCATGGGCAGATGAGGCTGAGCAACAGCTTTCCAGGCTAGCTCTTTCTGCCTGCGAGCTATCTGCAGACGTTCGCCTTTACAGAGCAGGGCTGCCGGAGACGCATGGCACGGACACCCTAAGCTACGTTTGAAGTTTTAGAGGGCAAGATAAGCAAGCAGCCCCAGTCTCTGTGCCTCTGTGCGAGCAGTGCCATGCGCAGATGAGGCTGAGCAACAGCTTTCCAGGGTAGCTCTTTATGCCTGCGAGCTATCTGCAGACGTTCGCCTTTTCAGAGCAGGTCTGCCGGAGACGCATGGCACGGACAACCTAAGCTACGTTTGAAGTTTGAGGGGTCAAGAGAAGCAAGCAGCCCCAGTCTCTGTGCCTCTGTGCGAGCAGTGCCATGGGCAGATGAGGCTGAGAAACAGCTTTCCAGGCTAGCTCTTTATGGCTGCGAGCTATCTGCAGACGTTCGACTTTTCAGAGCAGGGCTGCCAGAGGCCCCCTGCACGGATGCCCAAAGCTATGTTTGAAGTTTGATTTGGCAAGACAAGCAAGCAGCCCCAGTCTCTGAGCCTCTGTGCGAGCAGTGCCATGGGCAGATGAGGCTGAGCAACAGCTTTCCAGGCTAGCTCTTTCTGGCTGCGAGCTATCTGCAGACATTCGCATTTTCAGAGCAGGGCTGCTGGAGGCCCCCTGCTAGGACGCCCAAAGCTACGTTTGAAGTTTGAGGGGGTAAGACAAGCAAGCAGCCCATTCTCTGTGCCTCTGTGCGAGCAGTGCCATGGGCAGATGAGGCTGAGCAACAGCTTTCCAGGCTAGCTCTTTATGGCTGCGAGCTATCTGCAGACGTTCGCATTTTGGGAGCAGGGTTGCTTGTGCCCCCTGCACGGACCACGTAAATTACGTTTGAATTTTGGAGGTGGCAAGACAAGCAAGCAGCCCCAGTCTCTGTGCCTCTGTGCGAGCAGTGCCATGGGCAGATGAGGCTGAGCAACAGCTTTCCAGGCTAGCTCTTTCTGCCTGCGAGCTATCTGCAGACGTTCGCATTTTCAGAGCAGAGCTGCCGAAACGGATGGCACGGACAACCTAAGATACGTTTGAAGTTTGAGGGGCCAATACAAGCAAGCAGCCCCAGTCTCTCTGCCTCTGTGCGAGCAGTGCCATGGGCAGATGAGGCTGAGCAACAGCTTTCCAGGCTAGCTCTTTCTGCCTGCGAGCTATCTGCAGACGTTCGCATTTTCAGAGCAGGGCTGCTGGAGGCCCTCTGCACGGACACCCTAAGGTACGTTTGAAGTTGGGGTTGGCAAGACAAGCAAGCGGCCCCAGTCTCTGTGCCTCTGTGCGAGCAGTGCCATGGGCAGATGAGGCTGAGCAACAGCTTTCCAGGCTAGCTCTTTCTGGCTGCGACCTGTCTGCAGACGTTCGCATTTTCAGAGCAGGGCTGCTGGAGGCCCCCTGCTCGGACGCCCAAATCTACGTTTGATGTTTGATTTGGCAACACAAGCAAGCAGCCCCAGTCTCTGTGCCTCTGTGCGAGCAGTACCATGGGCAGATGAGGCTGAGCAACAGCTTTCCAGACTAGCTCTTTCTGCCTGCGAGCTATCTGCAGATGTTCGCATTTTCGGAGCACGGCTGCCGGAGGCCACCTGCACGGAACACCTAAGCTACGTTTAAAGTATGTGGGGGCAGGAGAAGCAAGCAGCCCCAGTCTCTGTGCCTCTGTGCGAGCAGTGCCATGGGCAGATGAGGCTGAGCAACAGCTTTCCAGGCTAGCTCTTTCTGCCTGCGAGCTATCTGCAGACGTTCGCCTTTTCAGAGCAGGGCTGCCAGAGACGCATGGCACGGACAACTTAAGCTACGTTTGAAGTTTGATTTCTTCAAGAGAAGCAAGCAGCCCCAGTCTCTGTGCCTCTGTGCGAGCAGTGCCATGGGCAGATGAGGCTGAGCAACAGCTTTCCAGGCTAGCTCTTTCTGCCTGCGAGCTATCTGCAGACGTTCGCATTTTCAGAGCAGGGCTGCTGGAGGCCCCCTGCACGGACACCCTAAGGTACGTTTGAAGTTGGGGTTGGCAAGACAAGAAAGCAGCCCCAGTCTCTGTGCCTCTGTGCGAGCAGTGCCATGGGCAGATGAGGCTGAGCAACAGCTTTCCAGGCTAGCTCTTTCTGGCTGCGAGCTATCTGCAGACGTTCGCATTTTCGCAGCAGGGCTGCCGGAGGAGCCCCGCAATGACCCCCAAATATACGTTTGAAGTTGAGGGTGGCAAGACAAGCAAGCAGCCCCAGTCTCTGTGCCTCTGTGCGAGCAGTGCCATGGGCAGATGAGGCTGAGCAACAGCTTTCCAGGCTAGCCCTTTATGGCTGCGAGCTATCTGCAGACGTTCGCATTTTCAGAGCAGGGCTGCTGGAGGCCCCCTGCTCGGACGCCCAAAGCTACGTTTGAAGTTTCATTTAGCAACACAAGCAAGCAGCCCCAGTCTCTGTGCCTCTGTGCAAGCAGTGCCATGGGCGGATGAGGCTGAGCAACAGCTTTCCAGGCTAGCTCTTTCTGCCTGCGAGCTATCTGCAGACGTTCGCCTTTACAGAGCAGGGCTGCCGGAGACGCATGGCACGGACAACCTAAGCTACGTTTGAAGTTTGAGGGGGCAAGATAAGCAAGCAGCCCCAGTCTCTGTGCCTCTGTGCGAGCAGTGCCATGGGCAGATAAGGCTGAGCAACAGCTTTCCAGGCTAGCTCTTTCTGCCTGCGAGCTATCTGCAGACGTTCGCATTTTCAGAGCAGGGCTGCTGGAGGCCCACTGCTCGGAAACTCAAAGCTACGTTTGAAGTTTGATTTGGCAACACAAGCAAGCAGCCCCAGTCTCTGTGCCTCTGTCCGAGCAGTGCCATGGGCAGATGAGGCTGAGCAACAGCTTTCCAGGCTAGCTCTTTATGCCTGCGAGCTATCTGCAGACGTTCGCCTTTTCAGAGCAGGGCTGCCGTAGACGCATGGCACGGACAACCTAAGTTACGTTTGAAGTTTGAGGGGGCAAGAGAAGCAAGCAGCCCCAGTCTCTGTGCCTCTGTGCGAGCAGTGCCATGCGCAGATGAGGCTGAGCAACAGCTTTCCAGGCTTGCTCTTTCTGCCTGCGAGCTATCTGCAGACGTTCGCATTTTCAGAGCAGAGCTGCCGGAGGCCCCCTGCACGGACGCCCAAAGCTACGTTTGAAGTTTGATTTGGCAAGACAAGCAAGCAGCCCCAATCTCTGTGCCTCTGTGCGAGCAGTGCCATGGGCAGATGAGGCTGAGCAACAGCTTTCCAGGCTAGCTCTTTCTGGCTGCGAGCTATCTGCATACGTTCATATTTTCGCAGCACAGCTGCTGGAGACCCCCTGCACGGAACACCTAAATAAGTTTGAAGTTTGAGGGGCCATTACAAGCAAGCAGCCGAAGTCTCTGTGCCTCTGTGCGAGCAGTGCCATGGGCAGATGAGGCTGAGAAACAGCTTTCCAGGCTAGCTTTTTCTGCCTGCGAGCTATCTGCAGACGTTCGCATTTTGGGAGCAGGGTTGCTTGTGCCCCCTGCACGGACCACGTAAATTAGGTTTCAATTTTGGAGGGGGCAAGAGAAGCAAGCAGCCCCAGTCTCTGTGCCTCTGTGCGAGCAGTGCCATGGGCAGATGAGGCTGAGCAACAGCTTTCCAGGCTAGCTCTTTCTGTCTGCGAGCTATCTGCAGACGTTCGCCTTTTAAGATCAGGGCTGCCGGAGGGCCCCTGCACGGATGCCCAAAGCTACGTTTGAAGTTTGAGAGGGCAAGACAAGCAAGCAGCCCCAGTCTCTGTGCCTCTGTGCGAGCAGTGCCATGGGCAGATGAGGCAGAGCAACAGCTTTCCAGGCTAGCTCTTTCTGCCTGCGAGCTATCTGCAGACGTTCGCATTTTGGGAGCAGGGTTGCTTGTGCCCCCTGCACGGACCACGTAAATTACTTTTGAATTTTGGATGTGGCAAGACAAGCAAGCAGCCCCAGTCTCTGTGCCTCTGTGCGAGCAGTGCCATGGGCAGATGAGGCTGAGCAACAGCTTTCCAGGCTAGCTCTTTCTGTCTGCGAGCTATCTGCAGACGTTCGCCTTTTCAGAGCAGGGCTGCCGGAGGGCCCCTGCACGGATGCCCAAAGCTACGTTTGAAGTTTGATTTGGCAAGACAAGCAAGCAGCCGCAGTCTCTGTGCCTCTGTGCGAGCAGTGCCATGGGCAGATGAGGCTGAGCAACAGCTTTCCAGGCTAGCTCTTTCTGCCTGCGAGCTATCTGAATACGTTCATATTTTCGCAGCACGGCTGCCGGAGACCCCCTGCACGGAACACCTAAATAGGTTTGACGTTTGAGGGGCCAATACAAGCAAGCAGACCCACTCTCTGTGCCTCTGTGCGAGCAGTGCCATGAGCAGATGAGGCTGAGCAACAGCTTTTCATGCTAGCTCTTTCTGGCTGTGAGCTATCTGCAGACGTTCGCCTTTTCAGAGCAGGGCTGCTGGAGGCCCCCTGCTCGGACGCCCAAAGCTACTTTTAAAGTTTGATTTAGCAACACAAGCAAGCAGCCCCAGTCTCTGTGCCTCTGTGCAAGCAGTGCCATGGGCAGATGAGGCTGAGCAACAGCTTTCCAGGCTAGCTCTTTCTGCCTGCGAGCTATCTGCAGACGTTCGCCTTTACAGAGCAGGGCTGCCGGAGACGCATGGCACGGACACCCTAAGCTACGTTTGAAGTTTTAGAGGGCAAGATAAGCAAGCGGCCCCAGTCTCTGTGCCTCTGTGCGAGCAGTGCCATGGGCAGATGAGGCTGAGCAACAGCTTTCCAGGCTAGCTCTTTCTGGCTGCGACCTGTCTGCAGACGTTCGCCTTTTCAGAGCAGGTCTGCCGGAGACGCATGGCACGGACAACCTAAGCTACGTTTGAAGTTTGAGGGGTCAAGAGAAGCAAGCAGCCCCAGTCTCTGTGCCTCTGTGCGAGCAGTGCCATGGGCAGATGAGGCTGAGAAACAGCTTTCCAGGCTAGCTCTTTATGGCTGCGAGCTATCTGCAGACGTTCGACTTTTCAGAGCAGGGCTGCCAGAGGCCCCCTGCACGGATGCCCAAAGCTACGTTTGAAGTTTGATTTGGCAAGACAAGCAAGCAGCCCCAGTCTCTGAGCCTCTGTGCGAGCAGTGCCATGGGCAGATGAGGCTGAGCAACAGCTTTCCAGGCTAGCTCTTTCTGGCTGCGAGCTATCTGCAGACATTCGCATTTTCAGAGCAGGGCTGCTGGAGGCCCCCTGCTAGGACGCCCAAAGCTACGTTTGAAGTTTGAGGGGGTAAGACAAGCAAGCAGCCCATTCTCTGTGCCTCTGTGCGAGCAGTGCCATGGGCAGATGAGGCTGAGCAACAGCTTTCCAGGCTAGCTCTTTATGGCTGCGAGCTATCTGCAGACGTTCGCATTTTGGGAGCAGGGTTGCTTGTGCCCCCTGCACGGACCACGTAAATTACGTTTGAATTTTGGAGGTGGCAAGACAAGCAAGCAGCCCCAGTCTCTGTGCCTCTGTGCGAGCAGTGCCATGGGCAGATGAGGCTGAGCAACAGCTTTCCAGGCTAGCTCTTTCTGCCTGCGAGCTATCTGCAGACGTTCGCATTTTCAGAGCAGAGCTGCCGAAACGGATGGCACGGACAACCTAAGATACGTTTGAAGTTTGAGGGGCCAATACAAGCAAGCAGCCCCAGTCTCTCTGCCTCTGTGCGAGCAGTGCCATGGGCAGATGAGGCTGAGCAACAGCTTTCCAGGCTAGCTCTTTCTGCCTGCGAGCTATCTGCAGACGTTCGCATTTTCAGAGCAGGGCTGCTGGAGGCCCTCTGCACGGACACCCTAAGGTACGTTTGAAGTTGGGGTTGGCAAGACAAGCAAGCGGCCCCAGTCTCTGTGCCTCTGTGCGAGCAGTGCCATGGGCAGATGAGGCTGAGCAACAGCTTTCCAGGCTAGCTCTTTCTGGCTGCGACCTGTCTGCAGACGTTCGCATTTTCAGAGCAGGGCTGCTGGAGGCCCCCTGCTCGGACGCCCAAATCTACGTTTGATGTTTGATTTGGCAACACAAGCAAGCAGCCCCAGTCTCTGTGCCTCTGTGCGAGCAGTACCATGGGCAGATGAGGCTGAGCAACAGCTTTCCAGACTAGCTCTTTCTGCCTGCGAGCTATCTGCAGATGTTCGCATTTTCGGAGCACGGCTGCCGGAGGCCACCTGCACGGAACACCTAAGCTACGTTTAAAGTATGTGGGGGCAGGAGAAGCAAGCAGCCCCAGTCTCTGTGCCTCTGTGCGAGCAGTGCCATGGGCAGATGAGGCTGAGCAACAGCTTTCCAGGCTAGCTCTTTCTGCCTGCGAGCTATCTGCAGACGTTCGCCTTTTCAGAGCAGGGCTGCCAGAGACGCATGGCACGGACAACTTAAGCTACGTTTGAAGTTTGATTTCTTCAAGAGAAGCAAGCAGCCCCAGTCTCTGTGCCTCTGTGCGAGCAGTGCCATGGGCAGATGAGGCTGAGCAACAGCTTTCCAGGCTAGCTCTTTCTGCCTGAGAGCTATCTGCAGACGTTCGCATTTTCAGAGCAGGGCTGCTGGAGGCCCCCTGCACGGACACCCTAAGGTACGTTTGAAGTTGGGGTTGGCAAGACAAGAAAGCAGCCCCAGTCTCTGTGCCTCTGTGCGAGCAGTGCCATGGGCAGATGAGGCTGAGCAACAGCTTTCCAGGCTAGCTCTTTCTGGCTGCGAGCTATCTGCAGACGTTCGCATTTTCGCAGCAGGGCTGCCGGAGGAGCCCCGCAATGACCCCCAAATATACGTTTGAAGTTGAGGGTGGCAAGACAAGCAAGCAGCCCCAGTCTCTGTGCCTCTGTGCGAGCAGTGCCATGGGCAGATGAGGCTGAGCAACAGCTTTCCAGGCTAGCCCTTTATGGCTGCGAGCTATCTGCAGACGTTCGCATTTTCAGAGCAGGGCTGCTGGAGGCCCCCTGCTCGGACGCCCAAAGCTACGTTTGAAGTTTCATTTAGCAACACAAGCAAGCAGCCCCAGTCTCTGTGCCTCTGTGCAAGCAGTGCCATGGGCGGATGAGGCTGAGCAACAGCTTTCCAGGCTAGCTCTTTCTGCCTGCGAGCTATCTGCAGACGTTCGCCTTTACAGAGCAGGGCTGCCGGAGACGCATGGCACGGACAACCTAAGCTACGTTTGAAGTTTGAGGGGGCAAGATAAGCAAGCAGCCCCAGTCTCTGTGCCTCTGTGCGAGCAGTGCCATGGGCAGATAAGGCTGAGCAACAGCTTTCCAGGCTAGCTCTTTCTGCCTGCGAGCTATCTGCAGACGTTCGCATTTTCAGAGCAGGGCTGCTGGAGGCCCACTGCTCGGAAACTCAAAGCTACGTTTGAAGTTTGATTTGGCAACACAAGCAAGCAGCCCCAGTCTCTGTGCCTCTGTGCGAGCTGTGCCATGCGCAGATGAGGCTGAGTAACAGCTTTCCAGGCTAGCTCTTTCTGCCTGCGAGCTATCTGCAGACGTTCGCATTTTGGGAGCAGGGTTGCTTGTGCCCCCTGCACGGACCACGTAAATTACGTTTGAATTTTGGAGGTGGCAAGACAAGCAAGCAGCCCCAGTGTCTGTGCCTCTGTGCGAGCAGTGCCATGGGCAGATGAGGCTGAGCAACAGCTTTCCAGGCTAGCTCTTTCTGGCTGCCAGCTATCTGCAGACGTTCGCATTTTCAGAGCAGGGCTGCTGGAGGCCCCCTGCACGGACACCCTAAGGTACGTTTGAAGTTTGATTTTTTCAAGAGAAGCAAGCAGCCCCAGTCTCTGTGCCTCTGTGCGAGCAGTGCCATGGGCAGATGAGGCTGAGCAAGAGCTTTCCAGGCTAGCTCTTTCTGCCTGCGAGCTATCTGCAGACGTTCGCATTTTCAGAGCAGGGCTGCTGGAGGCCCCCTGCACGGACACCCTAAGGTACGTTTGAAGTTGGGGTTGGCAAGACAAGCAAGCAGCCGCAGTCTCTGTGCCTCTGTGCGAGCAGTGCCATGGGCAGATGAGGCTGAGCAACAGCTTTTCAGGCTAGCTCTTTCTGGCTGCGAGCTATCTGCAGACGTTCGCATTTTCGCAGCAGGGCTGCCGGAGGAGCCCCGCAATGACCCCCAAATATACGTTTGAAGTTGAGGGTGGCAAGACAAGCAAGCAGCCCCAGTCTCTGTGCCTCTGTGCGAGCAGTGCCATGGGCAGATGAGGCTGAGCAACAGCTTTCCAGGCTAGCCCTTTATGGCTGCGAGCTATCTGCAGACGTTCGCATTTTCAGAGCAGGGCTGCTGGAGGCCCCCTGCTCGGACGCCCAAAGCTACGTTTGAAGTTTCATTTAGCAACACAAGCAAGCAGCCCCAGTCTCTGTGCCTCTGTGCAAGCAGTGCCATGGGCAGATGAGGCTGAGCAACAGCTTTCCAGGCTAGCTCTTTCTGCCTGCGAGCTATCTGCAGACGTTCGCCTTTACAGAGCAGGGCTGCCGGAGACGCATGGCACGGACAACCTAAGCTACGTTTGAAGTTTGAGGGGGCAAGATAAGCAAGCAGCCCCAGTCTCTGTGCCTCTGTGCGAGCAGTGCCATGGGCAGATGCGGCTGAGCAACAGCTTTCCAGGCTAGCTCTTTCTGCCTGCGAGCTATCTGCATACGTTCTATTTTCAGAGCAGGGCTGCTGGAGGCTCCGTGCTCGGACGCCCAAAGCTACGTTTGAAGTTTGATTTTTTCAAGACAAGCAAGCGGCCCCAGTCTCTGTGCCTCTGTGCGAGCAGTGCCATGGGCAGATGAGGCTGAGCAACAGCTTTCCAGGCTAGCTCTTTCTGGCTGCCAGCTATCTGCAGACGTTCGCATTTTCAGAGCAGGGCTGCTGGAGGCCCCCTGCACGGACACCCTAAGGTACGTTTGAAGTTTCATTTAGCAACACAAGCAAGCAGCCGCAGTCTCTGTGCCTCTGTGCGAGCAGTGCCATGGGCAGATGAGGCTGAGCAACAGCTTTCCAGGCTAGCTCTTTATGCCTGCGAGCTATCTGCAGACGTTCGCCTTTACAGAGCAGGGCTGCCGGAGACGCATGGCACGGACAACCTAAGCTACGTTTGAAGTTTGAGGGGGCAAGATAAGCAAGCAGCCACAGTCTCTGTGCCTCTGTGCGAGCAGTGCCATGGGCAGATGAGGCTGAGCAACAGCTTTCCAGGCTAGCTCTTTCTGCCTGCGAGCTATCTGCAGACGTTCGCCTTTTCAGAGCAGGGCTGCCGGAGACGCATGGCACGGACAACCTAAGCTACGTTTTAAGTTTGAGGGGTCAAGAGAAGCAAGCAGCCCCAGTCTCTGTGCCTCTGTGCGAGCAGTGCCATGGGCAGATGAGGCTGAGCAACAGCTTTCCACGCTAGCTCTTTCTGCCTGCGAGCTATCTGCAGACGTTCGCATTTTCGGAGCACTGCTGCTGGAGGCCCCCTGCTCGGACGCCCAAAGCTACGTTTGAAGTTTGAGGGGGCAACACAAGCAAGCAGCCGCAGTCTCTGTGCCTCTGTGCGAGCAGTGCCATGGGCAGATGAGGCTGAGCAACAGCTTTCCAGACTAGCTCTTTTTGGCTGCGAGCTATCTGCAGACGTTCGCATTTTCGGAGCACGGCTGCCGGATTCTCCCTGCACGGAACACCTAAGCTACGTTTAAATATGTGGGGGCAGGAGAAGCAAGCAGCCCCAGTCTCTGTGCCTCTGTGCGAGTAGTGCCATGGGCAGATGAGGCTGAGCAACAGCTTTCCAGGCTAGCTCTTTCTGCCTGCGAGCTATCTGCAGACGTTCGCATTTTCGCAGCAGGGCTGCCGGAGGAGCCCCGCAATGACCCCCAAATATACGTTTGAAGTTGAGGGTGGCAAGACAAGCAAGCAGCCCCAGTCTCTGTGCCTCTGTGCGAGCAGTGCCATGGGCAGATGAGGCTGAGCAACAGCTTTCCAGGCTAGCCCTTTATGCCTGCGAGCTATCTGCAGACGTTCGCCTTTTCAGAGCAGGGCTGCTGGAGGCCCCCTGCTCGGACGCCCAAAGCTACGTTTGAAGTTTGATTTGGAAAGACAAGCAAGCAGCCCCAGTCTCTGTGCCTCTGTGCGAGCAGTGCCATGGGCAGATGAGGCTGAGCAACAACTTTCCAGACTAGCTCTTTCTGCCTGCGAGCTATCTGAATACGTTCATATTTTCGCAGCACGGCTGCCGGAGGCCCCCTGAAGGGACCACCTAAGCTACTTTTGATATTTGAGGGGGCAATACAAGCAAGCAGCCCCAGTCTCTGTGCCTCTGTGCGAGCAGTGCCATGGGCAGATGAGGCTGAGCAACAGCTTTTCATGCTAGCTCTTTCTGGCTGTGAGCTATCTGCAGACGTTCGCCTTTTCAGAGCAGGGCTGCTGGAGGACCCCTGCACGGACACCCTAAGGTACGTATGAAGTTGGAGTTGGCAAGACAAGCAAGCAGCCCCAGTCTCTGTGCCTCTGTGCGAGCAGTGCCATGGGCAGATGAGGCTGAGCAACAGCTTTCCAGGCTAGCTCTTTATGGCTGCGAGCTATCTGCAGACGTTCGCATTTTCAGAGAAGGGCTGCTGGAGGTCCCCTGCTCGGACGCCCAAAGCTACGTTTGAAGTTTGAGGGGGCAACACAAGCAAGCAGCCGCAGTCTCTGTGCCTCTGTGCGAGCAGTGCCATGGGCAGATGAGGCTGAGCAACAGCTTTCCAGGCTAGCTCTTTCTGGCTGCGAGCTATCTGCAGACGTTCGCATTTTCAGAGCAGGGCTGCCGGAGGCTCCGTGCTCGGACGCCCAAAGCTACGTTTGAAGTTTGATTTTTTCAAGACAAGCAAGCGGCCCCAGTCTCTGTGCCTCTGTGCGAGCAGTGCCATGGGCAGATGAGGCTGAGCAACAGCTTTCCAGGCTAGCTCTTTATGGCTGCGAGCTATCTGAATACATTCATATTTTCGCAGCACGGCTGCCGGAGGCCCCCTGAAGGGACCACCTAAGCTACTTTTGATATTTGAGGGGGCAATACAAGCAAGCAGCCCCAGTCTCTGTGCCTCTGTGCGAGCAGTGCCATGGGCAGATGAGGCTGAGCAACAGCTTTCCACGCTAGCTCTTTCTGCCTGCGAGCTATCTGCAGACGTTCGCATTTTCGGAGCACTGCTGCTGGAGGCCCCCTGCTCGGACGCCCAAAGATACGTTTGAAGTTTGAGGGGGCAACACAAGCAAGCAGCCGCAGTCTCTGTGCCTCTGTGCGAGCACTGCCATGGGCAGATGAGGCTGAGCAACAGCTTTCCAGGCTAGCTCTTTCTGGCTGCGAGCTATCTGCAGACGTTCGCATTTTCGGAGCACGGCTGCCGGATTCTCCCTGCACGGAACACCTAAGCTACGTTTCAATATGTGGGGGCAGGAGAAGCAAGCAGCCCCACTCTCTGTGCCTCTGTGCGAGCAGTGCCATGGGCAGATGAGGCTGAGAAACAGCTTTCCAGGCTAGCTCTTTCTGCCTGCGAGCTATCTGCAGACGTTCGCATTTTCGCAGCAGGGCTGCCGGAGGAGCCCCGCAATGACCCCCAAATATATGTTTGAAGTTGAGGGTGGCAAGACAAGCAAGCAGCTCCAGTCTCTGTGCCTCTGTGCGAGCAGTGCCATGGTCAGATGAGGCTGAGCAACAGCTTTCCAGGCTAGCCCTTTATGGCTGCGAGCTATCTGCAGACGTTCGCATTTTCAGAGCAGGGCTGCTGGAGGCCCCCTGCTCGGACGCCCAAAGCTACGTTTGAAGTTTCATTTAGCAACACAAGCAAGCAGCCCCAGTCTCTGTGCCTCTGTGCAAGCAGTGCCATGGGCAGATGAGGCTGAGCAACAGCTTTCCAGGCTAGCTCTTTCTGCCTGCGAGCTATCTGCAGACGTTCGCCTTTACAGAGCAGGGCTGCCGGAGACGCATGGCACAGACAACCTAAGCTACGTTTGAAGTTTAAGGGGGCAAGATAAGCAAGCAGCCCCAGTCTCTGTGCCTCTGTGCGAGCAGTGCCATGGGCAGATGAGGCTGAGCAACAGCTTTCCAGACTAGCTCTTTCTGCCTGCGAGCTATCTGAATACGTTCATATTTTCGCAGCACGGCTGCCGGAGGCCCCCTGAAGGGACCACCTAAGCTACTTTTGAAATTTGAGGGGGCAATACAAGCAAACAGCAACAGTCTCTGTGCCTCTGTGCGAGCAGTGCCATGGGCAGATGAGGCTGAGCAACAGCTTTTCATGCTAGCTCTTTCTGGCTGTGAGCTATCTGCAGACGTTCGCCTTTTCAGAGCAGGGCTGCTGGAGGACCCCTGCACGGACACCCTAAGGTACGTATGAAGTTGGAGTTGGCAAGACAAGCAAGCAGCCCCAGTCTCTGTGCCTCTGTGCGAGCAGTGCCATGGGCAGATGAGGCTGAGCAACAGCTTTCCAGGCTAGCTCTTTATGGCTGCGAGCTATCTGCAGACGTTCGGATTTTCAGAGAAGGGCTGCTGGAGGTCCTCTGCTCGGACGCCCAAAGCTACGTTTGAAGTTTGAGGGGGCAACACAAGCAAGCAGCCGCAGTCTCTGTGCCTCTGTGCGAGCAGTGCCATGGGCAGATGAGGCTGAGCAACAGCTTTCCAGGCTAGCTCTTTCTGGCTGCGAGCTATCTGCAGACGTTCGCATTTTCAGAGCAGGGCTGCCGGAGGCTCCGTGCTCGGACGCCCAAAGCTACGTTTGAAGTTTGATTTTTTCAAGACAAGCAAGCGGCCCCAGTCTCTGTGCCTCTGTGCGAGCAGTGCCATGGGCAGATGAGGCTGAGCAACAGCTTTCCAGGCTAGCTCTTTATGGCTGCGAGCTATCTGAATACATTCATATTTTCGCAGCACGGCTGCCGGAGGCCCCCTGAAGGGACCACCTAAGGTACTTTTGATATTTGAGGGGGCAATACAAGCAAGCAGCCCCAGTCTCTGTGCCTCTGTGCGAGCAGTGCCATGGGCAGATGAGGCTGAGCAACAGCTTTCCACGCTAGCTCTTTCTGCCTGCGAGCTATCTGCAGACGTTCGCATTTTCAGAGAAGGGCTGCCGGAGGCTCCGTGCTCGGACGCCCAAAGCTACTTTTGAAGTTTGATTTGGAAAGACAAGCAAGCAGCCCCAGTCTCTGTGCCTCTGTGCAAGCAGTGCCATGGGCAGATGAGGCTGAGCAACAGCTTTCCAGACTAGCTCTTTCTGCCTGCGAGCTATCTGAATACGTTCATATTTTCGCAGCACGGCTGCCGGAGGCCCCCTGAAGGGACCACCTAAGCTACTTTTGAAATTTGAGGGGGCAATACAAGCAAACAGCAACAGTCTCTGTGCCTCTGTGCGAGCAGTGCCATGGGCAGATGAGGCTGAGCAACAGCTTTTCAGGCTAGCTCTTTATGGCTGCGAGCTATCTGCAGACGTTCGGATTTTCAGAGAAGGGCTGCTGGAGGTCCTCTGCTCGGACGCCCAAAGCTACGTTTGAAGTTTGAGGGGGCAACACAAGCAAGCAGCCGCAGTCTCTGTGCCTCTGTGCGAGCAGTGCCATGGGCAGATGAGGCTGAGCAACAGCTTTCCAGGCTAGCTCTTTCTGGCTGCGAGCTATCTGCAGACGTTCGCATTTTCAGAGCAGGGCTGCCGGAGGCTCCGTGCTCGGACACCCAAAGCTACGTTTGAAGTTTGATTTTTTCAAGACAAGCAAGCGGCCCCAGTCTCTGTGCCTCTGTGCGAGCAGTGCCATGGGCAGATGAGGCTGAGCAACAGCTTTCCAGGCTAGCTCTTTATGGCTGCGAGCTATCTGAATACATTCATATTTTCGCAGCACGGCTGCCGGAGGCCCCCTGAAGGGACCACCTAAGCTACTTTTGATATTTGAGGGGGCAATACAAGCAAGCAGCCCCAGTCTCTGTGCCTCTGTGCGAGCAGTGCCATGGGCAGATGAGGCTGAGCAACAGCTTTCCACGCTAGCTCTTTCTGCCTGCGAGCTATCTGCAGACGTTCGCATTTTCGGAGCACTGCTGCTGGAGGCCCCCTGCTCGAACGCCCAAAGCTACGTTTGAAGTTTGAGGGGGCAACACAAGCAAGCAGCCGCAGTCTCTGTGCCTCTGTGCGAGCAGTGCCATGGGCAGATGAGGCTGAGCAACAGCTTTCCAGACTAGCTCTTTCTGGCTGCGAGCTATCTGCAGACGTTCGCATTTTCGGAGCACGGCTGCCGGATTCTCCCTGCACGGAACACCTAAGCTACGTTTAAATATGTGGGGGCAGGAGAAGCAAGCAGCCCCAGTCTCTGTGCCTCTGTGCGAGCAGTGCCATGGGCAGATGAGGCTGAGAAACAACTTTCCAGGCTAGCTCTTTCTGCCTGCGAGCTATCTGCAGACGTTTGCATTTTCGCAGCAGGGCTGCCGGAGGAGCCCCGCAATGACCCCCAAATATATGTTTGAAGTTGAGGGTGGCAAGACAAAAGAGCAGCCCCAGTCTCTGTGCCTCTGTGCGAGCAGTGCCATGGGCAGATGAGGCTGAGCAACAGCTTTCCAGGCTAGCCCTTTATGGCTGCGAGCTATCTGCAGACGTTCGCATTTTCAGAGCAGGGCTGCTGGAGGCCCCCTGCTCGGACGCCCAAAGCTGCGTTTGAAGTTTCATTTAGCAACACAAGCAAGCAGCCCCAGTCTCTGTGCCTCTGTGCAAGCAGTGCCATGGGCAGATGAGGCTGAGCAACAGCTTTCCAGGCTAGCTCTTTCTGCCTGCGAGCTATCTGCAGACGTTCGCCTTTACAGAGCAGGGCTGCCGGAGACGCATGGCACGGACAACCTAAGCTACGTTTGAAGTTTAAGGGGGCAAGATAAGCAAGCAGCACCAGTCTCTGTGCCTCTGTGCGAGCAGTGCCATGGGCAGATGAGGCTGAGCAACAGCTTTCCAGGCTAGCTCTTTCTGCCTGCGAGCTATCTGCAGACGTTCGCCTTTTCAGAGAAGGGCTGCCGGAGGCTCCGTGCTCGGACGCCCAAAGCTACGTTTGAAGTTTGATTTGGAAAGACAAGCAAGCAGCCCCAGTCTCTGTGCCTCTGTGCGAGCAGTGCCATGGGCAGATAAGGCTGAGCAACAGCTTTCCAGACTAGCTGTTTCTGCCTGCGAGCTATCTGAATACGTTCATGTTTTCGCAGCACGGCTGCCGGAGGCCCCCTGAAGGGACCACCTAAGCTACTTTTGAAATTTGAGGGGGCAATACAAGCAAACAGCAACAGTCTCTGTGCCTCTGTGCGAGCAGTGCCATGGGCAGATGAGGCTGAGCAACAGCTTTTCATGTTACCTCTTTCTGGCTGTGAGCTATCTGCAGACGTTCGCCTTTTCAGAGCAGGGCTGCTGGAGGACCCCTGCACGGACACCCTAAGGTACGTATGAAGTTGGAGTTGGCAAGACAAGCAAGCAGCCCCAGTCTCTGTGCCTCTGTGCGAGCAGTGCCATGGGCAGATGAGGCTGAGCAACAGCTTTCCAGGCTAGCTCTTTATGGCTGCGAGCTATCTGCAGACGTTTGGATTTTCAGAGAAGGGCTGCTGGAGGTCCTCTGCTCGGACGCCCAAAGCTACGTTTGAAGTTTGAGGGGGCAACACAAGCAAGCAGCCGCAGTCTCTGTGCCTCTGTGCGAGCAGTGCCATGGGCAGATGAGGCTGAGCAACAGCTTTCCAGGCTAGCTCTTTCTGGCTGCGAGGTATCTGCAGACGTTCGCATTTTCAGAGCAGGGCTGCCGGAGGCTCCGTGCTCGGACGCCCAAAGCTACGTTTGAAGTTTGATTTTTTCAAGACAAGCAAGCGGCCCCAGTCTCTGTGCCTCTGTGCGAGCAGTGCCATGGGCAGATGAGGCTGAGCAACAGCTTTCCAGGCTAGCTCTTTCTGCCTGCGAGCTATCTGAATACATTCATATTTTCGCAGCACGGCTGCCGGAGGCCCCCTGAAGGGACCACCTAAGCTACTTTTGATATTTGAGGGGGCAATACAAGCAAGCAGCCCCAGTCTCTGTGCCTCTGTGCGAGCAGTGCCATGGGCAGATGAGGCTGAGCAACAGCTTTCCACGCTAGCTCTTTCTGCCTGCGAGCTATCTGCAGACGTTCGCATTTTCAGAGAAGGGCTGCCGTAGGCTCCGTGCTCGGACGCCCAAAGCTACTTTTGAAGTTTGATTTGGAAAGACAAGCAAGCAGCCCCAGTCTCTGTGCCTCTGTGCAAGCAGTGCCATGGGCAGATGAGGCTGAGCAACAGCTTTCCAGACTAGCTCTTTCTGCCTGCGAGCTATCTGAATACGTTCATATTTTCGCAGCACGGCTGCCGGAGGCCCCCTGAAGGGACCACCTAAGCTACTTTTGAAATTTGAGGGGGCAATACAAGCAAACAGCAACAGTCTCTGTGCCTCTGTGCGAGCAGTGCCATGGGCAGATGAGGCTGAGCAACAGCTTTCCAGGCTAGCTCTTTATGGCTGCGAGCTATCTGCAGACGTTCGGATTTTCAGAGAAGGGCTGCTGGAGGTCCTCTCCTCGGACGCCCAAAGCTACGTTTGAAGTTTGAGGGGGCAACACAAGCAAGCAGCCGCAGTCTCTGTGCCTCTGTGCGAGCAGTGCCATGGGCAGATGAGGCTGAGCAACAGCTTTCCAGGCTAGCTCTTTCTGGCTGCGAGCTATCTGCAGACGTTCGCATTTTCAGAGCAGGGCTGCCGGAGGCTCCGTGCTCGGAACACCTAAGCTACGTTTAAATATGTGGGGGCAGGAGAAGCAAGCAGCCCCAGTCTCTGTGCCTCTGTGCGAGCAGTGCCATGGGCAGATGAGGCTGAGAAACAACTTTCCAGGCTAGCTCTTTCTGCCTGCGAGCTATCTGCAGACGTTTGCATTTTCGCAGCAGGGCTGCCGGAGGAGCCCCGCAATGACCCCCAAATATATGTTTGAAGTTGAGGGTGGCAAGACAAAAGAGCAGCCCCAGTCTCTGTGCCTCTGTGCGAGCAGTGCCATGGGCAGATGAGGCTGAGCAACAGCTTTCCAGGCTAGCCCTTTATGGCTGCGAGCTATCTGCAGACGTTCGCATTTTCAGAGCAGGGCTGCTGGAGGCCCCCTGCTCGGACGCCCAAAGCTACGTTTGAAGTTTCATTTAGCAACACAAGCAAGCAGCCCCAGTCTCTGTGCCTCTGTGCAAGCAGTGCCATGGGCAGATGAGGCTGAGCAACAGCTTTCCAGGCTAGCTCTTTCTGCCTGCGAGCTATCTGCAGACGTTCGCCTTTACAGAGCAGGGCTGCCGGAGACGCATGGCACGGACAACCTAAGCTACGTTTGAAGTTTAAGGGGGCAAGATAAGCAAGCAGCCCCAGTCTCTGTGCCTCTGTGCGAGCAGTGCCATGGGCAGATGAGGCTGAGCAACAGCTTTCCAGGCTAGCTCTTTCTGCCTGCGAGCTATCTGCAGACGTTCGCATTTTCAGAGAAGGGCTGCCGGAGGCTCCGTGCTCGGACGCCCAAAGCTACGTTTGAAGTTTGATTTGGAAAGACAAGCAAGCAGCCCCAGTCTCTGTGCCTCTGTGCGAGCAGTGCCATGGGCAGATGAGGCTGAGCAACAGCTTTCCAGACTAGCTCTTTCTGCCTGCGAGCTATCTGAATACGTTCATATTTTCGCAGCACGGCTGCCGGAGGCCCCCTGAAGGGACCACCTAAGCTACTTTTGAAATTTGAGGGGGCAATACAAGCAAACAGCAACAGTCTCTGTGCCTCTGTGCGAGCAGTGCCATGGGCAGATGAGGCTGAGCAACAGCTTTTCATGCTAGCTCTTTCTGGCTGTGAGCTATCTGCAGACGTTCGCCTTTTCAGAGCAGGGCTGCTGGAGGACCCCTGCACGGACACCCTAAGGTACGTATGAAGTTGGAGTTGGCAAGACAAGCAAGCAGCCCCAGTCTCTGTGCCTCTGTGCGAGCAGTGCCATGGGCAGATGAGGCTGAGCAACAGCTTTCCAGACTAGCTCTTTCTGGCTGCGAGCTATCTGCAGACGTTCGCATTTTCGGAGCACGGCTGCCGGATTCTCCCTGCACGGAACACCTAAGCTACGTTTAAATATGTGGGGGCAGGAGAAGCAAGCAGCCCCAGTCTCTGTGCCTCTGTGCGAGCAGTGCCATGGGCAGATGAGGCTGAGAAACAGCTTTCCAGGCTAGCTCTTTCTGCCTGCGAGCTATCTGCAGATGTTCGCATTTTCGCAGCAGGGCTGCCGGAGGAGCCCCGCAATGACCCCCAAATATATGTTTGAAGTTGAGGGTGGCAAGACAAGCAAGCAGCCCCAGTCTCTGTGCCTCTGTGCGAGCAGTGCCATGGGCAGATGAGGCTGAGCAACAGCTTTCCAGGCTAGCCCTTTATGGCTGCGAGCTATCTGCAGACGTTCGCATTTTCAGAGAAGGGCTGCCGGAAGCTCCGTGCTCGGACGCCCAAAGCTACGTTTGAAGTTTGATTTGGAAAGACAAGCAAGCAGCCCCAGTCTCTGTGACTCTGTGCGAGCAGTGCCATGGGCAGATGAGGCTGAGCAACAGCTTTCCAGACTAGCTCTTTCTGCCTGCGAGCTATCTGAATACGTTCATGTTTTCGCAGCACGGCTGCCGGAGGCCCCCTGAAGGGACCACCTAAGCTACTTTTGAAATTTGAGGGGTCAATACAAGCAAACAGCAACAGTCTCTGTGCCTCTGTGCGAGCAGTGCCATGGGCAGATGAGGCTGAGCAACAGCTTTTCATGCTAGCTCTTTCTGGCTGTGAGCTATCTGCAGACGTTCGCCTTTTCAGAGCAGGGCTGCTGGAGGACCCCTGCACGGACACCCTAAGGTACGTATGAAATTGGAGTTGGCAAGACAAGCAAGCAGCCCCAGTCTCTGTGCCTCTGTGCGAGCAGTGCCATGGGCAAATGAGGCTGAGCAACAGCTTTCCAGGCTAGCTCTTTATGGCTGCGAGCTATCTGCAGACGGTCGCATTTTCAGAGAAGGGCTGCTGGAGGTCCCCTGCTCGGACGCCCAAAGCTACGTTTGAAGTTTGAGGGGGCAACACAAGCAAGCAGCCGCAGTCTCTGTGCCTCTGTGCGAGCAGTGCCATGGGCAGATGAGGCTGAGCAACAGCTTTCCAGGCTAGCTCTTTCTGGCTGCGAGCTATCTGCAGACGTTCGCATTTTCAGAGCAGGGCTGCCGGAGGCTCCGTGCTCGGACGCCCAAAGCTACGTTTGAAGTTTGATTTTTTCAAAACAAGCAAGCGGCCCCAGTCTCTGTGCCTCTGTGCGAGCAGTGCCATGGGCAGATAAGGCTGAGCAACAGCTTTCCAGGCTAGCTCTTTATGGCTGCGAGCTATCTGAATACATTCATATTTTCGCACCACGGCTGCCGGAGGCCCCCTGAAGGGACCACCTAAGCTACTTTTGATATTTGAGGGGGCAATACAAGCAAGCAGCCCCAGTCTCTGTGCCTCTGTGCGAGCAGTGCCATGGGCAGATGAGGCTGAGCAACAGCTTTCCAGGCTAGCTCTTTCTGGCTGCGAGCTATCTGCAGACGTTAGCATTTTCGGAGCACTGCTGCTGGAGGCTCCCTGCTCGGACGCCCAAATCTACGTTTGAAGTTTGAGGGGGCAACACAAGCAAGCAGCCGCAGTCTCTGTGCCTCTGTGCGAGCAGTGCCATGGGCAGATGAGGCTGAGAAACAGCTTTCCAGACTAGCTCTTTCTGGCTGCGAGCTATCTGCAGACGTTCGCATTTTCAGAGCAGGGCTGCTGGAGGCCCCCTGGACGGACACCCTAAGGAACGTTTGAAGTTGGGGTTGGCAAGACAAGCAAGCAGCCCCAGTCTCTGTGCCTCTGTGCGAGCAGTGCCATGGCAGATGAGGCTGAGCAAGAGCTTTCTAGGCTAGCTCTTTATGGCTGCGAGCTATCTGCAGACGTTCGCATTTTCAGAGCAGGGCTGCCGGAGGCCCCCTGCACGAATGCCCAAAGCTACGTTTGAACTTTGAGGGGGCAAGAGAAGCAAGCAGCCCCAATCTCTGTGCCTCTGTGCAAGCAGTGCAACGGGCAGATGAGGCTGAGCAACAGCTTTTCAGGCTAGCTCTTTATGCCTGCGAGCTATCTGCAGACGTTCGCCTTTTCAGAGCAGGGCTGCCGGAGACGCATGGCACGGACAACCTAAGCTACGTTTTAAGTTTGAGGGGTCAAGAGAAGCAAGCAGCCCCAGTCTCTGTGCCTCTGTGCAAGCAGTGCCATGCGCAGATGAGGCTGAGCAACAGCTTTCCAGGCTAGCTCTTTATGGCTGCGAGCTATCTGCAGACATTCGCATTTTGGGAGCAGGGCTGCCAGAGGCTCCGTGCTCGGACGCCCAAAGCTACGTTTGAAGTTTGATTTTTTCAAGACAAGCAAGCTGCCCCAGTCTCTGTGCCTCTGTGCGAGCAGTGCCATGGGCAGATGAGGCTGAGCAACAGCTTTCCAGGCTAGCTCTTTCTGCCTGCGAGCTATTTGAATACATTCATATTTTCGCAGCACGGCTGCCGGAGGCCCCCTGAAGGGACCACCTAAGCTACCTTTGAAATTTGAGGGGGCAAAACAAGCAAGCAGCCCCAGTCTCTGTGCCTCTGTGCGAGCAGTGCCATGGGCAGATGAGGCTGACCAACAGCTTTCCAGGCTAGCTCTTTCTGCCTGCGAGCTATCTGCAGACGGTCATATTTTCGCAGCACAGCTGCTGGAGACCCCCTCACGGAACAACTAAATACGTTTGAAGTTTGAGGGGCCAATACAAGCAAGCAGCCCCAGTCTCTGTGCCTCTGTGCGAGCAGTGCCATGGGCAGATGAGGCTGAGAAACAGCTTTCCAGGCTAGCTCTTTCTGCCTGCGAGGTATCTGCAGACGTTCGCATTTTGGGAGCAGGGTTGCTTGTGCCCCCTGCACGGACCACGTAAATTACGTTTGAATTTTGGAGGTGGCAAGACAAGCAAGCAGCCCCAGTCTCTGTGCCTCTGTGCGAGCAGTGCCATGGGCAGATGAGGCTGAGCAACAGCTTTCCATGCTAGCTCTTTCTGGCTGCGAGCTATCTGCAGACGTTCGCATTTTCAGAGCAGAGCTGCCGAAACGGATGACACGGACAACCTAAGATACGTTTGAAGTTTGAGGGGGCAAGAGAAGCAAGCAGCCCCAGTCTCTCTGCCTCTGTGCGAGCAGTGCCATGGGCAGATGAGGCTGAGCAACAGCTTTCCAGGCTAGCTCTTTCTGCCTGCGAGCTATCTGCAGACGTTCGCATTTTCAGAGCAGGGCTGCTGGTGGCTCCCTGCACGGACACCCTAAGGTACGTTTGAAGTTGGGGTTGGCAAGACAAGCAAGCGGCCCCAGTCTCTGTGCCTCTGTGCGAGCAGTGCCATGGGCAGATGAGGCTGAGCAACAGCTTTCCAGGCTAGCTCTTTCTGGCTGCGACCTGTCTGCAGACGTTCGCATTTTCAGAGCAGGGCTGCTGGAGGCCCCCTGCTCGGACACCCAAATCTACGTTTGAAGTTTGATTTGGCAACACAAGCAAGCAGCCCCAGTCTCTGTGCCTCTGTGCGAGCAGTGCCATGGGCAGATGAGGCTGAGCAACAGCTTTCCAGGCTAGCTCTTTCTGCCTGCGAGCTATCTGCATACGGTCATATTTTCGCAGCACAGCTGCTGGAGACCCCCTGCACGGAACAACTAAATACGTTTGAAGTTTGAGGGGCCAATACAAGCAAGCAGCCCCAGTCTCTGTGCCTCTGTGCGAGCAGTGCCATGGGCAGATGAGGCTGAGAAACAGCTTTCCAGGCTAGCTCTTTCTGCCTGCGAGCTATCTGCAGACGTTCGCATTTTGGGAGCAGGGTTGCTTGTGCCCCCTGCACGGACCACGTAAATTACGTTTGAATTTTGGAGGTGGCAAGACAAGCAAGCAGCCCCAGTCTCTGTGCCTCTGTGCGAGCAGTGCCATGGGCAGATGAGGCTGAGCAACAGCTTTCCAGGCTAGCTCTTTCTGCCTGCGAGCTATCTGCAGACGTTCGCATTTTCAGAGCAGGGCTGCTGGAGGCCCCCTGCACGGACACACTAATGTACGTTTGAAGTTGGGGTTGGCAAGACAAGCAAGCAGCCCCAGTCTCTGTGCCTCTGTGCGAGCAGTGCCAAGGGCAGATGAGGCTGAGCAACAGCTTTCCAGGCTAGCTATTTCTGCCTGCGAGCTATCTGCAGACGTTCGCAGTTTCAGAGCAGGGCTGCCGGAAGCCCCCTGCACGGATGCCCAAAGATGCGTTTGAAGTTTGAGGGGGCAAGACAAGCAAGCAGCCCCAATCTCTGTGCCTCTGTGCGAGCAGTGCCATGGGCAGATGAGGCTGAGAAACAGCTTTTCAGGCTAGCTCTTTCTGCCTGCGAGCTACCTGCAGACGTTCGCCTTTACAGAGCAGGGCTGCCGGAGACGCATGGCACGGACAACCTAAGATACGTTTGAAGTTTGAGGGGGCAAGATAAGCAAGCAGCCCCAGTCTCTGTGCCTCTGTGCGAGCAGTGCCATGGGCAGATGAGGCTGAGCAACAGCTTTCCAGGCTAGCTGTTTCTGGCTGCGAGCTATTTGAATACGTTCATATTTTCAGAGCAGGGCTGCCGGAGGCCCACTGCACGGATGCCCAAAGCTACGTTTGAAGTTTGAGAGGGCAAGACAAGCAAGCAGCCCCAGTCTCTGTGCCTCTGTGCGAGCAGTGCCATGGGCAGATGAGGCTGAGCAACAGCTTTCCAGGCTAGCTTTTTCTGCCTGCGAGCTATCTGCAGACGTTCGCATTTTCAGAGCTGGGCTGCCGGAGGCTCCGTGCTCGGACGCCCAAAGGTACGTTTTAAGTTTGATTTGGCAAGACAAGCAAGCAGCCCCAGTCTCTGTGCCTCTGTGCGAGCAGTGCCATGGGCAGATGAGGCTGAGCAACAGCTTTCCAGACTAGCTCTTTCTGCCTGCGAGGTATCTGAATACGTTCATATTATCGCAGCACGACTGCCGGGGCCCCCCTAAAGGGACCACCTAAGCTTCTTTTGAAATTTGAGGGGGCAATACAAGCAAACACCCCAGTCTCTGTGCCTCTGTGCGAGCAGTGCCATGGGCAGATGAGGCTGAGCAACAGCTTTCCAGGCTAGCTCTTTCTGGCTGAGAGCTATCTGCAGACGTTCGCATTTTGGGAGCAGGGCTGCTGGAGGCCCCCTGCACGGACACCCTAAGGTACGTTTGAAGTTGGGGTTGGCAAGACAAGCAAGCAGCCCCAGTCTCTGTGCCTCTGTGCGAGCAGTGCCATGGGCAGATGAGGCTGAGCAACAGCTTTCCAGGCTAGCTCTTTATGCCTGCGAGCTATCTGCAGACATTCGCCTTTACAGAGCTGGGCTGCCGGAGACGCATGGCATGGACAACCTAAACTACTTTTGAAGTTTGAGAGGGCAAGATAAGCAAGCAGCCCCAGTCTCTGTGCCTCTGTCCGAGCAGTGCCATGGGCAGATGAGGCTGAGCAACAGCTTTCCAGGCTAGCTCTTTCTGCCTGCGAGCTATCTGCAGACGTTCGCATTTTGGGAGCAGGGTTGCTTGTGCCCCCTGCACGGACCACGTAAATTAAGTTTGAATTTTGGAGGTGGCAAGACAAGCCAGCAGCCCCAGGCTCTGTGCCTCTGTGCAAGCAGTGCCATGGGCGGATGAGGCTGAGCAACAGCTTTCCAGGCTAGCTCTTTCTGGCTGCGAGCTATCTGCAGACGTTCGCCTTTTCAGAGCAGGGCTGCTGGAAACAGCTGGCACGGACACCCTAAGGTATGTTTGAAGTTGGGGTTGGCAAGACAAGCAAGCAGCCCCAGTCTCTGTGCCTCTGTGCGAGCAGTGCCATGGGCAGATGAGGCTGAGCAACAGCTTTCCAGGCTAGCTCTTTCTGCCTGCGAGCTATCTGCATACGGTCATATTTTCGCAGCACAGCTGCTGGAGACCCCCTGCACGGAACAACTAGATACGTTTGAAGTTTGAGGGGCCAATACAAGCAAGCAGCCCCAGTCTCTGTGCCTCTGTGCGAGCAGTGCCATGGGCAGATGAGGCTGAGAAACAGCTTTCCAGGCTAGCTCTTTCTGCCTGCGAGCTATCTGCAGACGTTCGCATTTTGGGAGCAGGGTTGCTTGTGCCCCCTGCACGGACCACGTAAATTACGTTTGAATTTTGGAGGTGGCAAGACAAGCAAGCAGCCGCAGTCTCTGTGCCTCTGTGCGAGCAGTGCCATGGGCAGATGAGGCTGAGAAACAGCTTTCCAGGCTAGCTCTTTCTGCCTGCGAGCTATCTGCAGACGTTCGCATTTTCAGAGCAGGGCTGCTGGAGGCCCCCTGCACGGACACACTAATGTACGTTTGAAGTTGGGGTTGGCAAGACAAGCAAGCAGCCCCAGTCTCTGTGCCTCTGTGCGAGCAGTGCCAAGGGCAGAGGCTGAGCAACAGCTTTCCAGGCTAGCTCTTTCTGGCTGCGAGCTATCTGCAGACGTTCGCAGTTTCAGAGCAGGGCTGCCGGAAGCCCCCTGCACGGATGCCCAAAGATGCGTTTGAAGTTTGAGGGGGCAAGACAAGCAAGCAGCCCCAATCTCTGTGCCTCTGTGCGAGCAGTGCCATGGGCAGATGAGGCTGAGAAACAGCTTTTCAGGCTAGCTCTTTCTGCCTGCGAGCTACCTGCAGACGTTCGCCTTTACAGAGCAGGGCTGCCGGAGACGCATGGCACGGACAACCTAAGATACGTTTGAAGTTTGAGGGGGCAAGATAAGCAAGCAGCCCCAGTCTCTGTGCCTCTGTGCGAGCAGTGCCATGGGCAGATGAGGCTGAGCAACAGCTTTCCAGTCTAGCTGTTTCTGGCTGCGAGCTATTTGAATACGTTCATATTTTCAGAGCAGGGCTGCCGGAGGCCCACTGCACGGATGCCCAAAGCTACGTTTGAAGTTTGAGAGGGCAAGACAAGCAAGCAGCCCCAGTCTCTGTGCCTCTGTGCGAGCAGTGCCATGGGCAGATGAGGCTGAGCAACAGCTTTCCAGGCTAGCTTTTTCTGCCTGCGAGCTATCTGCAGACGTTCGCATTTTCAGAGCTGGGCTGCCGGAGGCTCCGTGCTCGGACGCCCAAAGGTACGTTTTAAGTTTGATTTGACAAGAGAAGCAAGCAGCCCCAGTCTCTGTGCCTCTGTGCGAGCAGTGCCATGGGCAGATGAGGCTGAGCAACAGCTTTCCAGACTAGCTCTTTCTGCCTGCGAGGTATCTGAATACGTTCATATTATCGCAGCACGACTGCCGGGGGCCCCCTAAAGGGACCACCTAAGCTTCTTTTGAAATTTGAGGGGGCAATACAAGCAAACAGCCCCAGTCTCTGTGCCTCTGTGCGAGCAGTGCCATGGGCAGATGAGGCTGAGCAACAGCTTTCCAGGCTAGCTCTTTCTGCCTGCGAGCTATCTGCAGACGTTCGCATTTTCAGAGCAGGGCTGCTGGAGGCCTCCTGCACGGACACCCTAAGGTACGTTTGAAGTTGGGGTTGGCAAGACAAGCAAGCAGCCCCAGTCTCTGTGCCTCTGTGCGAGCAGTGCCATGGGCAGATGAGGCTGAGCAACAGCTTTCCAGGCTAGCTCTTTCTGCCTGCGAGCTATCTGCAGACGTTCGCATTTTCAGAGCAGGGCTGCTGGAGGCCCCCTGCTCGGACACCCAAAGCTACGTTTGAAGTTTGATTTGGCAACACAAGCAAGCAGCCCCAGTCTCTGTGCCTCTGTGCGAGCAGTGCCATGGGCAGATGAGGCTGAGCAACAGCTTTCCAGGCTAGCTCTTTATGCCTGCGAGCTATCTGCAGACATTCGCCTTTACAGAGCAGGGCTGCCGGAGACGCATGGCATGGACAACCTAAACTACTTTTGAAGTTTGAGAGGGCAAGATAAGCAAGCAGCCCCAGTCTCTGTGCCTCTGTGCGAGCAGTGCCATGGGCAGATGAGGCTGAGCAACAGCTTTCCAGGCTAGCTCTTTATGCCTGCGAGCTATCTGCAGACGTTCGCCTTTTCAGAGCAGGGCTGCCGTAGACGCATGGCACGGACAACCTAAGTTACGTTTGAAGTTGGGGTTGGCAAGACAAGCAAGCGGCCCCAGTCTCTGTGCCTCTGTGCGAGCAGTGCCATGGGCAGATGAGGCTGAGCAACAGCTTTCCAGGCTAGCTCTTTCTGGCTGCGACCTGTCTGCAGACGTTCGCATTTTCAGAGCAGGGCTGCTGGAGGCCCCCTGCTCGGACGCCCAAATCTACGTTTGAAGTTTGATTTGGCAACACAAGCAAGCAGCCCCAGTCTCTGTGCCTCTGTGCGAGCAGTGCCATGGGCAGATGAGGCTGAGCAACAGCTTTCCAGACTAGCTCTTTCTGCCTGCGAGCTATCTGAATACGTTCATATTTTCGCAGCACGGCTGCCGGAGACCCCCTGCACGGAACACCTAAATAGGTTTGACGTTTGAGGGGCCAATACAAGCAAGCAGCCCCAGTCTCTGTGCCTCTGTGCGAGCAGTGCCATGGGCAGATGAGGCTGAGAAACAGCTTTCCAGACTAGCTCTTTATGGCTGCGAGCTATCTGCAGACGTTCGCCTTTTCAGAGCAGGGCTGCCGGAGGCCCCCTGCACGGACACCCTAAGGTACGTATGAATTTGGGGTTGGCAAGACAAGCAAGCAGCCCCAGTCTCTGAGCCTCTGTGCGAGCAGTGCCATGGGCAGATGAGGCTGAGCAACAGCTTTCCAGGCTAGCTCTTTCTGGCTGCGAGCTGTCTGCAGACATTCGCATTTTCAGAGCAGGGCTGCTGGAGGCCCCCTGCTAGGACGCCCAAAGCTACGTTTGAAGTTTGAGGGTGTAAGACAAGCAAGCAGCCCATTCTCTGTGCCTCTGTGCGAGCAGTGCCATGGGCAGATGAGGCTGAGCAACAGCTTTCCAGGCTAGCTCTTTCTGGCTGCGAGCTATCTGCAGACGTTCGCATTTTGGGAGCAGGGTTGCTTGTGCCCCCTGCACGGAACACGTAAATTACGTTTGAATTTTGGAGGTGGCAAGACAAGCAAGCAGCCCCAGTCTCTGTGCCTCTGTGCGAGCAGTGCCATGGGCAGATGAGGCTGAGCAACAGCTTTCCATGCTAGCTCTTTCTGGCTGCGAGCTATCTGCAGACGTTCGCATTTTCAGAGCAGAGCTGCCTAAACGGATGGCACGGACAACCTAAGATACTTTTGAAGTTTGAGTGGGCAAGAGAAGCAAGCAGCCCCAGTCTCTCTGCCTCTGTGCGAGCAGTGCCATGGGCAGATGAGGCTGAGCAACAGCTTTCCAGGCTAGCTCTTTCTGCCTGCGAGCTATCTGCAGACGTTCGCATTTTCAGAGCAGGGCTGCTGGAGGCCCTCTGCGCGGACACCCTAAGGTACGTTTGAAGTTGGGGTTGGCAAGACAAGCAAGCGGCCCCAGTCTCTGTGCCTCTGTGCGAGCAGTGCCATGGGCAGATGAGGCTGAGCAACAGCTTTCCAGGCTAGCTCTTTCTGGCTGCGACCTTTCTGCAGACGTTCGCATTTTCAGAGCATGGCTGCTGGAGGCCCCCTGCTCGGACGCCCAAATCTACGTTTGAAGTTTGATTAGGCAACACAAGCAAGCAGCCCCAGTCTCTGTGCCTCTGTGCGAGCAGTGCCATGGGCAGATGAGGCTGAGCAACAGCTTTCCAGGCTAGCTCTTTCTGCCTGCGAGCTATCTGCATACGGTCATATTTTCGCAGCACAGCTGCTGGAGACCCCCTGCACGGAACACCTAAATAGGTTTGACGTTTGAGGGGCCAATACAAGCAAGCAGCCCCAGTCTCTGTGCCTCTGTGCGAGCAGTGCCATGGGCAGATGAGGCTGAGCAACAGCTTTTCATGCTAGCTCTTTCAGGCTGTGAGCTATCTGCAGACGTTCGCCTTTTCAGAGCAGGGCTGTCGGAGGAGCCCCGCAATGACCCCCAAATATACGTTTGAAGTTGAGGGTGGCAAGACAAGCCAGCAGCCCCAGTCTCTGTGCCTCTGTGCGAGCAGTGCCATGGGCAGATGAGGCTGAGCAACAGCTTTCCAGGCTAGCCCTTTCTACCTGCGAGCTATCTGCAGACGTTCGCATTTTCAAAGCAGGGCTGCCGGAGGCCCCCTGCTCGGACGCCCAAATCTTTTTTTGAAGTTTGATTTGGCAAGACAAGCAAGCGGCCCCTGTCTCTGTGCCTCTGTGCGAGCAGTGCCATGGGCAGATGAGGCTGAGCAACAGCTTTCCAGACTAGCTCTTTCTGCCTGCGAACTATCTGCAGACGTTCGCCTTTACAGAGCAGGGCTGCCGGAGACGCATGTCACGGACACCCTAAGCTACGTTTGAAGTTTGAGAGGGCAAGATAAGCAAGCAGCCCCAGTCTCTGTGCCTCTGTGCGAGCAGTGCCATGCGCAGATGAGGCTGAGCAACAGCTTTCCAGGCTAGCTCTTTATGCCTGTGAGCTATCTGCAGATGTTCGCCTTTTCAGAGCAGGTCTGCCGGAGACGCATGGCACGGACAACCTAAGCTACGTTTGAAGTTTGAGGGGTCAAGACAAGCAAGCAGCCCCAGTCTCTGTGCCTCTGTGCGAGCAGTGCCATGGGCAGATGAGGCTGAGAAACAGCTTTCCAGACTAGCTCTTTATGGCTGCGAGCTATCTGCAGACGTTCGCCTTTTCAGAGCAGGGCTGCCGGAGGCCCCCTGCACGGATGCCCAAAGCTACATTTGAAGTTTGAGAGGGCAAGACAAGCAAGCAGCCCCAGTCTCTGAGCCTCTGTGCGAGCAGTGCCATGGGCAGATGAGGCTGAGCAACAGCTTTCCAGGCTAGCTCTTTCTGGCTGCGAGCTGTCTGCAGACATTCGCATTTCCAGAGCAGGGCTGCTGGAGGCCCCCTGCTAGGACGCCCAAAGCTACGTTTGAAGTTTGAGGGGGTAAGACAAGCAAGCAGCCCATTCTCTGTGCCTCTGTGCGAGCAGTGCCATGGGCAGATGAGGCTGAGCAACAGCTTTCCAGGCTAGCTCTTTATGGCTGCGAGCTATCTGCAGACGTTCGCATTTTGGGAGCAGGGTTGCTTGTGCCCCCTGCACGGAACACGTAAATTAATTTTGAATTTTGGAGGTGGCAAGACAAGCAAGCAGCCCCAGTCTCTGTGCCTCTGTGCGAGCAGTGCCATGGGCAGATGAGGCTGAGCAACAGCTTTCCAGGCTAGCTCTTTATGGCTGCGAGCTATCTGCAGACGTTCGCTTTTTCAGAGCAGGGCTGCCGAAACGGATGGCACGGACAACCTAAGATACTTTTGAAGTTTGAGTGGGCAAGAGAAGCAAGCAGCCCCAGTCTCTGTGCCTCTGTGCGAGCAGTGCCATGGGCAGATGAGGCTGAGCAACAGCTTTCCAGGCTAGCTCTTTCTGCCTGCGAGCTATCTGCAGACGTTCGCATTTTCAGAGCAGGGCTGCTGGAGGCCCTCTGCACGGACACCCTAAGGTACGTTTGAAGTTGGGGTTGGCAAGACAAGCAAGCGGCCCCAGTCTCTGTGCCTCTGTGCGAGCAGTGCCATGGGCAGATGAGGCTGAGCAACAGCTTTCCAGGCTAGCTCTTTCTGGCTGCGACCTGTCTGCAGACGTTCGCATTTTCAGAGCAGGGCTGCTGGAGGCCCCCTGCTCGGACGCCCAAATCTACGTTTGAAGTTTGATTTGGCAACACAAGCAAGCAGCCCCAGTCTCTGTGCCTCTGTGCGAGCAGTGCCATGGGCAGATGAGGCTGAGCAACAGCTTTCCAGGCTAGCTCTTTCTGCCTGCGAGCTATCTGCATACGGTCATATTTTCGCAGCACAGCTGCTGGAGACCCCCTGCACGGAACACCTAAATAGGTTTGACGTTTGAGGGGCCAATACAAGCAAGCAGCCCCAGTCTCTGTGCCTCTGTGCGAGCAGTGCCATGGGCAGATGAGGCTGAGCAACAGCTTTTCATGCTAGCTCTTTCTGGCTGTGAGCTATCTGCAGACGTTCGCCTTTTCAGAGCAGGGCTGTCGGAGGAGCCCCGCAATGACCCCCAAATATACGTTTGAAGTTGAGGGTGGCAAGACAAGCAAGCAGCCCCAGTCTCTGTGCCTCTGTGCGAGCAGTGCCATGGGCAGATGAGGCTGAGCAACAGCTTTCCAGGCTAGCCCTTTCTGCCTGCGAGCTATCTGCAGACGTTCGCATTTTCGGAGCAGGGCTGCCGGAGGCCCCCTGCTCGGACGCCCAAATCTTTTTTTGAAGTTTGATTTGGCAAGAGAAGCAAGCGGCCCCAGTCTCTGTGCCTCTGTGCGAGCAGTGCCATGGGCAGATGAGGCTGAGCAACAGCTTTCCAGACTAGCTCTTTCTGCCTGCGAGCTATCTGAATACGTTCATATTTTCGCAGCACGGCTGCCGGAGACCCCCTGCACGGAACACCTAAATAGGTTTGACGTTTGAGGGGCCAATACAAGCAAGCAGCCCCAGTCTCTGTGCCTCTGTGCGAGCAGTGCCATGGGCAGATGAGGCTGAGCAACAGCTTTTCATGCTAGCTCTTTCTGGCTGTGAGCTATCTGCAGATGTTTGCCTTTTCAGAGCAGGGCTGCTGGAGGCCCCCTGCTCGGACGCCCAAAGCTACTTTTGAAGTTTGATTTAGCAACACAAGCAAGCAGCCCCAGTCTCTGTGCCTCTGTGCAAGCAGTGCCATGGGCAGATGAGGCTGAGCAACAGCTTTCCAGGCTAGCTCTTTCTGCCTGCGAGCTATCTGCAGACCTTCGCCTTTACAGAGCAGGGCTGCCGGAGACGCATGGCACGGACACCCTAAGCTACGTTTGAAGTTTGAGAGGGCAAGATAAGCAAGCAGCCCCAGTCTCTGTGCCTCTGTGCGAGCAGTGCCATGCGCAGATGAGGCTGAGCAACAGCTTTCCAGGCTAGCTCTTTATGCCTGCGAGCTATCTGCAGACGTTCGCCTTTTCAGAGCAGGTCTGCCGGAGACGCATGGCACGGACAACCTAAGCTACGTTTGAAGTTTGAGGGGTCAAGAGAAGCAAGCAGCCCCAGTCTCTGTGCCTCTGTGCGAGCAGTGCCATGGGCAGATGAGGCTGAGCAACAGCTTTCCAGACTAGCTCTTTATGGCTGCGAGCTATCTGCAGACGTTCGCCTTTTCAGAGCAGGGCTGCCGGAGGCCCCCTGCACGGATGCCCAAAGCTACATTTAAAGTTTGAGAGGGCAAGACAAGCAAGCAGCCCCAGTCTCTGAGCCTCTGTGCGAGCAGTGCCATGGGCAGATGAGGCTGAGCAACAGCTTTCCAGGCTAGCTCTTTCTGGCTGCGAGCTGTCTGCAGACATTCGCATTTTCAGAGCAGGGCTGCTGGAGGCCCCCTGCTAGGACGCCCAAAGCTACGTTTGAAGTTTGAGGGGGTAAGACAAGCAAGCAGCCCATTCTCTGTGCCTCTGTGCGAGCAGTGCCATGGGCAGATGAGGCTGAGCAACAGCTTTCCAGGCTAGCTCTTTATGGCTGCGAGCTATCTGCAGACGTTCGCATTTTGGGAGCAGGGTTGCTTGTGCCCCCTGCACGGAACACGTAAATTACGTTTCAATTTTGGAGGTGGCAAGACAAGCAAGCAGCCCCAGTCTCTGTGCCTCTGTGCGAGCAGTGCCATGGGCAGATGAGGCTGAGCAACAGCTTTCCATGCTAGCTCTTTCTGGCTGCGAGCTATCTGCAGACGTTCGCATTTTCAGAGCAGAGCTGCCTAAACGGATGGCACGGACAACCTAAGATACTTTTGAAGTTTGAGTGGGCAAGAGAAGCAAGCAGCCCCAGTCTCTCTGCCTCTGTGCGAGCAGTGCCATGGGCAGATGAGGCTGAGCAACAGCTTTCCAGGCTAGCTCTTTCTGCCTGCGAGCTATCTGCAGACGTTCGCATTTTCAGAGCAGGGCTGCTGGAGGCCCTCTGCGCGGACACCCTAAGGTACGTTTGAAGTTGGGGTTGGCAAGACAAGCAAGCGGCCCCAGTCTCTGTGCCTCTGTGCGAGCAGTGCCATGGGCAGATGAGGCTGAGCAACAGCTTTCCAGGCTAGCTCTTTCTGGCTGCGACCTTTCTGCAGACGTTCGCATTTTCAGAGCATGGCTGCTGGAGGCCCCCTGCTCGGACGCCCAAATCTACGTTTGAAGTTTGATTAGGCAACACAAGCAAGCAGCCCCAGTCTCTGTGCCTCTGTGCGAGCAGTGCCATGGGCAGATGAGGCTGAGCAACAGCTTTCCAGGCTAGCTCTTTCTGCCTGCGAGCTATCTGCATACGGTCATATTTTCGCAGCACAGCTGCTGGAGACCCCCTGCACGGAACACCTAAATAGGTTTGACGTTTGAGGGGCCAATACAAGCAAGCAGCCCCAGTCTCTGTGCCTCTGTGCGAGCAGTGCCATGGGCAGATGAGGCTGAGCAACAGCTTTTCATGCTAGCTCTTTCAGGCTGTGAGCTATCTGCAGACGTTCGCCTTTTCAGAGCAGGGCTGTCGGAGGAGCCCCGCAATGACCCCCAAATATACGTTTGAAGTTGAGGGTGGCAAGACAAGCCAGCAGCCCCAGTCTCTGTGCCTCTGTGCGAGCAGTGCCATGGGCAGATGAGGCTGAGCAACAGCTTTCCAGGCTAGCCCTTTCTACCTGCGAGCTATCTGCAGACGTTCGCATTTTCAAAGCAGGGCTGCCGGAGGCCCCCTGCTCGGACGCCCAAATCTTTTTTTGAAGTTTGATTTGGCAAGACAAGCAAGCGGCCCCTGTCTCTGTGCCTCTGTGCGAGCAGTGCCATGGGCAGATGAGGCTGAGCAACAGCTTTCCAGACTAGCTCTTTCTGCCTGCGAACTATCTGCAGACGTTCGCCTTTACAGAGCAGGGCTGCCGGAGACGCATGTCACGGACACCCTAAGCTACGTTTGAAGTTTGAGAGGGCAAGATAAGCAAGCAGCCCCAGTCTCTGTGCCTCTGTGCGAGCAGTGCCATGCGCAGATGAGGCTGAGCAACAGCTTTCCAGGCTAGCTCTTTATGCCTGTGAGCTATCTGCAGACGTTCGCCTTTTCAGAGCAGGTCTGCCGGAGACGCATGGCACGGACAACCTAAGCTACGTTTGAAGTTTGAGGGGTCAAGACAAGCAAGCAGCCCCAGTCTCTGTGCCTCTGTGCGAGCAGTGCCATGGGCAGATGAGGCTGAGAAACAGCTTTCCAGACTAGCTCTTTATGGCTGCGAGCTATCTGCAGACGTTCGCCTTTTCAGAGCAGGGCTGCCGGAGGCCCCCTGCACGGATGCCCAAAGCTACATTTGAAGTTTGAGAGGGCAAGACAAGCAAGCAGCCCCAGTCTCTGAGCCTCTGTGCGAGCAGTGCCATGGGCAGATGAGGCTGAGCAACAGCTTTCCAGGCTAGCTCTTTCTGGCTGCGAGCTGTCTGCAGACATTCGCATTTCCAGAGCAGGGCTGCTGGAGGCCCCCTGCTAGGACGCCCAAAGCTACGTTTGAAGTTTGAGGGGGTAAGACAAGCAAGCAGCCCATTCTCTGTGCCTCTGTGCGAGCAGTGCCATGGGCAGATGAGGCTGAGCAACAGCTTTCCAGGCTAGCTCTTTATGGCTGCGAGCTATCTGCAGACGTTCGCATTTTGGGAGCAGGGTTGCTTGTGCCCCCTGCACGGAACACGTAAATTAATTTTGAATTTTGGAGGTGGCAAGACAAGCAAGCAGCCCCAGTCTCTGTGCCTCTGTGCGAGCAGTGCCATGGGCAGATGAGGCTGAGCAACAGCTTTCCAGGCTAGCTCTTTATGGCTGCGAGCTATCTGCAGACGTTCGCTTTTTCAGAGCAGGGCTGCCGAAACGGATGGCACGGACAACCTAAGATACTTTTGAAGTTTGAGTGGGCAAGAGAAGCAAGCAGCCCCAGTCTCTGTGCCTCTGTGCGAGCAGTGCCATGGGCAGATGAGGCTGAGCAACAGCTTTCCAGGCTAGCTCTTTCTGCCTGCGAGCTATCTGCAGACGTTCGCATTTTCAGAGCAGGGCTGCTGGAGGCCCTCTGCACGGACACCCTAAGGTACGTTTGAAGTTGGGGTTGGCAAGACAAGCAAGCGGCCCCAGTCTCTGTGCCTCTGTGCGAGCAGTGCCATGGGCAGATGAGGCTGAGCAACAGCTTTCCAGGCTAGCTCTTTCTGGCTGCGACCTGTCTGCAGACGTTCGCATTTTCAGAGCAGGGCTGCTGGAGGCCCCCTGCTCGGACGCCCAAATCTACGTTTGAAGTTTGATTTGGCAACACAAGCAAGCAGCCCCAGTCTCTGTGCCTCTGTGCGAGCAGTGCCATGGGCAGATGAGGCTGAGCAACAGCTTTCCAGGCTAGCTCTTTCTGCCTGCGAGCTATCTGCATACGGTCATATTTTCGCAGCACAGCTGCTGGAGACCCCCTGCACGGAACACCTAAATAGGTTTGACGTTTGAGGGGCCAATACAAGCAAGCAGCCCCAGTCTCTGTGCCTCTGTGCGAGCAGTGCCATGGGCAGATGAGGCTGAGCAACAGCTTTTCATGCTAGCTCTTTCTGGCTGTGAGCTATCTGCAGACGTTCGCCTTTTCAGAGCAGGGCTGTCGGAGGAGCCCCGCAATGACCCCCAAATATACGTTTGAAGTTGAGGGTGGCAAGACAAGCAAGCAGCCCCAGTCTCTGTGCCTCTGTGCGAGCAGTGCCATGGGCAGATGAGGCTGAGCAACAGCTTTCCAGGCTAGCCCTTTCTGCCTGCGAGCTATCTGCAGACGTTCGCATTTTCGGAGCAGGGCTGCCGGAGGCCCCCTGCTCGGACGCCCAAATCTTTTTTTGAAGTTTGATTTGGCAAGAGAAGCAAGCGGCCCCAGTCTCTGTGCCTCTGTGCGAGCAGTGCCATGGGCAGATGAGGCTGAGCAACAGCTTTCCAGACTAGCTCTTTCTGCCTGCGAGCTATCTGAATACGTTCATATTTTCGCAGCACGGCTGCCGGAGACCCCCTGCACGGAACACCTAAATAGGTTTGACGTTTGAGGGGGCAATACAAGCAAGCAGCCCCAGTCTCTGTGCCTCTGTGCGAGCAGTGCCATGGGCAGATGAGGCTGAGCAACAGCTTTTCATGCTAGCTCTTTCTGGCTGTGAGCTATCTGCAGATGTTTGCCTTTTCAGAGCAGGGCTGCTGGAGGCCCCCTGCTCGGACGCCCAAAGCTACTTTTGAAGTTTGATTTAGCAACACAAGCAAGCAGCCCCAGTCTCTGTGCCTCTGTGCAAGCAGTGCCATGGGCAGATGAGGCTGAGCAACAGCTTTCCAGGCTAGCTCTTTCTGCCTGCGAGCTATCTGCAGACCTTCGCCTTTACAGAGCAGGGCTGCCGGAGACGCATGGCACGGACACCCTAAGCTACGTTTGAAGTTTGAGAGGGCAAGATAAGCAAGCAGCCCCAGTCTCTGTGCCTCTGTGCGAGCAGTGCCATGCGCAGATGAGGCTGAGCAACAGCTTTCCAGGCTAGCTCTTTATGCCTGCGAGCTATCTGCAGACGTTCGCCTTTTCAGAGCAGGTCTGCCGGAGACGCATGGCACGGACAACCTAAGCTACGTTTGAAGTTTGAGGGGTCAAGAGAAGCAAGCAGCCCCAGTCTCTGTGCCTCTGTGCGAGCAGTGCCATGGGCAGATGAGGCTGAGCAACAGCTTTCCAGACTAGCTCTTTATGGCTGCGAGCTATCTGCAGACGTTCGCCTTTTCAGAGCAGGGCTGCCGGAGGCCCCCTGCACGGATGCCCAAAGCTACATTTAAAGTTTGAGAGGGCAAGACAAGCAAGCAGCCCCAGTCTCTGAGCCTCTGTGCGAGCAGTGCCATGGGCAGATGAGGCTGAGCAACAGCTTTCCAGGCTAGCTCTTTCTGGCTGCGAGCTGTCTGCAGACATTCGCATTTTCAGAGCAGGGCTGCTGGAGGCCCCCTGCTAGGACGCCCAAAGCTACGTTTGAAGTTTGAGGGGGTAAGACAAGCAAGCAGCCCATTCTCTGTGCCTCTGTGCGAGCAGTGCCATGGGCAGATGAGGCTGAGCAACAGCTTTCCAGGCTAGCCCTTTATGGCTGCGAGCTATCTGCAGACGTTCGCATTTTGGGAGCAGGGTTGCTTGTGCCCCCTGCACGGAACACGTAAATTACGTTTCAATTTTGGAGGTGGCAAGACAAGCAAGCAGCCCCAGTCTCTGTGCCTCTGTGCGAGCAGTGCCATGGGCAGATGAGGCTGAGCAACAGCTTTCCATGCTAGCTCTTTCTGGCTGCGAGCTATCTGCAGACGTTCGCATTTTCAGAGCAGAGCTGCCGAAACGGATGGCACGGACAACCTAAGATACTTTTGAAGTTTGAGTGTGCAAGAGAAGCAAGCAGCCCCAGTCTCTGTGCCTCTGTGCGAGCAGTGCCATGGGCAGATGAGGCTGAGCAACAGCTTTCCAGGCTAGCTCTTTCTGCCTGCGAGCTATCTGCAGACGTTCGCATTTTCAGAGCAGGGCTGCTGGAGGCCCTCTGCACGGACACCCTAAGGTACGTTTGAAGTTGGGGTTGGCAAGACAAGCAAGCGGCCCCAGTCTCTGTGCCTCTGTGCGAGCAGTGCCATGGGCAGATGAGGCTGAGCAACAGCTTTCCAGGCTAGCTCTTTCTGGCTGCGACCTGTCTGCAGACGTTCGCATTTTCAGAGCAGGGCTGCTGGAGGCCCCCTGCTCGGACACCCAAAGCTACGTTTGAAGTTTGATTTGGCAACACAAGCAAGCAGCCCCAGTCTCTGTGCCTCTGTGCGAGCAGTGCCATGGGCAGATGAGGCTGAGCAACAGCTTTCCAGGCTAGCTCTTTCTGCCTGCGAGCTATCTGCATACGGTCATATTTTCGCAGCACAGCTGCTGGAGACCCCCTGCACGGAACAACTAAATACGTTTGAAGTTTGAGGGGCCAATACAAGCAAGCAGCCCCAGTCTCTGTGCCTCTGTGCGAGCAGTGCCATGGGCAGATGAGGCTGAGCAACAGCTTTCCAGGCTAGCTTTTTCTGCCCGCGAGCTATCTGCAGACGTTCGCATTTTCAGAGCTGGGCTGCCGGAGGCTCCGTGCTCGGACGCCCAAAGCTACGTTTTAAGTTTGATTTGGCAAGACAAGCAAGCAGCCCCAGTCTCTGTGCCTCTGTGCGAGCAGTGCCATGGGCAGATGAGGCTGAGCAACAGCTTTCCAGGCTAGCTCTTTCTGCCTGCGAGCTATCTGCAGACGTTCGCATTTTCAGAGCAGGGCTGCTGCAGGCCCCCTGCACGGACACCCTAAGGTACGTTTGAAGTTGGGGTTGGCAAGACAAGCAAGCAGCCCCAGTCTCTGTGCCTCTGTGCGAGCAGTGCCATGGGCAGATGAGGCTGAGCAACAGCTTTCCAGGCTAGCTCTTTCTGCCTGCGAGCTATCTGCAGACGTTCGCATTTTCGGAGAAGGGCTGCCGGAGAAGCCCTACACGGACCACCTAAGAT
The DNA here is from genome assembly GCF_030867145.1 of Opisthocomus hoazin. Lineage (NCBI taxonomy): Eukaryota > Metazoa > Chordata > Aves > Opisthocomiformes > Opisthocomidae > Opisthocomus > Opisthocomus hoazin. Next base: position 8,728,597 of record NC_134429.1, read on the forward strand.
ACGTTTGAAGTTTGAGTTGGCAAGACAAGCAAGCAGCCCCAGTCTCTGTGCCTCTGTGCGAGCAGTGCCATGGGCAGATGAGGCTGAGCAACTGCTTTCCAGGCTAGCTATTTCTGACTGCGAGCTATCTGCAGACGTCCGCATTTTCGGAGCACGGCTGCCGGATTCTCCCTGCACGGAACACCTAAGCTACGTTTAAAGTATGTGAGGGCAGGAGAAGCAAGCAGCCCCAGTCTCTGTGCCTCTGTGCGAGCAGTGCCATGGGCAGATGAGGCTGAGCAACAGCTTTCCAGGCTAGCTCTTTATGCCTGCGAGCTATCTGCAGACATTCGCCTTTACAGAGCAGGGCTGCCGGAGACGCATGGCATGGACAACCTAAACTACTTTTGAAGTTTGAGAGGGCAAGATAAGCAAGCAGCCCCAGTCTCTGTGCCTCTGTCCGAGCAGTGCCATGGGCAGATGAGGCTGAGCAACAGCTTTCCAGGCTAGCTCTTTATGCCTGCGAGCTATCTGCAGACGTTCGCCTTTTCAGAGCAGGGCTGCCGTAGACGAATGGCACGGACAACCTAAGTTACGTTTGAAGTTTGAGGGGGCAAGAGAAGCAAGCAGCCCCAGTCTCTGTGCCTCTGTGCGAGCAGTGCCATGCGCAGATGAGGCTGAGCAACAGCTTTCCAGGCTTGCTCTTTCTGCCTGCGAGCTATCTGCAGACGTTCGCATTTTCAGAGCAGAGCTGCCGGAGGCCCCCTGCACGGACGCCCAAAGCTACGTTTGAAGTTTGATTTGGCAAGACAAGCAAGCAGCCCCAATCTCTGTGCCTCTGTGCGAGCAGTGCCATGGGCAGATGAGGCTGAGCAACAGCTTTCCAGGCTAGCTCTTTCTGGCTGCGAGCTATCTGCATACGTTCATATTTTCGCAGCACAGCTGCTGGAGACCCCCTGCACGGAACACCTAAATAAGTTTGAAGTTTGAGGGGCCATTACAAGCAAGCAGCCGAAGTCTCTGTGCCTCTGTGCGAGCAGTGCCATGGGCAGATGAGGCTGAGAAACAGCTTTCCAGGCTAGCTTTTTCTGCCTGCGAGCTATCTGCAGACGTTCGCATTTTGGGAGCAGGGTTGCTTGTGCCCCCTGCACGGACCACGTAAATTAGGTTTCAATTTTGGAGGGGGCAAGAGAAGCAAGCAGCCCCAGTCTCTGTGCCTCTGTGCGAGCAGTGCCATGGGCAGATGAGGCTGAGCAACAGCTTTCCAGGCTAGCTCTTTCTGTCTGCGAGCTATCTGCAGACGTTCGCCTTTTAAGATCAGGGCTGCCGGAGGGCCCCTGCACGGATGCCCAAAGCTACGTTTGAAGTTTGAGAGGGCAAGACAAGCAAGCAGCCCCAGTCTCTGTGCCTCTGTGCGAGCAGTGCCATGGGCAGATGAGGCAGAGCAACAGCTTTCCAGGCTAGCTCTTTCTGCCTGCGAGCTATCTGCAGACGTTCGCATTTTGGGAGCAGGGTTGCTTGTGCCCCCTGCACGGACCACGTAAATTACTTTTGAATTTTGGATGTGGCAAGACAAGCAAGCAGCCCCAGTCTCTGTGCCTCTGTGCGAGCAGTGCCATGGGCAGATGAGGCTGAGCAACAGCTTTCCAGGCTAGCTCTTTCTGTCTGCGAGCTATCTGCAGACGTTCGCCTTTTCAGAGCAGGGCTGCCGGAGGGCCCCTGCACGGATGCCCAAAGCTACTTTTGAAGTTTGATTTGGCAAGACAAGCAAGCAGCCGCAGTCTCTGTGCCTCTGTGCGAGCAGTGCCATGGGCAGATGAGGCTGAGCAACAGCTTTCCAGGCTAGCTCTTTCTGCCTGCGAGCTATCTGAATACGTTCATATTTTCGCAGCACGGCTGCCGGAGACCCCCTGCACGGAACACCTAAATAGGTTTGACGTTTGAGGGGCCAATACAAGCAAGCAGACCCACTCTCTGTGCCTCTGTGCGAGCAGTGCCATGAGCAGATGAGGCTGAGCAACAGCTTTTCATGCTAGCTCTTTCTGGCTGTGAGCTATCTGCAGACGTTCGCCTTTTCAGAGCAGGGCTGCTGGAGGCCCCCTGCTCGGACGCCCAAAGCTACTTTTAAAGTTTGATTTAGCAACACAAGCAAGCAGCCCCAGTCTCTGTGCCTCTGTGCAAGCAGTGCCATGGGCAGATGAGGCTGAGCAACAGCTTTCCAGGCTAGCTCTTTCTGCCTGCGAGCTATCTGCAGACGTTCGCCTTTACAGAGCAGGGCTGCCGGAGACGCATGGCACGGACACCCTAAGCTACGTTTGAAGTTTTAGAGGGCAAGATAAGCAAGCAGCCCCAGTCTCTGTGCCTCTGTGCGAGCAGTGCCATGCGCAGATGAGGCTGAGCAACAGCTTTCCAGGGTAGCTCTTTATGCCTGCGAGCTATCTGCAGACGTTCGCCTTTTCAGAGCAGGTCTGCCGCAGACGCATGGCACGGACAACCTAAGCTACGTTTGAAGTTTGAGGGGTCAAGAGAAGCAAGCAGCCCCAGTCTCTGTGCCTCTGTGCGAGCAGTGCCATGGGCAGATGAGGCTGAGAAACAGCTTTCCAGGCTAGCTCTTTATGGCTGCGAGCTATCTGCAGACGTTCGACTTTTCAGAGCAGGGCTGCCAGAGGCCCCCTGCACGGATGCCCAAAGCTACGTTTGAAGTTTGATTTGGCAAGACAAGCAAGCAGCCCCAGTCTCTGAGCCTCTGTGCGAGCAGTGCCATGGGCAGATGAGGCTGAGCAACAGCTTTCCAGGCTAGCTCTTTCTGGCTGCGAGCTATCTGCAGACATTCGCATTTTCAGAGCAGGGCTGCTGGAGGCCCCCTGCTAGGACGCCCAAAGCTACGTTTGAAGTTTGAGGGGGTAAGACAAGCAAGCAGCCCATTCTCTGTGCCTCTGTGCGAGCAGTGCCATGGGCAGATGAGGCTGAGCAACAGCTTTCCAGGCTAGCTCTTTATGGCTGCGAGCTATCTGCAGACGTTCGCATTTTGGGAGCAGGGTTGCTTGTGCCCCCTGCACGGACCACGTAAATTACGTTTGAATTTTGGAGGTGGCAAGACAAGCAAGCAGCCCCAGTCTCTGTGCCTCTGTGCGAGCAGTGCCATGGGCAGATGAGGCTGAGCAACAGCTTTCCAGGCTAGCTCTTTCTGCCTGCGAGCTATCTGCAGACGTTCGCATTTTCAGAGCAGAGCTGCCGAAACGGATGGCACGGACAACCTAAGATACGTTTGAAGTTTGAGGGGCCAATACAAGCAAGCAGCCCCAGTCTCTCTGCCTCTGTGCGAGCAGTGCCATGGGCAGATGAGGCTGAGCAACAGCTTTCCAGGCTAGCTCTTTCTGCCTGCGAGCTATCTGCAGACGTTCGCATTTTCAGAGCAGGGCTGCTGGAGGCCCTCTGCACGGACACCCTAAGGTACGTTTGAAGTTGGGGTTGGCAAGACAAGCAAGCGGCCCCAGTCTCTGTGCCTCTGTGCGAGCAGTGCCATGGGCAGATGAGGCTGAGCAACAGCTTTCCAGGCTAGCTCTTTCTGGCTGCGACCTGTCTGCAGACGTTCGCATTTTCAGAGCAGGGCTGCTGGAGGCCCCCTGCTCGGACGCCCAAATCTACGTTTGAAGTTTGATTTGGCAACACAAGCAAGCAGCCCCAGTCTCTGTGCCTCTGTGCGAGCAGTGCCATGGGCAGATGAGGCTGAGCAACAGCTTTCCAGGCTAGCTCTTTCTGCCTGCGAGCTATCTGCATACGGTCATATTTTCGCAGCACAGCTGCTGGAGACCCCCTGCACGGAACAACTAAATACGTTTGAAGTTGAGGGTGGCAAGACAAGCAAGCAGCCCCAGTCTCTGTGCCTCTGTGCGAGCAGTGCCATGGGCAGATGAGGCTGAGCAACAGCTTTCCAGGCTAGCACTTTCTGCCTGCGAGCTATCTGCAGACGTTCGCATTTTCAGAGCAGGGCTGCCGGAGGCCCCCTGCTCGGACGCCCAAATCTTTTTTTGAAGTTTGATTTGGGAAGACAAGCAAGCGGCCCCAGTCTCTGTGCCTCTGTGCGAGCAGTGCCATGGGCAGATGAGGCTGAGCAACAGCTTTCCAGACTAGCTCTTTCTGCCTGCGAGCTATCTGAATACGTTCATATTTTCGCAGCACGGCTGCCGGAGACCCCCTGCACGGAACACCTAAATAGGTTTGACGTTTGAGGGGCCAATACAAGGAAGCAGACCCACTCTCTGTGCCTCTGTGCGAGCAGTGCCATGGGCAGATGAGGCTGAGCAACAGCTTTTCATGCTAGCTCTTTCTGGCTGTGAGCTATCTGCAGACGTTCGCCTTTTCAGGGCAGGGCTGCTGGAGGCCCCCTGCTCGGACGCCCAAAGCTACTTTTGAAGTTTGATTTAGCAACACAAGCAAGCAGCCCCAGTCTCTGTGCCTCTGTGCAAGCAGTGCCATGGACAGATGAGGCTGAGCAACAGCTTTCCAGGCTAGCTCTTTCTGCCTGCGAGCTATCTGCAGACGTTCGCCTTTACAGAGCAGGGCTGCTGGAGGCCCCCTGCTAGGACGCCCAAAGCTACGTTTGAAGTTTGAGGGGGTAAGACAAGCAAGCAGCCCATTCTCTGTGCCTCTGTGCGAGCAGTGCCATGGGCAGATGAGGCTGAGCAACAGCTTTCCAGGCTAGCTCTTTATGGCTGCGAGCTATCTGCAGACGTTCGCATTTTCAGAGCAGGGCTGCTGGAGGCCCCCTGCTAGGACGCCCAAAGCTACGTTTGAAGTTTGAGGGGGTAAGACAAGCAAGCAGCCCATTCTCTGTGCCTCTGTGCGAGCAGTGCCATGGGCAGATGAGGCTGAGCAACAGCTTTCCAGGCTAGCTCTTTATGGCTGCGAGCTATCTGCAGACGTTCGCATTTTGGGAGCAGGGTTGCTTGTGCCCCCTGCACGGACCACGTAAATTACGTTTGAATTTTGGAGGTGGCAAGACAAGCAAGCAGCCCCAGTCTCTGTGCCTCTGTGCGAGCAGTGCCATGGGCAGATGAGGCTGAGCAACAGCTTTCCAGGCTAGCTCTTTCTGCCTGCGAGCTATCTGCAGACGTTCGCATTTTCAGAGCAGAGCTGCCGAAACGGATGGCACGGACAACCTAAGATACGTTTGAAGTTTGAGAGGGCAAGATAAGCAAGCAGCCCCAGTCTCTGTGCCTCTGTGCGAGCAGTGCCATGCGCAGATGAGGCTGAGCAACAGCTTTCCAGGCTAGCTCTTTCTGGCTGCGAGCTATCTGCAGACATTCGCATTTTCAGAGCAGGGCTGCTGGAGGCCCCCTGCTAGGACGCCCAAAGCTACGTTTGAAGTTTGAGGGGGTAAGACAAGCAAGCAGCCCATTCTCTGTGCCTCTGTGCGAGCAGTGCCATGGGCAGATGAGGCTGAGCAACAGCTTTCCAGGCTAGCTCTTTATGGCTGCGAGCTATCTGCAGACGTTCGCATTTTGGGAGCAGGGTTGCTTGTGCCCCCTGCACGGACCACGTAAATTACGTTTGAATTTTGGAGGTGGCAAGACAAGCAAGCAGCCCCAGTCTCTGTGCCTCTGTGCGAGCAGTGCCATGGGCAGATGAGGCTGAGCAACAGCTTTCCAGGCTAGCTCTTTCTGCCTGCGAGCTATCTGCAGACGTTCGCATTTTCAGAGCAGAGCTGCCGAAACGGATGGCACGGACAACCTAAGATACGTTTGAAGTTTGAGGGGCCAATACAAGCAAGCAGCCCCAGTCTCTCTGCCTCTGTGCGAGCAGTGCCATGGGCAGATGAGGCTGAGCAACAGCTTTCCAGGCTAGCTCTTTCTGCCTGCGAGCTATCTGCAGACGTTCGCATTTTCAGAGCAGGGCTGCTGGAGGCCCTCTGCACGGACACCCTAAGGTACGTTTGAAGTTGGGGTTGGCAAGACAAGCAAGCGGCCCCAGTCTCTGTGCCTCTGTGCGAGCAGTGCCATGGGCAGATGAGGCTGAGCAACAGCTTTCCAGGCTAGCTCTTTCTGGCTGCGACCTGTCTGCAGACGTTCGCATTTTCAGAGCAGGGCTGCTGGAGGCCCCCTGCTCGGACGCCCAAATCTACGTTTGAAGTTTGATTTGGCAACACAAGCAAGCAGCCCCAGTCTCTGTGCCTCTGTGCGAGCAGTGCCATGGGCAGATGAGGCTGAGCAACAGCTTTCCAGGCTAGCTCTTTCTGCCTGCGAGCTATCTGCATACGGTCATATTTTCGCAGCACAGCTGCTGGAGACCCCCTGCACGGAACAACTAAATACGTTTGAAGTTGAGGGTGGCAAGACAAGCAAGCAGCCCCAGTCTCTGTGCCTCTGTGCGAGCAGTGCCATGGGCAGATGAGGCTGAGCAACAGCTTTCCAGGCTAGCACTTTCTGCCTGCGAGCTATCTGCAGACGTTCGCATTTTCAGAGCAGGGCTGCCGGAGGCCCCCTGCTCGGACGCCCAAATCTTTTTTTGAAGTTTGATTTGGCAAGAGAAGCAAGCGGCCCCAGTCTCTGTGCCTCTGTGCGAGCAGTGCCATGGGCAGATGAGGCTGAGCAACAGCTTTCCAGACTAGCTCTTTCTGCCTGCGAGCTATCTGAATACGTTCATATTTTCGCAGCACGGCTGCCGGAGACCCCCTGCACGGAACACCTAAATAGGTTTGACGTTTGAGGGGCCAATACAAGGAAGCAGACCCACTCTCTGTGCCTCTGTGCGAGCAGTGCCATGGGCAGATGAGGCTGAGCAACAGCTTTTCATGCTAGCTCTTTCTGGCTGTGAGCTATCTGCAGACGTTCGCCTTTTCAGGGCAGGGCTGCTGGAGGCCCCCTGCTCGGACGCCCAAAGCTACTTTTGAAGTTTGATTTAGCAACACAAGCAAGCAGCCCCAGTCTCTGTGCCTCTGTGCAAGCAGTGCCATGGACAGATGAGGCTGAGCAACAGCTTTCCAGGCTAGCTCTTTCTGCCTGCGAGCTATCTGCAGACGTTCGCCTTTACAGAGCAGGGCTGCCGGAGACGCATGGCACGGACAACCTAAGCTACTTTTTAAGTTTGAGAGGGCAAGATAAGCAAGCAGCCCCAGTCTCTGTGCCTCTGTGCGAGCAGTGCCATGCGCAGATGAGGCTGAGCAACAGCTTTCCAGGCTAGCTCTTTATGCCTGCGAGCTATCTGCAGACGTTCGCCTTTTCAGAGCAGAGCTGCTGAAACGGATGGCACGGACAACCTAAGATACGTTTGAAGTTTGAGGGGGCAAGAGAAGCAAGCAGCCCCATTCTCTCTGCCTCTGTGCGAGCAGTGCCATGGGCAGATGAGGCTGAGCAACAGCTTTCCAGGCTAGCTCTTTCTGCCTGCGAGCTATCTGCAGACGTTCGCATTTTCAGAGCAGGGCTGCTGGAGGCCCTCTGCACGGACACCCTAAGGTACGTTTGAAGTTGGGGTTGGCAAGACAAGCAAGCGGCCCCAGTCTCTGTGCCTCTGTGCGAGCAGTGCCATGGGCAGATGAGGCTGAGCAAGAGCTTTCCAGGCTAGCTCTTTCTGGCTGCGACCTGTCTGCAGACGTTCGCATTTTCAGAGCAGGGCTGCTGGAGGCCCCCTGCTCGGACGCCCAAATCTACGTTTGAAGTTTGATTTGGCAACACAAGCAAGCAGCCCCAGTCTCTGTGCCTCTGTGCGAGCAGTGCCATGGGCAGATGAGGCTGAGCAACAGCTTTCCAGGCTAGCTCTTTCTGCCTGCGAGCTATCTGCATACGGTCATATTTTCGCAGCACAGCTGCTGGAGACCCCCTGCACGGAACAACTAAATACGTTTGAAGTTTGAGGGACCAATACAGGCAAGCAGCCCCAGTCTCTGTGCCTCTGTGCGAGCAGTGCCATGGGCAGATGAGGCTGAGAAAGAGCTTTCCAGGCTAGCTCTTTCTGGCTGCGAGCTATCTGCAGACGTTCGCATTTTGGGAGCAGGGTTGCTTGTGCCCCCTGCACGGATCACGTAAATTACGTTTGAATTTTGGAGGTGGCAAGACAAGCAAGCAGCCCCAGTCTCTGTGCCTCTGTGCGAGCAGTGCCATGGGCAGATGAGGCTGAGCAACAGCTTTCCAGACTAGCTCTTTCTGCCTGCGAGCTATCTGAATACGTTCATATTTTCACAGCACGGCTGCCGGAGACCCCCTGCACGGAACACCTAAATAGGTTTGACGTTTGAGGGGCCAATACAAGCAAGCAGCCCCAGTCTCTGTGCCTCTGTGCGAGCAGTGCCATGGGCAGATGAGGCTGAGCATCAGCTTTTCATGCTAGCTCTTTCTGGCTGTGAGCTATCTGCAGACGTTCGCCTTTTCAGAGCAGGGCTGTCGGAGGAGCCTCGCAATGACCCCCAAATATACGTTTGAAGTTGAGGGTGGCAAGACAAGCAAGCAGCCCCAGTCTCTGTGCCTCTGTGCGAGCAGTGCCATGGGCAGATGAGGCTGAGCAACAGCTTTCCAGACTAGCTCTTTCTGCCTGCGAGCTATCTGAATACGTTCATATTTTCGCAGCACGGCTGCCGGAGACCCCCTGCACGGAACACCTAAATAGGTTTGACGTTTGAGGGGCCAATACAAGCAAGCAGCCCCAGTCTCTGTGCCTCTGTGCGAGCAGTGCCATGGGCAGATGAGGCTGAGCAACAGCTTTCCAGGCTAGCTCTTTCTGCCTGCGAGCTATCTGCAGACGTTCGCCTTTACAGAGCAGGGCTGCTGGAGACGCATGGCACGGACACCCTAAGCTACGTTTGAAGTTTGAGAGGGCAAGATAAGCAAGCAGCCCCAGTCTCTGTGCCTCTGTGCGAGCAGTGCCATGGGCAGATGAGGCTGAGCAACAGCTTTCCAGGCTAGCTCTTTCTGCCTGCGAGCTATCTGCAGACGTTCGCCTTTACAGAGCAGGGCTGCTGGAGACGCATGGCACGGACACCCTAAGCTACGTTTGAAGTTTGAGAGGGCAAGATAAGCAAGCAGCCCCAGTCTCTGTGCCTCTGTGCGAGCAGTGCCATGGGCAGATGAGGCTGAGCAACAGCTTTCCAGGCTAGCTCTTTATGCCTGAGAGCTATCTGCAGACGTTCGCCTTTTCAGAGCAGGTCTGCCGGAGACGCATGGCACGGACAACCTAAGCTAAGTTTGAAGTTTGAGGGGTCAAGAGAAGCAAGCAGCCCCAGTCTCTGTGCCTCTGTGCGAGCAGTGCCATGGGCAGATGAGGCTGAGAAACAGCTTTCCAGACTAGCTCTTTCTGCCTGCGAGCTATCTGCAGACGTTCGCCTTTTCAGAGCAGGGCTGCCGGAGGCCCCCTGCACGGATGCCCAAAGCTACGTTTGAAGTTTGAGAGGGCAAGACAAGCAAGCAGCCCCAGTCTCTGAGCCTCTGTGCGAGCAGTGCCATGGGCAGATGAGGCTGAGCAACAGCTTTCCAGGCTAGCTCTTTCTGGCTGCGAGCTGTCTGCAGACATTCGCATTTTCAGAGCAGGGCTGCTGGAGGCCCCCTGCTAGGACGCCCAAAGCTACGTTTGAAGTTTGAGGGGGTAAGACAAGCAAGCAGCCCATTCTCTGTGCCTCTGTGCGAGCAGTGCCATGGGCAGATGAGGCTGAGCAACAGCTTTCCAGGCTAGCTCTTTATGGCTGCGAGCTATCTGCAGACGTTCGCATTTTGGGAGCAGGGTTGCTTGTGCCCCCTGCACGGAACACGTAAATTACGTTTCAATTTTGGAGGTGGCAAGACAAGCAAGCAGCCCCAGTCTCTGTGCCTCTGTGCGAGCAGTGCCATGGGCAGATGAGGCTGAGCAACAGCTTTCCATGCTAGCTCTTTCTGGCTGCGAGCTATCTGCAGACGTTCGCATTTTCAGAGCAGAGCTGCCGAAACGGATGGCACGGACAACCTAAGATACGTTTGAAGTTTGAGGGGGCAAGAGAAGCAAGCAGCCCCAGTCTCTCTGCCTCTGTGCGAGCAGTGCCATGGGCAGATGAGGCTGAGCAACAGCTTTCCAGGCTAGCTCTTTCTGCCTGCGAGCTATCTGCAGACGTTCGCATTTTCAGAGCAGGGCTGCTGGAGGCCCTCTGCACGGACACCCTAAGGTACGTTTGAAGTTGGGGTTGGCAAGACAAGCAAGCGGCCCCAGTCTCTGTGCCTCTGTGCGAGCAGTGCCATGGGCAGATGAGGCTGAGCAACAGCTTTCCAGGCTAGCTCTTTCTGGCTGCGACCTGTCTGCAGACGTTCGCATTTTCAGAGCAGGGCTGCTGGAGGCCCCCTGCTCGGACGCCCAAATCTACGTTTGAAGTTTGATTTGGCAACACAAGCAAGCAGCCCCAGTCTCTGTGCCTCTGTGCGAGCAGTGCCATGGGCAGATGAGGCTGAGCAACAGCTTTCCAGGCTAGCTCTTTCTGCCTGCGAGCTATCTGCATACGGTCATATTTTCGCAGCACAGCTGCTGGAGACCCCCTGCACGGAACAACTAAATACGTTTGAAGTTTGAGGGGCCAATACAAGCAAGCAGCCCCAGTCTCTGTGCCTCTGTGCGAGCAGTGCCATGGGCAGATGAGGCTGAGAAACAGCTTTCCAGGATAGCTCTTTCTGCCTGCGAGCTATCTGCAGACGTTCGCATTTTGGGAGCAGGGTTGCTTGTGCCCCCTGCACGGACCACGTAAATTACGTTTGAATTTTGGAGGTGGCAAGACAAGCAAGCAGCCCCAGTCTCTGTGCCTCTGTGCGAGCAGTGCCATGGGCAGATGAGGCTGAGCAACAGCTTTCCAGGCTAGCACTTTCTGCCTGCTAGCTATCTGCAGACGTTCGCATTTTCAGAGCAGGGCTGCCGGAGGCCCCCTGCTCGGACGCCCAAATCTTTTTTTGAAGTTTGATTTGGCAAGACAAGCAAGTGGCCCCAGTCTCTGTGCCTCTGTGCGAGCAGTGCCATGGGCAGATGAGGCTGAGCAACAGCTTTCCAGACTAGCTCTTTCTGCCTGCGAGCTATCTGAATACGTTCATATTTTCGCAGCACGGCTGCCGGAGACCCCCTGCACGGAACACCTAAATAGGTTTGACGTTTGAGGGGCCAATACAAGGAAGCAGACCCACTCTCTGTGCCTCTGTGCGAGCAGTGCCATGGGCAGATGAGGCTGAGCAACAGCTTTTCATGCTAGCTCTTTCTGGCTGTGAGCTATCTGCAGACGTTCGCCTTTTCAGGGCAGGGCTGCTGGAGGCCCCCTGCTCGGACGCCCAAAGCTACTTTTGAAGTTTCATTTAGCAACACAAGCAAGCAGCCCCAGTCTCTGTTCCTCTGTGCAAGCAGTGCCATGCGCAGATGAGGCTGAGCAACAGCTTTCCAGGCTAGCTCTTTCTGCCTGCGAGCTATCTGCAGACGTTCGCCTTTACAGAGCAGGGCTGCCGGAGACGCATGGCACGGACACCCTAAGCTACGTTTGAAATTTGAGAGGGCAAGATAAGCAAGCAGCCCCAGTCTCTGTGCCTCTGTGCGAGCAGTGCCATGCGCAGATGAGGCTGAGCAACAGCTTTCCAGGGTAGCTCTTTATGCCTGCGAGCTATCTGCAGACGTTCGCCTTTTCAGAGCAGAGCTGCCGAAACGGATGGCACGGACAACCTAAGATACGTTTGAAGTTTGAGGTGGCAAGAGAAGCAAGCAGCCCCAGTCTCTGTGCCTCTGTGCGAGCAGTGCCATGGGCAGATGAGGCTGAGCAACAGCTTTCCAGGCTAGCTCTTTCTGCCTGCGAGCTATCTGCAGACGTTCGCATTTTCAGAGCAGGGCTGCTGGAGGCCCTCTGCACGGACACCCTAAGGTACGTTTGAAGTTGGGGTTGGCAAGACAAGCAAGCGGCCCCAGTCTCTGTGCCTCTGTGCGAGCAGTGCCATGGGCAGATGAGGCTGAGCAACAGCTTTCCAGGCTAGCTCTTTCTGGCTGCGACCTGTCTGCAGACTTTCGCATTTTCAGAGCAGGGCTGCTGGAGGCCCCCTGCTCGGACGCCCAAATCTACGTTTGAAGTTTGATTTGGCAACACAAGCAAGCAGCCCCAGTCTCTGTGCCTCTGTGCGAGCAGTGCCAAGGGCAGATGAGGCTGAGCAACAGCTTTCCAGGCTAGCTCTTTCTGCCTGCGAGCTATCTGCATACGGTCATATTTTCGCAGCACAGCTGCTGGAGACCCCCTGCACGGAACAACTAAATACGTTTGAAGTTTGAGGGGCCAATACAAGCAAGCAGCCCCAGTCTCTGTGCCTCTGTGCGAGCAGTGCCATGGGCAGATGAGGCTGAGAAACAGCTTTCCAGGCTAGCTCTTTCTGGCTGCGAGCTATCTGCAGACGTTCGCATTTTGGGAGCAGGGTTGCTTGTGCCCCCTGCACGGACCACGTAAATTACGTTTGAATTTTGGAGGTGGCAAGACAAGCAAGCAGCCCCAGTCTCTGTGCCTCTGTGCGAGCAGTGCCATGGGCAGATGAGGCTGAGCAACAGCTTTCCAGACTAGCTCTTTCTGCCTGCGAGCTATCTGAATACGTTCATATTTTCGCAGCACGGCTGCCGGAGACCCCCTGCACGGAACACCTAAATAGGTTTGACGTTTGAGGGGCCAATACAAGCAAGCAGCCCCAGTCTCTGTGCCTCTGTGCGAGCAGTGCCATGGGCAGATGAGGCTGAGCATCAGCTTTTCATGCTAGCTCTTTCTGGCTGTGAGCTATCTGCAGACGTTCGCCTTTTCAGAGCAGGGCTGTCGGAGGAGCCTCGCAATGACCCCCAAATATGCGTTTGAAGTTGAGGGTGGCAAGACAAGCAAGCAGCCCCAGTCTCTGTGCCTCTGTGCGAGCAGTGCCATGGGCAGATGAGGCTGAGCAACAGCTTTCCAGGCTAGCCCTTTCTGCCTGCGAGCTATCTGCAGACCTTCGCATTTTCAGAGCAGGGCTGCCGGAGGCCCCCTGCTCGGACGCCCAAATCTTTTTTTGAAGTTTGATTTGGCAAGACAAGCAAGCGGCCCCAGTCTCTGTGCCTCTGTGCGAGCAGTGCCATGGGCAGATGAGGCTGAGCAAAAGCTTTCCAGACTAGCTCTTTCTGCCTGCGAGCTATCTGAATACGTTCATATTTTCGCAGCACGGCTGCCGGAGACCCCCTGCACGGAACACCTAAATAGGTTTGACGTTTGAGGGGCCAATACAAGCAAGCAGACCCACTCTCTGTGCCTCTGTGCGAGCAGTGCCATGGGCAGATGAGGCTGAGCAACAGCTTTTCATGCTAGCTCTTTCTGGCTGTGAGCTATCTGCAGACGTTCGCCTTTTCAGAGCAGGGCTGCTGGAGGCCCCCTGCTCGGACGCCCAAAGCTACTTTTGAAGTTTGATTTAGCAACACAAGCAAGCAGCCCCAGTCTCTGTGCCTCTGTGCAAGCAGTGCCATGGGCAGATGAGGCTGAGCAACAGCTTTCCAGGCTAGCTCTTTCTGCCTGCGAGCTATCTGCAGACGTTCGCCTTTACAGAGCAGGGCTGCCGGAGACGCATGGCACGGACACCCTAAGGTACGTTTGAAGTTTGAGAGGGCAAGATAAGCAAGCAGCCCCAGTCTCTGTGCCTCTGTGCGAGCAGTGCCATGGGCAGATGAGGCTGAGAAACAGCTTTCCAGACTAGCTCTTTCTGCCTGCGAGCTATCTGCAGACGTTCGCCTTTTCAGAGCAGGGCTGCCGGAGGCCCCCTGCACGAATGCCCAAAGCTACGTTTGAAGTTTGAGAGGGCAAGACAAGCAAGCAGCCCCAGTCTCTGAGCCTCTGTGCGAGCAGTGCCATGGGCAGATGAGGCTGAGCAACAGCTTTCCAGGCTAGCACTTTCTGGCTGCGAGCTGTCTGCAGACATTCGCATTTTCAGAGCAGGGCTGCTGGAGACCCCCTGCTAGGACGCCCAAAGCTACGTTTGAAGTTTGAGGGGGTAAGACAAGCAAGCAGCCCATTCTCTGTGCCTCTGTGCGAGCAGTGCCATGGGCAGATGAGGCTGAGCAACAGCTTTCCAGGCTAGCTCTTTATGGCTGCGAGCTATCTGCAGACGTTCGCATTTTGGGAGCAGGGTTGCTTGTGCCCCCTGCACGGACCACGTAAATTACGTTTGAATTTTGGAGGTGGCAAGACAAGCAAGCAGCCCCAGTCTCTGTGCCTCTGTGCGAGCAGTGCCATGGGCAGATGAGGCTGAGCAACAGCTTTCCATGCTAGCTCTTTCTGGCTGCGAGCTATCTGCAGACGTTCGCATTTTCAGAGCAGATCTGCCGAAACGGATGGCATGGACAACCTAAGATACTTTTGAAGTTTGAGGGGGCAAGAGAAGCAAGCAGCCCCAGTCTCTCTGCCTCTGTGCGAGCAGTGCCATGGGCAGATGAGGCTGAGCAACAGCTTTCCAGGCTAGCTCTTTCTGCCTGCGAGCTATCTGCAGACATTCGCCTTTACAGAGCAGGGCTGCCGGAGACGCATGGCATGGACAACCTAAGCTACGTTTGAAGTTTGAGGGGGCAAGAGAAGCAAGCAGCCCCAGTCTCTGTGCCTCTGTGCGAGCAGTGCCATGCGCAGATGAGGCTGAGCAACAGCTTTCCAGGCTAGCTCTTTCTGCCTGCGAGCTATCTGCAGACGTTCGCATTTTCAGAGCAGAGCTGCCGGAGGCGCCCTGCACGGACGCACAAAGCTTCGTTTGAAGTTTGATTTGGCAAGACAAGCAAGCAGCCCCAGTCTCTGTGCCTCTGTGCGAGCAGTGCCATGGGCAGATGAGGCTGAGCAACAGCTTTCCAGGCTAGCTCTTTCTGCCTGCGAGCTATCTGCATACGTTCATATTATCGCAGCACAGCTGCTGGAGACCCCCTGCACGGAACACCTAAATAAGTTTGAAGTTTGAGGGGCCATTACAAGCAAGCAGCCCAAGTCTCTGTGCCTCTGTGCGAGCAGTGCCATGGGCAGATGAGGCTGAGCAACAGCTTTCCAGGCTAGCTCTTTCTGCCTGCGAGCTATCTGCAGACGTTCGCCTTTTAAGAGCAGGGCTGCCGGAGGCCCCCTGCACGGATGCCCAAAGCTACGTTTGAAGTTTGAGAGGGCAAGACAAGCAAGCAGCCCCAGTCTCTGTGCCTCTGTGCGAGCAGTGCCATGGGCAGATGAGGCAGAGCAACAGCTTTCCAGGCTAGCTCTTTCTGCCTGCGAGCTATCTGCAGACGTTCGCATTTTGGGAGCAGGGTTGCTTGTGCCCCCCGCACGGACCACGTAAATTACGTTTGAATTTTGGATGTGGCAAGACAAGCAAGCAGCCCCAGTCTCTGTGCCTCTGTTCGAGCAGTGCCATGGGCAGATGAGGCTGAGCAACAGCTTTCCAGGCTAGCTCTTTCTGGCTGCGAGCTATCTGCAGACGTTCGCCTTTTCAGAGCAGGGCTGCCGGAGGGCCCCTGCACGGATGCCCAAAGCTACGTTTGAAGTTTGATTTGGCAAGACAAGCAAGCAGCCCCAGTCTCTGTGCCTCTGTGCGAGCAGTGCCATGGGCAGATGAGGCTGAGCAACAGCTTTCCAGGCTAGCTCTTTCTGCCTGCGAGCTATCTGCAGACGTTCGCATTTTTGGAGCAGGGTTGCTTGTGCCCCCCGCACGGACCACTTAAATTACGATTGAATTTTGGAGGTGGCAAGACAAGCAAGCAGCCCCAGTCTCTGTGCCTCTGTGCGAGCAGTGCCATGGGCAGATGAGGCTGAGCAACAGCTTTCCAGGCTAGCTCTTTCTGGCTGCGAGCTATCTGCAGACGTTCGCATTTTCAGAGCAGGGCTGCCGGAGGCCCCCTGCTCGGACGCCCAAATCTATTTTTGAAGTTTGATTTGGCAAGACAAGCAAGCGGTCCCAGTCTCTGTGCCTCTGTGCGAGCAGTGCCATGGGCAGATGAGGCTGAGCAACAGCTTTCCAGACTAGCTCTTTCTGCCTGCGAGCTATCTGAATACGTTCATATTTTCACAGCACGGCTGCCGGAGACCCCCTGCACGGAACACCTAAATAGGTTTGACGTTTGAGGGGCCAATACAAGCAAGCAGACCCACTCTCTGTGCCTCTGTGCGAGCAGTGCCATGGGCAGATGAGGCTGAGCAACAGCTTTCCAGGCTAGCTCTTTCTGCCTGCGAGCTATCTGCAGACGTTCGCCTTTACAGAGCAGGGCTGCTGGAGACGCATGGCACGGACACCCTAAGCTACGTTTGAAGTTTGAGAGGGCAAGATAAGCAAGCAGCCCCAGTCTCTGTGCCTCTGTGCGAGCAGTGCCATGCGCAGATGAGGCTGAGCAACAGCTTTCTAGGCTAGCTCTTTATGCCTGCGAGCTATCTGCAGACGTTCGCCTTTTCAGAGCAGGTGTGCCGGAGACGCATGGCACGGACAACCTAAGCTACGTTTGAAGTTTGAGGGGTCAAGAGAAGCAAGCAGCCCCAGTCTCTGTGCCTCTGTGCGAGCAGTGCCATGCGCAGATGAGGCTGAGCAACAGCTTTCCAGGCTAGCTCTTTCTGCCTGCGAGCTATCTGCAGACGTTCGCATTTTCAGAGCAGAGCTGCCGGAGGCGCCCTGCACGGACGCACAAAGCTTCGTTTGAAGTTTGATTTGGCAAGACAAGCAAGCAGCCCCAGTCTCTGTGCCTCTGTGCGAGCAGTGCCATGGGCAGATGAGGCTGAGCAACAGCTTTCCAGGCTAGCTCTTTCTGCCTGCGAGCTATCTGCAGACGTTCGCATTTTTGGAGCAGGGTTGCTTGTGCCCCCCGCACGGACCACTTAAATTACGATTGAATTTTGGAGGTGGCAAGACAAGCAAGCAGCCCCAGTCTCTGTGCCTCTGTGCGAGCAGTGCCATGGGCAGATGAGGCTGAGCAAAAGCTTTCCAGACTAGCTCTTTCTGCCTGCGAGCTATCTGAATACGTTCATATTTTCGCAGCACGGCTGCCGGAGACCCCCTGCACGGAACACCTAAATAGGTTTGACGTTTGAGGGGCCAATACAAGCAAGCAGACCCACTCTCTGTGCCTCTGTGCGAGCAGTGCCATGGGCAGATGAGGCTGAGCAACAGCTTTTCATGCTAGCTCTTTCTGGCTGTGAGCTATCTGCAGACGTTCGCCTTTTCAGAGCAGGGCTGCTGGAGGCCCCCTGCTCGGACGCCCAAAGCTACTTTTGAAGTTTGATTTAGCAACACAAGCAAGCAGCCCCAGTCTCTGTGCCTCTGTGCAAGCAGTGCCATGGGCAGATGAGGCTGAGCAACAGCTTTCCAGGCTAGCTCTTTCTGCCTGCGAGCTATCTGCAGACGTTCGCCTTTACAGAGCAGGGCTGCCGGAGACGCATGGCACGGACACCCTAAGCTACGTTTGAAGTTTGAGAGGGCAAGATAAGCAAGCAGCCCCAGTCTCTGTGCCTCTGTGCGAGCAGTGCCATGGGCAGATGAGGCTGAGAAACAGCTTTCCAGACTAGCTCTTTCTGCCTGCGAGCTATCTGCAGACGTTCGCCTTTTCAGAGCAGGGCTGCCGGAGGCCCCCTGCACGAATGCCCAAAGCTACGTTTGAAGTTTGAGAGGGCAAGACAAGCAAGCAGCCCCAGTCTCTGAGCCTCTGTGCGAGCAGTGCCATGGGCAGATGAGGCTGAGCAACAGCTTTCCAGGCTAGCTCTTTCTGGCTGCGAGCTGTCTGCAGACAT
This sequence comes from Opisthocomus hoazin, assembly GCF_030867145.1. NCBI lineage: Eukaryota > Metazoa > Chordata > Aves > Opisthocomiformes > Opisthocomidae > Opisthocomus > Opisthocomus hoazin. The sequence goes on from NC_134429.1 coordinate 8,746,277, forward strand.
TCGCATTTTCAGAGCAGGGCTGCTGGAGACCCCCTGCTAGGACGCCCAAAGCTACGTTTGAAGTTTGAGGGGGTAAGACAAGCAAGCAGCCCATTCTCTGTGCCTCTGTGCGAGCAGTGCCATGGGCAGATGAGGCTGAGCAACAGCTTTCCAGGCTAGCTCTTTATGGCTGCGAGCTATCTGCAGACGTTCGCATTTTGGGAGCAGGGTTGCTTGTGCCCCCTGCACGGACCACGTAAATTACGTTTGAATTTTGGAGGTGGCAAGACAAGCAAGCAGCCCCAGTCTCTGTGCCTCTGTGCGAGCAGTGCCATGGGCAGATGAGGCTGAGCAACAGCTTTCCATGCTAGCTCTTTCTGGCTGCGAGCTATCTGCAGACGTTCGCATTTTCAGAGCAGATCTGCCGAAACGGATGGCATGGACAACCTAAGATACTTTTGAAGTTTGAGGGGGCAAGAGAAGCAAGCAGCCCCAGTCTCTCTGCCTCTGTGCGAGCAGTGCCATGGGCAGATGAGGCTGAGCAACAGCTTTCCAGGCTAGCTCTTTCTGCCTGCGAGCTATCTGCAGACATTCGCCTTTACAGAGCAGGGCTGCCGGAGACGCATGGCATGGACAACCTAAGCTACGTTTGAAGTTTGAGGGGGCAAGAGAAGCAAGCAGCCCCAGTCTCTGTGCCTCTGTGCGAGCAGTGCCATGCGCAGATGAGGCTGAGCAACAGCTTTCCAGGCTAGCTCTTTCTGCCTGCGAGCTATCTGCAGACGTTCGCATTTTCAGAGCAGAGCTGCCGGAGGCGCCCTGCACGGACGCACAAAGCTTCGTTTGAAGTTTGATTTGGCAAGACAAGCAAGCAGCCCCAGTCTCTGTGCCTCTGTGCGAGCAGTGCCATGGGCAGATGAGGCTGAGCAACAGCTTTCCAGGCTAGCTCTTTCTGCCTGCGAGCTATCTGCATACGTTCATATTATCGCAGCACAGCTGCTGGAGACCCCCTGCACGGAACACCTAAATAAGTTTGAAGTTTGAGGGGCCATTACAAGCAAGCAGCCCAAGTCTCTGTGCCTCTGTGCGAGCAGTGCCATGGGCAGATGAGGCTGAGCAACAGCTTTCCAGGCTAGCTCTTTCTGCCTGCGAGCTATCTGCAGACGTTCGCCTTTTAAGAGCAGGGCTGCCGGAGGCCCCCTGCACGGATGCCCAAAGCTACGTTTGAAGTTTGAGAGGGCAAGACAAGCAAGCAGCCCCAGTCTCTGTGCCTCTGTGCGAGCAGTGCCATGGGCAGATGAGGCAGAGCAACAGCTTTCCAGGCTAGCTCTTTCTGCCTGCGAGCTATCTGCAGACGTTCGCATTTTGGGAGCAGGGTTGCTTGTGCCCCCCGCACGGACCACGTAAATTACGTTTGAATTTTGGATGTGGCAAGACAAGCAAGCAGCCCCAGTCTCTGTGCCTCTGTTCGAGCAGTGCCATGGGCAGATGAGGCTGAGCAACAGCTTTCCAGGCTAGCTCTTTCTGGCTGCGAGCTATCTGCAGACGTTCGCCTTTTCAGAGCAGGGCTGCCGGAGGGCCCCTGCACGGATGCCCAAAGCTACGTTTGAAGTTTGATTTGGCAAGACAAGCAAGCAGCCCCAGTCTCTGTGCCTCTGTGCGAGCAGTGCCATGGGCAGATGAGGCTGAGCAACAGCTTTCCAGGCTAGCTCTTTCTGCCTGCGAGCTATCTGCAGACGTTCGCATTTTTGGAGCAGGGTTGCTTGTGCCCCCCGCACGGACCACTTAAATTACGATTGAATTTTGGAGGTGGCAAGACAAGCAAGCAGCCCCAGTCTCTGTGCCTCTGTGCGAGCAGTGCCATGGGCAGATGAGGCTGAGCAACAGCTTTCCAGGCTAGCTCTTTCTGGCTGCGAGCTATCTGCAGACGTTCGCATTTTCAGAGCAGGGCTGCCGGAGGCCCCCTGCTCGGACGCCCAAATCTATTTTTGAAGTTTGATTTGGCAAGACAAGCAAGCGGTCCCAGTCTCTGTGCCTCTGTGCGAGCAGTGCCATGGGCAGATGAGGCTGAGCAACAGCTTTCCAGACTAGCTCTTTCTGCCTGCGAGCTATCTGAATACGTTCATATTTTCACAGCACGGCTGCCGGAGACCCCCTGCACGGAACACCTAAATAGGTTTGACGTTTGAGGGGCCAATACAAGCAAGCAGACCCACTCTCTGTGCCTCTGTGCGAGCAGTGCCATGGGCAGATGAGGCTGAGCAACAGCTTTCCAGGCTAGCTCTTTCTGCCTGCGAGCTATCTGCAGACGTTCGCCTTTACAGAGCAGGGCTGCTGGAGACGCATGGCACGGACACCCTAAGCTACGTTTGAAGTTTGAGAGGGCAAGATAAGCAAGCAGCCCCAGTCTCTGTGCCTCTGTGCGAGCAGTGCCATGCGCAGATGAGGCTGAGCAACAGCTTTCTAGGCTAGCTCTTTATGCCTGCGAGCTATCTGCAGACGTTCGCCTTTTCAGAGCAGGTGTGCCGGAGACGCATGGCACGGACAACCTAAGCTACGTTTGAAGTTTGAGGGGTCAAGAGAAGCAAGCAGCCCCAGTCTCTGTGCCTCTGTGCGAGCAGTGCCATGCGCAGATGAGGCTGAGCAACAGCTTTCCAGGCTAGCTCTTTCTGCCTGCGAGCTATCTGCAGACGTTCGCATTTTCAGAGCAGAGCTGCCGGAGGCGCCCTGCACGGACGCACAAAGCTTCGTTTGAAGTTTGATTTGGCAAGACAAGCAAGCAGCCCCAGTCTCTGTGCCTCTGTGCGAGCAGTGCCATGGGCAGATGAGGCTGAGCAACAGCTTTCCAGGCTAGCTCTTTCTGCCTGCGAGCTATCTGCAGACGTTCGCATTTTTGGAGCAGGGTTGCTTGTGCCCCCCGCACGGACCACTTAAATTACGATTGAATTTTGGAGGTGGCAAGACAAGCAAGCAGCCCCAGTCTCTGTGCCTCTGTGCGAGCAGTGCCATGGGCAGATGAGGCTGAGCAACAGCTTTCCAGGCTAGCTCTTTCTGGCTGCGAGCTATCTGCAGACGTTCGCATTTTCAGAGCAGGGCTGCCGGAGGCCCCCTGCTCGGACGCCCAAATCTATTTTTGAAGTTTGATTTGGCAAGACAAGCAAGCGGTCCCAGTCTCTGTGCCTCTGTGCGAGCAGTGCCATGGGCAGATGAGGCTGAGCAACAGCTTTCCAGACTAGCTCTTTCTGCCTGCGAGCTATCTGAATACGTTCATATTTTCACAGCACGGCTGCCGGAGACCCCCTGCACGGAACACCTAAATAGGTTTGACGTTTGAGGGGCCAATACAAGCAAGCAGACCCACTCTCTGTGCCTCTGTGCGAGCAGTGCCATGGGCAGATGAGGCTGAGCAACAGCTTTCCAGGCTAGCTCTTTCTGCCTGCGAGCTATCTGCAGACGTTCGCCTTTACAGAGCAGGGCTGCTGGAGACGCATGGCACGGACACCCTAAGCTACGTTTGAAGTTTGAGAGGGCAAGATAAGCAAGCAGCCCCAGTCTCTGTGCCTCTGTGCGAGCAGTGCCATGCGCAGATGAGGCTGAGCAACAGCTTTCTAGGCTAGCTCTTTATGCCTGCGAGCTATCTGCAGACGTTCGCCTTTTCAGAGCAGGTGTGCCGGAGACGCATGGCACGGACAACCTAAGCTACGTTTGAAGTTTGAGGGGTCAAGAGAAGCAAGCAGCCCCAGTCTCTGTGCCTCTGTGCGAGCAGTGCCATGGGCAGATGAGGCTGAGCAACAGCTTTCCAGACTAGCTCTTTATGGCTGCGAGCTATCTGCAGACGTTCGCCTTTTCAGAGCAGGGCTGCCGGAGGCCCCCTGCACGGATGCCCAAAGCTACGTTTGAAGTTTGATTTGGCAAGACAAGCAAGCAGCCCCAGTCTCTGTGCCTCTGTGCAAGCAGTGCCATGGGCAGATGAGGCTGAGCAACAGCTTTCCAGACTAGCTCTTTCTGCCTGCGAGCTATCTGAATACGTTCATATTTTCGCAGCACGGCTGCCGGAGGCCCCCTGAAGGGACCACCTAAGCTACTTTTGAAATTTGAGGGGGCAATACAAGCAAACAACTACAGTCTCTGTGCCTCTGTGCGAGCAGTGCCATGGGCAGATGAGGCTGAGCAACAGCTTTCCAGGCTAGCTCTTTCTGCCTGCGAGCTATCTGCAGACGTTCGCATTTTGGGAGCATGGTTGCTTGTGTCCCCTGCACGGACCACGTAAATTATGTTCGAATTTTGGAGGTGGCAAGACAAGCAAGCAGCCCCAGTCTCTGTGCCTCTGTGCGAGCAGTGCCATGGGCAGATTAGGCTGAGCAACAACTTTCCAGGCTAGCTCTTTCTGCCTGCGAGCTATCTGCAGACGTTCGCATTTTCAGAGCAGGGCTGCTGGAGGCCCCTTGCTCGGACACCCAAAGCTACGTTTGAAGTTTGATTTGGCAACACAAGCAAGCAGCCCCAGTCTCTGTGCCTCTGTGCGAGCAGTGCCATGGGCAGATGAGGCTGAGCAACAGCTTTCCAGGCTAGCTCTTTCTGCCTGCGAGCTATCTGCATACGTTCATATTTTCGCAGATCAGCTGCTGGAGACCCCCTGCACGGAACACCTAAATAGGTTTGACGTTTGAGGGGCCAATACAAGCAAGCAGTCGCAGTCTCTGTGCCTCTGTGCGAGCAGTGCCATGGGCAGATGAGGCTGAGCAACAGCTTTCCAGGCTAGCTCTTTATGCCTGCGAGCTATCTGCAGACGTTCGCCTTTACAGAGCAGGGCTGCCGGAGACGCATGGCACGAACAACCTAAGCTACGTTTGAAGTTTGAGGGGGCAAGATAAGCAAGCAGCCCCAGTCTCTGTGCCTCTGTGCGAGCAGTGCCATGGGCAGATGAGGCTGAGCAACAGCTTCCCAGGCTAGCTCTTTCTGCCTGCGAGCTATCTGCAGACGTTCGCCTTTTCAGAGCAGGTCTGCCGGAGAGGCATGGCACGGACAACCTAAGCTACGTTTTAAGTTTGAGGGGTCAAGAGAAGCAAGCAGCCCCAGTCTCTGTGCCTCTGTGCGAGCAGTGCCATGGGCAGATGAGGCTGAGCAACAGCTTTCCAGGCTAGCTCTTTCTGGCTGCGAGCTATCTGCAGACGTTCGCCTTTTCAGAGCAGGGCTGCCGGAGGCCCCCTGCACGGATGCCCAAAGCTACGTTTGAAGTTTGAGAGGGCAAGACAAGCAAGCAGCCCCAGTCTCTGTGCCTCTGTGCGAGCAGTGCCATGGGCAGATGAGGGAGAGCAACAGCTTTCCAGGCTAGCTCTTTCTGCCTGCGAGCTATCTGCAGACGTTCGCATTTTCAGAGCAGGGCTGCCGGAGGCTCCGTGCTCGGACGCATAAAGCTACGTTTGAAGTTTGATTTGGCAAAACAATCAAGCGGCCCTAGTCTCTGTGCCTCTGTGCGAGCAGTGCCATGGGCAGATGAGGCTGAGCAACAGCTTTCCAGACTAGCTCTTTCTGCCTGCGAGCTATCTGAATACGTTCATATTTTCGCAGCACGGCTGCCGGAGGCCCCCCTGAAGGGACCACCTAAGCTACTTCTGAAATTTGAGGGGGCAATACAAGCAAGCAGCACCAGTCTCTGTGCCTCTGTGCGAGCAGTGCCATGGGCAGATGAGGCTGAGCAACAGCTTTCCAGGCTAGCTCTTTAGGCCTGCGAGCTATCTGCAGACGTTCGCCTTTTCAGAGCAGGTCTGCCGGAGAGGCATGGCACGTACAACCTAAGCTATGTTTTAAGTTTGAGTGGGCAAGATAAGCAAGCAGCCCCAGTCTCTGTGCCTCTGTGCGAGCAGTGCCATGGGCAGATGAGGCTGAGCAACAGCTTTCCAGACTAGCTCTTTCTGCCTGCGAGCTATCTGAATACGTTCATATTTTCGCAGCACGGCTGCCGGAGGCCCCCTGAAGGGACCACCTAAGCTACTTTTGAAATTTGAGGGGGCAAGACAAGCAAACAACTACAGTCTCTATGCCTCTGTGCGAGCAGTGCCATGGGCAGATGAGGCTGAGAAACAGTTTTCCAGGCTAGCTCTTTCTGCCTGCGAGCTATCTGCAGACGTTCGCATTTTGGGAGCAGGGTTGCATGTGCCCCCTGCACGGACCACGTAAATTACGTTTGAATTTTGAAGGTGGCAAGACAAGCAAGCAGCCCCAGTCTCTGTGCCTCTGTGCGAGCAGTGCCATGGGCAGATGAGGCTGAGCAACAGCTTTCCAGGCTAGCTCTTTCTGCCTGCGAGCTATCTGCAGATGTTCGTATTTTCAGAGCAGAGCTGCCGGAAACGGCTGGCACGGACAACCTAAGCTACGTTTGAAGTTTGAGGGTGCAAGAGAAGCAAGCAGCCCCAGTCTCTGCGCCTCTGTGCGAGCAGTGCCATGCGCAGATGAGGCTGAGCAACAGCTTTCCAGGCTAGCTCTTTCTGCCTGCGAGCTATCTGCAGACGTTCGCATTTTGGGAGCATGGTTGCTTGTGTCCCCTGCACGGACCACGTAAATTATGTTCGAATTTTGGAGGTGGCAAGACAAGCAAGCAGCCCCAGTCTCTGTGCCTCTGTGCGAGCAGTGCCATGGGCAGATGAGGCTGAGCAACAGCTTTCCAGGCTAGCTCTTTCTGCCTGCGAGCTATCTGCATACGTTCATATTTTCGCAGATCAGCTGCTGGAGACCCCCTGCACGGAACTCCTAAATAGGTTTGACGTTTGAGGGGCCAATACAAGCAAGCAGTCGCAGTCTCTGTGCCTCTGTGCGAGCAGTGCCATGGGCAGATGAGGCTGAGCAACAGCTTTCCAGGCTAGCTCTTTATGCCTGCGAGCTATCTGCAGACGTTCGCCTTTACAGAGCAGGGCTGCCGGAGACGCATGGCACGAACAACCTAAGCTACGTTTGAAGTTTGAGGGGGCAAGATAAGCAAGCAGCCCCAGTCTCTGTGCCTCTGTGCGAGCAGTGCCATGGGCAGATGAGGCTGAGCAACAGCTTCCCAGGCTAGCTCTTTCTGCCTGCGAGCTATCTGCAGACGTTCGCCTTTTCAGAGCAGGTCTGCCGGAGAGGCATGGCACGGACAACCTAAGCTACGTTTTAAGTTTGAGGGGTCAAGAGAAGCAAGCAGCCCCAGTCTCTGTGCCTCTGTGCGAGCAGTGCCATGGGCAGATGAGGCTGAGCAACAGCTTTCCAGGCTAGCTCTTTCTGGCTGCGAGCTATCTGCAGACGTTCGCCTTTTCAGAGCAGGGCTGCCGGAGGCCCCCTGCACGGATGCCCAAAGCTACGTTTGAAGTTTGAGAGGGCAAGACAAGCAAGCAGCCCCAGTCTCTGTGCCTCTGTGCGAGCAGTGCCATGGGCAGATGAGGGAGAGCAACAGCTTTCCAGGCTAGCTCTTTCTGCCTGCGAGCTATCTGCAGACGTTCGCATTTTCAGAGCAGGGCTGCCGGAGGCTCCGTGCTCGGACGCATAAAGCTACGTTTGAAGTTTGATTTGGCAAAACAATCAAGCGGCCCTAGTCTCTGTGCCTCTGTGCGAGCAGTGCCATGGGCAGATGAGGCTGAGCAACAGCTTTCCAGACTAGCTCTTTCTGCCTGCGAGCTATCTGAATACGTTCATATTTTCGCAGCACGGCTGCCGGAGGCCCCCCTGAAGGGACCACCTAAGCTACTTCTGAAATTTGAGGGGGCAATACAAGCAAGCAGCACCAGTCTCTGTGCCTCTGTGCGAGCAGTGCCATGGGCAGATGAGGCTGAGCAACAGCTTTCCAGGCTAGCTCTTTAGGCCTGCGAGCTATCTGCAGACGTTCGCCTTTTCAGAGCAGGTCTGCCGGAGAGGCATGGCACGTACAACCTAAGCTATGTTTTAAGTTTGAGTGGGCAAGATAAGCAAGCAGCCCCAGTCTCTGTGCCTCTGTGCGAGCAGTGCCATGGGCAGATGAGGCTGAGCAACAGCTTTCCAGACTAGCTCTTTCTGCCTGCGAGCTATCTGAATACGTTCATATTTTCGCAGCACGGCTGCCGGAGGCCCCCTGAAGGGACCACCTAAGCTACTTTTGAAATTTGAGGAGGCAATACAAGCAAACAACTACAGTCTCTGTGCCTCTGTGCGAGCAGTGCCATGGGCAGATGAGGCTGAGAAACAGCTTTCCAGGCTAGCTCTTTCTGCCTGCGAGCTATCTGCAGACGTTCGCATTTTGGGAGCAGGGTTGCATGTGCCCCCTGCACGGACCACGTAAATTACGTTTGAATTTTGAAGGTGGCAAGACAAGCAAGCAGCCCCAGTCTCTGTGCCTCTGTGCGAGCAGTGCCATGGGCAGATGAGGCTGAGCAACAGCTTTCCAGGCTAGCTCTTTCTGCCTGCGAGCTATATGCAGACGTTCGTATTTTCAGAGCAGAGCTGCCGGAAACGGCTGGCACGGACAACCTAAGCTACGTTTGAAGTTTGAGGGGGCAAGATAAGCAAGCAGCCCCAGTCTCTGTGCCTCTGTGCGAGCAGTGCCATGCGCAGATGAGGCTGAGCAACAGCTTTCCAGGCTAGCTCTTTATGCCTGCGAGCTATCTGCAGACGTTCGCCTTTTCAGAGCAGGTCTGCCGGAGACGCATGGCACGGACAACCTAAGCTACGTTTGAAGTTTGAGGGGTCAAGAGAAGCAAGCAGCCCCAGTCTCTGTGCCTCTGTGCGAGCAGTGCCATGGGCAGATGAGGCTGAGAAACAGCTTTCCAGACTAGCTATTTATGGCTGCGAGCTATCTGCAGACGTTCGCCTTTTCAGAGCAGGGCTGCCGGAGGCCCCCTGCACGGATGCCCAAAGCTACGTTTGAAGTTTGATTTGGCAAGACAAGCAAGCAGCCCCAGTCTCTGTGCCTCTGTGCAAGCAGTGCCATGGGCAGATGAGGCTGAGCAACAGCTTTCCAGACTAGCTCTTTCTGCCTGCGAGCTATCTGAATACGTTCATATTTTCGCAGCACGGCTGCCGGAGGCCCCCTGAAGGGACCACCTAAGCTACTTTTGAAATTTGAGGGGGCAAGACAAGCAAACAACTACAGTCTCTATGCCTCTGTGCGAGCAGTGCCATGGGCAGATGAGGCTGAGAAACAGTTTTCCAGGCTAGCTCTTTCTGCCTGCGAGCTATCTGCAGACGTTCGCATTTTGGGAGCAGGGTTGCATGTGCCCCCTGCACGGACCACGTAAATTACGTTTGAATTTTGAAGGTGGCAAGACAAGCAAGCAGCCCCAGTCTCTGTGCCTCTGTGCGAGCAGTGCCATGGGCAGATGAGGCTGAGCAACAGCTTTCCAGGCTAGCTCTTTCTGCCTGCGAGCTATCTGCAGATGTTCGTATTTTCAGAGCAGAGCTGCCGGAAACGGCTGGCACGGACAACCTAAGCTACGTTTGAAGTTTGAGGGGGCAAGAGAAGCAAGCAGCCCCAGTCTCTGCGCCTCTGTGCGAGCAGTGCCATGGGCAGATGAGGCTGAGCAACAGCTTTCCAGGCTAGCTCTTTCTGCCTGCGAGCTATCTGCAGACGTTCGCATTTTGGGAGCATGGTTGCTTGTGTCCCCTGCACGGACCACGTAAATTATGTTCGAATTTTGGAGGTGGCAAGACAAGCAAGCAGCCCCAGTCTCTGTGCCTCTGTGCGAGCAGTGCCATGGGCAGATGAGGCTGAGCAACAACTTTACAGGCTAGCTCTTTATGGCTGCGAGCTATCTGCAGACGTTCGCATTTTCAGAGCAGGGCTGCTGGAGGCCCCCTGCTCGGACACCCAAAGCTACGTTTGAAGTTTGATTTGGCAACACAAGCAAGCAGCCCCAGTCTCTGTGCCTCTGTGCGAGCAGTGCCATGGGCAGATGAGGCTGAGCAACAGCTTTCCAGGCTAGCTCTTTCTGCCTGCGAGCTATCTGCATATGTTCATATTTTAGCAGATCAGCTGCTGGAGACCCCCTGCACGGAACACCTAAATAGGTTTGACGTTTGAGGGGCCAATACAAGCAAGCAGTCGCAGTCTCTGTGCCTCTGTGCGAGCAGTGCCATGGGCAGATGAGGCTGAGCAACAGCTTTCCAGGCTAGCTCTTTCTGCCTGCGAGCTATCTGCAGACGTTCGCATTTTGGGAGCAGGGTTGCTTGTGCCCCCTGCACGGACCACGTAAATTACGTTTGAATTTTGGAGGTGGCAAGACAAGCAAGCAGCCCCAGTCTCTGTGCCTCTGTGCGAGCAGTGCCATGGGCAGATGAGGCTGAGCAACAGCTTTCCAGGCTAGCTCTTTCTGCCTGCGAGCTATCTGCAGACGTTCGCATTTTCAGAGCAGGGCTGCTGGAGGCCCCCTGCACGGACACCCTAAGGTACGTTTGAAGTTGGGGTTGGCAAGACAAGCAAGCAGCCCCAGTCTCTGTGCCTCTGTGCGAGCAGTGCCATGGGCAGATGAGGCTGAGCAACAGCTTTCCAGGCTAGCTCTTTCTGGCTGCGAGCTATCTGCAGACGTTCGCATTTTCAGAGCAGGGCTGCTGGAGGCCCCCTGCTCGGACACCCAAAGCTACGTTTGAAGTTTGATTTGGCAACACAAGCAAGCAGCCCCAGTCTCTGTGCCTCTGTGCGAGCAGTGCCATGGGCAGATGAGGCTGAGCAACAGCTTTCCAGGCTAGCTCTTTCTGGCTGCGAGCTATCTGCAGACGTCCGCATTTTCGGAGCACGGCTGCCGGATTCTCCCTGCACGGAACACCTAAGCTACGTTTAAAGTATGTGAGGGCAGGAGAAGCAAGCAGCCCCAGTCTCTGTGCCTCTGTGCGAGCAGTGCCATGGGCAGATGAGGCTGAGCAACAGCTTTCCAGGCTAGCTCTTTCTGGCTGCGAGCTATCTGCAGACGTTCGCCTTTTCAGAGCAGGGCTGTCGGAGGGCCCTTGCACGGATGCCCAAAGCTACGTTTGAAGTTTGATTTGGCAAGACAAGCAAGCAGCCCCAGTCTCTGTGCCTCTGTGCGAGCAGTGCCATGGGCAGATGAGGCTGAGCAACAGCTTTCCAGGCTAGCTCTTTCTGCCTGCGAGCTATCTGCAGACGTTCGCATTTTTGGAGCAGGGTTGCTTGTGCCCCCCGCACGGACCACGTAAATTACGATTGAATTTTGGATGTGGCAAGACAAGCAAGCAGCCCCAGTCTCTGTGCCTCTGTGCGAGCAGTGCCATGGGCAGATGAGGCTGAGCAACAGCTTTCCAGACTAGCTCTTTCTGCCTGCGAGCTATCTGAATACGTTCATATTTTCACAGCACGGCTGCCGGAGACCCCCTGCACGGAACACCTAAATAGGTTTGACGTTTGAGGGGTCAATACAAGCAAGCAGACCCACTCTCTGTGCCTCTGTGCGAGCAGTGCCATGGGCAGATGAGGCTGAGCAACAGCTTTTCATGCTAGCTCTTTCTGGCTGTGAGCTATCTGCAGACGTTCGCCTTTTCAGAGCAGGGCTGCTGGAGGCCCCCTGCTCGGACGCCCAAAGCTACTTTTGAAGTTTGATTTAGCAACACAAGCAAGCAGCCCCAGTCTCTGTGCCTCTGTGCAAGCAGTGCCATGGGCAGATGAGGCTGAGCAACAGCTTTCCAGGCTAGCTCTTTCTGCCTGCGAGCTATCTGCAGACGTTCGCCTTTACAGAGCAGGGCTGCCGGAGACGCATGGCACGGACACCCTAAGCTACGTTTGAAGTTTGAGAGGGCAAGATAAGCAAGCAGCCCCAGTCTCTGTGCCTCTGTGCGAGCAGTGCCATGCGCAGATGAGGCTGAGCAACAGCTTTCCAGGCTAGCTCTTTATGCCTGCGAGCTATCTGCAGACGTTCGCCTTTTCAGAGCAGGTCTGCCGGAGACGCATGGCACGGACAACCTAAGCTACGTTTGAAGTTTGAGGGGTCAAGAGAAGCAAGCAGCCCCAGTCTCTGTGCCTCTGTGCGAGCAGTGCCATGGGCAGATGAGGCTGAGCAACAGCTTTCCAGACTAGCTCTTTATGGCTGCGAGCTATCTGCAGACGTTCGCCTTTTCAGAGCAGGGCTGCCGGAGGCCCCCTGCACGGATGCCCAAAGCTACGTTTGAAGTTTGATTTGGCAAGACAAGCAAGCAGCCCCAGTCTCTGTGCCTCTGTGCAAGCAGTGCCATGGGCAGATGAGGCTGAGCAACAGCTTTCCAGACTAGCTCTTTCTGCCTGCGAGCTATCTGAATACGTTCATATTTTCGCAGCACGGCTGCCGGAGGCCCCCTGAAGGGACCACCTAAGCTACTTTTGAAATTTGAGGGGGCAATACAAGCAAACAACTACAGTCTCTGTGCCTCTGTGCGAGCAGTGCCATGGGCAGATGAGGCTGAGCAACAGCTTTCCAGGCTAGCTCTTTCTGCCTGCGAGCTATCTGCAGACGTTCGCATTTTGGGAGCATGGTTGCTTGTGTCCCCTGCACGGACCACGTAAATTATGTTCGAATTTTGGAGGTGGCAAGACAAGCAAGCAGCCCCAGTCTCTGTGCCTCTGTGCGAGCAGTGCCATGGGCAGATTAGGCTGAGCAACAACTTTCCAGGCTAGCTCTTTCTGCCTGCGAGCTATCTGCAGACGTTCGCATTTTCAGAGCAGGGCTGCTGGAGGCCCCCTGCTCGGACACCCAAAGCTACGTTTGAAGTTTGATTTGGCAACACAAGCAAGCAGCCCCAGTCTCTGTGCCTCTGTGCGAGCAGTGCCATGGGCAGATGAGGCTGAGCAACAGCTTTCCAGGCTAGCTCTTTCTGCCTGCGAGCTATCTGCATACGTTCATATTTTCGCAGATCAGCTGCTGGAGACCCCCTGCACGGAACACCTAAATAGGTTTGACGTTTGAGGGGCCAATACAAGCAAGCAGTCGCAGTCTCTGTGCCTCTGTGCGAGCAGTGCCATGGGCAGATGAGGCTGAGCAACAGCTTTCCAGGCTAGCTCTTTATGCCTGCGAGCTATCTGCAGACGTTCGCCTTTACAGAGCAGGGCTGCCGGAGACGCATGGCACGAACAACCTAAGCTACGTTTGAAGTTTGAGGGGGCAAGATAAGCAAGCAGCCCCAGTCTCTGTGCCTCTGTGCGAGCAGTGCCATGGGCAGATGAGGCTGAGCAACAGCTTCCCAGGCTAGCTCTTTCTGCCTGCGAGCTATCTGCAGACGTTCGCCTTTTCAGAGCAGGTCTGCCGGAGAGGCATGGCACGAACAACCTAAGCTACGTTTTAAGTTTGAGGGGTCAAGAGAAGCAAGCAGCCCCAGTCTCTGTGCCTCTGTGCGAGCAGTGCCATGGGCAGATGAGGCAGAGCAACAGCTTTCCAGGCTAGCTCTTTCTGCCTGCGAGCTATCTGCAGACGTTCGCATTTTCAGAGCAGGGCTGCCGGAGGCTCCGTGCTCGGACGCATAAAGCTACGTTTGAAGTTTGATTTGGCAAAACAATCAAGCGGCCCCAGTCTCTGTGCCTCTGTGCGAGCAGTGCCATGGGCAGATGAGGCTGAGCAACAGCTTTCCAGGCTAGCTCTTTCTGGCTGCGAGCTATCTGCAGACGTTCGCCTTTTCAGAGCAGGGCTGCCTGAGGCCCCCTGCACGGATGCCCAAAGCTACGTTTGAAGTTTGAGAGGGCAAGACAAGCAAGCAGCCCCAGTCTCTGTGCCTCTGTGCGAGCAGTGCCATGGGCAGATGAGGCTGAGCAACAGCTTTCCAGGCTAGCTCTTTCTGCCTGCGAGCTATCTGCAGACGTTCGCCTTTTCAGAGCAGGGCTGCCGGAGACGCATGGCACGGACATCCTAAGCTATGTTTTAAGTTTGAGTGGGCAAGATAAGCAAGCAGCCCCAGTCTCTGTGCCTCTGTGCGAGCAGTGCCATGGGCAGATGAGGCTGAGCAACAGCTTTCCAGACTAGCTCTTTCTGCCTGCGAGCTATCTGAATACGTTCATATTTTCGCAGCACGGCTGCCGGAGGCCCCCTGAAGGGACCACCTAAGCTACTTTTGAAATTTGAGGAGGCAATACAAGCAAACAACTACAGTCTCTGTGCCTCTGTGCGAGCAGTGCCATGGGCAGATGAGGCTGAGAAACAGCTTTCCAGGCTAGCTCTTTCTGCCTGCGAGCTATCTGCAGACGTTCGCATTTTGGGAGCAGGGTTGCATGTGCCCCCTGCACGGACCACGTAAATTACGTTTGAATTTTGAAGGTGGCAAGACAAGCAAGCAGCCGCAGTCTCTGTGCCTCTGTGCGAGCAGTGCCATGGGCAGATGAGGCTGAGCAACAACTTTCCAGGCTAGCTCTTTCTGCCTGCGAGCTATCTGCAGACGTGCGTATTTTCAGAGCAGAGCTGCCGGAAACGGCTGGCACGGACAACCTAAGCTACGTTTGAAGTTTGAGGGGGCAAGAGAAGCAAGCAGCCCCAGTCTCTGCGCCTCTGTGCGAGCAGTGCCATGGGCAGATGAGGCTGAGCAACAGCTTTCCAGGCAAGCTCTTTCTGCCTGCGAGCTATCTGCAGACGTTCGCATTTTGGGAGCATGGTTGCTTGTGTCCCCTGCACGGACCACGTAAATTATGTTTGAATTTTGGAGGTGGCAAGACAAGCAAGCAGCCCCAGTCTCTGTGCCTCTGTGCGAGCAGTGCCATGGGCAGATGAGGCTGAGCAACAGCTTTCCAGGCTAGCCCTTTATGGCTGCGAGCTATCTGCAGACGTTCGCATTTTCAGAGCAGGGCTGCCGGAGGCCCCCTGCAAGGATTCCCAAAGCTACGTTTGAAGTTTGATTTGGCAAGACAAGCAAGCAGCCCCAGTCTCTGTGCCTCTGTGCAAGCAGTGCCATGGGCAGATGAGGCTGAGCAACAGCTTTCCAGACTAGCTCTTTCTGCCTGCGAGCTATCTGAATACGTTCATATTTTCGCAGCACGGCTGCCGGAAGCCCCCTGAAGGGACCACCTAAGCTACTTTTGAAATTTGAGGTGGCAAGATAAGTAAGCAGCCCCAGTCTCTGTGCCTCTGTGCGAGCAGTGCCATGGGCAGATGAGGCTGAGGAACAGCTTTCCAGGCTAGCTCTTTCTGCCTGCGAGCTATCTGCAGACGTCCGCATTTTCGGAGCACGGCTGCCGAATTCTCCCTGCACGGAACACCTAAGCTACGTTTAAAGTATGTGAGGGCAGGAGAAGCAAGCAGCCCCAGTCTCTGTGCCTCTGTGCGAGCAGTGCCATGGGCAGATGAGGCTGAGCAACAGCTTTCCAGGCTAGCTCTTTCTGCCTGCGAGCTATCTGCAGACATTCGCCTTTACAGAGCAGGGCTGCCGGAGACGCATGGCATGGACAACCTAAACTACTTTTGAAGTTTGAGAGGGCAAGATAAGCAAGCAGCCCCAGTCTCTGTGCCTCTGTGCGAGCAGTGCCATGGGCAGATGAGGCTGAGCAACAGCTTTCCAGGCTAGCTCTTTCTGCCTGCGAGCTATCTGCAGACGTTCGCCTTTTCAGAGCAGGGCTCCCGGAGACGCATGGCACGGACAACCTAAGCTACGTTTGAAGTTTGAGGGGGCAAGAGAAGCAAGCAGCCCCAGTCTCTGTGCCTCTGTGCGAGCAGTGCCATGCGCAGATGAGGCTGAGCAACAGCTTTCCAGGCTAGCTCTTTCTGCCTGCGAGCTATCTGCAGACGTTCGCATTTTCAGAGCAGAGCTGCCGGAGGCCCCCTGCACGGACGCCCAAAGCTACGTTTGAAGTTTGATTTGGCAAGACAAGCAAGCAGCCCCAGTCTCTGTGCCTCTGTGCGAGCAGTGCCATGGGCAGATGAGGCTGAGCAACAGCTTTCCAGACTAGCTCTTTCTGCCTGCGAGCTATCTGAATACGTTCATATTTTCGCAGCTCAGCTGCTTGAGACCCCCTGCACGGAACACCTAAATAAGTTTGAAGTTTGAGGGGCCATTACAAGCAAGCAGCCCTAGTCTCTGTGCCTCTGTGCGAGCAGTGCCATGGGCAGATGAGGCTGAGAAACAGCTTTCCAGGCTAGCTCTTTCTGCCTGCGAGCTATCTTCAGACGTTCGCATTTTGGGAGCAGGGTTGCATGTGCCCCCTGCACGGACCACGTAAATTACGTTTGAATTTTGAAGGTGGCAAGACAAGCAAGCAGCCCCCGTCTCTGTGCCTCTGTGCGAGCAGTGCCATGGGCAGATGAGGCTGAGCAACAGCTTTCCAGGCTAGCTCTTTCTGCCTGCGAGCTATCTGCAGACGTTCGTATTTTCAGAGCAGAGCTGCCGGAAACGGCTGGCACGGACAACCTAAGCTACGTTTGAAGTTTGAGGGGGCAAGAGAAGCAAGCAGCCCCAGTCTCTGAGCATCTGTGCGAGCAGTGCCATGGGCAGATGAGGCTGAGCAACAGCTTTCCAGGCTAGCTCTTTCTGCCTGCGAGCTATCTGCAGACGTTCGCATTTTGGGAGCATGGTTGCTTGTGTCCCCTGCACGGACAACGTAAATTATGTTTGAATTTTGGAGGTGGCAAGACAAGCAAGCAGCCCCAGTCTCTGTGCCTCTCTGTGAGCAGTGCCAAGGGCAGATGAGGCTGAGCAACAGCTTTCCAGGCTAGCTCTTTCTGCCTGCGAGCTATCTGCAGACGTTAGCTTTTTCAGAGCAGGGCTGCTGGAGGACCCCTACTCGGACGCCCAAATCTACGTTTGAAGTTTGAGGGGGCAAGACAAGCAAGCAGCCGCAGTCTCTGTGCCTCTGTGCGAGCAGTGCCATGGGCAGATGAGGCTGAGCAACATCTTTCCAGGCTAGCTCTTTCTGCCTGCGAGCTATCTGCAGACGTTCGCATTTTCAGAGAAGGGCTGCTTGAGGAACCCTGCTCGGACGCTCAAAGCTACGTTTGAAGTTTGAGGGGGCAAGACAAGCAAGCAGCAGCAGTCTCTGTGCCTCTGTGCGAGCAGTGCCATGGGCAGATGAGGCTGAGCAACATCTTTCCAGGCTAGCTCTTTCTGCCTGCGAGCTATCTGCATACGTTCATATTTTCGCAGATCAGCTGCTGGAGACCCCCTGCACGGAACACCTAAATAGGTTTGACATTTGAGGGGCCAATACAAGCAAGCAGACCCACTCTCTGTGCCTCTGTGCGAGCAGTGCCATGGGCAGATGAGGCTGAGCAACAGCTTTCCAGGCTAGCTCTTTCTGCCTGCGAGCTATCTGCAGACGTTCGCCTTTACAGAGCAGGGCTGCCGGAGACGCATGGCACGGACAACCTAAGCTACGTTTGAAGTTTGAGGGGGCAAGATAAGCAAGCAGCCCCAGTCTCTGTGCCTCTGTGCGAGCAGTGCCATGCGCAGATGAGGCTGAGCAACAGCTTCCCAGGCTCGCTCTTTATGCCTGCGAGCTATCTGCAGACGTTCGCCTTTTCAGAGCAGGGCTGTCGGAGGCCCCCTGCACGGATGCCCAAAGCTACGTTTGAAGTTTGAGAGGGCAAGACAAGCAAGCAGCCCCAGTCTCTGTGCCTCTGTGCGAGCAGTGCCATGGGCAGATGAGGCTGAGCAACAGCTTTCCAGGCTAGCTCTTTCTGCCTGCGAGCTATCTACAGACGTTCGCATTTTCAGAGCAGGGCTGCCGGAGGCTCCGTGCTCGGACGCCCAAAGCTACGTTTGAAGTTTGATTTGGCAAAACAATCAAGCGGCCCTAGTCTCTGTGCCTCTGTGCGAGCAGTGCCATGGGCAGATGAGGCTGAGCAACAGCTTTCCAGACTAGCTCTTTCTGCCTGCGAGCTATCTGAATACGTTCATATTTTCGCAGCACGGCTGCCGGAGGCCCCCTGAAGGGACCACCTAAGCTACTTTTGAAATTTGAGGGGGCAATACAAGCAAACAACTACAGTCTCTGTGCCTCTGTGCGAGCAGTGCCATGGGCAGATGAGGCTGAGAAACAGCTTTCCAGGCTAGCTCTTTCTGCCTGCGAGCTATCTGCAGACATTCGCCTTTACAGAGCAGGGCTGCCGGAGACGCATGGCATGGACAACCTAAACTACTTTTGAAGTTTGAGAGGGCAAGATAAGCAAGCAGCCCCAGTCTCTGTGCCTCTGTGCGAGCAGTGCCATGGGCAGATGAGGCTGAGCAACAGCTTTCCAGGCTAGCTCTTTCTGCCTGCGAGCTATCTGCAGACGTTCGCATTTTCAGAGCAGAGCTGCCGGAGGCCCCCTGCACGGACGCCCAAAGCTACGTTTGAAGTTTGATTTGGCAAGACAAGCAAGCAGCCCCAGTCTCTGTGCCTCTGTGCGAGCAGTGCCATGGGCAGATGAGGCTGAGAAACAGCTTTCCAGGATAGCTCTTTCTGGCTGCGAGCTATCTGCATACGTTCATATTTTCGCAGCACAGCTGCTGGAGACACCCTGCACGGAACACCTAAATAAGTTTGAAGTTTGAAAGGCCATTACAAGCAAGCAGCCCAAGTCTCTGTGCCTCTGTGCGAGCAGTGCCATGGGCAGATGAGGCTGAGCAACAGCTTTCCAGACTAGCTCTTTCTGCCTGCGAGCTATCTGAATACGTTCATATTTTCACAGCACGGCTGCCGGAGACCCCCTGCACGGAACACTTAAATAGGTTTGACGTTTGAGGGGCCAATACAAGCAAGCAGCCCCAGTCTCTGTGCCTCTGTGCAAGCAGTGCCATGGGCAGATGAGGCTGAGCAACAGCTTTCCAGGCTAGCTCTTTCTGCCTGCGAGCTATCTGCAGACGTTCGCCTTTACAGAGCAGGGCTGCCGGAGACGCATGGCACGGACACCCTAAGCTACGTTTGAAGTTTGAGGGATCAAGAGAAGCAAGCAGCCCCAGTCTCTGTGCCTCTGTGCGAGCAGTGCCATGGGCAGATGAGGATGAGAAACAGCTTTCAGACTAGCTCTTTATGGCTGCGAGCTATCTGCAGACGTTCGCCTTTTCAGAGCAGGGCTGCCGGAGGCCCCCTACACGGATGCCCAAAGCTACGTTTGAAGTTTGAGAGGGCAAGACAAGCAAGCAGCCCCAGTCTCTGAGCCTCTGTGCGAGCAGTGCCATGGGCAGATGAGGCTGAGCAACAGCTTTCCAGGCTAGCTCTTTCTGCCTGCGAGCTGTCTGCAGACGTTCGAATTTTCAGAGCAGGGCTGCCGGAGGCTCCGTGCTCGGATGCCCAAAGCTACGTTTTAAGGTTGATTTGGCAAGACAAGCAAGCGGCCCCAGTCTCTGTGCCTCTGTGCGAGCAGTGCCATGGGCAGATGAGTCTGAGCAACAGCTTTCCAGACTAGCTCTTTCTGCCTGCGAGCTATCTGCAGACGTTCGCATTTTCGGAGCACGGCTGCCGGATTCTCCCTGCACGGAACACCTAAGCTACGTTTAAAGTATGTGGGGGCAGGAGAAGCAAGCAGCCCCAGTCTCTGTGCCTCTGTGCGAGCAGTGCCATGGGCATATGAGGCTGAGCAACAGCTTTCCAGGCTAGCTCTTTATGCCTGCGAGCTATATGCACACGTTCGCCTTTACAGAGCAGGGCTGCCGGAGACACATGGCACGGACAACCTAAGCTACGTTTGAAGTTTGAGGGGGCAAGATAAGCAAGCAGCCCCAGTCTCTGTGCCTCTGTGCGAGCAGTGCCATCGGCAGATGAGGCTGAGCAACAGCTTTCAAGGCTAGCTCTTTATGCCTGCGAGCTATCTGCAGACGTTCGCCTTTTCAGAGCAGCGCTGCCGGAGGCCCCCTGCACGGACGCCGAAAGCTAGGTTTGAAGTTTGATTTGGCAAGACAAGCAAGCAGCCCCAGTCTCTGTGCCTCTGTGCGAGCAGTGCCATGGGCAGATGAGGCTGAGAAACAGCTTTCCAGGCTAGCTCTTTCTGCCTGCGAGCTATCTGCAGACGTTCGCATTTTGGGAGCAGGGTTGCATGTGCCCCCTGCACGGACCACGTAAATTATGTTTGAATTTTGAAGGTGGCAAGACAAGCAAGCAGCCGCAGTCTCTGTGCCTCTGTGCGAGCAGTGCCATGGGCAGATGAGGCTGAGCAACAGCTTTCCAGGCTAGCTCTTTCTGCCTGCGAGCTATCTGCAGACGTTCGTATTTTCAGAGCAGAGCTGCCGGAAACGGCTGGTACGGACAACCTAAGCTACGTTTGAAGTTTGAGGGGGCAAGAGAAGCAAGCAGCCCCAGTCTCTGTGCCTCTGTGCGAGCAGTGCCATGGGCAGATGAGGCTGAGCAACAGCTTTCCAGGCTAGCTCTTTATGCCCGCGAGCTATCTGCAGACGTTCGCATTTTCAGAGCAGGGCTGCCGGAGGCCCCCTGCACGGATGCCCAAAGATACGTTTGAAGTTTGATTTGGCAAGACAAGCAAGCAGCCCCAGTCTCTGTGCCTCTGTGCAAGCAGTGCCATGGGCAGATGAGGCTGAGCAACAGCTTTCCAGGCTAGCTCTTTCTGCCTGCGAGCTATCTGAATACGTTCATATTTTCGCAGCACGGCTGCCGGAGGCCCCCTGAAGGGACCACCTAAGCTACTTTTGAAATTTGAGGTGGCAAGATAAGCAAGCAGCCCCAGTCTCTGTGCCTCTGTGCGAGCAGTGCCATGGGCAGATGAGGCTGAGCAACAGCTTTCCAGGCTAGCTCTTTCTGCCTGCGAGCTATCTGCAGACGTTCGCATTTTCGGAGCACGGCTGCCGGATTCTCCCTGCACGTAACACCTAAGCTACGTTTAAAGTATGTGGGGGCAGGAGAAGCAAGCAGCCCCAGTCTCTGTGCCTCTGTGCGAGCAGTGCCATGGGCAGATGAGGCTGAGCAACAGCTTTCCAGGCTAGCTCTTTATGCCTGCGAGCTATCTGCAGACGTTCACATTTTAAGAGCAGGGCTGCGGGAGACACATGGCACGGACAACCTAAGCTACGTTTGAAGTTTGAGGGGGCAATACAAGCAAACAACTACAGTCTCTGTGCCTCTGTGCGAGCAGTGCCATGGGCAGATGAGGCTGAGCAACAGCTTTCCAGGCTAGCTCTTTCTGCCTGCGAGCTATCTGCAGACGTTCGCATTTTGGGAGCAGGTTTGCATGTGCCCCCTGCACGGACCACGTAAATTACGTTTGAATTTTGAAGGTGGCAAGACAAGCAAGCAGCCGCAGTCTCTGTGCCTCTGTGCGAGCAGTGCCATGGGCAGATGAGGCTGAGCAACAGCTTTCCAGGCTAGCTCTTTCTGCCTGCGAGCTATCTGCAGACGTTCGTATTTTCAGAGCACAGCTGCCGGAAACGGCTGGCACGGACAACCTAAGCTACGTTTGAAGTTTGAGTGGGCAAGATAAGCAAGCAGCCCCAGTCTCTGTGCCTCTGTGCGAGCAGTGCCATGTGCAGATGAGGCTGAGCAACAGCTTTCCAGGCTAGCTCTTTCTGCCTGCGAGCTATCTACAGACGTTCGCATTTTCAGAGCAGGGCTGCCGGAGGCTCCGTGCTCGGACGCCCAAAGCTACGTTTGAAGTTTGATTTGGCAAAACAATCAAGCGGCCCTAGTCTCTGTGCCTCTGTGCGAGCAGTGCCATGGGCAGATGAGGCTGAGCAACAGCTTTCCAGACTAGCTCTTTCTGCCTGCGAGCTATCTGAATACGTTCATATTTTCGCAGCACGGCTGCCGGAGGCCCCCTGAAGGGACCACCTAAGCTACTTTTGAAATTTGAGGGGGCAATACAAGCAAACAACTACAGTCTCTGTGCCTCTGTGCGAGCAGTGCCATGGGCAGATGAGGCTGAGAAACAGCTTTCCAGGCTAGCTCTTTCTGCCTGCGAGCTATCTGCAGACATTCGCCTTTACAGAGCAGGGCTGCCGGAGACGCATGGCATGGACAACCTAAACTACTTTTGAAGTTTGAGAGGGCAAGATAAGCAAGCAGCCCCAGTCTCTGTGCCTCTGTGCGAGCAGTGCCATGGGCAGATGAGGCTGAGCAACAGCTTTCCAGGCTAGCTCTTTCTGCCTGCGAGCTATCTGCAGACGTTCGCATTTTCAGAGCAGAGCTGCCGGAGGCCCCCTGCACGGACGCCCAAAGCTACGTTTGAAGTTTGATTTGGCAAGACAAGCAAGCAGCCCCAGTCTCTGTGCCTCTGTGCGAGCAGTGCCATGAGCAGATGAGGCTGAGCAACAGCTTTCCAGGATAGCTCTTTCTGGCTGCGAGCTATCTGCATACGTTCATATTTTCGCAGCACAGCTGCTGGAGACACCCTGCACGGAACACCTAAATAAGTTTGAAGTTTGAAAGGCCATTACAAGCAAGCAGCCCAAGTCTCTGTGCCTCTGTGCGAGCAGTGCCATGGGCAGATGAGGCTGAGCAACAGCTTTCCAGACTAGCTCTTTCTGCCTGCGAGCTATCTGAATACGTTCATATTTTCACAGCACGGCTGCCGGAGACCCCCTGCACGGAACACTTAAATAGGTTTGACGTTTGAGGGGCCAATACAAGCAAGCAGCCCCAGTCTCTGTGCCTCTGTGCAAGCAGTGCCATGGGCAGATGAGGCTGAGCAACAGCTTTCCAGGCTAGCTCTTTCTGCCTGCGAGCTATCTGCAGACGTTCGCCTTTACAGAGCAGGGCTGCCGGAGACGCATGGCACGGACACCCTAAGCTACGTTTGAAGTTTGAGAGGGCAAGATAAGCAAGCAGCCCCAGTCTCTGTGCCTCTGTGCGAGCAGTGCCATGCGCAGATGAGGCTGAGCAACAGCTTTCCAGGCTAGCTCTTTATGCCTGCGAGCTATCTGCAGACGTTCGCCTTTTCAGAGCAGGTCTGCCGGAGACGCATGGCACGGACAACCTAAGCTACGTTTGAAGTTTGAGGGATCAAGAGAAGCAAGCAGCCCCAGTCTCTGTGCCTCTGTGCGAGCAGTGCCATGGGCAGATGAGGATGAGAAACAGCTTTCAGACTAGCTCTTTATGGCTGCGAGCTATCTGCAGACGTTCGCCTTTTCAGAGCAGGGCTGCCGGAGGACCCCTACACGGATGCCCAAAGCTACGTTTGAAGTTTGAGAGGGCAAGACAAGCAAGCAGCCCCAGTCTCTGAGCCTCTGTGCGAGCAGTGCCATGGGCAGATGAGGCTGAGCAACAGCTTTCCAGGCTAGCTCTTTCTGCCTGCGAGCTGTCTGCAGACGTTCGAATTTTCAGAGCAGGGCTGCCGGAGGCTCCGTGCTCGGATGCCCAAAGCTACGTTTTAAGGTTGATTTGGCAAGACAAGCAAGCGGCCCCAGTCTCTGTGCCTCTGTGCGAGCAGTGCCATGGGCAGATGAGGCTGAGCAACAGCTTTCCAGACTAGCTCTTTCTGCCTGCGAGCTATCTGCAGACGTTCGCATATTCGGAGCACGGCTGCCGGATTCTCCCTGCACGGAACACCTAAGCTACGTTTAAAGTATGTGGGGGCAGGAGAAGCAAGCAGCCCCAGTCTCTGTGCCTCTGTGCGAGCAGTGCCATGGGCATATGAGGCTGAGCAACAGCTTTCCAGGCTAGCTCTTTATGCCTGCGAGCTATATGCACACGTTCGCCTTTACAGAGCAGGGCTGCCGGAGACACATGGCACGGACAACCTAAGCTACGTTTCAAGTTTGAGGGGGCAAGATAAGCAAGCAGCCCCAGTCTCTGTGCCTCTGTGCGAGCAGTGCCATGGGCAGATGAGGCTGAGCAACAGCTTTCAAGGCTAGCTCTTTATGCCTGCGAGCTATCTGCAGACGTTCGCCTTTTCAGAGCAGCGCTGCCGGAGGCCCCCTGCACGGACGCCGAAAGCTAGGTTTGAAGTTTGATTTGGCAAGACAAGCAAGCAGCCCCAGTCTCTGTGCCTCTGTGCGAGCAGTGCCATGGGCAGATGAGGCTGAGAAACAGCTTTCCAGGCTAGCTCTTTCTGCCTGCGAGCTATCTGCAGACGTTCGCATTTTGGGAGCAGGGTTGCATGTGCCCCCTGCACGGACCACGTAAATTATGTTTGAATTTTGAAGGTGGCAAGACAAGCAAGCAGCCGCAGTCTCTGTGCCTCTGTGCGAGCAGTGCCATGGGCAGATGAGGCTGAGCAACAGCTTTCCAGGCTAGCTCTTTCTGCCTGCGAGCTATCTGCAGACGTTCGTATTTTCAGAGCAGAGCTGCCGGAAACGGCTGGTACGGACAACCTAAGCTACGTTTGAAGTTTGAGGGGGCAAGAGAAGCAAGCAGCCCCAGTCTCTGCACCTCTGTGCGAGCAGTGCCATGGGCAGATGAGGCTGAGCAACAGCTTTCCAGGCTAGCTCTTTATGCCCGCGAGCTATCTGCAGACGTTCGCATTTTCAGAGCAGGGCTGCCGGAGGCCCCCTGCACGGATGCCCAAAGCTACGTTTGAAGTTTGATTTGGCAAGACAAGCAAGCAGCCCCAGTCTCTGTGCCTCTGTGCAAGCAGTGCCATGGGCAGATGAGGCTGAGCAACAGCTTTCCAGGCTAGCTCTTTCTGCCTGCGAGCTATCTGAATACGTTCATATTTTCGCAGCACGGCTGCCGTAGGCCCCCTGAAGGGACCACCTAAGCTACTTTTGAAATTTGAGGTGGCAAGATAAGCAAGCAGCCCCAGTCTCTGTGCCTCTGTGCGAGCAGTGCCATGGGCAGATGAGGCTGAGCAACAGCTTTCCAGGCTAGCTCTTTCTGCCTGCGAGCTATCTGCAGACGTTCGCATTTTCGGAGCACGGCTGCCGGATTCTCCCTGCACGGAACACCTAAGCTACGTTTAAAGTATGTGGGGGCAGGAGAAGCAAGCAGCCCCAGTCTCTGTGCCTCTGTGCGAGCAGTGCCATGGGCAGATGAGGCTGAGCAACAGCTTTCCAGGCTAGCTCTTTATGCCTGCGAGCTATCTGCAGACGTTCACATTTTAAGAGCAGGGCTGCGGGAGACACATGGCACGTACAACCTAAGCTACGTTTGAAGTTTGAGGGGGCAATACAAGCAAACAACTACAGTCTCTGTGCCTCTGTGCGAGCAGTGCCATGGGCAGATGAGGCTGAGCAACAGCTTTCCAGGCTAGCTCTTTCTGCCTGCGAGCTATCTGCAGACGTTCGCATTTTGGGAGCAGGTTTGCATGTGCCCCCTGCACGGACCACGTAAATTACGTTTGAATTTTGAAGGTGGCAAGACAAGCAAGCAGCCGCAGTCTCTGTGCCTCTGTGCGAGCAGTGCCATGGGCAGATGAGGCTGAGCAACAGCTTTCCAGGCTAGCTCTTTCTGCCTGCGAGCTATCTGCAGACGTTAGTATTTTCAGAGCACAGCTGCCGGAAACGGCTGGCACGGACAACCTAAGCTACGTTTGAAGTTTGAGTGGGCAAGATAAGCAAGCAGCCCCAGTCTCTGTGCCTCTGTGCGAGCAGTGCCATGTGCAGATGAGGCTGAGCAACAGCTTTCCAGACTAGCTCTTTCTGCCTGCGAGCTATCTGAATACGTTCATATTTTCGCAGCACGGCTGCCGGAGGCCCCCTGAAGTGACCACCTAAGCTACTTTTGAAATTTGAGGGGGCAATACAAGCAAACAGCCTCAGTCTCTGTGCCTCTGTGCGAGCAGTGCCATGGGCAGATGAGGCTGAGCAACAGCTTTCCATGCTAGCTCTTTCTGCCTGCGAGCTATCTGCAGACGTTCGTATTTTCAGAGCAGAGCTGCCGGAGACGCATGGCACGGACAACCTAAGCTACGTTTGAAGTTTGAGGGGGCAAGAGAAGCAAGCAGCCCCAGTCTCTGTGCCTCTGTGCGAGCAGTGCCATGGGCAGATGAGGCTGAGAAAGAGCTTTCCAGACTAGCTCTTTATGGCTGCGAGCTATCTGCAGACGTTCGCCTTTTCAGAGCAGGGCTGCCGGAGGCCCCCTGCACGGATGCCCAAAGATACGTTTGAAGTTTGAGAGGGCAAGACAAGCAAGCAGCCCCAGTCTCTGTGCCTCTGTGCGAGCAGTGCCATGGGCAGATGAGGCTGAGCAACAGCTTTCCAGGCTAGCTCTTTC
Source organism: Opisthocomus hoazin (assembly GCF_030867145.1). Taxonomy (NCBI): domain Eukaryota; kingdom Metazoa; phylum Chordata; class Aves; order Opisthocomiformes; family Opisthocomidae; genus Opisthocomus; species Opisthocomus hoazin. Next base: position 8,772,213 of record NC_134429.1, read on the forward strand.
TGCCTGTGAGCTATCTGCAGACGTTCGCCTTTTCAGAGCAGGGCTGCCGGAGGCTCCGTGCTCGGATGCCCAAAGCTACGTTTGAAGGTTGATTTGGCAAGAAAAGCAAGCGGCCCCAGTCTCTGTGCCTCTGTGCGAGCAGTGCCATGGGCAGATGAGGCTGAGCAACAGCTTTCCAGACTAGCTCTTTCTGCCTGCGAGCTATCTGCAGACGTTCGCATTTTCGGAGCACGGCTGCCGGATTCTCCCTGCACGGAACACCTAAGCTACGTTTAAAGTATGTGGGGGCAGGAGAAGCAAGCAGCCCCAGTCTCTGTGCCTCTGTGCGAGCAGTGCCTTGGGCAGATGAGGCTGAGCAACAGCTTTCCAGGCTAGCTCTTTATGCCTGCGAGCTATCTGCAGACGTTCGCCTTTACAGAGCAGGGCTGCCGGAGACACATGGCACGGACAACCTAAGCTACGTTTGAAGTTTGAGGGGGCAATACAAGCAAACAACTACAGTCTCTGTGCCTCTGTGCGAGCAGTGCCATGGGCAGATGAGGCTGAGCAACAGCTTTCCAGGCTAGCTCTTTCTGCCTGCGAGCTATCTGCAGACGTTCGCATTTTGGGAGCAGGGTTGCACGTGCCCCCTGCACGGACCACGTAAATTACGTTTGAATTTTGAAGGTGGCAAGACAAGCAAGCAGCCGCAGTCTCTGTGCCTCTGTGCGAGCAGTGCCATGGGCAGATGAGGCTGAGCAACAGCTTTCCAGGCTAGCTCTTTCTGCCTGCGAGCTATCTGCAGACGTTCGTATTTTCAGAGCAGAGCTGCCGGAAACGGCTGGCACGGACAACCTAAGCTACGTTTGAAGTTTGAGGGGGCAACAGAAGCAAGCAGCCCCAGTCTCTGTGCCTCTGTGCGAGCAGTGCCATGGGCAGATGAGGCTGAGCAACAGCTTTCCAGGCTAGCTCTTTCTGCCTGCGAGCTATCTGAAGACGTTCGCATTTTCAGAGCAGGGCTGCTGGAGGCCCCCTGCACGGACACCCTAAGGTACGTTTGAAGTTGGGGTTGGCAAGACAAGCAAGCAGCCCCAGTCTCTGTGCCTCTGTGCGAGCAGTGCCAAGGGCAGATGAGGCTGAGCAACAGCTTTCCAGGCTACCTCTTTCTGCCTGCGAGCTATCTGCAGACGTTCGCATTTTGGGAGCATGGTTGCTTTTGTCCCCTGCACGGACCACGTAAATTATGTTTGAATTTTGGAGGTGGCAAGACAAGCAAGCAGCCCCAGTCTCTGTGCCTCTGTGCGAGCAGTGCCATGGGCAGATGAGGCTGAGCAACAGCTTTACAGGCTAGCCCTTTATGGCTGCGAGCTATCTGCAGACGTTCGCCTTTTCAGAGGAGGGCTGCTGGAGGCCCCCTGCTCGGACGCCCAAAGCTACGTTTGAAGTTTGATTTAGCAACACAAGCAAGCAGCCCCAGTCTCTGTGCCTCTGTGCAAACAGTGCCATGGGCAGATGAGGCTGAGCAACAGCTTTCCAGGCTAGCTCTTTCTGCCTGCGAGCTATCTGCAGACGTTCGCCTTTACAGAGCAGGGCTGCCGGAGACGCATGGCACGGACAACCTAAGCTACGTTTGAAGTTTGAGAGGGCAAGATAAGCAAGCAGCCCCAGTCTCTGTGCCTCTGTGCGAGCAGTGCCATGCGCAGATGAGGCTGAGCAACATCTTTCCAGGCTAGCTCTTTATGCCTGCGAGCTATCTGCAGACGTTCGCCTTTTCAGAGCAGGTCTGCCGGAGACGCATGGCACGGACAACCTAAGCTACGTTTTAAGTTTGAGGGGTCAAGAGAAGCAAGCAGCCCCAGTCTCTGTGCCTCTGTGCGAGCAGTGCCATGGGCAGATGAGGCTGAGAAACAGCTTTCCCGACTAGCTCTTTATGGCTGCGAGCTATCTGCAGACGTTCGCCTTTTCAGAGCAGGGCTGCCGGAGGCCCCCTGCACGGACGCCCAAAGATACGTTTGAAGTTTGAGAGGGCAAGACAAGCAAGCAGCCCCAGTCTCTGAGCCTCTGTGCGAGCAGTGCCATGGGCAGATGAGGCTGAGCAACAGCTTTCCAGGCTAGCTCTTTCTGCCTGCGAGCTATCTGCAGACGTTCGCCTTTTCAGAGCAGGGCTGCCGGAGGCTCCGTGCTCGGATGCCCAAAGCTACGTTTTAAGGTTGATTTGGCAAGACAAGCAAGCGGCCCCAGTCTCTGTGCCTCTGTGCGAGCAGTGCCATGGGCAGATGAGGCTGAGCAACAGCTTTCCAGACTAGCTCTTTCTGCCTGCGAGCTATCTGCAAACGTTCGCATTTTCGGAGCACGGCTGCCGGATTCTCCCTGCACGGAACACCTAAGCTACGTTTAAAGTATGTGGGGGCAGGAGAAGCAAGCAGCCCCAGTCTCTGTGCCTCTGTGCGAGCAGTGCCATGGGCAGATGAGGCTGAGCAACAGCTTTCCAGGCTAGCTCTTTCTGCCTGCGAGCTATCTGCAGACGTTCGCCTTTACAGAGCAGGGCTGCCGGAGACACATGGCACGGACAACCTAAGCTACGTTTGAAGTTTGAGGGGGCAAGAGAAGCAAGCAGCCCCAGTCTCTGCGCCTCTGTGCGAGCAGTGCCATGGGCAGATGAGGCTGAGCAACAGCTTTCCAGGCTAGCTCTTTCTGCCTGCGAGCTATCTGCAGACGTTCGCAGTTTCAGAGCAGGGCTGCCGGAAGCCCCCTGCACGGAACACGTAAATTATGTTTGAATTTTGGAGGTGGCAAGACAAGCACGCAGCCCCAGTCTCTGTGCCTCTGTGCGAGCAGTGCCATTGGCAGATGAGGCTGAGCAACAGCTTTCCAGGCTAGCCCTTTATGGCTGCGAGCTATCTGCAGACGTTCGCATTTTCAGAGCAGGGCTGCCGGAGGCCCCCTGCACGGATGCCCAAAGCTACGTTTGAAGTTTGATTTGGCAAGACAAGCAAGCAGCCCCAGTCTCTGTGCCTCTGTGCAAGCAGTGCCATGGACAGATGAGGCTGAGCAACAGCTTTCCAGGCTAGATCTTTCTGCCTGCGAGCTATCTGAATACGTTCATATTTTCGCAGCACGGCTGCCGGAGGCCCCCTGAAGGGACCACCTAAGCTACTTTTGAAATTTCAGGTGGCAAGATAAGCAAGCAGCCCCAGTCTCTGTGCCTCTGTGCGAGCAGTGCCATGGGCAGATGAGGCTGAGCAACAGCTTTCCAGGCTAGCTCTTTCTGCCTGCGAGCTATCTGCAGACGTTCGCCTTTTCAGAGCAGGGCTGCCGGAGACGCATGGCACGGACAACCTAAGCTATGTTTTAAGTTTGAGTGGGCAAGATAAGCAAGCAGACACAGTCTCTGTGCCTCTGTCCGAGCAGTGCCATGGGCAGATGAGGCTGAGCAACAGCTTTCCAGACTAGCTCTTTCTGCCTGCGAGCTATCTGAATACGTTCATATTTTCGCAGCACGGCTGCCGGAGCCCCCCTGAAGGGACCACCTAAGCTACTTTTGAAATTTGAGGAGGCAATACAAGCAAACAACTACAGTCTCTGTGCCTCTGTGCGAGCAGTGCCATGGGCAGATGAGGCTGAGAAACAGCTTTCCAGGCTAGCTCTTTCTGCCTGCGAGCTATCTGCAGACGTTCGCATTTTGGGAGCAGGGTTGCACGTGCCCCCTGCACGGACCACGTAAATTACGTTTGAATTTTGAAGGTGGCAAGACAAGCAAGCAGCCGCAGTCTCTGTGCCTCTGTGCGAGCAGTGCCATGGGCAGATGAGGCTGAGCAACAGCTTTCCAGGCTAGCTCTTTCTGCCTGCGAGCTATCTGCAGACGTTCGTATTTTCAGAGAAGAGCTGCCGGAAACGGCTGGCACGGACAACCTAAGCTACGTTTGAAGTTTGAGGGGGCAACAGAAGCAAGCAGCCCCAGTCTCTGTGCCTCTGTGCAAGCAGTGCCATGGGCGGATGAGGCTGAGCAACAGCTTTCCAGGCTACCTCTTTCTGCCTGCGAGCTATCTGCAGACGTTCGCCTTTTCAGAGCAGGGCTGCCGGAGGCCCCCTGCACGGATGCCCAAAGATACGTTTGAAGTTTGAGAGGGCAAGACAAGCAAGCAGCCCCAGTCTCTGAGCCTCTGTGCGAGCAGTGCCATGGGCAGATGAGGCTGAGCAACAGCTTTCCAGGCTACCTCTTTCTGCCTGCGAGCTATCTGCAGACGTTCGCATTTTGGGAGCATGGTTGCTTGTGTCCCCTGCACGGACCACGTAAATTATGTTTGAATTTTGGAGGTGGCAAGACAAGCAAGCAGCCCCAGTCTCTGTGCCTCTGTGCGAGCAGTGCCATGGGCAGATGAGGCTGAGCAACAGCTTTACAGGCTAGCCCTTTATGGCTGCGAGCTATCTGCAGACATTCGCATTTTCAGAGCAGGGCTGCTGGAGGCCCCCTGCACGGATGCCCAAAGATACGTTTGAAGTTTGAGAGGGCAAGACAAGCAAGCAGCCCCAGTCTCTGAGCCTCTGTGTGAGCAGTGCCATGGGCAGATGAGGCTGAGCAACAGCTTTCCAGGCTACCTCTTTCTGCCTGCGAGCTATCTGCAGACGTTCGCATTTTGGGAGCATGGTTGCTTGTGTCCCCTGCACGGACCACGTAAATTATGTTTGAATTTTGGAGGTGGCAAGACAAGCAAGCAGCCCCAGTCTCTGTGCCTCTGTGCGAGCAGTGCCAAGGGCAGATGAGGCTGAGCAACAGCTTTCCAGGCTACCTCTTTCTGCCTGCGAGCTATCTGCAGACGTTCCCCTTTTCAGAGCAGGGCTGCCGGAGGCCCCCTGCACGGATGCCCAAAGATACGTTTGAAGTTTGAGAGGGCAAGACAAGAAAGCAGCCCCAGTCTCTGAGCCTCTGTGCGAGCAATGCCAAGGGCAGATGAGGCTGAGCAACAGCTTTCCAGGCTACCTCTTTCTGCCTGCGAGCTATCTGCAGACGTTCGCATTTTGGGAGCATGGTTGCTTGTGTCCCCTGCACGGACCACGTAAATTATGTTTGAATTTTGGAGGTGGCAAGACAAGCAAGCAGCCCCAGTCTCTGTGCCTCTGTGCGAGCAGTGCCATGGGCAGATGAGGCTGAGCAACAGCTTTACAGGCTAGCCCTTTATGGCTGCGAGCTATCTGCAGACGTTCGCCTTTTCAGAGGAGGGCTGCTGGAGGCCCCCTGCTCGGACGCCCAAAGCTACGTTTGAAGTTTGATTTAGCAACACAAGCAAGCAGCCCCAGTCTCTGTGCCTCTGTGCAAACAGTGCCATGGGCAGATGAGGCTGAGCAACAGCTTTCCAGGCTAGCTCTTTCTGCCTGCGAGCTATCTGCAGACGTTCGCCTTTACAGAGCAGGGCTGCCGGAGACGCATGGCACGGACAACCTAAGCTACGTTTGAAGTTTGAGAGGGCAAGATAAGCAAGCAGCCCCAGTCTCTGTGCCTCTGTGCGAGCAGTGCCATGCGCAGATGAGGCTGAGCAACATCTTTCCAGGCTAGCTCTTTATGCCTGCGAGCTATCTGCAGACGTTCGCCTTTTCAGAGCAGGTCTGCCGGAGACGCATGGCACGGACAACCTAAGCTACGTTTTAAGTTTGAGGGGTCAAGAGAAGCAAGCAGCCCCAGTCTCTGTGCCTCTGTGCGAGCAGTGCCATGGGCAGATGAGGCTGAGAAACAGCTTTCCCGACTAGCTCTTTCTGCCTGCGAGCTATCTGCAAACGTTCGCATTTTCGGAGCACGGCTGCCGGATTCTCCCTGCACGGAACACCTAAGCTACGTTTAAAGTATGTGGGGGCAGGAGAAGCAAGCAGCCCCAGTCTCTGTGCCTCTGTGCGAGCAGTGCCATGGGCAGATGAGGCTGAGCAACAGCTTTCCAGGCTAGCTCTTTCTGCCTGCGAGCTATCTGCAGACGTTCGCCTTTACAGAGCAGGGCTGCCGGAGACACATGGCACGGACAACCTAAGCTACGTTTGAAGTTTGAGGGGGCAAGAGAAGCAAGCAGCCCCAGTCTCTGCGCCTCTGTGCGAGCAGTGCCATGGGCAGATGAGGCTGAGCAACAGCTTTCCAGGCTAGCTCTTTCTGCCTGCGAGCTATCTGCAGACGTTCGCAGTTTCAGAGCAGGGCTGCCGGAAGCCCCCTGCACGGAACACGTAAATTATGTTTGAATTTTGGAGGTGGCAAGACAAGCACGCAGCCCCAGTCTCTGTGCCTCTGTGCGAGCAGTGCCATTGGCAGATGAGGCTGAGCAACAGCTTTCCAGGCTAGCCCTTTATGGCTGCGAGCTATCTGCAGACGTTCGCATTTTCAGAGCAGGGCTGCCGGAGGCCCCCTGCACGGATGCCCAAAGCTACGTTTGAAGTTTGATTTGGCAAGACAAGCAAGCAGCCCCAGTCTCTGTGCCTCTGTGCAAGCAGTGCCATGGACAGATGAGGCTGAGCAACAGCTTTCCAGGCTAGATCTTTCTGCCTGCGAGCTATCTGAATACGTTCATATTTTCGCAGCACGGCTGCCGGAGGCCCCCTGAAGGGACCACCTAAGCTACTTTTGAAATTTCAGGTGGCAAGATAAGCAAGCAGCCCCAGTCTCTGTGCCTCTGTGCGAGCAGTGCCATGGGCAGATGAGGCTGAGCAACAGCTTTCCAGGCTAGCTCTTTCTGCCTGCGAGCTATCTGCAGACGTTCGCCTTTTCAGAGCAGGGCTGCCGGAGACGCATGGCACGGACAACCTAAGCTATGTTTTAAGTTTGAGTGGGCAAGATAAGCAAGCAGACACAGTCTCTGTGCCTCTGTCCGAGCAGTGCCATGGGCAGATGAGGCTGAGCAACAGCTTTCCAGACTAGCTCTTTCTGCCTGCGAGCTATCTGAATACGTTCATATTTTCGCAGCACGGCTGCCGGAGCCCCCCTGAAGGGACCACCTAAGCTACTTTTGAAATTTGAGGAGGCAATACAAGCAAACAACTACAGTCTCTGTGCCTCTGTGCGAGCAGTGCCATGGGCAGATGAGGCTGAGCAACAGCTTTCCAGGCTAGCTCTTTCTGCCTGCGAGCTATCTGCAGACGTTCGCATTTTGGGAGCAGGGTTGCACGTGCCCCCTGCACGGACCACGTAAATTACGTTTGAATTTTGAAGGTGGCAAGACAAGCAAGCAGCCGCAGTCTCTGTGCCTCTGTGCGAGCAGTGCCATGGGCAGATGAGGCTGAGCAACAGCTTTCCAGGCTAGCTCTTTCTGCCTGCGAGCTATCTGCAGACGTTCGTATTTTCAGAGAAGAGCTGCCGGAAACGGCTGGCACGGACAACCTAAGCTACGTTTGAAGTTTGAGGGGGCAACAGAAGCAAGCAGCCCCAGTCTCTGTGCCTCTGTGCAAGCAGTGCCATGGGCGGATGAGGCTGAGCAACAGCTTTCCAGGCTACCTCTTTCTGCCTGCGAGCTATCTGCAGACGTTCGCCTTTTCAGAGCAGGGCTGCCGGAGGCCCCCTGCACGGATGCCCAAAGATACGTTTGAAGTTTGAGAGGGCAAGACAAGCAAGCAGCCCCAGTCTCTGAGCCTCTGTGCGAGCAGTGCCATGGGCAGATGAGGCTGAGCAACAGCTTTCCAGGCTACCTCTTTCTGCCTGCGAGCTATCTGCAGACGTTCGCATTTTGGGAGCATGGTTGCTTGTGTCCCCTGCACGGACCACGTAAATTATGTTTGAATTTTGGAGGTGGCAAGACAAGCAAGCAGCCCCAGTCTCTGTGCCTCTGTGCGAGCAGTGCCATGGGCAGATGAGGCTGAGCAACAGCTTTACAGGCTAGCCCTTTATGGCTGCGAGCTATCTGCAGACATTCGCATTTTCAGAGCAGGGCTGCTGGAGGCCCCCTGCACGGATGCCCAAAGATACGTTTGAAGTTTGAGAGGGCAAGACAAGCAAGCAGCCCCAGTCTCTGAGCCTCTGTGTGAGCAGTGCCATGGGCAGATGAGGCTGAGCAACAGCTTTCCAGGCTACCTCTTTCTGCCTGCGAGCTATCTGCAGACGTTCGCATTTTGGGAGCATGGTTGCTTGTGTCCCCTGCACGGACCACGTAAATTATGTTTGAATTTTGGAGGTGGCAAGACAAGCAAGCAGCCCCAGTCTCTGTGCCTCTGTGCGAGCAGTGCCAAGGGCAGATGAGGCTGAGCAACAGCTTTCCAGGCTACCTCTTTCTGCCTGCGAGCTATCTGCAGACGTTCCCCTTTTCAGAGCAGGGCTGCCGGAGGCCCCCTGCACGGATGCCCAAAGATACGTTTGAAGTTTGAGAGGGCAAGACAAGCAAGCAGCCCCAGTCTCTGAGCCTCTGTGCGAGCAATGCCAAGGGCAGATGAGGCTGAGCAACAGCTTTCCAGGCTACCTCTTTCTGCCTGCGAGCTATCTGCAGACGTTCGCATTTTGGGAGCATGGTTGCTTGTGTCCCCTGCACGGACCACGTAAATTATGTTTGAATTTTGGAGGTGGCAAGACAAGCAAGCAGCCCCAGTCTCTGTGCCTCTGTGCGAGCAGTGCCATGGGCAGATGAGGCTGAGCAACAGCTTTACAGGCTAGCCCTTTATGGCTGCGAGCTATCTGCAGACATTCGCATTTTCAGAGCAGGGCTGCTGGAGTCCCCCTGCTCGGACGCCCAAAGCTACGTTTGAAGTTTGATTTAGCAACACAAGCAAGCAGCCCCAGTCTCTGTGCCTCTGTGCAAACAGTGCCATGGGCAGATGAGGCTGAGCAACAGCTTTCCAGGCTAGCTCTTTCTGCCTGCGAGCTATCTGCAGACGTTCGCCTTTACAGAGCAGGGCTGCCGGAGACGCATGGCACGGACAACCTAAGCTACGTTTGAAGTTTGAGAGGGCAAGATAAGCAAGCAGTCCCAGTCTCTGTGCCTCTGTGCGAGCAGCGCCATGCGCAGATGAGGCTGAGAAACAGCTTTCCAGACTAGCTCTTTATGGCTGCGAGCTATCTGCAGACGTTCGCCTTTTCAGAGCAGGGCTGCCGGAGGCCCCCTGCACGGACGCCCAAAGATACGTTTGAAGTTTGAGAGGGCAAGACAAGCAAGCAGCCCCAGTCTCTGAGCCTCTGTGCGAGCAGTGCCATGGGCAGATGAGGCTGAGCAACAGCTTTCCAGGCTAGCTCTTTCTGCCTGCGATCTATCTGCAGACGTTCGCCTTTTCAGAGCAGGGCTGCCGGAGGCTCCGTGCTCGGATGCCCAAAGCTACGTTTGAAGGTTGATTTGGCAAGACAAGCAAGCGGCCCCAGTCTCTGTGCCTCTGTGCGAGCAGTGCCATGGGCAGATGAGGCTGAGCAACAGCTTTCCAGACTAGCTCTTTCTGCCTGCGAGCTATCTGCAAACGTTCGCATTTTCGGAGCACGGCTGCCGGATTCTCCCTGCACGGAACACCTAAGCTACGTTTAAAGTATGTGGGGGCAGGAGAAGCAAGCAGCCCCAGTCTCTGTGCCTCTGTGCGAGCAGTGCCATGGGCAGATGAGGCTGAGCAACAGCTTTCCAGGCTAGCTCTTTCTGCCTGCGAGCTATCTGCAGACGTTCGCCTTTACAGAGCAGGGCTGCCGGAGACACATGGCACGGACAACCTAAGCTACGTTTGAAGTTTGAGGGGGCAAGAGAAGCAAGCAGCCCCAGTCTCTGCGCCTCTGTGCGAGCAGTGCCATGGGCAGATGAGGCTGAGCAACAGCTTTCCAGGCTAGCTCTTTCTGCCTGCGAGCTATCTGCAGACGTTCGCAGTTTCAGAGCAGGGCTGCCGGAAGCCCCCTGCACGGAACACGTAAATTATGTTTGAATTTTGGAGGTGGCAAGACAAGCAAGCAGCCCCAGTCTCTGTGCCTCTGTGCGAGCAGTGCCATTGGCAGATGAGGCTGAGCAACAGCTTTCCAGGCTAGCCCTTTATGGCTGCGAGCTATCTGCAGACGTTCGCATTTTCAGAGCAGGGCTGCCGGAGGCCCCCTGCACGGATGCCCAAAGCTACGTTTGAAGTTTGATTTGGCAAGACAAGCAAGCAGCCCCAGTCTCTGTGCCTCTGTGCAAGCAGTGCCATGGACAGATGAGGCTGAGCAACAGCTTTCCAGGCTAGATCTTTCTGCCTGCGAGCTATCTGAATACGTTCATATTTTCGCAGCACGGCTGCCGGAGGCCCCCTGAAGGGACCACCTAAGCTACTTTTGAAATTTCAGGTGGCAAGATAAGCAAGCAGCCCCAGTCTCTGTGCCTCTGTGCGAGCAGCGCCATGCGCAGATGAGGCTGAGAAACAGCTTTCCAGACTAGCTCTTTATGGCTGCGAGCTATCTGCAGACGTTCGCCTTTTCAGAGCAGGGCTGCCGGAGGCCCCCTGCACGGACGCCCAAAGATACGTTTGAAGTTTGAGAGGGCAAGACAAGCAAGCAGCCCCAGTCTCTGAGCCTCTGTGCGAGCAGTGCCATGGGCAGATGAGGCTGAGCAACAGCTTTCCAGGCTAGCTCTTTCTGCCTGCGAGCTATCTGCAGACGTTCGCCTTTTCAGAGCAGGGCTGCCGGAGGCTCCGTGCTCGGATGCCCAAAGCTACGTTTGAAGGTTGATTTGGCAAGACAAGCAAGCGGCCCCACTCTCTGTGCCTCTGTGCGAGCAGTGCCATGGGCAGATGAGGCTGAGCAACAGCTTTCCAGACTAGCTCTTTCTGCCTGCGAGCTATCTGCAAACGTTCGCATTTTCGGAGCACGGCTGCCGGATTCTCCCTGCACGGAACACCTAAGCTACATTTAAAGTATGTGGGGGCAGGAGAAGCAAGCAGCCCCAGTCTCTGTGCCTCTGTGCGAGCAGTGCCATGGGCAGATGAGGCTGAGCAACAGCTTTCCAGGCTAGCTCTTTCTGCCTGCGAGCTATCTGCAGACGTTCGCCTTTACAGAGCAGGGCTGCCGGAGACACATGGCACGGACAACCTAAGCTACGTTTGAAGTTTGAGGGGGCAAGAGAAGCAAGCAGCCCCAGTCTCTGCGCCTCTGTGCGAGCAGTGCCATGGGCAGATGAGGCTGAGCAACAGCTTTCCAGGCTAGCTCTTTCTGCCTGCGAGCTATCTGCAGACGTTCGCAGTTTCAGAGCAGGGCTGCCGGAAGCCCCCTGCACGGAACACGTAAATTATGTTTGAATTTTGGAGGTGGCAAGACAAGCACGCAGCCCCAGTCTCTGTGCCTCTGTGCGAGCAGTGCCATTGGCAGATGAGGCTGAGCAACAGCTTTCCAGGCTAGCCCTTTATGGCTGCGAGCTATCTGCAGACGTTCGCATTTTCAGAGCAGGGCTGCCGGAGGCCCCCTGCACGGATGCCCAAAGCTACGTTTGAAGTTTGATTTGGCAAGACAAGCAAGCAGCCCCAGTCTCTGTGCCTCTGTGCAAGCAGTGCCATGGACAGATGAGGCTGAGCAACAGCTTTCCAGGCTAGATCTTTCTGCCTGCGAGCTATCTGAATACGTTCATATTTTCGCAGCACGGCTGCCGGAGGCCCCCTGAAGGGACCACCTAAGCTACTTTTGAAATTTCAGGTGGCAAGATAAGCAAGCAGCCCCAGTCTCTGTGCCTCTGTGCGAGCAGCGCCATGCGCAGATGAGGCTGAGAAACAGCTTTCCAGACTAGCTCTTTATGGCTGCGAGCTATCTGCAGACGTTCGCCTTTTCAGAGCAGGGCTGCCGGAGACGCATGGCACGGACAACCTAAGCTATGTTTTAAGTTTGAGTGGGCAAGATAAGCAAGCAGACACAGTCTCTGTGCCTCTGTCCGAGCAGTGCCATGGGCAGATGAGGCTGAGCAACAGCTTTCCAGACTAGCTCTTTCTGCCTGCGAGCTATCTGAATACGTTCATATTTTCGCAGCACGGCTGCCGGAGCCCCCCTGAAGGGACCACCTAAGCTACTTTTGAAATTTGAGGAGGCAATACAAGCAAACAACTACAGTCTCTGTGCCTCTGTGCGAGCAGTGCCATGGGCAGATGAGGCTGAGAAACAGCTTTCCAGGCTAGCTCTTTCTGCCTGCGAGCTATCTGCAGACGTTCGCATTTTGGGAGCAGGGTTGCACGTGCCCCCTGCACGGACCACGTAAATTACGTTTGAATTTTGAAGGTGGCAAGACAAGCAAGCAGCCGCAGTCTCTGTGCCTCTGTGCGAGCAGTGCCATGGGCAGATGAGGCTGAGCAACAGCTTTCCAGGCTAGCTCTTTCTGCCTGCGAGCTATCTGCAGACGTTCGTATTTTCAGAGAAGAGCTGCCGGAAACGGCTGGCACGGACAACCTAAGCTACGTTTGAAGTTTGAGGGGGCAACAGAAGCAAGCAGCCCCAGTCTCTGTGCCTCTGTGCAAGCAGTGACATGGGCGGATGAGGCTGAGCAACAGCTTTCCAGGCTAGCTCTTTCTGCCTGCGAGCTATCTGCAGACGTTCGCATTTTCAGAGCAGGGTGTTGGAGGCCCCCTGCACGGACACCCTAAGGTACTTTTGAAGTTGGGGTTGGCAAGACAAGCAAGCAGCCCCAGTCTCTGTGCCTCTGTGCGAGCAGTGCCAAGGGCAGATGAGGCTGAGCAACAGCTTTCCAGGCTACCTCTTTCTGCCTGCGAGCTATCTGCAGACGTTCGCCTTTTCAGAGCAGGGCTGCCGGAGGCCCCCTGCACGGATGCCCAAAGATACGTTTGAAGTTTGAGAGGGCAAGACAAGCAAGCAGCCCCAGTCTCTGAGCCTCTGTGCGAGCAGTGCCATGGGCAGATGAGGCTGAGCAACAGCTTTCCAGGCTACCTCTTTCTGCCTGCGAGCTATCTGCAGACGTTCGCATTTTGGGAGCATGGTTGCTTGTGTCCCCTGCACGGACCACGTAAATTATGTTTGAATTTTGGAGGTGGCAAGACAAGCAAGCAGCCCCAGTCTCTGTGCCTCTGTGCGAGCAGTGCCATGGGCAGATGAGGCTGAGCAACAGCTTTACAGGCTAGCCCTTTATGGCTGCGAGCTAACTGCAGACCTTCGCATTTTCAGAGCAGGGCTGCTGGAGGCCCCCTGCACGGATGCCCAAAGATACGTTTGAAGTTTGAGAGGGCAAGACAAGCAAGCAGCCCCAGTCTCTGAGCCTCTGTGTGAGCAGTGCCATGGGCAGATGAGGCTGAGCAACAGCTTTCCAGGCTACCTCTTTCTGCCTGCGAGCTATCTGCAGACGTTCGCATTTTGGGAGCATGGTTGCTTGTGTCCCCTGCACGGACCACGTAAATTATGTTTGAATTTTGGAGGTGGCAAGACAAGCAAGCAGCCCCAGTCTCTGTGCCTCTGTGCGAGCAGTGCCAAGGGCAGATGAGGCTGAGCAACAGCTTTCCAGGCTACCTCTTTCTGCCTGCGAGCTATCTGCAGACGTTCCCCTTTTCAGAGCAGGGCTGCCGGAGGCCCCCTGCACGGATGCCCAAAGATACGTTTGAAGTTTGAGAGGGCAAGACAAGAAAGCAGCCCCAGTCTCTGAGCCTCTGTGCGAGCAATGCCAAGGGCAGATGAGGCTGAGCAACAGCTTTCCAGGCTACCTCTTTCTGCCTGCGAGCTATCTGCAGACGTTCGCATTTTGGGAGCATGGTTGCTTGTGTCCCCTGCACGGACCACGTAAATTATGTTTGAATTTTGGAGGTGGCAAGACAAGCAAGCAGCCCCAGTCTCTGTGCCTCTGTGCGAGCAGTGCCAAGGGCAGATGAGGCTGAGCAACAGCTTTACAGGCTAGCCCTTTATGGCTGCGAGCTATCTGCAGACATTCGCATTTTCAGAGCAGGGCTGCTGGAGTCCCCCTGCTCGGACGCCCAAAGCTACGTTTGAAGTTTGATTTAGCAACACAAGCAAGCAGCCCCAGTCTCTGTGCCTCTGTGCAAACAGTGCCATGGGCAGATGAGGCTGAGCAACAGCTTTCCAGGCTAGCTCTTTCTGCCTGCGAGCTATCTGCAGACGTTCGCCTTTACAGAGCAGGGCTGCCGGAGACGCATGGCACGGACAACCTAAGCTACGTTTGAAGTTTGAGAGGGCAAGATAAGCAAGCAGTCCCAGTCTCTGTGCCTCTGTGCGAGCAGCGCCATGCGCAGATGAGGCTGAGAAACAGCTTTCCAGACTAGCTCTTTATGGCTGCGAGCTATCCGCAGACGTTCGCCTTTTCAGAGCAGGGCTGCCGGAGGCCCCCTGCACGGATGCCCAAACCTACGTTTGAAGTTTGAGAGGGCAAGACAAGCAAGCAGCCCCAGTCTCTGAGCCTCTATGCGAGCAGTGCCATGGGCAGATGAGGCTGAGCAACAGCTTTCCAGGCTAGCTCTTTCTGCCTGCGAGCTATCTGCAGACGTTCGCATTTTCAGAGCAGGGCTGCCGGAGGCTCCGTGCTCGGACGCCCAAAGCTACGTTTGAAGTTTGATTTGGCAAAACAATCAAGCGGCCCTAGTCTCTGTGCCTCTGTGCGAGCAGTGCCATGGGCAGATGAGGCTGAGCAACAGCTTTCCAGACTAGCTCTTTCTGCCTGCGAGCTATCTGAATACGTTCATATTTTCGCAGCATGGCTGCCGGAGGCCCCCTGAAGGGACCACCTAAGCTACTTCTGAAATTTGAGGTGGCAAGATAAGCAAGCAGCCCCAGTCTCTGTGCCTCTGTGCGAGCAGTGCCATGGGCAGATGAGGCTGAGCATCAGCTTTACAGGCTAGCTCTTTATGGCTGCGAGCTATCTGCAGACGTTCGCCTTTTCAGAGCAGGGCTGCCGGAGGCCCCCTGCACGGACGCCCAAAGATACGTTTGAAGTTTGAGAGGGCAAGACAAGCAAGCAGCCCCAGTCTCTGAGCCTCTGTGCGAGCAGTGCCATGGGCAGATGAGGCTGAGCAACAGCTTTCCAGGCTAGCTCTTTCTGCCTGCGAGCTATCTGCAGACGTTCGCCTTTTCAGAGCAGGGCTGCCGGAGGCTCCGTGCTCGGATGCCCAAAGCTACGTTTGAAGGTTGATTTGGCAAGACAAGCAAGCGGCCCCAGTCTCTGTGCCTCTGTGCGAGCAGTGCCATGGGCAGATGAGGCTGAGCAACAGCTTTCCAGACTAGCTCTTTCTGCCTGCGAGCTATCTGCAAACGTTCGCATTTTCGGAGCACGGCTGCCGGATTCTCCCTGCACGGAACACCTAAGCTACGTTTAAAGTATGTGGGGGCAGGAGAAGCAAGCAGCCCCAGTCTCTGTGCCTCTGTGCGAGCAGTGCCATGGGCAGATGAGGCTGAGCAACAGCTTTCCAGGCTAGCTCTTTCTGCCTGCGAGCTATCTGCAGACGTTCGCCTTTACAGAGCAGGGCTGCCGGAGACACATGGCACGGACAACCTAAGCTACGTTTGAAGTTTGAGGGGGCAAGAGAAGCAAGCAGCCCCAGTCTCTGCGCCTCTGTGCGAGCAGTGCCATGGGCAGATGAGGCTGAGCAACAGCTTTCCAGGCTAGCTCTTTCTGCCTGCGAGCTATCTGCAGACGTTCGCAGTTTCAGAGCAGGGCTGCCGGAAGCCCCCTGCACGGAACACGTAAATTATGTTTGAATTTTGGAGGTGGCAAGACAAGCAAGCAGCCCCAGTCTCTGTGCCTCTGTGCGAGCAGTGCCATTGGCAGATGAGGCTGAGCAACAGCTTTCCAGGCTAGCCCTTTATGGCTGCGAGCTATCTGCAGACGTTCGCATTTTCAGAGCAGGGCTGCCGGAGGCCCCCTGCACGGATGCCCAAAGCTACGTTTGAAGTTTGATTTGGCAAGACAAGCAAGCAGCCCCAGTCTCTGTGCCTCTGTGCAAGCAGTGCCATGGACAGATGAGGCTGAGCAACAGCTTTCCAGGCTAGATCTTTCTGCCTGCGAGCTATCTGAATACGTTCATATTTTCGCAGCACGGCTGCCGGAGGCCCCCTGAAGGGACCACCTAAGCTACTTTTGAAATTTCAGGTGGCAAGATAAGCAAGCAGCCCCAGTCTCTGTGCCTCTGTGCGAGCAGCGCCATGCGCAGATGAGGCTGAGAAACAGCTTTCCAGACTAGCTCTTTATGGCTGCGAGCTATCTGCAGACGTTCGCCTTTTCAGAGCAGGGCTGCCGGAGGCCCCCTGCACGGACGCCCAAAGATACGTTTGAAGTTTGAGAGGGCAAGACAAGCAAGCAGCCCCAGTCTCTGAGCCTCTGTGCGAGCAGTGCCATGGGCAGATGAGGCTGAGCAACAGCTTTCCAGGCTAGCTCTTTCTGCCTGCGAGCTATCTGCAGACGTTCGCCTTTTCAGAGCAGGGCTGCCGGAGGCTCCGTGCTCGGATGCCCAAAGCTACGTTTGAAGGTTGATTTGGCAAGACAAGCAAGCGGCCCCAGTCTCTGTGCCTCTGTGCGAGCAGTGCCATGGGCAGATGAGGCTGAGCAACAGCTTTCCAGACTAGCTCTTTCTGCCTGCGAGCTATCTGCAAACGTTCGCATTTTCGGAGCACGGCTGCCGGATTCTCCCTGCACGGAACACCTAAGCTACATTTAAAGTATGTGGGGGCAGGAGAAGCAAGCAGCCCCAGTCTCTGTGCCTCTGTGCGAGCAGTGCCATGGGCAGATGAGGCTGAGCAACAGCTTTCCAGGCTAGCTCTTTCTGCCTGCGAGCTATCTGCAGACGTTCGCCTTTACAGAGCAGGGCTGCCGGAGACACATGGCACGGACAACCTAAGCTACGTTTGAAGTTTGAGGGGGCAAGAGAAGCAAGCAGCCCCAGTCTCTGCGCCTCTGTGCGAGCAGTGCCATGGGCAGATGAGGCTGAGCAACAGCTTTCCAGGCTAGCTCTTTCTGCCTGCGAGCTATCTGCAGACGTTCGCAGTTTCAGAGCAGGGCTGCCGGAAGCCCCCTGCACGGAACACGTAAATTATGTTTGAATTTTGGAGGTGGCAAGACAAGCACGCAGCCCCAGTCTCTGTGCCTCTGTGCGAGCAGTGCCATTGGCAGATGAGGCTGAGCAACAGCTTTCCAGGCTAGCCCTTTATGGCTGCGAGCTATCTGCAGACGTTCGCATTTTCAGAGCAGGGCTGCCGGAGGCCCCCTGCACGGATGCCCAAAGCTACGTTTGAAGTTTGATTTGGCAAGACAAGCAAGCAGCCCCAGTCTCTGTGCCTCTGTGCAAGCAGTGCCATGGACAGATGAGGCTGAGCAACAGCTTTCCAGGCTAGATCTTTCTGCCTGCGAGCTATCTGAATACGTTCATATTTTCGCAGCACGGCTGCCGGAGGCCCCCTGAAGGGACCACCTAAGCTACTTTTGAAATTTCAGGTGGCAAGATAAGCAAGCAGCCCCAGTCTCTGTGCCTCTGTGCGAGCAGTGCCATGGGCAGATGAGGCTGAGCAACAGCTTTCCAGGCTAGCTCTTTCTGCCTGCGAGCTATCTGCAGACGTTCGCCTTTTCAGAGCAGGGCTGCCGGAGACGCATGGCACGGACAACCTAAGCTATGTTTTAAGTTTGAGTGGGCAAGATAAGCAAGCAGACACAGTCTCTGTGCCTCTGTCCGAGCAGTGCCATGGGCAGATGAGGCTGAGCAACAGCTTTCCAGACTAGCTCTTTCTGCCTGCGAGCTATCTGAATACGTTCATATTTTCGCAGCACGGCTGCCGGAGCCCCCCTGAAGGGACCACCTAAGCTACTTTTGAAATTTGAGGAGGCAATACAAGCAAACAACTACAGTCTCTGTGCCTCTGTGCGAGCAGTGCCATGGGCAGATGACGCTGAGAAACAGCTTTCCAGGCTAGCTCTTTCTGCCTGCGAGCTATCTGCAGACGTTCGCATTTTGGGAGCAGGGTTGCACGTGCCCCCTGCACGGACCACGTAAATTACGTTTGAATTTTGAAGGTGGCAAGACAAGCAAGCAGCCGCAGTCTCTGTGCCTCTGTGCGAGCAGTGCCATGGGCAGATGAGGCTGAGCAACAGCTTTCCAGGCTAGCTCTTTCTGCCTGCGAGCTATCTGCAGACGTTCGTATTTTCAGAGAAGAGCTGCCGGAAACGGCTGGCACGGACAACCTAAGCTACGTTTGAAGTTTGAGGGGGCAACAGAAGCAAGCAGCCCCAGTCTCTGTGCCTCTGTGCAAGCAGTGACATGGGCGGATGAGGCTGAGCAACAGCTTTCCAGGCTAGCTCTTTCTGCCTGCGAGCTATCTGCAGACGTTCGCATTTTCAGAGCAGGGTGTTGGAGGCCCCCTGCACGGACACCCTAAGGTACTTTTGAAGTTGGGGTTGGCAAGACAAGCAAGCAGCCCCAGTCTCTGTGCCTCTGTGCGAGCAGTGCCAAGGGCAGATGAGGCTGAGCAACAGCTTTCCAGGCTACCTCTTTCTGCCTGCGAGCTATCTGCAGACGTTCGCCTTTTCAGAGCAGGGCTGCCGGAGGCCCCCTGCACGGATGCCCAAAGATACGTTTGAAGTTTGAGAGGGCAAGACAAGCAAGCAGCCCCAGTCTCTGAGCCTCTGTGCGAGCAGTGCCATGGGCAGATGAGGCTGAGCAACAGCTTTCCAGGCTACCTCTTTCTGCCTGCGAGCTATCTGCAGACGTTCGCATTTTGGGAGCATGGTTGCTTGTGTCCCCTGCACGGACCACGTAAATTATGTTTGAATTTTGGAGGTGGCAAGACAAGCAAGCAGCCCCAGTCTCTGTGCCTCTGTGCGAGCAGTGCCATGGGCAGATGAGGCTGAGCAACAGCTTTACAGGCTAGCCCTTTATGGCTGCGAGCTAACTGCAGACCTTCGCATTTTCAGAGCAGGGCTGCTGGAGGCCCCCTGCACGGATGCCCAAAGATACGTTTGAAGTTTGAGAGGGCAAGACAAGCAAGCAGCCCCAGTCTCTGAGCCTCTGTGTGAGCAGTGCCATGGGCAGATGAGGCTGAGCAACAGCTTTCCAGGCTACCTCTTTCTGCCTGCGAGCTATCTGCAGACGTTCGCATTTTGGGAGCATGGTTGCTTGTGTCCCCTGCACGGACCACGTAAATTATGTTTGAATTTTGGAGGTGGCAAGACAAGCAAGCAGCCCCAGTCTCTGTGCCTCTGTGCGAGCAGTGCCAAGGGCAGATGAGGCTGAGCAACAGCTTTCCAGGCTACCTCTTTATGCCTGCGAGCTATCTGCAGACGTTCCCCTTTTCAGAGCAGGGCTGCCGGAGGCCCCCTGCACGGATGCCCAAAGATACGTTTGAAGTTTGAGAGGGCAAGACAAGAAAGCAGCCCCAGTCTCTGAGCCTCTGTGCGAGCAATGCCAAGGGCAGATGAGGCTGAGCAACAGCTTTCCAGGCTACCTCTTTCTGCCTGCGAGCTATCTGCAGACGTTCGCATTTTGGGAGCATGGTTGCTTGTGTCCCCTGCACGGACCACGTAAATTATGTTTGAATTTTGGAGGTGGCAAGACAAGCAAGCAGCCCCAGTCTCTGTGCCTCTGTGCGAGCAGTGCCAAGGGCAGATGAGGCTGAGCAACAGCTTTACAGGCTAGCCCTTTATGGCTGCGAGCTATCTGCAGACATTCGCATTTTCAGAGCAGGGCTGCTGGAGTCCCCCTGCTCGGACGCCCAAAGCTACGTTTGAAGTTTGATTTAGCAACACAAGCAAGCAGCCCCAGTCTCTGTGCCTCTGTGCAAACAGTGCCATGGGCAGATGAGGCTGAGCAACAGCTTTCCAGGCTAGCTCTTTCTGCCTGCGAGCTATCTGCAGACGTTCGCCTTTACAGAGCAGGGCTGCCGGAGACGCATGGCACGGACAACCTAAGCTACGTTTGAAGTTTGAGAGGGCAAGATAAGCAAGCAGTCCCAGTCTCTGTGCCTCTGTGCGAGCAGCGCCATGCGCAGATGAGGCTGAGAAACAGCTTTCCAGACTAGCTCTTTATGGCTGCGAGCTATCCGCAGACGTTCGCCTTTTCAGAGCAGGGCTGCCGGAGGCCCCCTGCACGGATGCCCAAACCTACGTTTGAAGTTTGAGAGGGCAAGACAAGCAAGCAGCCCCAGTCTCTGAGCCTCTATGCGAGCAGTGCCATGGGCAGATGAGGCTGAGCAACAGCTTTCCAGGCTAGCTCTTTCTGCCTGCGAGCTATCTGCAGACGTTCGCATTTTCAGAGCAGGGCTGCCGGAGGCTCCGTGCTCGGACGCCCAAAGCTACGTTTGAAGTTTGATTTGGCAAAACAATCAAGCGGCCCTAGTCTCTGTGCCTCTGTGCGAGCAGTGCCATGGGCAGATGAGGCTGAGCAACAGCTTTCCAGACTAGCTCTTTCTGCCTGCGAGCTATCTGAATACGTTCATATTTTCGCAGCACGGCTGCCGGAGGCCCCCTGAAGGGACCACCTAAGCTACTTCTGAAATTTGAGGTGGCAAGATAAGCAAGCAGCCCCAGTCTCTGTGCCTCTGTGCGAGCAGTGCCATGGGCAGATGAGGCTGAGCATCAGCTTTACAGGCTAGCTCTTTGTGGCTGCGAGCTATCTGCAGACGTTCGCATTTTCAGAGCAGGGCTGCCAGAGGCGCCCTGCACGGATGCCCAAAGCTACGTTTGAAGTTTGATTTGGCAAGACAAGCAAGCAGCCCCAGTCTCTGTGCCTCTGTGCAAGCAGTGCCATGGGCAGATGAGGCTGAGCAACAGCTTTCCAGGCTAGCTCTTTCTGCCTGCGAGCTATCTGAATACGTTCATATTTTCGCAGCACGGCTGCCGGAGGCCCCCTGAAGGGACCACCTAAGCTACTTTTGAAATTGGAGGTGGCAAGATAAGCAAGCAGCCCCAGTCTCTGTGCCTCTGTGCGAGCAGTGCCATGGGCAGATGAGGCTGAGCAACAGCTTTCCAGGCTAGCTCTTTCTGCCTGCGAGCTATCTGCAGACGTTCGCCTTTTCAGAGCATTGCTGCCGGAGACGCAGGCACGGACAACCTAAGCTATGTTTTAAGTTTGAGTGGGCAAGATAAGCAAGCAGCCCCAGTCTCTGTGCCTCTGTCCGAGCAGTGCCATGGGCAGATGAGGCTGAGCAACAGCTTTCCAGACTAGCTCTTTCTGCCTGCGAGCTATCTGCAGACGTTCGCATTTTGGGAGCAGGGTTGCACGTGCCCCCTGCACGGACCACGTAAATTACGTTTGAATTTTGAAGGTGGCAAGACAAGCAAGCAGCCGCAGTCTCTGTGCCTCTGTGCGAGCAGTGCCATGGGCAGATGAGGCTGAGCAACAGCTTTCCAGGCTAGCTCTTTCTGCCTGCGAGCTATCTGCAGACGTTCGTATTTTCAGAGAAGAGCTGCCGGAAACGGCTGGCACGGACAACCTAAGATACTTTTGAAGTTTGAGGGGGCAACAGAAGCAAGCAGCCCCAGTCTCTGTGCCTCTGTGCGAGCAGTGCCATGGGCAGATGAGGCTGAGCAACAGCTTTCCAGGCTAGCTCTTTCTGCCTGCGAGCTATCTGCAGACGTTCGCATTTTCAGAGCAGGGCTGCTGGAGGCCCCCTGCACGGACACTCTAAGGTACGTTTGAAGTTGGGGTTGGCAAGACAAGCAAGCAGCCCCAGTCTCTGTGCCTCTGTGCGAGCAGTGCCAAGGGCAGATGAGGCTGAGCAACAGCTTTCCAGGCTACCTCTTTCTGCCTGCGAGCTATCTGCAGACGTTCGCATTTTGGGAGCATGGTTGCTTGTGTCCCCTGCACGGACCACGTAAATTATGTTTGAATTTTGGAGGTGGCAAGACAAGCAAGCAGCCCCAGTCTCTGTGCCTCTGTGCGAGCAGTGCCATGGGCAGATGAGGCTGAGCAACAGCTTTACAGGCTAGCCCTTTATGGCTGCGAGCTATCTGCAGACGTTCGCATTTTCAGAGCAGGGCTGCCGGAAACGGCTGGCACGGACAACCTAAGCTACGTTTGAAGTTTGAGGGGGCAAGAGAAGCAATCAGCCCCAGTCTCTGTGCCTCTGTGCGAGCAGTGCCATGGGCAGATGAGGCTGAGCAACAGCTTTCCAGGCTAGCTCTTTCTGCCTGCGAGCTATCTGCAGACCTTCGCATTTTCAGAGCAGGGCTGCCGGAGGCCCCCTGCACGGATGCCCAAAGCTACGTTTGAAGTTTGATTTGGCAAGACAAGCAAGCGGCCCCAGTCTCTGTGCCTCTGTGCAAGCAGTGCCATGCGCAGATGCGGCTGAGCAACAGCTTTCCAGGCTACCTCTTTCTGCCTGTGAGCTATCTGAATACGTTCATATTTTCGCAGCACGGCTGCCGGAGGCCCCCTGAAGGGACCACCCAAGATACTTTTGAAATTTGAGGGGGCAATACAAGCAAACAGCCCCAGTCTCTGTGCCTCTGTGCGAGCAGTGCCATGGGCAGATGAGGCTGAGCAACAGCTTTCCAGGCTAGCTCTTTGTGGCTGCCAGCTATCTGCAGACGTTCGCATTTTGGAAGCAGGGTTGCTTGTGCCCGCTGCACGGACCACATAAATTACGTTTGAAATTTTTGGTGGCAAGACAAGCAAGCAGCCCCAGTCTCTGTGCCTCTGTGCGAGCAGTGCCATGGGCAGATGAGGCTGAGCAACAGCTTTCCAGGCTAGCTCTTTCTGCCTGCGAGCTATCTGCAGACGTTCGCATTTTCAGAGCAGAGCTGCCGGAAACGGCTGGCACGGACAACCTAAGCTACGTTTGAAGTTTGAGGGTGCAAGAGAAGCAATCAGCCCCAGTCTCTGTGCCTCTGTGCGAGCAGTGCCATGGGCAGATGAGGCTGAGCAACAGCTTTCCAGGCTAGCTCTTTCTGCCTGCGAGCTATCTGCAGACCTTCGCATTTTCAGAGCAGGGCTGCCGGAGGCCCCCTGCACGGATGCCCAAAGCTACGTTTGAAGTTTGATTTGGCAAGACAAGCAAGCAGCCCCAGTCTCTGTGCCTCTGTGCGAGCAGTGCCATGGGCAGATGAGGCTGAGCAACAGCTTTCCAGGCTAGCTCTTTCTGCCTGTGAGCTATCTGAATACGTTCATATTTTCGCAGCACGGCTGCCGGAGGCCCCCTGAAGGGACCACCTAAGCTACTTTTGAAATTTGAGGGGGCAATACAAGCAAACAGCCCCAGTCTCTGTGCCTCTGTGTGAGCAGTGCCATGGGCAGATGAGGCTGAGCAACAGCTTTCCAGGCTAGCTCTTTGTGGCTGCCAGCTATCTGCAGACGTTCGCATTTTGGGAGCAGGGTTGCTTGTGCCCGCTGCACGGACCACGTAAATTACGTTTGAATTTTTTTGGTGGCAAGACAAGCAAGCAGCCCCAGTCTCTGTGCCTCTGTGCGAGCAGTGCCATGGGCAGATGAGGCTGAGCAACAGCTTTCCAGGCTAGCTCTTTCTGCCCGCGAGCTATCTGCAGACGTTCGCATTTTCAGAGCAGAGCTGCCGGAAACGGCTGGCACGGACAACTTAAGCTACGTTTGAAGTTTGAGGGTGCAAGAGAAGCAATCAGCCCCAGTCTCTGTGCCTCTGTGCGAGCAGTGCCATGGGCAGATGAGGCTGAGCAACAGCTTTCCAGGCTAGCTCTTTCTGCCTGCGAGCTATCTGCAGACCTTCGCATTTTCAGAGCAGGGCTGCCGGAGGCCCCCTGCACGGACACGCTAAGCTACGTTTGAAGTTGGGGTTGGCAAGACAAGCAAGCAGCCCCAGTGTCTGTGCCTCTGTGCGAGCAGTGCCAAGGGCAGATGAGGCTGAGCAACAGCTTTCCAGGCTAGCTCTTTCTGCCTGCGAGCTATCTGGAAACGTTAGCTTTTTCAGAGCAGGGCTGCTGGAGGACCCCTACTCGGACGCCCAAATCTACTTTTGAAGTTTGAGGGGGCAAGACAAGCAAGCAGCCGCAGTCTCTGTGCCTCTGTGCGAGCAGTGCCATGGGCAGATGAGGCTGAGCAACAGCTTTCCAGGCTAGCTCTTTCTGCCTGCGAGCTATCTGCAGACGTTCGCCTTTTCACAGCAGGGCTGCCGGAGGCCCCCTGCACGGATGCCCAAAGCTACGTTTGAAGTTTGAGAGGGCAAGACAAGCAAGCAGCCCCAGTCTCTGTGCCTCTGTGCGAGCAGTGCCATGGGCAGATGAGGCTGAGCAGCAGCTTTCCAGGCTAGCTCTTTCTGCCTGCGAGCTATCTGCAGACGTTCACATTTTAAGAGCAGGGCTGCCGGAGGCTCCATGCTCGGACACCCAAAGCTACGTTTGAAGTTTGATTTGGCAAAACAATCAAGCGGCCCTAGTCTCTGTGCCTCTGTGCGAGCAGTGCCATGGGCAGATGAGGCTGAGCAACAGCTTTCCAGACTAGCTCTTTCTGCCTGCGAGCTATCTGAATACGTTCATATTTTCGCAGCACGGCTGCCGGAGGCCCCCTGAAGGGACCACCTAAGCTACTTCTGAAATTTGAGGTGGCAAGATAAGCAAGCAGCCCCAGTCTCTGTGCCTCTGTGCGAGCAGTGCCATGGGCAGATGAGGCTGAGCAACAGCTTTCCAGGCTAGCTCTTTAGGCCTGCAAGCTATCTGCAGACGTTCGCCTTTTCAGAGCAGGGCTGCCGGAGACGCATGGCACGGACAACCTAAGCTATGTTTTAAGTTTGAGTGGGCAAGATAAGCAAGCAGCCCCAGTCTCTGTGCCTCTGTGCGAGCAGTGCCATGGGCAGATGAGGCTGAGCAACAGCTTTCCAGACTAGCTCTTTCTGCCTGCGAGCTATCTGAATACGTTCATATTTTCGCAGCACGGCTGCCGGAGGCCCCCTGAAGGGACCACCTAAGCTACTTTTGAAATTTGAGGGGGCAATACAAGCAAACAGCCCCAGTCTCTGTGCCTCTGTGCGAGCAGTGCCATGGGCAGATGAGGCTGAGCAACAGCTTTCCAGGCTAGCTCTTTGTGGCTGCCATCTATCTGCAGACGTTCGCATTTTGGAAGCAGGGTTGCTTGTGCCCGCTGCACGGACCACGTAAATTACGTTTGAATTTTTTTGGTGGCAAGACAAGCAAGCAGCCCCAGTCTCTGTGCCTCTGTGCGAGCAGTGCCATGGGCAGATGAGGCTGAGCAACAGCTTTCCAGGCTAGCTCTTTCTGCCTGCGAGCTATCTGCAGACGTTCGCATTTTCAGAGCAGAGCTGCCGGAAACGGCTGGCACGGACAACCTAAGCTACGTTTGAAGTTTGAGGGTGCAAGAGAAGCAATCAGCCCCAGTCTCTGTGCCTCTGTGCGAGCAGTGCCATGGGCAGATGAGGCTGAGCAACAGCTTTCCAGGCTAGCTTTTTCTGCCTGCGAGCTATCTGCAGACCTTCGCATTTTCAGAGCAGGGCTGCCGGAGGCCCCCTGCACGGATGCCCAAAGCTGCGTTTGAAGTTTGATTTGGCAAGACAAGCAAGCAGCCCCAGTCTCTGTGCCTCTGTGCAAGCAGTGCCATGGGCAGATGAGGCTGAGCAACAGCTTTCCAGGCTAGCTCTTTCTGCCTGTGAGCTATCTGAATACGTTCATATTTTCGCAGCACGGCTGCCGGAGGCCCCCTGAAGGGACCACCTAAGCTACTTTTGAAATTTGAGGGGGCAATACAGGCAAACAGCCCCAGTCTCTGTGCCTCTGTGCGAGCAGTGCCATGGGCAGATGAGGCTGAGCAACAGCTTTCCAGGCTAGCTCTTTGTGGCTGCCACCTATCTGCAGACGTTCGCATTTTGGGAGCAGGGTTGCTTGTGCCCGCTGCACGGACCACGTAAATTACGTTTGAATTTTTTTGGTGGCAAGACAAGCAAGCAGCCCCAGTCTCTGTGCCTCTGTGCGAGCAGTGCCATGGGCAGATGAGGCTGAGCAACAGCTTTCCAGGCTAGCTCTTTCTGCCCGCGAGCTATCTGCAGACGTTCGCATTTTCAGAGCAGAGCTGCCGGAAACGGCTGGCACGGACAACTTAAGTTACGTTTGAAGTTTGAGGGTGCAAGAGAAGCAATCAGCCCCAGTCTCTGTGCCTCTGTGCGAGCAGTGCCATGGGCAGATGAGGCTGAGCAACAGCTTTCCAGGCTAGCTCTTTCTGCCTGCGAGCTATCTGCAGACCTTCGCATTTTCAGAGCAGGGCTGCCGGAGGCCCCCTGCACGGACACGCTAAGGTACGTTTGAAGTTGGGGTTGGCAAGACAAGCAAGCAGCCCCAGTGTCTGTGCCTCTGTGCGAGCAGTGCCAAGGGCAGATGAGGCTGAGCAACAGCTTTCCAGGCTAGCTCTTTCTGCCTGCGAGCTATCTGCAAACGTTAGCTTTTTCAGAGCAGGGCTGCTGGAGGACCCCTACTCGGACGCCCAAATATACTTTTGAAGTTTGAGGGGGCAAGACAAGCAAGCAGCCGCAGTCTCTGTGCCTCTGTGCGAGCAGTGCCATGGGCAGATGAGGCTGAGCAACAGCTTTCCAGGCTAGCTCTTTCTGCCTGCGAGCTATCTGCAGACGTTCGTCTTTTCAGAGCAGGTCTGCCGGAGACGCATGGCACAGACAACCTAAGCTACGTTTTAAGTTTGAGGGGTCAAGAGAAGCAAGCAGCCCCAGTCTCTGTGCCTCTGTGCGAGCAGTGCCATGGGCAGATGAGGCTGAGCAACAGCTTTCCAGGCTAGCTCTTTCTGGCTGCGAGCTATCTGCAGACGTTCGCCTTTTCAGAGCAGGGCTGCCGGAGGCCCCCTGCACGGATGCCCAAAGCTACGTTTGAAGTTTGAGAGGGCAAGACAAGCAAGCAGCCCCAGTCTCTGTGCCTCTGTGCGAGCAGTGCCATGGGCAGATGAGGCTGAGCAGCAGCTTTCCAGGCTAGCTCTTTCTGCCTGCGAGCTATCTGCAGACGTTCACATTTTAAGAGCAGGGCTGCCGGAGGCTCCGTGCTCGGACGCCCAAAGCTACGTTTGAAGTTTGATTTGGCAAAACAATCAAGCGGCCCTAGTCTCTGTGCCTCTGTGCGAGCAGTGCCATGGGCAGATGAGGCTGAGCAACAGCTTTCCAGACTAGCTCTTTCTGCCTGCGAGCTATCTGAATACGTTCATATTTTCGCAGCACGGCTGCCGGAGGCCCCCTGAAGGGACCACCTAAGCTACTTCTGAAATTTGAGGTGGCAAGATAAGCAAGCAGCCCCAGTCTCTGTGCCTCTGTGCGAGCAGTGCCATGGGCAGATGAGGCTGAGCAACATCTTTCCAGGCTAGCTCTTTCTGCCTGCGAGCTATCTGCAGACGTTCGCCTTTTCAGAGCAGGGCTGCCGGAGACGCATGGCACGGACAACCTAAGCTATGTTTTAAGTTTGAGTGGGCAAGATAAGCAAGCAGCCCCAGTCTCTGTGCCTCTGTGCGAGCAGTGCCATGGGCAGATGAGGCTGAGCAACAGCTTTCCATACTAGCTCTTTCTGCCTGCGAGCTATCTGAATACGTTCATATTTCCCCAGCACGGCTGCCGGAGGCCCCCTGAAGGGACCACCTAAGCTACTTTTGAAATTTGAGGGGGCAATACAAGCAAACAGCCCCAGTCTCTGTGCCTCTGTGCGAGCAGTGCCATGGGCAGATGAGGCTGAGAAACAGTTTTCCAGGCTAGCTCTTTCTGCCTGCGAGCTATCTGCAGACGTTCGCATTTTGGGAGCAGGGTTGCATGTGCCCCCTGCACGGACCACATAAATTACGTTTGAATTTTGAAGGTGGCAAGACAAGCAAGCAGCCGCAGTCTCTGTGCCTCTGTGCGAGCAGTGCCATGGGCAGATGAGGCTGAGCAACAGCTTTCCAGGCTAGCTCTTTCTGCCTGCGAGCTATCTGCAGATGTTCGTATTTTCAGAGCAGAGCTGCCGGAAACGGTTGGCACGGACAACCTAAGCTACGTTTGAAGTTTGAGGGGGCAAGAGAAGCAAGCAGCCCCAGTCTCTGTGCCTCTGTGCGAGCAGTGCCATGGGCAGATGAGGCTGAGCAACAGCTTTCCAGGCTAGCTCTTTCTGCCTGCGAGCTATCTGCAGACGTTCGCATTTTGGGAGCATGGTTGCTTGTGTCCCCTGCACGGACCACGTAAATTATGTTTGAATTTTGGAGGTGGCAAGACAAGCAAGCAGCCCCAGTCTCTGTGCCTCTGTGCGAGCAGTGCCATGGGCAGATGAGGCTGAGCAACAGCTTTACAGGCTAGCCCTTTATGGCTGCGAGCTATCTGCAGACGTTCGCATTTTCAGAGCAGGGCTGCCGAAGGCCCCCTGCACGGATGCCCAAAGCTACGTTTGAAGTTTGATTTGGCAAGACAAGCAAGCAGCCGCAGTCTCTGTGCCTCTGTGCAAGCAGTGCCATGGGCAGATGAGGCTGAGCAACAGCTTTCCAGGCTAGCTCTTTCTGCCTGCGAGCTATCTGAATACGTTCATATTTTCGCAGCACGGCTGCCGGAGGCCCCCTGAAGGGACCACCTAAGCTACTTTTGAAATTTGAGGTGGCAAGATAAGCAAGCAGCCCCAGTCTCTGTGCCTCTGTGCGAGCAGTGCCATGGGCAGATGAGGCTGAGCAACAGCTTTCCAGGCTAGCTCTTTCTGCCTGCGAGCTATCTGCAGACATTCGCCTTTTCAGAGCAGGGCTGCCGGAGACGCATGGCACGGACAACCTAAGCTATGTTTTAAGTTTGAGTGGGCAAGATAAGCAAGCAGCCCCAGTCTCTGTGCCTCTGTGCGAGCAGTGCCATGGGCAGATGAGGCTGAGCAACAGCTTTCCAGGCTAGCTCTTTCTGCCTGCGAGCTATCTGAATACGTTCATATTTTCGCAGCACGGCTGCCGGAGGCCCCCTGAAGGGACCACCTAAGCTACTTTTGAAATTTGAGAGGGCAATACAAGCAAACAACTACAGTCTCTGTGCCTCTGTGCGAGCAGTGCCATGGGCAGATGAGGCTGAGCAACAGCTTTCCAGGCTAGCTCTTTCTGCCTGCGAGCTATCTGCAGACGTTCGCATTTTGGGAGCAGGGTTGCATGTGCCCCCTGCACGGACCACGTAAATTACGTTTGAATTTTGAAGGTGGCAAGACAAGCAATCAGCCCCAGTCTCTGTGCCTCTGTGCGAGCAGTGCCATGGGCAGATGAGGCTGAGCAACAGCTTTCCAGGCTAGCTCTTTCTGCCTGCGAGCTATCTGCAGACGTTAGCTTTTTCAGAGCAGGGCTGCTGGAGGCCCCCTGCACGGACACCCTAAGTTACGTTTGAAGTTGGGGTTGGCAAGACAAGCAAGCAGCCCCAGTCTCTGTGCCTCTGTGCGAGCAGTGCCAAGGGCAGATGAGGCTGAGCAACAGCTTTCCAGGCTAGCTCTTTCTACCTGCGAGCTATCTGCAGACGTTAGCTTTTTCAGAGCAGGGCTGCTGGAGGACCCCTACTCGGACGCCCAAATCTACGTTTGAAGTTTGAGGGGGCAAGACAAGCAAGCAGCCGCAGTCTCTGTGCCTCTGTGCGAGCAGTGCCATGGGCAGATGAGGCTGAGCAACAGCTTTCCAGGCTACCTCTTTCTGGCTGCGAGCTATCTGCATACGTTCATATTTTCGCAGATCAGCTGCTGGAGACCCCCTGCACGGAACACCTAAATAGGTTTGACGTTTGAGGGGCCAATACAAGCAAGCAGTCGCAGTCTCTGTGCCTCTGTGCGAGCAGTGACATGGGCAGATGAGGCTAAGCAACACCTTTCCAGGCTAGCTCTTTCTGCCTGCGAGCTATCTGCATACGTTCATATTTTCGCAGATCAGCTGCTGGAGACCCCCTGCACGGAACACCTAAATAGGTTTGACGTTTGAGGGGCCAATACAAGCAAGCAGTCGCAGTCTCTGTGCCTCTGTGCGAGCAGTGCCATGGGCAGATGAGGCTGAGCAACAGCTTTCCAGGCTAGCTCTTTCTGCCTGCGAGCTATCTGCAGACGTTCGCCTTTACAGAGCAGGGCTGCCGGAGACGCATGGCACGGACAACCTAAGCTACGTTTGAAGTTTGAGGGGGCAAGATAAGCAAGCAGCCCCAGTCTCTGTGCCTCTGTGCGAGCAGTGCCATGCGCAGATGAGGCTGAGCAACAGCTTCCCAGGCTAGCTCTTTATGCCTGCGAGCTATCTGCAGACGTTCGCCTTTTCAGAGCAGGTCTGCCGGAGAGGCATGGCACGGACAACCTAAGCTATGTTTTAAGTTTGAGGGGTCAAGAGAAGCAAGCAGCCCCAGTCTCTGTGCCTCTGTGCGAGCAGTGCCATGGGCAGATGAGGCTGAGCAACAGCTTTCCAGGCTAGCTCTTTCTGCCTGCGAGCTATCTGCAGACGTTCGCCTTTTCAGAGCAGGGCTGCCGGAGGCCCCCTGCACGGATGCCCAAACCTACGTTTGAAGTTTGAGAGGGCAAGACAAGCAAGCAGCCCCAGTCTCTGTGCCTCTGTGCGAGCAGTGCCATGGGCAGATGAGGCTGAGCAACAGCTTTCCAGACTAGCTCTTTCTGCCTGCGATCTATCTGCAGACGTTCGCATTCACAGAGCACGGCTGCCGGATTCTCTCTGCACGGAACACCTAAGCTACGTTTAAAGTATGTGGGGGCAGGAGAAGCAAGCAGCCCCAGTTTCTGTGCCTCTGTGCGAGCAGTGCCACTGGCAGATGAGGCTGAGCAAAAGCTTTCCAGGCTAGCTCTTTCTGCCTGCGAGCTATCTGAATACGTTCATATTTTCGCAGCACGGCTGCCGGAGGCCCCCTGAAGGGACCACCTAAGCTACTTTTGAAATTTGAGAGGGCAATACAAGCAAACAACTACAGTCTCTGTGCCTCTGTGCGAGCAGTGCCATGGGCAGATGAGGCTGAGCAACAGCTTTCCAGGCTAGCTCTTTCTGCCTGCGAGCTATCTGCAGACGTTCGCATTTTGGGAGCAGGGTTGCATGTGCCCCCTGCACGGACCACGTAAATTACGTTTGAATTTTGAAGGTGGCAAGACAAGCAATCAGCCCCAGTCTCTGTGCCTCTGTGCGAGCAGTGCCATGGGCAGATGAGGCTGAGCAACAGCTTTCCAGGCTAGCTCTTTCTGCCTGCGAGCTATCTGCAGACGTTCGTATTTTCAGAGCAGAGCTGCCGGAAACGGCTGGCACGGACAACCTAAGCTACGTTTGAAGTTTGAGGGGGCAAGAGAAGCAAGCAGCCCCAGTCTCTGTGCCTCTGTACGAGCAGTGCCATGGGCAGATGAGGCTGAGCAACAGCTTTCCAGGCTAGCTCTTTCTGGCTGCCAGCTATCTGCAGACGTTCGCATTTTGGGAGCAGAGCTGCCGGAAACGGCTGGCACGGAAAACCTAAGCTACGTTTGAAGTTTGAGGGTGCAAGAGAAGCAATCAGCCCCAGTCTCTGTGCCTCTGTGCGAGCAGTGCCATGGGCAGATGAGGCTGAGCAAGAGCTTTCAAGGCTAGCTCTTTCTGCCTGCGAGCTATCTGCAGACGTTCGCATTTTCAGAGCAGAGATGCCGTAAACGGCTGGCACGGACAACCTAAGCTACGTTTGAAGTTTGAGGGGGCAAGAGAAGCAATCAGCCCCAGTCTATGTGCCCCTGTGCGAGCAGTGCCATGGGCAGATGAGGCTGAGCAACAGCTTTCCAGGCTAGCTCTTTCTGCCTGCGAGCTATCTGCAGACGTTAGCTTTTTCAGAGCAGGGCTGCTGGAGGCCCCCTGCACGGACACCCTAAGTTACGTTTGAAGTTGGGGTTGGCAAGACAAGCAAGCAGCCCCAGTCTCTGTGCCTCTGTGCGAGCAGTGCCAAGGGCAGATGAGGCTGAGCAACAGCTTTCCAGGCTAGCTCTTTCTACCTGCGAGCTATCTGCAGACGTTAGCTTTTTCAGAGCAGGGCTGCTGGAGGACCCCTACTCGGACGCCCAAATCTACGTTTGAAGTTTGAGGGGGCAAGACAAGCAAGCAGCCGCAGTCTCTGTGCCTCTGTGCGAGCAGTGCCATGGGCAGATGAGGCTGAGCAACAGCTTTCCAGGCTACCTCTTTCTGGCTGCGGGCTATCTGCATACGTTCATATTTTCGCAGATCAGCTGCTGGAGACCCCCTGCACGGAACACCTAAATAGGTTTGACGTTTGAGAGGCCAATACAAGCAAGCAGTCGCAGTCTCTGTGCCTCTGTGCGAGCAGTGCCATGGGCAGATGAGGCTAAGCAACACCTTTCCAGGCTAGCTCTTTCTGCCTGCGAGCTATCTGCATACGTTCATATTTTCGCAGATCAGCTGCTGGAGACCCCCTGCACGGAACACCTAAATAGGTTTGACGTTTGAGGGGCCAATACAAGCAAGCAGTCGCAGTCTCTGTGCCTCTGTGCGAGCAGTGCCATGGGCAGATGAGGCTGAGCAACAGCTTTCCAGGCTAGCTCTTTCTGCCTGCGAGCTATCTGCAGACGTTCGCCTTTACAGAGCAGGGCTGCCGGAGACGCATGGCACGGACAACCTAAGCTACGTTTGAAGTTTGAGGGGGCAAGATAAGCAAGCAGCCCCAGTCTCTGTGCCTCTGTGCGAGCAGTGCCATGCGCAGATGAGGCTGAGCAACAGCTTCCCAGGCTAGCTCTTTATGCCTGCGAGCTATCTGCAGACGTTCGCCTTTTCAGAGCAGGTCTGCCGGAGAGGCATGGCACGGGCAACCTAAGCTACGTTTTAAGTTTGAGGGGTCCAGAGAAGCAAGCAGCCCCAGTCTCTGTGCCTCTGTGCGAGCAGTGCCATGGGCAGATGAGGCTGAGCAACAGCTTTCCAGGCTAGCTCTTTCTGGCTGCGAGCTATCTGCAGACGTTCGCCTTTTCAGAGCAGGGCTGCCGGAGGCCCCCTGCACGGATGCCCAAACCTACGTTTGAAGTTTGAGAGGGCAAGACAAGCAAGCAGCCCCAGTCTCTGTGCCTCTGTGCGAGCAGTGCCATGGGCAGATGAGGCTGAGCAACAGCTTTCCAGACTAGCTCTTTCTGCCTGCGATCTATCTGCAGACGTTCGCATTCACAGAGCACGGCTGCCGGATTCTCTCTGCACGGAACACCTAAGCTACGTTTAAAGTATGTGGGGGCAGGAGAAGCAAGCAGCCCCATTTTCTGTGCCTCTGTGCGAGCAGTGCCACTGGCAGATGAGGCTGAGCAAAAGCTTTCCAGGCTAGCTCTTTATGCCTGCGAGCTATCTGCAGACGTTCGCCTTTACAGAGCAGGGCTGCCGGAGACGCATGGCACGGACAACCTAAGCTACGTTTGAAGTTTGAGGGGGCAAGATAAGCAAGCAGCCCCAGTCTCTGTGCCTCTATGCGAGCAGTGCCATGGGCAGATGAGGCTGAGCAACAGCTTTCCAGGCTAGCTCTTTCTGCCTGCGAGCTATCTCAATACGTTCATATTTTCGCAGCACGGCTGCCGGAGGCCCCCTGAAGGGACCACCTAAGCTACTTATGAAATTTGAGGTGGCAAGACAAGCAAGCAGCCCCAGTCTCTGTGCCTCTGTGCGAGCAGTGCCATGGGCAGATGAGGCTGAGCAACAGCTTTCCAGGCTACCTCTTTCTGCCTGCGAGCTATCTGCAGACGTTCGCATTTTGGGAGCAGGGTTGCTTGTGCCCCCTGCACGGACCATGTAAATTATGTTTGAATTTTGGAGGGGGCAAGACAAGCAAGCAGCCCCAGTCTCTGTGCCTCTGTGCGAGCAGTGCCATGGGCAGATGAGGCTGAGCAACAGCTTTCCAGGCTAGCTCTTTATGCCTGCGAGCTATCTGCAGACGTTCGCCTTTTCAGAGCAGCGCTCCCGGAAGCCCCCTGCACGGACGCCGAAAGCTACGTTTGAAGTTTGATTTGGCAAGACAAGCAAGCAGCCGCAGTCTCTGTGCCTCTGTGCGAGCAGTGCCATGGGCAGATGAGGCTGAGCAACAGCTTTCCAGGCTAGCTCTTTCTGCCTGCGATCTATCTCAATACGTTCATATTTTCAGAGCAGGGCTGCAGGAGGCTCCGTGCTCGGACGCCCAATGCTACGTTTGAAGTTTGATTTGGCAAGACAATCAAGCGGCCCTAGTCTCTGTGCCTCTGTGCGAGCAGTGCCATGGGCAGATCAGGCTGAGCAACAGCTTTCCAGACTAGCTCTTTCTGCCTGCGAACTATCTGCAGACGTTCGCATTTACAGAGCACGGCTGCCGGATTCTCCCTGCACGGAACACCTAAGCTACGTTTAAAGTATGTGGGGGCAGGAGAAGCAAGCAGCCCCAGTCTCTGTGCGTCTGTGCGAGCAGTGCCATGGGCAGATGAGGCTGAGCAACAGCTTTGCAGGCTAGCTCTTTATGCCTGCGAGCTATCTGCAGACGTTCGCCTTTACAGAGCAGGGCTGCCGGAGACGCATGGCACGGACAACCTAAGCTACGTTTGAAGTTTGAGGGGGCAAGATAAGCAAGCAGCCCCAGTCTCTGTTCCTCTGTGCGAGCAGTGCCATGGGCAGATGAGTCTGAGCAACAGCTTTCCAGGCTAGCTCTTTATGCCTGCGAGCTACCTGCAGACGTTCGCCTTTTCAGAGCAGCGCTCCCGGAATCCCCCTGCACGGACGCCGAAAGCTACGTTTGAAGTTTGATTTGGCAAGAGAAGCAAGCAGCCCCAGTCTCTGTGCCTCTGTGCGAGCAGTGCCATGGGCAGATGAGGCTGAGCAAGAGCTTTCCAGGCTAGCTCTTTCTGCCTGCGAGCTATCTGCAGACGTTCGCATTTTCAGAGCAGGGCTGCAGGAGGCTCCGTGCTCGGACGCCCAAAGCTACGTTTGAAGTTTGATTTGGCAAGACAATCAAGCGGCCCTAGTCTCTGTGCCTCTATGCGAGCAGTGCCATGGGCAGATGAGGCTGAGCAACAGCTTTCCAGGCTAGCTCTTTCTGCCTGCGAGCTATCTCAACACGTTCATATTTTCGCAGCACGGCTGCCGGAGGCCCCCTGAAGGGACCACCTAAGCTACTTATGAAATTTGAGGTGGCAAGACAAGCAAGCAGCCCCAGTCTCTGTGCCTCTGTGCGAGCAGTGCCATGGGCAGATGAGGCTGAGCAACAGCTTTCCAGGCTAGCTCTTTCTGCCTGCGAGCTGTCTGCAGACGTTCGCATTTTGGGAGCAGGGTTGCTTGTGCCCCCTGCACGGACCACGTAAAATATGTTTGAATTATGGAGGGGGCAAGACAAGCAAGCAGCCCCAGTCTCTGTGCCTCTGTGCGAGCAGTGCCATGGGCAGATGAGGCTGAGCAACAGCTTTCCAGGCTAGCCCTTTATGGCTGCGAGCTATCTGCAGACGTTCGCCTTTTCAGAGCAGGGCTGTCGGAGGCCCCCTGCACGGATGCCCAAAGATACGTTTGAAGTTTGATTTGGCAAGACAAGCAAGCAGCCCCAGTCTCTGTGCCTCTGTGCGAGCAGTGCCATGGGCAGATGAGGCTGAGCAACAGCTTTCCAGGCTAGCTCTTTCTGCCTGCGAGCTATCTGAATACGTTCATATTTTCGCAGCACGGCTGCCGGAAGCCCCCTGAAGGAACCAGCTAAGCTACTTTTGAAATTTGAGGAGGCAATACAAGCAAACAGCAACAGTCTCTGTGCCTCTGTGCGAGCAGTGCCATGGGCAGATGAGGCTGAGCAACAGCTTTCCAGGCTAGCTCTTTCTGGCTGCCAGCTATCTGCAGACGTTCGCATTTTGGGAGCAGCGCTCCCCGAATCCCCCTGCACGGACGCCGAAAGCTACGTTTGAAGTTTGATTTGGCAAGAGAAGCAAGCAGCCCCAGTCTCTGTGCCTCTGTGCGAGCAGTGCCATGGGCAGATGAGGCTGAGCAAGAGCTTTCCAGGCTAGCTCTTTCTGCCTGCGAGCTATCTGCAGACGTTCGCCTTTTCAGAGCAGCGCTCCCGGAATCCCCCTGCACGGACGCCGAAAGCTACGTTTGAAGTTTGATTTGGCAAGAGAAGCAAGCAGCCCCAGTTTCTGTGCCTCTGTGCGAGCAGTGCCATGGGCAGATGAGGCTGAGCAACAGCTTTCCAGGCTAGCTCTTTCTGGCTGAGAGCTATCTGCAGACGTTCGCCTTTTCAGAGCAGCGCTCCCGGAATCCCCCTGCACGGACGCCGAAAGCTACGTTTGAAGTTTGATTTGGCAAGAGAAGCAAGCAGCCCCAGTCTCTGTGCCTCTGTGCGAGCAGTGCCATGGGCAGATGAGGCTGAGCAACAGCTTTCCAGGCTAGCTCTTTCTGCCTGCGAGCTATCTGCAGACGTTCGCATTTTCAGAGCAGGGCTGCCGGAGGCCCCCTGAAGGGACCACCTAAGCTACTTTTGAAATTTTAGGTGGCAAGAGAAGCAAGCAGTCCCAGTCTCTGTGCCTCTGTGCGAGCAGTGCCATGGGCAGATGAGGCTGAGCAACAGCTTTCCAGGCTAGCTCTTTCTGCCTGCGAGCTATCTGCAGACGTTCGCATTTTGGGAGCAAGGTTGCTTGTGCCCCCTGCACGGACCACGTAAATTATGTTTGAATTTTGGAGGGGGCAAGACAAGCAAGCAGCCCCAGTCTCTGTGCCTCTGTGCGAGCAGTGCCATGGGCAGATGAGGCTGAGCAACAGCTTTCCAGGCTAGCTCTTTATGCCTGCGAGCTATCTGCAGACTTTCGCCTTTACAGAGCAGGGCTGCCGGAGACGCATGGCACGGACAACCTAAGCTACGTTTGAAGTTTGAGGGGGCAAGATAAGCAAGCAGCCCCAGTCTCTGTGCCTCTGAGCGAGCAGTGCCATGCGCAGATGAGGCTGAGAAATAGCTTTCCAGGCTAGCTCTTTCTGCCTGCGAACTATCTGCAGACGTTCGCCTTTTCAGAGCAGCGCTGCCGGAGGCCCCCTGCACGGACGCCGAAAGCTACGTTTGAAGTTTGATTTGGCAAGACAAGCAAGCAGCCCCAGTCTCTGTGCCTCTGTGCGAGCAGTGCCATGGGCAGATGAGGCTGAGCAACAGCTTTCCAGGCTAGCTCTTTCTGCCTGCGAGCTATCTGCAGACGTTCGCATTTTCAGAGCAGGGCTGCAGGATGCTCCGTGCTCGGACGCCCAAAGCTACGTTTGAAGTTTGATTTGGCAAGACAATCAAGTGGCCCTAGTCTCTGTGCCTCTGTGCGAGCAGTGCCATGGGCAGATGAGGCTGAGAAACAGCTTTCCAGACTAGCTCTTTCTGCCTGCGAGCTATCGGAATACGTTCATATTTTCGCAGCACGGCTGCCGGAGGCCCCCTGAAGGGACCACCTAAGCTACTTCTGAAATTTGAGGTGGCAAGACAAGCAAGCAGCCCCAGTCTCTGTGCCTCTGTGCGAGCAGTGCCATGCGCAGATGAGGCTGAGCAACAGCTTTCCAGGCTAGCTCTTTATACCTGCGAGCTATATGCAGACGTTCGCCTTTTCAGAGCAGGGCTACCGGAAACGACTGGCACGGACAACCTAAGCTACGTTTGAAGTTTGAGGGTGCAAGAGAAGCAATTACCCCCAGTCTCTGTGCCTCTGTGCGAGCAGTGCCAAGGGTAGATGAGGCTGAGCAACAGCTTTCCAGGCTAGCTCTTTCTGCCTGCGAGCTATCTGCAGACGTTCGCCTTTTCAGAGCAGGGCTGCCGGAGGCCCCCTGCACGGATGCCCAAAGCTACGTTTGGAGCTTGAGAGGGCAAGACAAACAAGCGGACCCAGTCTCTCTGCCTCTGTGCTAGCAGTGCCATGGGCAGATGAGGCTGAGCAACAGCTTTCCAGGCTAGCTCTTTCTGCCTGCGAGCTATCTGCAGACGTTCGCATTTTCAGAGCAGGGCTGCCGGAGGCTCCGTGCTCGGATGCCCAAAGCTACGTTTGAAGTTTGATTTGGCAAGACAAGCAAGCGGCCCCAGTCTCTGTGCCTCTGTGCGAGCAGTGCCATGGGCAGATGAGGCTGAGCAACAGCTTTCCAGACTAGCTCTTTCTGCCTGCGAGATATCTGAATACGTTCATATTTTCGCAGCACGGCTGCCGGAGGCCAACTGAAGGGACCACCTAAGCTACTTTTGAAATTTGAGGGGGCAATACAAGCAAACAGCCCCAGTCTCTGTGCCTCTGTGCGAGCAGTGCCATGGGCAGATGAGGCTGAGCAACAGCTTTCCAGGCTAGCTCTTTATTTCTGCGAGCTATCTGCAGACGTTCGCATTTTCAGAGCAGGGCTGCTGGAGGCCCCCTGCTCGGACGCCCAAATCTACGTTTGAAGTTTGAGGGGGCAAGACAAGCAAGCAGCCGCAGTCTCTGTGCCTCTGTGCGAGCAGTGCCATGGGCAGATGAGGCTGAGCAACAGCTTTCCAGGCTACCTCTTTCTGGCTGCGGGCTATCTGCATACGTTCATATTTTCGCAGATCAGCTGCTGGAGACCCCCTGCACGGAACACCTAAATAGGTTTGACGTTTGAGAGGCCAATACAAGCAAGCAGTCGCAGTCTCTGTGCCTCTGTGCGAGCAGTGCCATGGGCAGATGAGGCTAAGCAACACCTTTCCAGGCTAGCTCTTTCTGCCTGCGAGCTATCTGCATACGTTCATATTTTCGCAGATCAGCTGCTGGAGACCCCCTGCACGGAACACCTAAATAGGTTTGACGTTTGAGGGGCCAATACAAGCAAGCAGTCGCAGTCTCTGTGCCTCTGTGCGAGCAGTGCCATGGGCAGATGAGGCTGAGCAACAGCTTTCCAGGCTAGCTCTTTCTGCCTGCGAGCTATCTGCAGACGTTCGCCTTTACAGAGCAGGGCTGCCGGAGACGCATGGCACGGACAACCTAAGCTACGTTTGAAGTTTGAGGGGGCAAGATAAGCAAGCAGCCCCAGTCTCTGTGCCTCTGTGCGAGCAGTGCCATGCGCAGATGAGGCTGAGCAACAGCTTCCCAGGCTAGCTCTTTATGCCTGCGAGCTATCTGCAGACGTTCGCCTTTTCAGAGCAGGTCTGCCGGAGAGGCATGGCACGGGCAACCTAAGCTACGTTTTAAGTTTGAGGGGTCCAGAGAAGCAAGCAGCCCCAGTCTCTGTGCCTCTGTGCGAGCAGTGCCATGGGCAGATGAGGCTGAGCAACAGCTTTCCAGGCTAGCTCTTTCTGGCTGCGAGCTATCTGCAGACGTTCGCCTTTTCAGAGCAGGGCTGCCGGAGGCCCCCTGCACGGATGCCCAAACCTACGTTTGAAGTTTGAGAGGGCAAGACAAGCAAGCAGCCCCAGTCTCTGTGCCTCTGTGCGAGCAGTGCCATGGGCAGATGAGGCTGAGCAACAGCTTTCCAGACTAGCTCTTTCTGCCTGCGATCTATCTGCAGACGTTCGCATTCACAGAGCACGGCTGCCGGATTCTCTCTGCACGGAACACCTAAGCTACGTTTAAAGTATGTGGGGGCAGGAGAAGCAAGCAGCCCCATTTTCTGTGCCTCTGTGCGAGCAGTGCCACTGGCAGATGAGGCTGAGCAAAAGCTTTCCAGGCTAGCTCTTTATGCCTGCGAGCTATCTGCAGACGTTCGCCTTTACAGAGCAGGGCTGCCGGAGACGCATGGCACGGACAACCTAAGCTACGTTTGAAGTTTGAGGGGGCAAGATAAGCAAGCAGCCCCAGTCTCTGTGCCTCTATGCGAGCAGTGCCATGGGCAGATGAGGCTGAGCAACAGCTTTCCAGGCTAGCTCTTTCTGCCTGCGAGCTATCTCAATACGTTCATATTTTCGCAGCACGGCTGCCGGAGGCCCCCTGAAGGGACCACCTAAGCTACTTATGAAATTTGAGGTGGCAAGACAAGCAAGCAGCCCCAGTCTCTGTGCCTCTGTGCGAGCAGTGCCATGGGCAGATGAGGCTGAGCAACAGCTTTCCAGGCTACCTCTTTCTGCCTGCGAGCTATCTGCAGACGTTCGCATTTTGGGAGCAGGGTTGCTTGTGCCCCCTGCACGGACCATGTAAATTATGTTTGAATTTTGGAGGGGGCAAGACAAGCAAGCAGCCCCAGTCTCTGTGCCTCTGTGCGAGCAGTGCCATGGGCAGATGAGGCTGAGCAACAGCTTTCCAGGCTAGCCCTTTATGGCTGCGAGCTATCTGCAGACGTTCGCCTTTTCAGAGCAGGGCTGCCGGAGGCCCCCTGCACGGATGCCCAAAGCTACGTTTGAAGTTTGATTTGGCAAGACAAGCAAGCAGCCCCAGTCTCTGTGCCTCTGTGCGAGCAGTGCCATGGGCAGATGAGGCTGAGCAACAGCTTTCCAGGCTAGCTCTTTCTGCCTGCGAGCTATCTGCATACGTTCATATTTTCGCAGATCAGCTACTGGAGACCCCCTGCACGGAACACCTAAATACGTTTGACGTTTGAGGGGCCAATACAAGCAAGCAGCCCCAGTCTCTGTGCCTCTGTGCGAGCAGTGCCATGGGCAGATGAGGCTGAGCAACAGCTTTCCAGGCTAGCTCTTTATGGCTGCGAGCTATCTGCAGACGTTCGCATTTTCAGAGCAGGGCTGCTGGAGGCCCCCTGCTCGGACGCCCAAAGCTACGTTTGAAGTTTGATTTATCAACACAAGCAAGCAGCCCCAGTCTCTGTGCCTCTGTGCAAGCAGTGCCATGGGCAGATGACGCTGAGCAATAGCTTTCCAGGCTAGCTCTTTCTGCCTGCGAGCTATCTGCAGACGTTCGCATTTACAGAGCACGGCTGCCGGATTCTCCCTGCACGGAACACCTAAGCTACGTTTAAAGTATGTGGGGGCAGGAGAAGCAAGCAGCCCCAGTCTCTGTGCCTCTGTGCGAGCAGTGCCATGGGCAGATGAGGCTGAGCAACAGCTTTCCAGGCTAGCTCTTTATGCCTGCGAGCTATCTGCAGACGTTCGCCTTTTCAGAGCAGCGCTCCCGGAAGCCCCCTGCACGGACGCCGAAAGCTACGTTTGAAGTTTGATTTGGCAAGACAAGCAAGCAGCCGCAGTCTCTGTGCCTCTGTGCGAGCAGTGCCATGGGCAGATGAGGCTGAGCAACAGCTTTCCAGGCTAGCTCTTTCTGCCTGCGATCTATCTCAATACGTTCATATTTTCAGAGCAGGGCTGCAGGAGGCTCCGTGCTCGGACGCCCAATGCTACGTTTGAAGTTTGATTTGGCAAGACAATCAAGCGGCCCTAGTCTCTGTGCCTCTGTGCGAGCAGTGCCATGGGCAGATCAGGCTGAGCAACAGCTTTCCAGACTAGCTCTTTCTGCCTGCGAACTATCTGCAGACGTTCGCATTTACAGAGCACGGCTGCCGGATTCTCCCTGCACGGAACACCTAAGCTACGTTTAAAGTATGTGGGGGCAGGAGAAGCAAGCAGCCCCAGTCTCTGTGCGTCTGTGCGAGCAGTGCCATGGGCAGATGAGGCTGAGCAACAGCTTTGCAGGCTAGCTCTTTATGCCTGCGAGCTATCTGCAGACGTTCGCCTTTACAGAGCAGGGCTGCCGGAGACGCATGGCACGGACAACCTAAGCTACGTTTGAAGTTTGAGGGGGCAAGATAAGCAAGCAGCCCCAGTCTCTGTTCCTCTGTGCGAGCAGTGCCATGGGCAGATGAGTCTGAGCAACAGCTTTCCAGGCTAGCTCTTTATGCCTGCGAGCTACCTGCAGACGTTCGCCTTTTCAGAGCAGCGCTCCCGGAATCCCCCTGCACGGACGCCGAAAGCTACGTTTGAAGTTTGATTTGGCAAGAGAAGCAAGCAGCCCCAGTCTCTGTGCCTCTGTGCGAGCAGTGCCATGGGCAGATGAGGCTGAGCAAGAGCTTTCCAGGCTAGCTCTTTCTGCCTGCGAGCTATCTGCAGACGTTCGCATTTTCAGAGCAGGGCTGCAGGAGGCTCCGTGCTCGGACGCCCAAAGCTACGTTTGAAGTTTGATTTGGCAAGACAATCAAGCGGCCCTAGTCTCTGTGCCTCTATGCGAGCAGTGCCATGGGCAGATGAGGCTGAGCAACAGCTTTCCAGGCTAGCTCTTTCTGCCTGCGAGCTATCTCAACACGTTCATATTTTCGCAGCACGGCTGCCGGAGGCCCCCTGAAGGGACCACCTAAGCTACTTATGAAATTTGAGGTGGCAAGACAAGCAAGCAGCCCCAGTCTCTGTGCCTCTGTGCGAGCAGTGCCATGGGCAGATGAGGCTGAGCAACAGCTTTCCAGGCTAGCTCTTTCTGCCTGCGAGCTGTCTGCAGACGTTCGCATTTTGGGAGCAGGGTTGCTTGTGCCCCCTGCACGGACCACGTAAAATATGTTTGAATTATGGAGGGGGCAAGACAAGCAAGCAGCCCCAGTCTCTGTGCCTCTGTGCGAGCAGTGCCATGGGCAGATGAGGCTGAGCAACAGCTTTCCAGGCTAGCCCTTTATGGCTGCGAGCTATCTGCAGACGTTCGCCTTTTCAGAGCAGGGCTGTCGGAGGCCCCCTGCACGGATGCCCAAAGATACGTTTGAAGTTTGATTTGGCAAGACAAGCAAGCAGCCCCAGTCTCTGTGCCTCTGTGCGAGCAGTGCCATGGGCAGATGAGGCTGAGCAACAGCTTTCCAGGCTAGCTCTTTCTGCCTGCGAGCTATCTGAATACGTTCATATTTTCGCAGCACGGCTGCCGGAAGCCCCCTGAAGGAACCAGCTAAGCTACTTTTGAAATTTGAGGAGGCAATACAAGCAAACAGCAACAGTCTCTGTGCCTCTGTGCGAGCAGTGCCATGGGCAGATGAGGCTGAGCAACAGCTTTCCAGGCTAGCTCTTTCTGGCTGCCAGCTATCTGCAGACGTTCGCATTTTGGGAGCAGCGCTCCCCGAATCCCCCTGCACGGACGCCGAAAGCTACGTTTGAAGTTTGATTTGGCAAGAGAAGCAAGCAGCCCCAGTCTCTGTGCCTCTGTGCGAGCAGTGCCATGGGCAGATGAGGCTGAGCAAGAGCTTTCCAGGCTAGCTCTTTCTGCCTGCGAGCTATCTGCAGACGTTCGCCTTTTCAGAGCAGCGCTCCCGGAATCCCCCTGCACGGACGCCGAAAGCTACGTTTGAAGTTTGATTTGGCAAGAGAAGCAAGCAGCCCCAGTTTCTGTGCCTCTGTGCGAGCAGTGCCATGGGCAGATGAGGCTGAGCAACAGCTTTCCAGGCTAGCTCTTTCTGGCTGAGAGCTATCTGCAGACGTTCGCCTTTTCAGAGCAGCGCTCCCGGAATCCCCCTGCACGGACGCCGAAAGCTACGTTTGAAGTTTGATTTGGCAAGAGAAGCAAGCAGCCCCAGTCTCTGTGCCTCTGTGCGAGCAGTGCCATGGGCAGATGAGGCTGAGCAACAGCTTTCCAGGCTAGCTCTTTCTGCCTGCGAGCTATCTGCAGACGTTCGCATTTTCAGAGCAGGGCTGCCGGAGGCCCCCTGAAGGGACCACCTAAGCTACTTTTGAAATTTTAGGTGGCAAGAGAAGCAAGCAGTCCCAGTCTCTGTGCCTCTGTGCGAGCAGTGCCATGGGCAGATGAGGCTGAGCAACAGCTTTCCAGGCTAGCTCTTTCTGCCTGCGAGCTATCTGCAGACGTTCGCATTTTGGGAGCAAGGTTGCTTGTGCCCCCTGCACGGACCACGTAAATTATGTTTGAATTTTGGAGGGGGCAAGACAAGCAAGCAGCCCCAGTCTCTGTGCCTCTGTGCGAGCAGTGCCATGGGCAGATGAGGCTGAGCAACAGCTTTCCAGGCTAGCTCTTTATGCCTGCGAGCTATCTGCAGACTTTCGCCTTTACAGAGCAGGGCTGCCGGAGACGCATGGCACGGACAACCTAAGCTACGTTTGAAGTTTGAGGGGGCAAGATAAGCAAGCAGCCCCAGTCTCTGTGCCTCTGAGCGAGCAGTGCCATGCGCAGATGAGGCTGAGAAATAGCTTTCCAGGCTAGCTCTTTCTGCCTGCGAACTATCTGCAGACGTTCGCCTTTTCAGAGCAGCGCTGCCGGAGGCCCCCTGCACGGACGCCGAAAGCTACGTTTGAAGTTTGATTTGGCAAGACAAGCAAGCAGCCCCAGTCTCTGTGCCTCTGTGCGAGCAGTGCCATGGGCAGATGAGGCTGAGCAACAGCTTTCCAGGCTAGCTCTTTCTGCCTGCGAGCTA
Source organism: Opisthocomus hoazin (assembly GCF_030867145.1). Lineage (NCBI taxonomy): Eukaryota > Metazoa > Chordata > Aves > Opisthocomiformes > Opisthocomidae > Opisthocomus > Opisthocomus hoazin. Next base: position 8,816,151 of record NC_134429.1, read on the forward strand.
TCTGCAGACGTTCGCATTTTCAGAGCAGGGCTGCAGGATGCTCCGTGCTCGGACGCCCAAAGCTACGTTTGAAGTTTGATTTGGCAAGACAATCAAGTGGCCCTAGTCTCTGTGCCTCTGTGCGAGCAGTGCCATGGGCAGATGAGGCTGAGAAACAGCTTTCCAGACTAGCTCTTTCTGCCTGCGAGCTATCGGAATACGTTCATATTTTCGCAGCACGGCTGCCGGAGGCCCCCTGAAGGGACCACCTAAGCTACTTCTGAAATTTGAGGTGGCAAGACAAGCAAGCAGCCCCAGTCTCTGTGCCTCTGTGCGAGCAGTGCCATGCGCAGATGAGGCTGAGCAACAGCTTTCCAGGCTAGCTCTTTATACCTGCGAGCTATATGCAGACGTTCGCCTTTTCAGAGCAGGGCTACCGGAAACGACTGGCACGGACAACCTAAGCTACGTTTGAAGTTTGAGGGTGCAAGAGAAGCAATTACCCCCAGTCTCTGTGCCTCTGTGCGAGCAGTGCCAAGGGTAGATGAGGCTGAGCAACAGCTTTCCAGGCTAGCTCTTTCTGCCTGCGAGCTATCTGCAGACGTTCGCCTTTTCAGAGCAGGGCTGCCGGAGGCCCCCTGCACGGATGCCCAAAGCTACGTTTGGAGCTTGAGAGGGCAAGACAAACAAGCGGACCCAGTCTCTCTGCCTCTGTGCTAGCAGTGCCATGGGCAGATGAGGCTGAGCAACAGCTTTCCAGGCTAGCTCTTTCTGCCTGCGAGCTATCTGCAGACGTTCGCATTTTCAGAGCAGGGCTGCCGGAGGCTCCGTGCTCGGATGCCCAAAGCTACGTTTGAAGTTTGATTTGGCAAGACAAGCAAGCGGCCCCAGTCTCTGTGCCTCTGTGCGAGCAGTGCCATGGGCAGATGAGGCTGAGCAACAGCTTTCCAGACTAGCTCTTTCTGCCTGCGAGATATCTGAATACGTTCATATTTTCGCAGCACGGCTGCCGGAGGCCAACTGAAGGGACCACCTAAGCTACTTTTGAAATTTGAGGGGGCAATACAAGCAAACAGCCCCAGTCTCTGTGCCTCTGTGCGAGCAGTGCCATGGGCAGATGAGGCTGAGCAACAGCTTTCCAGGCTAGCTCTTTATTTCTGCGAGCTATCTGCAGACGTTCGCATTTTCAGAGCAGGGCTGCTGGAGGCCCCCTGCTCGGACGCTCAAAGCTACGTTTGAAGTTTGATTTGGCAACACAAGCAAGCAGCCCCAGTCTCTGTGCCTCTGTGCGAGCAGTGCCATGGGCAGATGAGGCTGAGCAACAGCTTTCCAGGCTACCTCTTTCTGCCTGCGAGCTATCTGCAGACGTTCGCTTTTTCAGAGCAGGGCTGTCGGAGACGCATGGCACGGACAACCTAAGCTACGTTTGAAGTTTGAGGGGTCAAGATAAGCAAGCAGCCCCAGTCTCTGTGCCTCTGTGCGAGCAGTGCCATGGGCAGATGAGGCTGAGCAACAGCTTTCCAGGCTAGCTCTTTATGGCTGTGAGCTATCTGCAGACGTTCGCCTTTTCAGAGCAGGGCTGCTGGAGGCCCCCTGCACGGGTGGCCAAAGCTACGTTTGAAGCTTGATTTGGGAAGACAAGCAAGCGGCCCCAGTCTCTGTGCCTCTGTGCGAGCAGTGCCATGGGCAGATGAGGCTGAGCAACAGCTTTCCAGGCTAGCTCTTTCTGCCTGCGAGCTATCTGCAGACGTTCGCATTTTCAGAGCAGGGCTGCCGGAGGCTCCGTGCTCGGATGCCCAAAGCTACGTTTGAAGTTTGATTTGGCAAGACAAGCAAGCGGCCCCAGTCTCTGTGCCTCTGTGCGAGCAGTGCCATGGGCAGATGAGGCTGAGCAACAGCTTTCCAGACTAGCTCTTTCTGCCTGCGAGCTATCTGAATACGTTCATATTTTCGCAGCACGGCTGCCGGAGGCCAACTGAAGGGACCACCTAAGCTACTTTTGAAATTTGAGGGGGCAATACAAGCAAACAGCCTCAGTCTCTGTGCCTCTGTGCGAGCAGTGCCATGGGCAGATGAGGCTGAGCAACAGCTTTCCAGGCTAGCTCTTTCTGCCTGCGAGCTATCTGCAGACGTTCGCATTTTGGGAGCAAGGTTGCTTGTGCCCCCTGCACGGACCACGTAAATTATGTTTGAATTTTGGAGGGGGCAAGACAAGCAAGCAGCCCCAGTCTCTGTGCCTCTGTGCGAGCAGTGCCATGGGCAGATGAGGCTGAGCAACAGCTTTCCAGGCTAGCTCTTTCTGCCTGCGAGCTATCTGCAGACGTTCGCATTTTCAGAGCAGGGCTGCAGGATGCTCCGTGCTCGGACGCCCAAAGCTACGTTTGAAGTTTGATTTGGCAAGACAATCAAGTGGCCCTAGTCTCTGTGCCTCTGTGCGAGCAGTGCCATGGGCAGATGAGGCTGAGAAACAGCTTTCCAGACTAGCTCTTTCTGCCTGCGAGCTATCGGAATACGTTCATATTTTCGCAGCACGGCTGCCGGAGGCCCCCTGAAGGGACCACCTAAGCTACTTCTGAAATTTGAGGTGGCAAGACAAGCAAGCAGCCCCAGTCTCTGTGCCTCTGTGCGAGCAGTGCCATGCGCAGATGAGGCTGAGCAACAGCTTTCCAGGCTAGCTCTTTATACCTGCGAGCTATATGCAGACGTTCGCCTTTTCAGAGCAGGGCTACCGGAAACGACTGGCACGGACAACCTAAGCTACGTTTGAAGTTTGAGGGTGCAAGAGAAGCAATTACCCCCAGTCTCTGTGCCTCTGTGCGAGCAGTGCCAAGGGCAGATGAGGCTGAGCAACAGCTTTCCAGGCTAGCTCTTTCTGCCTGCGAGCTATCTGCAGACGTTCGCCTTTTCAGAGCAGGGCTGCCGGAGGCCCCCTGCACGGATGCCCAAAGCTACGTTTGGAGCTTGAGAGGGCAAGACAAACAAGCGGACCCAGTCTCTCTGCCTCTGTGCTAGCAGTGCCATGGGCAGATGAGGCTGAGCAACAGCTTTCCAGGCTAGCTCTTTCTGCCTGCGAGCTATCTGCAGACGTTCGCATTTTCAGAGCAGGGCTGCCGGAGGCTCCGTGCTCGGATGCCCAAAGCTACGTTTGAAGTTTGATTTGGCAAGACAAGCAAGCGGCCCCAGTCTCTGTGCCTCTGTGCGAGCAGTGCCATGGGCAGATGAGGCTGAGCAACAGCTTTCCAGACTAGCTCTTTCTGCCTGCGAGATATCTGAATACGTTCATATTTTCGCAGCACGGCTGCCGGAGGCCAACTGAAGGGACCACCTAAGCTACTTTTGAAATTTGAGGGGGCAATACAAGCAAACAGCCCCAGTCTCTGTGCCTCTGTGCGAGCAGTGCCATGGGCAGATGAGGCTGAGCAACAGCTTTCCAGGCTAGCTCTTTATTTCTGCGAGCTATCTGCAGACGTTCGCATTTTCAGAGCAGGGCTGCTGGAGGCCCCCTGCTCGGACGCTCAAAGCTACGTTTGAAGTTTGATTTAGCAACACAAGCAAGCAGTCCCAGTCTCTGTGCCTCTGTGCGAGCAGTGCCATGGGCAGATGAGGCTGAGCAACAGCTTTCCAGGCTACCTCTTTCTGCCTGCGAGCTATCTGCAGACGTTCGCTTTTTCAGAGCAGGGCTGTCGGAGACGCATGGCACGGACAACCTAAGATACGTTTGAAGTTTGAGGGGTCAAGATAAGCAAGCAGCCCCAGTCTCTGTGCCTCTGTGCGAGCAGTGCCATGGGCAGATGAGGCTGAGCAACAGCTTTCCAGGCTAGCTCTTTATGGCTGTGAGCTATCTGCAGACGTTCGCCTTTTCAGAGCAGGGCTGCTGGAGGCCCCCTGCACGGATGGCCAAAGCTACGTTTGAAGCTTGATTTGGCAAGAGAAGCAAGCGGCCCCAGTCTCTGTGCCTCTGTGCGAGCAGTGCCATGGGCAGATGAGGCTGAGCAACAGCTTTCCAGGCTAGCTCTTTCTGCCTGCGAGCTATCTGCAGACGTTCGCATTTTCAGAGCAGGGCTGCCGGAGGCTCCGTGCTCGGATGCCCAAAGCTACGTTTGAAGTTTGATTTGGCAAGACAAGCAAGCGGCCCCAGTCTCTGTGCCTCTGTGCGAGCAGTGCCATGGGCAGATGAGGCTGAGCAACAGCTTTCCAGACTAGCTCTTTCTGCCTGCGAGCTATCTGAATACGTTCATATTTTCGCAGCACGGCTGCCGGAGGCCAACTGAAGGGACCACCTAAGCTACTTTTGAAATTTGAGGGGGCAATACAAGCAAACAGCCTCAGTCTCTGTGCCTCTGTGCGAGCAGTGCCATGGGCAGATGAGGCTGAGCAACAGCTTTCCAGGCTAGCTCTTTCTGCCTGCGAGCTATCTGCAGACGTTCGCATTTTGGGAGCAAGGTTGCTTGTGCCCCCTGCACGGACCACGTAAATTATGTTTGAATTTTGGAGGGGGCAAGACAAGCAAGCAGCCCCGGTCTCTGTGCCTCTGTGCGAGCAGTGCCATGGGCAGATGAGGCTGAGCAACAGCTTTCCAGGCTAGCCCTTTATGGTTGCGAGCTATCTGCAGACGTTCGCCTTTTCAGAGCAGGGCTGCCGGAGGCCCCCTGCACGGATGCCCAAAACTACGTTTGAAGCTTGAGAGGGCAAGACAAGCAAGCGGCCCCAGTCTCTGTGCCTCTGTGCGAGCAGTGCCATGGGCAGATGAGGCTGAGCAACAGCTTTCCAGGCTAGCTCTTTATGCCTGCGAGCTATCTGCAGACTTTCGCCTTTACAGAGCAGGGCTGCCGGAGACGCATGGCACGGACAACCTAAGCTACGTTTGAAGTTTGAGGGGGCAAGATAAGCAAGCAGCCCCAGTCTCTGTGCCTCTGAGCGAGCAGTGCCATGCGCAGATGAGGCTGAGAAATAGCTTTCCAGGCTAGCTCTTTCTGCCTGCGAACTATCTGCAGACGTTCGCCTTTTCAGAGCAGCGCTGCCGGAGGCCCCCTGCACGGACGCCGAAAGCTACGTTTGAAGTTTGATTTGGCAAGACAAGCAAGCAGCCCCAGTCTCTGTGCCTCTGTGCGAGCAGTGCCATGGGCAGATGAGGCTGAGCAACAGCTTTCCAGGCTAGCTCTTTCTGCCTGCGAGCTATCTGCAGACGTTCGCATTTTCAGAGCAGGGCTGCAGGATGCTCCGTGCTCGGACGCCCAAAGCTACGTTTGAAGTTTGATTTGGCAAGACAATCAAGTGGCCCTAGTCTCTGTGCCTCTGTGCGAGCAGTGCCATGGGCAGATGAGGCTGAGCAACAGCTTTCCAGACTAGCTCTTTCTGCCTGCGAGCTATCGGAATACGTTCATATTTTCGCAGCACGGCTGCCGGAGGCCCCCTGAAGGGACCACCTAAGCTACTTCTGAAATTTGAGGTGGCAAGACAAGCAAGCAGCCCCAGTCTCTGTGCCTCTGTGCGAGCAGTGCCATGCGCAGATGAGGCTGAGCAACAGCTTTCCAGGCTAGCTCTTTATACCTGCGAGCTATATGCAGACGTTCGCCTTTTCAGAGCAGGGCTACCGGAAACGACTGGCACGGACAACCTAAGCTACGTTTGAAGTTTGAGGGTGCAAGAGAAGCAATTACCCCCAGTCTCTGTGCCTCTGTGCGAGCAGTGCCAAGGGCAGATGAGGCTGAGCAACAGCTTTCCAGGCTAGCTCTTTCTGCCTGCGAGCTATCTGCAGACGTTCGCCTTTTCAGAGCAGGGCTGCCGGAGGCCCCCTGCACGGATGCCCAAAGCTACGTTTGAAGCTTGAGAGGGCAAGACAAACAAGCGGCCCCAGTCTCTCTGCCTCTGTGCTAGCAGTGCCATGGGCAGATGAGGCTGAGCAACAGCTTTCCAGGCTAGCTCTTTCTGCCTGCGAGCTATCTGCAGACGTTCGCATTTTCAGAGCAGGGCTGCCGGAGGCTCCGTGCTCGGATGCCCAAAGCTACGTTTGAAGTTTGATTTGGCAAGACAAGCAAGCGGCCCCAGTCTCTGTGCCTCTGTGCGAGCAGTGCCATGGGCAGATGAGGCTGAGCAACAGCTTTCCAGGCTACCTCTTTCTGCCTGCGAGCTATCTGCAGACGTTCGCTTTTTCAGAGCAGGGCTGTCGGAGACGCATGGCACGGACAACCTAAGCTACGTTTGAAGTTTGAGGGGTCAAGATAAGCAAGCAGCCCCAGTCTCTGTGCCTCTGTGCGAGCAGTGCCATGGGCAGATGAGGCTGAGCAACAGCTTTCCAGGCTAGCTCTTTATGGCTGTGAGCTATCTGCAGACGTTCGCCTTTTCAGAGCAGGGCTGCTGGAGGCCCCCTGCACGGATGGCCAAAGCTACGTTTGAAGCTTGATTTGGGAAGACAAGCAAGCGGCCCCAGTCTCTGTGCCTCTGTGCGAGCAGTGCCATGGGCAGATGAGGCTGAGCAACAGCTTTCCAGGCTAGCTCTTTCTGCCTGCGAGCTATCTGCAGACGTTCGCATTTTCAGAGCAGGGCTGCCGGAGGCTCCGTGCTCGGATGCCCAAAGCTACGTTTGAAGTTTGATTTGGCAAGACAAGCAAGCGGCCCCAGTCTCTGTGCCTCTGTGCGAGCAGTGCCATGGGCAGATGAGGCTGAGCAACAGCTTTCCAGACTAGCTCTTTCTGTCTGCGAGCTATCTGAATACGTTCATATTTTCGCAGCACGGCTGCCGGAGGCCAACTGAAGGGACCACCTAAGCTACTTTTGAAATTTGAGGGGGCAATACAAGCAAACAGCCTCAGTCTCTGTGCCTCTGTGCGAGCAGTGCCATGGGCAGATGAGGCTGAGCAACAGCTTTCCAGGCTAGCTCTTTCTGCCTGCGAGCTATCTGCAGACGTTTGCATTTTCAGAGCAGTGCTGCTGGAGGCCCCCTGCACGGAAACCCTAAGGTATGTTTGAAGTTCTGGTTGGCAAGACAAGCAAGCAGCCCCAGTCTCTGTGCCTCTGTGCGAGCAGTGCCATGAGCAGATGAGGCTGAGCAACAGCTTTCCAGGCTAGCTCTTTCTGCCTGCGAGCTATCTGCAGACGTTCGCATTTTCAGAGCAGGGCTGCTGGAGGCCTCCTGCTCGGACGCCCAATGTTTGTTTGAAGTTTGATTTGGCAAGACAAGCAAGCGGCCCCAGTCTCTGTGCCTCTGTGCGAGCAGTGCCATGGGCAGATGAGGCTGAGCAACAGCTTTCCAGACTAGCTCTTTATGCCTGCGAGCTATCTGCAGACGTTCGCCTTTACAGAGCAGGGCTACCGGAGACGCATGGCACGGACAACCTAAGGTACGTTTGAAGTTTGAGGGGGCAAGATAAGCAAGCAGCCCCAGTCTCTGTGCCTCTGTGCGAGCAGTGCCATGGGCAGATGAGGCTGAGCAAGAGCTTTCCAGGCTAGCTCTTTCTGCCTGTGAGCTATCTGCAGACGTTCGCATTTTCAGAGCAGGGCTGCCGGAGGCCCCCTGCACGGACGCCCAAAGATACGTTTGAAGTTTGAGAGGGCAAAACAAGCAAGCAGCTCCAGTCTCTGTGCCTCTGTGCGAGCTGTGCCATGGGCAGATGAGGCTGAGCAACAGCTTTCCAGGCTAGCTCTTTCTGGCTGAGAGCTATCTGCAGACGTTCGCATTTTCAGAGCAGGGCTGCCGGAGGCTCCGTGCTCGGACACCCAAAGCTACGTTTGAAGTTTGATTTGGCAAGACAAGCAAGCGGCCCCAGTCTCTGTGCCTCTGTGCGAGCAGTGCCATGGGCAGATGAGGCTGAGCAACAGCTTTCCAGGCTATCTCTTTATGCCTGCGAGCTATCTGCAGACGTTCGCATTTTCAGAGCAGGGCTGCCGGAAACGACTGGCACGGACAACCTAAGCTACGTTTGAAGTTTGAGGGTGCAAGAGAAGCAATTACCCCCAGTCTCTGTGCCTCTGTGCGAGCAGTGCCATGGGCAGATGAGGCTGAGCAACAGCTTTCCAGACTAGCTCTTTCTGCCTGCGAGCTATCTGAATACGTTCATATTTTCGCAGCACGGCTGCCGGAGGCCAACTGAAGGGACCACCTAAGCTACTTTTGAAATTTGAGGGGGCAATACAAGCAAACAGCCTCAGTCTCTGTGCCTCTGTGCGAGCAGTGCCATGGGCAGATGAGGCTGAGCAACAGCTTTCCAGGCTAGCTCTTTCTGCCTGCGAGCTATCTGCAGACGTTTGCATTTTCAGAGCAGTGCTGCTGGAGGCCCCCTGCACGGAAACCCTAAGGTACGTTTGAAGTTCTGGTTGGCAAGACAAGCAAGCAGCCCCAGTCTCTGTGCCTCTGTGCGAGCAGTGCCATGAGCAGATGAGGCTGAGCAACAGCTTTCCAGGCTAGCTCTTTCTGCCTGCGAGCTATCTGCAGACGTTCACATTTTCAGAGCAGGGCTGCTGGAGGCCTCCTGCTCGGACGCCCAATGTTTGTTTGAAGTTTGAGGGGGCAAGAGAAGCAAGCAGCCCCAGTCTCTGTGCCTCTGTGCGAGCAGTGCCATGGGCAGATGAGGCTGAGCAACAGCTTTCCAGACTAGCTCTTTCTGCCTGCGAGCTATCTGCAGACGTTCGCCTTTACAGAGCAGGGCTACCGGAGACGCATGGCACGGACAACCTAAGGTACGTTTGAAGTTTGAGGGGGCAAGATAAGCAAGCAGCCCCAGTCTCTGTGCCTCTGTGCGAGCAGTGCCATGGGCAGATGAGGCTGAGCAAGAGCTTTCCAGGCTAGCTCTTTCTGCCTGTGAGCTATCTGCAGACGTTCGCATTTTCAGAGCAGGGCTGCCGGAGGCCCCCTGCACGGACGCCCAAAGATACGTTTGAAGTTTGAGAGGGCAACACAAGCAAGCAGCTCCAGTCTCTGTGCCTCTGTGCGAGCTGTGCCATGGGCAGATGAGGCTGAGCAACAGCTTTCCAGGCTAGCTCTTTCTGGCTGAGAGCTATCTGCAGACGTTCGCATTTTCAGAGCAGGGCTGACGGAGGCTCCGTGCTCGGACACCCAAAGCTACGTTTGAAGTTTGATTTGGCAAGACAAGCAAGCGGCCCCAGTCTCTGTGCCTCTGTGCGAGCAGTGCCAAGGGCAGATGAGGCTGAGCAACAGCTTTCCAGGCTAGCTCTTTATGCCTGCGAGCTATCTGCAGACGTTCGCATTTTCAGAGCAGGGCTGCCGGAAACGACTGGCACGGACAACCTAAGCTACGTTTGAAGTTTGAGGGTGCAAGAGAAGCAATTACCCCCAGTCTCTGTGCCTCTGTGCGAGCAGTGCCAAGGGCAGATGAGGCTGAGCAACAGCTTTCCAGGCTAGCTCTTTCTGCCTGCGAGCTATCTGCAGACGTTCGCCTTTTCAGAGCAGGGCTGCCGGAGGCCCCCTGCACGGATGCCCAAAGCTACGTTTGAAGCTTGAGAGGGCAAGACAAACAAGCGGCCCCAGTCTCTCTGCCTCTGTGCTAGCAGTGCCATGGGCAGATGAGGCTGAGCAACAGCTTTCCAGGCTAGCTCTTTCTGCCTGCGAGCTATCTGCAGACGTTCGCATTTTCAGAGCAGGGCTGCCGGAGGCTCCGTGCTCGGATGCCCAAAGCTACGTTTGAAGTTTGATTTGGCAAGACAAGCAAGCGGCCCCAGTCTCTGTGCCTCTGTGCGAGCAGTGCCATGGGCAGATGAGGCTGAGCAACAGCTTTCCAGACTAGCTCTTTCTGCCTGCGAGCTATCTGAATACGTTCATATTTTCGCAGCACGGCTGCCGGAGGCCCCCTGAAGGGACCACCTAAGCTACTTTTGAAATTTGAGGGGGCAATACAAGCAAACAGCCCCAGTCTCTGTGCCTCTGTGCGAGCAGTGCCATGGGCAGATGAGGCTGAGCAACAGCTTTCCAGGCTACCTCTTTCTGCCTGCGAGCTATCTGCAGACGTTCGCATTTTCAGAGCAGGGCTGTTGGAGGCCCCCTGCACGGACACCCTAAGGTACGTTTGAAGTTGGGGTTGGCAAGACAAGCAAGCAGCCCCAGTCTCTGTGCCTCTGTGCGAGCAGTGCCAAGGGCAGATGAGGCTGAGCAACAGCTTTCCAGGCTACCTCTTTCTGCCTGCGAGCTATCTGCAGACGTTCGCCTTTTCAGAGCAGGGCTGCCGGAGGCCCCCTGCACGGATGCCCAAAGATACGTTTGAAGTTTGAGAGGGCAAGACAAGCAAGCAGCCCCAGTCTCTGTGCCTCTGTGCGAGCAGTGCCATGGGCAGATGAGGCTGAGCAACAGCTTTCCAGGCTACCTCTTTCTGCCTGCGAGCTATCTGCAGACGTTCGCATTTTGGGAGCATGGTTGCTTGTGTCCCCTGCACGGACCACGTAAATTATGTTTGAATTTTGGAGGTGGCAAGACAAGCAAGCAGCCCCAGTCTCTGTGCCTCTGTGCGAGCAGTGCCATGGGCAGATGAGGCTGAGCAACAGCTTTACAGGCTAGCCCTTTATGGCTGCGAGCTATCTGCAGACATTCGCATTTTCAGAGCAGGGCTGCTGGAGGCCCCCTGCACGGATGCCCAAAGATACGTTTGAAGTTTGAGAGGGCAAGACAAGCAAGCAGCCCCAGTCTCTGAGCCTCTGTGCGAGCAGTGCCATGGGCAGATGAGACTGAGCAACAGCTTTCCAGGCTACCTCTTTCTGCCTGCGAACTATCTGCAGACGTTCGCATTTTGGGAGCATGGTTGCTTGTGTCCCCTGCACGGACCACGTAAATTATGTTTGAATTTTGGAGGTGGCAAGACAAGCAAGCAGCCCCAGTCTCTGTGCCTCTGTGCAAGCAGTGCCAAGGGCAGATGAGGCTGAGCAACAGCTTTCCAGGCTACCTCTTTCTGCCTGCGAGCTATCTGCAGACGTTCGCCTTTTCAGAGCAGGGCTGCCGGAGGCCCCCTGCACGGATGCCCAAAGATACGTTTGAAGTTTGAGAGGGCAAGACAAGAAAGCAGCCCCAGTCTCTGAGCCTCTGTGCGAGCAATGCCAAGGGCAGATGAGGCTGAGCAACAGCTTTCCAGGCTACCTCTTTCTGCCTGCGAGCTATCTGCAGACGTTCGCATTTTGGGAGCATGGTTGCTTGTGTCCCCTGCACGGACCACGTAAATTATGTTTGAATTTTGGAGGTGGCAAGACAAGCAAGCAGCCCCAGTCTCTGTGCCTCTGTGCGAGCAGTGCCATGGGCAGATGAGGCTGAGCAACAGCTTTACAGGCTAGCCCTTTATGGCTGCGAGCTATCTGCAGACGTTCGCATTTTCAGAGCAGGGCTGCTGGAGGCCCCCTGCTCGGACGCCCAAAGCTACGTTTGAAGTTTGATTTAGCAACACAAGCAAGCAGCCCCAGTCTCTGTGCCTCTGTGCAAACAGTGCCATGGGCAGATGAGGCTGAGCAACAGCTTTCCAGGCTAGCTCTTTCTGCCTGCGAGCTATCTGCAGACGTTCGCCTTTACAGAGCAGGGCTGCCGGAGACGCATGGCACGGACAACCTAAGCTACGTTTGAAGTTTGAGAGGGCAAGATAAGCAAGCAGTCCCAGTCTCTGTGCCTCTGTGCGAGCAGTGCCATGGGCAGATGAGGCTGAGCAACAGCTTTACAGGCTAGCCCTTTATGGCTGCGAGCTATCTGCAGACGTTCGCATTTTCAGAGCAGGGCTGCCAGAGGCCCCCTGCACGGATGCCCAAAGCTACGTTTGAAGTTTGATTTGGCAAGACAAGCAAGCAGCCCCAGTCTCTGTGCCTCTGTGCAAGCAGTGCCATGGGCAGATGAGGCTGAGCAACAGCTTTCCAGGCTAGCTCTTTCTGCCTGCGAGCTATCTGAATACGTTCATATTTTCGCAGCATGGCTGCCGGAGGCCCCCTGAAGGGACCACCTAAGCTACTTTTGAAATTTGAGGTGGCAAGATAAGCAAGCAGCCCCAGTCTCTGTGCCTCTGTGCGAGCAGTGCCATGGGCAGATGAGGCTGAGCAACAGCTTTCCAGGCTAGCTCTTTCTGCCTGCGAGCTATCTGCAGACGTTCGCCTTTTCAGAGCATTGCTGCCGGAGACGCAGGCACGGACAACCTAAGCTATGTTTTAAGTTTGAGTGGGCAAGATAAGCAAGCAGCCCCAGTCTCTGTGCCTCTGTGCGAGCAGTGCCATGGGCAGATGAGGCTGAGCAACAGCTTTCCAGACTAGCTCTTTCTGCCTGCGAGCTATCTGAATACGTTCATATTTTCGCAGCACGGCTGCCGGAGGCCCCCTGAAGGGACCACCTAAGCTACTTTTGAAATTTGAGGGGGCAATACAAGCAAACAACTACAGTCTCTGTGCCTCTGTGCGAGCAGTGCCATGGGCAGATGAGGCTGAGCAACAGCTTTCCAGGCTAGCTCTTTCTGCCTGCGAGCTATCTGCAGACGTTCGCATTTTGGGAGCAGGGTTGCATGTGCCCCCTGCACGGACCACGTAAATTATGTTTGAATTTTGAAGGTGGCAAGACAAGCAAGCCGCCCCAGTCTCTGTGCCTCTGTGCGAGCAGTGCCATGGGCAGATGAGGCTGAGCAACAGCTTTCCAGGCTAGCTCTTTCTGCCTGCGAGCTATCTGCAGACGTTCGCCTTTTCAGAGCAGAGCTGCCGGAAACGGCTGACACGGACAACCTAAGCTACGTTTGAAGTTTGAGGGGGCAATACAAGCAAACAGCCTCAGTCTCTGTGCCTCTGTGCGAGCAGTGCCATGGGCAGATGAGGCTGAGCAACAGCTTTCCAGGCTAGCTCTTTCTGCCTGCGAGCTATCTGCAGACGTTCGCATTTTCAGAGCAGGGCTGCTGGAGGCCCCCTGCACGGACACTCTAAGGTACGTTTGAAGTTGGGGTTGGCAAGACAAGCAAGCAGCCCCAGTCTCTGTGCCTCTGTGCGAGCAGTGCCAAGGGCAGATGAGGCTGAGCAACAGCTTTCCAGGCTACCTCTTTCTGCCTGCGAGCTATCTGCAGACGTTCGCATTTTGGGAGCATGGTTGCTTGTGTCCCCTGCACGGACCACGTAAATTATGTTTGAATTTTGGAGGTGGCAAGACAAGCAAGCAGCCCCAGTCTCTGTGCCTCTGTGCGAGCAGTGCCATGGGCAGATGAGGCTGAGCAACAGCTTTACAGGCTAGCCCTTTATGGCTGCGAGCTATCTGCAGACGTTCGCATTTTCAGAGCAGGGCTGCCGGAAACGGCTGGCACGGACAACCTAAGCTACGTTTGAAGTTTGAGGGGGCAAGAGAAGCAATCAGCCCCAGTCTCTGTGCCTCTGTGCGAGCAGTGCCATGGGCAGATGAGGCTGAGCAACAGCTTTCCAGGCTAGCTCTTTCTGCCTGCGAGCTATCTGCAGACCTTCGCATTTTCAGAGCAGGGCTGCCGGAGGCCCCCTGCACGGATGCCCAAAGCTACGTTTGAAGTTTGATTTGGCAAGACAAGCAAGCGGCCCCAGTCTCTGTGCCTCTGTGCAAGCAGTGCCATGCGCAGATGCGGCTGAGCAACAGCTTTCCAGGCTACCTCTTTCTGCCTGTGAGCTATCTGAATACGTTCATATTTTCGCAGCACGGCTGCCGGAGGCCCCCTGAAGGGACCACCTAAGATACTTTTGAAATTTGAGGGGGCAATACAAGCAAACAGCCCCAGTCTCTGTGCCTCTGTGCGAGCAGTGCCATGGGCAGATGAGGCTGAGCAACAGCTTTCCAGGCTAGCTCTTTGTGGCTGCCAGCTATCTGCAGACGTTCGCATTTTGGAAGCAGGGTTGCTTGTGCCCGCTGCACGGACCACGTAAATTACGTTTGAATTTTGAAGGTGGCAAGACAAGCAAGCAGCCCCAGTCTCTGTGCCTCTGTGCGAGCAGTGCCATGGGCAGATGAGGCTGAGCAACAGCTTTCCAGGCTAGCTCTTTCTGCCTGCGAGCTATCTGCAGACGTTCGCATTTTCAGAGCAGAGCTGCCGGAAACGGCTGGCACGGACAACCTAAGCTACGTTTGAAGTTTGAGGGTGCAAGAGAAGCAATCAGCCCCAGTCTCTGTGCCTCTGTGCGAGCAGTGCCATGGGCAGATGAGGCTGAGCAACAGCTTTCCAGGCTAGCTCTTTCTGCCTGCGAGCTATCTGCAGACCTTCGCATTTTCAGAGCAGGGCTGCCGGAGGCCCCCTGCACGGATGCCCAAAGCTACGTTTGAAGTTTGATTTGGCAAGACAAGCAAGCAGCCCCAGTCTCTGTGCCTCTGTGCAAGCAGTGCCATGGGCAGATGAGGCTGAGCAACAGCTTTCCAGGCTAGCTCTTTCTGCCTGTGAGCTATCTGAATACGTTCATATTTTCGCAGCACGGCTGCCAGAGGCCCCCTGAAGGGACCACCTAAGCTACTTTTGAAATTTGAGGGGGCAATACAAGCAAACAGCCCCAGTCTCTGTGCCTCTGTGCGAGCAGTGCCATGGGCAGATGAGGCTGAGCAACAGCTTTCCAGGCTAGCTCTTTGTGGCTGACAGCTATCTGCAGACGTTCGCATTTTGGGAGCAGGGTTGCTTGTGCCCGCTGCACGGACCACGTAAATTACGTTTGAATTTTTTTGGTGGCAAGACAAGCAAGCAGCCCCAGTCTCTGTGCCTCTGTGCGAGCAGTGCCATGGGCAGATGAGGCTGAGCAACAGCTTTCCAGGCTAGCTCTTTCTGCCCGCGAGCTATCTGCAGACGTTCGCATTTTCAGAGCAGAGCTGCCGGAAACGGCTGGCACGGACAACTTAAGCTACGTTTGAAGTTTGAGGGTGCAAGAGAAGCAATCAGCCCCAGTCTCTGTGCCTCTGTGCGAGCAGTGCCATGGGCAGATGAGGCTGAGCAACAGCTTTCCAGGCTACCTCTTTCTGCCTGCGAGCTATCTGCAGACCTTCGCATTTTCAGAGCAGGGCTGCCGGAGGCCCCCTGCACGGACACGCTAAGCTACGTTTGAAGTTGGGGTTGGCAAGACAAGCAAGCAGCCCCAGTGTCTGTGCCTCTGTGCGAGCAGTGCCAAGGGCAGATGAGGCTGAGCAACAGCTTTCCAGGCTAGCTCTTTCTGCCTGCGAGCTATCTGGAAACGTTAGCTTTTTCAGAGCAGGGCTGCTGGAGGACCCCTGCACGGATGCCCAAAGCTACGTTTGAAGTTTGAGAGGGCAAGACAAGCAAGCAGCCCCAGTCTCTGTGCCTCTGTGCGAGCAGTGCCATGGGCAGATGAGGCTGAGCAGCAGCTTTCCAGGCTAGCTCTTTCTGCCTGCGAGCTATCTGCAGACGTTCACATTTTAAGAGCAGGGCTGCCGGAGGCTCCGTGCTCGGACACCCAAAGCTACGTTTGAAGTTTGATTTGGCAAAACAATCAAGCGGCCCTAGTCTCTGTGCCTCTGTGCGAGCAGTGCCATGGGCAGATGAGGCTGAGCAGCAGCTTTCCAGACTAGCTCTTTCTGCCTGCGAGCTATCTGAATACGTTCATATTTTCGCAGCACGGCTGCCGGAGGCCCCCTGAAGGGACCACCTAAGCTACTTCTGAAATTTGAGGTGGCAAGATAAGCAAGCAGCCCCAGTCTCTGTGCCTCTGTGCGAGCAGTGCCATGGGCAGATGAGGCTGAGCAACAGCTTTCCAGGCTAGCTCTTTAGGCCTGCAAGCTATCTGCAGACGTTCGCCTTTTCAGAGCAGGGCTGCCGGAGACGCATGGCACGGACAACCTAAGCTATGTTTTAAGTTTGAGTGGGCAAGATAAGCAAGCAGCCCCAGTCTCTGTGCCTCTGTGCGAGCAGTGCCATGGGCAGATGAGGCTGAGCAACAGCTTTCCAGACTAGCTCTTTCTGCCTGTGAGCTATCTGAATACGTTCATATTTTCGCAGCACGGCTGCCGGAGGCCCCCTGAAGGGACCACCTAAGCTACTTTTGAAATTTGAGGGGGCAATACAAGCAAACAGCCCCAGTCTCTGTGCCTCTGTGCGAGCAGTGCCATGGGCAGATGAGGCTGAGCAACAGCTTTCCAGGCTAGCTCTTTGTGGCTGCCAGCTATCTGCAGACGTTCGCATTTTGGAAGCAGGGTTGCTTGTGCCCGCTGCACGGACCACGTAAATTACGTTTGAATTTTTTTGGTGGCAAGACAAGCAAGCAGCCCCAGTCTCTGTGCCTCTGTGCGAGCAGTGCCATGGGCAGATGAGGCTGAGCAACAGCTTTCCAGGCTAGCTCTTTCTGCCTGCGAGCTATCTGCAGACGTTCGCATTTTCAGAGCAGAGCTGCCGGAAACGTCTGGCACGGACAACCTAAGCTACGTTTGAAGTTTGAGGGTGCAAGAGAAGCAATCAGCCCCAGTCTCTGTGCCTCTGTGCGAGCAGTGCCATGGGCAGATGAGGCTGAGCAACAGCTTTCCAGGCTAGCTCTTTCTGCCTGCGAGCTATCTGCAGACCTTCGCATTTTCAGAGCAGGGCTGCCGGAGGCCCCCTGCACGGATGCCCAAAGCTACGTTTGAAGTTTGATTTGGCAAGACAAGCAAGCAGCCCCAGTCTCTGTGCCTCTGTGCAAGCAGTGCCATGGGCAGATGAGGCTGAGCAACAGCTTTCCAGGCTAGCTCTTTCTGCCTGTGAGCTATCTGAATACGTTCATATTTTCGCAGCACGGCTGCCGGAGGCCCCCTGAAGGGACCACCTAAGCTACTTTTGAAATTTGAGGGGGCAATACAGGCAAACAGCCCCAGTCTCTGTGCCTCTGTGCGAGCAGTGCCATGGGCAGATGAGGCTGAGCAACAGCTTTCCAGGCTAGCTCTTTGTGGCTGACAGCTATCTGCAGACGTTCGCATTTTGGGAGCAGGGTTGCTTGTGCCCGCTGCACGGACCACGTAAATTACGTTTGAATTTTTTTGGTGGCAAGACAAGCAAGCAGCCCCAATCTCTGTGCCTCTGTGCGAGCAGTGCCATGGGCAGATGAGGCTGAGCAACAGCTTTCCAGGCTAGCTCTTTCTGCCTGCGAGCTATCTGCAGACCTTCGCATTTTCAGAGCAGGGCTGCCGGAGGCCCCCTGCACGGACACGCTAAGGTACGTTTGAAGTTGGGGTTGGCAAGACAAGCAAGCAGCCCCAGTGTCTGTGCCTCTGTGCGAGCAGTGCCAAGGGCAGATGAGGCTGAGCAACAGCTTTCCAGGCTAGCTCTTTCTGCCTGCGAGCTATCTGCAAACGTTAGCTTTTTCAGAGCAGGGCTGCTGGAGGACCCCTATTCGGACGCCCAAATCTACGTTTGAAGTTTGAGGGGGGAAGACAAGCAAGCAGCCGCAGTCTCTGTGCCTCTGTGCGAGCAGTGCCATGGGCAGATGAGGCTGAGCAACAGCTTTCCAGGCTAGCTCTTTCTGCCTGCGAGCTATCTGCAGACGTTCGTCTTTTCAGAGCAGGTCTGCCGGAGACGCATGGCACAGACAACCTAAGCTACGTTTTAAGTTTGAGGGGTCAAGAGAAGCAAGCAGCCCCAGTCTCTGTGCCTCTGTGCGAGCAGTGCCATGGGCAGATGAGGCTGAGCAACAGCTTTCCAGGCTAGCTCTTTCTGGCTGCGAGCTATCTGCAGACGTTCGCCTTTTCAGAGCAGGGCTGCCGGAGGCCCCCTGCACGGATGCCCAAAGCTACGTTTGAAGTTTGAGAGGGCAAGACAAGCAAGCAGCCCCAGTCTCTGTGCCTCTGTGCGAGCAGTGCCATGGGCAGATGAGGCTGAGCAGCAGCTTTCCAGGCTAGCTCTTTCTGCCTGCGAGCTATCTGCAGACGTTCACATTTTCGCAGCACGGCTGCCGGAGGCCCCCTGAAGGGACCACCTAAGCTACTTCTGAAATTTGAGGTGGCAAGATAAGCAAGCAGCCCCAGTCTCTGTGCCTCTGTGCGAGCAGTGCCATGGGCAGATGAGGCTGAGCAACAGCTTTCCAGGCTAGCTCTTTAGGCCTGCGAGCTATCTGCAGACGTTCGCCTTTTCAGAGCAGGGCTGCCGCAGACGCATGGCACGGACAACCTAAGCTATGTTTTAAGTTTGAGTGGGCAAGATAAGCAAGCAGCCCCAGTCTCTGTGCCTCTGTGCGAGCAGTGCCATGGGCAGATGAGGCTGAGCAACAGCTTTCCATACTAGCTCTTTCTGCCTGCGAGCTATCTGAATACGTTCATATTTCCCCAGCACGGCTGCCGGAGGCCCCCTGAAGGGACCACCTAAGCTACTTTTGAAATTTGAGGGGGCAATACAAGCAAACAACTACAGTCTCTGTGCCTCTGTGCGAGCAGTGCCATGGGCAGATGAGGCTGAGAAACAGCTTTCCAGGCTAGCTCTTTCTGCCTGCGAGCTATCTGCAGACGTTCGCATTTTGGGAGCAGGGTTGCATGTGCCCCCTGCACGGACCACGTAAATTACGTTTGAATTTTGAAGGTGGCAAGACAAGCAAGCAGCCGCAGTCTCTGTGCCTCTGTGCGAGCAGTGCCATGGGCAGATGAGGCTGAGC
The DNA here is from genome assembly GCF_030867145.1 of Opisthocomus hoazin. Taxonomy (NCBI): domain Eukaryota; kingdom Metazoa; phylum Chordata; class Aves; order Opisthocomiformes; family Opisthocomidae; genus Opisthocomus; species Opisthocomus hoazin. The sequence goes on from NC_134429.1 coordinate 8,834,637, forward strand.
AACAGCTTTCCAGGCTAGCTCTTTCTGCCTGCGAGCTATCTGCAGATGTTCGTATTTTCAGAGCAGAGCTGCCGGAAACGGTTGGCACGGGCAACCTAAGCTACGTTTGAAGTTTGAGGGGGCAAGAGAAGCAAGCAGCCCCAGTCTCTGTGCCTCTGTGCGAGCAGTGCCATGGGCAGATGAGGCTGAGCAACAGCTTTCCAGGCTAGCTCTTTCTGCCTGCGAGCTATCTGCAGACGTTCGCATTTTGGGAGCATGGTTGCTTGTGTCCCCTGCACGGACCACGTAAATTATGTTTGAATTTTGGAGGTGGCAAGACAAGCAAGCAGCCCCAGTCTCTGTGCCTCTGTGCGAGCAGTGCCATGGGCAGATGAGGCTGAGCAACAGCTTTACAGGCTAGCCCTTTATGGCTGCGAGCTATCTGCAGACGTTCGCATTTTCAGAGCAGGGCTGCCGAAGACCCCCTGCACGGATGCCCAAAGCTACGTTTGAAGTTTGATTTGGCAAGACAAGCAAGCAGCCGCAGTCTCTGTGCCTCTGTGCAAGCAGTGCCATGGGCAGATGAGGCTGAGCAACAGCTTTCCAGGCTAGCTCTTTCTGCCTGCGAGCTATCTGAATACGTTCATATTTTCGCAGCACGGCTGCCGGAGGCCCCCTGAAGGGACCACCTAAGCTACTTTTGAAATTTGAGGTGGCAAGATAAGCAAGCAGCCCCAGTCTCTGTGCCTCTGTGCGAGCAGTGCCATGGGCAGATGAGGCTGAGCAACAGCTTTCCAGGCTAGCTCTTTCTGCCTGCGAGCTATCTGCAGACATTCGCCTTTTCAGAGCAGGGCTGCCGGAGACGCATGGCACGGACAACCTAAGCTATGTTTTAAGTTTGAGTGGGCAAGATAAGCAAGCAGCCCCAGTCTCTGTGCCTCTGTGCGAGCAGTGCCATGGGCAGATGAGGCTGAGCAACAGCTTTCCAGGCTAGCTCTTTCTGCCTGCGAGCTATCTGAATACGTTCATATTTTCGCAGCACGGCTGCCGGAGGCCCCCTGAAGGGACCACCTAAGCTACTTTTGAAATTTGAGAGGGCAATACAAGCAAACAACTACAGTCTCTGTGCCTCTGTGCGAGCAGTGCCATGGGCAGATGAGGCTGAGCAACAGCTTTCCAGGCTAGCTCTTTCTGCCTGCGAGCTATCTGCAGACGTTCGCATTTTGGGAACAGGGTTGCATGTGCCCCCTGCACGGACCACGTAAATTACGTTTGAATTTTGAAGGTGGCAAGACAAGCAAGCAGCCCCAGTCTCTGTGCCTCTGTGCGAGCAGTGCCATGGGCAGATGAGGCTGAGCAAGAGCTTTCCAGGCTAGCTCTTTCTGCCTGCGAGCTATCTGCAGACGTTCGCATTTTCAGAGCAGGGCTGCAGGAGGCTCCGTGCTCGGACGCACAAAGCTACGTTTGAAGTTTGATTTGGCAAGACAATCAAGCGGCCCTAGTCTCTGTGCCTCTATGCGAGCAGTGCCATGGGCAGATGAGGCTGAGCAACAGCTTTCCAGGCTAGCTCTTTCTGCCTGCGAGCTATCTCAATACGTTCATATTTTCGCAGCACGGCTGCCGGAGGCCCCCTGAAGGGACCACCTAAGCTACTTATGAAATTTGAGGTGGCAAGACAAGCAAGCAGCCCCAGTCTCTGTGCCTCTGTGCGAGCAGTGCCATGGGCAGATGAGGCTGAGCAACAGATTTCCAGGCTAGCTCTTTCTGCCTGCGAGCTATCTGCAGACGTTCGCATTTTGGGAGCAGGGTTGCTTGTGCCCCCTGCACGGACCATGTAAATTATGTTTGAATTTTGGAGGGGGCAAGACAAGCAAGCAGCCCCAGTCTCTGTGCCTCTGTGCGAGCAGTGCCATGGGCAGATGAGGCTGAGCAACAGCTTTCCAGGCTAGCCCTTTATGGCTGCGAGCTATCTGCAGACGTTCGCCTTTTCAGAGCAGGGCTGCCGGAGGCCCCCTGCACGGATGCCCAAAGCTACGTTTGAAGTTTGATTTGGCAAGACAAGCAAGCAGCCCCAGTCTCTGTGCCTCTGTGCGAGCAGTGCCATGGGCAGATGAGGCTGAGCAACAGCTTTCCAGGCTAGCTCTTTCTGCCTGCGAGCTATCTGGAAACGTTAGCTTTTTCAGAGCAGGGCTGCTGGAGGACCCCTACTCGGACGCCCAAATCTACGTTTGAAGTTTGAGGGGGCAAGACAAGCAAGCAACCGCAGTCTCTGTGCCTCTGTGCGAGCAGTGCCATGGGCAGATGAGGCTGAGCAACAGCTTTCCAGGCTAGCTCTTTCTGCCTGCGAGCTATCTGCAGACGTTCGTCTTTTCAGAGCAGGTCTGTCGGAGACGCATGGCACGGACAACCTAAGCTACGTTTTAAGTTTGAGGGGTCAAGAGAAGCAAGCAACCCCAGTCTCTGTGCCTCTGTGCGAGCAGTGCCATGGGCAGATGAGGCTGAGCAACAGCTTTCCAGGCTAGCTCTTTCTGCCTGCGAGCTATCTGCAGACGTTCGCCTTTTCAGAGCAGGGCTGCCGGAGGCCCCCTGCACGGATGCCCAAAGCTACGTTTGAAGTTTGAGAGGGCAAGACAAGCAAGCAGCCCCAGTCTCTGTGCCTCTGTGCGAGCAGTGCCATGGGCAGATGAGGCTGAGCAGCAGCTTTCCAGGCTAGCTCTTTCTGCCTGCGAGCTATCTGCAGACGTTCACATTTTAAGAGCAGGGCTGCCGGAGGCTCCGTGCTCGGACACCCAAAGCTACGTTTGAAGTTTGATTTGGCAAAACAATCAAGCGGCCCTAGTCTCTGTGCCTCTGTGCGAGCAGTGCCATGGGCAGATGAGGCTGAGCAACAGCTTTCCAGACTAGCTCTTTCTGCCTGCGAGCTATCTGAATACGTTCATATTTTCGCAGCACGGCTGCCGGAGGCCCCCTGAAGGGACCACCTAAGCTACTTCTGAAATTTGAGGTGGCAAGATAAGCAAGCAGCCCCAGTCTCTGTGCCTCTGTGCGAGCAGTGCCATGGGCAGATGAGGCTGAGCAACAGCTTTCCAGGCTAGCTCTTTAGGCCTGCAAGCTATCTGCAGACGTTCGCCTTTTCAGAGCAGGGCTGCCGGAGACGCATGGCACGGACAACCTAAGCTATGTTTTAAGTTTGAGTGGGCAAGATAAGCAAGCAGCCCCAGTCTCTGTGCCTCTGTGCGAGCAGTGCCATGGGCAGATGAGGCTGAGCAACAGCTTTCCAGACTAGCTCTTTCTGCCTGCGAGCTATCTGAATACGTTCATATTTTCGCAGCACGGCTGCCGGAGGCCCCCTGAAGGGACCACCTAAGCTACTTTTGAAATTTGAGGGGGCAATACAAGCAAACAGCCCCAGTCTCTGTGCCTCTGTGCGAGCAGTGCCATGGGCAGATGAGGCTGAGCAACAGCTTTCCAGGCTAGCTCTTTGTGGCTGCCAGCTATCTGCAGACGTTCGCATTTTGGAAGCAGGGTTGCTTGTGCCCGCTGCACGGACCACGTAAATTACGTTTGAATTTTTTTGGTGGCAAGACAAGCAAGCAGCCCCAGTCTCTGTGCCTCTGTGCGAGCAGTGCCATGGGCAGATGAGGCTGAGCAACAGCTTTCCAGGCTAGCTCTTTCTGCCTGCGAGCTATCTGCAGACGTTCGCATTTTCAGAGCAGAGCTGCCGGAAACGTCTGGCACGGACAACCTAAGCTACGTTTGAAGTTTGAGGGTGCAAGAGAAGCAATCAGCCCCAGTCTCTGTGCCTCTGTGCGAGCAGTGCCATGGGCAGATGAGGCTGAGCAACAGCTTTCCAGGCTAGCTCTTTCTGCCTGAGAGCTATCTGCAGACCTTCGCATTTTCAGAGCAGGGCTGCCGGAGGCCCCCTGCACGGACACGCTAAGGTACGTTTGAAGTTGGGGTTGGCAAGACAAGCAAGCAGCCCCAGTGTCTGTGCCTCTGTGCGAGCAGTGCCAAGGGCAGATGAGGCTGAGCAACAGCTTTCCAGGCTAGCTCTTTCTGCCTGCGAGCTATCTGCAAACGTTAGCTTTTTCAGAGCAGGGCTGCTGGAGGACCCCTATTCGGACGCCCAAATCTACGTTTGAAGTTTGAGGGGGGAAGACAAGCAAGCAGCCGTAGTCTCTGTGCCTCTGTGCGAGCAGTGCCATGGGCAGATGAGGCTGAGCAACAGCTTTCCAGGCTAGCTCTTTCTGCCTGCGAGCTATCTGCAGACGTTCGTCTTTTCAGAGCAGGTCTGCCGGAGACGCATGGCACAGACAACCTAAGCTACGTTTTAAGTTTGAGGGGTCAAGAGAAGCAAGCAGCCCCAGTCTCTGTGCCTCTGTGCGAGCAGTGCCATGGGCAGATGAGGCTGAGCAACAGCTTTCCAGGCTAGCTCTTTCTGGCTGCGAGCTATCTGCAGACGTTCGCCTTTTCAGAGCAGGGCTGCCGGAGGCCCCCTGCACGGATGCCCAAAGCTACGTTTGAAGTTTGAGAGGGCAAGACAAGCAAGCAGCCCCAGTCTCTGTGCCTCTGTGCGAGCAGTGCCATGGGCAGATGAGGCTGAGCAGCAGCTTTCCAGGCTAGCTCTTTCTGCCTGCGAGCTATCTGCAGACGTTCACATTTTCGCAGTACGGCTGCCGGAGGCCCCCTGAAGGGACCACCTAAGCTACTTCTGAAATTTGAGGTGGCAAGATAAGCAAGCAGCCCCAGTCTCTGTGCCTCTGTGCGAGCAGTGCCATGGGCAGATGAGGCTGAGCAACAGCTTTCCAGGCTAGCTCTTTAGGCCTGCGAGCTATCTGCAGACGTTCGCCTTTTCAGAGCAGGGCTGCCGGAGACGCATGGCACGGACAACCTAAGCTATGTTTTAAGTTTGAGTGGGCAAGATAAGCAAGCAGCCCCAGTCTCTGTGCCTCTGTGCGAGCAGTGCCATGGGCAGATGAGGCTGAGCAACAGCTTTCCATACTAGCTCTTTCTGCCTGCGAGCTATCTGAATACGTTCATATTTCCCCAGCACGGCTGCCGGAGGCCCCCTGAAGGGACCACCTAAGCTACTTTTGAAATTTGAGGGGGCAATACAAGCAAACAACTACAGTCTCTGTGCCTCTGTGCGAGCAGTGCCATGGGCAGATGAGGCTGAGAAACAGCTTTCCAGGCTAGCTCTTTCTGCCTGCGAGCTATCTGCAGACGTTCGCATTTTGGGAGAAGGGTTGCTTGTGCCCCCTGAATGGACCACGTAAATTACGTTTGAATTTTGAAGGTGGCAAGACAAGCAAGCAGCCGCAGTCTCTGTGCCTCTGTGCGAGCAGTGCCATGGGCAGATGAGGCTGAGCAACAGCTTTCCAGGCTAGCTCTTTCTGCCTGCGAGCTATCTGCAGATGTTCGTATTTTCAGAGCAGAGCTGCCGGAAACGGTTGGCACGGACAACCTAAGCTACGTTTGAAGTTTGAGGGGGCAAGAGAAGCAAGCAGCCCCAGTCTCTGTGCCTCTGTGCGAGCAGTGCCATGGGCAGATGAGGCTGAGCAACAGCTTTCCAGGCTAGCTCTTTCTGCCTGCGAGCTATCTGCAGACGTTCGCATTTTGGGAGCATGGTTGCTTGTGTCCCCTGCACGGACCACGTAAATTATGTTTGAATTTTGGAGGTGGCAAGACAAGCAAGCAGCCCCAGTCTCTGTGCCTCTGTGCGAGCAGTGCCATGGGCAGATGAGGCTGAGCAACAGCTTTACAGGCTAGCCCTTTATGGCTGCGAGCTATCTGCAGACGTTCGCATTTTCAGAGCAGGGCTGCCGAAGGCCCCCTGCACGGATGCCCAAAGCTACGTTTGAAGTTTGATTTGGCAAGACAAGCAAGCAGCCGCAGTCTCTGTGCCTCTGTGCAAGCAGTGCCATGGGCAGATGAGGCTGAGCAACAGCTTTCCAGGCTAGCTCTTTCTGCCTGCGAGCTATCTGAATACGTTCATATTTTCGCAGCACGGCTGCCGGAGGCCCCCTGAAGGGACCACCTAAGCTACTTTTGAAATTTGAGGTGGCAAGATAAGCAAGCAGCCCCAGTCTCTGTGCCTCTGTGCGAGCAGTGCCATGGGCAGATGAGGCTGAGCAACAGCTTTCCAGGCTAGCTCTTTCTGCCTGCGAGCTATCTGCAGACATTCGCCTTTTCAGAGCAGGGCTGCCGGAGACGCATGGCACGGACAACCTAAGCTATGTTTTAAGTTTGAGTGGGCAAGATAAGCAAGCAGCCCCAGTCTCTGTGCCTCTGTGCGAGCAGTGCCATGGGCAGATGAGGCTGAGCAACAGCTTTCCAGGCTAGCTCTTTCTGCCTGCGAGCTATCTGAATACGTTCATATTTTCGCAGCACGGCTGCCGGAGGCCCCCTGAAGGGACCACCTAAGCTACTTTTGAAATTTGAGAGGGCAATACAAGCAAACAACTACAGTCTCTGTGCCTCTGTGCGAGCAGTGCCATGGGCAGATGAGGCTGAGCAACAGCTTTCCAGGCTAGCTCTTTCTGCCTGCGAGCTATCTGCAGACGTTCGCATTTTGGGAGCAGGGTTGCATGTGCCCCCTGCACGGACCACGTAAATTACGTTTGAATTTTGAAGGTGGCAAGACAAGCAATGAGCCCCAGTCTCTGTGCCTCTGTGCGAGCAGTGCCATGGGCAGATGAGGCTGAGCAACAGCTTTCCAGGCTAGCTCTTTCTGCCTGCGAGCTATCTGCAGACGTTCGTATTTTCGGAGCAGAGCTGCCGGAAACGGCTGGCACGGACAACCTAAGCTACGTTTGAAGTTTGAGGGGGCAAGAGAAGCAAGCAGCCCCAGTCTCTGTGCCTCTGTATGAGCAGTGCCATGGGCAGATGAGGCTGAGCAACAGCTTTCCAGGCTAGCTCTTTCTGGCTGCCAGCTATCTGCAGACGTTCGCATTTTGGGAGCAGAGCTGCCGGAAACGGCTGGCACGGAAAACCTAAGCTACGTTTGAAGTTTGAGGGTGCAAGAGAAGCAATCAGCCCCAGTCTCTGTGCCTCTGTGCGAGCAGTGCCATGGGCAGATGAGGCTGAGCAAGAGCTTTCAAGGCTAGCTCTTTCTGCCTGCGAGCTATCTGCAGACGTTCGCATTTTCAGAGCAGAGATGCCGTAAACGGCTGGCACGGACAACCTAAGCTACGTTTGAAGTTTGAGGGTGCAAGAGAAGCAATCAGCCCCAGTCTCTGTGCCCCTGTGCGAGCAGTGCCATGGGCAGATGAGGCTGAGCAACAGCTTTCCAGGCTAGCTCTTTCTGCCTGCGAGCTATCTGCAGACGTTCGCATTTTCAGAGCAGGGCTGCTGGAGGCCCCCTGCACGGACACCCTAAGTTACGTTTGAAGTTGGGGTTGGCAAGACAAGCAAGCAGCCCCAGTCTCTGTGCCTCTGTGCGAGCAGTGCCAAGGGCAGATGAGGCTGAGCAACAGCTTTCCAGGCTAGCTCTTTCTACCTGCGAGCTATCTGCAGACGTTAGCTTTTTCAGAGCAGGGCTGCTGGAGGACCCCTACTCGGACGCCCAAATCTACGTTTGAAGTTTGAGGGGGCAAGACAAGCAAGCAGCCGCAGTCTCTGTGCCTCTGTGCGAGCAGTGCCATGGGCAGATGAGGCTGAGCAACAGCTTTCCAGGCTACCTCTTTCTGGCTGCGAGCTATCTGCATACGTTCATATTTTCGCAGATCAGCTGCTGGAGACCCCCTGCACGGAACACCTAAATAGGTTTGACGTTTGAGGGGCCAATACAAGCAAGCAGTCGCAGTCTCTGTGCCTCTGTGCGAGCAGTGACATGGGCAGATGAGGCTAAGCAACACCTTTCCAGGCTAGCTCTTTCTGCCTGCGAGCTATCTGCAGACGTTCGCCTTTACAGAGCAGGGCTGCCGGAGACGCATGGCACGGACAACCTAAGCTACGTTTGAAGTTTGAGGGGGCAAGATAAGCAAGCAGCCCCAGTCTCTGTGCCTCTGTGCGAGCAGTGCCATGCGCAGATGAGGCTGAGCAACAGCTTCCCAGGCTAGCTCTTTATGCCTGCGAGCTATCTGCAGACGTTCGCCTTTTCAGAGCAGGTCTGCCGGAGAGGCATGGCACGGACAACCTAAGCTACGTTTTAAGTTTGAGGGGTCAAGAGAAGCAAGCAGCCCCAGTCTCTGTGCCTCTGTGCGAGCAGTGCCATGGGCAGATGAGGCTGAGCAACAGCTTTCCAGGCTAGCTCTTTCTGCCTGCGAGCTATCTGCAGACGTTCGCCTTTTCAGAGCAGGGCTGCCGGAGGCCCCCTGCACGGATGCCCAAACCTACGTTTGAAGTTTGAGAGGGCAAGACAAGCAAGCAGCCCCAGTCTCTGTGCCTCTGTGCGAGCAGTGCCATGGGCAGATGAGGCTGAGCAACAGCTTTCCAGACTAGCTCTTTCTGCCTGCGATCTATCTGCAGACGTTCGCATTCACAGAGCACGGCTGCCGGATTCTCTCTGCACGGAACACCTAAGCTACGTTTAAAGTATGTGGGGGCAGGAGAAGCAAGCAGCCCCAGTTTCTGTGCCTCTGTGCGAGCAGTGCCACTGGCAGATGAGGCTGAGCAAAAGCTTTCCAGGCTAGCTCTTTATGCCTGCGAGCTATCTGCAGACGTTCGCCTTTACAGAGCAGGGCTGCCGGAGACGCATGGCACGGACAACCTAAGCTACGTTTGAAGTTTGAGGGGGCAAGATAAGCAAGCAGCCCCAGTCTCTGTGCCTCTGTGCGAGCAGTGCCATGGGCAGATGAGGCTGAGCAAGAGCTTTCCAGGCTAGCTCTTTCTGCCTGCGAGCTATCTGCAGACGTTCGCATTTTCAGAGCAGGGCTGCAGGAGGCTCCGTGCTCGGACGCACAAATCTACGTTTGAAGTTTGATTTGGCAAGACAATCAAGCGGCCCTAGTCTCTGTGCCTCTATGCGAGCAGTGCCATGGGCAGATGAGGCTGAGCAACAGCTTTCCAGGCTAGCTCTTTCTGCCTGCGAGCTATCTCAATACGTTCATATTTTCGCAGCACGGCTGCCGGAGGCCCCCTGAAGGGACCACCTAAGCTACTTATGAAATTTGAGGTGGCAAGACAAGCAAGCAGCCCCAGTCTCTGTGCCTCTGTGCGAGCAGTGCCATGGGCAGATGAGGCTGAGCAACAGCTTTCCAGGCTAGCTCTTTCTGCCTGCGAGCTATCTGCAGACGTTCGCATTTTGGGAGCAGGGTTGCTTGTGCCCCCTGCACGGACCATGTAAATTATGTTTGAATTTTGGAGGGGGCAAGACAAGCAAGCAGCCCCAGTCTCTGTGCCTCTGTGCGAGCAGTGCCATGGGCAGATGAGGCTGAGCAACAGCTTTCCAGGCTAGCCCTTTATGGCTGCGAGCTATCTGCAGACGTTCGCCTTTTCAGAGCAGGGCTGCCGGAGGCCCCCTGCACGGATGCCCAAAGCTACGTTTGAAGTTTGATTTGGCAAGACAAGCAAGCAGCCCCAGTCTCTGTGCCTCTGTGCGAGCAGTGCCATGGGCAGATGAGGCTGAGCAACAGCTTTCCAGGCTAGCTCTTTCTGCCTGCGAGCTATCTGCAGACGTTCGCATTTTCAGAGCAGCGCTCCCGGAAGCCCCCTGCATGGACGCCGAAAGCTACGTTTGAAGTTTGATTTGGCAAGAGAAGCAAGCAGCCCCAGTCTCTGTGCCTCTGTGCGAGCAGTGCCATGGGCAGATGAGGCTGAGCAACAGCTTTCAAGGCTAGCTCTTTCTGCCTGCGAGCTATCTGCATACGTTCATATTTTCGCAGATCAGCTACTGGAGACCCCCTGCACGGAACACCTAAATACGTTTGACGTTTGAGGGGCCAATACAAGCAAGCAGCCCCACTCTCTGTGCCTCTGTGCGAGCAGTGCCATGGGCAGATGAGGCTGAGCAACAGCTTTCCAGGCTAGCTCTTTATGGCTGCGAGCTATCTGCAGACGTTCGCATTTTCAGAGCAGGGCTGCTGGAGGCCCCCTGCTCGGACGCCCAAAGCTACGTTTGAAGTTTGATTTATCAGCACAAGCAAGCAGCCCCAGTCTCTGTGCCTCTGTGCAAGCAGTGCCATGGGCAGACGACGCAGAGCAATAGCTTTCCAGGCTAGCTCTTTCTGCCTGCGAGCTATCTGCAGACGTTCGCATTTACAGAGCACGGCTGCCGGATTCCCCCTGCACGGAACACCTAAGCTACGTTTAAAGTATGTGGGGGCAGGAGAAGCAAGCAGCCCCAGTCTCTGTGCCTCTGTGCGAGCAGTGCCATGGGCAGATGAGGCTGAGCAACAGCTTTCCAGGCTAGCTCTTTATGCCTGCGAGCTATCTGCAGACGTTCGCCTTTACAGAGCAGGGCTGCCGGAGACGCATGGCACGGACAACCTAAGCTACGTTTGAAGTTTGAGGGGACAAGATAAGCAAGCAGCCCCAGTCTCTGTTCCTCTGTGCGAGCAGTGCCATGGGCAGATGAGTCTGAGCAACAGCTTTCCAGGCTAGCTCTTTATGCCTGCGAGCTACCTGCAGACGTTCGCCTTTTCATAGCAGCGCTCCCGGAATCCCCCTGCACGGACGCCGAAAGCTACGTTTGAAGTTTGATTTGGCAAGAGAAGCAAGCAGCCCCAGTCTCTGTGCCTCTGTGCGAGCAGTGCCATGGGCAGATGAGGCTGAGCAAGAGCTTTCCAGGCTAGCTCTTTCTGCCTGCGAGCTATCTGCAGACGTTCGCATTTTCAGAGCAGGGCTGCAGGAGGCTCCGTGCTCGGACGCCCAAAGCTACGTTTGAAGTTTGATTTGGCAAGACAATCAAGCGGCCCTAGTCTCTGTGCCTCTATGCGAGCAGTGCCATGTGCAGATGAGGCTGAGCAACAGCTTTCCAGGCTAGCTCTTTCTGCCTGCGAGCTATCTGAATACGTTCATATTTTCGCAGCACGGCTGCCGGAGGCCCCCTGAAGGGACCACCTAAGCTACTTATGAAATTTGAGGTGGCAAGACAAGCAAGCAGCCCCAGTCTCTGTGCCTCTGTGCGAGCAGTGCCATGGGCAGATGAGGCTGAGCAACAGCTTTCCAGGCTAGCTCTTTCTGCCTGCGAGCTGTCTGCAGACGTTCGCATTTTGGGAGCAGGGTTGCTTGTGCCCCCTGCACGGACCACGTAAAATATGTTTGAATTTTGGAGGGGGCAAGACAAGCAAGCAGCCCCAGTCTCTGTGCCTCTGTGCGAGCAGTGCCATGGGCAGATGAGGCTGAGCAACAGCTTTCCAGGCTAGCCCTTTATGGCTGCGAGCTATCTGCAGACGTTCGCCTTTTCAGAGCAGGGCTGCCGGAGGCCCCCTGCACGGATGCCCAAAGATACGTTTGAAGTTTGATTTGGCAAGACAAGCAAGCAGCCCCAGTCTCTGTGCCTCTGTGCGAGCAGTGCCATGGGCAGATGAGGCTGAGCAACAGCTTTCCAGGCTAGCTCTTTCTGCTTGCGAGCTATCTGAATACGTTCATATTTTCGCAGCACGGATGCCGGAAGCCCCCTGAAGGAACCAGCTAAGCTACTTTTGAAATTTGAGGAGGCAATACAAGCAAACAGCAACAGTCTCTGTGCCTCTGTGCGAGCAGTGCCATGGGCAGATGAGGCTGAGCAACAGCTTTCCAGGCTAGCTCTTTCTGGCTGCCAGCTATCTGCAGACGTTCGCATTTTGGGAGCAGCGCTCCCCGAATCCCCCTGCACGGACGCCGAAAGCTACGTTTGAAGTTTGATTTGGCAAGAGAAGCAAGCAGCCCCAGTCTCTGTGCCTCTGTGCGAGCAGTGCCATGGGCAGATGAGGCTGAGCAAGAGCTTTCCAGGCTAGCTCTTTCTGCCTGCGAGCTATCTGCAGACGTTCGCCTTTTCAGAGCAGCGCTCCCGGAATCCCCCTGCACGGACGCCGAAAGCTACGTTTGAAGTTTGATTTGGCAAGAGAAGCAAGCAGCCCCAGTTTCTGTGCCTCTGTGCGAGCAGTGCCATGGGCAGATGAGGCTGAGCAACAGCTTTCCAGGCTAGCTCTTTCTGGCTGAGAGCTATCTGCAGACGTTCGCCTTTTCAGAGCAGCGCTCCCGGAATCCCCCTGCACGGACGCCGAAAGCTACGTTTGAAGTTTGATTTGGCAAGAGAAGCAAGCAGCCCCAGTCTCTGTGCCTCTGTGCGAGCAGTGCCATGGGCAGATGAGGCTGAGCAACAGCTTTCCAGGCTAGCTCTTTCTGCCTGCGAGCTATCTGCAGACGTTCGCATTTTCAGAGCAGGGCTGCCGGAGGCTCCGTGCTCAGACGCCCAAAGCTACGTTTGAAGTTTGATTTGGCAAGACAATCAAGCGGCCCTAGTCTCTGTGCCTCTATGCGAGCAGTGCCATGGGCAGATGAGGCTGAGCAACAGCTTTCCAGGCTAGCTCTTTCTGCCTGCGAGCTATCTGCAGACGTTCATATTTTCGCAGCACGGCTGCCGGAGGACCCCTGAAGGGACCACCTAAGCTACTTTTGAAATTTGAGGTGGCAAGAGAAGCAAGCAGTCCCAGTCTCTGTGCCTCTGTGCGAGCAGTGCCATGGGCAGATGAGGCTGAGCAACAGCTTTCCAGGCTAGCTCTTTCTGCCTGCGAGCTATCTGCAGACGTTCGCATTTTGGGAGCAAGGTTGCTTGTGCCCCCTGCACGGACCACGTAAATTATGTTTGAATTTTGGAGGGGGCAAGACAAGCAAGCAGCCCCAGTCTCTGTGCCTCTGTGCGAGCAGTGCCATGGGCAGATGAGGCTGAGCAACAGCTTTCCAGGCTAGCCCTTTATGGTTGCGAGCTATCTGCAGACGTTCGCCTTTTCAGAGCAGGGCTGCCGGAGCCCCCCTGCACGGATGCCCAAAACTACGTTTGAAGCTTGAGAGGGCAAGACAAGCAAGCGGCCCCAGTCTCTGTGCCTCTGTGCGAGCAGTGCCATGGGCAGATGAGGCTGAGCAACAGCTTTCCAGGCTAGCTCTTTATGCCTGCGAGCTATCTGCAGACGTTCGCCTTTTCAGAGCAGGGCTACCGGAAACGACTGGCACGGACAACCTAAGCTACGTTTGAAGTTTGAGGGTGCAAGAGAAGCAATTACCCCCAGTCTCTGTGCCTCTGTGCGAGCAGTGCCAAGGGCAGATGAGGCTGAGCAACAGCTTTCCAGGCTAGCTCTTTCTGCCTGCGAGCTGTCTGCAGACGTTCGCATTTTGGGAGCAGGGTTGCTTGTGCCCCCTGCACGGACCACGTAAAATATGTTTGAATTTTGGAGGGGGCAAGACAAGCAAGCAGCCCCAGTCTCTGTGCCTCTGTGCGAGCAGTGCCATGGGCAGATGAGGCTGAGCAACAGCTTTCCAGGCTAGCCCTTTATGGCTGCGAGCTATCTGCAGACGTTCGCCTTTTCAGAGCAGGGCTGCCGGAGGCCCCCTGCACGGATGCCCAAAGCTACGTTTGAAGTTTGATTTGGCAAGACAAGCAAGCAGCCCCAGTCTCTGTGCCTCTGTGCGAGCAGTGCCATGGGCAGATGAGGCTGAGCAACAGCTTTCAAGGCTAGCTCTTTCTGCTTGCGAGCTATCTGAATACGTTCATATTTTCGCAGCACGGCTGCCGGAAGCCCCCTGAAGGAACCAGCTAAGCTACTTTTGAAATTTGAGGAGGCAATACAAGCAAACAGCAACAGTCTCTGTGCCTCTGTGCGAGCAGTGCCATGGGCAGATGAGGCTGAGCAACAGCTTTCCAGGCTAGCTCTTTCTGCCTGCGAGCTATCTGCAGACGTTCGCATTTTCAGAGCAGCGCTCCCGGAAGCCCCCTGCATGGACGCCGAAAGCTACGTTTGAAGTTTGATTTGGCAAGAGAAGCAAGCAGCCCCAGTCTCTGTGCCTCTGTGCGAGCAGTGCCATGGGCAGATGAGGCTGAGCAACAGCTTTCAAGGCTAGCTCTTTCTGCCTGCGAGCTATCTGCATACGTTCATATTTTCGCAGATCAGCTACTGGAGACCCCCTGCACGGAACACCTAAATACGTTTGACGTTTGAGGGGCCAATACAAGCAAGCAGCCCCACTCTCTGTGCCTCTGTGCGAGCAGTGCCATGGGCAGATGAGGCTGAGCAACAGCTTTCCAGGCTAGCTCTTTATGGCTGCGAGCTATCTGCAGACGTTCGCATTTTCAGAGCAGGGCTGCTGGAGGCCCCCTGCTCGGACGCCCAAAGCTACGTTTGAAGTTTGATTTATCAGCACAAGCAAGCAGCCCCAGTCTCTGTGCCTCTGTGCAAGCAGTGCCATGGGCAGACGACGCAGAGCAATAGCTTTCCAGGCTAGCTCTTTCTGCCTGCGAGCTATCTGCAGACGTTCGCATTTACAGAGCACGGCTGCCGGATTCCCCCTGCACGGAACACCTAAGCTACGTTTAAAGTATGTGGGGGCAGGAGAAGCAAGCAGCCCCAGTCTCTGTGCCTCTGTGCGAGCAGTGCCATGGGCAGATGAGGCTGAGCAACAGCTTTCCAGGCTAGCTCTTTATGCCTGCGAGCTATCTGCAGACGTTCGCCTTTACAGAGCAGGGCTGCCGGAGACGCATGGCACGGACAACCTAAGCTACGTTTGAAGTTTGAGGGGGCAAGATAAGCAAGCAGCCCCAGTCTCTGTTCCTCTGTGCGAGCAGTGCCATGGGCAGATGAGTCTGAGCAACAGCTTTCCAGGCTAGCTCTTTATGCCTGCGAGCTACCTGCAGACGTTCGCCTTTTCAGAGCAGCGCTCCCGGAATCCCCCTGCACGGACGCCGAAAGATACGTTTGAAGTTTGATTTGGCAAGAGAAGCAAGCAGCCCCAGTCTCTGTGCCTCTGTGCGAGCAGTGCCATGGGCAGATGAGGCTGAGCAAGAGCTTTCCAGGCTAGCTCTTTCTGCCTGCGAGCTATCTGCAGACGTTCGCATTTTCAGAGCAGGGCTGCAGGAGGCTCCGTGCTCGGACGCCCAAAGCTACGTTTGAAGTTTGATTTGGCAAGACAATCAAGCGGCCCTAGTCTCTGTGCCTCTATGCGAGCAGTGCCATGGGCAGATGAGGCTGAGCAACAGCTTTCCAGGCTAGCTCTTTCTGCCTGCGAGCTATCTCAATACGTTTATATTTTCGCAGCACGGCTGCCGGAGGCCCCCTGAAGGGACCACCTAAGCTACTTATGAAATTTGAGGTGGCAAGACAAGCAAGCAGCCCCAGTCTCTGTGCCTCTGTGCGAGCAGTGCCATGGGCAGATGAGGCTGAGCAACAGCTTTCCAGGCTAGCTCTTTCTGCCTGCGAGCTGTCTGCAGACGTTCGCATTTTGGGAGCAGGGTTGCTTGTGCCCCCTGCACGGACCACGTAAAATATGTTTGAATTTTGGAGGGGGCAAGACAAGCAAGCAGCCCCAGTCTCTGTGCCTCTGTGCGAGCAGTGCCATGGGCAGATGAGGCTGAGCAACAGCTTTCCAGGCTAGCCCTTTATGGCTGCGAGCTATCTGCAGACGTTCGCCTTTTCAGAGCAGGGCTGCCGGAGGCCCCCTGCACGGATGCCCAAAGATACGTTTGAAGTTTGATTTGGCAAGACAAGCAAGCAGCCCCAGTCTCTGTGCCTCTGTGCGAGCAGTGCCATGGGCAGATGAGGCTGAGCAACAGCTTTCCAGGCTAGCTCTTTCTGCTTGCGAGCTATCTGAATACGTTCATATTTTCGCAGCACGGCTGCCGGAAGCCCCCTGAAGGAACCAGCTAAGCTACTTTTGAAATTTGAGGAGGCAATACAAGCAAACAGCAACAGTCTCTGTGCCTCTGTGCGAGCAGTGCCATGGGCAGATGAGGCTGAGCAACAGCTTTCCAGGCTAGCTCTTTCTGGCTGCCAGCTATCTGCAGACGTTCGCATTTTGGGAGCAGCGCTCCCCGAATCCCCCTGCACGGACGCCGAAAGCTACGTTTGAAGTTTGATTTGGCAAGAGAAGCAAGCAGCCCCAGTCTCTGTGCCTCTGTGCGAGCAGTGCCATGGGCAGATGAGGCTGAGCAAGAGCTTTCCAGGCTAGCTCTTTCTGCCTGCGAGCTATCTGCAGACGTTCGCCTTTTCAGAGCAGCGCTCCCGGAATCCCCCTGCACGGACGCCGAAAGCTACGTTTGAAGTTTGATTTGGCAAGAGAAGCAAGCAGCCCCAGTTTCTGTGCCTCTGTGCGAGCAGTGCCATGGGCAGATGAGGCTGAGCAACAGCTTTCCAGGCTAGCTCTTTCTGGCTGAGAGCTATCTGCAGACGTTCGCCTTTTCAGAGCAGCGCTCCCGGAATCCCCCTGCACGGACGCCGAAAGCTACGTTTGAAGTTTGATTTGGCAAGAGAAGCAAGCAGCCCCAGTCTCTGTGCCTCTGTGCGAGCAGTGCCATGGGCAGATGAGGCTGAGCAAGAGCTTTCCAGGCTAGCTCTTTCTGCCTGCGAGCTATCTGCAGACGTTCGCATTTTCAGAGCAGGGCTGCCGGAGGCTCCGTGCTCAGACGCCCAAAGCTACGTTTGAAGTTTGATTTGGCAAGACAATCAAGCGGCCCTAGTCTCTGTGCCTCTATGCGAGCAGTGCCATGGGCAGATGAGGCTGAGCAACAGCTTTCCAGGCTAGCTCTTTCTGCCTGCGAGCTATCTGCAGACGTTCATATTTTCGCAGCACGGCTGCCGGAGGACCCCTGAAGGGACCACCTAAGCTACTTTTGAAATTTGAGGTGGCAAGAGAAGCAAGCAGTCCCAGTCTCTGTGCCTCTGTGCGAGCAGTGCCATGGGCAGATGAGGCTGAGCAACAGCTTTCCAGGCTAGCTCTTTCTGCCTGCGAGCTATCTGCAGACGTTCGCATTTTGGGAGCAAGGTTGCTTGTGCCCCCTGCACGGACCATGTAAATTATGTTTGAATTTTGGAGGGGGCAAGACAAGCAAGCAGCCCCAGTCTCTGTGCCTCTGTGCGAGCAGTGCCATGGGCAGATGAGGCTGAGCAACAGCTTTCCAGGCTAGCCCTTTATGGTTGCGAGCTATCTGCAGACGTTCGCCTTTTCAGAGCAGGGCTGCCGGAGCCCCCCTGCACGGATGCCCAAAACTACGTTTGAAGCTTGAGAGGGCAAGACAAGCAAGCGGCCCCAGTCTCTGTGCCTCTGTGCGAGCAGTGCCATGGGCAGATGAGGCTGAGCAACAGCTTTCCAGGCTAGCTCTTTATGCCTGCGAGCTATCTGCAGACGTTCGCCTTTTCAGAGCAGGGCTACCGGAAACGACTGGCACGGACAACCTAAGCTACGTTTGAAGTTTGAGGGTGCAAGAGAAGCAATTACCCCCAGTCTCTGTGCCTCTGTGCGAGCAGTGCCAAGGGCAGATGAGGCTGAGCAACAGCTTTCCAGGCTAGCTCTTTCTGCCTGCGAGCTGTCTGCAGACGTTCGCATTTTGGGAGCAGGGTTGCTTGTGCCCCCTGCATGGACCACGTAAAATATGTTTGAATTTTGGAGGGGGCAAGACAAGCAAGCAGCCCCAGTCTCTGTGCCTCTGTGCGAGCAGTGCCATGGGCAGATGAGGCTGAGCAACAGCTTTCCAGGCTAGCCCTTTATGGCTGCGAGCTATCTGCAGACGTTCGCCTTTTCAGAGCAGGGCTGCCGGAGGCCCCCTGCACGGATGCCCAAAGCTACGTTTGAAGTTTGATTTGGCAAGACAAGCAAGCAGCCCCAGTCTCTGTGCCTCTGTGCGAGCAGTGCCATGGGCAGATGAGGCTGAGCAACAGCTTTCCAGGCTAGCTCTTTCTGCTTGCGAGCTATCTGAATACGTTCATATTTTCGCAGCACGGCTGCCGGAAGCCCCCTGAAGGAACCAGCTAAGCTACTTTTGAAATTTGAGGAGGCAATACAAGCAAACAGCAACAGTCTCTGTGCCTCTGTGCGAGCAGTGCCATGGGCAGATGAGGCTGAGCAACAGCTTTCCAGGCTAGCTCTTTCTGGCTGCCAGCTATCTGCAGACGTTCGCATTTTGGGAGCAGCGCTCCCCGAATCCCCCTGCACGGACGCCGAAAGCTACGTTTGAAGTTTGATTTGGCAAGAGAAGCAAGCAGCCCCAGTCTCTGTGCCTCTGTGCGAGCAGTGCCATGGGCAGATGAGGCTGAGCAAGAGCTTTCCAGGCTAGCTCTTTCTGCCTGCGAGCTATCTGCAGACGTTCGCCTTTTCAGAGCAGCGCTCCCGGAATCCCCCTGCACGGACGCCGAAAGATACGTTTGAAGTTTGATTTGGCAAGAGAAGCAAGCAGCCCCAGTTTCTGTGCCTCTGTGCGAGCAGTGCCATGGGCAGATGAGGCTGAGCAACAGCTTTCCAGGCTAGCTCTTTCTGGCTGAGAGCTATCTGCAGACGTTCGCCTTTTCAGAGCAGCGCTCCCGGAATCCCCCTGCACGGACGCCGAAAGCTACGTTTGAAGTTTGATTTGGCAAGAGAAGCAAGCAGCCCCAGTCTCTGTGCCTCTGTGCGAGCAGTGCCATGGGCAGATGAGGCTGAGCAAGAGCTTTCCAGGCTAGCTCTTTCTGCCTGCGAGCTATCTGCAGACGTTCGCATTTTCAGAGCAGGGCTGCCGGAGGCTCCGTGCTCAGACGCCCAAAGCTACGTTTGAAGTTTGATTTGGCAAGACAATCAAGCGGCCCTAGTCTCTGTGCCTCTATGCGAGCAGTGCCATGGGCAGATGAGGCTGAGCAACAGCTTTCCAGGCTAGCTCTTTCTGCCTGCGAGCTATCTGCAGACGTTCATATTTTCGCAGCACGGCTGCCGGAGGCCCCCTGAAGGGACCACCTAAGCTACTTTTGAAATTTGAGGTGGCAAGAGAAGCAAGCAGTCCCAGTCTCTGTGCCTCTGTGCGAGCAGTGCCATGGGCAGATGAGGCTGAGCAACAGCTTTCCAGGCTAGCTCTTTCTGCCTGCGAGCTATCTGCAGACGTTCGCATTTTGGGAGCAAGGTTGCTTGTGCCCCCTGCACGGACCACGTAAATTATGTTTGAATTTTGGAGGGGGCAAGACAAGCAAGCAGCCCCAGTCTCTGTGCCTCTGTGCGAGCAGTGCCATGGGCAGATGAGGCTGAGCAACAGCTTTCCAGGCTAGCCCTTTATGGTTGCGAGCTATCTGCAGACGTTCGCCTTTTCAGAGCAGGGCTGCCGGAGCCCCCCTGCACGGATGCCCAAATTTACGTTTGAAGCTTGAGAGGGCAAGACAAGCAAGCAGCCCCAGTCTCTGTGCCTCTGTGCGAGCAGTGCCATGGGCAGATGAGGCTGAGCAACAGCTTTCCAGGCTAGCTCTTTATGCCTGCGAGCTATCTGCAGACGTTCGCCTTTTCAGAGCAGGGCTACCGGAAACGACTGGCACGGACAACCTAAGCTACGTTTGAAGTTTGAGGGTGCAAGAGAAGCAATTACCCCCAGTCTCTGTGCCTCTGTGCGAGCAGTGCCAAGGGCAGATGAGGCTGAGCAAAAGCTTTCCAGGCTAGCTCTTTCTGCCTGCGAGCTATCTGCAGACGTTCGCATTTTCAGAGCAGGGCTGCTGGAGGCCCCCTGCTCGGACGCTCAAAGCTACGTTTGAAGTTTGATTTAGCAACACAAGCAAGCAGCCCCAGTCTCTGTGCCTCTGTGCGAGCAGTGCCATGGGCAGATGAGGCTGAGCAACAGCTTTCCAGGCTACCTCTTTCTGCCTGCGAGCTATCTGCAGACGTTCGCTTTTTCAGAGCAGGGCTGTCGGAGACGCATGGCACGGACAACCTAAGCTACGTTTGAAGTTTGAGGGGTCAAGATAAGCAAGCAGCCCCAGTCTCTGTGCCTCTGTGCGAGCAGTGCCATGGGCAGATGAGGCTGAGCAACAGCTTTCCAGGCTAGCTCTTTATGGCTGTGAGCTATCTGCAGACGTTCGCCTTTTCAGAGCAGGGCTGCTGGAGGCCCCCTGCACGGATGGCCAAAGCTACGTTTGAAGCTTGATTTGGCAAGACAAGCAAGCGGCCCCAGTCTCTGTGCCTCTGTGCGAGCAGTGCCATGGGCAGATGAGGCTGAGCAACAGCTTTCCAGGCTAGCTCTTTCTGCCTGCGAGCTATCTGCAGACGTTCGCATTTTCAGAGCAGGGCTGCCGGAGGCTCCGTGCTCGGATGCCCAAAGCTACGTTTGAAGTTTGATTTGGCAAGACAAGCAAGCGGCCCCAGTCTCTGTGCCTCTGTGCGAGCAGTGCCATGGGCGGATGAGACTGAGCAACAGCTTTCCAGACTAGCTCTTTCTGCCTGCGAGCTATCTGAATACGTTCATATTTTCGCAGCACGGCTGCCGGAGGCCAACTGAAGGGACCACCTAAGCTACTTTTGAAATTTGAGGGGGCAATACAAGCAAACAGCCTCAGTCTCTGTGCCTCTGTGCGAGCAGTGCCATGGGCAGATGAGGCTGAGCAACAGCTTTCCAGGCTAGCTCTTTCTGCCTGCGAGCTATCTGCAGACGTTCGCATTTTGGGAGCAAGGTTGCTTGTGCCCCCTGCACGGACCACGTAAATTATGTTTGAATTTTGGAGGGGGCAAGACAAGCAAGCAGCCCCAGTCTCTGTGCCTCTGTGCGAGCAGTGCCATGGGCAGATGAGGCTGAGCAACAGCTTTCCAGGCTAGCCCTTTATGGTTGCGAGCTATCTGCAGACGTTCGCCTTTTCAGAGCAGGGCTGCCGGAGGCCCCCTGCACGGATGCCCAAAACTACGTTTGAAGCTTGAGAGGGCAAGACAAGCAAGCGGCCCCAGTCTCTGTGCCTCTGTGCGAGCAGTGCCATGGGCAGATGAGGCTGAGCAACAGCTTTCCAGGCTAGCTCTTTATGCCTGCGAGCTATCTGCAGACTTTCGCCTTTACAGAGCAGGGCTGCCGGAGACGCATGGCACGGACAACCTAAGCTACGTTTGAAGTTTGAGGGGGCAAGATAAGCAAGCAGCCCCAGTCTCTGTGCCTCTGAGCGAGCAGTGCCATGCGCAGATGAGGCTGAGAAATAGCTTTCCAGGCTAGCTCTTTCTGCCTGCGAACTATCTGCAGACGTTCGCCTTTTCAGAGCAGCGCTGCCGGAGGCTCCCTGCACGGACGCCGAAAGCTACGTTTGAAGTTTGATTTGGCAAGACAAGCAAGCAGCCCCAGTCTCTGTGCCTCTGTGCGAGCAGTGCCATGGGCAGATGAGGCTGAGCAACAGCTTTCCAGGCTAGCTCTTTCTGCCTGCGAGCTATCTGCAGACGTTCGCATTTTCAGAGCAGGGCTGCAGGATGCTCCGTGCTCGGACGCCCAAAGCTACGTTTGAAGTTTGATTTGGCAAGACAATCAAGTGGCCCTAGTCTCTGTGCCTCTGTGCGAGCAGTGCCATGGGCAGATGAGGCTGAGCAACAGCTTTCCAGACTAGCTCTTTCTGCCTGCGAGCTATCGGAATACGTTCATATTTTCGCAGCACGGCTGCCGGAGGCCCCCTGAAGGGACCACCTAAGCTACTTCTGAAATTTGAGGTGGCAAGACAAGCAAGCAGCCCCAGTCTCTGTGCCTCTGTGCGAGCAGTGCCATGCGCAGATGAGGCTGAGCAACAGCTTTCCAGGCTAGCTCTTTATACCTGCGAGCTATATGCAGACGTTCGCCTTTTCAGAGCAGGGCTACCGGAAACGACTGGCACGGACAACCTAAGCTACGTTTGAAGTTTGAGGGTTCAAGAGAAGCAATTACCCCCAGTCTCTGTGCCTCTGTGCGAGCAGTGCCAAGGGCAGATGAGGCTGAGCAACAGCTTTCCAGGCTAGCTCTTTCTGCCTGCGAGCTATCTGCAGACGTTCGCCTTTTCAGAGCAGGGCTGCCGGAGGCCCCCTGCACGGATGCCCAAAGCTACGTTTGAAGCTTGAGAGGGCAAGACAAACAAGCGGCCCCAGTCTCTCTGCCTCTGTGCTAGCAGTGCCATGGGCAGATGAGGCTGAGCAACAGCTTTCCAGGCTAGCTCTTTCTGCCTGCGAGCTATCTGCAGACGTTCGCATTTTCAGAGCAGGGCTGCCGGAGGCTCCGTGCTCGGATGCCCAAAGCTACGTTTGAAGTTTGATTTGGCAAGACAAGCAAGCGACCCCAGTCTCTGTGCCTCTGTGCGAGCAGTGCCATGGGCAGATGAGGCTGAGCAACAGCTTTCCAGACTAGCTCTTTCTGCCTGCGAGCTATCTGAATACGTTCATATTTTCGCAGCACGGCTGCCGGAGGCCAACTGAAGGGACCACCTAAGATACTTTTGAAATTTGAGGGGGCAATACAAGCAAGCAGCCCCAGTCTCTGTGCCTCTGTGCGAGCAGTGCCATGGGCAGATGAGGCTGAGCAACAGCTTTCCAGGCTAGCTCTTTATTTCTGCGAGCTATCTGCAGACGTTCGCATTTTCAGAGCAGGGCTGCTGGAGGCCCCCTGCTCGGACGCTCAAAGCTACGTTTGAAGTTTGATTTAGCAACACAAGCAAGCAGCCCCAGTCTCTGTGCCTCTGTGCGAGCAGTGCCATGGGCAGATGAGGCTGAGCAACAGCTTTCCAGGCTACCTCTTTCTGCCTGCGAGCTATCTGCAGACGTTCGCTTTTTCAGAGCAGGGCTGTCGGAGACGCATGGCACGGACAACCTAAGCTACGTTTGAAGTTTGAGGGGTCAAGATAAGCAAGCAGCCCCAGTCTCTGTGCCTCTGTGCGAGCAGTGCCATGGGCAGATGAGGCTGAGCAACAGCTTTCCAGGCTAGCTCTTTATGGCTGTGAGCTATCTGCAGACGTTCGCCTTTTCAGAGCAGGGCTGCTGGAGGCCCCCTGCACGGATGGCCAAAGCTACGTTTGAAGCTTGATTTGGCAAGACAAGCAAGCGGCCCCAGTCTCTGTGCCTCTGTGCGAGCAGTGCCATGGGCAGATGAGGCTGAGCAACAGCTTTCCAGGCTAGCTCTTTCTGCCTGCGAGCTATCTGCAGACGTTTGCATTTTCAGAGCAGTGCTGCTGGAGGCCCCCTGCACGGAAACCCTAAGGTACGTTTGAAGTTCTGGTTGGCAAGACAAGCAAGCAGCCCCAGTCTCTGTGCCTCTGTGCGAGCAGTGCCATGAGCAGATGAGGCTGAGCAACAGCTTTCCAGGCTAGCTCTTTCTGCCTGCGAGCTATCTGCAGACGTTCGCATTTTCAGAGCAGGGCTGCTGGAGGCCTCCTGCTCGGACGCCCAATGTTTGTTTGAAGTTTGAGGGGGCAAGAGAAGCAAGCAGCCCCAGTCTCTGTGCCTCTGTGCAAGCAGTGCCATGGGCAGATGAGGCTGAGCAACAGCTTTCCAGACTAGCTCTTTATGCCTGCGAGCTATCTGCAGACGTTCGCCTTTACAGAGCAGGGCTACCGGAGACGCATGGCACGGACAACCTAAGGTACGTTTGAAGTTTGAGGGGGCAAGATAAGCAAGCAGCCCCAGTCTCTGTGCCTCTGTGCGAGCAGTGCCATGGGCAGATGAGGCTGAGCAAGAGCTTTCCAGGCTAGCTCTTTCTGCCTGTGAGCTATCTGCAGACGTTCGCATTTTCAGAGCAGGGCTGCCGGAGGCCCCCTGCACGGACGCCCAAAGATACGTTTGAAGTTTGAGAGGGCAAAACAAGCAAGCAGCTCCAGTCTCTGTGCCTCTGTGCGAGCTGTGCCATGGGCAGATGAGGCTGAGCAACAGCTTTCCAGGCTAGCTCTTTCTGGCTGAGAGCTATCTGCAGACGTTCGCATTTTCAGAGCAGGGCTGCCGGAGGCTCCGTGCTCGGACACCCAAAGCTACGTTTGAAGTTTGATTTGGCAAGACAAGCAAGCGGCCCCAGTCTCTGTGCCTCTGTGCGAGCAGTGCCATGGGCAGATGAGGCTGAGCAACAGCTTTCCAGGCTATCTCTTTATGCCTGCGAGCTATCTGCAGACGTTCGCATTTTCAGAGCAGGGCTGCCGGAAACGACTGGCACGGACAACCTAAGCTACGTTTGAAGTTTGAGGGTGCAAGAGAAGCAATTACCCCCAGTCTCTGTGCCTCTGTGCGAGCAGTGCCATGGGCAGATGAGGCTGAGCAACAGCTTTCCAGACTAGCTCTTTCTGCCTGCGAGCTATCTGAATACGTTCATATTTTCGCAGCACGGCTGCCGGAGGCCAACTGAAGGGACCACCTAAGGTACTTTTGAAATTTGAGGGGGCAATACAAGCAAACAGCCTCAGTCTCTGTGCCTCTGTGCGAGCAGTGCCATGGGCAGATGAGGCTGAGCAACAGCTTTCCAGGCTAGCTCTTTCTGGCTGAGAGCTATCTGCAGACGTTTGCATTTTCAGAGCAGTGCTGCTGGAGGCCCCCTGCACGGAACCCATAAGGTACGTTTGAAGTTCTGGTTGGCAAGACAAGCAAGCAGCCCCAGTCTCTGTGCCTCTGTGCGAGCAGTGCCATGAGCAGATGAGGCTGAGCAACAGCTTTCCAGGCTAGCTCTTTCTGCCTGCGAGCTATCTGCAGACATTCGCATTTTCAGAGCAGGGCTGCTGGAGGCCTCCTGCTCGGACGCCCAATGTTTGTTTGAAGTTTGAGGGGGCAAGAGAAGCAAGCAGCCCCAGTCTCTGTGCCTCTGTGCGAGCAGTGCCATGGGCAGATGAGGCTGAGCAACAGCTTTCCAGACTAGCTCTTTATGCCTGCGAGCTATCTGCAGACGTTCGCCTTTACAGAGCAGGGCTACCGGAGACGCATGGCACGGACAACCTAAGGTACGTTTGAAGTTTGAGGGGGCAAGATAAGCAAGCAGCCCCAGTCTCTGTGCCTCTGTGCGAGCAGTGCCATGGGCAGATGAGGCTGAGCAAGAGCTTTCCAGGCTAGCTCTTTCTGCCTGTGAGCTATCTGCAGACGTTCGCATTTTCAGAGCAGGGCTGCCGGAGGCCCCCTGCACGGACGCCCAAAGATACGTTTGAAGTTTGAGAGGGCAAAACAAGCAAGCAGCTCCAGTCTCTGTGCCTCTGTGCGAGCTGTGCCATGGGCAGATGAGGCTGAGCAACAGCTTTCCAGGCTAGCTCTTTCTGGCTGAGAGCTATCTGCAGACGTTCGCATTTTCAGAGCAGGGCTGCCGGAGGCTCCCTGCTCGGACACCCAAAGCTACGTTTGAAGTTTGATTTGGCAAGACAAGCAAGCGGCCCCAGTCTCTGTGCCTCTGTGCGAGCAGTGCCATGGGCAGATGAGGCTGAGCAACAGCTTTCCAGGCTATCTCTTTATGCCTGCGAGCTATCTGCAGACGTTCGCATTTTCAGAGCAGGGCTGCCGGAAACGACTGGCACGGACAACCTAAGCTACGTTTGAAGTTTGAGGGTGCAAGAGAAGCAATTACCCCCAGTCTCTGTGCCTCTGTGCGAGCAGTGCCATGGGCAGATGAGGCTGAGCAACAGCTTTTCAGACTAGCTCTTTCTGCCTGCGAGCTATCTGAATACGTTCATATTTTCGCAGCACGGCTGCCGGAGGCCAACTGAAGGGACCACCTAAGCTACTTTTGAAATTTGAGGGGGCAATACAAGCAAACAGCCTCAGTCTCTGTGCCTCTGTGCGAGCAGTGCCATGGGCAGATGAGGCTGAGCAACAGCTTTCCAGGCTAGCTCTTTCTGCCTGCGAGCTATCTGCAGACGTTTGCATTTTCAGAGCAGTGCTGCTGGAGGCCCCCTGCACGGAAACCCTAAGGTACGTTTGAAGTTCTGGTTGGCAAGACAAGCAAGCAGCCCCAGTCTCTGTGCCTCTGTGCGAGCAGTGCCATGAGCAGATGAGGCTGAGCAACAGCTTTCCAGGCTAGCTCTTTCTGCCTGCGAGCTATCTGCAGACGTTCGCATTTTCAGAGCAGGGCTGCTGGAGGCCTCCTGCTCGGACGCCCAATGTTTGTTTGAAGTTTGAGGGGGCAAGAGAAGCAAGCAGCCCCAGTCTCTGTGCCTCTGTGCGAGCAGTGCCATGGGCAGATGAGGCTGAGCAACAGCTTTCCAGACTAGCTCTTTATGCCTGCGAGCTATCTGCAGACGTTCGCCTTTACAGAGCAGGGCTACCGGAGACGCATGGCACGGACAACCTAAGGTACGTTTGAAGTTTGAGGGGGCAAGATAAGCAAGCAGCCCCAGTCTCTGTGCCTCTGTGCGAGCAGTGCCATGGGCAGATGAGGCTGAGCAAGAGCTTTCCAGGCTAGCTCTTTCTGCCTGTGAGCTATCTGCAGACGTTCGCATTTTCAGAGCAGGGCTGCCGGAGGCCCCCTGCACGGACGCCCAAAGATACGTTTGAAGTTTGAGAGGGCAACACAAGCAAGCAGCTCCAGTCTCTGTGCCTCTGTGCGAGCTGTGCCATGGGCAGATGAGGCTGAGCAACAGCTTTCCAGGCTAGCTCTTTCTGGCTGAGAGCTATCTGCAGACGTTCGCATTTTCAGAGCAGGGCTGCCGGAGGCTCCGTGCTCGGACACCCAAAGCTACGTTCGAAGTTTGATTTGGCAAGACAAGCAAGCGGCCCCAGTCTCTGTGCCTCTGTGCGAGCAGTGCCATGGGCAGATGAGGCTGAGCAACAGCTTTCCAGGCTAGCTCTTTATGCCTGCGAGCTATCTGCAGACGTTCGCATTTTCAGAGCAGGGCTGCCGGAAACGACTGGCACGGACAACCTAAGCTACGTTTGAAGTTTGAGGGTGCAAGAGAAGCAATTACCCCCAGTCTCTGTGCCTCTGTGCGAGCAGTGCCAAGGGCAGATGAGGCTGAGCAACAGCTTTCCAGGCTAGCTCTTTATGGCTGCGAGCTATCTGCAGACGTTCGCCTTTTCAGAGCAGGGCTGCTGGAGGCCCCCTGCACGGATGGCCAAAGCTACGTTTGAAGCTTGAGAGGGCAAGACAAGCAAGCGGCCCCAGTCTCTGTGCCTCTGTGCGAGCAGTGCCATGGGCAGATGAGGCTGAGCAACAGCTTTCCAGGCTAGCTCTTTCTGCCTGCGAGCTATCTGCAGACGTTCGCATTGTTAGAGCATGGCTGCCGGAGGCTCCGTGCTCGGATGCCCAAAGCTACGTTTGAAGTTTGATTTGGCAAGACAAGCAAGCGGCCCCAGTCTCTGTGCCTCTGTACGAGCAGTGCCATGGGCAGATGAGGTTGAGCAACAGCTTTCCAGACTAGCTCTTTCTGCCTGCGAGCTATCTGAATACGTTCATATTTTCGCAGCACGGCTGCCGGAGGCCAACTGAAGGGACCACCTAAGCTACTTTTGAAATTTGAGGGTGCAATACAAGCAAACAGCCTCAGTCTCTGTGCCTCTGTGCGAGCAGTGCCATGGGCAGATGAGGCTGAGCAACAGCTTTCGAGGCTAGCTCTTTCTGCCTGCGAGCTATCTGCAGACGTTTGCATTTTCAGAGCAGTGCTGCTGGAGGCCCCCTGCACGGAAACCCTAAGGTACGTTTGAAGTTCTGCTTGGCAAGACAAGCAAGCAGCCCCAGTCTCTGTGCCTCTGTGCGAGCAGTGCCATGAGCAGATGAGGCTGAGCAACAGCTTTCCAGGCTAGCTCTTTCTGCCTGCGAGCTATCTGCAGACGTTCGCATTTTCAGAGCAGGGCTGCCGGAGGCTCCGTGCTCGGATGGCCAAAGCTACGTTTGAAGTTTGATTTGGCAAGACAAGCAAGCAGTCCCAGTCTCTGTGCCTCTGTGCGAGCAGTGCCATGGGCAGATGAGGCTGAGCAACAGCTTTCCACACTAGCTCTTTCTGCCTGCGAGCTATCTGAATACGTTCATATTTTCGCAGCACGGCTGCCGGAGGCCAACTGAAGGGACCACCTAAGCTACTTTTGAAATTTGAGGTGGCAAGATAAGCAAACAGCCCCAGTCTCTGTGCCTCTGTGCGAGCAGTGCCATGGGCAGATGAGGCTGAGCAACAGCTTTCCAGGCTAGCTCTTTCTGCCTGCGAGCTATCTGCAGACGTTCGCATTTTCAGAGCAGGGCTGCTGGAGGCCCCCTGCACGGACACCCTAAGGTACGTTTGAAGTTGGGGTTGGCAAGACAAGTAAGCAGCCCCAGTCTCTGTGCCTCTGTGCGAGCAGTGCCAAGGGCAGATGAGGCTGAGCAACAGCTTTCCAGGCTAGCTCTTTCTGGCTGCGAGCTATCTGCAGACGTTCGCATTTTCAGAGCAGGGCTGCCGGAGGCCTCCTGCTCGGACGCCCAATGCTTTGTTTGAAGTTTGAGGGGGCAAGAGAAGCAAGCAGCCCCAGTCTCTGTGCCTCTGTGCGAGCAGTGCCATGGGCAGATGAGGCTGAGCAACAGCTTTCCAGACTAGCTCTTTCTGCCTGCGAGCTATCTGCAGACGTTCGCATTTTCAGAGCAGGGATGCCGGAGACGCATGGTACGGACAACCTAAGCTACGTTTTAAGTTTGAGTGGTCAAGAGAAGCAAGCAGCCCCAGTCTCTGTGCCTCTGTGCGAGCAGTGCCATGGGCAGATGAGGCTGAGCAAGAGCTTTCCAGGCTAGCTCTTTCTGCCTGTGAGCTATCTGCAGACGTTCGCATTTTCAGAGCAGGGCTGCCGGAGGCCCCCTGCACGGACGCCCAAAGATACGTTTGAAGTTTGAGAGGGCAACACAAGCAAGCAGCTCCAGTCTCTGTGCCTCTGTGCGAGCTGTGCCATGGGCAGATGAGGCTGAGCAACAGCTTTCCAGGCTAGCTCTTTCTGGCTGAGAGCTATCTGCAGACGTTCGCATTTTCAGAGCAGGGCTGCCGGAGGCTCCGTGCTCGGACGCCCAAAGCTACGTTTGAAGTTTGATTTGGCAAGACAAGCAAGCGGCCCCAGTCTCTGTGCCTCTGTGCGAGCAGTGCCATGGGCAGATGAGGCTGAGCAACAGCTTTCCAGACTAGCTCTTTCTGCCTGCGATCTATCTGAATACGTTCATATTTTCGCAGCACGGCTTCCGGAGGCCAACTGAAGGAACCACCTAAGCTACTTTTGAAATTTGAGGGGGCAATACAAGCAAGACCCCCAGTCTCTGTGCCTCTGTGCGAGCAGTGCCATGGGCAGGTGAGGCTGAGCAACAGCTTTCCAGGCTAGCTCTTTCTGCCTGCGAGCTATCTGCAGACGTTCACATTTTGGGAGCAGGGTTTCTTGTGCCCCCTGCACGGACCACGTAAATTACGTTTGAATTTTGGAGGTGGCAAGACAAGCAAGCAGCCCCAGTCTCTGTGCCTCTGTGCGAGCAGTGCCATGGGCAGATGAGGCTGAGCAACAGCTTTCCAGGCTAGCTCTTTATGGCTGCGAGCTATCTGCAGACGTTCGCATTTTCAGAGCAGGGCTGCTGGAGGCCCCCTGCTCGGACTCCCAAAGCTACGTTTGAAGTTTGAGGGGTCAAGACAAGCAAGCAGCCCCAGTCTCTGTGCGTCTGTGCGAGCAGTGCCATGGGCAGATGAGGCTGAGAAACAGCTTTTCAGGCTAGCTCTTTCTGCCTGCGAGCTATCTGCAGACGTTCGCATTTTCGGAGCACGGCTGCCGGATTCTCCATGCACGGAACACCTAAGCTACGTTTAAAGTATGTGGGGGCAGGAGAAGCAAGCAGCCCCAGTCTCTGTGCCTCTGTGCGAGCAGTGCCATGGGCAGATGAGGCTGAGCAACAGCTTTCCAGACTAGCTCTTTATGCCTGCGAGCTATCTGCAGACGTTCGCCTTTTCAGAGCAGGTCTGCCGGAGACGCATGGCACGGACAACCTAAGCTACGTTTGAAGTTTGAGGGGGCAAGATAAGCAAGCAGCCCCAGTCTCTGTGCCTCTGTGTGAGCAGTGCCATGGGCAGATGAGGCTGAGCAACAGCTTTCCAGGCTAGCTCTTTATGCCGGCGAGCTATCTGCAGACGTTCGCCTTTTCAGAGCAGGTCTGCCGGAGACGCATGGCACGGACAACCTAAGCTACGTTTGAAGTATGATTTTTTCAAGAGAAGCAAGCAGCCCCAGTCTCTGTGCCTCTGTGCGAGCAGTGCCATGGGCAGATGAGGCTGAGCAACAGCTTTCCAGGCTAGCTTTTTATGGCTTCGAGCTATCTGCAGACGTTCGCCTTTTCAGAGCAGCGCTGCCGGAGGCCCCCTGCACGGATGCCCAAAGCTACGTTTGAAGCTTGATTTGGCAAGACAAGCAAGCGGCCCCAGTCTCTGTGCCTCTGTGCGAGCAGTGCCATGGGCAGATGAGGCTGAGCAACAGCTTTCCAGACTAGCTCTTTCTGCCTGCGAGCTATCTGAATACGTTCATATTTTCGCAGCACGGCTGCCGGAGGCCAACTGAAGGGACCACCTAAGCTACTTTTGAAATTTGAGGGGGCAATACAAGCAAACAGCCCCAGTCTCTGTGCCTCTGTGCGAGCAGTGCCATGGGCAGATGAGGCTGAGCAACAGCTTTCCAGGCTAGCTCTTTCTGCCTGCGAGCTATCTGCAGACGTTCACATTTTGGGAGCAGGGTTTCTTGTGCCCCCTGCACGGACCACGTAAATAACGTTTGAATTTTGGAGGTGACAAGACAAGCAAGCAGCCCCAGTCTCTGTGCCTCTGTGCGAGCAGTGCCATGGGCAGATGAGGCTGAGCAACAGCTTTCCAGGCTAGCTCTTTATGGCTGCGAGCTATCTGCAGACGTTCGCATTTTCAGAGCAGGGCAGCCGGAGGCCTCCTGCTCGGACGCCCAATGCTATGTTTGAAGTTTGAGGGGGCAAGATAAGCAAGCAGCCCCAGTCTCTGTGCCTCTGTGCGAGCAGTGCCATGGGCAGATGAGGCTGAGCAACAGCTTTCCAGACTAGCTCTTTATGCCTGCGAGCTATCTGCAGACGTTCACCTTTTCAGAGCAGGTCTGCCGGAGACGCATGGCACGGACAACCTAAGCTACGTTTGAAGTTTGAGGGGGCAAGATAAGCAAGCAGCCCCAGTCTCTGTGCCTCTGTGCGAGCAGTGCCATGGGCAGATGAGGATGAGCAACAGCTTTCCAGGCTAGCTCTTTATGCCGGCGAGCTATCTGCAGACGTTCGCCTTTTCAGAGCAGGTCTGCCGGAGACGCATGGCACGGACAACCTAAGCTACGTTTGAAGTTTGAGGGGGCAAGATAAGCAAGCAGCCCCAGTCTCTGTGCCTCTGTGCGAGCAGTGCCATGGGCAGATGAGGCTGAGCAACAGCTTTCCAGGCTAGCTCTTTATGGCTGCGAGCTATCTGCAGACGTTCGCCTTTTCAGAGCGGCGCTGCCGGAGGCCCCCTGCACGGATGCCCAAAGCTACGTTTGAAGCTTGATTTGGCAAGACAAGCAAGCGGCCCCAGTCTCTGTGCCTCTGTGCGAGCAGTGCCATGGGCAGATGAGGCTGAGCAACAGCTTTCCAGACTAGCTCTTTCTGCCTGCGAGCTATCTGAATACGTTCATATTTTCGCAGCACGGCTGCCGGAGGCCAACTGAAGGGACCACCTAAGATACTTTTGAAATTTGAGGGGGCAATACAAGCAAGCAGTCGCAGTCTCTGTGCCTCTGTGCGAGCAGTGCCATGGGCAGATGAGGCTGAGCAACAGCTTTCCAGGCTAGCTCTTTCTGCCTGCGAGCTATCTGCAGACGTTCGCATTTTCAGAGCAGGGCTGCTGGAGGCCCCCTGCATGGACACCCTAAGGTACGTTTGAAGTTGGGGTTGGCAAGACAAGCAAGCAGCCCCAGTCTCTGTGCCTCTGTGCGAGCAGTGCCATGGGCAGATGAGGCTGAGCAACAGCTTTCCAGGCTAGCTCTTTCTGGCTGCGAGCTATCTGCAGACGTTCGCATTTTCAGAGCAGGGCTGCTGGAGGCCTCCTGCTCGGACGCCCAATGCTTTGTTTGAAGTTTGAGGTGGCAAGAGAAGCAAGCAGCCCCAGTCTCTGTGCCTCTGTGCGAGCAGTGCCATGGGCAGATGAGGCTGAGCAACAGCTTTCCAGACTAGCTCTTTATGCCTGCGAGCTATCTGCAGACGTTCGCCTTTACAGAGCAGGGCTGCCGGAGACGCATTGCACGGACAACCTAAGGTACGTTTGAAGTTTGAGGGGGCAAGATAAGCAAGCAGCCCCAGTCTCTGTGCCTCTGTGCGAGCAGTGCCATGGGCAGATGCGGCTGAGCAACAGCTTTCCAGGCTAGCTCTTTCTGCCTGCGAGCTATCTGCAGACGTTCGCATTTTCAGAGCAGGGCTGCCGGAGGCCCCCTGCACGGACGCCCAAAGATACGTTTGAAGATTGAGAGGGCAAGACAAGCAAGCAGCTCCAGTCTCTGTGCCTCTGTGCGAGCTGTGCCATGGGCAGATGAGGCTGAGCAACAGCTTTCCAGGCTAGCTCTTTCTGGCTGAGAGCTATTTGCAGACGTTCACATTTTCAGAGCTGGGCTGCCGGAGGCTCCGTGCTCGGACGCCCAAAGCTAAGTTTGAAGTTTGATTTGGCAAGACAAGCAAGCGGCCCCAGTCTCTGTGCCTCTGTGCGAGCAGTGCCATGGGCAGATGAGGCTGAGCAACAGCTTTCCAGACTAGCTCTTTCTGCCTGCGATCTATCTGAATACGTTCATATTTTCGCAGCACGGCTTCCGGAGGCCAACTGAAGGAACCACCTAAGCTACTTTTGAAATTTGAGGGGGCAATACAAGCAAGAAGCCCCAGTCTCTGTGCCTCTGTGCGAGCAGTGCCATGGGCAGATGAGGCTGAGCAACAGCTTTCCAGGCTAGCTCTTTCTGCCTGCGAGCTATCTGCAGACGTTCACATTTTGGGAGCAGGGTTTCTTGTGCCCCCTGCACGGACCACGTAAATTACGTTTGAATTTTGGAGGTGGCAAGACAAGCAAGCAGCCCCAGTCTCTGTGCCTCTGTGCGAGCAGTGCCATGGGCAGATGAGGCTGAGCAACAGCTTTCCAGGCTAGCTCTTTATGGCTGCGAGCTATCTGCAGACGTTCGCATTTTCAGAGCAGGGCTGCTGGAGGCCCCCTGCTCGGACTCCCAAAGCTACGTTTGAAGTTTGAGGGGTCAAGACAAGCAAGCAGCCCCAGTCTCTGTGCGTCTGTGCGAGCAGTGCCATGGGCAGATGAGGCTGAGAAACAGATTTTCAGGCTAGCTCTTTCTGCCTGCGAGCTATCTGCAGACGTTCGCATTTTCGGAGCACGGCTGCCGGATTCTCCATGCACGGAACACCTAAGCTACGTTTAAAGTATGTGGGGGCAGGAGAAGCAAGCAGCCCCAGTCTCTGTGCCTCTGTGCGAGCAGTGCCATGGGCAGATGAGGCTGAGCAACAGCTTTCCAGACTAGCTCTTTCTGCCTGCGAGCTATCTGCAGACGTTCGCCTTTTCAGAGCAGCGCTGCCGGAGGCCCCCTGCACGGACGCCCAAAGCTACGTTTGAAGTTTGATTTGGCAAGACAAGCAAGCAGCCCCAGTCTCTGTGCCTCTGTGCGAGCAGTGCCATGCGCAGATGAGGCTGAGCAACAGCTTTCCAGGCTAGCTCTTTCTGCCTGCGAGCTATATGCAGACGTTCGCCTTTTCAGAGCAGGTCTGCCGGAGACGCATGGCACGGACAACCTAAGCTACGTTTGAAGTTTGAGGGGGCAAGATAAGCAAGCAGCCCCAGTCTCTGTGCCTCTGTGTGAGCAGTGCCATGGGCAGATGAGGATGAGCAACAGCTTTCCAGGCTAGCTCTTTATGCCGGCGAGCTATCTGCAGACGTTCGCCTTTTCAGAGCAGGTCTGCCGGAGACGCATGGCACGGACAACCTAAGCTACGTTTGAAGTATGATTTTTTCAAGAGAAGCAAGCAGCCCCAGTCTCTGTGCCTCTGTGCGAGCAGTGCCATGGGCAGATGAGGCTGAGCAACAGCTTTCCAGGCTAGCTTTTTATGGCTTCGAGCTATCTG
This sequence comes from Opisthocomus hoazin, assembly GCF_030867145.1. Taxonomy (NCBI): domain Eukaryota; kingdom Metazoa; phylum Chordata; class Aves; order Opisthocomiformes; family Opisthocomidae; genus Opisthocomus; species Opisthocomus hoazin. The sequence continues at coordinate 8,868,481 of NC_134429.1, forward strand.
CAGACGTTCGCCTTTTCAGAGCAGCGCTGCCGGAGGCCCCCTGCACGGATGCCCAAAGCTACGTTTGAAGCTTGATTTGGCAAGACAAGCAAGCGGCCCCAGTCTCTGTGCCTCTGTGCGAGCAGTGCCATGGGCAGATGAGGCTGAGCAACAGCTTTCCAGGCTAGCTCTTTCTGCCTGCGAGCTATCTCAATACGTTCATATTTTCGCAGCACGGCTGCCGGAGGCCAACTGAAGGGACCACCTAAGCTACTTTTGAAATTTGAGGGGGCAATACAAGCAAACAGCCCCAGTCTCTGTGCCTCTGTGCGAGCAGTGCCATGGGCAGATGAGGCTGAGCAACAGCTTTCCAGGCTAGCTCTTTCTGCCTGCGAGCTATCTGCAGACGTTCACATTTTGGGAGCAGGGTTTCTTGTGCCCCCTGCACGGACCACGTAAATTACGTTTGAATTTTGGAGGTGGCAAGACAAGCAAGCAGCCCCAGTCTCTGTGCCTCTGTGCGAGCAGTGCCATGGGCAGATGAGGCTGAGCAACAGCTTTCCAGGCTAGCTCTTTCTGCCTGCGAGCTATCTCAATACGTTCATATTTTCGCAGCACGGCTGCCGGAGGCCAACTGAAGGGACCACCTAAGCTACTTTTGAAATTTGAGGGGGCAATACAAGCAAACAGCCCCAGTCTCTGTGCCTCTGTGCGAGCAGTGCCATGGGCAGATGAGGCTGAGCAACAGCTTTCCAGGCTAGCTCTTTCTGCCTGCGAGCTATCTGCAGACGTTCACATTTTGGGAGCAGGGTTTCTTGTGCCCCCTGCACGGACCACGTAAATTACGTTTGAATTTTGGAGGTGGCAAGACAAGCAAGCAGCCCCAGTCTCTGTGCCTCTGTGCGAGCAGTGCCATGGGCAGATGAGGCTGAGCAACAGCTTTCCAGGCTAGCTCTTTATGGCTGCGAGCTATCTGCAGACGTTCGCATTTTCAGAGCAGGGCAGCCGGAGGCCTCCTGCTCGGACGCCCAATGCTATGTTTGAAGTTTGAGGGGGCAAGATAAGCAAGCAGCCCCAGTCTCTGTGCCTCTGTGCGAGCAGTGCCATGGGCAGATGAGGCTGAGAAACAGCTTTTCAGGCTAGCTCTTTCTGCCTGTGAGCTATCTGCAGACGTTCGCATTTTCGGAGCACGGCTGCCGGATTCTCCATGCACGGAACACCTAAGCTACGTTTAAAGTATGTGGGGGCAGGAGAAGCAAGCAGCCCCAGTCTCTGTGCCTCTGTGCGAGCAGTGCCATGGGCAGATGAGGCTGAGCAACAGCTTTCCAGACTAGCTATTTATGCCTGCGAGCTATCTGCAGACGTTCACCTTTTCAGAGCAGCGCTGCCGGAGGCCCCCTGCACGGACGCCCAAAGCTACGTTTGAAGTTTGATTTGGCAAGACAAGTAAGCAGCCGAAGTCTCTGTGCCTCTGTGCGAGCAGTGCCATGCGCAGATGAGGCTGAGCAACAGCTTTCCAGGCTAGCTCTTTCTGCCTGCGAGCTATATGCAGACGTTCGCCTTTTCAGAGCAGGTCTGCCGGAGACGCATGGCACGGACAACCTAAGCTACGTTTGAAGTTTGAGGGGGCAAGATAAGCAAGCAGCCCCAGTCTCTGTGCCTCTGTGCGAGCAGTGCCATGGGCAGATGAGGATGAGCAACAGCTTTCCAGGCTAGCTCTTTATGCCGGCGAGCTATCTGCAGACGTTCGCCTTTTCAGAGCAGGTCTGCCGGAGACGCATGGCACGGACAACCTAAGCTACGTTTGAAGAATGATTTTTTCAAGAGAAGCAAGCAGCCCCAGTCTCTGTGCCTCTGTGCGAGCAGTGCCATGGGCAGATGAGGCTGAGCAACAGCTTTCCAGGCTAGCTCTTTATGGCTGCGAGCTATCTGCAGACGTTCGCCTTTTCAGAGCGGCGCTGCCGGAGGCCCCCTGCACGGATGCCCAAAGCTACGTTTGAAGCTTGATTTGGCAAGACAAGCAAGCGGCCCCAGTCTCTGTGCCTCTGTGCGAGCAGTGCCATGGGCAGATGAGGCTGAGCAACAGCTTTCCAGACTAGCTCTTTCTGCATGCGAGCTATCTGAATACGTTCATATTTTCGCAGCACGGCTGCCGGAGGCCAACTGAAGGGATCACCTAAGCTACTTTTGAAATTTGAGGGGGCAATACAAGCAAACAGCCCCAGTCTCTGTGCCTCTGTGCGAGCAGTGCCATGGGCAGATGAGGCTGAGCAACAGCTTTCCAGGCTAGCTCTTTCTGCCTGCGAGCTATCTGCAGACGTTCGCATTTTCAGAGCAGGGCTGCTGGAGGCCCCCTGCATGGACACCCTAAGGTACGTTTGAAGTTGGGGTTGGCAAGACAAGCAAGCAGCCCCAGTCTCTGTGCCTCTGTGCGAGCAGTGCCATGGGCAGATGAGGCTGAGCAACAGCTTTCCAGGCTAGCTCTTTCTGGCTGCGAGCTATCTGCAGACGTTCGCATTTTCAGAGCAGGGCTGCTGGAGGCCTCCTGCTCGGACGCCCAATGCTTTGTTTGAAGTTTGAGGTGGCAAGAGAAGCAAGCAGCCCCAGTCTCTGTGCCTCTGTGCGAGCAGTGCCATGGGCAGATGAGGCTGAGCAAGAGCTTTCCAGGCTAGCTCTTTCTGCCTGCGAGCTATCTGCAGACGTTCGCATTTTCAGAGCAGGGCTGCCGGAGGCCCCCTGCACGGACGCCCAAAGATACGTTTGAAGATTGAGAGGGCAAGACAAGCAAGCAGCTCCAGTCTCTGTGCCTCTGTGCGAGCTGTGCCATGGGCAGATGAGGCTGAGCAACAGCTTTCCAGGCTAGCTCTTTCTGGCTGAGAGCTATTTGCAGACGTTCACATTTTCAGAGCAGAGCTGCCGGAGGCTCCGTGCTCGGACGCCCAAAGCTACGTTTGAAGTTTGATTTGGCAAGACAAGCAAGCGGCCCCAGTCTCTGTGCCTCTGTGCGAGCAGTGCCATGGGCAGATGAGGCTGAGCAACAGCTTTCCAGACTAGCTCTTTCTGCCTGCGATCTATCTGAATATGTTCATATTTTCGCAGCACGACTTCCGGAGGCCAACTGAAGGAACCACCTAAGCTACTTTTGAAATTTGAGGGGGCAATACAAGCAAGAAGCCCCAGTCTCTGTGCCTCTGTGCGAGCAGTGCCATGGGCAGAAGAGGCTGAGCAACAGCTTTCCAGGCTAGCTCTTTCTGCCTGCGAGCTATCTGCAGACATTCACATTTTGGGAGCAGGGTTTCTTGTGCCCCCTGCACGGACCACGTAAATTACGTTTGAATTTTGGAGGTGGCAAGACAAGCAAGCAGCCCCAGTCTCTGTGCCTCTGTGCGAGCAGTGCCATGGGCAGATGAGGCTGAGCAACAGCTTTCCAGGCTAGCTCTTTATGGCTGCGAGCTATCTGCAGACGTTCGCATTTTCAGAGCAGGGCTGCTGGAGGCCCCCTGCTCGGACTCCCAAAGCTACGTTTGAAGTTTGAGGGGTCAAGACAAGCAAGCAGCCCCAGTCTCTGTGCGTCTGTGCGAGCAGTGCCATGGGCAGATGAGGCTGAGAAACAGCTTTTCAGGCTAGCTCTTTCTGCCTGCGAGCTATCTGCAGACGTTCGCATTTTCGGAGCACGGCTGCCGGATTCTCCATGCACGGAACACCTAAGCTACGTTTAAAGTATGTGGGGGCAGGAGAAGCAAGCAGCCCCAGTCTCTGTGCCTCTGTGCGAGCAGTGCCATGGGCAGATGAGGCTGAGCAACAGCTTTCCAGACTAGCTCTTTATGCCTGCGAGCTATCTGCAGACGTTCGCCTTTTCAGAGCAGCGCTGCCGGAGGCCCCCTGCACGGACGCCCAAAGCTACGTTTGAAGTTTGATTTGGCAAGACAAGCAAGCAGCCCCAGTCTCTGTGCCTCTGTGCGAGCAGTGCCATGCGCAGATGAGGCTGAGCAACAGCTTTCCAGGCTAGCTCTTTCTGCCTGCGAGCTATATGCAGACGTTCGCCTTTTCAGAGCAGGTCTGCCGGAGACGCATGGCACGGACAACCTAAGCTACGTTTGAAGTTTGAGGGGGCAAGATAAGCAAGCGGCCCCAGTCTCTGTGCCTCTGTGTGAGCAGTGCCATGGGCAGATGAGGATGAGCAACAGCTTTCCAGGCTAGCTCTTTATGCCGGCGAGCTATCTGCAGACGTTCGCCTTTTCAGAGCAGGTCTGCCGGAGACGCATGGCACGGACAACCTAAGCTACGTTTGAAGTATGATTTTTTCAAGAGAAGCAAGCAGCCCCAGTCTCTGTGCCTCTGTGCGAGCAGTGCCATGGGCAGATGAGGCTGAGCAACAGCTTTCCAGGCTAGCTCTTTCTGCCTGCGAGCTATCTCAATACGTTCATATTTTCGCAGCACGGCTGCCGGAGGCCAACTGAAGGGACCACCTAAGCTACTTTTGAAATTTGAGGGGGCAATACAAGCAAACAGCCCCAGTCTCTGTGCCTCTGTGCGAGCAGTGCCATGGGCAGATGAGGCTGAGCAACAGCTTTCCAGGCTAGCTCTTTCTGCCTGCGAGCTATCTGCAGACGTTCACATTTTGGGAGCAGGGTTTCTTGTGCCCCCTGCACGGACCACGTAAATTACGTTTGAATTTTGGAGGTGGCAAGACAAGCAATCAGCCCCAGTCTCTGTGCCTCTGTGCGAGCAGTGCCATGGGCAGATGAGGCTGAGCAACAGCTTTCCAGGCTAGCTCTTTATGGCTGCGAGCTATCTGCAGACGTTCGCATTTTCAGAGCAGGGCAGCCGGAGGCCTCCTGCTCGGACGCCCAATGCTATGTTTGAAGTTTGAGGGGGCAAGATAAGCAAGCAGCCCCAGTCTCTGTGCCTCTGTGCGAGCAGTGCCATGGGCAGATGAGGCTGAGCAACAGCTTTCCAGGCTAGCTCTTTATGGCTGCGAGCTATCTGCAGACGTTCGCATTTTCAGAGCAGGGCTGCTGGAGGCCCCCTGCTCGGACTCCCAAAGCTACGTTTGAAGTTTGAGGGGTCAAGACAAGCAAGCAGCCCCAGTCTCTGTGCCTCTGTGCGAGCAGTGCCATGGGCAGATGAGGCTGAGAAACAGCTTTTCAGGCTAGCTCTTTCTGCCTGCGAGCTATCTGCAGACGTTCGCCTTTTCAGAGCAGCGCTGCCGGAGGACCCCTGCACGGACGCCCAAAGCTACGTTTGAAGTTTGATTTGGCAAGACAAGCAAGCAGCCCCAGTCTCTGTGCCTCTGTGCGAGCAGTGCCATGCGCAGATGAGGCTGAGCAACAGCTTTCCAGGCTAGCTCTTTCTGCCTGCGAGCCATATGCAGACGTTCGCCTTTTCAGAGCAGGTCTGCCGGAGACGCATGGCACGGACAACCTAAGCTACGTTTGAAGTATGATTTTTTCAAGAGAAGCAAGCAGCCCCAGTCTCTGTGCCTCTGTGCGAGCAGTGCCATGGGCAGATGAGGCTGAGCAACAGCTTTCCAGGCTAGCTCTTTATGGCTGCGAGCTATCTGCAGACGTTCGCCTTTTCAGAGCAGCGCTGCCAGAGGCCCCCTGCACGGATGCCCAAAGCTACGTTTGAAGCTTGATTTGGCAAGACAAGCAAGCGGCCCCAGTCTCTGTGCCTCTGTGCGAGCAGTGCCATGGGCAGATGAGGCTGAGCAACAGCTTTCCAGACTAGCTCTTTCTGCCTGCGAGCTATCTGAATACGTTCATATTTTCGCAGCACGGCTGCCGGAGGCCAACTGAAGGGACCACCTAAGCTACTTTTGAAATTTGAGGGGGCAATACAAGCAAACAGCCCCAGTCTCTGTGCCTCTGTGCGAGCAGTGCCATGGGCAGATGAGGCTGAGCAACAGCTTTCCAGGCTAGCTCTTTCTGCCTGCGAGCTATCTGCAGACGTTCGCATTTTCAGAGCAGGGCTGCCGGAGGCCCCCTGCACGGACGCCCAAAGATACGTTTGAAGTTTGAGAGGGCAAGACAAGCAAGCAGCTCCAGTCTCTGTGCCTCTGTGCGAGCAGTGCCATGGGCAGATGAGGCTGACCAACAGCTTTCCAGGCTAGCTCTTTCTGGCTGAGAGCTATTTGCAGACGTTCACATTTTCAGAGCAGGGCTGCCGGAGGCTCCGTGCTCGGACGCCCAAAGCTACGTTTGAAGTTTGATTTGGCAAGACAAGCAAGCGGCCCCAGTCTCTGTTCCTCTGTGCGAGAAGTGCCATGGGCAGATGAGGCTGAGCAACAGCTTTCCAGGCTAGCTCTTTCTGCCTGCGAGCTATCTGAATACGTTCATATTTTCGCAGCACGGCTTCCGGAGGCCCCCTGAAGGAACCACCTAAGCTACTTTTGAAATTTGAGGGGGCAATACAAGCAAGAAGCCCCAGTCTCTGTGCCTCTGTGCGAGCAGTGCCATGGGCAGATGAGGCTGAGCAACAGCTTTCCAGGCTAGCTCTTTCTGCCTGCGAGCTATCTGCAGACGTTCGCATTTTCAGAGCAGGGCTGCTGGAGGCCCCCTGCACGGACACCCTAAGGTACGTTTGAAGTTGGGGTTGGCAAGACAAGCAAGCAGCCCCCGTCTCTGTGCCTCTGTGCGAGCAGTGCCATGGGCAGATGAGGCTGAGCAACAGCTTTCCAGGCTAGCTCTTTCTGGCTGCGAGCTATCTGTAGACGTTCGCATTTTCAGAGCAGGGCTGCTGGAGGCCTCCTGCTCGGACGCCCAATGCTTTGTTTGAAGTTTGAGGGGGCAAGACAAGCAAGCAGCCCCAGTCTCTGTGCCTCTGTGTGAGCAGTGCCATGGGCAGATGAGGCTGAGCAACAGCTTTCCAGACTAGCTCTTTCTGCCTGCGAGCTATCTGCAGACGTTCGCCTTTACAGAGCAGGGCTGCCGGAGACGCATGGCACGGACAACCTAAGGTACGTTTGAAGTTTGAGGGGGCAAGAGAAGCAAGCAGCCCCAGTCTCTGTGCCTCTGTGCGAGCAGTGCCATGGGCAGATGAGGCTGAGCAAGAGCTTTCCAGGCTAGCTCCTTCTGCCTGCGAGCTATCTGCAGACGTTCGCATTTTCATAGCAGGGCTGCCGGAGGCCCCCTGCACGGACGCCCAAAGATACGTTTGAAGTTTGAGAGGGCAAGACAAGCAAGCAGCTCCAGTCTCTGTGCCTCTGTGCGAGCTGTGCCATGGGCAGATGAGGCTGAGCAACAGCTTTCCAGGCTAGCTCTTTCTGGCTGAGAGCTATCTGCAGACGTTCGCATTTTCAGAGCAGGGCTGCCGGAGGCTCCGTGCTCGGACGCCCAATGCTACGTTTGAAGTTTGATTTGGCAAGACAAGCAAGCGGCCCCAGTCTCTGTGCCTCTGTGCGAGCAGTGCCATGGGCAGATGAGGCTGAGCAACAGCTTTCCAGACTAGCTCTTTCTGCCTGCGATCTATCTGAGTACGTTCATATTTTCGCAGCACGGCTTCCGGAGGCCCCCTGAAGGAACCACCTAAGCTACTTTTGAAATTTGAGGGGGCAATACAAGCAAGAAGCCCCAGTCTCTGTGCCTCTGTTCGAGCAGTGCCATGGGCAGATGAGGCTGAGCAACAGCTTTCCAGGCTAGCTCTTTCTGCCTGCGAGCTATCTGCAGACGTTCGAAATTTGGGAGCAGGGTTTCTTGTGCCCCCTGCACGGACCACGTAAATTACGTTTGAATTTTGGAGGTGGCAAGACAAGCAAGCAGCCGCAGTCTCTGTGCCTCTGTGTGAGCAGTGCCATGGGCAGATGAGGCTGAGCAACAGCTTTCCAGGCTAGCTCTTTCTGCCTGCGAGCTATCTGCAGACGTTCGCCTTTTCAGAGCAGGGCTGCTGGAGGTCGCCTGTACGGACACCCTAAGGTACGTTTGAATTTGGGGTTGGCAAGACAAGCAAGCAGCCCCAGTCTCTGTGCCTCTGTGCGAGCAGTGCCAAGGGCAGATGAGGCTGAGCAACAGCTTTCCAGGCTAGCTCTTTCTGCCTGCGAGCTATCTGCAGACGTTCGCATTTTCAGAGCAGGGCTGCTGGAGGCCCCCTGCACGGACACCCTAAGGTACGTTTGAAGTTGGGGTTGGCAAGACAAGCAAGCAGCCCCCGTCTCTGTGCCTCTGTGCGAGCAGTGCCATGGGCAGATGAGGCTGAGCAACAGCTTTCCAGACTAGCTCTTTCTGCCTGCGAGCTATCTGCAGACGTTCGCCTTTACAGAGCAGGGCTGCCGGAGACGCATGGCACGGACAACCTAAGGTACGTTTGAAGTTTGAGGGGGCAAGAGAAGCAAGCAGCCCCAGTCTCTGTGCCTCTGTGCGAGCAGTGCCATGGGCAGATGAGGCTGAGCAAGAGCTTTCCAGGCTAGCTCTTTATGGCTGCGAGCTATCTGCAGACGTTCGCATTTTCAGAGCAGGGCTGCCGGAGGCCCCCTGCACGGACGCCCAAAGATACTTTTGAAGTTTGATTTGGCAAGACAAGCAAGCAGCTCCAGTCTCTGTGCCTCTGTGCGAGCTGTGCCATGGGCAGATGAGGCTGAGCAAGAGCTTTCCAGGCTAGCTCTTTCTGGCTGAGAGCTATCTGCAGACGTTCGCATTTTCAGAGCAGGGCTGCCGGAGGCTCCGTGCTCGGACGCCCAAAGCTACGTTTGAAGTTTGATTTGGCAAGACAAGCAAGCGGCCCCAGTCTCTGTGCCTCTGTGCGAGCAGTGCCATGGGCAGATGAGGCTGAGCAACAGCTTTCCAGACTAGCTCTTTCTGCCTGCGATCTATCTGAATACGTTCATATTTTCGCAGCACGGCTTCCGGAGGCCCCCTGAAGGAACCACCTAAGCTACTTCTGAAATTTGAGGGGGCAATACAAGCAAGAAGCCCCAGTCTCTGTGCCTCTGTTCGAGCAGTGCCATGGGCAGATGAGGCTGAGCAACAGCTTTCCAGGCTAGCTCTTTCTGCCTGCGAGCTATCTGCAGACGTTCACATTTTGGGAGCAGGGTTTCTTGTGCCCTCTGCACGGACCACGTAAATTACGTTTGAATTTTGGAGGTGGCAAGACAAGCAAGCAGCCGCAGTCTCTGTGCCTCTGTGCGAGCAGTGCCATGGGCAGATGAGGCTGAGCAACAGCTTTCCAGGCTAGCTCTTTCTGCCTGCGAGCTATCTGCAGACGTTCGCCTTTTCAGAGCAGGGCTGCTGGAGGCCGCCTGTACGGACACCCTAAGGTACGTTTGAATTTGGGGTTGGCAAGACAAGCAAGCAGCCCCAGTCTCTGTGCCTCTGTGCGAGCAGTGCCAAGGGCAGATGAGGCTGAGCAACAGCTTTCCAGGCTAGCTCTTTCTGCCTGCGAGCTTTCTGCAGACGTTCGCATTTTCATAGCAGGGCAGCCGGAGGCCTCCTGCTCGGACGCCCAATGCTATGTTTGAAGTTTGAGGGGGAAAGACAAGCAAGCAGCCCCAGTCTCTGTGCCTCTGTGCGAGCAGTGCCATGGGCAGATGAGGCTGAGCAACAGCTTTCCAGGCTAGCTCTTTATGGCTGCGAGCTATCTGCAGACGTTCGCATTTTCAGAGCAGGGCTGCTGGAGGCCCCCTGCTCGGACTTCCAAAGCTACGTTTGAAGTTTGAGGGGGCAAGACAAGCAAGCAGCCCCAGTCTTTGTGCGTCTCTGCGAACGGTGCCATGGGCAGATGAGGCTGAGCAACAGCTTTTCAGGCTAGCTCTTTCTGCCTGTGAGCTATCTGCAGACGTTCGCATTTTCGGAGCACGGCTGCCGGATTCTGCCTGCACAGAACACCTAAGCTACGTTTAAAGTATGTGGGAGCAGGAGAAGCAAGCAGCCCCAGTCTCTGTGCCTCTGTGCGAGCAGTGCCATGGGCAGATGAGGCTGAGCAACAGCTTTCCAGACTAGCTCTTTATGCCTGCGAGCTATCTGCAGACGTTCGCCTTTTCAGAGCAGCGCTGCCGGAGGCCCCCTGCACGGACGCCCAAAGCTACGTTTGAAGTTTGATTTGGCAAGACAAGCAAGCAGCCCCAGTCTCTGTGCCTCTGTGCGAGCAGTGCCATGGGTAGATGAGGCTGGGCAACAGCTTTCCAGGCTAGCTCTTTCTGGCTGCGAGCTTTCTGCAGACGTTCGCATTTTCAGAGCAGGGCAGCCGGAGGCCTCCTGCTCGGACGCCCAATGCTATGTTTGAAGTTTGAGGGGGAAAGAGAAGCAAGCGGCCCCAGTCTCTGTGCCTCTGTGCGAGCAGTGCCATGGGCAGATGAGGCTGAGCAACAGCTTTTCAGGCTAGCTCTTTCTGCCTGCGAGCTATCTGCAGACGTTCGCATTTTCGGAGCACGGCTGCCGGATTCTCCCTGCACGGAACACCTAAGCTACGTTTAAAGTATGTGGGGGCAGGAGAAGCAAGCAGCCCCAGTCTCTGTGCCTCTGTGCGAGCAGTGCCATGGGCAGATGAGGCTGAGCAACAGCTTTCCACACTAGCTCTTTATGCCTGCGAGCTATCTGCAGACGTTCGCCTTTTCAGAGCAGCGCTGCCGGAGGCCCCCTGCACGGACGCCCAAAGCTACGTTTGAAGTTTGATTTGACAAGACAAGCAAGCAGCCCCAGTCTCTGTGCCTCTGTGCGAGCAGTGCCATGGGCAGATGAGGCTGGGCAACAGCTTTACAGGCTAGCTCTTTCTGCCTGCGAGCTATCTGAATACGTTCATATTTTCGCAGCACGGCTGCCGGAGGCCCCCTGAAGGAACCACCTAAGCTACTTTTGAAATTTGAGGGGGCAATACAAGCAAGCAGCCCCAGTCTCTGTGCGTCTGTGCGAGCAGTGCCATGGGCAGATGAGGCTGAGCAACAGCTTTCCAGGCTAGCTCTTTCTGCCTGCGAGCTATCTGCAGACGTTCGCATTTTCAGAGCAGGGCTGCCGGAGGCCCCCTGCACGGACGCCCAAAGATACGTTTGAAGTTTGAGAGGGCAAGACAAGCAAGCAGCCCCAGTCTCTGTGCCTCTGTGCGAGCTGTGCCATGGGCAGATGAGGCTGAGCAACACCTTTCCAGGCTAGCTCTTTCTGGCTGAGAGCTATCTGCAGACGTTCGCATTTTCAGAGCAGGGCTGCTGGAGGCTCCGTGCTCGGACGCCCAAAGCTACGTTTGAAGTTTGATTTGGCAAGACAAGGAAGCGGCCCCAGTCTCTGTGCCTCTGTGCGAGCAGTGCCATGGGCAGATGAGGCTGAGCAACAGCTTTCCAGACTAGCTCTTTCTGCCTGCGATCTATCTGAATACGTTCATATTTTCGCAGCACGGCTTCCGGAGGCCCCCTGAAGGAACCACCTAAGCTACTTTTGAAATTTGAGGGGGCAATACAAGCAAGAAGCCCCAGTCTCTGTGCCTCTGTGCGAGCAGTGCCATGGGCAGATGAGGCTGAGCAACAGCTTTCCAGGCTAGCTCTTTGTGGCTGCCACCTATCTGCAGACGTTCGCATTTTGGGAGCAGGGTTTCTTGTGCCCCCTGCACGGACCACGTAAATTACGTTTGAATTTTGGAGGTGGCAAGACAAGCAAGCAGCCGCAGTCTCTGTGCCTCTGTGCGAGCAGTGCCATGGGCAGATGAGGCTGAGCAACCGCTTTCCAGGCTAGCTCTTTCTGCCTGCGAGCTATCTGCAGACGTTCTCATTTTCAGAGCAGGGCTGCTGGAGGCCGCCTGCACGGACACCCTAAGGTACGTTTGAATTTGGGGTTGGCAAGACAAGCAAGCAGCCCCAGTCTCTGTGCCTCTGTGCGAGCAGTGTCAAGGGCAGATGAGGCTGAGCAACAGCTTTCCAGGCTAGCTCTTTCTGGCTGCGAGCTTTCTGCAGACGTTCGCATTTTCAGAGCAGGGCAGCCGGAGGCCTCCTGCTCGGACGCCCAATGCTATGTTTGAAGTTTGAGGGGGCAAGAGAAGCAAGCAGCCCCAGTCTCTGTGCCTCTGTGCGAGCAGTGCCATGGGCAGATGAGGCTGAGCAACAGCTTTCCAGGCTAGCTCTTTCTGCCTGCGAGCTATCTGCAGACGTTCGCATTTTCAGAGCAGGGCTGCTGGAGGCCCCCTGCTCGGACTCCCAAAGCTACGTTTGAAGTTTGAGGGGGCAAGATAAGCAAGCAGCCCCAGTCTCTGTGCGTCTGTGCGAGCAGTGCCATGGGCAGATGAGGCTGAGCAACAGCTTTCCAGACTAGCTCTTTATGCCTGCGAGCTATCTGCAGACGTTCGCCTTTTCAGAGCAGCGCTGCCGGAGGCCCCCTGCACGGACGCCCAAAGCTACGTTTGAAGTTTGATTTGGCAAGACAAGCAAGCAGCCCCAGTCTCTGTGCCTCTGTGCGAGCAGTGCCATGGGCAGATGAGGCTGGGCAACAGCTTTACAGGCTAGCTCTTTCTGCCTGCGAGCTATCTGCAGACGTTCGCATTTTCAGAGCAGGGCTGCCGGAGGCTTTGTGCTCGCACGCCCAAAGCTACGTTTGAAGTCTGATTTGGCAAGACAAGCAAGCGGCCCCAGTCTCTGTGCCTCTGTGCGAGCAGTGCCATGCGCAGATGAGGCTGAGCAACAGCTTTCCAGACTATCTCTTTCTGCCTGCGAGCTATCTGAATACGTTCATATTTTCGCAGCACGGCTGCCGGAGGACCCCTGAAGGAACCACCTAAGCTACTTTTGAAATTTGAGGGGGCAAGACAAGCAAGCAGCCCCAGTCTCTGTGCCTCTGTGCGAGCAGTGCCATGGGCAGATGAGGCTGGGCAACAGCTTTCCAGGCTAGCTCTTTCTGCCTGCGAGCTATCTGCAGACGTTCGCATTTTCAGAGCAGGGCTGCCGGAGGCTCCGTGCTCGGACGCCCAAAGCTACGTTTGAAGTCTGATTTGGCAAGACAAGCAAGCGGCCCCAGTCTCTGTGCCTCTGTGCGAGCAGTGCCATGCGCAGATGAGGCTGAGCAACAGCTTTCCAGACTATCTCTTTCTGCCTGCGAGCTATCTGAATACGTTCATATTTTCGCAGCACGGCTGCCGGAGGACCCCTGAAGGAACCACCTAAGCTACTTTTGAAATTTGAGGGGGCAAGACAAGCAAGCAGCCCCAGTCTCTGTGCCTCTGTGCGAGCAGTGCCATGGGCAGATGAGGCTGAGCAACAGCTTTCCAGACTAGCTCTTTCTGCGTGCGATCTATCTGAATACGTTCATATTTTCGCAGCACGGCTTCCGGAGGCCCCCTGAAGGAACCACCTAAGCTACTTTTGAAATTTGAGGGGGCAATACAAGCAAGAAGCCCCAGTCTCTGTGCCTCTGTGCGAGCAGTGCCATGGGCAGATGAGGCTGAGCAACAACTTTCCAGGCTAGCTCTTTCTGCCTGCGAGCTATCTGCAGACGTTCGCATTTTGGGAGCAGGGTTTCTTGTGCCCCCTGCACGGACCACGTAAATTACGTTTGAATTTTGGAGGTGGCAAGACAAGCAAGCAGCCGCAGTCTCTGTGCCTCTGTGCGAGCAGTGCCATGGGCAGATGAGGCTGAGCAACAGCTTTCCAGGCTAGCTCTTTCTGCCTGCGAGCTATCTGCAGACGTTCGCATTTTCAGAGCAGGGCTGCTGGAGGCCGCCTGCACGTACACCCTAAGGTACGTTTGAATTTGGGGTTGGCAAGACAAGCAAGCAGCCCCAGTCTCTGTGCCTCTGTGCGAGCAGTGCCAAGGGCAGATGAGGCTGAGCAACAGCTTTCCAGGCTAGCTCTTTCTGGCTGCGAGCTTTCTGCAGACGTTCGCATTTTCAGACCAGGGCAGCCGGAGGCCTCCTGCTCGGACGCCCAATGCTATGTTTGAAGTTTGAGGGGGCAAGAGAAGCAAGCAGCCCCAGTCTCTGTGCCTCTGTGCGAGCAGTGCCATGGACAGATGAGGCTGAGCAACAGCTTTCCAGGCTAGCTCTTTATGGCTGCGAGCTATCTGCAGACGTTCGCATTTTCAGAGCAGGGCTGCCGGAGGCCCGCTGCTCGGACTCCCAAAGCTACGTTTGAAGTTTGAGGGGGCAAGACAAGCAAGCAGTCCCAGTCTCTGTGCGTCTGTGCGAGTAGTGCCATGGGCAGATGAGGCTGAGCAACAGCTTTTCAGGCTAGCTCTTTCTGCCTGCGAGCTATCTGAATACGTTCATATTTTCGCAGCACGGCTGCCGGAGGCCCCCTGAAGGGACCACCTAAGCTACTTTTGAAATTTGAGGGGGCAATACAAGGAAGCAGCCCCAGTCTCTGTGCCTCTGTGCGAGCAGTGCCATGGGCAGGTGAGGCTGAGCAACAGCTTTCCAGGCTAGCTCTTTCTGGCTGCGAGCTATCTGCAGACGTTCGCATTTTCAGAGCAGGGCTGCCGGAAACGGCTGGCACGGACAACCTAAGCTACGTTTGAAGTTTGAGGGTGCAAGAGAAGCAATCAGCCCCAGTCTCTGTGCCTCTGTGCGAGCAGTGCCATGGGCAGATGAGGCTGAGCAACAGCTTTCCAGGCTAGCTCTTTCTGCCTGCGAGCTATCTGCAGACGTTCGCATTTTCAGAGCAGGGCTGCTGGAGGCCCCCTGCACGGACACCCTAAGGTACGTTTGAAGTTGGGGTTGGCAAGACAAGCAAGCAGCCCCAGTGTCTGTGCCTCTGTGCGAGCAGTGCCAAGGGCAGATGAGGCTGAGCAACAGCTTTCCAGGCTACCTCTTTCTGGCTGCGAGCTATCTGCAGACTTTAGCATTTTCAGAGCAGGGCTGCTGGAGGCCCCCTGCTCGGACTCCCAAAGCTACGTTTGAAGTTTGAGGGGGCAAGACAAGCAAGCAGCCCCAGTCTCTGTGCGTCTGTGCGAGCAGTGCCATGGGCAGATGAGGCTGAGCAACAGCTTTTCAGGCTAGCTCTTTCTGCCTGCGAGCTATCTGAATACGTTCATATTTTCGCAGCACGGCTGCCGGAGGCCCCCTGAAGGGACCACCTAATCTACTTTTGAAATTTGAGGGGGCAATACAAGGAAGCAGCCCCAGTCTCTGTGCCTCTGTGCGAGCAGTGCCATGGGCAGGTGAGGCTGAGCAACAGCTTTCCAGGCTACCTCTTTCTGCCAGCGAGCTATCTGCAGACGTTCGCATTTTCAGAGCAGGGCTGCCAGAAACGGCTGGCACGGACAACCTAAGCTACGTTTGAAGTTTGAGGGTGCAAGAGAAGCAATCAGCCCCAGTCTCTGTGCCTCTGTGCGAGCAGTGCCATGGGCAGATGAGGCTGAGCAACAGCTTTGCAGGCTAGCTCTTTCTGCCTGCGAGCTATCTGCAGATGTTCGCATTTTCAGAGCAGGGCTGCTGGAGGCCCCCTGCACGGACACCCTAAGGTACGTTTGAAGTTGGGGTTGGCAAGACAAGCAAGCAGCCCCAGTCTCTGTGCCTCTGTGCGAGCAGTGCCATGGGCAGATGAGGCTGAGCAACAGCTTTCCAGGCTAGCTTTTTGTGCCTGCGTGCTATATGCATACGTCCATATTTTCGCGGATCAGCTGCTGGAGACCCCCTGCACGGAACACCTAAATACGTTTGACGTTTGAGGGGCCAATACAAGCAAGCAGCCCCAGTCTCTGTGCCTCTGTGCGAGCAGTGCCATGGGCAGATGAGGCTGAGCAACAGCTTTCCAGGCTAGCTATATCTGCCTGCGAGCTATCTGCAGACGTTCGCAGTTTCAGAGCAGGTCTGCCGGAAGCCCCCTGCACGGATGCCCAAAGCTACGCTTGAAGTTTGAGGGGGCAAGAGAAGCAAGCAGCCCCAATCTCTGTGCCTCTGTGCGAGCAGTGCCCTGGGCAGATGAGGCTGAGCAACAGCTTTCCAGGCTAGCTCTTTCTGCCTGCGAGCTATCTGCAGACGTTCGCAGTTTCAGAGCAGGGCTGCCGAAGGCCCCCTGCTCGGACGCCCAAAGCTACGTTTGAAGTTTGATTTGGCAAGACAAGCAAGCGGCCCCAGTCTCTGTGCCTCTGTGCGAGCAGTGCCATGGGCAGATGAGTCTGAGCAACAGCTTTCCAGAATAGCTCTTTCTGCCTGCGAGCTATCTGAATACGTTCATATTTTCTCAGCACGGCTGCCGGAGGCCCCCTGAAGGGACCACCTAAGCTACTTTTGAAATTTGAGGCGGCAATACAAGCAAACAACTACAGTCTCTGTGCCTCTGTGCGAGCAGTGCCATGGGCAGATGAGGCTGAGAAACAGCTTTCCAGGCTAGCTCTTTCTGCCTGCGAGCTATCTGCAGACGTTCGCATTTTGGGAGCAGGGTTGCTTGTGCCCCCTGCACGGACCGCGTAAATTACGTTTGAATTTTGAAGGTGGCAAGACAAGTAAGCAGCCCCAGTCTCTGTGCCTCTGTGCGAGCAGTGCCATGGGCAGATGAGGCTGGGCAACAGCTTTACAGGCTAGCTCTTTCTGCCTGCGAGCTATCTGCAGACGTTCGCATTTTCAGAGCAGGGCTGCCGGAGGCTCCGTGCTCGCACGCCCAAAGCTACGTTTGAAGTCTGATTTGGCAAGACAAGCAAGCGGCCCCAGTCTCTGTGCCTCTGTGCGAGCAGTGCCATGCGCAGATGAGGCTGAGCAACAGCTTTCCAGACTAGCTCTTTCTGCCTGCGAGCTATCTGAATACGTTCATATTTTCGCAGCACGTCTGCCGGAGGACCCCTGAAGGAACCACCTAAGCTACTTTTGAAATTTGAGGGGGCAAGACAAGCAAGCGGCCCCAGTCTCTGTGCCTCTGTGCGAGCAGTGCCATGGGCAGATGAGGCTGAGCAACAGCTTTCCAGACTAGCTCTTTCTGCCTGCGATCTATCTGAATACGTTCATATATTCGCAGCACGGCTTCCGGAGGCCCCCTGAAGGAACCACCTAAGCTACTTTTGAAATTTGAGGGGGCAATACAAGCAAGAAGCCCCAGTCTCTGTGCCTCTGTGCGAGCAGTGCCATGGGCAGATGAGGCTGAGCAACAGCTTTCCAGGCTAGCTCTTTCTGCCTGCGAGCTATCTGCAGACGTTCGCATTTTGCGAGCAGGGTTTCTTGTGCCCCCTGCACGAACCACGTAAATTACGTTTGAATTTTGGAGGTGGCAAGACAAGCAAGCAGCCGCAGTCTCTGTGCCTCTGTGCGAGCAGTGCCATGGGCAGATGAGGCTGAGCAACAGCTTTCCAGGCTAGCTCTTTCTGCCTGCGAGCTATCTGCAGACGTTCGCATTTTCAGAGCAGGGCTGCTGGAGGCCGCCTGCACGGACACCCTAAGGTACGTTTGAATTTGGGGTTTGCAAGACAAGCAAGCAGCCCCAGTCTCTGTGCCTCTGTGCGAGCAGTGCCAAGGGCAGATGAGGCTGAGCAACAGCTTTCCAGGCTAGCTCTTTCTGGCTGCGAGCTTTCTGCAGACGTTCGCATTTTCAGAGCAGGGCAGCCGGAGGCCTCCTGCTCGGACGCCCAATGCTATGTTTGAAGTTTGAGGGGGAAAGAGAAGCAAGCAGCCCCAGTCTCTGTGCCTCTGTGCGAGCAGTGCCATGGGCAGATGAGGCTGAGCAACAGCTTTCCAGGCTAGCTCTTTATGGCTGCGAGCTATCTGCAGATGTTCGCATTTTCAGAGCAGGGCTGCTGGAGGCCCCCTGCTCGGACTCCCAAAGCTACGTTTGAAGTTTGAGGGGGCAAGACAAGCAAGCAGCCCCAGTCTCTGTGCGTCTGTGCGAGCAGTGCCATGGGCAGATGAGGCTGAGCAACAGCTTTTCAGGCTAGCTCTTTCTGCCTGCGAGCTATCTGCAGACGTTCGCATTTTCGGAGCACGGCTGCCGGATTCTCCCTGCACGGAACAGCTAAGCTACGTTTAAAGTATGTGGGGGCAGGAGAAGCAAGCAGCCCCAGTCTCTGTGCCTCTGAGCGAGCAGTGCCATGGGCAGATGAGGCTGACAACAGCTTTCCAGACTAGCTCTTTATGCCTGCGAGCTATCTGCAGACGTTCGCCTTTTCAGAGCAGCGCTGCCGGAGGCCCACTGCACGGACGCCCAAAGCTACGTTTGAAGTTTGATTTGGCAAGACAAGCAAGCAGCCCCAGTCTCTGTGCCTCTGTGCGAGCAGTGCCATGGGCAGATGAGGCTGGGCAACAGCTTTCCAGGCTAGCTCTTTCTGCCTGCGAGCTATCTGCAGACGTTCGAATTTTCAGAGCAGGGCTGCCGGAGGCCTCCTGGTCGGACGCCCAAAGCTACGTTTGAAGTTTGATTTGGCAAGACAAGCAAGCGGCCCCAGTCTCTGTGCCTCTGTGCGAGCAGTGCCATGCGCAGATGAGGCTGAGCAACAGCTTTAAAGACTAGCTCTTTCTGCCTGCGAGCTATCTGAATACGTTCATATTTTCGCAGCACGGCTGCAGGAGGCCCCCTGAAGGAACCACCTAAGCTACTTTTGAAATTTGAGGGGGCAATACAAGCAAGCAGCCCCAGTCTCTGTGCCTCTGTGCGAGCAGTGCCATGGGCAGATGAGGCTGAGCAACAGCTTTCCAGGCTAGCTCTTTCTGCCTGCGAGCTATGTGCAGACGTTCGCATTTTGGGAGCAGGGTTTCTTGTGCCCCCTGCACGGACCACGTAAATTACGTTTGAATTTTGGAGGTGGCAAGACAAGCAAGCAGCCGCAGTCTCTGTGCGTCTGTGCGAGCAGTGCCATGGGCAGATGAGGCTGAGCAACAGCTTTTCAGGCTAGCTCTTTCTGCCTGCGAGCTATCTGAATACGTTCATATTTTCGCAGCACGGCTGCCGGAGGCCCCCTGAAGGGACCACCTAAGCTACTTTTGAAATTTGAGGGGGCAATACAAGGAAGCAGCCCCAGTCTCTGTGCCTCTGTGCGAGCAGTGCCATGGGCAGGTGAGGCTGAGCAACAGCTTTCCAGGCTAGCTCTTTCTGGCTGCGAGCTATCTGCAGACGTTCGCATTTTCAGAGCAGGGCTGCCGGAAACGGCTGGCACGGACAACCTAAGCTACGTTTGAAGTTTGAGGGTGCAAGAGAAGCAATCAGCCCCAGTCTCTGTGCCTCTGTGCGAGCAGTGCCATGGGCAGATGAGGCTGAGCAACAGCTTTCCAGGCTAGCTCTTTCTGCCTGCGAGCTATCTGCAGACGTTCGCATTTTCAGAGCAGGGCTGCTGGAGGCCCCCTGCACGGACACCCTAAGGTACGTTTGAAGTTGGGGTTGGCAAGACAAGCAAGCAGCCCCAGTGTCTGTGCCTCTGTGCGAGCAGTGCCAAGGGCAGATGAGGCTGAGCAACAGCTTTCCAGGCTACCTCTTTCTGGCTGCGAGCTATCTGCAGACTTTAGCATTTTCAGAGCAGGGCTGCTGGAGGCCCCCTGCTCGGACTCCCAAAGCTACGTTTGAAGTTTGAGGGGGCAAGACAAGCAAGAAGCCCCAGTCTCTGTGCGTCTGTGCGAGCAGTGCCATGGGCAGATGAGGCTGAGCAACAGCTTTTCAGGCTAGCTCTTTCTGCCTGCGAGCTATCTGAATACGTTCATATTTTCGCAGCACGGCTGCCGGAGGCCCCCTGAAGGGACCACCTAATCTACTTTTGAAATTTGAGGGGGCAATACAAGGAAGCAGCCCCAGTCTCTGTGCCTCTGTGCGAGCAGTGCCATGGGCAGGTGAGGCTGAGCAACAGCTTTCCAGGCTACCTCTTTCTGCCAGCGAGCTATCTGCAGACGTTCGCATTTTCAGAGCAGGGCTGCCGGAAACGGCTGGCACGGACAACCTAAGCTACGTTTGAAGTTTGAGGGTGCAAGAGAAGCAATCAGCCCCAGTCTCTGTGCCTCTGTGCGAGCAGTGCCATGGGCAGATGAGGCTGAGCAACAGCTTTGCAGGCTAGCTCTTTCTGCCTGCGAGCTATCTGCAGATGTTCGCATTTTCAGAGCAGGGCTGCTGGAGGCCCCCTGCACGGACACCCTAAGGTACGTTTGAAGTTGGGGTTGGCAAGACAAGCAAGTAGCCCCAGTCTCTGTGCCTCTGTGCGAGCAGTGCCAAGGGCAGATGAGGCTGAGCAAGAGCTTTCCAGGCTACCTCTTTCTGCCTGCGAGCTATCTGCAGACTTTAGCATTTTCAGAGCAGGGCTGCTGGAGGACCCCTGCTCAGCTGACCAAAGCTACGCTTGAAGTTTGAGGGGGCAAGAGAAGCAAGCAGCCCCAATCTCTGTGCCTCTGTGCGAGCAGTGCCCTGGGCAGATGAGGC
This sequence comes from Opisthocomus hoazin, assembly GCF_030867145.1. NCBI lineage: Eukaryota > Metazoa > Chordata > Aves > Opisthocomiformes > Opisthocomidae > Opisthocomus > Opisthocomus hoazin. The sequence continues at coordinate 8,888,681 of NC_134429.1, forward strand.
TGAGCAACAGCTTTCCAGGCTAGCTCTTTCTGCCTGCAAGCTATCTGCAGACGTTCGCATTTTCAGAGCAGGGCTGCTGGAGGCCGCCTGCACGGACACCCTAAGGTACGTTTGAATTTGGGGTTTGCAAGACAAGCAAGCAGCCCCAGTCTCTGTGCCTCTGTGCGAGCAGTGCCAAGGGCAGATGAGGCTGAGCAACAGCTTTCCAGGCTAGCTCTTTCTGGCTGCGAGCTTTCTGCAGACGTTCGCATTTTCAGAGCAGGGCAGCCGGAGGCCTCCTGCTCGGACGCCCAATGCTATGTTTGAAGTTTGAGGGGGAAAGAGAAGCAAGCAGCCCCAGTCTCTGTGCCTCTGTGCGAGCAGTGCCATGGGCAGATGAGGCTGAGCAACAGCTTTCCAGGCTAGCTCTTTATGGCTGCGAGCTATCTGCAGACGTTCGCATTTTCAGAGCAGGGCTGCTGGAGGCCCCCTGCTCGGACTCCCAAAGCTACGTTTGAAGTTTGAGGGGGCAAGACAAGCAAGCAGCCCCAGTCTCTGTGCGTCTGTGCGAGCAGTGCCATGGGCAGATGAGGCTGAGCAACAGCTTTTCAGGCTAGCTCTTTCTGCCTGCGAGCTATCTGCAGACGTTCGCATTTTCAGAGCACGGCTGCCGGATTCTCCCTGCACGGAACACCTAAGCTACGTTTAAAGTATGTGGGGGCAGGAGTAGCAAGCAGCCCCAGTCTCTGTGCCTCTGAGCGAGCAGTGCCATGGGCAGATGAGGCTGAGCAACAGCTTTCCAGGCTAGCTCTTTATGCCTGCGAGCTATCTGCAGACGTTCGCCTTTTCAGAGCAGCGCTGCCGGAGGCCCCCTGCACGGACGCCCAAAGCTACGTTTGAAGTTTGATTTGGCAAGACAATCAAGCAGCCCCAGTCTCTGTGCCTCTGTGCGAGCAGTGCCATGGGCAGATGAGGCTGAGCAACAGCTTTCCAGGCTAGCTCTTTCTGCCTGCGAGCTATCTGCAGACGTTCGAATTTTCAGAGCAGGGCTGCCGGAGGCCTCCTGGTCGGACGCCCAAAGCTACGTTTGAAGTTTGATTTGGCAAGACAAGCAAGCGGCCCCAGTCTCTGTGCCTCTGTGCGAGCAGTGCCATGGGCAGATGAGGCTGAGCAACAGCTTTCCAGGCTAGCTCTTTCTGCCTGCGAGCTATCTGCAGACGTTCGAATTTTCAGAGCAGGGCTGCCGGAGGCCTCCTGGTCGGACGCCCAAAGCTACGTTTGAAGTTTGATTTGGCAAGACAAGCAAGCAGCCGCAGTCTCTGTGCGTCTGTGCGAGCAGTGCCATGGGCAGATGAGGCTGAGCAACAGCTTTTCAGGCTAGCTCTTTCTGCCTGCGAGCTATCTGAATACGTTCATATTTTCGCAGCACGGCTGCCGGAGGCCCCCTGAAGGGACCACCTAAGCTACTTTTGAAATTTGAGGGGGCAATACAAGGAAGCAGCCCCAGTCTCTGTGCCTCTGTGCGAGCAGTGCCATGGGCAGGTGAGGCTGAGCAACAGCTTTCCAGGCTAGCTCTTTCTGGCTGCGAGCTATCTGCAGACGTTCGCATTTTCAGAGCAGGGCTGCCGGAAACGGCTGGCACGGACAACCTAAGCTACGTTTGAAGTTTGAGGGTGCAAGAGAAGCAATCAGCCCCAGTCTCTGTGCCTCTGTGCGAGCAGTGCCATGGGCAGATGAGGCTGAGCAACAGCTTTCCAGGCTAGCTCTTTCTGCCTGCGAGCTATCTGCAGACGTTCGCATTTTCAGAGCAGGGCTGCTGGAGGCCCCCTGCACGGACACCCTAAGGTACGTTTGAAGTTGGGGTTGGCAAGACAAGCAAGCAGCCCCAGTCTCTGTGCCTCTGTGCGAGCAGTGCCAAGGGCAGATGAGGCTGAGCAACAGCTTTCCAGGCTACCTCTTTCTGGCTGCGAGCTATCTGCAGACTTTAGCATTTTCAGAGCAGGGCTGCTGGAGGCCCCCTGCTCGGACTCCCAAAGCTACGTTTGAAGTTTGAGGGGGCAAGACAAGCAAGCAGCCCCAGTCTCTGTGCGTCTGTGCGAGCAGTGCCATGGGCAGATGAGGCTGAGCAACAGCTTTTCAGGCTAGCTCTTTCTGCCTGCGAGCTATCTGAATACGTTCATATTTTCGCAGCACGGCTGCCGGAGGCCCCCTGAAGGGACCACCTAATCTACTTTTGAAATTTGAGGGGGCAATACAAGGAAGCAGCCCCAGTCTCTGTGCCTCTGTGCGAGCAGTGCCATGGGCAGGTGAGGCTGAGCAACAGCTTTCCAGGCTACCTCTTTCTGCCAGCGAGCTATCTGCAGACGTTCGCATTTTCAGAGCAGGGCTGCCGGAAACGGCTGGCACGGACAACCTAAGCTACGTTTGAAGTTTGAGGGTGCAAGAGAAGCAATCAGCCCCAGTCTCTGTGCCTCTGTGCGAGCAGTGCCATGGGCAGATGAGGCTGAGCAACAGCTTTCCAGGCTAGCTCTTTCTGCCTGCGTGCTATATGCATACGTCCATATTTTCGCGGATCAGCTGCTGGAGACCCCCTGAACGGAACACCTAAATACGTTTGACGTTTGAGGGGCCAATACAAGCAAGCAGCCCCAGTCTCTGTGCCTCTGTGCGAGCAGTGCCATGGGCAGATGAGGCTGAGCAACAGCTTTCCAGGCTAGCTATATCTGCCTGCGAGCTATCTGCAAACGTTCGCAGTTTCAGAGCAGGTCTGCGGAAGCCCCCTGCACGGATGCCCAAAGCTACGCTTGAAGTTTGAGGGGGCAAGAGAAGCAAGCAGCCCCAATCTCTGTGCCTCTGTGCGAGCAGTGCCCTGGGCAGATGAGGCTGAGCAACAGCTTTCCAGGCTAGCTCTTTCTGCCTGCGAGCTATCTGCAGACGTTCGCAGTTTCAGAGCAGGGCTGCCGAAGGCCCCCTGCTCGGACGCCCAAAGCTACGTTTGAAGTTTGATTTGGCAAGACAAGCAAGCGGCCCCAGTCTCTGTGCCTCTGTGCGAGCAGTGCCATGGGCAGATGAGTCTGAGCAACAGCTTTCCAGAATAGCTCTTTCTGCCTGCGAGCTATCTGAATACGTTCATATTTTCTCAGCACGGCTGCCGGAGGCCCCCTGAAGGGACCACCTAAGCTACTTTTGAAATTTGAGGCGGCAATACAAGCAAACAACTACAGTCTCTGTGCCTCTGTGCGAGCAGTGCCATGGGCAGATGAGGCTGAGAAACAGCTTTCCAGGCTAGCTCTTTCTGCCTGCGAGCTATCTGCAGACGTTCGCATTTTGGGAGCAGGGTTGCTTGTGCCCCCTGCACGGACCGCGTAAATTACGTTTGAATTTTGAAGGTGGCAAGACAAGTAAGCAGCCCCAGTCTCTGTGCCTCTGTGCGAGCAGTGCCATGGGCAGATGAGGCTGGGCAACAGCTTTACAGGCTAGCTCTTTCTGCCTGCGAGCTATCTGCAGACGTTCGCATTTTCAGAGCAGGGCTGCCGGAGGCTCCGTGCTCGGACGCCCAAAGCTACGTTTGAAGTCTGATTTGGCAAGACAAGCAAGCGGCCCCAGTCTCTGTGCTTCTGTGCGAGCAGTGCCATGCGCAGATGAGGCTGAGCAACAGCTTTCCAGACTAGCTCTTTCTGCCTGCGAGCTATCTGAATACGTTCATATTTTCGCAGCACGGCTGCCGGAGGACCCCTGAAGGAACCACCTAAGCTACTTTTGAAATTTGAGGGGGCAAGACAAGCAAGTGGCCCCAGTCTCTGTGCCTCTGTGCGAGCAGTGCCATGGGCAGATGAGGCTGAGCAACAGCTTTCCAGACTAGCTCTTTCTGCCTGCGATCTATCTGAATACGTTCATATATTCGCAGCACGGCTTCCGGAGGCCCCCTGAAGGAACCACCTAAGCTACTTTTGAAATTTGAGGGGGCAATACAAGCAAGAAGCCCCAGTCTCTGTGCCTCTGTGCGAGCAGTGCCATGGGCAGATGAGGCTGAGCAACAGCTTTCCAGGCTAGCTCTTTCTGCCTGCGAGCTATCTGCAGACGTTCGCATTTTGGGAGCAGGGTTTCTTGTGCCCCCTGCACGGACCACGTAAATTACGTTTGAATTTTGGAGGTGGCAAGACAAGCAAGCAGCCGCAGTCTCTTTGCCTCTGTGCGAGCAGTGCCATGGGCAGATGAGGCTGAGCAACAGCTTTCCAGGCTAGCTCTTTCTGCCTGCGAGCTATCTGCAGACGTTCGCATTTTCAGAGCAGGGCTGCTGGAGGCCGCCTGCACGGACACCCTAAGGTACGTTTGAATTTGGGGTTTGCAAGACAAGGAAGCAGCCCCAGTCTCTGTGCCTCTGTGCGAGCAGTGCCAAGGGCAGATGAGGCTGAGCAACAGCTTTCCAGGCTACCTCTTTCTGGCTGCGAGCTATCTGCAGACTTTAGCATTTTCAGAGCAGGGCTGCTGGAGGCCCCCTGCTCGGACTCCCAAAGCTACGTTTGAAGTTTGAGGGGGCAAGACAAGCAAGCAGCCCCAGTCTCTGTGCGTCTGTGCGAGCAGTGCCATGGGCAGATGAGGCTGAGCAACAGCTTTTCAGGCTAGCTCTTTCTGCCTGCGAGCTATCTGAATACGTTCATATTTTCGCAGCACGGCTGCCGGAGGCCCCCTGAAGGGACCACCTAATCTACTTTTGAAATTTGAGGGGGCAATACAAGGAAGCAGCCCCAGTCTCTGTGCCTCTGTGCGAGCAGTGCCATGGGCAGGTGAGGCTGAGCAACAGCTTTCCAGGCTACCTCTTTCTGCCAGCGAGCTATCTGCAGACGTTCGCATTTTCAGAGCAGGGCTGCCGGAAACGGCTGGCACGGACAACCTAAGCTACGTTTGAAGTTTGAGGGTGCAAGAGAAGCAATCAGCCCCAGTCTCTGTGCCTCTGTGCGAGCAGTGCCATGGGCAGATGAGGCTGAGCAACAGCTTTCCAGGCTAGCTCTTTGTGCCTGCGTGCTATATGCATACGTCCATATTTTCGCGGATCAGCTGCTGGAGACCCCCTGAACGGAACACCTAAATACGTTTGACGTTTGAGGGGCCAATACAAGCAAGCAGCCCCAGTCTCTGTGCCTCTGTGCGAGCAGTGCCATGGGCAGATGAGGCTGAGCAACAGCTTTCCAGGCTAGCTATATCTGCCTGCGAGCTATCTGCAAACGTTCGCAGTTTCAGAGCAGGTCTGCCGGAAGCCCCCTGCACGGATGCCCAAAGCTACGCTTGAAGTTTGAGGGGGCAAGAGAAGCAAGCAGCCCCAATCTCTGTGCCTCTGTGCGAGCAGTGCCCTGGGCAGATGAGGCTGAGCAACAGCTTTCCAGGCTAGCTCTTTCTGCCTGCGAGCTATCTGCAGACGTTCGCAGTTTCAGAGCAGGGCTGCCGAAGGCCCCCTGCTCGGACGCCCAAAGCTACGTTTGAAGTTTGATTTGGCAAGACAAGCAAGCGGCCCCAGTCTCTGTGCCTCTGTGCGAGCAGTGCCATGGGCAGATGAGTCTGAGCAACAGCTTTCCAGAATAGCTCTTTCTGCCTGCGAGCTATCTGAATACGTTCATATTTTCTCAGCACGGCTGCCGGAGGCCCCCTGAAGGGACCACCTAAGCTACTTTTGAAATTTGAGGCGGCAATACAAGCAAACAACTACAGTCTCTGTGCCTCTGTGCGAGCAGTGCCATGGGCAGATGAGGCTGAGAAACAGCTTTCCAGGCTAGCTCTTTCTGCCTGCGAGCTATCTGCAGACGTTCGCATTTTGGGAGCAGGGTTGCTTGTGCCCCCTGCACGGACCGCGTAAATTACGTTTGAATTTTGAAGGTGGCAAGACAAGTAAGCAGCCCCAGTCTCTGTGCCTCTGTGCGAGCAGTGCCATGGGCAGATGAGGCTGGGCAACAGCTTTACAGGCTAGCTCTTTCTGCCTGCGAGCTATCTGCAGACGTTCGCATTTTCAGAGCAGGGCTGCCGGAGGCTCCGTGCTCGGACGCCCAAAGCTACGTTTGAAGTCTGATTTGGCAAGACAAGCAAGCGGCCCCAGTCTCTGTGCTTCTGTGCGAGCAGTGCCATGCGCAGATGAGGCTGAGCAACAGCTTTAAAGACTAGCTCTTTCTGCCTGCGAGCTATCTGAATACGTTCATATTTTCGCAGCACGGCTGCCGGAGGACCCCTGAAGGAACCACCTAAGCTACTTTTGAAATTTGAGGGGGCAAGACAAGCAAGCAGCCGCAGTCTCTGTGCCTCTGTGCGAGCAGTGCCATGGGCAGATGAGGCTGAGCAACAGCTTTCCAGACTAGCTCTTTCTGCCTGCGAGCTATCTGAATACGTTCATATTTTCGCAGCACGGCTGCCGGAGGCCCCCTGAAGGGACCACCTAATCTACTTTTGAAATTTGAGGGGGCAATACAAGGAAGCAGCCCCAGTCTCTGTGCCTCTGTGCGAGCAGTGCCATGGGCAGGTGAGGCTGAGCAACAGCTTTCCAGGCTAGCTCTTTCTGGCTGCGAGCTATCTGCAGACGTTCGCATTTTCAGAGCAGGGCTGCCGGAAACGGCTGGCACGGACAACCTAAGCTACGTTTGAAGTTTGAGGGTGCAAGAGAAGCAATCAGCCCCAGTCTCTGTGCCTCTGTGCGAGCAGTGCCATGGGCAGATGAGGCTGAGCAACAGCTTTCCAGGCTAGCTCTTTCTGCCTGCGAGCTATCTGCAGACGTTCGCATTTTCAGAGCAGGGCTGCTGGAGGCCCCCTGCACGGACACCCTAAGGTACGTTTGAAGTTGGGGTTGGCAAGACAAGCAAGCAGCCCCAGTGTCTGTGCCTCTGTGCGAGCAGTGCCAAGGGCAGATGAGGCTGAGCAACAGCTTTCCAGGCTACCTCTTTCTGCCTGCGAGCTATCTGCAGACTTTAGCATTTTCAGAGCAGGGCTGCTGGAGGCCCCCTGCTCGGACTCCCAAAGCTACGTTTGAAGTTTGAGGGGGCAAGACAAGCAAGCAGCCCCAGTCTCTGTGCGTCTGTGCGAGCAGTGCCATGGGCAGATGAGGCTGAGCAACAGCTTTTCAGGCTAGCTCTTTCTGCCTGCGAGCTATCTGAATACGTTCATATTTTCGCAGCACGGCTGCCGGAGGCCCCCTGAAGGGACCACCTAATCTACTTTTGAAATTTGAGGGGGCAATACAAGGAAGCAGCCCCAGTCTCTGTGCCTCTGTGCGAGCAGTGCCATGGGCAGGTGAGGCTGAGCAACAGCTTTCCAGGCTACCTCTTTCTGCCAGCGAGCTATCTGCAGACGTTCGCATTTTCAGAGCAGGGCTGCCGGAAACGGCTGGCACGGACAACCTAAGCTACGTTTGAAGTTTGAGGGTGCAAGAGAAGCAATCAGCCCCAGTCTCTGTGCCTCTGTGCGAGCAGTGCCATGGGCAGATGAGGCTGAGCAAGAGCTTTCCAGGCTAGCTCTTTCTGCCTGCGAGCTATCTGCAGACGTTCGCATTTTCAGAGCAGGGCTGCTGGAGGCCCCCTGCACGGACACCCTAAGGTACGTTTGAAGTTGGGGTTGGCAAGACAAGCAAGCAGCCCCAGTCTCTGTGCCTCTGTGCGAGCAGTGCCAAGGGCAGATGAGGCTGAGCAACAGCTTTCCAGGCTACCTCTTTCTGCCTGCGAGCTATCTGCAGACTTTAGCATTTTCAGAGCAGGGCTGCTGGAGGACCCCTGCTCGGCTGACCAAAGCTACGCTTGAAGTTTGAGGGGGCAAGAGAAGCAAGCAGCCCCAATCTCTGTGCCTCTGTGCGAGCAGTGCCCTGGGCAGATGAGGCTGAGCAACAGCTTTCCAGGCTAGCTCTTTCTGCCTGCGAGCTATCTGCAGACGTTCGCATTTTCAGAGCAGGGCTGCTGGAGGCCGCCTGCACGGACACCCTAAGGTACGTTTGAATTTGGGGTTTGCAAGACAAGCAAGCAGCCCCAGTCTCTGTGCCTCTGTGCGAGCAGTGCCATGGGCAGATGAGGCTGAGCAACAGCTTTCCAGGCTAGCTCTTTATGCCTGCGAGCTATCTGCAGACGTTCGCATTTTCAGAGCAGGGCTGCTGGAGGCCCCCTGCTCGGACTCCCAAAGCTACGTTTGAAGTTTGAGGGGGCAAGACAAGCAAGCAGCCCCAGTCTCTGTGCCTCTGTGCGAGCAGTGCCATGGGCAGATGAGGCTGAGCAACAGCTTTTCAGGCTAGCTCTTTCTGCCTGCGAGCTAACTGCAGACGTTCGCATTTTCGGAGCAGGGCTGCCGGATTCTCCCTGCACGGAACACCTAAGCTACGTTTAAAGTATGTGGGGGCAGGAGAAGCAAGCAGCCCCAGTCTCTGTGCCTCTGAGCGAGCAGTGCCATGGGCAGATGAGGCTGAGCAACAGCTTTCCAGACTAGCTCTTTATGCCTGCGAGCTATCTGCAGACGTTCGCCTTTTCAGAGCAGCGCTGCCGGAGGCCCCCTGCACGGACGCCCAAAGCTACGTTTGAAGTTTGATTTGGCAAGACAAGCAAGCAGCCCCAGTCTCTGTGCCTCTGTGCGAGCAGTGCCATGGGCAGATGAGGCTGGGCAACAGCTTTCCAGGCTAGCTCTTTCTGCCTGCGAGCTATCTGCAGACGTTCGAATTTTCAGAGCAGGGCTGCCGGAGGCCTCCTGGTCGGACGCCCAAAGCTACGTTTGAAGTTTGATTTGGCAAGACAAGCAAGCGGCCCCAGTCTCTGTGCCTCTGTGCGAGCAGTGCCATGGGCAGATGAGGCTGAGCAACAGCTTTCCAGGCTAGCTCTTTCTGCCTGCGAGCTATCTGCAGACGTTCGCATTTTGGGAGCAGGGTTTCTTGTGCCCCCTGCACGGACCACGTAAATTACGTTTGAATTTTGGAGGTGGCAAGACAAGCAAGCAGCCGCAGTCTCTGTGCGTCTGTGCGAGCAGTGCCATGGGCAGATGAGGCTGAGCAACAGCTTTTCAGGCTAGCTCTTTCTGCCTGCGAGCTATCTGAATACGTTCATATTTTCGCAGCACGGCTGCCGGAGGCCCCCTGAAGGGACCACCTAAGCTACTTTTGAAATTTGAGGGGGCAATACAAGGAAGCAGCCCCAGTCTCTGTGCCTCTGTGCGAGCAGTGCCATGGGCAGGTGAGGCTGAGCAACAGCTTTCCAGGCTAGCTCTTTCTGCCTGCGAGCTATCTGCAGACGTTCGCATTTTCAGAGCAGGGCTGCCGGAAACGGCTGGCACGGACAACCTAAGCTACGTTTGAAGTTTGAGGGTGCAAGAGAAGCAATCAGCCCCAGTCTCTGTGCCTCTGTGCGAGCAGTGCCATGGGCAGATGAGGCTGAGCAACAGCTTTCCAGGCTAGCTCTTTCTGCCTGCGAGCTATCTGCAGACGTTCGCATTTTCAGAGCAGGGCTGCTGGAGGCCCCCTGCACGGACACCCTAAGGTACGTTTGAAGTTGGGGTTGGCAAGACAAGCAAGCAGCCCCAGTATCTGTGCCTCTGTGCGAGCAGTGCCAAGGGCAGATGAGGCTGAGCAACAGCTTTCCAGGCTACCTCTTTCTGGCTGCGAGCTATCTGCAGACTTTAGCATTTTCAGAGCAGGGCTGCTGGAGGCCCCCTGCTCGGACTCCCAAAGCTACGTTTGAAGTTTGAGGGGGCAAGACAAGCAAGCAGCCCCAGTCTCTGTGCGTCTGTGCGAGCAGTGCCATGGGCAGATGAGGCTGAGCAACAGCTTTTCAGGCTAGCTCTTTCTGCCTGCGAGCTATCTGAATACGTTCATATTTTCGCAGCACGGCTGCCGGAGGCCCCCTGAAGGGACCACCTAATCTACTTTTGAAATTTGAGGGGGCAATACAAGGAAGCAGCCCCAGTCTCTGTGCCTCTGTGCGAGCAGTGCCATGGGCAGGTGAGGCTGAGCAACAGCTTTCCAGGCTACCTCTTTCTGCCAGCGAGCTATCTGCAGACGTTCGCATTTTCAGAGCAGGGCTGCCGGAAACGGCTGGCACGGACAACCTAAGCTACGTTTGAAGTTTGAGGGTGCAAGAGAAGCAATCAGCCCCAGTCTCTGTGCCTCTGTGCGAGCAGTGCCATGGGCAGATGAGGCTGAGCAACAGCTTTGCAGGCTAGCTCTTTCTGCCTGCGAGCTATCTGCAGATGTTCGCATTTTCAGAGCAGGGCTGCTGGAGGCCCCCTGCACGGACACCCTAAGGTACGTTTGAAGTTGGGGTTGGCAAGACAAGCAAGCAGCCCCAGTCTCTGTGCCTCTGTGCGAGCAGTGCCAAGGGCAGATGAGGCTGAGCAAGAGCTTTCCAGGCTACCTCTTTCTGCCTGCGAGCTATCTGCAGACTTTAGCATTTTCAGAGCAGGGCTGCTGGAGGACCCCTGCTCGGCTGACCAAAGCTACGTTTGAAGTTTGAGGGGGCAAGAAAAGCAAGCAGCCGCAGTCTCTGTGCCTCTGTGCGAGCAGTGCCATGGGCAGATGAGGCTGAGCAACAGCTTTCCAGGCTAGCTCTTTCTGCCTGCGTGCTATATGCATACGTCCATATTTTCGCGGATCAGCTGCTGGAGACCCCCTGCACGGAACACCTAAATACGTTTGACGTTTGAGGGGCCAATACAAGCAGGCAGCCCCAGTCTCTGTGCCTCTGTGCGAGCAGTGCCATGGGCAGATGAGGCTGAGCAACAGCTTTCCAGGCTAGCTATATCTGCCTGCGAGCTATCTGCAGACGTTCGCAGTTTCAGAGCAGGTCTGCCGGAAGCCCCCTGCACGGATGCCCAAAGCTACGCTTGAAGTTTGAGGGGGCAAGAGAAGCAAGCAGCCCCAATCTCTGTGCCTCTGTGCGAGCAGTGCCCTGGGCAGATGAGGCTGAGCAACAGCTTTCCAGGCTAGCTCTTTCTGCCTGCGAGCTATCTGCAGACGTTCGCAGTTTCAGAGCAGGGCTGCCGAAGGCCCCCTGCTCGGACGCCCAAAGCTACGTTTGAAGTTTGATTTGGCAAGACAAGCAAGCGGCCCCAGTCTCTGTGCCTCTGTGCGAGCAGTGCCATGGGCAGATGAGTCTCAGCAACAGCTTTCCAGAATAGCTCTTTCTGCCTGCGAGCTATCTGAATACGTTCATATTTTCTCAGCACGGCTGCCGGAGGCCCCCTGAAGGGACCACCTAAGCTACTTTTGAAATTTGAGGCGGCAATACAAGCAAACAACTACAGTCTCTGTGCCTCTGTGCGAGCAGTGCCATGGGCAGATGAGGCTGAGAAACAGCTTTCCAGGCTAGCTCTTTCTGCCTGCGAGCTATCTGCAGACGTTCGCATTTTGGGAGCAGGGTTGCTTGTGCCCCCTGCACGGACCGCGTAAATTACGTTTGAATTTTGAAGGTGGAAAGACAAGAAAGCAGCCCCAGTCTCTGTGCCTCTGTGCGAGCAGTGCCATGGGCAGATGAGGCTGGGCAACAGCTTTACAGGCTAGCTCTTTCTGCCTGCGAGCTATCTGCAGACGTTCGCATTTTCAGAGCATGTCTGACGGAGGCTCCGTGCTCGGACGCCCAAAGCTACGTTTGAAGTCTGATTTGGCAAGACAAGCAAGCGGCCCCAGTCTCTGTGCCTCTGTGCGAGCAGTGCCATGCGCAGATGAGGCTGAGCAACAGCTTTCCAGACTAGCTCTTTCTGCCTGCGAGCTATCTGAATACGTTCATATTTTCGCAGCACGGCTGCCGGAGGACCCCTGAAGGAACCACCTAAGCTACTTTTGAAATTTGAGGGGGCAAGACAAGCAAGCGGCCCCAGTCTCTGTGCCTCTGTGCGAGCAGTGCCATGGGCAGATGAGGCTGAGCAACAGCTTTCCAGACTAGCTCTTTCTGCCTGCGATCTATCTGAATACGTTCATATATTCGCAGCACGGCTTCCGGAGGCCCCCTGAAGGAACCACCTAAGCTACTTTTGAAATTTGAGGGGGCAATACAAGCAAGAAGCCCCAGTCTCTGTGCCTCTGTGCGAGCAGTGCCATGGGCAGGTGAGGCTGAGCAACAGCTTTCCAGGCTAGCTCTTTCTGCCTGCGAGCTATCTGCAGACGTTCGCATTTTGGGAGCAGGGTTTCTTGTGCCCCCTGCACGGACCACGTAAATTACATTTGAATTTTGGAGGTGGCAAGACAAGCAAGCAGCCGCAGTCTCTGTGCCTCTGTGCGAGCAGTGCCATGGGCAGATGAGGCTGAGCAACAGCTTTCCAGGCTAGCTCTTTCTGCCTGCGAGCTATCTGCAGACGTTCGCATTTTCAGAGCAGGGCTGCTGGAGGCCGCCTGCACGGACACCCTAAGGTACGTTTGAATTTGGGGTTTGCAAGACAAGCAAGCAGCCCCAGTCTCTGTGCCTCTGTGCGAGCAGTGCCAAGGGCAGATGAGGCTGAGCAACAGCTTTCCAGGCTAGCTCTTTCTGGCTGCGAGCTTTCTGCAGACGTTCGCATTTTCAGAGCAGGGCAACCGGAGGCCTCCTGCTCGGACGCCCAATGCTATGTTTGAAGTTTGAGGGGGAAAGAGAAGCAAGCAGCCCCAGTCTCTGTGCCTCTGTGCGAGCAGTGCCATGGGCAGATGAGGCTGAGCAACAGCTTTCCAGGCTAGCTCTTTATGGCTGCGAGCTATCTGCAGACGTTCGCATTTTCAGAGCAGGGCTGCTGGAGGCCCCCTGCTCGGACTCCCAAAGCTACGTTTGAAGTTTGAGGGGGCAAGACAAGCAAGCAGCCCCAGTCTCTGTGCGTCTGTGCGAGCAGTGCCATGGGCAGATGAGGCTGAGCAACAGCTTTTCAGGCTAGCTCTTTCTGCCTGCGAGCTATCTGCAGACGTTCGCATTTTCGGAGCACGGCTGCCGGATTCTCCCTGCACGGAACACCTATGCTACGTTTAAAGTATGTGGGGGCAGGAGAAGCAAGCAGCCCCAGTCTCTGTGCCTCTGAGCGAGCAGTGCCATGGGCAGATGAGGCTGAGCAACAGCTTTCCAGACTAGCTCTTTCTGCCTGCGAGCTATCTGCAGACGTTTGCCTTTTCAGAGCAGCGCTGCCGGAGGCCCCCTGCACGGACGCCCAAAGATACGTTTGAAGTTTGATTTGGCTAGACAAGCAAGCAGCCCCAGTCTCTGTGCCTCTGTGCGAGCAGTGCCAAGGGCAGATGAGGCTGAGCAACAGCTTTCCAGGCTAGCTCTTTATGGCTGCGAGCTATCTGCAGACGTTCGCATTTTCAGAGCAGGGCTGCTGGAGGACCCCTGCTCGGACTCCCAAAGCTACGTTTGAAGTTTGAGGGGGCAAGACAAGCAAGCAGCCCCAGTCTCTGTGCCTCTGTGCGAGCAGTGCCAAGGGCAGATGAGGCTGAGCAACAGCTTTCCAGGATACCTCTTTCTGCCTGCGAGCTATCTGCAGACTTTAGCATTTTGGGAGCAGGGTTTCTTGTGCCCCCTGCACGGACCACGTAAATTACGTTTGAATTTTGGAGGTGGCAAGACAAGCAAGCAGCCGCAGTCTCTGTGCCTCTGTGCGAGCAGTGCCAAGGTTAGATGAGGCTGAGCAACAGCTTTCCAGGCTAGCTCTTTATGGCTGCGAGCTATCTGCAGACGTTCGCATTTTCAGAGCAGGGCTGCTGGAGGCCCCCTGCTCGGACTCCCAAAGCTACGTTTGAAGTTTGAGGGGGCAAGACAAGCAAGCAGCCCCAGTCTCTGTGCCTCTGTGCGAGCAGTGCCATGGGCAGATGAGGCTGAGCAACAGCTTTTCAGGCTAGCTCTTTCTGCCTGCGAGCTATCTGAATACGTTCATATTTTCGCAGCACGGCTGCCGGAGGCCCACTGAAGGGACCACCTAAGCTACTTTTGAAATTTGAGGGGGCAATACAAGGAAGCAGCCCCAGTCTCTGTGCCTCTGTGCGAGCAGTGCCATGGGCAGGTGAGGCTGAGCAACAGCTTTCCAGGCTAGCTCTTTCTGGCTGCGAGCTATCTGCAGACGTTCGCATTTTCAGAGCAGGGCTGCCGGAAACGGCTGGCACGGACAACCTAAGCTACGTTTGAAGTTTGAGGGTGCAAGAGAAGCAATCAGCCCCAGTCTCTGTGCCTCTGTGCGAGCAGTGCCATGGGCAGATGAGGCTGAGCAACAGCTTTCCAGGCTAGCTCTTTCTGCCTGCGAGCTATCTGCAGACGTTCGCATTTTCAGAGCAGGGCTGCTGGAGGCCCCCTGCACGGACACCCTAAGGTACGTTTGAAGTTGGGGTTGGCAAGACAAGCAAGCAGCCCCAGTCTCTGTGCCTCTGTGCGAGCAGTGCCAAGGGCAGATGAGGCTGAGCAACAGCTTTCCAGGCTACCTCTTTCTGCCTGCGAGCTATCTGCAGACTTTAGCATTTTCAGAGCAGGGCTGCTGGAGGCCCCCTGCTCGGACTCCCAAAGCTACGTTTGAAGTTTGAGGGGGCAAGACAAGCAAGCAGCCCCAGTCTCTGTGCGTCTGTGCGAGCAGTGCCATGGGCAGATGAGGCTGAGCAACAGCTTTTCAGGCTAGCTCTTTCTGCCTGCGAGCTATCTGAATACGTTCATATTTTCGCAGCACGGCTGCCGGAGGCCCCCTGAAGGGACCACCTAAGCTACTTTTGAAATTTGAGGGGGCAATACAAGGAAGCAGCCCCAGTCTCTGTGCCTCTGTGCGAGCAGTGCCATGGGCAGGTGAGGCTGAGCAACAGCTTTCCAGGCTAGCTCTTTCTGGCTGCGAGCTATCTGCAGACGTTCGCATTTTCAGAGCAGGGCTGCCGGAAACGGCTGGCACGGACAACCTAAGTTACGTTTGAAGTTTGAGGGTGCAAGAGAAGCAATCAGCCCCAGTCTCTGTGCCTCTGTGCGAGCAGTGCCATGGGCAGATGAGGCTGAGCAACAGCTTTCCAGGCTAGCTCTTTCTGTCTGCGAGCTATCTGCAGACTTCAGCATTTTCAGAGCAGGGCTGCTGGAGGACCCCTGCTCGGATGACCAAAGCTACGTCTGAAGTTTGAGGGGGCAAGACAAGCAAGCAGCCGCAGTCTCTGTGCCTCTGTGCGAGCAGTGCCATGGGCAGATGAGGCTGAGCAACAGCTTTCCAGGCTAGCTCTTTGTGTCTGCGTGCTATATGCATACGTTCATATTTTCGCGGATCAGCTGCTGGAGACCCCCTGCACGGAACACCTAAATACGTTTCACGTTTAAGGGGTCAATACAAGCAAGCAGCCCCAGTCTCTGTGCCTCTGTGCGAGCAGTGCCATGGGCAGATGAGGCTGAGCAACAGCTTTCCAGGCTAGCTATATCTGCCTGCGAGCTATCTGCAGACGTTCGCAGTTTCAGAGCAGGTCTGCCGGAAGCCCCCTGCACGGATGCCCAAAGCTACGCTTGAAGTTTGAGGGGGCAAGAGAAGCAAGCAGCCCCAATCTCTGTGCCTCTGTGCGAGCAGTGCCATGGGCAGATGAGGCTGAGCAACAGCTTTCCAGGCTAGCTCGTTCTGTCTGCGAGCTATCTGCAGACGTTCGCATTTTCAGAGCAGGGCTGCTGGAGGCCCCCTGCACGGACACCCTAAGGTACGTTTGAATTTGGGGTTGGCAAGACAAGCAAGCAGCCCCAGTCTCTGTGCGTCTGTGCGAGCAGTGCCATGGGCAGATGAGGCTGAGCAACAGCTTTTCAGGCTAGCTCTTTCTGCCTGCGAGCTATCTGCAGACGTTCGCATTTTCGGAGCACGGCTGCCGGATTCTCCCTGCACGGAACACCTAAGCTACGTTTAAAGTATGTGGGGGCAGGAGAAGCAAGCAGCCCCAGTCTCTGTGCCTCTGAGCGAGCAGTGCCATGGGCAGATGAGGCTGAGCAACAGCTTTCCAGGCTAGCTCTTTCTGCCTGCGAGCTATCTGCAGACGTTTGCCTTTTCAGAGCAGCGCTGCCGGAGGCCCCCTGCACGGACGCCCAAAGCTACGTTTGAAGTTTGATTTGGCAAGACAAGCAAGCAGCCCCAGTCTCTGTGCCTCTGTGCGAGCAGTGCCATGGGCAGATGAGGCTGAGCAACAGCTTTCCAGGCTAGCTCTTTATGGCTGCGAGCTATCTGCAGACGTTCGCATTTTCAGAGCAGGGCTGCTGGAGGCCCCCTGCTCGGACTCCCAAAGCTACGTTTGAAGTTTGAGGGGGCAAGACAAGCAAGCAGCCCCAGTCTCTGTGCCTCTGTGCGAGCAGTGCCGTGGGCAGATGAGGCTGAGCAACAGCTTTTCAGGCTAGCTCTTTCTGCCTGCGAGCTATCTGAATACGTTCATATTTTCGCAGCACGGCTGCCGGAGGCCCACTGAATGGACCACCTAAGCTACTTTTGAAATTTGAGGGGGCAATACAAGGAAGCAGCCCCAGTCTCTGTGCCTCTGTGCGAGCAGTGCCATGGGCAGGTGAGGCTGAGCAACAGCTTTCCAGGCTAGCTCTTTCTGGCTGCGAGCTATCTGCAGACGTTCGCATTTTCAGAGCAGGGCTGCCGGAAACGGCTGGCACGGACAACCTAAGCTACGTTTGAGGTTTGAGGGTGCAAGAGAAGCAATCAGCCCCAGTCTCTGTGCCTCTGTGCGAGCAGTGCCATGGGCAGATGAGGCTGAGCAACAGCTTTCCAGGCTAGCTCTTTCTGCCTGCGAGCTATCTGCAGACGTTCGCATTTTCAGAGCAGGGCTGCTGGAGGCCCCCTGCACGGACACCCTAAGGTACGTTTGAAGTTGGGGTTGGCAAGACAAGCAAGCAGCCCCAGTCTCTGTGCCTCTGTGCGAGCAGTGCCAAGGGCAGATGAGGCTGAGCAACAGCTTTCCAGGATACCTCTTTCTGCCTGCGAGCTATCTGCAGACTTTAGCATTTTGGGAGCAGGGTTTCTTGTGCCCCCTGCACGGACCACGTAAATTACGTTTGAATTTTGGAGGTGGCAAGACAAGCAAGCAGCCGCAGTCTCTGTGCCTCTGTGCGAGCAGTGCCAAGGTTAGATGAGGCTGAGCAACAGCTTTCCAGGCTAGCTCTTTATGGCTGCGAGCTATCTGCAGACGTTCGCATTTTCAGAGCAGGGCTGCTGGAGGCCCCCTGCTCGGACTCCCAAAGCTACGTTTGAAGTTTGATTTGGCAAGACAAGCAAGCAGCCCCAGTCTCTGTGCGTCTGTGCGAGCAGTGCCATGGGCAGATGAGGCTGAGCAACAGCTTTTCAGGCTAGCTCTTTCTGCCTGCGAGCTATCTGAATACGTTCATATTTTCGCAGCACGGCTGCCGGAGGCCCACTGAAGGGACCACCTAAGCTACTTTTGAAATTTGAGGGGGCAATACAAGGAAGCAGCCCCAGTCTCTGTGCCTCTGTGCGAGCAGTGCCATGGGCAGGTGAGGCTGAGCAACAGCTTTCCAGGCTAGCTCTTTCTGGCTGCGAGCTATCTGCAGACGTTCGCATTTTCAGAGCAGGGCTGCCGGAAACGGCTGGCACGGACAACCTAAGCTACGTTTGAAGTTTGAGGGTGCAAGAGAAGCAATCAGCCCCAGTCTCTGTGCCTCTGTGCGAGCAGTGCCATGGGCAGATGAGGCTGAGCAACAGCTTTCCAGGCTAGCTCTTTCTGCCTGCGAGCTATCTGCAGACGTTCGCATTTTCAGAGCAGGGCTGCTGGAGGCCCCCTGCACGGACACCCTAAGGTACGTTTGAAGTTGGGGTTGGCAAGACAAGCAAGCAGCCCCAGTCTCTGTGCCTCTGTGCGAGCAGTGCCAAGGGCAGATGAGGCTGAGCAACAGCTTTCCAGGCTACCTCTTTCTGGCTGCGAGCTATCTGCAGACTTTAGCATTTTCAGAGCAGGGCTGCTGGAGGCCCCCTGCTCGGACTCCCAAAGCTACGTTTGAAGTTTGAGGGGGCAAGACAAGCAAGCAGCCCCAGTCTCTGTGCGTCTGTGCGAGCAGTGCCATGGGCAGATGAGGCTGAGCAACAGCTTTTCAGGCTAGCTCTTTCTGCCTGCGAGCTATCTGAATACGTTCATATTTTCGCAGCACGGCTGCCGGAGGCCCCCTGAAGGGACCACCTAAGCTACTTTTGAAATTTGAGGGGGCAATACAAGGAAGCAGCCCCAGTCTCTGTGCCTCTGTGCGAGCAGTGCCATGGGCAGGTGAGGCTGAGCAACAGCTTTCCAGGCTAGCTCTTTCTGGCTGCGAGCTATCTGCAGACGTTCGCATTTTCAGAGCAGGGCTGCCGGAAACGGCTGGCACGGACAACCTAAGTTACGTTTGAAGTTTGAGGGTGCAAGAGAAGCAATCAGCCCCAGTCTCTGTGCCTCTGTGCGAGCAGTGCCATGGGCAGATGAGGCTGAGCAACAGCTTTCCAGGCTAGCTATATCTGCCTGCGAGCTATCTGCAGACGTTCGCAGTTTCAGAGCAGGTCTGCCGGAAGCCCCCTGCACGGATGCCCAAAGCTATGCTTGAAGTTTGAGGGGGCAAGAGAAGCAAGCAGCCCCAATCTCTGTGCCTCTGTGCGAGCAGTGCCATGGGCAGATGAGGCTGAGCAACAGCTTTCCAGGCTAGCTCGTTCTGTCTGCGAGCTATCTGCAGACGTTCGCATTTTCAGAGCAGGGCTGCTGGAGGCCCCCTGCACGGACACCCTAAGGTACGTTTGAATTTGGGGTTGGCAAGACAAGCAAGCAGCCCCAGTCTCTGTGCGTCTGTGCGAGCAGTGCCATGGGCAGATGAGGCTGAGCAACAGCTTTTCAGGCTAGCTATTTCTGCCTGCGAGCTATCTGAATACGTTCATATTTTCGCAGCACCGCTGCCGGAGGCCCCCTGAAG
This sequence comes from Opisthocomus hoazin, assembly GCF_030867145.1. NCBI lineage: Eukaryota > Metazoa > Chordata > Aves > Opisthocomiformes > Opisthocomidae > Opisthocomus > Opisthocomus hoazin. The sequence goes on from NC_134429.1 coordinate 8,907,487, forward strand.
GGACCACCTAAGCTACGTTTGAAATTTGAGGGGGCAATACAAGGAAGCAGCCCCAGTCTCTGTGCCTCTGTGCGAGCAGTGCCATGGGCAGGTGAGGCTGAGCAACAGCTTTCCAGTCTAGCTCTTTCTGGCTGCGAGCTATCTGCAGACGTTCGCATTTTCAGAGCAGGGCTGCCGGAAACGGCTGGCACGGACAACCTAAGCTACGTTTGAAGTTTGAGGGTGCAAGAGAAGCAATCAGCCCCAGTCTCTGTGCCTCTGTGCGAGCAGTGCCATGGGCAGATGAGGCTGAGCAACAGCTTTCCAGGCTAGCTCTTTCTGCCTGCGAGCTATCTGCAGACGTTCGCATTTTCAGAGCAGGGCTGCTGGAGGCCCCCTGCACGGACACCCTAAGGTACGTTTGAAGTTGGGGTTGGCAAGACAAGCAAGCAGCCCCAGTCTCTGTGCCTCTGTGCGAGCAGTGCCAAGGGCAGATGAGGCTGAGCAACAGCTTTCCAGGCTACCTCTTTCTGGCTGCGAGCTATCTGCAGACTTTAGCATTTTCAGAGCAGGGCTGCTGGAGGACCCCTGCTCGGATAACCAAAGCTACGTCTGAAGTTTGAGGGGGCAAGACAAGCAAGCAGCCGCAGTCTCTGTGCCTCTGTGCGAGCAGTGCCTTGGGCAGATGAGGCTGAGCAACAGCTTTCCAGGCTAGCTCTTTGTGCCTGCGTACTATATGCATACGTCCATATTTTCGCGGATCAGCTGCTGGAGACCCCCTGCACGGAACACCTAAATACGTTTGACGTTTGAGGGGCCAATACAAGGAAGCAGCCCCAGTCTCTGTGCCTCTGTGCGAGCAGTGCCATGGGCAGATGAGGCTGAGCAACAGCTTTCCAGGCTAGCTATATCTGCCTGCGAGCTATCTGCAGACGTTCGCAGTTTCAGAGCAGGTCTGCCGGAAGCCCCCTGCACGGATGCCCAAAGCTACGCTTGAAGTTTGAGGGGGCAAGACAAGCAAGCAGCCCCAATCTCTGTGCCTCTGTGCGAGCAGTGCCATGGGCAGATGAGTCTGAGCAACAGCTTTCCAGAATAGCTCTTTCTGCCTGCGAGCTATCTGAATACGTTCATATTTTCTCAGCACGGCTGCCGGAGGCCCCCTGAAGCGACCACCTAAGCTACTTTTGAAATTTGAGGCGGCAATACAAGCAAACAACTACAGTCTCTGTGCCTCTGTGCGAGCAGTGCCATGGGCAGATGAGGCTGAGAAACAGCTTTCCAGGCTAGCTCTTTCTGCCTGCGAGCTATCTGCAGACGTTCGCATTTTGGGAGCAGGGTTGCTTGTGCCCCCTGCACGGACCGCGTAAATTACGTTTGAATTTTGAAGGTGGCAAGACAAGAAAGCAGCCCCAGTCTCTGTGCCTCTGTGCGAGCAGTGCCATGGGCAGATGAGGCTGGGCAACAGCTTTACAGGCTAGCTCTTTCTGCCTGCGAGCTATCTGCAGACGTTCGCATTTTCAGAGCAGGGCTGCCGGAGGCTCCGTGCTCGGACGCCCAAAGCTACGTTTGAAGTCTGATTTGGCAAGACAAGCAAGCGGCCCCAGTCTCTGTGCCTCTGTGCGAGCAGTGCCATGCGCAGATGAGGCTGAGCAACAGCTTTCCAGACTAGCTCTTTCTGCCTGCGAGCTATCTGAATACGTTCATATTTTCGCAGCACGGCTGCCGGAGGACCCCTGAAGGAACCACCTAAGCTACTTTTGAAATTTGAGGGGGCAAGACAAGCAAGCGGCCCCAGTCTCTGTGCCTCTGTGCGAGCAGTGCCATGGGCAGATGAGGCTGAGCAACAGCTTTCCAGACTAGCTCTTTCTGCCTGCGATCTATCTGAATACGTTCATATATTCGCAGCACGGCTTCCGGAGGCCCCCTGAAGGAACCACCTAAGCTACTTTTGAAATTTGAGGGGGCAATACAAGCAAGAAGCCCCAGTCTCTGTGCCTCTGTGCGAGCAGTGCCATGGGCAGGTGAGGCTGAGCAACAGCTTTCCAGGCTAGCTCTTTCTGCCTGCGAGCTATCTGCAGACGTTCGCATTTTGGGAGCAGGGTTTCTTGTGCCCCCTGCACGGACCACGTAAATTACATTTGAATTTTGGAGGTGGCAAGACAAGCAAGCAGCCGCAGTCTCTGTGCCTCTGTGCGAGCAGTGCCATGGGCAGATGAGGCTGAGCAACAGCTTTCCAGGCTAGCTCTTTCTGCCTACGAGCTATCTGCAGACGTTCGCATTTTCAGAGCAGGGCTGCTGGAGGCCGCCTGCACGGACACCCTAAGGTACGTTTGAATTTGGGGTTTGCAAGACAAGCAAGCAGCCCCAGTCTCTGTGCCTCTGTGCGAGCAGTGCCAAGGGCAGATGAGGCTGAGCAACAGCTTTCCAGGCTAGCTCTTTCTGGCTGCGAGCTTTCTGCAGACGTTCGCATTTTCAGAGCAGGGCAACCGGAGGCCTCCTGCTCGGACGCCCAATGCTATGTTTGAAGTTTGAGGGGGAAAGAGAAGCAAGCAGCCCCAGTCTCTGTGCCTCTGTGCGAGCAGTGCCATGGGCAGATGAGGCTGAGCAACAGCTTTCCAGGCTAGCTCTTTATGGCTGCGAGCTATCTGCAGACGTTCGCATTTTCAGAGCAGGGCTGCTGGAGGCCCCCTGCTCGGACTCCCAAAGCTACGTTTGAAGTTTGAGGGGGCAAGACAAGCAAGCAGCCCCAGTCTCTGTGCGTCTGTGCGAGCAGTGCCATGGGCAGATGAGGCTGAGCAACAGCTTTTCAGGCTAGCTCTTTCTGCCTGCGAGCTATCTGCAGACGTTCGCATTTTCGGAGCACGGCTGCCGGATTCTCCCTGCACGGAACACCTAAGCTACGTTTAAAGTATGTGGGGGCAGGAGAAGCAAGCAGCCCCAGTCTCTGTGCCTCTGAGCGAGCAGTGCCATGGGCAGATGAGGCTGAGCAACAGCTTTCCAGACTAGCTCTTTATGCCTGCGAGCTATCTGCAGACGTTCACCTTTTCAGAGCAGCGCTGCCGGAGGCCCCCTGCACGGACGCCCAAAGATACGTTTGAAGTTTGATTTGGCAAGACAAGCAAGCAGCCCCAGTCTCTGTGCCTCTGTGCGAGCAGTGCCATGGGCAGATGAGGCTGGGCAACAGCTTTCCAGGCTAGCTCTTTCTGCCTGCGAGCTATCTGCAGACGTTCGAATTTTCAGAGCAGGGCTGCCGGAGGCTCCGTGCTCGGACTCCCAAAGCTACGTTTGAAGTTTGATTTGGCAAGACAAGCAAGCGGCCCCAGTCTCTGTGCCTCTGTGCGAGCAGTGCCATGCGCAGATGAGGCTGAGCAACAGCTTTAAAGACTAGCTCTTTCTGCCTGCGAGCTATCTGATTACGTTCATATTTTCGCAGCACGGCTGCCGGAGGCCCCCTGAAGGGACCACCTAAGCTACTTTTGAAATTTGAGGGGGCAATACAAGGAAGCAGCCCCAGTCTCTGTGCCTCTGTGCGAGCAGTGCCATGGGCAGGTGAGGCTGAGCAACAGCTTTCCAGGCTAGCTCTTTCTGGCTGCGAGCTATCTGCAGACGTTCGCATTTTCAGAGCAGGGCTGCCGGAAACGGCTGGCACGGACAACCTAAGCTACGTTTGAAGTTTGAGGGTGCAAGAGAAGCAATCAGCCCCAGTCTCTGTGCCTCTGTGCGAGCAGTGCCATGGGCAGATGAGGCTGAGCAACAGCTTTCCAGGCTAGCTCTTTCTGCCTGCGAGCTATCTGCAGACGTTCGCATTTTCAGAGCAGGGCTGCCGGAGACGCATGGCACGGACACCCTAAGGTACGTTTGAAGTTGGGGTTGGCAAGACAAGCAAGCAGCCCCAGTCTCTGTGCCTCTGTGCGAGCAGTGCCAAGGGCAGATGAGGCTGAGCAACAGCTTTCCAGGCTACCTCTTTCTGCCTGCGAGCTATCAGCAGACTTTAGATTTTTCAGAGCAGGGCTGCTGGAGGACACCTGCTCGGACGCCCAAAGCTACGTTTGAAGTTCGAGGGGGCAAGACAAGCAAGCAGCCGCAGTCTCTGTGCCTCTGTGCAAGCAGTGCCATGGGCAGATGAGTCTGAGCAACAGCTTTCCAGACTAGCCCTTTCTGCCTGCGAGCTATCTGAATACGTTCATATTTTCGCAGCACGGCTGCCGGAGGACCCCTGAAGGGACCACCTAAGCTACTTTTGAAATTTGAGGCGGCAATACAAGCAAACAACTACAGTCTCTGTGCCTCTGTGCGAGCAGTGCCATGGGCAGATGAGGCTGAAAAACAGCTTTCCAGGCTAGCTCTTTCTGCCTGCGAGCTATCTGCAGACGTTCGCATTTTGGGAGCAGGGTTGCTTGTGCCCCCTGCACGGACCGCGTACATTACGTTTGAATTTTGGAGGTGGCAAGACAAGTAAGCAGCCCCAGTATCTGTGCCTCTGTGCGAGCAGTGCCATGGGCAGATGAGGCTGAGCAACAGCTTTCCAGGCTAGCTCTTTCTGCCTGCGAGCTATCTGCAGACGTTCGCATTTTCAGAGCAGAGCTCCCGGAAACGGCTGGCACGGACAACCTAAGTTACGTTTGAAGTTTGAGGGGGCAAGAGAAGCAAGCAGCCCCAGTCTCTGTGCCTCTGTGCGAGCAGTGCCATGGGCAGATGAGGCTGAGCAACAGCTTTCCAGGCTAGCTCTTTCTGCCTGCGAGCTATCTGCAGACGTTCGCATTTTCAGAGCAGGGCTGCTGGAGGACCCCTGCACGGACACCCTAAGGTACGTTTGAAGTTGGGGTTGGCAAGACAAGCAAGCAGCCCCAGTCTCTGTGCCTCTGTGCGAGCATTGCCATGGGCAGATGAGGCTGAGCAACAGCTTTCCAGGCTACCTCTTTCTGCCTGCGAGCTATCTGCACACTTTAGCATTTTCAGAGCAGGTCTGCTGGAGGACCCCTGCTCGGACGCTCAAAGCTACGTTTGAAGTTTGAGGGGGCAAGACAAGCAAGCAGCCGCAGTCTCTGTGCCTCTGTGCGAGCAGTGCCATGGGCAGATGAGGCTGAGCAACAGCTTTCCAGGCTAGCTATTTCTGCCTGCGAGCTATCTGAATAAGTTCATATTTTCGCAGCACGGCTGCCGGAGGCCCCCTGAAGGGACCACCTAAGCTACTTTTGAAATGTGAGGGGGCAATACAAGCAAGCAGCCCCACTCTCTGTGCCTCTGTGCGAGCAATGCCATGGGCAGGTGAGGCTGAGCAACAGCTTTCCAGGCTAGCTCTTTCTGCCTGCGAGCTATCTGCAGACGTTCGCATATTGGGAGCAGGGTTGCTTGTGCCCCCTGCACGGACCACGTAAATAACGTTTGAATTTTGGAGGTGGCAAGAGAAGCAAGCAGCCCCAGTCTCTGTGCCTCTGTGCGAGCAGTGCCATGGGCAGATGAGGCTGAGCAACAGCTTTCCAGGCTAGCTCATCTGCCTGCGAGCTATCTGCAGACGTTCGCATTTTCAGAGCAGGGTTGCCGGAAACGACTGGCACGGACAACCTAAGCTACGTTTGAAGTTTGAGGGGGCAAGAGAAGCAATCAGCCCCAGTCTCTGTGCCTCTGTGCGAGCAGTGCCATGGGCAGATGAGGCTGAGCAACAGCTTTCCAGGCTAGCTCTTTCTGCCTGCGAGCTATCTGCAGACGTTCGCATTTTCAGAGCAGGGCTGCTGGAGGCCCCCTGCACGGAAACCCTAAGGTACGTTTGAAGTTGGGGTTGGCAAGACAAGCAAGCAGCCCCAGTCTCTGTGCCTCTGTGCGAGCAGTGCCATGGGCAGATGAGGCTGAGCAACAGCTTTCAGGCTAGCTCTTTCTGCCTGCGAGCTATCTGCAGACGTTCGCATTTTCAGAGCAGGGCTGCCGGAGGCCCCCTGCTCGGACGCCCAAAGCTACGTTTGAAGTTTGATTTGGCAAGACAAGCAAGCGGCCCCAGTGTCTGTGCCTCTGTGCGAGCAGTGCCATGGGCAGACGAGGCTGAGCAACAGCTTTCCAGGCTAGGCATTTATGGCTGCGAGCTATCTGCAGATGTTCGGATTTTCAGAGCAGGGCTGCTGGAGCCCCCCTGCTCGGACACCCTAAGCTACGTTTGAAGTTTGATTTAGCAACACAAGCAAGCAGCCCCAGTCTCTGTGCCTCTGTGCAAGCAGTGCCATGGGCAGATGAGGCTGAGCAACAGCTTTCCAGGCTAGCTCTTTCTGCCTGCGACCTAACTGCAGACGTTCGCCTTTACAGAGCAGGGCTGCCGGAGACGCATGGCATGGACAACCTAAGCTACCTTTGAAGTTTGAGGGGGCAAGATAAGCAAGCATCCCCAGTCTCTGTGCCTCTGTGCGAGCAGTGCCATGCGCAGATGAGGCTGAGCAACAGCTTTCCAGGCTAGCTCTTTCTGCCTGCAAGCTATCTGCAGACGTTCGCCTTTTCAGAGCAGGTCTGCCGGAGACGCATGGCACGGAAAAGCTAAGCTACGTTTGAAGTTTGAGGGGTCAAGAGAAGCAAGCAGCCCCAGTCTCTGTGCCTCTGTGCGAGCAGTGCCATGGGCAGATGAGGCTGAGAAACAGCTTTCCAGGCTAGCTCTTTATGGCTGCGAGCTATCTGCAGACGTTCGCCTTTTCAGAGCAGGGCTGCCGGAGGCCCCCTGCACGGACGCCCAAAGCTACGTTTGAAGTTTGAGAGGGCAAGACAAGCAAGCGGCCCCAGCCTCTGTGCCTCTGTGCGAGCAGTGCCATGGGCAGATGAGGCTGAACAACAGCTTTCCAGGCTAGCTCTTTCTGCCCGCGAGCTATCTGCAGACGTTCGCATTTTCAGAGCAGGGCTGCCGGAGGCTCCGTGCTCGGATGCCCAAAGCTACGTTTGAAGTTTGATTTGGCAAGACAAGCAAGCGGCCCCAGTCTCTGTGCCTCTGTGCGAGCAGTGCCATGGGCAGATGAGGCTGAGCAACAGCTTTCCAGGCTAGCTCTTTCTGCCTGCGAGCTATCTGCAGACGTTCGCATTTACAGAGCACGGCTGCCGGATTCTCCCTGCACGGAACACCTAAGCTACGTTTAAAGTATGTGGGGGCAGGAGAAGCAAGCAGCCCCAGTCTCTGTGCCTCTGTGCGAGCAGTGCCATGGGCAGATGAGGCTGACCAACAGCTTTCCAGGCTAGCTCTTTCTGCCTGCGAGCTATCTGCAGACGTTCGCATTTTCAGAGCAGGGCTGCCGGAAACAGCTGGCACGGACAACCTAATCTACGTTTAAAGTTTGAGGGGACAAGAGAAGCAATCAGCCCCAGTCTCTGTGCGTCTGTGCGAGCAGTGCCATGGGCAGATGAGGCTGAGCAACAGCTTTCCAGGCTAGCTCTTTCTGGCTGCGAGCTTTCTGCAGACGTTCGCATTTTCAGAGCAGGGCTGCCGGTGGAGCCCCGCAATGACCCCCAAATATACTTTTGAAGTTGAGGGTGGCAAGACAAGCAAGCAGCCCCAGTCTCTGTGCCTCTGTGCGAGCAGTGCCATGGGCAGATGAGGCTGAGCAACAGCTTTCCAGGCTAGCCCTTTATGGCTGCGAGCTATCTGCAGACGTTCGCATTTTCAGAGCAGGGTTGCTGGAGGCCCCCTGCTCGGACGCCCAAAGCTACGTTTGAAGTTTGATTTAGCAACACAAGCAAGCAGCCCCAGTCTCTGTGCCTCTGTGCGAGCAGTGCCATGGGCAGATGACGATGAGCAACAGCTTTCCAGGCTAGCTCTTTCTGCCTGCGAGCTATCTGCAGACGTTCGCCTTTTCAGAGCAGGGCTGCCGGAGACGCATGGCACGGACAACCTAAGCTACGTTTGAAGTTTGAGGGGGCAAGATAAGCGATCAGCCCCAGTCTCTGTGCCTCTGTGCGAGCAGTGTCATGCGCAGATGAGGCTGAGCAACAGCTTTCCAGGCTAGCTCTTTATGCCTGCGAGCTATCTGCAGACGTTCTCCTTTTCAGAGCAGGTCTGCCGGAGACGCATGGCACGGACAACCTAAGCTACGTTTGAAGTTTGAGGGGGCAAGATAAGCAAGCAGCCCCAGTCTCTGTGCCTCTGTGCGAGCAGTGCCATGGGCAGATGAGGCTGAGCAACAGCTTTCCAGGCTAGCTCTTTCTGCCTGCGAGCTATCTGCAGACGTTCGCATTTTCAGAACAGGGCTGCCGGAGGCTCCGTGGTCGGACGTCAAAAGCTACGTTTGAAGTTTTATTTGGCAAGACAATCAAGCGGCCCTAGTCTCTGCGCCTCTGTGCGAGCAGTGCCATGGGCAGATGAGGCTGAGCAACAGCTTTCCAGGCTAGCTCTTTCTGCCTGCGAGCTATCTCAATACGTTCATATTTTCGCAGCACGGCTGCCGGAGGCCCCCTGAAGGGACCACCTAAGCTACTTTTGAAATTTGAGGTGGCAAGACAAGCAAGCAGCCCCAGTCTCTGTGCCTCTGAGCGAGCAGTGCCATGGGCAGATGAGGCTGAGCAACAGCTTTCCAGGCTAGCTCTTTCTGCCTGCGAGCTATCTGCAGACGTTCGCCTTTTCAGAGCAGGTCTGCCGGAGACACATGGCACGGACAACCTAAGCTACGTTTGAAGTTTGAGGGGGCAAGATAAGTAAGCAGCCCCAGTCTCTGTGCCTCTGTGCGAGCAGTGCCATGGGCAGATGAGGCTGAGCAACAGCTTTCCAGGCTAGCTCTTTCTGCCTGCGAGCTATCTGCAGACGTTCGCATTTTCGGAGCAGGGTTGCCTGTGTCCCCTGAAGGGACCACGTAAATTATGTTTGAATTTTGGAGGTGGCAAGACAAGCAAGCAGCCCCAGTCTCTGTGCCTCTGTGCGAGCAGTGCCATGGGCAGATGAGGCTGAGCAACAGCTTTCCAGGCTAGCTCTTTATGCCTGCGAGCTATCTGCAGACGTTCGCCTTTACAGAGCAGGTCTGCCGGAGACGCATGGCACGGACACCCTAAGCTACGTTTGAAGTTTGATTTGGCAAGACAAGCAAGCAGCCCCAGTCTCTGTGCCTCTGTGCGAGCAGTGCCATGGGCAGATGAGGCTGAGCAACAGCTTTCCAGGCTAGCTCTTTCTGCCTGCGAGCTATCTGCAGACGTTCGCATTTTCAGAGCAGGGCTGCAGGAGTCTCCGTGCTCGGACGCCCAAAGCTACGTTTGAAGTTTGATTTGGCAAGACAATCATGCGGCCCTAGTCTCTGTGCGTCTGTGCGAGCAGTGCCATGGGCAGATGAGGCTGAGCAACAGCTTTCCAGACTAGCTCTTTCTGCCTGCGAGCTATCTGAATACGTTCATATTTTCGCAGCACGGCTGCCGGAGGCCCCCTGAAGGGACAACCTAAACTACTTTTGAAATTTGAGGGGGCAATACAAGCAAGCAGCCCCAGTCTCTGTGCCTCTGTGCGAGCAGTGCCATGGGCAGGTGAGGCTGAGCAACAGCTTTCCAGGCTAGCTCTTTCTGGCTGCGAGCTATCTGCAGACGTTCGCATTTTGGGAGCAGGGTTGCTTGTGCCCACTGCACGGACCACGTAAATTACGTTTGAATTTTGGAGGTGGCAAGACAAGCAAGCAGCCCCAGTCTCTGTGCCTCTGTGCGAGCAGTGCCATGGGCAGGTGAGGCTGAGCAACAGCTTTCCAGGCTAGCTCTTTCTGCCTGCGAGCTATCTGCAGACGTTTGCCTTTTCAGAGCAGGTCTGCCGGAAACGGCTGGCACGGACAACCTAAGCTACGTTTGAAGTTTGAGGGGGCAAGAGAAGCAATCAGCCCCAGTCTCTGTGCCTCTGTGCGAGCAGTGCCATGGGCAGATGAGGCTGAGCAACAGCTTTCCAGGCTAGCTCTTTCTGGCTGCGAGCTATCTGCAGACGTTCGCATTTTCAGAGCAGGGCTGCTGGAGGACCCCTGCTCGGACGCCCAAAGCTACGTTTGAAGTTTGAGGGGGCAAGACAAGCAAGCAGCCGCAGTCTCTGTGCCTCTGTGCGAGCAGTGCCATGGGCAGATGAGGCTGAGCAACAGCTTTCCAGGCTAGCTCTTTCTGCCTGCGAGCTATCTGCATACGTTCATATTTTCGCTGATCAGCTGCTGGAGACCCCCTGCACGGAACACCTAAATACGTTTGACGTTTGAGGGGCCAATACAAGTAAGCAGCCCCAGCCTCTGTGCCTCTGTGCGAGCAGTGCCATGGGCAGATGAGGCTGAGCAACAGCTTTCCAGGCTAGCTCTTTCTGCCTGCGAGCTATCTCAATACGTTCATATTTTCGCAGCACGGCTGCCGGAGGCCCCCTGAAGGGACCACCTAAGCTACTTTTGAAATTTGAGGTGGCAAGACAAGCAAGCAGCCCCAGTCTCTATGCCTCTGTGCGAGCAGTGCCATGGGCAGATAAGGCTGAGCAACAGCTTTCCAGGCTAGCTCTTTCTGCCTGCGAGCTATCTGCAGACGTTGGCCTTTTCAGAGCAGGGCTGCCGGAGACGCATGGCACGGACAGCCTAAGCTACGTTTGAAGTTTGAGGGGGCAAGATAAGTAAGCAGCCCCAGTCTCTGTGCCTCTGTGCGAGCAGTGCCATGGGCAGATGAGGCTGAGCAACAGCTTTCCAGGCTAGCTCTTTATGGCTGCGAGCTATCTGCAGACGTTCGATTTTGGGAGCAGGGTTGCCTGTGTCCCCTGCACGGACTACGTAAATTATGTTTGAATTTTGGAGGTGGCAAGACAAGCAAGCAGCCCCAGTCTCTGTGCCTCTGTGCGAGCAGTGCCATGGGCAGATGAGGCTGAGCAACAGCTTTCCAGGCTAGCTCTTTATGTCTGCGAACTATCTGCAGACGTTCGCATTTTCGGAGCACGGCTGCCGGATTCTCCCTGCACGGAACACCCAAGCTACGTTTAAAGTATGTGGGGGCAGGAGAAGCAAGCAGCCGCAGTCTCTGTGCCTCTGTGCGAGCAGTGCCATGGGCAGATGAGGCTGAGCAACAGCTTTCCAGGCTAGCTCTTTATGCCTGCGAGCTATCTGCAGACGTTCGCCTTTACAGAGCAGGGCTGCCGGAGACGCATGGCACGGACACCCTACGCTACGTTTGAAGTTTGAGGGGGCAAGATAAGCAAGCAGCCCCAGTCTCTGTGCCTCTGTGCGAGCAGTGCCATGGGCAGATGAGGCTGAGCAACAGCTTTCCAGGCTAGCTCTTTATGCCTGCGAGCTATCTGCAGACGTTGGCCTTTTCAGAGCAGGGCTGCCGGAGACGCATGGCACGGACAGCCTAAGCTACGTTTGAAGTTTGAGGGGGCAAGATAAGTAAGCAGCCCCAGTCTCTGTGCCTCTGTGCGAGCAGTGCCATGGGCAGATGAGGCTGAGCAACAGCTTTCCAGGCTAGCTCTTTATGGCTGCGAGCTATCTGCAGACGTTCGATTTTGGGAGCAGGGTTGCCTGTGTCCCCTGCACGGACTACGTAAATTATGTTTGAATTTTGGAGGTGGCAAGACAAGCAAGCAGCCCCAGTCTCTGTGCCTCTGTGCGAGCAGTGCCATGGGCAGATGAGGCTGAGCAACAGCTTTCCAGGCTAGCTCTTTATGTCTGCGAACTATCTGCAGACGTTCGCATTTTCGGAGCACGGCTGCCGGATTCTCCCTGCACGGAACACCCAAGCTACGTTTAAAGTATGTGGGGGCAGGAGAAGCAAGCAGCCGCAGTCTCTGTGCCTCTGTGCGAGCAGTGCCATGGGCAGATGAGGCTGAGCAACAGCTTTCCAGGCTAGCTCTTTATGCCTGCGAGCTATCTGCAGACGTTCGCCTTTACAGAGCAGGGCTGCCGGAGACGCATGGCACGGACACCCTAAGCTACGTTTGAAGTTTGAGGGGGCAAGATAAGCAAGCAGCCCCAGTCTCTGTGCCTCTGTGCGAGCAGTGCCATGGGCAGATGAGGCTGAGCAACAGCTTTCCAGGCTAGCTCTTTCTGCCTGCGAGCTATCTGCAGACGTTCGCCTTTTCAGAGCAGCGCTGCCGGAGGCCCCCTGCACGGACGCCCAAAGCTACGTTTGAAGTTTGATTTGGCAAGACAAGCAAGCAGCCCCAGTCTCTGTGCCTCTGTGCGAGCAGTGCCATGGGCAGATGAGGCTGAGCAACAGCTTTCCAGGCTAGCTCTTTCTGCCTGCGAGCTATCTGCAGACGTTCACATTTTCAGAGCAGGGCTGCCAGAGGCCCCCTGAAGGGACCACCTAAACTACGTTTGAAGTTTGAGGGGGCAAGACAAGCAAGCAGCCGCAGTCTCTGTGCCTCTGTGCGAGCAGTGCCATGGGCAGATGAGGCTGAGCAACAGCTTTCCAGGCTAGCTCTTTCTGCCTGCGAGCTATCTGCATACGTTCATATTTTCGCTGATCAGCTGCTGGAGACCCCCTGCACGGAACACCTAAATACGTTTGACGTTTGAGGGGCCAATACAAGCAAGCAGCCCCAGTCTCTGTGCCTCTGTGCGAGCAGTGCCATGGGCAGATGAGGCTGAGCAACAACTTTCCAGGCTAGCTCTTTCTGCCTGCGAGCTATCTGCAGACGTTCGCATTTTCAGAGTAGGGCTTCCGGAGGCCCCCTGCACGGACACCCAAAGATACGTTTGAAGTTTGATTTGGCAAGACAATCAAGAGGCCCTAGTCTCTGCACCTCTGTGCGAGCAGTGCCATGGGCAGATGAGGCTGAGCAACAGCTTTCCAGGCTAGCTCTTTCTGCCTGCGAGCTATCTCAATACGTTCATCTTTTCGCAGCACGGCTGCCGGAGGCCCCCTGAAGGGACCACCTAAGCTACTTTTGAAATTTGAGGTGGCAAGACAAGCAAGCAGCCCCAGTCTCTGTGCCTCTGTGCGAGCAGTGCCATGGGCAGATAAGGCTGAGCAACAGCTTTCCAGGCTAGCTCTTTATGCCTGCGAGCTATCTGCAGACGTTGGCCTTTTCAGAGCAGGGCTGCCGAAGACGCATGGCACGGACAACCTAAGCTACGTTTTAAGTTTGAGGGGGCAAGATAAGCAAGCAGCCCCAGTCTCTGTGCCTCTGTGCAAGCAGTGCCATGGGCAGATGAGGCTGAGCAACAGCTTTCCAGGCTAGCTCTTTCTGCCTGCGAGCTATCTGCAGATGTTCGCATTTTGGGAGCAGGGTTGCTTGTGTCCCCTGCACGGACCACGTAAATAATATTTGAATTTTGGAGGTGGCAAGACAAGCAAGCAGCCCCAGTCTCTGTGCCTCTGTGCGAGCAGTGCCATGGGCAGATGAGGCTGAGCAACAGCTTTCCAGGCTAGCTCTTTATGGCTGCGAGCTATCTGCAGACGTTCGCATTTTCAGAGCAGGGCTGCTGGAGGCCCCCTGCTTAGGACGCCCAAAGCTACGTTTGAAGTTTGATTTGGCAACACAAGCAAGCAGCCCCAGTCTCTGTGCCTCTGTGCGAGCAGTGCCATAGGCAGATGACGCTGAGGAACAGCTTTTCAGGCTAGCTCTTTCTGCCTGCGAGCTATCTGCAGACGTTCGCATTTTCGGAGCACGGCTGCCGGATTCTCCCTGCACGGAACACTCAAGCTACTTTTAAAGTATGTGGGCACAGGAGAAGCAAGCAGCCGCAGTCTCTGTGCCTCTGTGCGAGCAGTGCCATGGGCAGATGAGGCTGAGCAACAGCTTTCCAGGCTAGCTGTTTATGCCTGTGAGCTATCTGCAGACGTTCGCCTTTACAGAGCAGGGCTGCCGGAGACGCATGGCACGGACAACCTAAGTTACGTTTGAAGTTTGAGGGGGCAAGAGAAGCAAGCAGCCCCAGTCTCTGTGCCTCTGTGCGAGCAGAGCCATGGGCAGATGAGGCTGAGCAACAGCTTTCCAGGCTAGCTCTTTATGGCTGCGAGCTATCTGCAGACGTTCGCATTTTCAGAGCAGGGCTGCAGGAGGCTCCGTGCTCGGACGCCCAAAGCTACGTTTGAAGTTTGATTTGGCAAGACAGTCAAGCGGCCCTAGTCTCTGTACCTCTGTGCGAGCAGTGCCATGGGCAGATGAGGCTGAGCAACAGCTTTCCAGACTAGCTCTTTCTGCCTGCGAGCTATCTGAAAACGTTCATATTTTCGCAGCACGGCTGTTGGAGGCCCCCTGAAGGTACCACCTAAGCTACTTTTGAAATTTGAGGGGGCAAGACAAGCAAGCAGCCCCAGTCTCTGTGCCTCTGTGCGAGCAGTGCCATGGGCAGATGAGGCTGAGAAACAGCTTTCCAGGCTAGCTCTTTCTGCCTGCGAGCTATCTGCAGACGTTCGCATTTTCAGAGCAGGGCTGCCGGAAACGGTTGGCACGGACAACCTAAGTTACTTTTGAAGTTTGAGGGTGCAAGAGAAGCAATCAGCCCCAGTCTCTGTGCCTCTGTGCGAGCAGTGCCATGGGCAGATGAGGCTGAGCAACAGCTTTCCAGGCTAGCTCTTTCTGCCTGCGAGCTATCTGCATACGTTCATATTTTCGCAGATCAGCTGCTGGAGACCCCCTGCACGGAACACCTAAATACGTTTGACGTTTGAGGGGCCAATACAAGCAAGCAGCCCCAGTCTCTGTGCCTCTGTGCGAGCAGTGCCATGGGCAGATGAGGCTGAGCAACAGCTTTCCAGGCTAGCTCTTTCTGGCTGCGAGCTATCTGCAGACGTTCGCATTTTCAGAGCAGGGCTGCCGGAAGCCCCCTGCACGGATGTCCAAAGTTACGCTTGAAGTTTGAGGGGGCAAGAGAAGCAAGCAGCCCCAATCTCTGTGCCTCTGTGCGAGCAGTGCCATGGGCAGATTAGGCTGAGCAACAGCTTTCCAGGCTAGCTCTTTCTGCCTGCGAGCTATCTGCAGACGTTCGCATTTTCAGAGTAGGGCTTCCGGAGGCCCCCTGCACGGACGCCCAAAGATACGTTTGAAGTTTGATTTGGCAAGACAATCAAGAGGCCCTAGTCTCTGCACCTCTGTGCGAGCAGTGCCATGGGCAGATGAGGCTGAGCAACAGCTTTCCAGGCTAGCTCTTTCTGCCTGCGAGCTATCTCAATACGTTCATATTTTCTCAGCACGGCTGCCGGAGGCCCCCTGAAGGGACCACCTAAGCTACTTTTGAAATTTGAGGTGGCAAGACAAGCAAGCAGCCCCAGTCTCTGTGCCTCTGTGCGAGCAGTGCCATGGGCAGATAAGGCTGAGCAACAGCTTTCCAGGCTAGCTCTTTATGCCTGCGATCTATCTGCAGACGTTGGCCTTTTCAGAGCAGGGCTGCCGGAGACGCATGGCACGGACAACCTAAGCTACGTTTGAAGTTTGAGGGGGCAAGATAAGCAAGCAGCCCCAGTCTCTGTGCCTCTGTGCGAGCAGTGCCATGGGCAGATGAGGCTGAGCAACAGCTTTCCAGGCTAGCTCTTTCTGCCTGCGAGCTATCTGCAGACGTTCGCATTTTCGGAGCACGGCTGCCGGATTCTCCCTGCACGGAACACCCAAGCTACTTTTAAAGTATGTGGTGGCAGGAGAAGCAAGCAGCCGCAGTCTCTGTGCCTCTGTGCGAGCAGTGCCATGGGCAGATGAGGCTGAGCAACAGCTTTCCAGGCTAGCTGTTTATGCCTGTGAGCTATCTGCAGACGTTCGCCTTTACAGAGCAGGGCTGCCGGAGACGCATGGCACGGACAACCTAAGTTACGTTTGAAGTTTGAGGGGGCAAGAGAAGCAAGCAGCCCCAGTCTCTGTGCCTCTGTGCGAGCAGAGCCATGGGCAGATGAGGCTGAGCAACAGCTTTCCAGGCTAGCTCTTTATGCCTGCGAGCTATCTGCAGACGTTCGCCTTTTCAGAGCAGCTCTGCCGGAGGCCCCCTGCACGGACGCCCAAAGCTACGTTTGAAGTTTGATTTGGCAAGACAAGCAAGCAGCCCCAGTCTCTGTGCCTCTGTGCGAGCAGTGCCATGGGCAGATGAGGCTGAGCAACAGCTTTCCAGGCTAGCTCTTTCTGCCTGCGAGCTATCTGCAGACGTTCGCATTTTCAGAGCAGGGCTGCAGGAGGCTCCGTGCTCGGACGCCCAAAGCTACGTTTGAAGTTTCATTTGGCAAGACAGTCAAGCGGCCCTAGTCTCTGTGCCTCTGTGCGAGCAGTGCCATGGGCAGATGAGGCTGAGCAACAGCTTTCCAGACTAGCTCTTTCTGCCTGCGAGCTATCTGAATACGTTCATATTTTCGCAGCACGGCTGTTGGAGGCCCCCTGAAGGTACCACCTAAGCTACTTTTGAAATTTGAGGGGGCAATACAAGCAAGCAGCCCCAGTCTCTGTGCCTCTGTGCGAGCAGTGCCATGGGCAGATGAGGCTGAGCAACAGCTTTCCAGGCTAGCTCTTTCTGCCTGCGAGCTATCTGCAGACGTTCGCATTTTCAGAGCAGGGCTGCTGGAGGCCCCCTGCACGGACACCCTAAGGTACGTTTGAAGTTGGGGTTGGCAAGACAAGCAAGCAGCCCCAGTGTCTGTGCCTCTGTGCGAGCAGTGCCAAGGGCAGATGAGGCTGAGCAACAGCTTTCCAGGCTACCTCTTTCTGCCTGCGAGCTATCTGCAGACTTTAGCATTTTCAGAGCAGCGCTGCTGGAGGACCCCTGCTCGGACGCCCAAAGCTACGTTTGAAGTTTGAGGGGGCAAGACAAGCAAGCAGCCGCAGTCTCTGTGCCTCTGTGCGAGCAGTGCCATGGGCAGATGAGGCTGAGCAACAGCTTTCCAGGCTAGCTCTTTCTGGCTGCGAGCTATCTGCAGACGTTCGCATTTTCAGAGCAGGGCTGCCGGAAGCCCCCTGCACGGATGTCCAAAGTTACGCTTGAAGTTTGAGGGGGCAAGAGAAGCAAGCAGCCCCAATCTCTGTGCCTCTGTGCGAGCAGTGCCATGGGCAGATGAGGCTGAGCAACAGCTTTCCAGGCTAGCTCTTTCTGCCTGCGAGCTATCTGCAGACGTTCGCATTTTCAGAGCATGTCTGACGGAGGCCCCCTGCTCGGACGCCCAAAGCTACGTTTGAAGTTTGATTTGGCAAGACAAGCAAGCGGCCCCAGTCTCTGTGCCTCTGTGCGAGCAGTGCCATGGGCAGATGAGGCTGAGCAACAGCTTTCCAGACTAGCTCTTTCTGCCTGCGAGCTATCTGAATACGTTCATATTTTCGCAGCACAGCTGCCGGAGGCCCCCTGAAGCGACCACCTAAGCTACTTTTGAAATTTGAGGCGGCAATACAAACAAGCAGCCCCAGTCTCTGTGCCTCTGTGCGAGCAGTGCCATGGGCAGATGAGGCTGAGAAACAGCTTTCCAGGCTAGCTCCTTCTGCCTGCGAGCTATCTGCAGACATTCGCATTTTCAGAGCAGGGCTGCCGGAAACGGCTGGCACGGACAACCTAAGCTACGTTTGAAGTTTGAGGGTGCAAGAGAAGCAATCAGCCCCAGTCTCTGTGCCTCTGTGCGAGCAGTGCCATGAGCAGATGAGGCTGAGTAACAGCTTTCCAGGCTAGCTCTTTCTGCCTGCGAGCTATCTGCAGACGTTCGCATTTTCAGAGCAGGGCTGCTGGAGGCCCCCTGCACGGACACCCTAAGGTACGTTTGAAGTTGGGGTTGGCAAGACAAGCAAGCAGCCCCAGTGTCTGTGCCTCTGTGCGAGCAGTGCCAAGGGCAGATGAGGCTGAGCAACAGCTTTCCAGGCTACCTCTTTCTGCCTGCGAGCTATCTGCAGACTTTAGCATTTTCAGAGCAGCGCTGCTGGAGGACCCCTGCTCGGACGCCCAAAGCTACGTTTGAAGTTTGAGGGGGCAAGACAAGCAAGCAGCCGCAGTCTCTGTGCCTCTGTGCGAGCAGTGCCATGGGCAGATGAGGCTGAGCAACAGCTTTCCAGGCCACCTCTTTCTGCCTGCGAGCTATCTGCATACGTTCATATTTTCGCAGATCAGCTGCTGGAGACCCCCTGCACGGAACACCTAAATACATTTGACGATTGAGGGGCCAATACAAGCAATCAGCCCCAGTCTCTGTGCCTCTGTGCGAGCAGTGCCATGGGCAGATGAGGCTGAGCAACAGCTTTCCAGGCTAGCTCTTTCTGGCTGCGAGCTATCTGCAGACGTTCGCATTTTCAGAGCAGGGCTGCCGGAAGCCCCCTGCACGGATGCCCAAAGCTACGCTTGAAGTTTGAGGGGGCAAGAGAAGCAAGCAGCCCCAATCTCTGTGCCTCTGTGCGACCAGTGCCATGGGCAGATGAGGCTGAGCAACAGCTTTCCAGGCTAGCTCTTTCTGCCTGCGAGCTATCTGCAGAATTTAGCATTTTCAGAGCAGGGCTGCTGGAGGCCCCCTGCACGGACACCCTAAGGTACCTTTGAAGTTGGGGTTGGCAAGACAAGCAAGCAGCCCCAGTCTCTGTGCCTCTGTGCGAGCAGTGCCAAGGGCAGATGAGGCTGAGCAACAGCTTTCCAGGCTACCTCTTTCTGCCTGCGAGCTATCTGCACACTTTAGCATTTTCAGAGCAGGGCTGCTGGAGGACCCCTGCTCGGACGCTCAAAGCTACGTTTGAAGTTTGAGGGGGTAAGACAAGCAAGCAGCCGCAGTCTCTGTGCCTCTGTGCGAGCAGTGCCATGGGCAGATGAGGCTGAGCAACAGCTTTTCAGGCTAGCTCTTTCTGCCTGCGAGCTATCTGCAGACGTTCGCCTTTTCAGAGCAGGGCTGCCGGAGGAGACCCGCAATGACCCCCAAATATACGTTTGAAGTTGAGGGTGGCAAGACAAGCAAGCAGCCCCAGTCTCTGTGCCTCTGTGCGAGCAGTGCCATGGGCTGATGAGGCTGAGCAACAGCTTTCCAGGCTAGCTCTTTCTGCCTGCGAGCTATCTGCAGACGTTCGCATTTTCAGAGCAGGGCTGCCGGAGGCTCCGTGCTCGGATGCCCAAAGCTACGTTTGAAGTTTGATTTGGCAAGACAAGCAAGCGGCCCCAGTCTCTGTGCCTCTGTGCGAGCAGTGCCATGGGCAGATGAGGCTGAGCAACAGCTTTCCAGACTAGCTCTTTCTGCCTGCGAGCTATCTGAATACGTTCATATTTTCGCAGCACGGCTGCCGGAGGCCCCCTGAAGGGACCACCTAAGCTACTTTTGAAATTTCAGGCGGCAATACAATCAAACAACTACAGTCTCTTTGCCTCTGTGCGAGCAGTGCCATGGGCAGATGAGGTTGAGTAACAGCTTTCCAGGCTAGCTCTTTCTGCCTGCGAGCTATCTGCAGACGTTCGCATTTTGGGAGCAGGGTTGCTTGTGCCCCCTGCACGGACCACGTAAATTACGTTTGAATTTTGGAGGTGGCAAGACAAGCAAGCAGCCCCAGTCTCTGTGCCTCTGTGCGAGCAGTGCCATGGGCAGATGAGGCTGAGCAACAGCTTTCCAGGCTAGCTCTTTCTGCCTGCGAGCTATCTGCAGACGTTCGCATTTTCAGAGCAGAGCTGCCGGAAGCCCCCTGCACGGATGCCCAAAGCTACGCTTGAAGTTTGAGGGGGCAAGAGAAGCAAGCAGCCCCAATCTCTGTGCCTCTGTGCGAGCAGTGCCATGGGCAGATGAGGCAGAGCAACAGCTTTCCAGGCTAGCTCTTTATGCCTGCGAGCTATCTGAATACGTTCATATTTTCGCAGCACGGCTGCCGGAGGCCCCCTGAAGGGACCACCTAAGCTACTTTTGAAATTTGAGGCGGCAATACAAGCAAGCAGCCCCAGTCTCTGTGCCTCTGTGCGAGCAGTGCCATGGGCAGATGAGGCTGAGCAACAGCTTTCCAGGCTACCTCTTTCTGCCTGCGAGCTATCTCACACTTTAGCATTTTCAGAGCAGGGCTGCTGGAGGACCCCTACTCGGACGCTCAAAGCTACGTTTAAATTTTGGAGGTGGCAAGACAAGCAAGCAGCCGCAGTCTCTGTGCCTCTGTGCGAGCAGTGCCATGGGCAGATGAGGCTGAGCAACAGCTTTTCAGGCTAGCTCTTTCTGCCTGCGAGCTATCTGCAGACGTTCGCCTTTTCAGAGCAGGTCTGCCGGAGACGCATGGCACGGACAACCTAAGCTACGTTTTAAGTTTGAGGGGTCAAGACAAGCAAGCAGCCCCAGTCTCTGTGCCTCTGTGCGAGCAGTGCCATGGGCAGATGAGGCTGAGAAACAGCTTTCCAGGCTAGCTCTTTATGGCTTTGAGCTATCTGCAGACGTTCGCCTTTTCAGAGCAGGGCTGCCGGAGGCCCCCTGCACGGATGCCCAAAGCTACGTTTGAAGTTTGAGAGGGCAAGACAAGCAAGCGGCCCCAGTCTCTGTGCCTCTGTGCGAGCAGTGCCATGGGCAGATGAGTCTGAGCAACATCTTTCCAGGCTAGCTCTTTCTGCCTGCGAGCTATCTGCAGACGTTCGCAGTTTCAGAGCAGGGCTGCCGGAGGCTCCGTGCTCGGATGCCCAAAGCTACGTTTGAAGTTTGATTTGGCAAGACAAGCAAGCGGCCCCAGTCTCTGTGCCTCTGTGCGAGCAGTGCCATGGGCAGATGAGGCTGAGCAACAGCTTTCCAGACTAGCTCTTTCTGCCGCGAGCTATCTGAATACGTTCATATTTTCGCAGCACGGCTGCGGGAGGCCCCCTGAAGGGACCACCTAAGCTACTTTTGAAATTTGAGGGGGCAATACAATCAAACAACTACAGTCTCTGTGCCTCTGTGCGAGCAGTGCCATGGGCAGATGAGGCTGAGCAACAGCTTTCCAGGCTAGCTCTTTCTGCCTGCGAGCTATCTGCAGACGTTCGCATTTTGGGAGCAGGGTTGCTTATGCCCCCTGCACGGACCACCTAAATTACGTTTGAATTTTGCAGGTGGCAAGACAAGCAAGCAGCCGCAGTCTCTGTGCCTCTGTGCGAGCAGTGCCATGGGCAGATGAGGCTGAGCAACAGCTTTCCAGGCTAGCTCTTTCTGCCTGCGAGCTATCTGCATACGTTCATATTTTCGCAGATCAGCTGCTGGAGACCCCCTGCACGGAACACCTAAATACGTTTGACGTTTGAGGGGCCAATACAAGCAAGGAGCCCCAGTCTCTGTGCCTCTGTGCGAGCAGTGCCATGGGCAGATGAGGCTGAGCAACAGCTTTCCAGGCTAGCTCTTTCTGGCTGCGAGCTATCTGCAGACGTTCGCAGTTTCAGAGCAGAGCTGCCGGTAGCCCCCGGCACGGATGCCCAAAGCTACGCTTGAAGTTTCAGGGGGCAAGAGAAGCAAGCAGCCCCAATCTCTGTGCCTCTGTGCGAGCAGTGCCATGGGCAGATGAGGCTGAGCAACAGCTTTCCAGGCTAGCTCTTTATGGCTGCGAGCTATCTGCAGACGTTCGCATTTTCAGAGCAGGTCTGCTGGAGGCCCCCTGCACGGACACCCTAAGGTACGTTTGAAGTTGGGGTTGGCAAGACAAGCAAGCAGCCCCAGTCTCTGTGCCTCTGTGCGAGCAGTGCCAAGGGCAGATGAGGCTGAGCAACAGCTTTCCAGGCTACCTCTTTCTGCCTGCGAGCTATCTGCACACTTTAGCATTTTCAGAGCAGGGCTGCTGGAGGACCCCTGCTCGGACGCTCAAAGCTACGTTTGAAGTTTGAGGGGGCAAGACAAGCAAGCAGCCGCAGTCTCTGTGCCTCTGTGCAAGCAGTGCCATGGGCAGATGAGGCTGAGCAACAGCTTTCCAGGCTAGCTCTTTCTGCCTGCGAGCTATCTGCAGACATTCATACTTTCACAGCACGGCTGCCGGAGGCCCCCTGAAGGGACCACCTAAGCTACTTTTGAAATTTGAGGCGGCAATACAAGCAAACAACTACAGTCTCTTTGCCTCTGTGCGAGCAGTGCCATGGGCAGATGAGTCTGAGCAACAGCTTTCCAGGCTAGCTCTTTCTGCCTGCGAGCTATCTGCAGATGTTCGGATTTTCAGAGCAGGGCTGCCGGAGGAGCCCCGCAATGACCCCCAAATATACGTTTGAAGTTGAGGGTGGCAAGACAAGCAAGCAGCCCCAGTCTCTGTGCCTCTGTGCGAGCAGTGCCATGGGCAGATGAGGCTGAGCAACACCTTTCCAGGCTAGCTTTTTCTGCCTGCGAGCTATCTGCAGATGTTCGGATTTTCAGAGCAGGGCTGCTAGAGGCCCCCTGCTCGGACGCCCAAAGCTACGTTTGAAGTTTGATTTAGCAACACAAGCAAGCAGCCCCAGTCTCTGTGCCTCTGTGCAAGCAGTGCCATGGGCAGATGAGGCTGAGCAACAGCTTTCCAGGCTAGCTCTTTCTGCCTGCGAGCTATCTGCAGACGTTCGCCTTTACAGAGCAGGGCTGCCGGAGACGCATGGCACGGACAACCTAAGCTACGTTTGAAGTTTGAGGGGGCAAGATAAGCAAGCAGCCCCAGTCTCTGTGCCTCTGTGCGAGCAGTGCCATGCGCAGATGAGGCTGAGCAACAGCTTTCCAGGCTAGCTCTTTCTGCCTGCGAGCTATCTGCAGACGTTCGCCTTTTCAGAGCAGGTCTGCCGGAGACGCATGGCACGGACAACCTAAGCTACGTTTTAAGTTTGATTTTTTCAAGACAAGCAAGCAGCCCCAGTCTCTGTGCCTCTGCGCGAGCAGTGCCAGGGGCAGATGAGGCTGAGAAACAGCTTTCCAGGCTAGCTCTTTATGGCTGCGAGCTATCTGCAGACGTTCGCCTTTTCAGAGCAGGGCTGCCGGAGGCCCCCTGCACGGATGCCCAAAGCTACGTTTGAAGTTTGAGAGGGCAAGATAAGCAAGCGGCCCCAGTCTCTGTGCCTCTGTGCGAGCAGTGCCATGGGCAGATGAGGCTGAGCAACAGCTTTCCAGGCTAGCTCTTTCTGCCTGCGAGCTATCTGCAGACGTTCGCATTTTCAGAGCAGAGCTGCCGGAAACGACTGGCACGGACAACCTAAGCTACTTTTGAAGTTTGAAAGGGCAAGAGAAGCAAGCAGCCGCAGTCTCTGTGCCTCTGTGCGAGCAGTGCCATGGGCAGATGAGGCTGAGCAACAGCTTTCCAGGCTAGCTTTTTCTGGCTGCGAGCTATCTGCAGACGTTCGCCTTTTCAGAGCAGGGCTGCCGGAGGAGCCCCGCAATAACCCCCAAATATACGTTTGAACTTGAGGGTGGCAAGACAAGCAAGCAGCCCCAGTCTCTGTGCCTCTGTGCGAGCAGTGCCATGGGCAGATGAGGTTGAGCAACAGCTTTACAGGCTAGCCCTTTATGGCTGCGAGCTATCTGCAGATGTTCGGATTTTCAGAGCAGGGCTGCTGGAGGCCCCCTGCTCGGACGCCCAAAGCTACTTTTGAAGTTTGATTTAGCAACACAAGCAAGCAGCCCCAGTCTCTGTGCCTCTGTGCAAGCAGTGCCATGGGCAGATGAGGCTGAGCAGCAGCTTTCCAGGCTAGCTCTTTCTGCCTGCGAGCTATCTGCAGACGTTCGCTTTTACAGAGCAGGGCTGCCGGAGACGCATGGCACGGACAACCTAAGCTACGTTTGAAGTTTGAGGGGGCAAGATAAGCAAGCAGCCCCAGTCTCTGTGCCTCTGTGCGAGCAGTGCCATGCGCAGATGAGGCTGAGCAACAGCTTTCCAGGCTAGCTCTTTCTGCCTGCGAGCTATCTGCAGACGTTCGCCTTTTCAGAGCAGGTCTGCCGGAGACGCATTGCACGGACAACCTAAGCTACGTTTGAAGTTTGATTTTTTCAAGAGAAGCAAGCAGCCCCAGTCTCTGTGCCTCTGCGCGAGCAGTGCCAGGGGCAGATGAGGCTGAGAAACAGCTTTCCAGGCTAGCTCTTTATGGCTGCGAGCTATCTGCAGACGTTCGCCTTTTCAGAGCAGGGCTGCCGGAGGCCCCCTGCACGGATGCCCAAAGCTACGTTTGAAGTTTGATTTGGCAAGACAAGCAAGCGGCCCCAGTCTCTGTGCCTCTGTGCGAGCAGTGCCATGGGCAGATGAGGCTGAGCAACAGCTTTCCAGGCTAGCTCTTTCTGCCTGCGAGCTATCTGCAGACGTTCGCATTTTCAGAGCAGGGCTGCCGGAGGCTCCGTGCTCGGATGC
The DNA here is from genome assembly GCF_030867145.1 of Opisthocomus hoazin. Lineage (NCBI taxonomy): Eukaryota > Metazoa > Chordata > Aves > Opisthocomiformes > Opisthocomidae > Opisthocomus > Opisthocomus hoazin. Next base: position 8,931,551 of record NC_134429.1, read on the forward strand.
CCAAAGCTACGTTTGAAGTTTGATTTGGCAACACAAGCAAGCGGCCCCAGTCTCTGTGCCTCTGTGCGAGCAGTGCCATGGGCAGATGAGGCTGAGCAACAGCTTTCCAGACTAGCTCTTTCTGCCTGCGAGCTATCTGAATACGTTCATATTTTTGCAGCACGGCTGCCGGAGGCCCCCTGAAGGGACCACCTAAGCTACTTTTGAAATTTGAGGCGGCAATACAAGCAAACAACTACAGTCTCTGTGCCTCTGTGCGAGCAGTGCCATGGGCAGATGAGGCTGAGAAACAGCTTTCCAGGCTAGCTCTTTCTGCCTGCGAGCTATCTGCAGACGTTCGCATTTTGGGAGCAGGGTTGCTTGTTCCCCCTGCACGGACCACGTAAATTACGTTTGAATTTTGGAGGTGGCAAGACAAGCAATCAGCCCCAGTCTCTGTGCCTCTGTGCGAGCAGTGCCATGGGCAGATGAGGCTGAGCAACAGCTTTCCAGGCTAGCTCTTTCTGCCTGCGAGCTATCTGCAGACGTTCGCATTTTCAGAGCAGGGCTGCTGGAGGCCCCCTGCACGGACACCCTAAGGTACGTTTGAAGTTGGGGTTGGCAAGACAAGCAAGCAGCCCCAGTCTCTGTGCCTCTGTGGGAGCAGTGCCAAGGGCAGATGAGGCTGAGCAACAGCTTTCCAGGCTACCTCTTTCTGCCTGCGAGCTATCTGCACACTTTATCATTTTCAGAGCAGGGCTGCTGAGGGACCCCTGCTCGGACGCTCAAAGCTACGTTTGAAGTTTGATTTGGCAAAACAAGCAAGCAGCCGCAGTCTCTGTGACTCTGTGCGAGCAGTGCCATGGGCAGATGAGGCTGAGCAACAGCTTTCCAGGCTAGCTCTTTCTGCCTGCGAGCTATCTGCAGACGTTCGCCTTTTCAGAGCAGGGCTGCCAGAGGAGCCCCGCAATGACCCCCAAATATACGTTTGAAGTTGAGGGTGGCAAGACAAGCAAGCAGCCCCAGTCTCTGTGCCTCTGTGCGAGCAGTGCCATGGGCAGATGAGGCTGAGCAACAGCTTTACAGGCTAGCCCTTTATGGCTGCGAGCTATCTACAGATGTTCGGATTTTCAGAGCAGGGCTGCTGGAGGCCCCCTGCTCGGACGCCCAAAGCTACGTTTGAAGTTTGATTTAGCAACACAAGCAAGCAGCCCCAGTCTCTGTGCCTCTGTGCAAGCAGTGCCATGGGCAGATGAGGCTGAGCAACAGCTTTCCAGGCTAGCTCTTTCTGCCTGCGAGCTATCTGCAGACGTTCGCCTTTACAGAGCAGGGCTGCCGGAGACGCATGGCACGGACAACCTAAGCTACGTTTGAAGTTTGAGGGGGCAAGATAAGCAAGCAGCCCCAGTCTCTGTGCCTCTGTGCGAGCAGTGCCATGCGCAGATGAGGCTGAGCAACAGCTTTCCAGGCTAGCTCTTTATGCCTGCGAGCTATCTGCAGACATTCGCCTTTTCAGAGCAGGGCTGCCGGAGACGCATGGCACGGACAACCTAAGCTACGTTTTAAGTTTGAGGGGTCAAGAGAAGCAAGCAGCCCCAGTCTCTGTGCCTCTGTGCGAGCAGTGCCATGGGCAGATGAGGCTGAGAAACAGCTTTCCAGGCTAGCTCTTTCTGCCTGCGAGCTATCTGCAGACGTTCGCATTTTCAGAGCAGAGCTGCCGGAAACGGCTGGCACGGACAACCTAAGCTACGTTTGAAGTTTGAGAGGGCAAGACAAGCAAGCGGCCCCAGTCTCTGTGCCTCTGTGCGAGCAGTGCCATGGGCAGATGAGGCTGAGCAACAGCTTTCCAGACTAGCTCTTTCTGCCTGCGAGCTATCTGAATACGTTCATATATTTGCAGCACGGCTGCCGGAGGCCCCCTGAAGGGACCACCTAAGCTACTTTTGAAATTTGAGGCGGCAATACAAGCAAACAACTACAGTCTCTTTGCCTCTGTGCGAGCAGTGCCATGTGCAGATGAGGCTGAGAAACAGCTTTCCAGGCTAGCTCTTTCTGCCTGCGAGCTATCTGCAGACGTTCGCATTTTGGGAGCAGGGTTGCTTGTTCCCCCTGCACGGACCACGTAAATTACGTTTGAATTTTGGAGGTGGCAAGACAAGCAAGCAGCCCCAGTCTCTGTGCCTCTGTGCGAGCAGTGCCATGGGCAGATGAGGCTGAGCAACAGCTTTCCAGGCTAGCTCTTTCTGCCTGCGAGCTATCTGCAGACGTTCGCATTTTCAGAGCAGGGCTGCTGGAGGCCCCCTGCACGGACACCCTAAGGTACGTTTGAAGTTGGGGTTGGCAAGACAAGCAAGCAGCCCCAGTCTCTGTGCCTCTGTGGGAGCAGTGCCAAGCACAGATGAGGCTGAGCAACAGCTTTCCAGGCTACCTCTTTCTGCCTGCGAGCTATCTGCACACTTTATCATTTTCAGAGCAGGGCTGCTGGAGGACCCCTGCTCGGACGCTCAAAGCTACGTTTGAAGTTTGATTTGGCAAGACAAGCAAGCAGCCGCAGTCTCTGTGACTCTGTGCGAGCAGTGCCATGGGCAGATGAGGCTGAGCAACAGCTTTCCAGGCTAGCTCTTTCTGCCTGCGAGCTATCTGCAGACGTTCGCCTTTTCAGAGCAGGGCTGCCAGAGGAGCCCCGCAATGACCCCCAAATATACGTTTGAAGTTGAGGGTGGCAAGACAAGCAAGCAGCCCCAGTCTCTGTGCCTCTGTGCGAGCAGTGCCATGGGCAGATGAGGCTGAGCAACAGCTTTACAGGCTAGCCCTTTATGGCTGCGAGCTATCTACAGATGTTCGGATTTTCAGAGCAGGGCTGCTGGAGGCCCCCTGCTCGGACGCCCAAAGCTACGTTTGAAGTTTGATTTAGCAACACAAGCAAGCAGCCCCAGTCTCTGTGCCTCTGTGCAAGCAGTGCCATGGGCAGATGAGGCTGAGCAACAGCTTTCCAGGCTAGCTCTTTCTGCCTGCGAGCTATCTGCAGACGTTCGCCTTTACAGAGCAGGGCTGCCGGAGACGCATGGCACGGACAACCTAAGCTACGTTTGAAGTTTGAGGGGGCAAGATAAGCAAGCAGCCCCAGTCTCTGTGCCTCTGTGCGAGCAGTGCCATGCGCAGATGAGGCTGAGCAACAGCTTTCCAGGCTAGCTCTTTATGCCTGCGAGCTATCTGCAGACATTCGCCTTTTCAGAGCAGGTCTGCCGGAGACGCATGGCACGGACAACCTAAGCTACGTTTTAAGTTTGAGGGGTCAAGAGAAGCAAGCAGCCCCAGTCTCTGTGCCTCTGTGCGAGCAGTGCCATGGGCAGATGTGGCTGAGAAACAGCTTTCCAGGCTAGCTCTTTCTGCCTGCGAGCTATCTGCAGACGTTCGCATTTTCAGAGCAGAGCTGCCGGAAACGGCTGGCACGGACAACCTAAGCTACGTTTGAAGTTTGAGAGGGCAAGACAAGCAAGCGGCCCCAGTCTCTGTGCCTCTGTGCGAGCAGTGCCATGGGCAGATGAGGCTGAGCAACAGCTTTCCAGACTAGCTCTTTCTGCCTGCGAGCTATCTGAATACGTTCATATATTTGCAGCACGGCTGCCGGAGGCCCCCTGAAGGGACCACCTAAGCTACTTTTGAAATTTGAGGCGGCAATACAAGCAAACAACTACAGTCTCTTTGCCTCTGTGCGAGCAGTGCCATGGGCAGATGAGGCTGAGAAACAGCTTTCCAGGCTAGCTCTTTCTGCCTGCGAGCTATCTGCAGACGTTCGCATTTTGGGAGCAGGGTTGCTTGTTCCCCCTGCACGGACCACGTAAATTACGTTTGAATTTTGGAGGTGGCAAGACAAGCAATCAGCCCCAGTCTCTGTGCCTCTGTGCGAGCAGTGCCATGGGCAGATGAGGCTGAGCAACAGCTTTCCAGGCTAGCTCTTTCTGGCTGCGAGCTATCTGCAGACGTTCGCATTTTCAGAGCAGGGCTGCTGGAGGCCCCCTGCACGGACACCCTAAGGTACGTTTGAAGTTGGGGTTGGCAAGACAAGCAAGCAGCCCCAGTCTCTGTGCCTCTGTGGGAGCAGTGCCAAGGGCAGATGAGGCTGAGCAACAGCTTTCCAGGCTACCTCTTTCTGCCTGCGAGCTATCTGCACACTTTATCATTTTCAGAGCAGGGCTGCTGGAGGACCCCTGCTCGGACGCTCAAAGCTACTTTTGAAGTTTGATTTGGCAAGACAAGCAAGCAGCCGCAGTCTCTGTGACTCTGTGCGAGCAGTGCCATGGGCAGATGAGGCTGAGCAACAGCTTTCCAGGCTAGCTCTTTCTGCCTGCGAGCTATCTGCAGACGTTCGCCTTTTCAGAGCAGGGCTGCCGGAGGAGCCCCGCAATGACCCCCAAATATACGTTTGAAGTTGAGGGTGGCAAGACAAGCAAGCAGCCCCAGTCTCTGTGCCTCTGTGCGAGCAGTGCCATGGGCAGATGAGGCTGAGCAACAGCTTTACAGGCTAGCCCTTTATGGCTGCGAGCTATCTACAGATGTTCGGATTTTCAGAGCAGGGCTGCTGGAGGCCCCCTGCTCGGACGCCCAAAGCTACGTTTGAAGTTTGATTTAGCAACACAAGCAAGCAGCCCCAGTCTCTGTGCCTCTGTGCAAGCAGTGCCATGGGCAGATGAGGCTGAGCAACAGCTTTCCAGGCTAGCTCTTTCTGCCTGCAAGCTATCTGCAGACGTTCGCCTTTACAGAGCAGGGCTGCCGGAGATGCATGGCACGGACAACCTAAGCTACGTTTGAAGTTTGAGGGGGCAAGAGAAGCAAGCAGCCCCAGTCTCTGTGCCTCTGTGCGAGCAGTGCCATGCGCAGATGAGGCTGAGCAACAGCTTTCCAGGCTAGCTCTTTATGCCTGCGATCTATCTGCAGACGTTCGCCTTTTCAGAGCAGGGCTGCCGGAGACGCATGGCACGGACAACCTAAGCTACGTTTTAAGTTTGAGGGGTCAAGAGAAGCAAGCAGCCCCAGTCTCTGTGCCTCTGTGCGAGCAGTGCCATGGGCAGATGAGGCTGAGAAACAGCTTTCCAGGCTAGCTCTTTCTGGCTGCGAGCTATCTGCAGACGTTCGCCTTTTCAGAGCAGGGCTGCCGGAGACGCATGACACGAACAACCTAAGCTACGTTTGAAGTTTGATTTTTTCAAGAGAAGCAAGCAGCCCCAGTCTCTGTGCCTCTGTGCGAGCAGTGCCATGGGCAGATGAGGCTGAGCAACAGCTTTCCAGGCTAGCTCTTTCTGCTTGCGAGCTATCTGCACACGTTCGCCTTTTCAGAGCAGCTCTGCCGGAGGCCCCCTGCACGGACACCCTAAGGTACGTTTGAAGTTGGGCTTTGTCAAGACAAGCAATCAGCCCCAGTGTCTGTGCCTCTGTGCGAGCAGTGCCATGGGCAGATGAGGCTGAGAAACAGCTTTCCAGGCTAGCCCTTTATGGCTGCGAGCTATCTGCAGATGTTCGGATTTTCAGAGCAGGGATGCTGGAGGCCGCCTGCTCGGACGCCCAAAGCTACGTTTGAAGTTTGATTTAGCAACACAAGAAAGCAGCCCCAGTCTCTGTGCCTCTGTGCAAGCAGTGCCATGGGCAGATGAGGCTGAGCAACAGCTTTCCAGGCTAGCTCTTTCTGCCTGCGAGCTATCTGCAGACGTTCTCCTTTTCAGAGCAGGTCTGCCGGAGACGCATGGCACGGACAACCTAAACTACGTTTTAAGTTTGAGGGGTCAAGAGAAGCAAGCAGCCCCAGTCTCTGTGCCTCTGTGCGAGCAGTGCCATGGGCAGATGAGGCTGAGAAACAGCTTTCCAGGCTAGCTCTTTCTGCCTGCGAGCTATCTGCAGACGTTCGCATTTTCAGAGCAGGGCTGGCGGAGGCTCCGTGCTCGGATGCCTAAAGCTACGTTTGAAGTTTGATTTGGCAAGACAAGCAAGCGACCACAGTCTCTGTGCCTCTGTGCGAGCAGTGCCATGGGCAGATGAGGCTGAGCAACAGCTTTCCAGACTAGCTCTTTCTGCCTGCGAGCTATCTGAATACGTTCATATTTTCGCAGCACGGCTGCCGGAGGTCCCCTGAAGGGACCACCTAAGCTACTTTTGAAATTTGAGGTGGCAATACAAGCAAACAACTACAGTCTCTGTGCCTCTGTGCGAGCAGTCCCATGGGCAGATGAGGCTGAGAAACAGCTTTCCAGGCTACCTCTTTCTGCCTGCGAGCTATCTGCAGACGTTCGCATTTTGGGAGCAGGGTTGCTTGTGCCCCCTGCACGGACCACGTAAATTACGTTTGAATTTTGGAGGTGGCAAGACAAGCAAGCAGCCTCAGCCTCTGTGCCTCTGTGCGAGCAGTGCCATGGGCAGATGAGGCTGAGCAACAGCTTTCCAGGCTAGCTTTTTCTGCCTCCGAGCTATCTGCAGACGTTCGCATTTTCAGAGCAGAGCTGCCGGAAACGGCTGGCACGGACAACCTAAGCTACGTTTGAAGTTTGAGGGGGCAAGAGAAGCAATCAGCCCCAGTCTCTATGCCTCTGTGCGAGCAGTGCCATGGGCAGATGAGGCTGAGCAACAGCTTTCCAGGCTAGCTCTTTATGCCTGCGAGCTATCTGCAGACGTTCGCATTTTCAGAGCAGGGCTGCTGGAGGCCCCCTGCACGGATGCCCAAAGCTACGTTTGAAGTTTGAGAGGGCAAGACAAGCAAGCAGCCCCAGTCTCTGTGCCTCTGTGCGAGCAGTGCCAAGGGCAGATGAGGCTGAGCAACAGCTTTCCAGGCTACCTCTTTCTGCCTGCGAGCTATCTGCACACTTTAGCATTTTCAGAGCAGGGCTGCTGGAGGACCCCTGCTCGGACGCTCAAAGCTACGTTTGAAGTTTGAGGGGGCAAGACAAGCAAGCAGCCGCAGTCTCTGTGCCTCTGTGCGAGCAGCGCCATGGGCAGATAAGGCTGAGCAACAGCTTTTCAGACTAGCTCTTTCTGCCTGCGAGCTATCTGCAGACGTTCGCATTTTCAGAGCAGGGCTGCTGGAGACCCCCTGCACGGACACCCTAAGGTACGTTTGAAGTTGGGGTTGGCAAGACAAGCAAGCAGCCCCAGTCTCTGTGCCTCTGTGCGAGCAGTGCCAAGGGCAAATGAGGCTGAGCAACAGCTTTCCAGGCTAGCTCTTTCTGGCTGCGAGCTATCTGCAGATGTTCGGATTTTAAGAGCAGGGCTGCTGGAGGCCCCCTGCTCGGACGCCCAAAGCTACGTTTGAAGTTTGATTTAGCAACACAAGCAAGCAGCCCCAGTCTCTGTGCCTCTGTGCAAGCAGTGCCAAGGGCAAATGAGGCTGAGCAACAGCTTTCCAGGCTAGCTCTTTCTGCTTGCGAGCTATCTGCAGACGTTCGCCTTTTCAGAGCAGGGCTGCCGGATGCCCCCTGCACGGACACCCTAAGGTACGTTTGAAGTTCGGGTTGGCAAGACAAGCAATCAGCCCCAGTCTCTGTGCCTCTGTGCGAGCAGTGCCATGGGCAGATGAGGCTGAGAAACAGCTTTACAGGCTAGCCATTTATGGCTGCGTGCTATATGCAGATGATCGGATTTTCAGAGCAGGGCTGCTGGAGGCCCCCTGCTCGGACGCCCAAAGCTACGTTTGAAGTTTGATTTAGCAACACAAGCAAGCAGCCCCAGTCTCTGTGCCTCTGTGCAAGCAGTGCCATGGGCAGATGAGGCTGAGCAACAGCTTTCCAGGCTAGCTCTTTCTGCCTGCGAGCTATCTGCAGACGTTCGCCTTTACAGAGCAGGGCTGCCGGAGACGCATGGCACGGACAACCTAAGCTACGTTTGAAGTTTGAGGGGGCAAGATAAGCAAGCAGCCCCAGTCTCTGTGCCTCTGTGCGAGCAGCGCCATGGTCAGATGAGGCTGAGCAACAGCTTTCCAGGCTAGCTCTTTATGCCTGCGAGCTATCTGCAAACGTTCGCCTTTTCAGAGCAGGTCTGCCGGAGACGCATGGCACGGACAACCTAAGCTACGTTTTAAGTTTGATTTTTTCAAGAGAAGCAAGCAGCCCCAGTCTCTGTGCCTCTGTACGAGCAGTGCCATGGGCAGATGAGGCTGAGAAACAGCTTTCCAGGCTAGCTCTTTCTGGCTGCGAGCTATCTGCAGACGTTCGCCTTTTCAGAGCAGGGCTGACGGAGGCCCCCTGCACGGATGCCCAAAGCTACTTTTGAAATTTGAGGCGGCAATACAAGCAAGCGGCCCCAGTCTCTGTGCCTCTGTGCGCGCAGTGCCATGGGCAGATGAGGCTGAGCAACAGCTTTCCAGGCTAGCTCTTTCTGCCTGCGAGCTATCTACAGACGTTCGCCTTTTCAGAGCAGGACTGCCGGAGGAGCCCCGCAATGACCCCCAAATATAAGTTTGAAGTTGAGGGTGGCAAGACAAGCAAACAACTACAGTCTCTGTGCTCTGTGCGAGCAGTGCCATGGGCAGATGAGGCTGAGAAACAGCTTTCCAGGCTAGCTCTTTCTGCCTGCGAGCTATCTACAGACGTTCGCATTTTGGAAGAAGGGTTGCTTGTGCCCCCTGCACGGACCACGTAAATTACGTTTGAATTTTGGAGGTGGCAAGACAAGCAAGCAGCCCCAGTCTCTGTGCCTCTGTGCGAGCAGTGCCAAGGGCAGATGAGGCTGAGCAACAGCTTTCCAGGCTACCTCTTTCTGCCTGCGAGCTATCTGCACACTTTAGCATTTTCAGAGCAGGGCTGCTGGAGGACCCCTGCTCGGACGCTCAAAGCTACGTTTGAAGTTTGAGGGAGCAAGAGAAGCAAGCAGCCGCAGTCTCTGTGCCTCTGTGCGAGCAGTGCCATGGGCAGATGAGGCTGAGCAACAGCTTTCCAGACTAGCTCTTTCTGCCTGCGAGCTATCTGCACACTTTATCATTTTCAGAGCAGGGCAGCCGGAGGAGCCCCGCAATGACCCCGAAATATACATTTGAAGTTGAGGGTGGCAAGACAAGCAAGCAGCCCCAGTCTCTGTGCCTCTGTGCGAGCAGTGCCATGGGCAGATGAGGCTGAGCAACAGCTTTCCAGTCTAGATCTTTCTGCCTGCGAGCTATCTGCAGACGTTCGCATTTTCAGAGCAGGGCTGCTGGAGGCCCTCTGCATGGAGACCCTAAGGTACGTTTGAAGTTGGGGTGGCAAGACAAGCAAGCAGCCCCAGTCTCTGTGCCTCTGTGCGAGCAGTGCCAAGGGCAGATGAGGCTGAGCAACAGCTTTCCAGGCTAGCTCTTTCTGCCTGCGAGCTATCTGCACACTTTAGCATTTTCAGAGCAGGGCTGCTGGAGGACCCCTGCTCGCACGCTCAAAGCTACGTTTGAAGTTTGAGGGTGCAAGACAAGCAAGCAGCCGCAGTCTCTGTGCCTCTGTGCGAGCTGTGCCATGGGCAGATGAGGCTGAGCAACAGCTTTTCATGCTAGCTCTTGCTGCCTGTGAGCTATCTGCAGACGTTCGCCTTTTCAGAGCAGGGCTGCCGGAGGAGCCCCGCAATGACCCCCAAATATACGTTTGAAGTTGAGGGTGGCAAAACAAGCAATCAGCCCCACTCTCTGTGCCTCTGTGCGAGCAGTGCCATGGGCAGATGAGGCTGAGCAACAGCTTTACAGGCTAGCCCTTTATGGCTGCGAGCTATCTGCAGATGTTCGGATTTTCAGAGCAGGGCTGCTGGAGGCCCCCTGCTCGGACGCCCAAAGCTACGTTTGAAGTTTGATTTAGCAACACAAGCAAGCAGCCCCAGTCTCTGTGCCTCTGTGCAAGCAGTGCCATGGGCAGATGAGGCTGAGCAACAGCTTTCCAGGCTAGCTCTTTCTGCCTGCGAGCTATCTGCAGACGTTCGCCGTTACAGAGCAGGGCTGCCGGAGACACATGGCACGGACAACCTAAGCTACGTTTGAAGTTTGAGGGGGCAAGATAAGCAAGCAGCCCCAGTCTCTGTGCCTCTGTGCGAGCAGTGCCATGCGCAGATGAGGCTGAGCAACAGCTTTCCAGGCTAGCTCTTTCTGCCTGCGAGCTATCTGCAGACGTTCGCATTTTCAGAGCAGGGCTGCCGGAGGCTCCGTGCTCGGATGCCCAAAGCTACGTTTGAAGTTTGAGAGGGCAAGAGAAGCAAGCAGCCCCAGTCTCTGTGCCTCTGTGTGAGCAGTGCCATGGGCAGATGAGGCTGAGCAACAGCTTTCCAGACTAGCTCTTTCTGCCTGCGAGCTATCTGAATACGTTCATATTTTCGCAGCACGGCTGCCGGAGGCCCCCTGAAGGGACCACCTAAGCTACTTTTGAAATTTGAGGGGGCAATACAAGCAAACAACTACAGTCTCTGTGCCTCTGTGCGAGCAGTGCCATGGGCAGATGAGGCTGAGAAACAGCTTTTCAGGCTAGCTCTTTCTGCCTGCGAGCTATCTGCAGACGTTCGCATTTTGGGAGCAGGGTTGCTTGTGCCCCCTGCACGGACCACGTAAATTACGTTTGAATTTTTTTGGTGGCAAGACAAGTAAGCAGCCCCAGTCTCTGTGCCTCTGTGCGAGCAGTGCCATGGGCAGATGAGGCTGAGCAACAGCTTTCCAGGCTAGCTCTTTCTGCCTGCGATCTATCTGCAGACGTTCGCATTTTCAGAGCAGAGCTCCCGGAAACGGCTGGCACGGACAACCTAAGCTACGTTTGAAGTTTGAGGGGGCAAGAGAAGCAATCAGCCCCAGTCTCTGTGCCTCTGTGTGAGCAGTGCCATGGGCAGATGAGGCTGACAACAGCTTTCCAGGCTAGCTCTTTCTGCCTGCGAGCTATCTGCAGACGTTCGCATTTTCAGAGCAGGGCTGCTGGAGGCCCCCTGCACGGACACCCTAAGGTACGTTTGAAGTTGGGGTTGGCAAGACAAGCAAGCAGCCCCAGTCTCTGTGCCTCTGTGCGAGCAGTGCCAAGGGCAGATGAGGCTGAGCAACAGCTTTCCAGGCTACCTCTTTCTGCCTGCGATCTATCTGCACACTTTAGCATTTTCAGAGCAGGGCTGCTGGAGGACCCCTGCTCGGACGCTCAAAGCTACGTTTGAAGTTTGAGGGGGCAAGACAAGCAAGCAGCCGCAGTCTCTGTGCCTCTGTGCGAGCAGTGCCATGGGCAGATGAGGCTGAGCAACAGCTTTTCAGGCTAGCTCTTTCTGCCTGTGAGCTGTCTGCAGACGTTCGCCTTTTCAGAGCAGGGCTGCCGGAGGAGCCCCGCAATGACCCCCAAATATACGTTTGAAGTTGAGGGTGGCAAAACAAGCAAGCAGCCCCAGTCTCTGTGCCTCTGTGCGAGCAGTGCCATGGGCAGATGACGCTGAGCAACAGCTTTACAGGCTAGCCCTTTATGGCTGCGAGCTATCTGCAGATGTTCGGATTTTCAGAGCAGGGCTGCTGGAGGCCCCCTGCTCGGACGCCCAAAGCTACGTTTGAAGTTTGATTTAGCAACACAAGCAAGCAGCCCCAGTCTCTGTGCCTCTGTGCAAGCAGTGCCATGGGCAGATGAGGCTGAGCAACAGCTTTCCAGGCTAGCTCTTTCTGCCTGCGAGCTATCTGCAGACGTTCGCCGTTACAGAGCAGGGCTGCCGGAGACGCATGGCACGGACAACCTAAGCTACGTTTGAAGTTTGAGGGGGCAAGATAAGCAAGCAGCCCCAGTCTCTGTGCCTCTGTGCGAGCAGTGCCATGCGCAGATGAGGCTGAGCAACAGCTTTCCAGGCTAGCTCTTTATGCCTGCGAGCTATCTGCAGACGTTCGCATTTTCAGAGCAGGTCTGCCGGAGACGCATGGCACGGACAACCTAAGCTACGTTTTAAGTTTGAGGGGTCAAGAGAAGCAAGCAGCCCCAGTCTCTGTGCCTCTGTGCGAGCAGTGCCATGGGCAGATGAGGCTGAGAAACAGCTTTCCAGGCTAGCTCTTTATGGCTGCGAGCCATCTGCAGACGTTCGCCTTTTCAGAGCAGGGCTGCCGGAGGCCCCCTGCACGGATGCCCAAAGCTACGTTTGAAGTTTGAGAGGGCAAGACAAGTAAGCGGCCCCAGTCTCTGTGCCTCTGTGCGAGCAGTGCCATGGGCAGATGAGGCTGAGCAACAGCTTTCCAGGCTAGCTCTTTCTGCCTGCGAGCTATCTGCAGACGTTCGCATTTTCAGAGCAGGGCTGCCGGAGGCTCCGTGCTCGGATGCCCAAAGCTACGTTTGAAGTTTGAGGGGGCAAGAGAAGCAAGCAGCCCCAGTCTCTGTGCCTCTGTGTGAGCAGTGCCATGGGCAGATGAGGCTGAGCAACAGCTTTCCAGACTAGCTCTTTCTGCCTGCGAGCTATCTGAATACGTTCATATTTTCGCAGCACGGCTGCCGGAGGCCCCCTGAAGGAACCACCTAAGCTACTTTTGAAATTTCAGGGGGCAATACAAGCAAACAACTACAGTCTCTGTGCCTCTGTGCGAGCAGTGCCATGGGCAGATGAGGCTGAGAAACAGCTCTTCAGGCTAGCTCTTTCTGCCTGCGAGCTATCTGCAGACGTTCGCATTTTGGGAGCAGGGTTGCTTGTGCCCCCTGCACGGACCACGTAAATTACGTTTGAATTTTTTTGGTGGCAAGACAAGCAAGCAGCCCCAGTCTCTGTGCCTCTGTGCGAGCAGTGCCAAGGGCAGATGAGGCTGAGCAACAGCTTTCCAGGCTACCTCTTTCTGCCTGCGAGCTATCTGCACACTTTAGCATTTTCAGAGCAGGGCTGGTGGAGGACCCCTGCTCGGACGCTCAAAGCTACGTTTGAAGTTTGAGGGAGCAAGAGAAGCAAGCAGCCGCAGTCTCTGTGCCTCTGTGCGAGCAGTGCCATGGGCAGATGAGGCTGAGCAACAGCTTTCCAGACTAGCTCTTTCTGCCTGCGAGCTATCTGCACACTTTATCATTTTCAGAGCAGGGCAGCCGGAGGAGCCCCGCAATGACCCCCAAATATACGTTTGAAGTTGAGGGTGGCAAGACAAGCAAGCAGCCCCAGTCTCTGTGCCTCTGTGCGAGCAGTGCCATGGGCAGATGAGGCTGAGCAACAGATTTACAGGCTAGCCCTTTATGGCTGCGAGCTATCTGCAGATGTTCGGAGTTTCAGAGCAGGGCTGCTGGAGGCCCCCTGCTCGGACGCCCAAAGCTACGTTTGAAGTTTGATTTAGCAACACAAGCAAGCAGCCCCAGTCTCTGTGCCTCTGTGCAAGCAGTGCCATGGGCAGATGAGGCTGAGCAACAGCTTTCCAGGCTAGCTCTTTCTGCCTGCGAGCTATCTCCAGACGTTCGCCTTTACAGAGCAGGGCTGCCGGAGACGCATGGCACGGACAACCTAAGCTACGTTTGAAGTTTGAGGGGGCAAGATAAGCAAGCAGCCCCAGTCTCTGTGCCTCTGTGCGAGCAGTGCCATGCGCAGATGAGGCTGAGCAACAGCTTTCCAGGCTAGCTCTTTATGCCTGCGAGCTATCTGCAGACGTTCGCCTTTTCAGAGCAGGTCTGCCGGAGACGCATGGCACGGACAACCTAAGCTACGTTTTAAGTTTGAGGGGTCAAGAGAAGCAAGCAGCCCCAGTCTCTGTGCCTCTGTGCGAGCAGTGCCATGGGCAGATGAGTCTGAGCAACAGCTTTCCAGACTAGCTCTTTCTGCCTGCGAGCTATCTGCAGACGTTCGCATTTTCAGAGCAGAGCTGCTGGAGGCCCCCTGCTCGGACGCCCAAAGCTACGTTTGAAGTTTGATTTAGCAACACAAGCAAGCAGCCCCAGTCTCTGTGCCTCTGTGCAAGCAGTGCCATGGGCAGATGAGGCTGAGCAACAGCTTTCCAGGCTAGCTCTTTCTGCCTGCGAGCTATCTGCAGACGTTCGCCGTTACAGAGCAGGGCTGCCGGAGACGCATGGCACGGACAACCTAAGCTACGTTTGAAGTTTGAGGGGGCAAGATAAGCAAGCAGCCCCAGTCTCTGTGCCTCTGTGCGAGCAGTGCCATGCGCAGATGAGGCTGAGCAACAGCTTTCCAGGCTAGCTCTTTATGCCTGCGAGCTATCTGCAGACGTTCGCATTTTCAGAGCAGGTCTGCCGGAGACGCATGGCACGGACAACCTAAGCTACGTTTTAAGTTTGAGGGGTCAAGAGAAGCAAGCAGCCCCAGTCTCTGTGCCTCTGTGCGAGCAGTGCCATGGGCAGATGAGGCTGAGAAACAGCTTTCCAGGCTAGCTCTTTATGGCTGCGAGCCATCTGCAGACGTTCGCCTTTTCAGAGCAGGGCTGCCGGAGGCCCCCTGCACGGATGCCCAACGCTACGTTTGAAGTTTGAGAGGGCAAGACAAGTAAGCGGCCCCAGTCTCTGTGCCTCTGTGCGAGCAGTGCCATGGGCAGATGAGGCTGAGCAACAGCTTTCCAGGCTAGCTCTTTCTGCCTGCGAGCTATCTGCAGACGTTCGCATTTTCAGAGCAGGGCTGCCGGAGGCTCCGTGCTCGGATGCCCAAAGCTACGTTTGAAGTTTGAGGGGGCAAGAGAAGCAAGCAGCCCCAGTCTCTGTGCCTCTGTGTGAGCAGTGCCATGGGCAGATGAGGCTGAGCAACAGCTTTCCAGACTAGCTCTTTCTGCCTGCGAGCTATCTGAATACGTTCATATTTTCGCAGCACGGCTGCCGGAGGCCCCCTGAAGGAACCACCTAAGCTACTTTTGAAATTTCAGGGGGCAATACAAGCAAACAACTACAGTCTCTGTGCCTCTGTGCGAGCAGTGCCATGGGCAGATGAGGCTGAGAAACAGCTCTTCAGGCTAGCTCTTTCTGCCTGCGAGCTATCTGCAGACGTTCGCATTTTGGGAGCAGGGTTGCTTGTGCCCCCTGCACGGACCACGTAAATTACGTTTGAATTTTTTTGGTGGCAAGACAAGCAAGCAGCCCCAGTCTCTGTGCCTCTGTGCGAGCAGTGCCAAGGGCAGATGAGGCTGAGCAACAGCTTTCCAGGCTACCTCTTTCTGCCTGCGAGCTATCTGCACACTTTAGCATTTTCAGAGCAGGGCTGGTGGAGGACCCCTGCTCGGACGCTCAAAGCTACGTTTGAAGTTTGAGGGAGCAAGAGAAGCAAGCAGCCGCAGTCTCTGTGCCTCTGTGCGAGCAGTGCCATGGGCAGATGAGGCTGAGCAACAGCTTTCCAGACTAGCTCTTTCTGCCTGCGAGCTATCTGCACACTTTATCATTTTCAGAGCAGGGCAGCCGGAGGAGCCCCGCAATGACCCCCAAATATACGTTTGAAGTTGAGGGTGGCAAGACAAGCAAGCAGCCCCAGTCTCTGTGCCTCTGTGCGAGCAGTGCCATGGGCAGATGAGGCTGAGCAACAGATTTACAGGCTAGCCCTTTATGGCTGCGAGCTATCTGCAGATGTTCGGAGTTTCAGAGCAGGGCTGCTGGAGGCCCCCTGCTCGGACGCCCAAAGCTACGTTTGAAGTTTGATTTAGCAACACAAGCAAGCAGCCCCAGTCTCTGTGCCTCTGTGCAAGCAGTGCCATGGGCAGATGAGGCTGAGCAACAGCTTTCCAGGCTAGCTCTTTCTGCCTGCGAGCTATCTCCAGACGTTCGCCTTTACAGAGCAGGGCTGCCGGAGACGCATGGCACGGACAACCTAAGCTACGTTTGAAGTTTGAGGGGGCAAGATAAGCAAGCAGCCCCAGTCTCTGTGCCTCTGTGCGAGCAGTGCCATGCGCAGATGAGGCTGAGCAACAGCTTTCCAGGCTAGCTCTTTATGCCTGCGAGCTATCTGCAGACGTTCGCCTTTTCAGAGCAGGTCTGCCGGAGACGCATGGCACGGACAACCTAAGCTACGTTTTAAGTTTGAGGGGTCAAGAGAAGCAAGCAGCCCCAGTCTCTGTGCCTCTGTGCGAGCAGTGCCATGGGCAGATGAGTCTGAGCAACAGCTTTCCAGACTAGCTCTTTCTGCCTGCGAGCTATCTGCAGACGTTCGCATTTTCAGAGCAGAGCTGCCGGAAACGGCTGGCACGGACAACCTAAGCTACGTTTGAAGTTTGAGGGGGCATAAGAAGCAATCAGCCCCAGTCTCTGTGCCTCTGTGCGAGCAGTGCCATGGGCAGATGAGGCTGAGCAACAGCTTTCCAGGCTAGCTCTTTCTGCCTGCGAGCTATCTGCAGACGTTCGCATTTTCAGAGCAGGGCTGCTGGAGGCCCCCTGCACGGACACCCTAAGGTACGTTTGAAGTTGGGGTTGGCAAGACAAGCAATCAGCCCCAGTCTCTGTGCCTCTGTGCGAGCAGTGCCAAGGGCAGATGAGGCTGAGCAACAGCTTTCCAGGCTACCTCTTTCTGCCAGCGAGCTATCTGCACACCTTAGCATTTTCAGAGCAGGGCTGCTGGAGGACCCCTGCTCGGACGCTCAAAGCTACGTTTGAAGTTTGAGGGGGCAAGAGAAGCAATCAGCCCCAGTCTCTGTGCCTCTGTGCGAGCAGTGCCATGGGCAGATGAGGCTGAGCAACAGCTTTCCAGGCTAGCTCTTTCTGCTTGCGAGCTATATGCAGACGTTCGCCTTTTCAGAGCAGGGCTGCCGGAGGCCCCCTGCACGGACACCCTAAGGTACGTTTGAAGTTGGGGTTGGCAAGACAAGCAATCCGCCCCAGTCTCTGTGCCTCTGTGCGAGCAGTGCCATGGGCAGATGAGGCTGACAAACAGCTTTACAGGCTAGCCATTTATGGCTGCGAGCTATATGCAGATGTTCGGATTTTCAGAGCAGGGCTGCTGGAGGCCCCCTGCTCGGACGCCCAAAGCTACGTTTGAAATTTGATTTAGCAACACAAGCAAGCAGCCCCAGTCTCTGTGCCTCTGTGCAAGCAGTGCCATGGGCAGATGAGGCTGAGCAACAGCTTTCCAGGCTAGCTCTTTCTGCCTGCGAGCTATCTGCAGACGTTCGCCTTTACAGAGCAGGGCTGCCGGAGACGCATGGCACGGACAACCTAAGCTACGTTTGAAGTTTGAGGGGGCAAGATAAGCAAGCAGCCCCAGTCTCTGTGCCTCTGTGCGAGCAGCGCCATGGGCAGATGAGGCTGAGCAACAGCTTTCCAGGCTAGCTCTTTATGCCTGCGAGCTATCTGCAAACGTTCGCCTTTTCAGAGCAGGTCTGCCGGAGACGCATGGCACGGACAACCTAAGCTACGTTTTAAGTTTGAGGGGTCAAGAGAAGCAAGCAGCCCCAGTCTCTGTGCCTCTGTGCGAGCAGTGCCATGGGCAGATGAGGCTGAGAAACAGCTTTCCAGGCTAGCTCTTTATGGCTGCGAGCTATCTGCAGACGTTCGCCTTTTCAGAGCAGGGCTGCCGGAGGCCCCCTGCACGGATGCCCAAAGCTACGTTTGAAGTTTGAGGGGGCAAGACAAGCAAGCGACCCCAGTCTCTGTGCCTCTGTGCGAGCAGTGCCATGGGCAGATGAGGCTGAGCAACAGCTTTCCAGGCTAGCTCTTTCTGCCTGCGAGCTATCTGCACACTTTATCATTTTCAGAGCAGGGCTGCTGGAGGACCCCTGCTCGGACGCTCAAAGCTACGTTTGAAGTCTGAAGGGGCAAGACAAGCAAGCAGCCGCAGTCTCTGTGCCTCTGTGCGAGCAGTGCCATGGGCAGATGAGGCTGAGCAACAGCTTTCCAGGCTAGATCTTTCTGCCTGCGAGCTATCTGCAGACGTTCGCCTTTTCACAGCAGGGCTGCCGGAGGAGCCCCGCAATGACCCCCAAATATACGTTTGAAGTTGAGGGTGGCAAAACAAGCAAGCAGCCGCAGTCTCTGTGCCTCTGTGCGAGCAATGCCATGGGCAGATGAGGCTGAGCAACAGCTTTTCAGGCTAGCTCTTTCTGCCTGCGAGCTATCTGCAGACGTTCGCCTTTTCACAGCAGGGCTGCCGGAGGAGCCCCGCAATGACCCCCAAATATACGTTTGAAGTTGAGGGTGGCAAAACAAGCAATCAGCCCCAGTCTCTGTGCCTCTGTGCGAGCAGTGCCATGGGCAGATGAGGCTGAGCAACAGCTTTACAGGCTAGCCCTTTATGGCTGCGAGCTATCTGCAGATGTTCGGATTTTCAGAGCAGGGCTGCTGGAGGCCCCCTGCTCGGACGCCCAAAGCTACGTTTGAAGTTTGATTTAGCAACACAAGCAAGCAGCCCCAGTCTCTGTGCCTCTGTGCGAGCAGTGCCAAGGGCAGATGAGGCTGAGCAACAGCTTTCCAGGCTACCTCTTTCTGCCAGCGAGCTATCTGCACACCTTAGCATTTTCAGAGCAGGGCTGCTGGAGGACCCCTGCTCGGACGCTCAAAGCTACGTTTGAAGTTTGAGGGGGCAAGAGAAGCAATCAGCCCCAGTCTCTGTGCCTCTGTGCGAGCAGTGCCATGGGCAGATGAGGCTGAGCAACAGCTTTCCAGGCTAGCTCTTTCTGCTTGCGAGCTATATGCAGACGTTCGCCTTTTCAGAGCAGGGCTGCCGGAGGCCCCCTGCACGGACACCCTAAGGTACGTTTGAAGTTGGGGTTGGCAAGACAAGCAATCAGCCCCAGTCTCTGTGCCTCTGTGCGAGCAGTGCCATGGGCAGATGAGGCTGACAAACAGCTTTACAGGCTAGCCATTTATGGCTGCGAGCTATATGCAGATGTTCGGATTTTCAGAGCAGGGCTGCTGGAGGCCCCCTGCTCGGACGCCCAAAGCTACGTTTGAAATTTGATTTAGCAACACAAGCAAGCAGCCCCAGTCTCTGTGCCTCTGTGCAAGCAGTGCCATGGGCAGATGAGGCTGAGCAACAGCTTTCCAGGCTAGCTCTTTCTGCCTGCGAGCTATCTGCAGACGTTCGCCTTTACAGAGCAGGGCTGCCGGAGACGCATGGCACGGACAACCTAAGCTACGTTTGAAGTTTGAGGGGGCAAGATAAGCAAGCAGCCCCAGTCTCTGTGCCTCTGTGCGAGCAGCGCCATGGGCAGATGAGGCTGAGCAACAGCTTTCCAGGCTAGCTCTTTATGCCTGCGAGCTATCTGCAAACGTTCGCCTTTTCAGAGCAGGTCTGCCGGAGACGCATGGCACGGACAACCTAAGCTACGTTTTAAGTTTGAGGGGTCAAGAGAAGCAAGCAGCCCCAGTCTCTGTGCCTCTGTGCGAGCAGTGCCATGGGCAGATGAGGCTGAGAAACAGCTTTCCAGGCTAGCTCTTTATGGCTGCGAGCTATCTGCAGACGTTCGCCTTTTCAGAGCAGGGCTGCCGGAGGCCCCCTGCACGGATGCCCAAAGCTACGTTTGAAGTTTGAGGGGGCAAGACAAGCAAGCGACCCCAGTCTCTGTGCCTCTGTGCGAGCAGTGCCATGGGCAGATGAGGCTGAGCAACAGCTTTCCAGGCTAGCTCTTTCTGCCTGCGAGCTATCTGCACACTTTATCATTTTCAGAGCAGGGCTGCTGGAGGACCCCTGCTCGGACGCTCAAAGCTACGTTTGAAGTCTGAAGGGGCAAGACAAGCAAGCAGCCGCAGTCTCTGTGCCTCTGTGCGAGCAGTGCCATGGGCAGATGAGGCTGAGCAACAGCTTTCCAGGCTAGATCTTTCTGCCTGCGAGCTATCTGCAGACGTTCGCCTTTTCACAGCAGGGCTGCCGGAGGAGCCCCGCAATGACCCCCAAATATACGTTTGAAGTTGAGGGTGGCAAAACAAGCAAGCAGCCGCAGTCTCTGTGCCTCTGTGCGAGCAATGCCATGGGCAGATGAGGCTGAGCAACAGCTTTTCAGGCTAGCTCTTTCTGCCTGCGAGCTATCTGCAGACGTTCGCCTTTTCACAGCAGGGCTGCCGGAGGAGCCCCGCAATGACCCCCAAATATACGTTTGAAGTTGAGGGTGGCAAAACAAGCAATCAGCCCCAGTCTCTGTGCCTCTGTGCGAGCAGTGCCATGGGCAGATGAGGCTGAGCAACAGCTTTACAGGCTAGCCCTTTATGGCTGCGAGCTATCTGCAGATGTTCGGATTTTCAGAGCAGGGCTGCTGGAGGCCCCCTGCTCGGACGCCCAAAGCTACGTTTGAAGTTTGATTTAGCAACACAAGCAAGCAGCCCCAGTCTCTGTGCCTCTGTGCAAGCAGTGCCATGGGCAGATGAGGCTGAGCAACAGCTTTCCAGGCTAGCTCTTTCTGCCTGCGAGCTATCTGCAGACGTTCGCCTTTACAGAGCAGGGCTGCCGGAGACGCATGGCACGGACAACCTAAGCTACGTTTGAAGTTTGAGGGGGCAAGATAAGCAAGCAGCCCCAGTCTCTGTGCCTCTGTGCGAGCAGTGCCATGGGCAGATGAGGCTGAGCAACAGCTTTCCATGCTAGCTCTTTATGCCTGCGAGCTATCTGCAAACGTTCGCCTTTTCAGAGCAGGTCTGCCGGAGACGCATGGCACGGACAACCTAAGCTACGTTTTAAGTTTGAGGGGTCAAGAGAAGCAAGCAGCCCCAGTCTCTGTGCCTCTGTGCGAGCAGTGCCATGGGCAGATGAGGCTGAGAAACAACTTTCCAGGCTAGCTCTTTATGGCTGCGAGCTATCTGCAGACGTTCGCCTTTTCAGAGCAGGGCTGCCGGAGGCCCCCTGCACGGATGCCCAAAGCTACGTTTGAAGTTTGAGAGGGCAAGACAAGCAAGCGACCCCAGTCTCTGTGCCTCTGTGCGAGCAGTGCCATGGGCAGATGAGGCTGAGCAACAGCTTTCCAGGCTAGCTCTTTCTGCCTGCGAGCTATCTGCACACTTTATCATTTTCAGAGCAGGGCTGCTGGAGGACCCCTGCTCGGACGCTCAAAGCTACGTTTGAAGTCTGAAGGGGCAAGACAAGCAAGCAGCCGCAGTCTCTGTGCCTCTGTGCGAGCAGTGCCATGGGCAGATGAGGCTGAGCAACAGCTTTCCAGGCTAGATCTTTCTGCCTGCGAGCTATCTGCAGACGTTCGCATTTTCAGAGCAGGGCTGCTGGAGGCCCTCTGCATGGAGACCCTAAGGTACGTTTGAAGTTGGGGTGGCAAGACAAGGAAGCAGCCCCAGTCTCTGTGCCTCTGTGCGAGCAGTGCCAAGGGCAGATGAGGCTGAGCAACAGCTTTCCAGGCTAGCTCTTTCTGCCTGCGAGCTATCTGCACACTTTAGCATTTTCAGAGCAGGGCTGCTGGAGGACCCCTGCTCGCACGCTCAAAGCTACGTTTGAAGTTTGAGGGTGCAAGACAAGCAAGCAGCCGCAGTCTCTGTGCCTCTGTGCGAGCAGTGCCATGGGCAGATGAGGCTGAGCAACAGCTTTCCATGCTAGCTCTTTATGCCTGCGAGCTATCTGCAGACGTTCGCCTTTTCAGAGCAGGGCTGCCGGAGGCTCCGTGCTCGGATGCCCAAAGCTACGTTTGAAGTTTGAGGGGGCAAGAGAAGCAAGCAGCCCCAATCTCTGTGCCTCTGTGTGAGCAGTGCCATGGGCAGATGAGGCTGAGCAACAGCTTTCCAGACTAGCTCTTTCTGCCTGCGAGCTATCTGAATACGTTCATATTTTCGCAGCACGGCTGCCGGAGGCCCCCTGAAGGGACCACCTAAGCTACTTTTGAAATTTGAGGGGGCAATACAAGCAAACAACTACAGTCTCTGTGCCTCTGTGCGAGCAGTGCCATGGGCAGATGAGGCTGAGAAACAGCTTTTCAGACTAGCTCTTTCTGCCTGCGAGCTATCTGCAGACGTTCGCATTTTGGGAGCAGGGTTGCTTGTGCCCCCTGCACGGACCACGTAAATTACGTTTGAATTTTTTTGGTGGCAAGACAAGTAAGCAGCCCCAGTCTCTGTGCCTCTGTGCGAGCAGTGCCATGGGCAGATGAGGCTGAGCAACAGCTTTCCAGGCTAGCTCTTTCTGCCTGCGATCTATCTGCAGACGTTCGCATTTTCAGAGCAGAGCTCCCGGAAACGGCTGGCACGGACAACCTAAGCTACGTTTGAAGTTTGAGGGGGCAAGAGAAGCAATCAGCCCCAGTCTCTGTGCCTCTGTGTGAGCAGTGCCATGGGCAGATGAGGCTGACAACAGCTTTCCAGGCTAGCTCTTTCTGCCTGCGAGCTATCTGCAGACGTTCGCATTTTCAGAGCAGGGCTGCTGGAGGCCCCCTGCACGGACACCCTAAGGTACGTTTGAAGTTGGGGTTGGCAAGACAAGCAAGCAGCCCCAGTCTCTGTGCCTCTGTGCGAGCAGTGCCAAGGGCAGATGAGGCTGAGCAACAGCTTTCCAGGCTACCTCTTTCTGCCTGCGATCTATCTGCACACTTTAGCATTTTCAGAGCAGGGCTGCTGGAGGACCCCTGCTCGGACGCTCAAAGCTACGTTTGAAGTTTGAGGGGGCAAGACAAGCAAGCAGCCGCAGTCTCTGTGCCTCTGTGCGAGCAGTGCCATGGGCAGATGAGGCTGAGCAACAGCTTTTCAGGCTAGCTCTTTCTGCCTGTGAGCTGTCTGCAGACGTTCGCCTTTTCAGAGCAGGGCTGCCGGAGGAGCCCCGCAATGACCCCCAAATATACGTTTGAAGTTGAGGGTGGCAAAACAAGCAAGCAGCCCCAGTCTCTGTGCCTCTGTGCGAGCAGTGCCATGGGCAGATGACGCTGAGCAACAGCTTTACAGGCTAGCCCTTTATGGCTGCGAGCTATCTGCAGATGTTCGGATTTTCAGAGCAGGGCTGCTGGAGGCCCCCTGCTCGGACGCCCAAAGCTACGTTTGAAGTTTGATTTAGCAACACAAGCAAGCAGCCCCAGTCTCTGTGCCTCTGTGCAAGCAGTGCCATGGGCAGATGAGGCTGAGCAACAGCTTTCCAGGCTAGCTCTTTCTGCCTGCGAGCTATCTGCAGACGTTCGCCGTTACAGAGCAGGGCGGCCGGAGACGCATGGCACGGACAACCTAAGCTACGTTTGAAGTTTGAGGGGGCAAGATAAGCAAGCAGCCCCAGTCTCTGTGCCTCTGTGCGAGCAGTGCCATGCGCAGATGAGGCTGAGCAACAGCTTTCCAGGCTAGCTCTTTATGCCTGCGAGCTATCTGCAGACGTTCGCCTTTTCAGAGCAGGTCTGCCGGAGACGCATGGCACGGACAACCTAAGCTACGTTTTAAGTTTGAGGGGTCAAGAGAAGCAAGCAGCCCCAGTCTCTGTGCCTCTGTGCGAGCAGTGCCATGGGCAGATGAGGCTGAGAAACAGCTTTCCAGGCTAGCTCTTTATGGCTGCGAGCCATCTGCAGACGTTCGCCTTTTCAGAGCAGGGCTGCCGGAGGCCCCCTGCACGGATGCCCAAAGATACGTTTGAAGTTTGAGAGGGCAAGACAAGTAAGAGGCCCCAGTCTCTGTGCCTCTGTGCGAGCAGTGCCATGGGCAGATGAGGCTGAGCAACAGCTTTCCAGGCTAGCTCTTTCTGCCTGCGAGCTATCTGAATACGTTCATATTTTCGCAGCACGGCTGCCGGAGGCCCCCTGAAGGGACCACCTAAGCTACTTTTGAAATTTGAGGGGGCAATACAAGCAAACAACTACAGTCTCTGTGCCTCTGTGCGAGCAGTGCCATGGGCAGATGAGGCTGAGAAACAGCTTTTCAGGCTAGCTCTTTCTGCCTGCGAGCTATCTGCAGACGTTCGCATTTTGGGAGCAGGGTTGCTTGTGCCCCCTGCACGGACCACGTAAATTACGTTTGAATTTTTTTGGTGGCAAGACAAGTAAGCAGCCCCAGTCTCTGTGCCTCTGTGCGAGCAGTGCCATGGGCAGATGAGGCTGAGAAACAGCTTTCCAGGCTAGCTCTTTCTGCCTGCGATCTATCTGCAGACGTTCGCATTTTCAGAGCAGAGCTGCTGAAAACACCTGGCACGGACAACCTAAGCTACGTTTGAAGTTTGAGGGGGCATAAGAAGCAATCAGCCCCAGTCTCTGTGCCTCTGTGCGAGCAGTGCCATGGGCAGATGAGGCTGAGCAACAGCTTTCCAGGCTAGCTCTTTCTGCCTGCGAGCTATCTGCAGACGTTCGCATTTTCAGAGCAGGGCTGCTGGAGGCCCCCTGCACGGACACCCTAAGGTACGTTTGAAGTTGGGGTTGGCAAGACAAGCAATCAGCCCCAGTCTCTGTGCCTCTGTGCGAGCAGTGCCAAGGGCAGATGAGGCTGAGCAACAGCTTTCCAGGCTACCTCTTTCTGCCAGCGAGCTATCTGCACACTTTAGCATTTTCAGAGCAGGGCTGCTGGAGGACCCCTGCTCGGACGCTCAAAGCTACGTTTGAAGTTTGAGGGGACAAGAGAAGCAAGCAGCCCCAGTCTCTGTGCCTCTGTGCGAGCAGTGCCATGGACAGATGAGGCTGAGCAACAGCTTTCCAGGCTAGCTCTTTCTGCTTGCGAGCTATCTGCAGACGTTCGCCTTTTCAGAGCAGGGCTGCCGGAGGCCCCCTGCACGGACACCCTAAGGTACGTTTGAAGTTGGGGTTGGCAAGACAAGCAAGCAGCCCCAGTCTCTGTGCCTCTGTGCGAGCAGTGCCATGGGCAGATGAGGCTGAGAAACAGCTTTACAGGCTAGCCATTTATGGCTGCGAGCTATATGCAGATGTTCGGATTTTCAGAGCAGGGCTGCTGGAGGCCCCCTGCTCGGACGCCCAAAGCTACGTTTGAAGTTTGATTTAGCAACACAAGCAAGCAGCCCCAGTCTCTGTGCCTCTGTGCAAGCAGTGCCATGGGCAGATGAGGCTGAGCAACAGCTTTCCAGGCTAGCTCTTTCTGCCTGCGAGCTATCTGCAGACGTTCGCCTTTACAGAGCAGGGCTGCCGGAGACGCATGGCACGGACAACCTAAGCTACGTTTGAAGTTTGAGGGGGCAAGAGAAGCAAGCAGCCCCAGTCTCTGTGCCTCTGTGCGAGCAGTGCCATGGGCAGATGAGGCTGAGAAACAGCTTTCCAGGCTAGCTCTTTATGGCTGCGAGCTATCTGCATACGTTCGCCTTTTCAGAGCAGGGCTGCCGGAGGCCCCCTGCACGGATGCCCAAAGCTACGTTTGAAGTTTGAGAGGGCAAGACAAGCAAGCAGCCGCAGTCTCTGTGCCTCTGTGCGAGCAGTGCCATGTGCAGATGAGGCTGAGCAACAGCTTTCCAGGCTAGATCTTTCTGCCTGCGAGCTATCTGCAGACGTTCGCATTTTCAGAGCAGGGCTGCTGGAGGCCCTCTGCATGGAGACCCTAAGGTACGTTTGAAGTTGGGGTGGCAAGACAAGCAAGCAGCCCCAGTCTCTGTGCCTCTGTGCGAGCAGTGCCATGGGCAGATGAGGCTGAGCAACAGCTTTCCAGGCTAGATCTTTCTGCCTGCGAGCTATCTGCAGACGTTCGCATTTTCAGAGCAGGGCTGCTGGAGGCCCTCTGCATGGAGACCCTAAGGTACGTTTCAAGTTGAGGGTGGCAAAACAAGCAATCAGCCCCACTCTCTGTGCCTCTGTGCGAGCAGTGCCATGGGCAGATGAGGCTGAGCAACAGCTTTACAGGCTAGCCCTTTATGGCTGCGAGCTATCTGCAGATGTTCGGATTTTCAGAGCAGGGCTGCTGGAGGCCCCCTGCTCGGACGCCCAAAGCTACGTTTGAAGTTTGATTTAGCAACACAAGCAAGCAGCCCCAGTCTCTGTGCCTCTGTGCAAGCAGTGCCATGGGCAGATGAGGCTGAGCAACAGCTTTCCAGGCTAGCTCTTTCTGCCTGCGAGCTATCTGCAGACGTTCGCCGTTACAGAGCAGGGCTGCCGGAGACACATGGCACGGACAACCTAAGCTACGTTTGAAGTTTGATTTGGCAAGATAAGCAAGCAGCCCCAGTCTCTGTGCCTCTGTGCGAGCAGTGCCATGCGCAGATGAGGCTGAGCAACAGCTTTCCATGCTAGCCCTTTATGCCTGCGAGCTATCTGCAGACGTTCGCCTTTTCAGAGCAGGGCTGCCGGAGGCTCCGTGCTCGGATGCCCAAAGCTATGTTTGAAGTTTGAGGGGGCAAGAGAAGCAAGCAGCCCCAATCTCTGTGCCTCTGTGTGAGCAGTGCCATGGGCAGATGAGGCTGAGCAACAGCTTTCCAGACTAGCTCTTTCTGCCTGCGAGCTATCTGAATACGTTCATATTTTCGCAGCACGGCTGCCGGAGCCCCCCTGAAGGGACCACCTAAGCTACTTTTGAAATTTGAGGGGGCAATACAAGCAAAAACTACAGTCTCTGTGCCTCTGTGCGAGCAGTGCCATGGGCAGATGAGGCTGAGAAACAGCTTTTCAGGCTAGCTCTTTCTGCCTGCGAGCTATCTGCAGACGTTCGCATTTTGGGAGCAGGGTTGCTTGTGCCCCCTGCACGGACCACGTAAATTACGTTTGAATTTTTTTGGTGGCAAGACAAGTAAGCAGCCCCAGTCTCTGTGCCTCTGTGCGAGCAGTGCCATGGGCAGATGAGGCTGAGCAACAGCTTTCCAGGCTAGCTCTTTCTGCCTGCGATCTATCTGCAGACGTTCGCATTTTCAGAGCAGAGCTCCCGGAAACGGCTGGCACGGACAACCTAAGCTACGTTTGAAGTTTGAGGGGGCAAGAGAAGCAATCAGCCCCAGTCTCTGTGCCTCTGTGTGAGCAGTGCCATGGGCAGATGAGGCTGACAACAGCTTTCCAGGCTAGCTCTTTCTGCCTGCGAGCTATCTGCAGACGTTCGCATTTTCAGAGCAGGGCTGCTGGAGGCCCCCTGCACGGACACCGTAAGGTACGTTTGAAGTTGGGGTTGGCAAGACAAGCAAGCAGCCCCAGTCTCTGTGCCTCTGTGCGAGCAGTGCCAAGGGCAGATGAGGCTGAGCAACAGCTTTCCAGGCTACCTCTTTCTGCCTGCGAGCTATCTGCACACTTTAGCATTTTCAGAGCAGGGCTGCTGGAGGACCCCTGCTCGGACGCTCAAAGCTACGTTTGAAGTTTGAGGGGGCAAGACAAGCAAGCAGCCGCAGTCTCTGTGCCTCTGTGCGAGCAGTGCCATGGGCAGATGAGGCTGAGCAACAGCTTTTCAGGCTAGCTCTTTCTGCCTGTGAGCTGTCTGCAGACGTTCGCCTTTTCAGAGCAGGGCTGCCGGAGGAGCCCCGCAATGACCCCCAAAAATACGTTTGAAGTTGAGGGTGGCAAAACAAGCAAGCAGCCCCAGTCTCTGTGCCTCTGTGCGAGCAGTGCCATGGGCAGATGACGCTGAGCAACAGCTTTACAGGCTAGCCCTTTATGGCTGCGAGCTATCTGCAGATGTTCGGATTTTCAGAGCAGGGCTGCTGGAGGCCCCCTGCTCGGACGCCCAAAGCTACGTTTGAAGTTTGATTTAGCAACACAAGCAAGCAGCCCCAGTCTCTGTGCCTCTGTGCAAGCAGTGCCATGGGCAGATGAGGCTGAGCAACAGCTTTCCAGGCTAGCTCTTTCTGCCTGCGAGCTATCTGCAGACGTTCGCCGTTACAGAGCAGGGCTGCCGGAGACGCATGGCACGGACAACCTAAGCTACGTTTGAAGTTTGAGGGGGCAAGATAAGCAAGCAGCCCCAGTCTCTGTGCCTCTGTGCGAGCAGTGCCATGCGCAGATGAGGCTGAGCAACAGCTTTCCAGGCTAGCTCTTTATGCCTGCGAGCTATCTGCAGACGTTCGCCTTTTCAGAGCAGGTCTGCCGGAGACGCATGGCACGGACAACCTAAGCTACGTTTTAAGTTTGAGGGGTCAAGAGAAGCAAGCAGCCCCAGTCTCTGTGCCTCTGTGCGAGCAGTGCCATGGGCAGATGAGGCTGAGAAACAGCTTTCCAGGCTAGCTCTTTATGGCTGCGAGCCATCTGCAGACGTTCGCCTTTTCAGAGCAGGGCTGCCGGAGGCCCCCTGCACGGATGCCCAAAGCTACGTTTGAAGTTTGAGAGGGCAAGACAAGTAAGCGGCCCCAGTCTCTGTGCCTCTGTGCGAGCAGTGCCATGGGCAGATGAGGCTGAGCAACAGCTTTTCAGGCTAGCTCTTTCTGCCTGCGAGCTATCTGCAGACGTTCGCATTTTCAGAGCAGGGCTGCCGGAGGCTCCGTGCTCGGATGCCCAAAGCTACGTTTGAAGTTTGAGGGGGCAAGAGAAGCAAGCAGCCCCAGTCTCTGTGCCTCTGTGTGAGCAGTGCCATGGGCAGATGAGGCTGAGCAACAGCTTTCCAGACTAGCTCTTTCTGCCTGCGAGCTATCTGAATACGTTCATAGTTTCGCAGCACGGCTGCCGGAGGCCCCCTGAAGGGACCACCTAAGCTACTTTTGAAATTTGAGGGGGCAATACAAGCAAACAACTACAGTCTCTGTGCCTCTGTGCGAGCAGTGCCATGGGCAGATGAGGCTGAGAAACAGCTCTTCAGGCTAGCTCTTTCTGCCTGCGAGCTATCTGCAGACGTTCGCATTTTGGGAGCAGGGTTGCTTGTGCCCGCTGCACGGACCACGTAAATACGTTTGAATTTTTTTGGTGGCAAGACAAGCAAGCAGCCCCAGTCTCTGTGCCTCTGTGCGAGCAGTGCCAAGGGCAGATGAGGCTGAGCAACAGCTTTCCAGGCTACCTCTTTCTGCCTGCGAGCTATCTGCACACTTTAGCATTTTCAGAGCAGGGCTGCTGGAGGACCCCTGCTCGGACGCTCAAAGCTACGTTTGAAGTTTGAGGGAGCAAGAGAAGCAAGCAGCCGCAGTCTCTGTGCCTCTGTGCGAGCAGTGCCATGGGCAGATGAGGCTGAGCAACAGCTTTCCAGACTAGCTCTTTCTGCCTGCGAGCTATCTGCACACTTTATCATTTTCAGAGCAGGGCAGCCGGAGGAGCCCCGCAATGACCCCCAAATATACGTTTGAAGTTGAGGGTGGCAAGACAAGCAAGCAGCCCCAGTCTCTGTGCCTCTGTGCGAGCAGTGCCATGGGCAGATGAGGCTGAGCAACAGCTTTACAGGCTAGCCCTTTATGGCTGCGAGCTATCTGCAGATGTTCGGAGTTTCAGAGCAGGGCTGCTGGAGGCCCCCTGCTCGGACGCCCAAAGCTACGTTTGAAGTTTGATTTAGCAACACAAGCAAGCAGCCCCAGTCTCTGTGCCTCTGTGCAAGCAGTGCCATGGGCAGATGAGGCTGAGCAACAGCTTTCCAGGCTAGCTCTTTATGCCTGCGAGCTATCTGCAGACGTTCGCCTTTACAGAGCAGGGCTGCCGGAGACGCATGGCACGGACAACCTAAGCTACGTTTGAAGTTTGAGGGGGCAAGATAAGCAAGCATCCCCAGTCTCTGTGCCTCTGTGCGAGCAGTGCCATGCGCAGATGAGGCTGAGCAACAGCTTTCCAGGCTAGCTCTTTATGCCTGCGAGCTATCTGCAGACGTTCGCCTTTTCAGAGCAGGTCTGCCGGAGACGCATGGCACGGACAACCTAAGCTACGTTTTAAGTTTGAGGGGTCAAGAGAAGCAAGCAGCCCCAGTCTCTGTGCCTCTGTGCGAGCAGTGCCATGGGCAGATGAGTCTGAGCAACAGCTTTCCAGACTAGCTCTTTCTGCCTGCGAGCTATCTGCAGACGTTCGCATTTTCAGAGCAGAGCTGCCGGAAACGGCTGGCACGGACAACCTAAGCTACGTTTGAAGTTTGAGGGGGCATAAGAAGCAATCAGCCCCAGTCTCTGTGCCTCTGTGCGAGCAGTGCCATGGGCAGATGAGGCTGAGCAACAGCTTTCCAGGCTAGCTCTTTCTGCCTGCGAGCTATCTGCAGACGTTCGCATTTTCAGAGCAGGGCTGCTGGAGGCCCCCTGCACGGACACCCTAAGGTACGTTTGAAGTTGGGGTTGGCAAGACAAGCAATCAGCCCCAGTCTCTGTGCCTCTGTGCGAGCAGTGCCAAGGGCAGATGAGGCTGAGCAACAGCTTTCCAGGCTACCTCTTTCTGCCAGCGAGCTATCTGCACACCTTAGCATTTTCAGAGCAGGGCTGCTGGAGGACCCCTGCTCGGACGCTCAAAGCTACGTTTGAAGTTTGAGGGGGCAAGAGAAGCAATCAGCCCCAGTCTCTGTGCCTCTGTGCGAGCAGTGCCATGGGCAGATGAGGCTGAGCAACAGCTTTCCAGGCTAGCTCTTTCTGCTTGCGAGCTATCTGCAGACGTTCGCCTTTTCAGAGCAGGGCTGCCGGAGGCCCCCTGCACGGACACCCTAAGGTACGTTTGAAGTTGGGGTTGGCAAGACAAGCAATCAGCCCCAGTCTCTGTGCCTCTGTGCGAGCAGTGCCATGGGCAGATGAGGCTGAGAAACAGCTTTACAGGCTAGCCATTTATGGCTGCGAGCTATATGCAGATGTTCGGATTTTCAGAGCAGGGCTGCTGGAGGCCCCCTGCTCGGACGCCCAAAGCTACGTTTGAAGTTTGATTTAGCAACACAAGCAAGCAGCCCCAGTCTCTGTGCCTCTGTGCAAGCAGTGCCATGGGCAGATGAGGCTGAGCAACAGCTTTCCAGGCTAGCTCTTTCTGTCTGCGAGCTATCTGCAGACGTTCGCCTTTACAGAGCAGGGCTGCCGGAGACGCATGGCACGGACAACCTAAGCTACGTTTGAAGTTTGAGGGGGCAAGATAAGCAAGCAGCCCCAGTCTCTGTGCCTCTGTGCGAGCAGCGCCATGGGCAGATGAGGCTGAGCAACAGCTTTCCAGGCTAGCTCTTTATGCCTGCGAGCTATCTGCAAACGTTCGCCTTTTCAGAGCAGGTCTGCCGGAGACGCATGGCACGGACAACCTAAGCTACGTTTTAAGTTTGAGGGGTCAAGAGAAGCAAGCAGCCCCAGTCTCTGTGCCTCTGTGCGAGCAGTGCCATGGGCAGATGAGGCTGAGAAACAGCTTTCCAGGCTAGCTCTTTATGGCTGCGAGCTATCTGCAGACGTTCGCCTTTTCAGAGCAGGGCTGCCGGAGGCCCCCTGCACGGATGCCCAAAGCTACGTTTGAAGTTTGAGAGGGCAAGACAAGCAAGCGACCCCAGTCTCTGTGCCTCTGTGCGAGCAGTGCCATGGGCAGATGAGGCTGAGCAACAGCTTTCCAGGCTAGCTCTTTCTGCCTGCGAGCTATCTGCACACTTTAGCATTTTCAGAGCAGGGCTGCTGGAGGACCCCTGCTCGGACGCTCAAAGCTACGTTTGAAGTCTGAAGGGGCAAGACAAGCAAGCAGCCGCAGTCTCTGTGCCTCTGTGCGAGCAGTGCCATGGGCAGATGAGGCTGAGCAACAGCTTTCCAGGCTAGATCTTTCTGCCTGCTAGCTATCTGCAGACGTTCGCATTTTCAGAGCAGGGCTGCTGGAGGCTCTCTGCATGCAGACCCTAAGGTACGTTTGAAGTTGGGGTGGCAAGACAAGCAAGCAGCCCCAGTCTCTGTGCCTCTGTGCGAGCAGTGCCAAGGGCAGATGAGGCTGAGCAACAGCTTTCCAGGCTACCTCTTTCTGCCTGCGAGCTATCTGCACACTTTAGCATTTTCAGAGCAGGGCTGCTGGAGGACCCCTGCTCGCACGCTCAAAGCTACGTTTGAAGTTTGAGGGTGCAAGACAAGCAAGCAGCCGCAGTCTCTGTGCCTCTGTGCGAGCAGTGCCATGGGCAGATGAGGCTGAGCAACAGCTTTTCAGGCTAGCTCTTGCTGCCTGTGAGCTATCTGCAGACGTTCGCCTTTTCACAGCAGGGCTGCCGGAGGAGCCCCGCAATGACCCCCAAATATACGTTTGAAGTTGAGGGTGGCAAAACAAGCAATCAGCCCCACTCTCTGTGCCTCTGTGCGAGCAGTGCCATGGGCAGATGAGGCTGAGCAACAGCTTTCCAGGCTAGCCCTTTATGGCTGCGAGCTATCTGCAGATGTTCGGATTTTCAGAGCAGGGCTGCTGGAGGCCCCCTGCTCGGACGCCCAAAGCTACGTTTGAAGTTTGATTTAGCAACACAAGCAAGCAGCCCCAGTCTCTGTGCCTCTGTGCAAGCAGTGCCATGGGCAGATGAGGCTGAGCAACAGCTTTCCAGGCTAGCTCTTTCTGCCTGCGAGCTATCTGCAGACGTTCGCCGTTACAGAGCAGGGCTGCCGGAGACACATGGCACGGACAACCTAAGCTACGTTTGAAGTTTGAGGGGGCAAGATAAGCAAGCAGCCCCAGTCTCTGTGCCTCTGTGCGAGCAGTGCCATGCGCAGATGAGGCTGAGCAACAGCTTTCCATGCTAGCTCTTTATGCCTGCGAGCTATCTGCAGACGTTCGCATTTTCAGAGCAGGGCTGCCGGAGGCTCCGTGCTCGGATGCCCAAAGCTACGTTTGAAGTTTGAGGGGGCAAGAGAAGCAAGCAGCCCCAATCTCTGTGCCTCTGTGTGAGCAGTGCCATGGGCAGATGAGGCTGAGCAACAGCTTTCCAGACTAGCTCTTTCTGCCTGCGAGCTATCTGAATACGTTCATATTTTCGCAGCACGGCTGCCGGAGGCCCCCTGAAGGGACCACTTAAGCTACTTTTGTCTCTGTGCCTCTGTGCGAGCAGTGCCATGGGCAGATGAGGCTGAGAAACAGCTTTTCAGGCTAGCTCTTTCTGCCTGCGAGCTATCTGCAGACGTTCGCATTTTGGGAGCAGGGTTGCTTGTGCCCCCTGCACGGACCACGTAAATTACGTTTGAATTTTTTTGGTGGCAAGACAAGTAAGCAGCCCCAGTCTCTGTGCCTCTGTGCGAGCAGTGCCATGGGCAGATGAGGCTGAGCAACAGCTTTCCAGGCTAGCTCTTTCTGGCTGCCAGCTATCTGCAGACGTTCGCATTTTCAGAGCAGATCTCCCGGAAACGGCTGGCACGGACAACCTAAGCTACGTTTGAAGTTTGAGGGGGCAAGAGAAGCAATCAGCCCCAGTCTCTGTGCCTCTGTGTGAGCAGTGCCATGGGCAGATGAGGCTGACAACAGCTTTCCAGGCTAGCTCTTTCTGCCTGCGAGCTATCTGCAGACGTTCGCATTTTCAGAGCAGGGCTGCTGGAGGCCCCCTGCACGGACACCCTAAGGTACGTTTGAAGTTGGGGTTGGCAAGACAAGCAAGCAGCCCCAGTCTCTGTGCCTCTGTGCGAGCAGTGCCAAGGGCAGATGAGGCTGAGCAACAGCTTTCCAGGCTACCTCTTTCTGCCTGCGATCTATCTGCACACTTTAGCATTTTCAGAGCAGGGCTGCTGGAGGACCCCTGCTCGGACGCTCAAAGCTACGTTTGAAGTTTGAGGGGGCAAGACAAGCAAGCAGCCGCAGTCTCTGTGCCTCTGTGCGAGCAGTGCCATGGGCAGATGAGGCTGAGCAACAGCTTTTCAGGCTAGCTCTTTCTGCCTGTGAGCTGTCTGCAGACGTTCGCCTTTTCAGAGCAGGGCTGCCGGAGGAGCCCCGCAATGACCCCCAAATATACGTTTGAAGTTGAGGGTGGCAAAACAAGCAAGCAGCCCCAGTCTCTGTGCCTCTGTGCGAGCAGTGCCATGGGCAGATGACGCTGAGCAACAGCTTTACAGGCTAGCCCTTTATGGCTGCGAGCTATCTGCAGATGTTCGGATTTTCAGAGCAGGGCTGCTGGAGGCCCCCTGCTCGGACGCCCAAAGCTACGTTTGAAGTTTGATTTAGCAACACAAGCAAGCAGCCCCAGTCTCTGTGCCTCTGTGCAAGCAGTGCCATGGGCAGATGAGGCTGAGCAACAGCTTTCCAGGCTAGCTCTTTCTGCCTGCGAGCTATCTGCAGACGTTCGCCGTTACAGAGCAGGGCTGCCGGAGACGCATGGCACGGACAACCTAAGCTACGTTTGAAGTTTGAGGGGGCAAGATAAGCAAGCAGCCCCAGTCTCTGTGCCTCTGTGCGAGCAGTGCCATGCGCAGATGAGGCTGAGCAACAGCTTTCCAGGCTAGCTCTTTATGCCTGCGAGCTATCTGCAGACGTTCGCCTTTTCAGAGCAGGTCTACCGGAGACGCATGGCACGGACAACCTAAGCTACGTTTTAAGTTTGAGGGGTCAAGAGAAGCAAGCAGCCCCAGTCTCTGTGCCTCTGTGCGAGCAGTGCCATGGGAAGATGAGGCTGAGAAACAGCTTTCCAGGCTAGCTCTTTATGGCTGCGAGCCATCTGCAGACGTTCGCCTTTTCAGAGCAGGGCTGCCGGAGGCCCCCTGCACGGATGCCCAAAGCTACGTTTGAAGTTTGAGAGGGCAAGACAAGTAAGCGGCCCCAGTCTCTGTGCCTCTGTGCGAGCAGTGCCATGGGCAGATGAGGCTGAGCAACAGCTTTCCAGGCTAGCTCTTTCTGCCTGCGAGCTATCTGCAGACGTTCGCATTTTCAGAGCAGGGCTGCCGGAGGCTCCGTGCTCGGATGCCCAAAGCTACGTTTGCAGTTTGAGGGGGCAAGAGAAGCAAGCAGCCCCAGTCTCTGTGCCTCTGTGTGAGCAGTGCCATGGGCAGATGAGGCTGAGCAACAGCTTTCCAGACTAGCTCTTTCTGCCTGCGAGCTATCTGAATACGTTCATATTTTCGCAGCACGGCTGCCGGAGGCCCCCTGAAGGGACCACCTAAGCTACTTTTGAAATTTGAGGGGGCAATACAAGCAAACAACTACAGTCTCTGTGCCTCTGTGCGAGCAGTGCCATGGGCAGATGAGGCTGAGAAACAGCTCTTCAGGCTAGCTCTTTCTGCCTGCGAGCTATCTGCAGACGTTCGCATTTTGGGAGCAGGGTTGCTTGTGCCCCCTGCACGGACCACGTAAATTACGTTTGAATTTTTTTGGTGGCAAGACAAGCAAGCAGCCCCAGTCTCTGTGCCTCTGTGCGAGCAGTGCCATGGGCAGATGAGGCTGAGCAACAGCTTTCCAGGCTAGCTCTTTCTGGCTGCCAGCTATCTGCAGACGTTCGCATTTTCAGAGCAGATCTCCCGGAAACGGCTGGCACGGACAACCTAAGCTACGTTTGAAGTTTGAGGGGGCAAGAGAAGCAATCAGCCCCAGTCTCTGTGCCTCTGTGCGAGCAGTGCCATGGGCAGATGAGGCTGACAACAGCTTTCCAGGCTAGCTCTTTCTGCCTGCGAGCTATCTGCAGACGTTCGCATTTTCAGAGCAGGGCTGCTGGAGGCCCCCTGCACGGACACCCTAAGGTACGTTTGAAGTTGGGGTTGGCAAGACAAGCAAGCAGCCCCAGTCTCTGTGCCTCTGTGCGAGCAGTGCCAAGGGCAGATGAGGCTGAGCAACAGCTTTCCAGGCTACCTCTTTCTGCCTGCGAGCTATCTGCACACTTTAGCATTTTCAGAGCAGGGCTGCTGGAGGACCCCTGCTCGGACGCTCAAAGCTACGTTTGAAGTTTGAAGGGGCAAGACAAGCAAGCAGCCGCAGTCTCTGTGCCTCTGTGCGAGCAGTGCCATGGGCAGATGAGGCTGAGCAACAGCTTTTCAGGCTAGCTCTTTATGCCTGCGAGCTATCTGCAGACGTTCGCCTTTTCAGAGCAGGGCTGCCGGAGGAGCCCCGCAATGACCCCCAAATATACGTTTGAAGTTGAGGGTGGCAAGACAAGCAAGCAGCCCCAGTCTCTGTGCCTCTGTGCGAGCAGTGCCATGGGCAGATGAGGCTGAGCAACAGCTTTACAGGCTAGCCCTTTATGGCTGCGAGCTATCTGCAGATGTTCGGATTTTCAGAGCAGGGCTGCTGGAGGCCCCCTGCTCGGACGCCCAAAGCTACGTTTGAAGTTTGATTTAGCAACACAAGCAAGCAGCCCCAGTCTCTGTGCCTCTGTGCAAGCAGTGCCATGGGCAGATGAGGCTGAGCAACAGCTTTCCAGGCTAGCTCTTTCTGCCTGCGAGCTATCTGCAGACTGTCGGGGCGATCGGCTAAGTCCTGCCCCGAGGGTCGCGAACCTGGAGAAGCGGCGGAAGAATGCAGCCGACTCAATGTGAGTAATAAGCAAGCTTCGTTTATTACAGTTTGGTTACACAATTTATAGAGTGATTAATTAGCTCATACATATTGCAAAAGCTAAGCTCATTATTGGCTAGCTAGCTAAACGTCGACTCCGCCTATGCTTCCTCATTCTTATCGGACTGCATCCTGTTTTTCACATTTTTGCTAACCGCAATGTTACTTCTTACCCCATAGCTAAGCATTCCTAAAATGTCAAGGACTGTTCGTCCTTGCCACATCAGCACTTGCTTAATTCCCTTATAGCAAGCAATCTACTTACGCTAAGCTCAAGGCCTACTTATGCCAAGGCTCGAGGCCTAGTTCTGCTAACATCATACCCAAGGTTAACTAAAAGGGATCATCTACTACCAGCGCATCCACTGCTCCAGCCCACTCCCCAACATCTCCCCCTTTTTCTTTTCGGGCAAGCCAGACTTGACCAACTACTGCATGCACCGTTTTCTTCACACACTTAATGGCTATCCCTACCCCTAAAATTAAAACTAAGATATATAATAGCAAGCTTGTTACCCTGTCTTTCTTTCCAAGCAAATCATTTACGACACCTCTCTTTCACTCGCTCCCAATCCTCCTTTGGGACGGACCAGATGGCCGGTACCAGGTTGCTCTTACTACACTCGAGGCCGTGTACCAAGATTAAGTTAGCTCGTCTGTTTACTGACGCAACCCAATCGGCTCGGTAGCGGAGATACCGCTCACTGTTTGGTAACTCGTGCCCTGAGACAAACAAGAGCCTAGATGTTTCACGTTGTTTCCCAAAACACTTTTCACACCAACGATTAGAAAGTGTGGCGCGGCGCCACCACTCCTTCCCACACTGGTTACACACACATAATACCCAGACGTTACATTGATGACACCAAATACAAACAATTAGTCGCTTATCCTGTTCGATCATCCGCTTGGGAATTACAGTCCCTGTTGGTAATTCGCTGTTGATCCAGTTCTCAATCTTCAGTTCTTCTCCTCATCCAATTGACACACCGGCCGAGTCCATCTGGCAGGTATCCACTTCGGGCCTACAGGAGTAATGACACACATATAACCTCTACCTATATACTGTACGGCAGCAGGGCCTAACCATTGTCCGGATTCTGGGTCTTTATACATCACCCGCATTTTGGGTAATTCTTTGGGAGCCGTTCCAGCATGTATTCTCACAGGGGGTTCCTGGTGTCCCTCAAATATACACAAATAATTAAGCACAAACAGCGTTTTGTTAACCCTCTCACTAATATCTGATACATTTCCAAATTTGTTTAAATAATCCTTTAAGGTTTGATTCATCCGCTCTACGATGGCCTGACCGGTAGGTGAATGCGGAATTCCTGTGACGTGCTGAATGCCCCATTGCTGAACAAACTTTCTAATCTTTTCACTTTTATATGCCGGGCCGTTATCTGTCTTTATCTGTTTTGGTAGACCCATAACGGCAAAACAACTAGTGAGGTGCCTGGCTACACGGATAGCTTTCTCCCCCCCTTGTGCAGTGGCCCAGACAAAGTGACTGAAGGTATCAATGGTGACATGTAAATATTTCTGTTGACCAAACGACGGGACGTGCGTCACGTCCATTTGCCATATTTCGTTCGGACCGAGCCCCCGTGGGTTGACCCCTATTCCTAAACCAGGGCCATGATGACTACACTGTGGGCATGTTCTCACGATACCTCTTGCTTCTTCCGTTGTAATACGAAATTGCTTTTGAAGGCCTCTAGCATTTTGGTGGAAGGCATTGTGTGATTCCCTAGCTTTCACAAACTCGTTAACCGGAGCGGTAATCATAACTAACTTATCTGCTCTTTGATTCCCTTCCCCAAGGCCAATGTCCCACATATGGCTCCGTATGTGTATAACTGCATAAGGAACCCTTCTTCCTCGTACTAGTGTATATAGTTGGCGAAACAACTGCCCAATCCTGGTATTTTTGACCTCCTTAATTTGTGCATCCTCAATCCTCTGTAGCACCCCGGCCACATACAAGGAGTCAGTCACAATATTAAGTCGGTTTTCTAGCCACTTCCCCAGGGCCCACATCACCGCAGCGAGTTCTAAGGTTTGTAGCGAATCGCCACTGGCTGCCTCCAACAAGTGGTGGTGCCACTCATTGTTGACAAACCATGTGACTGCCGCCATTTTTGACCTTTTTCCCGCATCGGTGAATACTGTTTGAGCCTCTTTGAAGGGGATTTCGCTGTACAGTGGCTGTTGAATCCATTCGTTATGACCGATCCATTGTACCAACGGTGACTTTAGGGGTGCTACTACGATTTTTAAGCCTGTGGTCAATAGTGCCTCACAAAATTCTGAGCTGTTTATTAAATACCAATCAATAGTTTCCTTGTGCAGGGGAAGGTGTATTGTTTTCACCTCTTGCCCTGTGACCTGCCATATGCGTTTTCGCCCTTTCTTAATCAACTCCGCTACTGATTCTACCCTAGTCTGTATCGATTTTCTTGGCTGAAGTCTAGGAAAAACCCATTCTAACACCCGTATTTCCTCTTTCACGCCCTTGCCTTCACCCTCCACCTCCCCCTTTTTCTTTTTAAATTGCGACAGGGCTCCTAATAGATGAGAATTTGTTAAAAATACACAAAAGTCAATAGGGAGGTCGGGGTCACGGCGGTGGACAAAACGTGAGGCAATCTGGTCAGCAATTTGAGAGAGGATACGCTGCTGTTCCGACGTAAGTTGCACCGGTGTAGTTGGGTCTGTCCCACGTAGTAACGGTCGAAGGCTGTCCAGCTGTGCGTTGGATATTCCGACGACAGGACGGATCCATTGGATGTCTCCCATCAGCCTTTGGGCGTCATGCAGTGTCTTGATTGACGTGTTGATTTGCAGTTTCTGTGGTTGGATCTGAGAATCAGAAATCTTCCAGCCTAGATATAGCCATGGCGCTTTCGTTTGAATTTTTTCCACGGCTATTACTAAACCATTCTCTCTCAGCTTTGTATGTAATATCCGAACTTGTTCTGGACTGAACTCCGATTCTTGCGTAAGTAGGATGTCATCCATATAATGGTAAATTAACGTGTGTGGCCATAATTTCCTTAAGGGTTGTAGTGCATTGTCCACATACAACTGACACAGCGTGGGACTATTTTTCATCCCTTGTGGTAATACTGTCCATTCAAAACGCTGTGCTGGCGCCTCTTTGTTAACAGAGGGCAAAGTAAACGCGAAGCGTTGCATATCTTGCTCGTGTAATGCAATAGTAAAAAAGCAATCTTTTAAGTCCACTATCAACAGTCTCCAATGCTCTGGTAACATAGCGGGGTTAGGTAGTCCTGGCTGCAGCGCTCCCATCGATTGCATTTGAGTGTTAACTGCCCTTAAGTCATGTACTAGCCTAAATTTTCCAGATTTTTTCTTGATCACAAAAATTGGGGTATTCCAAGGGCTTGTCGATAAACGCAGATGTTTCTGGTCTAGTTGTTCTTGCACTATTTGATGAGCGGCGGCAAGGCTTTCCTGCTTTAACGGCCACTGCTCGACCCACACTGGTTCGTTCGTTATCCACTGCAATGGGATCGGGAAAGCCCAGGTTGCAGTGACCGTCACTGAAAAACCTTCTCGGTGGTTAGCACCACCCCCAATTGGTCAAGAACATCTCTTCCAATTAGACCATTCACTCCAGTCGGGAGGGGCATGACAGTGACTGGCACGTTCGCATGTCTGTTGTCTATGATTATCAAAATACGGTCCACGCTCCGTTGTACCGGAGTGTATCCTCCCACTCCTTCAACTCCTCGCTCCATTGGTTTCATAGGCCATGTTTTAGGCCAGACCCCTTCTTCTACAATAGTTAAGTCAGCACCTGTATCCAACAGCAGCGAGAGGTGGATCTGTTGACCCCGGGCCTCTAGCGTAGCCATCGTAGTCGGTCGACGGTTCATAGACATGGTCAGAAATACTCCTGCTCCCGTTGAGCCAAATCCTCGGTCCTCCCGGGGGGTGGTGATTTTCGGGGAAATACCCGCAGTCAGGTGCGGCAGCGGTACCAATTGGGCAATTTTGCTGCCTGTTGGAATATGTATTGGCGGAAACGATGTCTGGACAATGATGCTAATAGTCCCGGTAAAATCGGCGTCAATGAGTCTTGGGATGACCGTCAAACCTTTTAGGCTTGTTGACGAGCGGCCGAGTAATAACGTTTCACATGCTTGTTTATTAATAATCACTGGTCCCTTTACATTGCTTGGTACTCGTTGGGGTCTTTGATCCAATAGGGTGACAGTTACTGCCGTTGCCAGATCCATCCCGAGGCTGCCGGCTGTTGCTGGTTGCAACTTGTCGCTGACGTCGTGGTGGGCGTTGGTAAGCTGGGAGCTTCTTGTTGCACTGCTGGAGCTGCTACTTGTGTCGGGGCGCGGCGACTCGACGCGCTCATCCGTCCGTTTCCCGACTTGAGACATATCTCAGTATTGTGATTGTTCGTACGGCAGTTCTCACACCACACCCTGGTGGCTTGACAATTACGTCTCATATGTCCTTCTCGCCCGCATCGGTAACACTTAAAGTTTCGTGGCGGCTTCGGTCGTGCCTCCGCAGCATTAACTCGAAGGGGTTGCAGAGCGGCGAACACTTGCTGTTGGATTTGCTGTTGGGCTGTGAAGGCCTGTTGTTGGGCTTGAAGGATATCGCTTCCTAACTGTTTCATAGCCTCGACCAACATAGCTTGTGGTCCTACCGGTACCCTACTCATTCTATCCAACATTAGCTCTACTGTGGCATCAGCGGGTAAAGAACTTATGATGTTTCTAGTTTGAGTATTCGAATTCTGAATAACACACTGCCTCAGCAAAGCTGCCCTCATCCACTCCGGTACATCTGACTGTTCTATGGCACTAGTGAGGCGATCAATAAAGCGAGCAAAAGTTTCCTCCCTTCCTTGCTTAATGCCCATATAGGACGGCGAGGGCCGTGCGGTTTTAACGTGTTCAAGAGCGGCCCTAGCGGTACGCATAGCTTCTAGACAGCGATGTGGCCCCATTTCCAGCTGTGCCCTCACGGTAACCAACGGCCCCGTTCCCGTTAACTGTTCCACCGTCACCCCCAACAACGGATCGCCTTGCTCCCGCGGCGTCTGCGCGGACGCTTCACAATATCGCTGCCAATGAGCCTGCCACAACAACACCTGTGACTGAGTCATAATCATTCGCATAATAACCTTAATATCCTCAGGACAAAGCACAGCACCCCCCCATATATAATTCAACATCTGCTTAGAAGGCTCGCCGTGCAAACCTGATTCATTCACCGTGTTCCGTAACTGTGACAACAATTTCCAGCCTAACGGAGCATGATTACCATGATAATCCCCATGCGCATCTTCCTCAAACACTACCGGGAAGGCCAAGGGAAGAAATTCCCCTGCCTCAGACGCTTCGTCTGCCACCTTCCTCCAATTAATACCCATCGGTCTCCTACAGGTCCCACTATCCTTTCCCGTTTCTTTATTCCCTTGCTCCCCCTTTCCTTGCTCCATCCCTTGCTGCTCCACCTTCCGCCCTATCCCTAACTCCTTTTCTTCCTCAGCCTCTTGATTGTTACTAGACCCCTCCATCGTCACCTTCACTTTTTCCCAGCACGGAGGCTCCGGGACCTTACTCGTGCTAAATAACCAGGCATTGTCTCCAGGGGGTGCCGTGGTTCCACTAGAAAACAAGGAACATCCCGCCTCCGGCGGGGGGGCTGACGGCTCTACCTTTTCCAACTTCTGAGTAACAACGGCCGCAAGGTTTTTCTCAACTTTATACCTCTTAATGCAATTGATAACCTCCCGCCACGGCTTCATTAACTTTTTACCTATCTTGTCATCATCAATCACCATATCCCATAACACGTCTCCAAAATCCCTCCACTCCTTCTCCTCAAATAACGAATCTGGAGTCTTAAAAAACCCCTTGAGCTTACCGGTTGCCACTAGTCCCGCTAGCTGTTTAATACAACCAAGCTCTACTCCCCGCTTTTCTAAAAAGCGCTGTAATAACTCTAGGGCTACTTCCTTATCCATACCTTTAACAATAAGCCTTTATCCTTTAACAACAATTAAAAACATATACCTGCCGAAGCGATATCCTTGCAGCCCTTAACCTGTAGCCCTTGCGGTGGCGAGCGTACGCAAGATCGCGTAGTCAGGCTCCTAAGTCGACACACCACAGCGCAGTGTTCGGTCGCTTTTGCCCTCTGGTCGCTGCTCCCAGTGCCCCGCTCCTTGCCGCTGCTCCAGGTCCCTGTTCGGGCGCCAGATGTCGGGGCGATCGGCTAAGTCCTGCCCCGAGGGTCGCGAACCTGGAGAAGCGGCGGAAGAATGCAGCCGACTCAATGTGAGTGATAAGCAAGCTTCGTTTATTACAGTTTGGTTACACAATTTATAGAGTGATTAATTAGCTCATACATATTGCAAAAGCTAAGCTCATTATTGGCTAGCTAGCTAAACGTCGACTCCGC
The DNA here is from genome assembly GCF_030867145.1 of Opisthocomus hoazin. Lineage (NCBI taxonomy): Eukaryota > Metazoa > Chordata > Aves > Opisthocomiformes > Opisthocomidae > Opisthocomus > Opisthocomus hoazin. The sequence continues at coordinate 8,973,930 of NC_134429.1, forward strand.
CTATGCTTCCTCATTCTTATCGGACTGCATCCTGTTTTTCACATTTTTGCTAACCGCAATGTTACTTCTTACCCCATAGCTAAGCATTCCTAAAATGTCAAGGACTGTTCGTCCTTGCCACATCAGCACTTGCTTAATTCCCTTATAGCAAGCAATCTACTTACGCTAAGCTCAAGGCCTACTTATGCCAAGGCTCGAGGCCTAGTTCTGCTAACATCATACCCAAGGTTAACTAAAAGGGATCGTCTACTACCAGCGCATCCACTGCTCCAGCCCACTCCCCAACAGCAGACGTTCGCCTTTACAGAGCAGGGCTGCCGGAGACGCATGGCACGGACAACCTAAGCTACGTTTGAAGTTTGAGGGGGCAAGATAAGCAAGCAGCCCCAGTCTCTGTGCCTCTGTGCGAGCAGTGCCATGCGCAGATGAGGCTGAGCAACAGCTTTCCAGGCTAGCTCTTTATGGCTGCGAGCTATCTGCAGACGTTCGCCTTTTCAGAGCAGGTCTGCCGGAGACGCATGGCACGGAAAACCTAAGCTACGTTTTAAGTTTGAGGGGTCAAGAGAAGCAAGCAACCCCAGTCTCCGTGCCTCTGTGCGACCAGTGCCATGGGCAGATGAGGCTGAGAAACAGCTTTCCAGGCTAGCTCTTTCTGCCTGCGAGCTATCTGCAGACGTTCGCATTTTCAGAGCAGGGCTGCCGGAGGCCCCCTGCACGGATGCCCAAAGCTACGTTTGAAGTTTGAGAGGGCAAGACAAGCAAGCGGTCCCAGTCTCTGTGCCTCTGTGCGAGCAGTGCCATGGGCAGATGAGGCTGAGCAACGGCTTTCCAGGCTAGCTCTTTCTGCCTGCGAGCTATCTGCAGACGTTCGCATTTTCAGAGCAGGGCTGCCGGAGGCTCCGTGCTCGGATGCCCAAAGCTACGTTTGAAGTTTGATTTGGCAAGACAAGCAAGCGGCCCCAGTCTCTGTGCCTCTGTGCGAGCAGTGCCATGGGCAGATGAGGCTGAGCAACAGCTTTTCAGACTAGCTCTTTCTGCCTGCGAGCTATCTGCAGACGTTCGCATTTACAGAGCACAGCTGCCGGATTCTCCCTGCACGGAACACCTAAGCTACGTTTAAAGTATGTGGGGGCAGGACAAGCAAGCAGCCCCAGTCTCTGTGCCTCTGTGCGAGCAGTGCCATGGGCAGATGAGGCTGAGCAACAGCTTTCCAGGCTAGCTCTTTATGCCTGCGAGCTATCTGCAGACGTTCGCCTTTACAGAGCAGGGCTGCCGGAGACGCATGGCACGGACAACCTAAGCTACGTTTGAAGTTTGAGGGGGCAAGATAAGCAAGCAGCCCCAGTCTCTGTGCCTCTGTGCGAGCAGTGCCATGGGCAGATGAGGCTGAGCAACAGCTTTCCAGGCTAGCTCTTTATGCCTGCGAGCTATCTGCAGACGTTTGCCTTTTCAGAGCAGCGCTGCCGGAGGCCCCCTGCACGGACGCCGAAAGCTACGTTTGAAGTTTGATTTGGCAAGACAAGCAAGCAGCCCCAGTCTCTGTGCCTCTGTGCGAGCAGTGCCATGGGCAGATGAGGCTGAGCAACAGCTTTCCAGGCTAGCTCTTTATGCCTGCGAGCTGTCTGAATACGATCATATTTTCGCAGCACGGCTGCCGGAGGCCCCCTGAAGGGACCACCTAAGCTACTTTTGAAATTTGAGGTGGTAAGAGAAGCAATCAGACCCAGTCTCTGTGCCTTTGTGCGAGCAGTGCCATGGGCAGATGAGGCTGAGCAACAGCTTTCCAGGCTAGCTCTTTATGCCTGTGAGCTATCTGCAGACGTTCGCCTTTTCAGAGCAGGGCTGCCGGAGACGCATGGCACGGACAACCTAAGCTACGTTTGAAGTTTGAGGGGGCAAGACAAGCAAGCAGCCCCAGTCTCTGTGCCTCTGTGCGAGCAGTGCCATGGGCAGATGAGGCTGAGCAACAGCTTTCCAGGCTAGCTCTTACCTGGCTGCGAGCTATCTGCAGACGTTCGCATTTTGGGAGCAGGGTTGCTTGTGCCCCCTGCACGGACCACGTAAATTATGTTTGAATTTTGGAGGTGGCAAGACAAGTAATCAGCCCCAGTCTCTGTGCCTCTGTGCGAGCAGTGCCATGGGCAGATGAGGCTGAGCAACAGCTTTCCAGGCTAGCCCTTTATGGCTGCGAGCTATCTGCAGACGTTCGCCTTTTCAGAGCAGGGCTGCCGGAGGCCCCCTGCACGGATGCCCAAAGCTACGTTTGAAGTTTGATTTGGCAAGACAAGCAAGCAGCCCCAGTCTCTGTGTCTCTGTGCGAGCAGTGCCATGGGCAGATGAGGCTGAGCAACAGCTTTCCAGGCTAGCTCTTTCTGCCTGCGAGCTATCTGAATACGTTCATATTTTCGCAGCACGGCTGCCGGAGGCCCCCTGAAGGGACCACCTAAGCTACTTTTGAAATTTGAGGAGGCAATACAAGCAAACAGCAACAGTCTCTGTGCCTCTGTGCGAGCAGTACCATGGGCAGATGAGGCTGACCAACAGCTTTCCAGGCTAGCTATTTCTGCCTGCGAGCTATCTGCAGACGTTCGCAGTTTCAGAGCAGGGCTGCCGGAAGCCCCCTGCACGGATGCCCAAAGCTACGTTTGAAGTTTGAGGGGGCAAGAGAAGCAAGCAGCCCCAATCTCTGTGCCTCTGTGCGAGCAGTGCCATGGGCAGATGAGGCTGAGCAACAGCTTTTCAGGCTAGCTCTTTCTGGCTGTGAGCTATCTGCAGACGTTCTCATTTTCAGAGCAGGGCTGCCGGTGGAGCCCCGCAATGACCCCCAAATATACTTTTGAAGTTGAGGGTGGCAAGACAAGCAAGCAGCACCAGTCTCTGTGCCTCTGTGCGAGCAGTGCCATGGGCAGATGAGGCTGAGCAACTGCTTTCCAGGCTAGCCCTTAATGGCTGCGAGCTATCTGCAGACGTTCGCATTTTCAGAGCAGGGCTGCTGGAGGCCCCCTGCTCGGACGCCAAAAGCTACGTTTGAAGTTTGATTTAGCAACACAAACAAGCAGCCCCAGTCTCTGTGCCTCTGTGCAAGCAGTGCCATGGGCAGATGAGGCTGAGCAACAGCTTTCCAGGCTAGCTCTTTCTGCCTGCGAGCTATCTGCAGACGTTCGCCTTTTCAGAGCACCGCTGCCAGAGGACCCCTGCACGGACGCCGAAAGCTACGTTTGAAGTTTGATTTGGCAAGACAAGCAAGCAGCCCCAGTCTCTGTGCCTCTGTGCGAGCAGTGCCATGGGCAGATGAGGCTGAGCAACAGCTTTCCAGGCTAGCCCTTTATGGCTGCGAGCTATCTGCAGACGTTCACCTTTTCAGAGCAGGGCTGCCGGAGGCCCCCTGCACGGATGCCCAAAGCTACGTTTGAAGTTTGAGAGGGCAAGACAAGCAAGCAGCCCCAGTCTCTGTGCCTCTGTGCGAGCAGTGCCATGGGCAGATGAGGCTGAGCAACAGCTTTCCAGGCTAGCTCTTTCTGCCTGCGAGCTATCTGCAGACGTTCATATTTTCGCAGCACGGCTGCCGGAGGCGCCCTGAAGGGACCACCTAAGCTACTTTTGAAATTTGAGGGGGCAATACAAGCAAACAGCAACAGTCTCTGTGCCTCTGTGCGAGCAGTGCCATGGGCAGATGAGGCTGAGCAACAGCTTTCCAGGCTAGCTCTTTCTGGCTGCCAGCTATCTGCAGACGTTCGCATTTTGGGAGCAGGGTTGCTTGTGCCCCCTGCACGGACCACGTAAATTACGTTTGAATTTTTTTGGTGGCAAGACAAGCAAGCAGCCCCAGTCTCTGTGCCTCTGTGCGAGCAGTGCCATGGGCAGATGAGGCTGAGCAACAGCTTTCCAGGCTAGCTCTTTCTGCCTGCGAGCTATCTGCAGACGTTCGCATTTTCAGAGCAGAGCTGCCGGAAACGGCTGGCACGGACAACCTAAGCTACGTTTGAAGTTTGAGGGTGCAAGAGAAGCAATCAGCCCCAGTCTCTGTGCCTCTGTGCGAGCAGTGCCATGGGCAGATGAGGCTGAGCAACAGCTTTCCAGGCTAGCTCTTTCTGGCTGCGAGCTATCTGCAGACGTTCGCATTTTCAGAGCAGGGCTGCTGGAGGCCCCCTGCACGGACACCGTAAGATACGTTTGAAGTTGAGGTTGGCAAGACAAGCAAGCAGCCCCAGTCCCTGTGCCTCTGTGCGAGCAGTGCCAAGGCAGATGAGGCTGAGCAACAGCTTTCCAGGCTAGCTATTTCTGCCTGCGAGCTATCTGCAGACGTTCACCTTTTCAGAGCAGGTCTGCCGGAGACGCATGGCACGGACAACCTAAGCTACGTTTGAAGTTTGGGTTGGCAAGACAAGCAAGCAGCCCCAGTCTCTGTGCCTCTGTGCGAGCAGTGCCAAGGGCAGATGAGGCTGAGCAACAGCTTTCCAGGCTACCTCTTTCTGCCTGCAACCTATTTGCATACGTTCATATTTTCGCAGATCAGCTGCTGGAGACCCCCTGCACGGAACACCTAAATACGTTTGACGTTTGAGGGGCCAATACAAGCAAGCAGCCCCAGTCTCTGTGCCTCTGTGCGAGCAGTGCCATGGGCAGATGAGGCTGAGCAACAGCTTTCCAGGCTAGCTCTTTCTGCCTGCGAGCTATCTGCAGACGTTCTCATTTTCAGAGCAGGGCTGCCGTTGGAGCCCCGCAATGACCCCCAAATTTACTTTTGAAGTTGAGGGTGGCAAGACAAGCAAGCAGCACCAGTCTCTGTGCCTCTGTGCGAGCAGTGCCATGGGCAGATGAGGCTGAGCAACAGCTTTCCAGGCTAGCCCTTTATGGCTGCGAGCTATCTGCAGACGTTCGCATTTTCAGAGCAGGGCTGCTGGAGGCCCCCTGCTCGGACGCCCAAAGCTACGTTTGAAGTTTGATTTGGCAAGACAAGCAAGCGGCCCCAGTCTCTGTGCCTCTGTGCGAGCAGTGCCATGGGCAGATGAGGCTGAGCAACAGCTTTCCAGGCTAGCTCTTTCTGCCTGCGAGCTATCTGAATACGTTCATATTTTCGCAGCACGGCTGCCGGAGGCCCCCTGAAGGGACCACCCAAGCTACTTTTGAAATTTGAGGTGGTAAGAGAAGCAATCAGACCCAGTCTCTGTGCCTTTGTGCGAGCAGTGCCATGGGCAGATGAGGCTGAGCAACTGCTTTCCAGGCTAGCCCTTAATGGCTGCGAGCTATCTGCAGACGTTCGCATTTTCAGAGCAGGGCTTTTGGAGGCCCCCTGCTCGGACGCCAAAAGCTACGTTTGAAGTTTGATTTAGCAACACAAACAAGCAGCCCCAGTCTCTGTGCCTCTGTGCAAGCAGTGCCATGGGCAGATGAGGCTGAGCAACAGCTTTCCAGGCTAGCTCTTTCTGCCTGCGAGCTATCTGCAGACGTTCGCCTTTTCAGAGCACCGCTGCCAGAGGACCCCTGCACGGACGCCGAAAGCTACGTTTGAAGTTTGATTTGGCAAGACAAGCAAGCAGCCCCAGTCTCTGTGCCTCTGTGCGAGCAGTGCCATGGGCAGATGCGGCTGAGCAACAGCTTTCCAGGCTAGCTCTTTCGGCCTGCGAGCTATCTGCAGACGTTCGCCTTTTCAGAGCAGGGTTGCCTGAGGCCCCCTGCACGGACGCCCAAAGATAAGTTTGAAGTTTGAGAGGGCAAGACAAGCAAGCGGCCCCAGTCTCTCTGCCTCTGTGCGAGCAGTGCCATGGGCAGATGAGGCTGGGCAACAGCTTTCCAGGCTAGCTCTTTCTGGCTGAGAGCTATCTGCAGACGTTCGCATTTTCAGAGCAGGGCTGCCGGAGGCTCCGTGGTCGGACGCCCAAAGCTACGTTTGAAGTTCGATTTGGCAAGACAATCAAGCGGCCCTAATCTCTGCGCCTCTGTGCGAGCAGTGCCATGGGCAGATGAGGCTGAGCAACAGCTTTCCAGGCTAGCTCTTTCTGCCTGCGAGCTATCTCAATACGTTCATATTTTCGCAGCACGGCTGCCGGAGGCCCCCTGAAGGGACCACCTAAGCTACTTATGAAATTTGAGGTGGCAAGACAAGCAAGCAGCCCCAGTCTCTGTGCCTATGTGCGAGCAGTGCCATGGGCAGATGAGGCTGAGCAACAGCTTTCCAGGCTAGCTCTTTCTGCCTGCGAGCTATCTGCAGACGTTCGCATTTTGGGAGCAGGGTTGCTTGTGCCCACTGCACGGACCACGTAAATTATGTTTGAATTTTGGAGGTGGCAAGACAAGCAAGCAGCCCCAGTCTCTGTGCCTCTGTGCGAGCAGTGCCATGGGCAGATGAGGCTGAGCCACAGCTTTCCAGGCTAGCCCTTTATGGCTGCGAGCTATCTGCAGACGTTCACCTTTTCAGAGCAGGGCTGCCGGAGGCCCCCTGCACGGATGCCCAAAGCTACGTTTGAAGTTTGAGAGGGCAAGACAAGCAAGCAGCCCCAGTCTCTGTGCCTCTGTGCGAGCAGTGCCATGGGCAGATGAGGCTGAGCAACAGCTTTCCAGGCTAGCTCTTTCTGCCTGTGAGCTATCTGCAGACGTTCATATTTTCGCAGCACGGCTGCCGGAGGCGCCCTGAAGGGACCACCTAAGCTACTTTTGAAATTTGAGGGGGCAATACAAGCAAACAGCAACAGTCTCTGTGCCTCTGTGCGAGCAGTGCCATGGGCAGATGAGGCTGAGCAACAGCTTTCCAGGCTAGCTCTTTCTGGCTGCCAGATATCTACAGACATTCGCATTTTGGGAGCAGGGTTGCTTGTGCCCCCTGCACGGACCACGTAAATTACGATTGAATTTTTTTGGTGGCAAGACAAGCAAGCAGCCCCAGTCTCTGTGCCTCTGTGCGAGCAGTGCCATGGGCAGATGAGGCTGAGCAACAGCTTTCCAGGCTAGCTCTTTCTGCCTGCGAGCTATCTGCAGACGTTCGCATTTTCAGAGCAGAGCTGCCGGAAACGGCTGGCACGGACAACCTAAGCTACGTTTGAAGTTTGAGGGTGCAAGAGAAGCAATCAGCCCCAGTCTCTGTGCCTCTGTGCGAGGAGTGCCATGGGCAGATGAGGCTGAGCAACAGCTTTCCAGGCTAGCTCTTTCTGCCTGCGAGCTATCTGCAGACGTTCGCATTTTCAGAGCAGGGCTGCTGGAGGCCCCCTGCACGGACACCGTAAGGTACGTTTGAAGTTGGGGTTGGCAAGACAAGCAAGCAGCCCCAGTCTCTGTGCCTCTGTACGAGCAGTGCCATGGGCAGATGAGGCTGAGCAACAGCTTTCCAGGCTAGCTCTTTCTGCCTGCGAGCTATCTGCAGACGTTCGCAGTTTCAGAGCAGGGCTGCCGGAAGCCCTCTGCACGGATGCCCAAAGCTACGTTTGAAGTTTGATTTGGCAAGAGAAGCAAGCAGCCCCAATCTCTGTGCCTCTGTGCGAGCAGTGCCATGGGCAGATGAGGCTGAGCAACAGCTTTTCAGGCTAGCTCTTTCTGGCTGTGAGCTTTCTGCAGACGTTCGCATTTTCAGAGCAGGGCTGCCGTTGGAGCCCCGCAATGACCCCCAAATTTACTTTTGAAGTTGAGGGTGGCAAGACAAGCAAGCAGCACAGGTCTCTGTGCCTCTGTGCGAGCAGTGCCATGGGCAGATGAGGCTGAGCAACAGCTTTCCAGGCTAGCCCTTTATGGCTGCGAGCTATCTGCAGACGTTCGCATTTTCAGAGCAGGGCTGCAGGAGGCCCCCTGCTCGGACGCCCAAAGCTACGTTTGAAGTTTGATTTGGCAAGACAAGCAAGCAGCCCCAGTCTCTGTGCCTCTGTGCGAGCAGTGCCATGGGCAGATGAGGCTGAGCAACAGCTTTCCAGGCTAGCTTTTTCTGCCTGCGAGCTATCTGAATACGTTCATATTTTCGCAGCACGGCTGCCGGAGGCCCCCTGAAGGGACCACCCAAGCTACTTTTGAAATTTGAGGTGGTAAGAGAAGCAATCAGACCCAGTCTCTGTGCCTTTGTGCGAGCAGTGCCATGGGAAGATGAGGCTGAGCAACAGCTTTCCAGGCTAGTTCTTTCTGGCTGAGAGCTATCTGCAGACGTTCGCCTTTTCAGAGCAGGTCTGCCCTAGTCACATGGCACGGACAACCTAAGCTACGTTTGAAGTTTGAGGGGGCAAGATAAGCAAGCAGCCCCAGTCTCTGTGCCTCTGTGCGAGCAGTGCCATGGGCAGATGAGGCTGAGCAACAGCTTTCCAGGCTAGCTCTTTCTGCTTGCGAGCTATCTGCAGACGTTCACATTTTGGGAGCAGGGTTGCTTGTGTCCCCTCCACGGACCACGTAAATTATGTTTGAATTTTGGAGGTGGCAAGACAAGCAAGCAGCCCCAGTCTCTGTGCCTCTGTGCGAGCAGTGCCATGGGCAGATGAGGCTGAGCAACAGCTTTCCAGGCTAGCTCTTTCTGCCTGCGAGCTATCTGCAGACGTTCGCAGTTTCAGAGCAGGGCTGCTGGAGGCTCCCTGCTCGGACGCCCAAAGCTACCTTTGAAGTTTGATTTGGCAAGACAAGCAAGCGGCCCCAGTCTCTGTGCCTCTGTGCGAGCAGTGCCATGGGCAGATGAGGCTGAGCAACAGCTTTCCAGGCTAGCTCTTTCTGCCTGCGAGCTATCTGAATACGTTCATATCTTCGCAGCACGGCTGCCGGAGGCCCCCTGAAGGAACCACCCAAGCTACTTTTGAAATTTGAGGTGGTAAGAGAAGCAATCAGACCCAGTCTCTGTGCCTTTGTGCGAGCAGTGCCATGGGCAGATGAGGCTGAGCAACAGCTTTCCAGGCTAGCTCTTTCTGCCTGCGAGCTATCTCAATACGTTCATATTTTCGCAGCATGGCTGCCGGAGGCCCCCTGAAGGGACCACCTAAGCTACTTATGAAATTTGAGGTGGCAAGACAAGCAAGCAGCCCCAGTCTCTGTGCCTCTGTGTGAGCAGTGCCATGGGCAGATGAGTCTGAGCAACAGCTTTCCAGGCTAGCTCTTTATGCCTGCGAGCTATCTGCAGACGTTCGCCTTTTCAGAGCAGGGCTGCCGGAGACGCATCGCACGGACAACCTAAGCTACGTTTCAAGTTTGAGGGGGAAAGATAAGCAAGCAGCCCCAGTCTCTGTGCCTCTGTGCGAGCAGTGCCATGGGCAGATGAGGCTGAGCAACAGCTTTCCAGGCTAGCTCTTTCTGCCTGCGAGCTATCTGCAGACGTTCGCAGTTTCAGAGCAGGGCTGGGGGAAGCCCCCAGCACGGATGCCCAAAGCTACGTTTGAAGTTTGAGGGGGCAAGAGAAGCAAGCAGCCCCAGTCTCTGTGCCTCTGTGCGAGCAGTGCCATGGGCAGATGAGGCTGAGCAACAGCTTTCCAGGCTAGCTCTTACTGGCTGTGAGCTTTCTGCAGACGTTCGCATTTTCAGAGCAGGGCTGCCGGTGTAGCCCCGCAATGACCCCCAAATATACTTTTGAAGTTGAGGGTGGCAAGACACGCAAGCAGCCCCAGTCTCTGTGCCTCTGTGCGAGCAGTGCCATGGGCAGATGAGGCTGAGCAACAGCTTTCCAGGCTGGCTCTTTCTGCCTGCGAGCTATCTGCAGACGTTCGCCTTTTCAGAGCAGGGCTGCCGGAGACGCATGGCACGGACAACCTAAGCTACGTTTGAAGTTTGAGGGGGCAAGATAAGCAATCAGCCCCAGTCTCTGTGCCTCTGTGCGAGCAGTGCCATGCGCAGATGAGGCTGAGCAACAGCTTTCCAGGCTAGCTCTTTATGCCTGCGAGCTATCTGCAGACGTTCTCCTTTTCAGAGCAGGTCTGCCGGAGACGCATGGCACGGACAACCTAAGCTACGTTTGAAGTTTGAGGGGGCAAGATAAGCAAGCAGCCCCAGTCTCTGTGCCTCTGTGCGAGCAGTGCCATGGGCAGATGAGGCTGAGCAACAGCTTTCCAGGCTAGCTCTTTCTGCCTGCGAGCTATCTCAATACGTTCATATTTTCTCAGCACGGCTGCCGGAGGCCCCCTGAAGGGACCACCTAAGCTACTTCTGAAATTTGAGGTGGCAAGACAAGCAAGCAGCCCCAGTCTCTGTGCCTCTGTGTGAGCAGTGCCATGGGCAGATGAGGCTGAGCAACAGCTTTCCAGGCTAGCTCTTTATGCCTGCGAGCTATCTGCAGACGTTCGGCTTTTCAGAGCAGGGCTGCCGGAGACGCATGGCACGGACAACCTAAGCTACGTTTCAAGTTTGAGGGGGCAAGATAAGCAAGCAGCCCCAGTCTCTGTGCCTCTGTGCGAGCAGTGCCATGGGCAGATGAGGCTGAGCAACAGCTTTCCAGGCTAGCTCTTTCTGCCTGCGAGCTATCTGCAGACGTTCGCATTTTGGGAGCAGGGTTGCTTGTGTCCCCTGCATGAACCACGTAAATTATGTTTGAATTTTGGAGGTGGCAAGACAAGCAAGCAGCCCCAGTCTCTGTGCCTCTGTGCGAGCAGTGCCATGGGCAGATGAGGCTGAGCAACAGCTTTCCAGGCTAGCCCTTTATGGCTGCGAGCTATCTGCAGACGTTCGCCTTTTCAGAGCAGGGCTGCCAGAGGCCCCCTGCACGGATGCCCAAAGCTACGTTTGAAGTTTGAGAGGGCAAGACAAGCAAGCAGCCCCAGTCTCTGTGCCTCTGTGCGAGCAGTGCCATGGGCAGATGAGGCTGAGCAACAGCTTTCCAGGCTAGCTCTTTCTGCCTGCGAGCTATCTGCAGACGTTCGCATTTTGGGAGCAGGGTTGCTTGTGTCCCCTGCACGGACCACGTAAATTATGTTTGAATTTTGGAGGTGGCAAGACAAGCAAGCAGCCCCAGTCTCTGTGCCTCTGTGCGAGCAGTGCCATGGGCAGATGAGGCTGAGCAACAGCTTTCCAGGCTAGCTATTTCTGCCTGCGAGCTATCTGAATACGTTCATATTTTCGCAGCACGGCTGCCGGAGGCCCCCAGAAGGGACCACCTAAGCTACTTTTGAAATTTGAGGGGGCAATACAAGCAAACAGCAACAGTCTCTGTGCCTCTGTGCGAGCAGTGCCATGGGCAGATGAGGCTGAGCAACAGCTTTCCAGGCTAGCTCTTTCTGGCTGCCAGCTATCTGCAGACGTTCGCATTTTGGGAGCAGGGTTGCTTGTGCCCCCTGCACGGACCACGTAAATTACTTTTGAATTTTTTTGGTGGCAAGACAAGCAAGCAGCCCCAGTCTCTGTGCCTCTGAGCGAGCAGTGCCATGGGCAGATGAGGCTGAGCAACAGCTTTTCAGGCTAGCTCTTTCTGCCTGCGAGCTATCTGCAGACGTTCGCATTTTCAGAGCAGGGTTGCCGGTGGAGCCCCGTAATGACCCCCAAATATACTTTTGAAGTTGAGGGTGGCAAGACAAGCAAGCGGCCCCAGTCTCTGTGCCTCTGTGCGAGCAGTGCCATGGGCAGATGAGGCTGAGCAACAGCTTTCCAGGCTAGCTCTTTATGGCTGCGAGCTATCTGCAGACGTTCGCCTTTTCAGAGCAGGTCTGCCGGAGACGCATGGCACGGACAACCTAAGCTACGTTTGAAGTTTGAGGGTGCAAGAGAAGCAATCAGCCCCAGTCTCTGTGCCTCTGTGCGAGCAGTGCCATGGGCAGATGAGGCTGAGCAACAGCTTTCCAGGCTAGCTCTTTCTGCCTGCGAGTTATCTGCAGACGTTCGCATTTTCAGAGCAGGGCTGCTGGAGGCCCCCTGCACGGACACCCTAAGGTACGTTTGAAGCTGGGGTTGGCAAGACAAGCAAGCAGCCCCAGTCTCTGTGCCTCTGTGCGAGCAGTGCCATGGGCAGATGAGGCTGAGCAACAGCTTTCCAGGCTAGCTCTTTAGGCCTGCGAGCTATCTGCAGACGTTCGCCTTTACAGAGCAGGGCTACCGGAGACGCATGGCACGGACAACCTAAGGTACGTTTGAAGTTTGAGGGGGCAAGATAAGCAAGCAGCCCCAATCTCTGTGCCTCTGTGCGAGCAGTGCCATGGGCAGATGAGGCTGAGCAACAGCTTTTCAGGCTAGCTCTTTCTGGCTGTGAGCTATCTGCAGAAGATCACATTTTGGGAACAGGGTTGCCGGTGGAGCCCCGCAACGACCCCCAAATATACTTTTGAAGTTGAGGGTGGCAAGACAAGCAAGCAGCACCAGTCTCTGTGCCTCTGTGCGAGCAGTGCCATGGGCAGATGAGGCTGAGCAACAGCTTTCCAGGCTAGCCCTTTATGGCTGCGAGCTATCTGCAGACGTTCGCCTTTTCAGAGCAGCGCTGCCGGAGGCCCCCTGCACGGACGCCGAAACCTATGTTTGAAGTTTGATTTGGCAAGACAAGCAAGCAGCCCCAGTCTCTGTGCCTCTGTGCGAGCAGTGCCATGGGCAGATGAGGCTGAGCAACAGCTTTCCAGGCTAGCTCTTTAGGCCTGCGAGCTATCTGCAGACGTTCGCCTTTACAGAGCAGGGCTGCCGGAGACGCATGGCACGGACAACCTAAGCTACGTTTGAAGTTTGAGGGGGCAAGATAAGCAAGCAGCCGCAGTCTCTGTGCCTCTGTGCGAGCAGTGCCATGGGCAGATGAGGCTGAGCAACAGCTTTCCAGGCTAGCTTTTTATGCCTGCGAGCTATCTGCAGACGTTCATATTTTCGCAGATCAGCTGCTGGAGACCCCCTGCACGGAACACCTAAATACGTTTGACGTTTGAGGGGCCAATACAAGCAAGCAGCCCCAGTCTCTGTGCCTCTGTGCGAGCAGTGCCATGGGCAGATGAGGCTGAGCAACAGCTTTCCAGGCTAGCTCTTTCTGCCTGCGAGCTATCTGCAGACGTTCGCATTTTGGGAGCAGGGTTGCTTGTGCCCCCTGCACGGACCACGTAAATTATGTTTGAATTTTGGAGGTGGCAAGACAAGCAAGCAGCCCCAGTCTCTGTGCCTCTGTGCGAGCAGTGCCATGGGCAGATGAGGCTGAGCAACAGCTTTCCAGGCTAGCTCTTTCTGCCTGCGAGCTATCAGAATACGTTCATATTTTCGCAGCACGGCTGCCGGAGGCCCCCAGAAGGGACCACCTAAGCTACTTTTGAAATTTGAGGGGGCAATACAAGCAAACAGCAACAGTCTCTGTGCCTCTGTGCGAGCAGTGCCATGGGCAGATGAGGCTGAGCAACAGCTTTCCAGGCTAGCTCTTTCTGGCTGCCAGCTATCTGCAGACGTTCTCATTTTGGGAGCAGGGTTGCTTGTGCCCCCTGCACGGACCACATAAATTACGTTTGAATTTTTTTGGTGGCAAGACAAGCAAGCAGCCCCAGTCTCTGTGCCTCTGAGCGAGCAGTGCCATGGGCAGATGAGGCTGAGCAACAGCTTTCCAGGCTAGCTCTTTCTGCCTGCGAGCTATCTGGAGACGTTCGCATTTTCAGAGCAGGGTTGCCGGTGGAGCCCCGTAATTACCCCCAAATATACTTTTGAAGTTGAGGGTGGCAAGACAAGCAAGCAGCACCAGTCTCTGTGCCTCTGTGCGAGCAGTGCCATGGGCAGATGAGGCTGAGCAACAGCTTTCCAGGCTAGCTCTTTATGGCTGCGAGCTATCTGCAGACGTTCGCCTTTTCAGAGCAGCGCTGCCGGAGGCCCCCTGCACGGACGCCGAAACCTACGTTTGAAGTTTGATTTGGCAAGACAAGCAAGCAGCCCCAGTCTCTGTGCCTCTGTGCGAGCAGTGCCATGGGCAGATGAGGCTGAGCAACAGCTTTCCAGGCTAGCTCTTTAGGCCTGCGAGCTATCTGCAGACGTTTGCCTTTTCAGAGCAGGTCTGCCGGAGACGCATTGCACGGACAACCTAAGCTAAGTTTGAAGTTTGAGGGTGCAAGAGAAGCAAGCAGCCCCAGTCTCTGTGCCTCTGTGCGAGCAGTGCCATGGGCAGATGAGGCTGAGCAACATCTTTCCAGCCTAGCTCTTTCTGCCTGCGAGTTATCTGCAGACGTTCGCATTTTCAGAGCAGGGCTGCTGGAGGCCCCCTGCACGGACACCCTAAGGTACGTTTGAAGCTGCGGTTGGCAAGACAAGCAAGCAGCCCCAGTCTCTGTGCCTCTGTGCGAGCAGTGCCATGGGCAGATGAGGCTGAGCAACAGCTTTCCAGGCTAGCTCTTTCTGCCTGCGAGCTATCTGCATACGTTCATATTTTCGCAGATCAGCTACTGGAGACCCCCTGCACGGAACACCTAAATACGTTTGACGTTTGAGGAGCCAATACAAGCAAGCAGCCCCAGTCTCTGTGCCTCTGTGCGAGCAGTGCCATGGGCAGATGAGGCTGAGCAACAGCTTTCCAGGCTAGCTATTTCTGCCTGCGAGCTATCTGCAGACGTTCGCAGTTTCAGAGCAGGGCTGCCGGAAGCCCCCTGCACGGATGCCCAAAGCTACGTTTGAAGTTTGAGGGGGCAAGAGAAGCAAGCAGCCCCAATCTCTGTGCCTCTGTGCGAGCAGTGCCATGGGCAGATGAGGCTGAGCAACAGCTTTTCAGGCTAGCTCTTTCTGGCTGTGAGCTATCTGCAGAAGTTCGCATTTTGGGAACAGGGTTGCCGGTAAAGCCCCGCAATGACCCCCAAATATACTTTTGAAGTTGAGGGTGGCAAGACAAGCAAGCAGCCCCAGTCTCTGTGCCTCTGTGCGAGCAGTGCCATGGGCAGATGAGGCTGAGCAACAGCTTTCCAGGCTAGCCCTTTATGGCTGCGAGCTATCTGCAGACGTTCGCATTTTCAGAGCAGGGCTGCCAGAGGCCCCCTGCACGGATGCCAAAAGCTACGTTTGAAGTTTGAGAGGGCAAGACAAGCAAGCAGCCCCAGTCTCTGTGCCTCTGTGCGAGCAGTGCCATGGGCAGATGAGGCTGAGCAACAGCTTTCCAGGCTAGCTCTTTCTGCCTGCGAGTTATCTGCAGACGTTCGCATTTTCAGAGCAGGGCTGCTGGAGGCCCCCTGCACGGACATCCTAAGGTACGTTTGAAGCTGGGGTTGGCAAGACAAGCAAGCAGCCCCAGTCTCTGTGCCTCTCTGCGAGCAGTGCCATGGGCAGATGAGGCTGAGCAACAGCTTTCCAGGCTAGCTCTTTCTGCCTGCGAGCTATCTGCAGACGTTCGCCTTTTCAGAGCAGGTCTGCCGGAGACGCATGGCACGGACAACCTAAGCTACGTTTGAAGTTTGAGGGGGAAGATAAGCAAGCAGCCGCAGTCTCTGTGCCTCTGTGCGAGCAGTGCCATGGGCAGATGAGGCTGAGCAACAGCTTTCCAGGCTAGCTCTTTCTGCCTGCGAGCTATCTGCATACGTTCATATTTTCGCAGATCAGCTACTGGAGACCCCCTACACGGAACACCTAAATACGTTTGACGTTTGAGGGGCCAATACAAGCAAGCAGCCCCAGTCTCTGTGCCTCTGTGCGAGCAGTGCCATGGGCAGATGAGGCTGAGCAACAGCTTTCCAGGCTAGCTCTTTCTGCCTGCGAGCTATCTGCAGACGTTCGCAGTTTCAGAGCAGGGCTGATGGAAGCCCCCTGCACGGATGCCCAAAGATACGTTTGAAGTTTGAGGGGGCAAGAGAAGCAAGCAGCCCCAATCTCTGTGCCTCTGTGCGAGCAGTGCCATGGGCAGATGAGGCTGAGCAACAGCTTTTCAGGCTAGCTCTTTCTGGCTGTGAGCTATCTGCAGAAGTTCGAATTTTCAGAGCAGGGTTGCCGGTGGAGCCCCGCAATGACCCCCAAATATACTTTTGAAGTTGAGGGTGGCAAGACAAGCAAGCAGCACCAGTCTCTGTGCCTCTGTGCGAGCAGTGCCATGGGCAGATGAGGCTGAGCAACAGCTTTCCAGGCTAGCTCTTTCTGCCTGTGAGCTATCTGCAGACGTTCGCCTTTTCAGAGCAGGGCTGCTGGAGGCCCCCTGCACGGACGTCGAAAGCTACGTTTGAAGTTTGATTTGGCAAGACAAGCAAGCAGCCCCAGTCTCTGTGCCTCTGTGCGAGCAGTGCCATGGGCAGATGAGGCTGAGCAACAGCTTTCCAGGCTAGCTCTTTAGGCCTGCGAGCTATCTGCAGACGTTCGCATTTTCAGAGCAGGTCTGCCGGAGACGCATGGCACGGACAACCTAAGCTACGTTTGAAGTTTGAGGGGGCAAGAGAAGCAATCAGCCCCAGTCTCTGTGCCTCTGTGCAAGCAGTGCCATGGGCAGATGAGGCTGAGCAACAGCTTTCCAGGCTAGCTCTTTCTGCCTGCGAGTTATCTGCAGACGTTCGCATTTTCAGAGCAGGGCTGCTGGAGGCCCCCTGCACGGACACCCTAAGGTACGTTTGAAGCTGGGGTTGGCAAGACAAGCAAGCAGCCCCAGTCTCTGTGCCTCTGTGCGAGCAGTGCCATGGGCAGATGAGGCTGAGCAACAGCTTTCCAGGCTAGCTCTTTAGGCCTGCGAGCTATCTGCAGACGTTCGCCTTTTCAGAGCAGGTCTGCCGGAGACGCATGGCACGGACAACCTAAGCTACGTTTGAAGTTTGAGGGGGAAGGTAAGCAAGCAGCCGCAGTCTCTGTGCCTCTGTGCGAGCAGTGCCATGGGCAGATGAGGCTGAGCAACAGCTTTCCAGGTTAGCTCTTTCTGCCTGCGAGCTATCTGCATGCGTTCATATTTTCGCAGATCAGCTACTGGAGACCCCCTGCACGGAACACCTAAATACGTTTGACGTTTGAGGGGCCAATACAAGCAAGCAGCCCCAGTCTCTGTGCCTCTGTGCGAGCAGTGCCATGGGCAGATGAGGCTGAGCAACAGATTTTCAGGCTAGCACTTTCTGGCTGTGAGCTATCTGCAGAAGTTCGCATTTTCAGAGCAGGGTTGCCGGTGGAGCCCCGCAATGACCCCCAAATATACTTTTGAAGTTGAGGGTGGCAAGACAAGCAAGCAGCACCAGTCTCTGTGCCTCTGTGCGAGCAGTGCCATGGGCAGATGAGGCTGAGCAACAGCTTTCCAGGCTAGCCCTTTATGGCTGCGAGCTATCTGCAGACGTTCGCCTTTTCAGAGCAGCGCTTCCGGAGGCCCCCTGCACGGACGCCGAAACCTACGTTTGAAGTTTGATTTGGCAAGACAAGCAAGCAGCCCCAGTCTCTGTGCCTCTGTGCGAGCAGTGCCATGGGCAGATGAGGCTGAGCAACAGCTTTCCAGGCTAGCTCTTTAGGCCTGCGAGCTATCTGCAGACGTTCGCCTTTTCAGAGCAGGTCTGCCGGAGACGCATGGCACGGACAACCTAAGCTACGTTTGAAGTTTGAGGGGGCAAGAGAAGCAAGCAGCCGCAGTCTCTGTGCCTCTGTGCGAGCAGTGCCATGGGCAGATGAGGCTGAGCAACAGCTTTCCAGGCTAGCTCTTTAGGCCTGCGAGCTATCTGCAGACGTTCGCCTTTTCAGAGCAGGTCTGCCGGAGACGCATGGCACGGACAACCTAAGCTACGTTTGAAGTTTGAGGGGGCAAGAGAAGCAAGCAGCCCCAGTCTCTGTGCCTCTGTGCGAGCAGTGCCATGGGCAGATGAGGCTGAGCAACAGCTTTCCAGGCTAGCTCTTTCTGCCTGCGAGTTATCTGCAGACGTTCGCATTTTCAGAGCAGGGCTGCTGGAGGCCCCCTGCACGGACACCCTAAGGTACGTTTGAAGCTGGGGTTGGCAAGACAAGCAAGCAGCCCCAGTCTCTGTGCCTCTGTGCGAGCAGTGCCATGGGCAGATGAGGCTGAGCAACAGCTTTCCAGGCTAGCTCTTTAGGCCTGCGAGCTATCTGCAGACGTTCGCCTTTACAGAGCAGGGCTACCGGAGACGCATGGCACGGACAACCTAAGGTACGTTTGAAGTTTGAGGGGGCAAGATAAGCAAGCAGCCCCAATCTCTGTGCCTCTGTGCGAGCAGTGCCATGGGCAGATGAGGCTGAGCAACAGCTTTTCAGGCTAGCTCTTTCTGGCTGTGAGCTATCTGCAGAAGATCACATTTTGGGAACAGGGTTGCCGGTGGAGCCCCGCAACGACCCCCAAATATACTTTTGAAGTTGAGGGTGGCAAGACAAGCAAGCAGCACCAGTCTCTGTGCCTCTGTGCGAGCAGTGCCATGGGCAGATGAGGCTGAGCAACAGCTTTCCAGGCTAGCCCTTTATGGCTGCGAGCTATCTGCAGACGTTCGCCTTTTCAGAGCAGCGCTGCCGGAGGCCCCCTGCACGGACGCCGAAACCTATGTTTGAAGTTTGATTTGGCAAGACAAGCAAGCAGCCCCAGTCTCTGTGCCTCTGTGCGAGCAGTGCCATGGGCAGATGAGGCTGAGCAACAGCTTTCCAGGCTAGCTCTTTAGGCCTGCGAGCTATCTGCAGACGTTCGCCTTTTCAGAGCAGGTCTGCCGGAGACGCATGGCACGGACAACCTAAGCTACGTTTGAAGTTTGAGGGGGCAAGATAAGCAAGCAGCCGCAGTCTCTGTGCCTCTGTGCGAGCAGTGCCATGGGCAGATGAGGCTGAGCAACAGCTTTCCAGGCTAGCTTTTTATGCCTGCGAGCTATCTGCAGACGTTCATATTTTCGCAGATCAGCTGCTGGAGACCCCCTGCACGGAACACCTAAATACGTTTGACGTTTGAGGGGCCAATACAAGCAAGCAGCCCCAGTCTCTGTGCCTCTGTGCGAGCAGTGCCATGGGCAGATGAGGCTGAGCAACAGCTTTCCAGGCTAGCTCTTTCTGCCTGCGAGCTATCTGCAGACGTTCGCATTTTGGGAGCAGGGTTGCTTGTGCCCCCTGCACGGACCACGTAAATTATGTTTGAATTTTGGAGGTGGCAAGACAAGCAAGCAGCCCCAGTCTCTGTGCCTCTGTGCGAGCAGTGCCATGGGCAGATGAGGCTGAGCAACAGCTTTCCAGGCTAGCTCTTTCTGCCTGCGAGCTATCTGCAGACGTTCGCCTTTTCAGAGCAGGGCTGCCGGAGGCCCCCTGCACGGATGCCCAAAGCTACGTTTGAAGTTTGATTTGGCAAGACAAGCAAGCAGCCCCAGTCTCTGTGCCTCTGTGCGAGCAGTGCCATGGGCAGATGAGGCTGAGCAACAGCTTTCCAGGCTAGCTATTTCTGCCTGCGAGCTATCTGAATACGTTCATATTTTCGCAGCACGGCTGCCGGAGGCCCCCAGAAGGGACCACCTAAGCTACTTTTGAAATTTGAGGGGGCAATACAAGCAAACAGCAACAGTCTCTGTGCCTCTGTGCGAGCAGTGCCATGGGCAGATGAGGCTGAGCAACAGCTTTCCAGGCTAGCTCTTTCTGGCTGCCAGCTATCTGCAGACGTTCGCATTTTGGGAGCAGGGTTGCTTGTGCCCCCTGCACGGACCACGTAAATTACTTTTGAATTTTTTTGGTGGCAAGACAAGCAAGCAGCCCCAGTCTCTGTGCCTCTGAGCGAGCAGTGCCATGGGCAGATGAGGCTGAGCAACAGCTTTTCAGGCTAGCTCTTTCTGCCTGCGAGCTATCTGCAGACGTTCGCATTTTCAGAGCAGGGTTGCCGGTGGAGCCCCGTAATGACCCCCAAATATACTTTTGAAGTTGAGGGTGGCAAGACAAGCAAGCGGCCCCAGTCTCTGTGCCTCTGTGCGAGCAGTGCCATGGGCAGATGAGGCTGAGCAACAGCTTTCCAGGCTAGCTCTTTATGGCTGCGAGCTATCTGCAGACGTTCGCCTTTTCAGAGCAGGTCTGCCGGAGACGCATGGCACGGACAACCTAAGCTACGTTTGAAGTTTGAGGGGGCAAGAGAAGCAATCAGCCGCAGTCTCTGTGCCTCTGTGCGAGCAGTGCCATGGGCAGATGAGGCTGAGCAACAGCTTTCCAGGCTAGCTCTTTCTGCCTGCGAGTTATCTGCAGACGTTCGCATTTTCAGAGCAGGGCTGCTGGAGGCCCCCTGCACGGACACCCTAAGGTACGTTTGAAGCTGGGGTTGGCAAGACAAGCAAGCAGCCCCAGTCTCTGTGCCTCTGTGCGAGCAGTGCCATGGGCAGATGAGGCTGAGCAACAGCTTTCCAGGCTAGCTCTTTAGGCCTGCGAGCTATCTGCAGACGTTCGCCTTTACAGAGCAGGGCTACCGGAGACGCATGGCACGGACAACCTAAGGTACGTTTGAAGTTTGAGGGGGCAAGATAAGCAAGCAGCCCCAATCTCTGTGCCTCTGTGCGAGCAGTGCCATGGGCAGATGAGGCTGAGCAACAGCTTTTCAGGCTAGCTCTTTCTGGCTGTGAGCTATCTGCAGAAGATCACATTTTGGGAACAGGGTTGCCGGTGGAGCCCCGCAACGACCCCCAAATATACTTTTGAAGTTGAGGGTGGCAAGACAAGCAAGCAGCACCAGTCTCTGTGCCTCTGTGCGAGCAGTGCCATGGGCAGATGAGGCTGAGCAACAGCTTTCCAGGCTAGCCCTTTATGGCTGCGAGCTATCTGCAGACGTTCGCCTTTTCAGAGCAGCGCTGCCGGAGGCCCCCTGCACGGACGCCGAAACCTATGTTTGAAGTTTGATTTGGCAAGACAAGCAAGCAGCCCCAGTCTCTGTGCCTCTGTGCGAGCAGTGCCATGGGCAGATGAGGCTGAGCAACAGCTTTCCAGGCTAGCTCTTTAGGCCTGCGAGCTATCTGCAGACGTTCGCCTTTTCAGAGCAGGTCTGCCGGAGACGCATGGCACGGACAACCTAAGCTACGTTTGAAGTTTGAGGGGGCAAGATAAGCAAGCAGCCGCAGTCTCTGTGCCTCTGTGCGAGCAGTGCCATGGGCAGATGAGGCTGAGCAACAGCTTTCCAGGCTAGCTTTTTATGCCTGCGAGCTATCTGCAGACGTTCATATTTTCGCAGATCAGCTGCTGGAGACCCCCTGCACGGAACACCTAAATACGTTTGACGTTTGAGGGGCCAATACAAGCAAGCAGCCCCAGTCTCTGTGCCTCTGTGCGAGCAGTGCCATGGGCAGATGAGGCTGAGCAACAGCTTTCCAGGCTAGCTCTTTCTGCCTGCGAGCTATCTGCAGACGTTCGCATTTTGGGAGCAGGGTTGCTTGTGCCCCCTGCACGGACCACGTAAATTATGTTTGAATTTTGGAGGTGGCAAGACAAGCAAGCAGCCCCAGTCTCTGTGCCTCTGTGCGAGCAGTGCCATGGGCAGATGAGGCTGAGCAACAGCTTTCCAGGCTAGCTCTTTCTGCCTGCGAGCTATCAGAATACGTTCATATTTTCGCAGCACGGCTGCCGGAGGCCCCCTGAAGGGACCACCTAAGCTACTTTTGAAATTTGAGGGGGCAATACAAGCAAACAGCAACAGTCTCTGTGCCTCTGTGCGAGCAGTGCCATGGGCAGATGAGGCTGAGCAACAGCTTTCCAGGCTAGCTCTTTCTGGCTGCCAGCTATCTGCAGACGTTCTCATTTTGGGAGCAGGGTTGCTTGTGCCCCCTGCACGGACCACATAAATTACGTTTGAATTTTTTTGGTGGCAAGACAAGCAAGCAGCCCCAGTCTCTGTGCCTCTGAGCGAGCAGTGCCATGGGCAGATGAGGCTGAGCAACAGCTTTCCAGGCTAGCTCTTTCTGCCTGCGAGCTATCTGGAGACGTTCGCATTTTCAGAGCAGGGTTGCCGGTGGAGCCCCGTAATTACCCCCAAATATACTTTTGAAGTTGAGGGTGGCAAGACAAGCAAGCAGCACCAGTCTCTGTGCCTCTGTGCGAGCAGTGCCATGGGCAGATGAGGCTGAGCAACAGCTTTCCAGGCTAGCTCTTTATGGCTGCGAGCTATCTGCAGACGTTCGCCTTTTCAGAGCAGCGCTGCCGGAGGCCCCCTGCACGGACGCCGAAACCTACGTTTGAAGTTTGATTTGGCAAGACAAGCAAGCAGCCCCAGTCTCTGTGCCTCTGTGCGAGCAGTGCCATGGGCAGATGAGGCTGAGCAACAGCTTTCCAGGCTAGCTCTTTAGGCCTGCGAGCTATCTGCAGACGTTTGCCTTTTCAGAGCAGGTCTGCCGGAGACGCATTGCACGGACAACCTAAGCTAAGTTTGAAGTTTGAGGGTGCAAGAGAAGCAAGCAGCCCCAGTCTCTGTGCCTCTGTGCGAGCAGTGCCATGGGCAGATGAGGCTGAGCAACATCTTTCCAGCCTAGCTCTTTCTGCCTGCGAGTTATCTGCAGACGTTCGCATTTTCAGAGCAGGGCTGCTGGAGGCCCCCTGCACGGACACCCTAAGGTACGTTTGAAGCTGCGGTTGGCAAGACAAGCAAGCAGCCCCAGTCTCTGTGCCTCTGTGCGAGCAGTGCCATGGGCAGATGAGGCTGAGCAACAGCTTTCCAGGCTAGCTCTTTCTGCCTGCGAGCTATCTGCAGACGTTCGCATTTTGGGAGCAGGGTTGCTTGTGCCCCCTGCACGGACCACGTAAATTATGTTTGAATTTTGGAGGTGGCAAGACAAGCAAGCAGCCCCAGTCTCTGTGCCTCTGTGCGAGCAGTGCCATGGGCAGATGAGGCTGAGCAACAGCTTTCCAGGCTAGCTCTTTCTGCCTGCGAGCTATCAGAATACGTTCATATTTTCGCAGCACGGCTGCCGGAGGCCCCCTGAAGGGACCACCTAAGCTACTTTTGAAATTTGAGGGGGCAATACAAGCAAACAGCAACAGTCTCTGTGCCTCTGTGCGAGCAGTGCCATGGGCAGATGAGGCTGAGCAACAGCTTTCCAGGCTAGCTCTTTCTGGCTGCCAGCTATCTGCAGACGTTCTCATTTTGGGAGCAGGGTTGCTTGTGCCCCCTGCACGGACCACATAAATTACGTTTGAATTTTTTTGGTGGCAAGACAAGCAAGCAGCCCCAGTCTCTGTGCCTCTGAGCGAGCAGTGCCATGGGCAGATGAGGCTGAGCAACAGCTTTCCAGGCTAGCTCTTTCTGCCTGCGAGCTATCTGGAGACGTTCGCATTTTCAGAGCAGGGTTGCCGGTGGAGCCCCGTAATTACCCCCAAATATACTTTTGAAGTTGAGGGTGGCAAGACAAGCAAGCAGCACCAGTCTCTGTGCCTCTGTGCGAGCAGTGCCATGGGCAGATGAGGCTGAGCAACAGCTTTCCAGGCTAGCTCTTTATGGCTGCGAGCTATCTGCAGACGTTCGCCTTTTCAGAGCAGCGCTGCCGGAGGCCCCCTGCACGGACGCCGAAACCTACGTTTGAAGTTTGATTTGGCAAGACAAGCAAGCAGCCCCAGTCTCTGTGCCTCTGTGCGAGCAGTGCCATGGGCAGATGAGGCTGAGCAACAGCTTTCCAGGCTAGCTCTTTAGGCCTGCGAGCTATCTGCAGACGTTTGCCTTTTCAGAGCAGGTCTGCCGGAGACGCATTGCACGGACAACCTAAGCTAAGTTTGAAGTTTGAGGGTGCAAGAGAAGCAAGCAGCCCCAGTCTCTGTGCCTCTGTGCGAGCAGTGCCATGGGCAGATGAGGCTGAGCAACATCTTTCCAGCCTAGCTCTTTCTGCCTGCGAGTTATCTGCAGACGTTCGCATTTTCAGAGCAGGGCTGCTGGAGGCCCCCTGCACGGACACCCTAAGGTACGTTTGAAGCTGCGGTTGGCAAGACAAGCAAGCAGCCCCAGTCTCTGTGCCTCTGTGCGAGCAGTGCCATGGGCAGATGAGGCTGAGCAACAGCTTTCCAGGCTAGCTCTTTCTGCCTGCGAGCTATCTGCATACGTTCATATTTTCGCAGATCAGCTACTGGAGACCCCCTGCACGGAACACCTAAATACGTTTGACGTTTGAGGAGCCAATACAAGCAAGCAGCCCCAGTCTCTGTGCCTCTGTGCGAGCAGTGCCATGGGCAGATGAGGCTGAGCAACAGCTTTCCAGGCTAGCTATTTCTGCCTGCGAGCTATCTGCAGACGTTCGCAGTTTCAGAGCAGGGCTGCCGGAAGCCCCCTGCACGGATGCCCAAAGCTACGTTTGAAGTTTGAGGGGGCAAGAGAAGCAAGCAGCCCCAATCTCTGTGCCTCTGTGCGAGCAGTGCCATGGGCAGATGAGGCTGAGCAACAGCTTTTCAGGCTAGCTCTTTCTGGCTGTGAGCTATCTGCAGAAGTTCGCATTTTGGGAACAGGGTTGCCGGTAAAGCCCCGCAATGACCCCCAAATATACTTTTGAAGTTGAGGGTGGCAAGACAAGCAAGCAGCCCCAGTCTCTGTGCCTCTGTGCGAGCAGTGCCATGGGCAGATGAGGCTGAGCAACAGCTTTCCAGGCTAGCCCTTTATGGCTGCGAGCTATCTGCAGACGTTCGCATTTTCAGAGCAGGGCTGCCAGAGGCCCCCTGCACGGATGCCAAAAGCTACGTTTGAAGTTTGAGAGGGCAAGACAAGCAAGCAGCCCCAGTCTCTGTGCCTCTGTGCGAGCAGTGCCATGGGCAGATGAGGCTGAGCAACAGCTTTCCAGGCTAGCTCTTTCTGCCTGCGAGTTATCTGCAGACGTTCGCATTTTCAGAGCAGGGCTGCTGGAGGCCCCCTGCACGGACATCCTAAGGTACGTTTGAAGCTGGGGTTGGCAAGACAAGCAAGCAGCCCCAGTCTCTGTGCCTCTCTGCGAGCAGTGCCATGGGCAGATGAGGCTGAGCAACAGCTTTCCAGGCTAGCTCTTTCTGCCTGCGAGCTATCTGCAGACGTTCGCCTTTTCAGAGCAGGTCTGCCGGAGACGCATGGCACGGACAACCTAAGCTACGTTTGAAGTTTGAGGGGGAAGATAAGCAAGCAGCCGCAGTCTCTGTGCCTCTGTGCGAGCAGTGCCATGGGCAGATGAGGCTGAGCAACAGCTTTCCAGGCTAGCTCTTTCTGCCTGCGAGCTATCTGCATACGTTCATATTTTCGCAGATCAGCTACTGGAGACCCCCTACACGGAACACCTAAATACGTTTGACGTTTGAGGGGCCAATACAAGCAAGCAGCCCCAGTCTCTGTGCCTCTGTGCGAGCAGTGCCATGGGCAGATGAGGCTGAGCAACAGCTTTCCAGGCTAGCTCTTTCTGCCTGCGAGCTATCTGCAGACGTTCGCAGTTTCAGAGCAGGGCTGATGGAAGCCCCCTGCACGGATGCCCAAAGATACGTTTGAAGTTTGAGGGGGCAAGAGAAGCAAGCAGCCCCAATCTCTGTGCCTCTGTGCGAGCAGTGCCATGGGCAGATGAGGCTGAGCAACAGCTTTTCAGGCTAGCTCTTTCTGGCTGTGAGCTATCTGCAGAAGTTCGAATTTTCAGAGCAGGGTTGCCGGTGGAGCCCCGCAATGACCCCCAAATATACTTTTGAAGTTGAGGGTGGCAAGACAAGCAAGCAGCACCAGTCTCTGTGCCTCTGTGCGAGCAGTGCCATGGGCAGATGAGGCTGAGCAACAGCTTTCCAGGCTAGCTCTTTCTGCCTGTGAGCTATCTGCAGACGTTCGCCTTTTCAGAGCAGGGCTGCTGGAGGCCCCCTGCACGGACGTCGAAAGCTACGTTTGAAGTTTGATTTGGCAAGACAAGCAAGCAGCCCCAGTCTCTGTGCCTCTGTGCGAGCAGTGCCATGGGCAGATGAGGCTGAGCAACAGCTTTCCAGGCTAGCTCTTTAGGCCTGCGAGCTATCTGCAGACGTTCGCATTTTCAGAGCAGGTCTGCCGGAGACGCATGGCACGGACAACCTAAGCTACGTTTGAAGTTTGAGGGGGCAAGAGAAGCAATCAGCCCCAGTCTCTGTGCCTCTGTGCAAGCAGTGCCATGGGCAGATGAGGCTGAGCAACAGCTTTCCAGGCTAGCTCTTTCTGCCTGCGAGTTATCTGCAGACGTTCGCATTTTCAGAGCAGGGCTGCTGGAGGCCCCCTGCACAGACACCCTAAGGTACGTTTGAAGCTGGGGTTGGCAAGACAAGCAAGCAGCCCCAGTCTCTGTGCCTCTGTGCGAGCAGTGCCATGGGCAGATGAGGCTGAGCAACAGCTTTCCAGGCTAGCTCTTTAGGCCTGCGAGCTATCTGCAGACGTTCGCCTTTTCAGAGCAGGTCTGCCGGAGACGCATGGCACGGACAACCTAAGCTACGTTTGAAGTTTGAGGGGGAAGGTAAGCAAGCAGCCGCAGTCTCTGTGCCTCTGTGCGAGCAGTGCCATGGGCAGATGAGGCTGAGCAACAGCTTTCCAGGTTAGCTCTTTCTGCCTGCGAGCTATCTGCATGCGTTCATATTTTCGCAGATCAGCTACTGGAGACCCCCTGCACGGAACACCTAAATACGTTTGACGTTTGAGGGGCCAATACAAGCAAGCAGCCCCAGTCTCTGTGCCTCTGTGCGAGCAGTGCCATGGGCAGATGAGGCTGAGCAACAGATTTTCAGGCTAGCACTTTCTGGCTGTGAGCTATCTGCAGAAGTTCGCATTTTCAGAGCAGGGTTGCCGGTGGAGCCCCGCAATGACCCCCAAATATACTTTTGAAGTTGAGGGTGGCAAGACAAGCAAGCAGCACCAGTCTCTGTGCCTCTGTGCGAGCAGTGCCATGGGCAGATGAGGCTGAGCAACAGCTTTCCAGGCTAGCCCTTTATGGCTGCGAGCTATCTGCAGACGTTCGCCTTTTCAGAGCAGCGCTTCCGGAGGCCCCCTGCACGGACGCCGAAACCTACGTTTGAAGTTTGATTTGGCAAGACAAGCAAGCAGCCCCAGTCTCTGTGCCTCTGTGCGAGCAGTGCCATGGGCAGATGAGGCTGAGCAACAGCTTTCCAGGCTAGCTCTTTAGGCCTGCGAGCTATCTGCAGACGTTCGCCTTTTCAGAGCAGGTCTGCCGGAGACGCATGGCACGGACAACCTAAGCTACGTTTGAAGTTTGAGGGGGCAAGAGAAGCAAGCAGCCGCAGTCTCTGTGCCTCTGTGCGAGCAGTGCCATGGGCAGATGAGGCTGAGCAACAGCTTTCCAGGCTAGCTCTTTAGGCCTGCGAGCTATCTGCAGACGTTCGCCTTTTCAGAGCAGGTCTGCCGGAGACGCATGGCACGGACAACCTAAGCTACGTTTGAAGTTTGAGGGGGCAAGAGAAGCAAGCAGCCCCAGTCTCTGTGCCTCTGTGCGAGCAGTGCCATGGGCAGATGAGGCTGAGCAACAGCTTTCCAGGCTAGTTCTTTATGCCTGCGAGCTATCTGCAGACGTTCGCCTTTTCAGAGCAGGGCTGCTGGAGGCCCCCTGCACGGACGTCGAAAGCTACGTTTGAAGTTTGATTTGGCAAGACAAGGAAGCAGCCCCAGTCTCTGTGCCTCTGTGCGAGCAGTGCCATGGGCAGATGAGGCTGAGCAACAGCTTTCCAGGATAGCTCTTTAGGCCTGCGAGCTATCTGCAGACGTTCGCATTTTCAGAGCAGGGCTGCCGGAGGCCCCCTGCACGGACGCCCAAAGATAGGTTTGAAGTTTGAGAGGGCAAGACAAGCAAGCAGCTCCAGTCTCTGTGCCTCTGTGCGAGCAGTGCCATGGGCAGATGAGTCTGGGCAACAGCTTTCCACGCTAGCTCTTTCTGGCTGAGAGCTATCTGCAGACGTTCGCATTTTCAGAGCAGCGCTGCCGGAGGCTCCGTGGTCGGACACCCAAATCTACGTTTGAAGTTTGATTTGGCAAGACAATCAAGCGGCCCTAGTCTCTGCGCCTCTCTGCGAGCAGTGCCATGGGCAGATGAGGCTGAGCAACAGCTTTCCAGGCTAGCTCTTTATGCCTGCGAGCTATCTCAATACGTTCATATTTTCGCAGCACGGCTGCCGGAGGCCCCCTGAAGGGACCACGTAAGCTACTTTTGAAATTTGAGTTGGCAAGACAAGCAAGCAGCCCCAGTCTCTGTGCCTCTGTGCGAGCAGTGCCATGGGCAGATGAGGCTGAGCAACAGCTTTCCAGGCTAGCTCTTTATGCCTGCGAGCTATCTGCAGACGTTCGCATTTTCAGAGCAGAGCTGCCGGAAACGGCTGGCACGGACAACCTAAGCTACGTTTGAAGTTTGAGGGTGCAAGAGAAGCAATCAGCCCCAGTCTCTGTGCCTCTGTGCGAGCAGTGCCATGGGCAGATGAGGCTGAGCAACAGCTTTCCAGGCTAGCTCTTTCTGCCTGCGAGTTATCTGCAGACGTTCGCATTTTCAGAGCAGGGCTCCTGGAGGCCCCCTGCACGGACACCCTAAGGTACGTTTGAAGCTGGGGTTGGCAAGACAAGCAAGCAGCCCCAGTCTCTGTGCCTCTGTGCGAGCAGTGCCATGGGCAGATGAGGCTGAGCAACAGCTTTCCAGGCTAGCTCTTTAGGCCTGCGAGCTATCTGCAGACGTTCGCCTTTTCAGAGCAGGTCTGCCGGAGACGCATGGCACGGACAACCTAAGCTACGTTTGAAGTTTGAGGGGGAAGATAAGCAAGCAGCCGCAGTCTCTGTGCCTCTGTGCGAGCAGTGCCATGGGCAGATGAGGCTGAGCAACAGCTTTCCAGGCTAGCTCTTTCTGCCTGCGAGCTATCTGCATACGTTCATATTTTCGCAGATCAGCTACTGGAGACCCCCTGCACGGAACACCTAAATACGTTTGACGTTTGAGGGGCCAATACAAGCAAGCAGCCCCAGTCTCTGTGCCTCTGTGCGAGCAGTGCCATGGGCAGATGAGGCTGAGCAACAGCTTTCCAGGCTAGCTATTTCTGCCTGCGAGCTATCTGCAGACTTTCGCAGTTTCAAGGCAGGGCTGCCGGAAGACCCCTGCACGGATGCCCAAATCTACGCTTGAAGTTTGAGGGGGCAAGAGAAGCAAGCAGCCCCAATCTCTGTGCCTCTGTGCGAGCAGTGCCATGGGCAGATGAGGCTGAGCAACAGCTTTTCAGGCTAGCTCTTTCTGGCTGTGAGCTATCTGCAGAAGTTCGCATTTTCAGAGCAGGGTTGCCGGTGGAGCCCCGCAATGACCCCCAAATATACTTTTGAAGTTGAGGGTGGCAAGACAAGCAAGCAGCACCAGTCTCTGTGCCTCTGTGCGAGCAGTGCCATGGGCAGATGAGGCTGAGCAACAGCTTTCCAGGCTAGCTCTTTAGGCCTGCGAGCTATCTGCAGACGTTCGCCTTTTCAGAGCAGGTCTGCCGGAGACGCATGGCACGGACAACCTAAGCTACGTTTGAAGTTTGAGGGGGCAAGATAAGCAAGCAGCCGCAGTCTCTGTGCCTCTGTGCGAGCAGTGCCATGGGCAGATGAGGCTGAGCAACAGCTTTCCAGGCTAGCTCTTTATGCCTGCGAGTTATCTGCAGACGTTCATATTTTCGCAGATCAGCTGCTGGAGACCCCCTGCACGGAACACCTAAATACGTTTGACGTTTGAAGGGCCAATACAAGCAAGCAGCCCCAGTCTCTGTGCCTCTGTGCGAGCAGTGCCATGGGCAGATGAGGCTGAGCAACAGCTTTCCAGGCTAGCTATTTCTGCCTGCGAGCTATCTGCAGACGTTCGCAGTTTCAGAGCAGGGCTGCTGGAGGCCCCCTGCACGGACGCCGAAAGCTACGTTTGAAGTTTGATTTGGCAAGACAAGCAAGCAGCCGCAGCCTCTGTGCCTCTGTGCGAGCAGTGCCATGGGCAGATGACGCTGAGCAACAGCTTTCCAGGCAAGCTCGTTCTGCATGCGAGCTATCTGCAGACGTTCGCATTTTCAGAGCAGGGCTGCCGGAGGCCCCCTGCACGGACGCCCAAAGATAGGTTTGAAATTTGAGAGGGCAAGACAAGCAAGCAGCTCCAGTCTCTGTGCCTCTGTGCGAGCAGTGCCATGGGCAGATGAGGCTGGGTAACAGCTTTCCAGGCTAGCTCTTTCTGGCTGAGAGCTATCTGCAGACGTTCGCCTTTTCAGAGCAGGTCTGCCGGAGACGCATGGCACGGACAACCTAAGCTACGTTTGAAGTTTGAGGGGGCAAGAGAAGCAAGCAGCCGCAGTCTCTGTGCCTCTGTGCGAGCAGTGCCATGGGCAGATGAGGCTGAGCAACAGCTTTCCAGGCTAGCTCTTTATGCCTGCGAGCTATCTGCAGACGTTCGCCTTTTCAGAGCAGGTCTGCCGGAGACGCATGGCACGGACAACCTAAGCTACGTTTGAAGTTTGAGGGGGCAAGAGAAGCAAGCAGCCCCAGTCTCTGTGCCTCTGTGCGAGCAGTGCCATGGGCAGATGAGGCTGAGCAACAGCTTTCCAGGCTAGTTCTTTATGCCTGCGAGCTATCTGCAGACGTTCGCCTTTTCAGAGCAGGGCTGCTGGAGGCCCCCTGCACGGACGTCGAAAGCTACGTTTGAAGTTTGATTTGGCAAGACAAGGAAGCAGCCCCAGTCTCTGTGCCTCTGTGCGAGCAGTGCCATGGGCAGATGAGGCTGAGCAACAGCTTTCCAGGATAGCTCTTTAGGCCTGCGAGCTATCTGCAGACGTTCGCATTTTCAGAGCAGGGCTGCCGGAGGCCCCCTGCACGGACGCCCAAAGATAGGTTTGAAGTTTGAGAGGGCAAGACAAGCAAGCAGCTCCAGTCTCTGTGCCTCTGTGCGAGCAGTGCCATGGGCAGATGAGTCTGGGCAACAGCTTTCCACGCTAGCTCTTTCTGGCTGAGAGCTATCTGCAGACGTTCGCATTTTCAGAGCAGCGCTGCCGGAGGCTCCGTGGTCGGACGCCCAAATCTACGTTTGAAGTTTGATTTGGCAAGACAATCAAGCGGCCCTAGTCTCTGCGCCTCTCTGCGAGCAGTGCCATGGGCAGATGAGGCTGAGCAACAGCTTTCCAGGCTAGCTCTTTCTGCCTGCGAGCTATCTCAATACGTTCATATTTTCGCAGCACGGCTGCCGGAGGCCCCCTGAAGGGACCACGTAAGCTACTTTTGAAATTTGAGTTGGCAAGACAAGCAATCAGCCCCAGTCTCTGTGCCTCTGTGCGAGCAGTGCCATGGGCAGATGAGGCTGAGCAACAGCTTTCCAGGCTAGCTCTTTATGCCTGCGAGCTATCTGCAGACGTTCGCATTTTCAGAGCAGAGCTGCCGGAAACGGCTGGCACGGACAACCTAAGCTACGTTTGAAGTTTGAGGGTGCAAGAGAAGCAATCAGCCCCAGTCTCTGTGCCTCTGTGCGAGCAGTGCCATGGGCAGATGAGGCTGAGCAACAGCTTTCCAGGCTAGCTCTTTCTGCCTGCGAGTTATCTGCAGACGTTCGCATTTTCAGAGCAGGGCTCCTGGAGGCCCCCTGCACGGACACCCTAAGGTACGTTTGAAGCTGGGGTTGGCAAGACAAGCAAGCAGCCCCAGTCTCTGTGCCTCTGTGCGAGCAGTGCCATGGGCAGATGAGGCTGAGCAACAGCTTTCCAGGCTAGCTCTTTCTGCCTGCGAGCTATCTGCATACGTTCATATTTTCGCAGATCAGCTACTGGAGACCCCCTGCACGGAACACCTAAATACGTTTGACGTTTGAGGGGCCAATACAAGCAAGCAGCCCCAGTCTCTGTGCCTCTGTGCGAGCAGTGCCATGGGCAGATGAGGCTGAGCAACAGCTTTCCAGGCTAGCTATTTCTGCCTGCGAGCTATCTGCAGACTTTCGCAGTTTCAGAGCAGGGCTGCCGGAAGACCCCTGCACGGATGCCCAAATCTACGCTTGAAGTTTGAGGGGGCAAGAGAAGCAAGCAGCCCCAATCTCTGTGCCTCTGTGCGAGCAGTGCCATGGGCAGATGAGGCTGAGCAACAGCTTTTCAGGCTAGCTCTTTCTGGCTGTGAGCTATCTGCAGAAGTTCGCATTTTCAGAGCAGGGTTGCCGGTGGAGCCCCGCAATGACCCCCAAATATACTTTTGAAGTTGAGGGTGGCAAGACAAGCAAGCAGCACCAGTCTCTGTGCCTCTGTGCGAGCAGTGCCATGGGCAGATGAGGCTGAGCAACAGCTTTCCAAGCTAGCTCTTTAGGCCTGCGAGCTATCTGCAGACGTTCGCCTTTTCAGAGCAGGTCTGCCGGAGACGCATGGCACGGACAACCTAAGCTACGTTTGAAGTTTGAGGGGGCAAGATAAGCAAGCAGCCGCAGTCTCTGTGTCTCTGTGCGAGCAGTGCCATGGGCAGATGAGGCTGAGCAACAGCTTTCCAGGCTAGCTCTTTATGCCTGCGAGTTATCTGCAGACGTTCATATTTTCGCAGATCAGCTGCTGGAGACCCCCTGCACGGAACACCTAAATACGTTTGACGTTTGAAGGGCCAATACAAGCAAGCAGCCCCAGTCTCTGTGCCTCTGTGCGAGCAGTGCCATGGGCAGATGAGGCTGAGCAACAGCTTTCCAGGCTAGCTATTTCTGCCTGCGAGCTATCTGCAGACGTTCGCAGTTTCAGAGCAGGGCTGCCGGAAGCCCCCTGCACGGATGCCCAAAGCTACGTTTCAAGTTTGAGGGGGCAAGAGAAGCAAGCAACCCCAGTCTCCGTGCCTCTGTGCGAGCAGTGCCATGGGCAGATGAGGCTGAGCAACAGCTTTCCAGGCTAGCTCTTTAGGCCTGCGAGCTATCTGCAGACGTTCGCATTTTCAGAGCAGGGCTGCCGGAGGCCCCCTGCACGGACGCCCAAAGATAGGTTTGAAGTTTGAGAGGGCAAGACAAGCAAGCAGCTCCAGTCTCTGTGCCTCTGTGCGAGCAGTGCCATGGGCAGATGAGTCTGGGCAACAGCTTTCCACGCTAGCTCTTTCTGGCTGAGAGCTATCTGCAGACGTTCGCTATTTCAGAGCAGCGCTGCCGGAGGCTCCGTGGTCGGACGCCCAAATCTACGTTTGAAGTTTGATTTGGCAAGACAATCAAGCGGCCCTAGTCTCTGCGCCTCTCTGCGAGCAGTGCCATGGGCAGATGAGGCTGAGCAACAGCTTTCCAGGCTAGCTCTTTCTGCCTGCGAGCTATCTCAATACGTTCATATTTTCGCAGCACGGCTGCCGGAGGCCCCCTGAAGGGACCACGTAAGCTACTTTTGAAATTTGAGTTGGCAAGACAAGCAAGCAGCCCCAGTCTCTGTGACTCTGTGCGAGCAGTGCCATGGGCAGATGAGGCTGAGCAACAGCTTTCCAGGCTAGCTCTTTATGCCTGCGAGCTATCTGCAGACGTTCGCATTTTCAGAGCAGAGCTGCCGGAAACGGCTGGCACGGACAACCTAAGCTACGTTTGAAGTTTGAGGGTGCAAGAGAAGCAATCAGCCCCAGTCTCTGTGCCTCTGTGCGAGCAGTGCCATGGGCAGATGAGGCTGAGCAACAGCTTTCCAGGCTAGCTCTTTCTGCCTGCGAGTTATCTGCAGACGTTCGCATTTTCAGAGCAGGGCTCCTGGAGGCCCCCTGCACGGACACCCTAAGGTACGTTTGAAGCTGGGCTTGGCAAGACAAGCAAGCAGCCCCAGTCTCTGTGCCTCTGTGCGAGCAGTGCCATGGGCAGATGAGGCTGAGCAACAGCTTTCCAGGCTAGCTCTTTAGGCCTGCGAGCTATCTGCAGACGTTCGCCTTTTCAGAGCAGGTCTGCCGGAGACGCATGGCACGGACAACCTAAGCTACGTTTGAAGTTTGAGGGGGAAGATAAGCAAGCAGCCGCAGTCTCTGTGCCTCTGTGCGAGCAGTGCCATGGGCAGATGAGGCTGAGCAACAGCTTTCCAGGCTAGCTCTTTCTGCCTGCGAGCTATCTGCATACGTTCATATTTTAGCAGATCAGCTACTGGAGACCCCCTGCACGGAACACCTAAATACGTTTGACGTTTGAGGGGCCAATACAAGCAAGCAGCCCCAGTCTCTGTGCCTCTGTGCGAGCAGTGCCATGGGCAGATGAGGCTGAGCAACAGCTTTCCAGGCTAGCTATTTCTGCCTGCGAGCTATCTGCAGACTTTCGCAGTTTCAGAGCAGGGCTGCCGGAAGACCCCTGCACGGATGCCCAAATCTACGTTTGAAGTTTGAGGG
Source organism: Opisthocomus hoazin (assembly GCF_030867145.1). Lineage (NCBI taxonomy): Eukaryota > Metazoa > Chordata > Aves > Opisthocomiformes > Opisthocomidae > Opisthocomus > Opisthocomus hoazin. The sequence goes on from NC_134429.1 coordinate 9,007,891, forward strand.
GGCAAGAGAAGCAAGCAGCCCCAATCTCTATGCCTCTGTGCGAGTAGTGCCATGGGCAGATGAGGCTGAGCAACAGCTTTTCAGGCTAGCTCTTTCTGGCTGTGAGCTATCTGCAGAAGTTCGCATTTTCAGAGCAGGGTTGCCGGTGGAGCCCCGCAATGACCCCCAAATATACTTTTGAAGTTGAGGGTGGCAAGACAAGCAACAGCACCAGTCTCTGTGCCTCTGTGCGAGCAGTGCCATGGGCAGATGAGGCTGAGCAACAGCTTTCCAGGCTAGCTCTTTAGGCCTGCGAGCTATCTGCAGACGTTCGCCTTTTCAGAGCAGGTCTGCCGGAGACGCATGGCACGGACAACCTCAGCTACGTTTGAAGTTTGAGGGGGCAAGATAAGCAAGCAGCCGCAGTCTCTGTGCCTCTGTGCGAGCAGTGCCATGGGCAGATGAGGCTGAGCAACAGCTTTCCAGGCTAGCTCTTTATGCCTGCGAGTTATCTGCAGACGTTCATATTTTCGCAGATCAGCTGCTGGAGACCCCCTGCACGGAACACCTAAATACGTTTGACGTTTGAAGGGCCAATACAAGCAAGCAGCCCCAGTCTCTGTGCCTCTGTGCGAGCAGTGCCATGGGCAGATGAGGCTGAGCAACAGCTTTCCAGGCTAGCTATTTCTGCCTGCGAGCTATCTGCAGACGTTCGCAGTTTCAGAGCAGGGCTGCCGGAAGCCCCCTGCACGGATGCCCAAAGCTACGTTTCAAGTTTGAGGGGGCAAGAGAAGCAAGCAGCCCCAGTCTCTGTGCCTCTGTGCGAGCAGTGCCATGGGCAGATGAGGCTGAGCAACAGCTTTCCAGGCTAGCTCTTTATGCCTGCGAGCTATCTGCAGACATTCGCCTTTTCAGAGCAGGGCTGGTGGAGGCCCCCTGCACGGACGCCGAAAGCTACGTTTGAAGTTTGATTTGGCAAGACAAGGAAGCAGCCGCAGTCTCTGTGCCTCTGTGCGAGCAGTGCCATGGGCAGATGAGGCTGAGAAACAGCTTTCCAGGCAAGCTCTTTCTGCCTGCAAGCTATCTCAATACGTTCATATTTTCGCAGCACGGCTGCCGGAGGCAACCTGAAGGGACCACCTAAGCTACTTCTGAAATTTGATGGGGCAAGACAAGCAAGCAGCCCCAGTCTCTGTGCCTCTGTGCGAGCAGTGCCATGGGCAGATGAGGCTGAGAAACAGCTTTCCAGGCTAGCTCTTTATGCCTGCGAGCTATCTGCAGACGTTCGCCTTTTCAGAGTAGGGCTGCCGGAGACGCATGGCACGGACATCCTAAGCTACGTTTGAAGTTTGAGGGGGCAAGAGAAGCAAGCAGCCCCAGTCTCTGTGCCTCTGTGCGAGCAGTGCCATGGGCAGATGAGGCTGAGCAACAGCTTTCCCGGCTAGCTCTTTCTGCCTGCGAGCTATCTGCAGACGTTCGCATTTTGGGAGCAGGGTTGCTTGTGTCCCCTGCACGAACCACGTAAATTATGTTTGAATTTTGGAGGTGGCAAGACAAGCAAGCAGCCCCAGTCTCTGTGCCTCTGTGCGAGCAGTGCCATGGGCAGATGAGGCTGAGCAACAGCTTTCCAGGCTAGCCCTTTATGGCTGCGAGCTATCTGCAGACGTTCGCCTTTTCAGAGCAGCGCTGCCGTAGGCCCCCTGCACGGATGCCCAAAGCTACGTTTGAAGTTTGAGAGGGCAAGACAAGCAAGCAGCCCCAGTCTCTGTGCCTCTGTGCGAGCAGTGCCATGGGCAGATGAGGCTGAGAAACAGCTTTCCAGGCTAGCCCTTTATGGCTGCGAGCTATCTGCAGACGTTCGCCTTTTCAGAGCAGGGCTGCCGGAGGCCCCCTGCACGGATGCCCAAAGCTACGTTTGAAGTTTGATTTGGCAAGACAAGCAAGCAGCCCCAGTCTCTGTGCCTCTGTGCGAGCAGTGCCATGGTCAGATGAGGCTGAGCAACATCTTTCCAGGCTAGCTCTTTCTGCCTGTGAGCTATCTGAATACGTTCATATTTTCGCAGCACGGCTGCCGGAGGCCCCCTGAAGGGACCACCTAAGCTACTTTTCAAATTTGAGGGGGCAATACAAGCAAACAGCAACAGTCTCTGTGCCTCTGTGCGAGCAGTGCCATGGGCAGATGAGGCTGAGCAACAGCTTTCCAGGCTAGCTCTTTCTGGCTGCCAGCTATCTGCAGACGTTCGCATTTTGGGAGCAGGGTTGCTTGTGCCCCCTGCACGGACCACGTAAATTACGTTTGAATTTTTTTGGTGGCAAGACAAGCAAGCAGCCCCAGTCTCTGTGCCTCTGTGCGAGCAGTGCCATGGGCAGATGAGGCTGAGCAACAGCTTTCCAGGCTAGCTCTTTCTGCTTGCGAGCTATCTGCAGACGTTCGCATTTTCAGAGCAGAGCTGCCGGAAACGGCTGGCACGGACAACCTAAGCTACGTTTGAAGTTTGAGGGTGCAAGAGAAACAATCAGCCCCAGTCTCTGTGCCTCTGTGCGAGCAGTGCCATGGGCAGATGAGGCTGAGCAACAGCTTTCCAGGCTAGCTCTTTCTGCCTGCGAGCTATCTGCAGACGTTCGCATTTTCAAAGCTGGGCTGCCTGAGGCCCCCGGCACGGACGCCCAAAGATACGTTTGAAGTTTGAGAGGGCAAGACAAGCAAGCAGCTCCAGTCTCTGTGCCTCTGTGCAAGCAGTGCCATGGGCAGATTATGCTGGGCAACAGCTTTCCAGGCTAGCTCTTTCTGACTGAGAGCTATCTGCAGACGTTCGCATTTTCAGAGCAGGGCTGCCGGAGGCTCCGTGGTCGGACGCCCAAATCTATGTTTGAAGTTTGATTTGGCAAGACAATCAAGCGGCCCTAATCTCTGCGCCTCTGTGCGAGAAGTGCCATGGGCAGATGAGGCTGAGCAACAGCTTTCCAGGCTAGCTCTTTATGCCTGCGAGCTATCTGCAGACGTTCTCCTTTTCAGAGCAGGTCTGCCGGAGACGCATGGCACGGACAACCTAAGCTACGTTTGAAGTTTGAGGGGGCAAGATAAGCAAGCAGCCGCATACTCTGTGCCTCTGTGCGAGCAGTGCCATGGGCAGATGAGGCTGAGCAACAGCTTTCCAGGCTAGCTCTTTCTGGCTGCTAGCTATCTGCAGACGTTCGCATTTTGGGAGCAGGGTTGCTTGTGCCCCCTGCACGGACCACGTAAATTACGTTTGAATTTTTTTGGTGGCAAGACAAGCAATCAGCCCCAGTCTCTGTGCCTCTGTGCGAGCAGTGCCATGGGCAGATGAGGCTGAGCAACAGCTTTCCAGGCTAGCTCTTTCTGCCTGCGAGCTATCTGCAGACGTTCGCATTTTCAGAGCAGGGCTGCTGGAGTACCCCTGCACGGACACCCTAAGGTACGTTTGAAGTTGGGGTTGGCAAGACAAGCAAGCAGCCCCAGTCTCTGTGCCTCTGTGCGAGCAGTGCCATGGGCAGATGAGGCCGAGCAACAGCTTTCCAGGCTAGCTCTTTAGGCCTGCGAGCTATCTGCAGACGTTCGCCTTTTCAGAGCAGCGCTGCCGGAGGCCCCCTGCACGGACTCCGAAAGCTACGTTTGAAGTTTGATTTGGCAAGACAAGCAAGCAGCCCCAGTCTCTGTGCCTCTGTGCGAGCAGTGCCATGGGCAGATGAGGCTGAGCAACAGCTTTCCAGGCTAGCTCTTTCTGCCTGCGAGCTATCTGCAGACGTTCGCATTTTCAGAGCAGGGCTGCCTGAGGCCCCCGGCACGGACGCCCAAAGCTACGTTTGAAGTTTGAGAGGGCAAGACAAGAAAGCAGCTCCAGTCTCTGTGCCTCTGTGCAAGCAGTGCCATGGGCAGATGATGCTGGGCAACAGCTTTCCCGGCTAGATCTTTCTGGCTGAGAGCTATCTGCAGACGTTCGCATTTTCAGAGCAGGGATGCCGGAGGCTCCGTGGTCGGACCCCAAATCTATGTTTGAAGTTTGATTTGGCAAGAAAATCAAGCGGCCCTAATCTCTGCGCCTCTGTGCGAGCAGTGCCATGGGCAGATGAGGCTGAGCAACAGCTTTCCAGGCTAGCTCTTTCTGCCTGCGATCTATCTCAATACGTTCATATTTTCGCAGCACGGCTGCCGGAGGCCCCCTGAAGGGACCACCTAAGCTACTTCTGAAATTTTAGGTGGCAAGATAAGCAAGCAGCCCCAGTCTCTGTGCCTCTGTGCGAGCAGTGCCATGGGCAGATGAGGCTGAGCAACAGCTTTCCAGGATAGCTCTTTATGCCTGCGAGCTATCTGCAGACGTTCGCCTTTTCAGAGTAGGGCTGCCGGAGACGCATGGCACGGACAACCTAAGCTACGTTTGAAGTTTGAGGGGACAAGATAAGCAAGCAGCCCCAGTCTCTGTGCCTCTGTGCGAGCAGTGCCATGGGCAGATGAGGCTGAGCAACAGCTTTCCAGGCTAGCTCTTTATGCCTGCGAGCTATCTGCAGACGTTCGCATTTTGGGAGCAGGGTTGCTTGTGTCCCCTGGACGGACCACGTAAATTATGTTTCAATTTTGGAGGTGGCAAGAGAAGCAAGCAGCCCCAGTCTCTGTGCCTCTGTGCGAGCAGTGCCATGGGCAGATGAGGCTGAGCAACAGCTTTCCAGGCTAGCCCTTTATGGCTGCGAGCTATCTGCAGACGTTCGCATTTTCAGAGCAGGGCTGCCGGAAGCCCCCTGCACGGACGCCGAAAGCTACGTTTGAAGTTTGATTTGGCAAGACAAGCAAGCAGCCCCAGTCTCTGTGCCTCTGTGCGAGCAGTGCCATGGGCAGATGAGGCTGAGCAACAGCTTTCCAGGCTAGCTCTTTCTGCCTGCGAGCTATCTGAATACGTTCATATTTTCGCAGCACGGCTGCCGGAGGCTCCCTGAAGGGACCACCGAAGCTACTTTTGAAATTTGAGGCGGCAATACAAGCAAACAGCAACAGTCTCTGTGCCTCTGTGCGAGCAGTGCCATGGGCAGATGAGGCTGAGCAACAGCTTTCCAGGCTAGCTCTTTCTGGCTGCCAGCTATCTGCAGACGTTCGCATTTTGGGAGCAGGGTTGCTTGTGCCCCCTGCACGGACCACGTAAATTATGTTTGAATTTTGGAGGTGGCAAGACAAGCAAGCAGCCCCAGTCTCTGTGCCTCTGTGCGAGCAGTGCCATGGGCAGATGAGGCTGAGCAACAGCTTTCCAGGCTAGCCCTTTATGGCTGCAAGCTATCTGCAGACGTTCGCCTTTTCAGAGCAGGGCTGCCGGAGGCCCCCTGCACGTATGCCCAAAGCTACGTTTGAAGTTTGATTTGCAAGACAAGCAAGCAGCCCCAGTCTCTGTGCCTCTGTGCGAGCAGTGCCATGGGCAGATGAGGCTGAGCAACAGCTTTCCAGGCTAGCTCTTTCTGCCTGCGAGCTATCTGCAGACGTTAGCCTTTTCAGAGCAGGGCTGCTGGAGGCCCCCTGCACGGACACCCTAAGGTACGTTTGAAGTTGGGGTTGGCAAGACAAGCAAGCAGCCCCAGTCTCTGTGCCTCTGTGCGAGCAGTGCCAAGGGCAGATGAGGCTGAGCAACAGCTTTCCAGGCTAGCTCTTTCTGCCTGCGAGCTATCTGCAGACTTTAGCATTTTCAGAGCAGGGCTGCTGGAGGAACCCTGCTCGGACGCCCAAAGCTACGTTTGAAGTTTGAGGGGGCAAGACAAGCAAGCAGCCGCAGTCTCTGTGCCTCTGTGCGAGCAGTGCCATGGGCAGATGAGGCTGAGCAACAGCTTTCCAGGCTAGCTCTTTCTGCCTCCGAGGTATCTGCATACGTTCATATTTTCGCATATCAGCGGCTGGAGACCCCCTCCACGGAACACCTAAATACGTTTGACGTTTGAAGGGCCAATACAAGCAAGCAGCCCCAGTCTCTGTGCCTCTGTGCGAGCAGTGCCATGGGCAGATGAGGCTGAGCAGCAGCTTTCCAGGCTAGCTATTTCTGCCTGCGAGCTATCTGCAGACGTTCGCCTTTTCAGAGCAGGGCTGCCGGGGACGCATGGCAAGGACAATCTAAGCTACGTTTGAAGTTTGAGGGGTAAGAGAAGCAAGCAGCCCCAGTCTCTGTGCCTCTGTGCGAGCAGTGCCATGCGCAGATGAGGCTGAGCAACAGCTTTCCAGGCTAGCTCTTTATGCCTGCGAGCTATCTGCAGACGTTCGCATTTTCAGAGCAGGGCTGCCGGAGACGCATGGCACGGACAACCTAAGCTACGTTTGAAGTTTGAGGGGTCAAGACAAGCAAGCGGCCCCAGTCTCTGTGCCTCTGTGCGAGCAGTGCCATGGGCAGATGAGGCTGAGCAACAGCTTTCCAGGCTAGCTCTTTCTGCCTGCGAGCTATCTGCAGACGTTCGCATTTTCAGAGCAGGGCTGCCGGAGGCTCCGTGCTCGGATGCCCAAAGCTACGTTTGAAGTTTGATTTGGCAAGACAAGCAAGCGGCCCCAGTCTCTGTGCCTCTGTGCGAGCAGTGCCATGGGCAGATGAGGCTGAGCAACAGCTTTCCAGACTACCTCTTTCTGCCTGCGAGCTATCTGAATACGTTCATATTTTCGCACCACGGCTGCCGGAGGCCAACTGAAGGGACCACCTAAGCTACTTTTGAAATTTGAGGGGGCAATACAAGCAAACAGCCGCAGTCTCTGTGCCTCTGTGCGAGCAGTGCCATGGGCAAATGAGGCTGAGCAACAGCTTTCCAGGCTAGCTCTTTCTGCCTGCGAGCTATCTGCAGACGTTCGCCTTTTCAGAGCAGGGCTGCTGGAGGCCCCCTGCACGGACACCCTAATGTACGTTTGAAGTTGGGGTTGGCAAGACAAGCAAGCAGCCCCAGTCTCTGTGCCTCTGTGCAAGCATTGCCATGGGCAGATGAGGCTGAGCAACAGCTTTCCAGGCTAGCCCTTTATGGCTGCGAGCTATCTGCAGACGTTCGCATTTTCAGAGCAGGGCTGCAGGAGGCCCCCTGCTCGGACGCCCAAAGCTACGTTTGAAGTTTGATTTGGCAAGACAAGCAAGCGGCCCCAGTCTCTGTGCCTCTGTGCGAGCAGTGCCATGGGCAGATGAGGCTGAGCAACAGCTTTCCAGACTACCTCTTTCTGCCTGCGAGCTATCTGAATACGTTCATATTTTCGCACCACGGCTGCCGGAGGCCAACTGAAGGGACCACCTAATCTACTTTTGAAATTTGATGTGGCAATACAAGCAAACACCCCCAGTCTCTGTGCCTCTGTGCGAGCAGTGCCATGGGCAGATGAGGCTGAGCAACAGCTTTCCAGGCTAGCTATTTCTGCCTGCGAGCTATCTGCAGACGTTCGCATTTTCAGAGCAGGGCTGCTGGAGGCCCCCTGCACGGACACCCTAAGGTACGTTTGAAGTTGGGGTTGGCAAGACAAGCAAGCAGCCCCAGTCTCTGTGCCTCTGTGCGAGCAGTGCCATGCGCAGATGAGGCTGAGCAACAGCTTTCCAGGCTAGCTCTTTATGCCTGCAAGCTATCTGCAGACGTTCGCCTTTTCAGAGCAGGTCTGCCGGAGACACATGGCACGGACAACCTAATCTACGTTTGAAGTTTGAGGGGGCAAGAGAAGCAAGCAGCCCCAGTCTCTGTGCCTCTGTGCGAGCAGTGCCATGGGCAGATGAGGCTGAGCAACAGCTTTCCAGGCTAGCTCTTTATGGCTGCAAGCTATCTGCAGACGTTCGCCTTTTCAGAGCAGGGCTGCCGGAGGCTCCGTGCTCGGATGCCAAAAGCTACGTTTGAAGTTTGATTTGGCAAGACAAGCAAGCGGCCCCAGTTCTGTGCCTCTGTGCGAGCAGTGCCATGGGCAGATGAGGCTGAGCAACAGCTTTCCAGGCTAGCTCTTTCTGCCTGCGAGCTATCTGAATACGTTCATATTTTCGCAGCACGGCGGCGGGAGGCCAACTCAAGGGACCACCTAAGCTACTTTTGAAATTTGAGGGGGCAATACAAGCAAGCAGCCCCAGTCTCTGTGCCTCTGTGCGAGCAGTGCCATGGGCAGATGAGGCTGAGCAACAGCTTTCCAGGCTAGCTCTTTCTGCCTGCGAGCTATCTGCAGACGTTCGCCTTTTCAGAGCAGGGCTGCTAGAGGCCCCCTGCACGGACACCCTAAGGTACGTTTGAAGTTGGGGTTGGCAAGACAAGCAAGCAGCCCCAGTCTCTGTGCCTCTGTGCGAGCAGTGCCAAGGGCAGATGAGGCTGAGCAACAGCTTTCCAGGCTAGCTCTTTCTGGCTGCGAGCCATCTGCAGACGTTCGCATTTTCAGAGCAAGGCTGCCGGAGGCCTCCTGCTCGGACGCCCAATGCTATGTTTGAAGTTTGAGAGGGCAAGACAAGCAAGCAGCCCCAGTCTCTGTGCCTCTGTGCGAGCAGTGCCATGGGCAGATGAGGCTGAGCAACAGCTTTCCAGGCTAGCTCTTTCTGCCTGCGAGCTATCTGCACATGTTCGCATTTTTAGAGCAGGGCTGCCGGAGGCTCCGTGCTCGGACGCCCAAAGCTACGTTTGAAGTTTGATTTGGGAAGACAAGCAAGCGGCCCCAGTCTCTGTGCCTCTGTGCGAGCAGTGCCATGGGCAGATGAGGCTGAGCAACAGCTTTCCAGACTAGCTCTTTCTGCCTGCGATCTATCTGAATACGTTCATATTTTCGCAGCACGGCTGCCGGAGGCCCCCTGAAGGAACCACCTAATCTACTTTTGAAATTTGAGTTAGCAATACAAGCAAGCAGCCCCAGTCTCTGTGCCTCTGTGCGAGCAGTGCCATGGGCAGATGAGGCTGAGCAACAGCTTTCCAGGCTAGCTCTTTCTGCCTGCGAGCTATCTGCAGACGTTCGCATTTTCAGAGCAGGGTTGCTTGTGCCCCCTGCATGGACCACGTAAATCACGTTTGAATTTTGGAGGTGGCAAGACAAGCAAGCAGCCCCAGTCTCTGTGCCTCTGTGCGAGCAGTGCCATGTGCAGATGAGGCTGAGCAACAGCTTTCCAGGCTAGCTCTTTATGCCTGCGAGCTATCTGCAGACGTTCGCATTTTCAGAGCAGGGCTGCTGGAGGCCCCCTGCACGGACATCCTAAGGTACGTTTGAATTTGGGGTTGGCAAGACAAGCAAGCAGCCCCAGTCTCTGTGCCTCTGTGCGAGCGGTGCCAAGGGCAGAGGAGGCTGAGCAACAGCTTTCCAGGCTAGCTCTTTCTGCCTGCGAGCTATCTGCAGACGTTCGCATTTTCAGAGCAGGGCTGCCAGAGGCCTCCTGCTCGGACGCCCAATGCTATGTTTGAAGTTTGAGGGGGCAAGAGAAGCAAGCAGCCCCAGTCTCTGTGCCTCTGTGCGAGCAGTGCCATGGGCAGATGAGGCTGAGCAACAGCTTTCCAGGCTAGCTCTTTTTGGCTGCGAGCTATCTGCAGACGTTCGCATTTTCAGAGCAGGGCTGTCGGAGGCCCCCTGCACGGACGCCCAAAGATACGTTTGAAGTTTGAGAGGGCAAGACAAGCAAGCAGTTCCAGTCTCTGTGCCTCTGTGCGAGCAGTGCCATGGGCATATGAGGCTGGGCAACAGCTTTCCAGGCTAGCTCTTTCTGCCTGCGAGCTATCTGCAGACGTTCGCATTTTGGGAGCAGGGTTGCTTGTGCCCCGTGCACGGACCACGTAAATTACGTTTGAATTTTGGAGGTGGCAAGACAAGCAAGCAGCCCCAGTCTCTGTGCCTCTGTGTAAGCATTGCCATGGGCAGATGAGGCTGAGCAACAGCTTTTCAGGCTAGCTCTTTCTGCCTGCGAGCTATCTGCAGACGTTCGCATTTTCGGAGCACGGCTGCCGGATTCTCCCTGCACGGAACACCCAAGCTACGTTTAAAGTATGTGGGGGCAGGAGAAGCAAGCAGCCGCAGTCTCTGTGCCTCTGTGCGAGCACTGCCATGGGCAGGTGCGGCTGAGCAACAGCTTTCCAGACTATCTCTTTCTGGCTGCGAGCTATCTGCAGACGTTCGCCTTTTCAGAGCAGGGCTGCAGGAGGCCCCCTGCACGGACGCCCAAAGATACGTTTGAAGTTTGAGAGGGCAAGACAAGCAAGCAGCCCCAGTCTCTGTGCCTCTGTGCGAGCAGTGCCATGGGCATATGAGGCTGGGCAACAGCTTTCCAGGCTAGCTCTTTCTGCCTGCGAGCTATCTGCAGACGTTCGCATTTTCAGAGCAGGGCTGCCGGAGGCCTCGTGCTCGGACGCCCAATGCTATGTTTGAAGTTTGATTTGCAAGACAAGTAAGCAGCCCCAGTCTCTGTGCCTCTGTGCGAGCAGTGCCATGGGCAGATGAGGCTGAGCAACAGCTTTCCATTCTAGCTCTTTCTGCCTGCGAGCTATCTGCAGACGTTCGCATTTTCAGAGCAGGGCTGCCGGAGGCCCCCTGCTCGGACGCCCAAAGCTACGTTTGAAGTTTCATTTGGCAAGACAAGCTAGCGGCCCCAGTCTCTGTGCCTCTGTACGAGCAGTGCCATGTGCAGATGAGGCTGAGCAAGAGCTTTCCAGGCGAGCTCTTTATGCCTGCGAGCTATCTGCAGACGTTCGCATTTTCAGAGCAGAGCTGCCGGAAACGGATGTCACGGACAACCTAAGCTACGTTTGAAGTTTGAGGGGGCAAGACAAGCAAGCAGCCCCAGTCTCTGTGCCTCTGTGCGAGCAGTGCCATGGGCAGATGAGGCTGACCAACAGCTTTCCAGGCTAGCTCTTTATGGCTGCGAGCTATCTGCAGACGTTCGCATTTTCAGAGCAGGGCTGCCGGAGTCTCCCTGCACTGAACACCTAAGCTACATTTAAAGTTTGTGGGAGCAAGAGAAGTAAGCAGCCCCAGTCTCTGTGCCTCTGTGCGAGCAGTGCCATGGGCAGATGAGGCTGAGCAACAGCTTTCCAGGCTAGCTCTTTCTGGCTGCGAGCTGTCTGCAGACGTTCACATTTTCAGAGCAGGGCTGCCGGAGGCCCCCTGCTCGGACGCCCAAAGCTACGTTTGAAGTTTGATTTGGCAAGACAAGGAAGCGGCCGCAGTCTCTGTGCCTCTGTGCAAGCAGTGCTATGCGCAGATGAGGCTGAGCAACAGCTTTCCAGGCTAGCTCTTTCTGCCTGCAAGCTATCTGCAGACGTTCGCATTTTCAGAGCAGGACTGCCGGAGCCCCCTGCTCGGACGCCCAAATCTACGTTTGAAGTATGATTTGGCAAGACAAGCAAGCGGCCCCAGTCTCTGTGCCTCTGTGCGAGCAGTGCCATGGGCAGATGAGACTGAGCAACAGCTTTCCAGGCTAGCTCTTTATGGCTGCGAGCTATCTGCAGACGTTCGCTTTTTCAGAGCAGGGCTGCTGGAGGCCCCCTGCACGGACGCCCTAAGGTACGTTTGAAATTGGGGTTGGCAAGACAAGCTAGCAGCCCCAGTCTCTGTGCCTCTGTGCGAGCAGTGCCAAGGGCAGATGAGGCTGAGCAACAGCTTTCCAGGCTAGCTCTTTCTGGCTGCGAGCTATCTGCAGACGTTCGCATTTTCAGAGCAGGGATGATGGAGGCCTCCTGCTCGGACGCCCAATGCTATGTTTGAAGTTTGATTTGGCAAGAGAAGCAAGCAGCCCCAGTCTCTGTGCCTCTGTGCGAGCAGTGCCATGGGCAGATGAGGCTGAGCAACAGCTTTCCAGGCTAGCTCTTTCTGCCTGCGAGCTATCTGCAGACGTTCGCCTTTACAGAGCAGGGCTGCCGGAGACGCATGGCACGGACAACCTAAACTACGTTTGAAGTTTTAGGGGGCAAGATAAGCAAGCAGCCCCAATCTCTGTGCCTCTGTGCGAGCAGTGCCATGGGCAGATGAGGCTGAGCAACAGCTTTTCAGGCTAGCTCTTTCTGCCTGTGAGCTATCTGCAGACGTTCGCATTTTCGGAGCACGGCTGCCGGATTCTCCCTGCACGGAACACCCAAGCTACGTTTAAAGTATGTGGGGGCAGGAGAAGCAAGCAGCCCCAGTCTCTGTGCCTCTGTGCGAGCAGTGCCATGTGCAGAAGAGGCTGAACAAGAGCTTTCCAGGCTAGCTCTTTCTGCCTGCGAGCTATCTGCAGACGTTCGCATTTTCAGAGCAGGGCTGCTTGAGGCCCCCTGCACGGACACCCTAAGGTACGTTTGAAGTTGGGGTTTGCAAGACAAGCAAGCAGCCCCAGTCTCTGTGTCTCTGTGCGAGCAGTGCCATGGGCAGATGAGGCTGAGCAACAGCTTTCCATTCTAGCTCTTTCTGCCTGCGAGCTATCTGCAGACGTTCGCATTTTTAGAGCAGGGCTGCCGGAGGCCCCCTGCTCGGACGCCCAAAGCTACGTTTGAAGTTTGATTTGGCAAGACAAGCTAGCGGCCCCAGTCTCTGTGCCTCTGTGCGAGCAGTGCCATGTGCAGATGAGGCTGAGCAAGAGCTTTCCAGGCGAGCTCTTTATGCCTGCGAGCTATCTGCAGACGTTCGCATTTTCAGAGCAGAGCTGCCGGAAACGGATGTCACGGACAACCTAAGCTACGTTTGAAGTTTGAGGGGGCAAGACAAGCAAGCAGCCCCAGTCTCTGTGCCTCTGTGCGAGCAGTGCCATGGGCAGATGAGGCTGACCAACAGCTTTCCAGGCTAGCTCTTTATGGCTGCGAGCTATCTGCAGACGTTCGCATTTTCAGAGCAGGGCTGCCGGAGTCTCCCTGCACTGAACACCTAAGCTACATTTAAAGTTTGTGGGAGCAAGAGAAGCAAGCAGCCCCAGTCTCTGTGCCTCTGTGCGAGCAGTGCCATGGGCAGATGAGGCTGAGCAACAGCTTTCCAGGCTAGCTCTTTCTGCCTGCGAGCTGTCTGCAGACGTTCGCATTTTCAGAGCAGGGCTGCCGGAGGCCCCCTGCTCGGACGCCCAAAGCTACGTTTGAAGTTTGATTTGGCAAGACAAGGAAGCGGCCGCAGTCTCTGTGCCTCTGTGCAAGCAGTGCTATGCACAGATGAGGCTGAGCAACAGCTTTCCAGGCTAGCTCTTTCTGCCTGCGAGCTATCTGCAGACGTTCGCATTTTCAGAGCAGGACTGCCGGAGCCCCCTGCTCGGACGCCCAAAGCTACGTTTGAAGTATGATTTGGCAAGACAAGCAAGCGGCCCCAGTCTCTGTGCCTCTGTGCGAGCAGTGCCATGGGCAGATGAGGCTGAGCAACAGCTTTCCAGGCTAGCTCTTTATGGCTGCGAGCTATCTGCAGACGTTCGCATTTTCAGAGCAGGGCTGCTGGAGGCCCCCTGCACGGACGCCCTAAGGTACGTTTGAAATTGGGGTTGGCAAGACAAGCAAGCAGCCCCAGTCTCTGTGCGTCTGTGCGAGCAGTGCCATGGGCAGATGAGGCTGAGCAACAGCTTTCCAGGCTAGCTCTTTCTGCCTGCGAGCTATCTGCAGACGTTCGCCTTTACAGAGCAGGGCTGCCGGAGACGCATGGCACGGACAACCTAAACTACGTTTGAAGTTTTAGGGGGCAAGATAAACAAGCAGCCCCAATCTCTGTGCCTCTGTGCGAGCAGTGCCATGGGCAGATGAGGCTGAGCAACAGCATTCCAGGCTAGCTCTTTATGGCTGCGAGCTATCTGCAGACGTTCGCATTTTCAGAGCAGGGCTGCCGGAGACGCATGGCACGGACAACCTAAGCTACGTTTGAAGATTGAGGGGGCAAGAGAAGCAAGCAGCCCCAGTCTCTGTGCCTCTGTGCGAGCAGTGCCATGGGCAGATGAGGCTGAGCAACAGCTTTCCAGGCTAGCTCTTTCTGCCTGCGAGCTATCTGCAGACGTTCGCATTTTCAGAGCAGGGCTGTCGGAGGCCCCCTGCACGGACTCCCAAATATACGTTTGAAGTTTGAGAGGGCAAGACAAGCAAGCAGCCGCAGTCTCTGTGCCTCTGTGCGAGCAGTGCCATGGGCAGATGAGGCTGGGAAACAGCTTTCCAGGCTAGCTCTTTCTGGCTGAGATCTATCTGCAGACGTTCGCATTTTCAGAGCAGGGCTGGTGGAGGCCCCGTTCTCGGACGCCCAAAGCTACGTTTGAAGTTTGATTTGGCAAGACAAGGAAGCGGCCCCAGTCTCTGTGCCTCTGTGCGAGCAGTGCCATGGGCAGATGAGGCTGAGCAACAGCTTTCCAGGCTAGCTCTTTCTGGCTGCGAGCTGTCTGCAGACGTTCACATTTTCAGAGCAGGGCTGCCGGAGGCCCCCTGCTCGGACGCCCAAAGCTACGTTTGAAGTTTGATTTGGCAAGACAAGGAAGCGGCCGCAGTCTCTGTGCCTCTGTGCAAGCAGTGCTATGCGCAGATGAGGCTGAGCAACAGCTTTCCAGGCTAGCTCTTTCTGCCTGCAAGCTATCTGCAGACGTTCGCATTTTCAGAGCAGGACTGCCGGAGCCCCCTGCTCGGACGCCCAAAGCTACGTTTGAAGTATGATTTGGCAAGACAAGCAAGCGGCCCCAGTCTCTGTGCCTCTGTGCGAGCAGTGCCATGGGCAGATGAGACTGAGCAACAGCTTTCCAGGCTAGCTCTTTATGGCTGCGAGCTATCTGCAGACGTTCGCTTTTTCAGAGCAGGGCTGCTGGAGGCCCCCTGCACGGACGCCCTAAGGTACGTTTGAAATTGGGGTTGGCAAGACAAGCTAGCAGCCCCAGTCTCTGTGCCTCTGTGCGAGCAGTGCCAAGGGCAGATGAGGCTGAGCAACAGCTTTCCAGGCTAGCTCTTTCTGGCTGCGAGCTATCTGCAGACGTTCGCATTTTCAGAGCAGGGATGATGGAGGCCTCCTGCTCGGACGCCCAATGCTATGTTTGAAGTTTGATTTGGCAAGAGAAGCAAGCAGCCCCAGTCTCTGTGCCTCTGTGCGAGCAGTGCCATGGGCAGATGAGGCTGAGCAACAGCTTTCCAGGCTAGCTCTTTCTGCCTGCGAGCTATCTGCAGACGTTCGCCTTTACAGAGCAGGGCTGCCGGAGACGCATGGCACGGACAACCTAAACTACGTTTGAAGTTTTAGGGGGCAAGATAAGCAAGCAGCCCCAATCTCTGTGCCTCTGTGCGAGCAGTGCCATGGGCAGATGAGGCTGAGCAACAGCTTTTCAGGCTAGCTCTTTCTGCCTGTGAGCTATCTGCAGACGTTCGCATTTTCGGAGCACGGCTGCCGGATTCTCCCTGCACGGAACACCCAAGCTACGTTTAAAGTATGTGGGGGCAGGAGAAGCAAGCAGCCCCAGTCTCTGTGCCTCTGTGCGAGCAGTGCCATGTGCAGAAGAGGCTGAACAAGAGCTTTCCAGGCTAGCTCTTTCTGCCTGCGAGCTATCTGCAGACGTTCGCATTTTCAGAGCAGGGCTGCTTGAGGCCCCCTGCACGGACACCCTAAGGTACGTTTGAAGTTGGGGTTTGCAAGACAAGCAAGCAGCCCCAGTCTCTGTGTCTCTGTGCGAGCAGTGCCATGGGCAGATGAGGCTGAGCAACAGCTTTCCATTCTAGCTCTTTCTGCCTGCGAGCTATCTGCAGACGTTCGCATTTTTAGAGCAGGGCTGCCGGAGGCCCCCTGCTCGGACGCCCAAAGCTACGTTTGAAGTTTGATTTGGCAAGACAAGCTAGCGGCCCCAGTCTCTGTGCCTCTGTGCGAGCAGTGCCATGTGCAGATGAGGCTGAGCAAGAGCTTTCCAGGCGAGCTCTTTATGCCTGCGAGCTATCTGCAGACGTTCGCATTTTCAGAGCAGAGCTGCCGGAAACGGATGTCACGGACAACCTAAGCTACGTTTGAAGTTTGAGGGGGCAAGACAAGCAAGCAGCCCCAGTCTCTGTGCCTCTGTGCGAGCAGTGCCATGGGCAGATGAGGCTGACCAACAGCTTTCCAGGCTAGCTCTTTATGGCTGCGAGCTATCTGCAGACGTTCGCATTTTCAGAGCAGGGCTGCCGGAGTCTCCCTGCACTGAACACCTAAGCTACATTTAAAGTTTGTGGGAGCAAGAGAAGCAAGCAGCCCCAGTCTCTGTGCCTCTGTGCGAGCAGTGCCATGGGCAGATGAGGCTGAGCAACAGCTTTCCAGGCTAGCTCTTTCTGCCTGCGAGCTGTCTGCAGACGTTCGCATTTTCAGAGCAGGGCTGCCGGAGGCCCCCTGCTCGGACGCCCAAAGCTACGTTTGAAGTTTGATTTGGCAAGACAAGGAAGCGGCCGCAGTCTCTGTGCCTCTGTGCAAGCAGTGCTATGCACAGATGAGGCTGAGCAACAGCTTTCCAGGCTAGCTCTTTCTGCCTGCGAGCTATCTGCAGACGTTCGCATTTTCAGAGCAGGACTGCCGGAGCCCCCTGCTCGGACGCCCAAAGCTACGTTTGAAGTATGATTTGGCAAGACAAGCAAGCGGCCCCAGTCTCTGTGCCTCTGTGCGAGCAGTGCCATGGGCAGATGAGGCTGAGCAACAGCTTTCCAGGCTAGCTCTTTATGGCTGCGAGCTATCTGCAGACGTTCGCATTTTCAGAGCAGGGCTGCTGGAGGCCCCCTGCACGGACGCCCTAAGGTACGTTTGAAATTGGGGTTGGCAAGACAAGCAAGCAGCCCCAGTCTCTGTGCGTCTGTGCGAGCAGTGCCATGGGCAGATGAGGCTGAGCAACAGCTTTCCAGGCTAGCTCTTTCTGCCTGCGAGCTATCTGCAGACGTTCGCCTTTACAGAGCAGGGCTGCCGGAGACGCATGGCACGGACAACCTAAACTACGTTTGAAGTTTTAGGGGGCAAGATAAACAAGCAGCCCCAATCTCTGTGCCTCTGTGCGAGCAGTGCCATGGGCAGATGAGGCTGAGCAACAGCATTCCAGGCTAGCTCTTTATGGCTGCGAGCTATCTGCAGACGTTCGCATTTTCAGAGCAGGGCTGCCGGAGACGCATGGCACGGACAACCTAAGCTACGTTTGAAGATTGAGGGGGCAAGAGAAGCAAGCAGCCCCAGTCTCTGTGCCTCTGTGCGAGCAGTGCCATGGGCAGATGAGGCTGAGCAACAGCTTTCCAGGCTAGCTCTTTCTGCCTGCGAGCTATCTGCAGACGTTCGCATTTTCAGAGCAGGGCTGTCGGAGGCCCCCTGCACGGACTCCCAAATATACGTTTGAAGTTTGAGAGGGCAAGACAAGCAAGCAGCCGCAGTCTCTGTGCCTCTGTGCGAGCAGTGCCATGGGCAGATGAGGCTGGGAAACAGCTTTCCAGGCTAGCTCTTTCTGGCTGAGATCTATCTGCAGACGTTCGCATTTTCAGAGCAGGGCTGGTGGAGGCCCCGTTCTCGGACGCCCAAAGCTACGTTTGAAGTTTGATTTGGCAAGACAAGGAAGCGGCCCCAGTCTCTGTGCCTCTGTGCGAGCAGTGCCATGGGCAGATGAGGCTGAGCAACAGCTTTCCAGGCTAGCCCTTTATGGCTGCGAGCTATCTGCAGACGTTCGCATTTTCAGAGCAGGGCTGCCGGAGGCCCCCTGCACGGATGCCCAAAGCTACTTTTGAAGCTTGAGAGGGCAAGACAAGCAAGCAGCCCCAGTCTCTGTGCCTCTGTGCGAGCAGTGCCATGGGCAGATGAGGCTGAGCAACAGCTTTCCAGGCTAGCTCTTTCTGCCTGCGAGCTATCTGCAGACGTTCGCATTTTCAGAGCAGGGCTGCCGGAGGCCCCCTGCACGGATGCCCAAAGCTACTTTTGAAGCTTGAGAGGGCAAGACAAGCAAGCAGCCCCAGTCTCTGTGCCTCTGTGCGAGCAGTGCCATGGGCAGATTAGGCTGAGCAACAGCTTTCCAGACTAGCTCTTTCTGCCTGCGATCTATCTGAATACGTTCATATTTTCGCAGCACGGCTGCCGGAGGCCAACTGAAGGGACCACCTAAGCTACTTTTGAAATTTAAGAGGGCAATACAAGCAAACAGCCCCAGTCTCTGTGCCTCTGTGCGAGCAGTGCCATGGGCAGATGAGGCTGAGCAACAGCTTTCCCGGCTAGCTCTTTCTGCCTGCGAGCTATCTGCAGACGTTCGCATTTTCAGAGCAGGGCTGCTGGAGGCCCCCTGCACGGACACCCTAAGGTACGTTTGAAGTTGGGGTTGGCAAGACAAGCAAGCAGCCCCAGTCTCTGTGCCTCTGTGCGAGCAGTGCCAAGGGCAGATGAGGCTGAGCAACAGCTTTCCAGGCTAGCTCTTTCTGGCTGCGAGCTATCTGCAGACGTTCGCATTTACAGAGCAGGGCTGCCGGAGACGCATGGCACGGACAACCTAAGCTACGTTTGAAGTTTCAGGGGGCAAGATAAGCAAGCAGCCCCAGTCTCTGTGCCTCTGTGCGAGCAGTGCCATGGGCAGATGCGACTGAGCAACAGCTTTCCAGGCTAGCTCTGTATGCCTGCGAGCTATCTGCAGACGTTTGCATTTTCAGAGCAGGGCTGCCGGAGACGCATGGCATGGACAACCTAAGCTACGTTTGAAGTTTGAGGGGGCAAGAGAAGCAAGCAGCCCCAGTCTCTGTGCCTCTGTGCGAGCAGTGCCATGGGCAGATGAGGCTGAGCAACAGCTTTCCAGACTAGCTCTTTCTGCCTGCGATCTATCTGAATACGTTCATATTTTCACAGCACGGCTGCCGGAGGCACCCTGAAGGAACCACCTAAGATACTTTTGAAATTTGAGGGGGCAATACAAGCAAGCAGCCCAAGTCTCTGTGCCTCTGTGCGAGCAGTGCCATGGGCAGATGAGGCTGAGCAACAGCTTTCCAGGCTAGCTCTTTCTGCCTGCGAGCTATCTGCAGATGTTCGCCTTTTCAGAGCAGGGCTGCTGGAGGCCCCCTGTACGGACACCCTAAGGTACGTTTGACGTTGGGGTTGGCAAGACAACCAAGCAGCCCCAGTCTCTGTGCCTCTGTGCGAGCAGTGCCAAGGGCAGATGAGGCTGAGCAACAGCTTTCCAGGCTAGCTCTTTCTGGCTGCGATCTTTCTGCAGACGTTCGCATTTTCAGAGCAGGGCTGCCGGAGGCCTCCTGCTCGGACGCCCAATGCTATGTTTGAAGTTTGATTTGGCAAGAGAAGCAACCAGCCCCAGTCTCTGTGCCTCTGTGCAAGCAGTGCCATGGGCAGATGAGGCTGAGCAACAGCTTTCCAGGCTAGCTCTTTCTGCCTCCGAGCTATCTGAATAAATTCATTTTTTCGCAGCACGGCTACCGGAGGCCCCCTTAAGGGACCACCTAAGCTACTTTTGAAATTTGAGAGGGCAATAAAAGCAAACAGCCCCAGTCTCTGTGCCTCTGTGCGAGCAGTGCCATGGGCAGATGAGGCTGAGCAACAGCTTTCCCGGCTAGCTCTTTCTGCCTGCGAGCTATCTGCAGACGTTCGCATTTTGGGAGCACGGCTGCCGGATTCTCCCTGCACGGAACACCTAAGCTACGTTTAAAGTATTTGGGGGCAGGAGAAGCAAGCAGCCCCAGTCTCTGTGCCTCTGTGCGAGCAGTGCCATGGGCAGATGAGGCTGAGCAACAGCTTTCCAGACTAGCTCTTTATGCCTGCGAGCTATCTGCAGACGTTCACCTTTTCAGAGCAGGGCTGCCGGAGACGCATGGCACGGACAACCTAAGCTACGTTTGAAGTTTGAGGGGGCAAGAGAAGCAAGCAGCCCCAGTCTCTGTGCCTCTGTGCGAGCAGTGCCATGCGCAGATGAGGCTGAGCAACAGCTTTCCCGGCTAGCTCTTTCTGCCTGCGAGCTATCTGCAGACGTTCGCATTTTGGGAGCAGCGTTTCTTGTGCCCCCTGCACGGACCACGTAAATTACGTTTGAATTTTGGAGGTGGCTAGACAAGCAAGCAGCCCCAGTCTCTGTGCCTCTGTGCGAGCAGTGCCATGGGCAGATGAGGCTGAGCAACAGCTTTCCAGGCTAGCTCTTTATGCCTGCGAGCTATCTGCAGACGTTCGCATATTGGGAGCAGGGTTGCTTGTGCCCCCTTCACGAACACCCTAACGTACGTTTGAAGTTGGGGTTGGCAAGACAAGCAAGCAGCCGCAGTCTCTGTGCCTCTTTGAGAGCAGTGCCAAGGGCAGATGAGGCTGAGCAACAGCTTTCCAGGCTAGCTCTTTCTGGCTGCGAGCTATCCGCCGACGTTCGCATTTTCAGAGCAGGGGTGGTGGAGGCCCCCTACTCGGACGCCCAAAGATACGTTTGAAGTTTGATGGGGCAAGACAAGCAAGCAGCCCCAGTCTCTGTGCCTCTGTGCAAGCAGTGCCATGCGCAGATGAGGCTGAGCAACAGCTTTCCATTCTAGCTCTTTCTGCCTGCGAGCTATCTGCAGACGTTCGCATTTTCAGAGCAGGACTGCCGGAGACGCATGGCACGGACAACCTAAGCTACGTTTGAAGTTTGAGGGGGCAAGATAAGCAAGCACCCCCAGTCTCTGTGCCTCTGTGCGAGCAGTGCCATGGGCAGATGAGGCTGAGAAACAGCTTTCCAGGTTAGCTCTTTATGGCTGCGAGCTATCTGCAGACGTTCGCCTTTTCAGAGCAGGGCTGCCGGAGGCCCCATGCACGGATGCCCAAAGTTACGTTTGAATCTTGAGAAGGTAAGACAAGCAAGCGGCCCCAGTCTCTGTGCCTTTGTGCGAGCGGTGCCATGGGCAGATGAGGCTGAGCAACAGCTTACCAGACTAGCTCTTTCTGCCTGCGCGCTATATGAATAAGTTCATATTTTCGCAGCACGGCTGCCGGAGGCCACCTGAAGGGACCACCTAAGATACTTTTGAAATTTGAGGGGGCAATACAAGCAAACAGCCCCAGTCTCTGTGCCTCTGTGCGAGCAGTGCCATGGGCAGATGAGGCTGAGCAACAGCTTTCCCGGCTAGCTCTTTCTGTCTGCGAGCTATCTGCAGACGTTCGCATTTTGGGAGCAGCGTTTCTTGTGCCCCCTGCACGGACCACGTAAATTAGGTTTGAATTTTGGAGGTGGCAAGACAAGCAATCAGCCCCAGTCTCTGTGCCTCTGTGCGAGCAGTGCCATGGGCAGATGAGGCTGAGCAACAGCTTTCCAGGCTAGCTCTTTCTGCCTGCGAGCTATCTGCAGACGTTCGCATTTTCAGAGCAGGGCTGCCGGATGCCCCCTGCACTTACGCCCAAAGATACGTTTGAAGTTTGAGAGGGCAAGACAAGCAAGCAGCTCCAGTCTCTGTGCCTCTGTGCGAGCAGTGCCATGGGCAGATGAGGCTGGGCAACAGCTTTCCAGGCTAGCTCTTTCTGGCTGAGAGCTATCTGCAGACGTTCGCATTTTCAGAGCAGGGCTGGTGGAGGCTCCGTGCTCGGACACCCAAAGCTACGTTTGAAGTTTGATTTGGCAAGACAAGCAAGCGGCCCCAGTCTCTGTGCCTCTGTGCGAGCAGTGCCATGGGCAGATGAGGCTGAGCAACAGCTTTCCAGACTAGCTCTTTCTGCCTGCGATCTATCTGAATACGTTCATATTTTCGCAGCACGGCTGCCGGAGGCACCCTGAAGGAACCACCTAAGCTACTTTTGAAATTTGAGGGGGCAATACAAGCAAGCAGCCCAAGTCTCTGTGCCTCTGTGCGAGCAGTGCCATGGGCAGATGAGGCTGAGCAACAGCTTTCCAGGCTAGCTCTTTCTGGCTGCGAGATATCTGCAGACGTTCGCATTTTCAGAGCAGGGTTGCTTGTGCCCCCTTCACGGACCACGTAATTTACGTTTTAATTTTGGAGGTGGCAAGACAAGCAAGCAGCCGCAGTCTCTGTGCCTCTGTGCGAGCAGTGCCATGGGCAGATGAGGCTGAGCAACAGCTTTCCAGGCTAGCTCTTTCTGGCTGCGAGCTATCTGCAGACGTTCGCATATTCAGAGCAGGGCTGCTGGAGGCCCCCTTCACGGACACCCTAAGGTACGTTTGAAGTTGGGGTTGGCAAGAGAAGCAAGCAGCCCCAGTCTCTGTGCCTCTGTGCGAGCAGTGCCAAGGGCAGATGAGGCTGAGCAACAGCTTTCCAGGCTAGCTCTTTATGCCTGCGAGCTTTCTGCAGACGTTCGCATTTTCAGAGCAGGGCTGCCGGAGGCCTCCTGCTCGGACGCCCAATGCTATGTTTGAAGTTTGATTTGGCAAGAGAAGCAAGCAGCCCCAGTCTCTGTGCCTCTGTGCGAGCAGTGCCATGGGCAGATGAGGCTGAGCAACAGCTTTCCAGGCTAGCTCTTTATGGCTGCGAGCTATCTGCAGACGTTCGCATTTTCAGAGCAGGTCTGCCAGAGGCCTCCTGCTCGGACTCCCAAAGCTACGTTTGAAGTTTTAGGGGGCAAGACAAGCAAGCAGCCCCAGTCTCTGTGCGTCTGTGCGAGCAGTGCCATGGGCAGATGAGGCTGACCAACAGCTTTTCAGGCTAGCTCTTTCTGACTGAGAGCTATCTGCAGACGTTAACCTTTTCAGAGCAGGTCTGCCGGAGACGCATGGCACGGACAACCTAAACTACGTTTTAAGTTTGAGGGGTCAAGAGAAGCAAGCAGCCCCAGTCTCTGTTCCTCTGTGCGAGCAGTGCCATGGGCAGATGAGGCTGAGCAACAGCTTTCCAGACTAGCTCTTTATGGCTGCGAGCTATCTGCAGACGTTCGCCTTTTCAGAGCAGGGCTGCCGGAGACGCATGGCACGGACAACCTAAGCTACGTTTGAATTTTGAGAGGGCAAGAGAAGCAAGCAGCCCCAGTCTCTGTGCCTCTGTGTGAGCAGTGCCATGCGCAGATGAGGCTGAGCAACAGATTTCCAGGCTAGCCCTTTCTGCCTGCGAGCTATCTGAATAAGTTCATATTTTCGCAGCACGGCTGCCGGAGGCCAACTGAAGGGACCACCTAACCTACTTTTGAAATTTGAGAGGGCAATACAAGCAAACAGCCCCAGTCTCTGTGCCTCTGTGCGAGCAGTGCCATGGGCAGATGAGGCTGAGCAACAGCTTTCCAGGCTAGCTCTTTCTGGCTGCGAGCTATCTGCAGACGTTCGCACTTTCAGAGCAGGGCTGCCGGAGGCCTCCTGCTCGGACGCCCAATGCTATGTTTGAAGTTTGATTTGGCAAGAGAAGCAAGCAGCCCCAGTCTCTGTGCCTCTGTGCGAGCAGTGCCATGGGCAGATGAGGCTGAGCAACAGATTTCCAGGCTAGCTCTTTATGCCTGCGAGCTATCTGCAGACGTTCGCCTTTACAGAGCAGGGCTGCCGGAGACGCATGGCACGGACAACCTAAGCTACGTTTGAAGTTTGAGGGGGCAAGACAAGCAAGAAGCCCCAGTCTCTGTGCCTCTGTGCGAGCAGTGCCAAGGGCAGATGAGGCTGAGCAACAGCTTTCCAGGCTAGCTCTTTATGCCTGCGAGCTATCTGCAGACGTTCGCCTTTTCAGAGCAGGTCTGCCGGAGACGCATGGCACGGACAACCTAAGCTACGTTTGAAGTTTGAGGGGTCAAGAGAAGCAAGCAGCCCCAGTCTCTGTGCCTCTGTGCGAGCAGTGCCATGGGCAGATGAGGCTGAGCAACAGCTTTCCAGGCTAGCTTTTTATGACTGCGAGCTATCTGCAGACGTTCGCCTTTTCAGAGCAGGGCTGCCGGAGGCCCCCTGCACGGATGCCCAAAGCTACGTTTGAAGCTTGAGAGGGTAAGACAAGCAAGCGGCCCCAGTCTCTGTGCCTCTGTGCGAGCAGTGCCATGGGCAGATGAGGCTGAGCAACAGCTTTCCAGGCTACCTCTTTCTGCCTGCGAGCTATATGAATAAGTTCATATTTTCGCAGCACGGCTGCCGGAGGCCAACTGAAGGGACCACCTAAGCTACTTTTGAAATTTGAGAGGGAAATACAAGCAAACAGCCCCAGTCTCTGTGCCTCTGTGCGAGCAGTGCCATGGGCAGATGAGGCTGAGCAACAGCTTTCCAGGCTAGCTCTTTCTGCCTGCGAGCTATCTGCAGACGTTCGCATTTTCAGAGCAGGGCATCTGGAGGCCCCCCGCACGGACACCCTAAGCTACGTTTGAAGTTGGGGTTGGCAAGACAAGCAAGCAGCCCCAGTCTCTGTGCCTCTGTGCGAGCAGTGCCAAGGGCAGATGAGGCTGAGCAACAGCTTTCCAGGCTAGCTCTTTCTGGCTGCGAGCTATCTGCAGATGTTCGCATTTTCAGAGCAGGGCTGCCGGAGGCCTCCTGCTCGGACGCCCAATGCTATGTTTGAAGTTTGATTTGGCAAGAGAAGCAAGCAGTCCCAGTCTCTGTGCCTCTGTGCGAGCAGTGCCATGGGCAGATGAGGCTGAGCAACAGATTTCCAGGCTAGCTCTTTATGCCTGCGAGCTATCTGCAGACGTTCGCCTTTACAGAGCAGGGCTGCCGGAGACGCATGGCACGGACAACCTAAGCTACGTTTGAAGTTTGAGGGGGCAAGATAAGCAAGCAGCCCCAGTCTCTGTGCCTCTGTGCGAGCAGTGCCATGGGCAGATGAGGCTGAGCAACAGCTTTCCAGGATAGCTCTTTCTGCCTGCGAGCTATCTGCAGACGTTCGCATTTTCAGAGCAGAGCTGCTGAAAACGCCTGGCACGGACAACACAAGCTACGTTTGAAGTTTGATTTGGCAAGAGAAGCAAGCAGCCCCAGTCTCTGTGCCTCTGTGCGAGCAGTGCCATGGGCAGATGAGGCTGAGCAACAGCTTTCCAGACTAGCTCTTTCTGCCTGCGAGCTATCTGCAGACGTTCGCATTTTCAGAGCAGGGCTGCTGGATGCCCCCTGCACGGACACCCTAAGGTACGTTTGAAGTTGGGGTTGGCAAGACAAGCAAGCAGCCCCAGTCTCTGTGCCTCTGTGCGAGCAGTGCCAAGGGCAGATGAGGCTGAGCAACAGCTTTCCAGGCTAGCTCTTTCTGGCTGCGAGCTATCTGCAGACGTTCGCATTTTCGGAGCAGGGCTGCCGGAGGCCTCCTGCTCGGACGCCCAATGCTATGTTTGAAGTTTGATTTGGCAAGACAAGCAAGCAGCCCCAGTCTCTGTGCCTCTGTGCGAGCAGTGCCA
This sequence comes from Opisthocomus hoazin, assembly GCF_030867145.1. Taxonomy (NCBI): domain Eukaryota; kingdom Metazoa; phylum Chordata; class Aves; order Opisthocomiformes; family Opisthocomidae; genus Opisthocomus; species Opisthocomus hoazin. The sequence goes on from NC_134429.1 coordinate 9,032,951, forward strand.
TGGGCAGATGAGGCTGAGCAACAGCTTTCCAGGCTAGCTCTTTATGGCTGCGAGCTATCTGCAGACGTTCGCATTTTCAGAGCAGGGCTGCTGGAGGCCCCCTGCTCGGACGCCCAAAGCTACGTTTGAAGTTTGGTTTGGCAACACAAGCGAGCAACCCCAGTCTCTGTGCCTCTGTGCGAGCAGTGCCAAGGGTAGATGAGGCTGAGCAACAGCTTTCCAGGCTAGCTCTTTCTGCCTGTGAACTATCTGCAGACGTTCGCCTTTACAGAGTAGGGCTGCCGGAGACGCATGGCACGCACAACCTAAGCTACGTTTGAAGTTTGAGGGGGCAAGAGAAGCAAGCAGCACCAGTCTCTGTGCCTTTCTGTGAGCAGTGCTATGCGCAGATGAGGCTGAGCAACAGGTTTCCAGACTAGCTCTTTCTGCCTGCGAGCTATCTGCAGACGTTCGCATTTTCAGAGCAGGGCTGCCGGAGGCCCCCAGCTTGGACGCCCAAAGCTACGTTTGAAGTTTGATTTGGCAAGACAATCAAGCGGCCCCAGTCTCTGTGCCTCTGTGCGAGCAGTGCCATGGGCAGATGAGGCTAAACAACAGCTTTCCAGGCTAGCTCTTTATGGCTGCGAGCTATCTGCAGACGTTCGCATTTTCAGAGCAGGTCTGCTGGAGGCCCACTGCTCGGAAGCCCAAAGCTACGTTTGAAGTTTGATTTGGCAAGACAAGCAATCAGCCCCAGTCTCTGTGCCTCTGTGCGAGCAGTGCCAAGGGCAGATGAGGCTGAGCAACAGCTTTCCAGGCTAGCTCTTTATGGCTGCGAACTATCTGCAGACGTTCGCATTTTCAGAGCAGGTCTGCTGGAGGCCCCCTGCACGGACACCCTAAGGTACGTTTGAAGTTGGGGTTGGCAAGACAAGCAAGCAGCCCCAGTCTCTGTGCCTCTGTGCGAGCAGTGCCAAGGGCAGATGAGGCTGAGCAACAGCTTTCCAGGCTAGCTCTTTCTGGCTGCGAGCTATCTGCAGACGTTCGCATTTACAGAGCAGGGCTGCCGGAGACGCATGGCACGGACAACCTAAGCTACGTTTGAAGTTTCAGGGGGCAAGATAAGCAAGCAGCCCCAGTCTCTGTGCCTCTGTGCGAGCAGTGCCATGGGCAGATGAGGCTGAGCAACAGCTTTCCAGGCTAGCTCTTTATGCCTGCGAGCTATCTGCAGACGTTTGCATTTTCAGAGCAGGGCTGCCGGAGACGCATGGCATGGACAACCTAAGCTACGTTTGAAGTTTGAGGGGGCAAGAGAAGCAAGCAGCCCCAGTCTCTGTGCCTCTGTGCGAGCAGTGCCATGGGCAGATGAGGCTGAGCAACAGCTTTCCAGGCTAGCTCTTTCTGCCTGCGAGCTATCTGCAGACGTTCGCATTTTCAGAGCAGGGCTGCCGGTGGCCCCCTGCACGGACGCCCAAAGATACGTTTGAAGTTTGAGAGGGCAAGACAAGCAAGCAGCTCCAGTCTCTGTGCCTCTGTGAGAGCAGTGCCATGGGCAGATGAGGCTGACCAACAGCTTTTCAGGCTAGCTCTTTCTGCCTGCGAGCTATCTGCAGACGTTCGCATTTTGGGAGCACGGCTGCCGGATTCTCCCTGCACGGAACACCTAAGTTACGTTTAAAGTATTTGGGGGCAGGAGAAGCAAGCAGCCCCAGTCTCTGTGCCTCTGTGCGAGCAGTGCCATGGGCAGATGAGGCTGAGCAACAGCTTTCCAGACTAGCTCTTTATGCCTGCGATCTATCTGCAGACGTTCGCCTTTTCAGAGCAGGGCTGCCGGAGACGCATGGCACGGACAACCTAAGCTACGTTTGAAGGTTGAGGGGGCAAGAGAAGCAAGCAGCCCCAGTCTCTGTGCCTCTGTGCGAGCAGTGCCATGCGCAGATGAGGCTGAGCAACAGCTTTCCCGGCTAGCTCTTTCTGCCTGCGAGCTATCTGCAGACGTTCGCATTTTGGAAGCAGCGTTTCTTGTGCCCCCTGCACGGACCACGTAAACTAGGTTTGAATTTTGGAGGTGGCAATACAAGCAATCAGCCCCAGTCTCTGTGCCTCTGTGCGAGCAGTGCCATGGGCAGATGAGGCTGAGCAACAGCTTTCCAGGCTAGCTCTTTCTGCCTGCGAGCTATCTGCAGACGTTCGCATTTTCAGAGCAGGGCTGCCGGAGGCCCCCTGCACTTACGCCCAAAGATACGTTTGAAGTTTGAGAGGGCAAGACAAGCAAGCAGCTCCAGTCTCTGTGCCTCTGTGCGAGCAGTGCCATGGGCAGATGAGGCTGGGCAACAGCTTTCCAGGCTAGCTCTTTCTGGCTGAGAGCTATCTGCAGACGTTCGCATTTTCAGAGCAGGGCTGCCGGAGGCTCCGTGCTCGGACACCCAAAGCTACGTTTGAAGTTTGATTTGGCAAGACAAGCAAACAGCCCCAGTCTCTGTGCCTCTGTGCGAGCAGTGCCATGGGCAGATGAGGCTGAGCAACAGCTTTCCAGACTAGCTCTTTCTGCCTGCGATCTATCTGAATACGTTCATATTTTCAGAGCAGGGCTGCCGGAGGCACCCTGAAGGAACCACCTAAGATTCTTTTGAAATTTGAGGGGGCAATACAAGCAAGCAGCCCAAGTCTCTGTGCCTCTGTGCGAGCAGTGCCATGGGCAGATGAGGCTGAGCAACAGCTTTCCAGGCTAGCTCTTTCTGCCTGCGAGCTATCTGCAGACGTTCGCCTTTTCAGAGCAGGGCTGCTGGAGGCCCCCTGCACGGACACCCTAAGGTACGTTTGACGTTGGGGTTGGCAAGACAAGCAAGCAGCCCCAGTCTCTGTGCCTCTGTGCGAGCAGTGCCAAGGGCAGATGAGGCTGAGCAACAGCTTTCCAGGCTGGCTCTTTCTGGCTGCGATCTTTCTGCAGACGTTCGCATTTTCAGAGCAGGGCTGCCGGAGGCCTCCTGCTCGGACGCCCAATGCTATGTTTGAAGTTTGATTTGGCAAGAGAAGCAAGCAGCCCCAGTCTCTGTGCCTCTGTGCAAGCAGTGCCATGGGCAGATGAGGCTGAGCAACAGCTTTCCAGGCTAGCTCTTTCTGCCTGCGAGCTATCTGAATAAATTCATTTTTTCGCAGCACGGCTACCGGAGGCCCCCTTAAGGGACCACCTAAGCTACTTTTGAAATTTGAGTGGGCAATAAAAGCAAACAGCCCCAGTCTCTGTGCCTCTGTGCGAGCAGTGCCATGGGCAGATGAGGCTGAGCAACAGCTTTCCCGGCTAGCTCTTTCTGCCTGCGAGCTATCTGCAGACGTTCGCATTTTGGGAGCACGGCTGCCGGATTCTCCCTGCACGGAACACCTAAGCTACGTTTAAAGTATTTGGGGGCAGGAGAAGCAAGCAGCCCCAGTCTCTGTGCCTCTGTGCGAGCAGTGCCATGGGCAGATGAGGCTGAGCAACAGCTTTCCAGACTAGCTCTTTATGCCTGCGAGCTATCTGCAGACGTTCACCTTTTCAGAGCAGGGCTGCCGGAGACGCATGGCACGGACAACCTAAGCTACGTTTGAAGTTTGAGGGGGCAAGAGAAGCAAGCAGCCCCAGTCTCTGTGCCTCTGTGCGAGCAGTGCCATGCGCAGATGAGGCTGAGCAACAGCTTTCCCGGCTAGCTCTTTCTGCCTGCGAGCTATCTGCAGACGTTCGCATTTTGGGAGCAGCGTTTCTTGTGCCCCCTGCACGGACCACGTAAATTACGTTTGAATTTTGGAGGTGGCTAGACAAGCAAGCAGCCCCAGTCTCTGTGCCTCTGTGCGAGCAGTGCCATGGGCAGATGAGGCTGAGCAACAGCTTTCCAGGCTAGCTCTTTATGCCTGCGAGCTATCTGCAGACGTTCGCATATTGGGAGCAGGGTTGCTTGTGCCCCCTTCACGAACACCCTAACGTACGTTTGAAGTTGGGGTTGGCAAGACAAGCAAGCAGCCGCAGTCTCTGTGCCTCTTTGCGAGCAGTGCCAAGGGCAGATGAGGCTGAGCAACAGCTTTCCAGGCTAGCTCTTTCTGGCTGCGAGCTATCCGCCGACGTTCGCATTTTCAGAGCAGGGGTGGTGGAGGCCCCCTACTCGGACGCCCAAAGATACGTTTGAAGTTTGATGGGGCAAGACAAGCAAGCAGCCGCAGTCTCTGTGCCTCTGTGCAAGCAGTGCCATGCACAGATGAGGCTGAGCAACAGCTTTCCATTCTAGCTCTTTCTGCCTGCGAGCTATCTGCAGACGTTCGCATTTTCAGAGCAGGGCTGCCGGAGACGCATGGCACGGACAACCTAAGCTACGTTTGAAGTTTGAGGGGGCAAGATAAGCAAGCAGCCCCAGTCTCTGTGCCTCTGTGCGAGCAGTGCCATGGGCAGATGAGGCTGAGCAACAGCTTTCCAGGCTAGCTCTTTTTGCCTGCGAGCTATCTGCAGACGTTCGCCTTTTCAGAGCAGGTCTGCCGGAGACGCATGGCACGGACAAACTAAGCTACGTTTTAAGTTTGAGGGGTCAAGAGAAGCAAGCACCCCCAGTCTCTGTGCCTCTGTGCGAGCAGTGCCATGGGCAGATGAGGCTGAGAAACAGCTTTCCAGGTTAGCTCTTTATGGCTGCGAGCTATCTGCAGACGTTCGCCTTTTCAGAGCAGGGCTGCCGGAGGCCCCATGCACGGATGCCCAAAGTTACGTTTGAATCTTGAGAAGGTAAGACAGGCAAGCGGCCCCAGTCTCTGTGCCTTTGTGCGAGCGGTGCCATGGGCAGATGAGGCTGAGCAACAGCTTACCAGACTAGCTCTTTCTGCCTGCGCGCTATATGAATAAGTTCATATTTTCGCAGCACGGCTGCCGGAGGCCACCTGAAGGGACCACCTAAGATACTTTTGAAATTTGAGGGGGCAATACAAGCAAACAGCCCCAGTCTCTGTGCCTCTGTGCGAGCAGTGCCATGGGCAGATGAGGCTGAGCAACAGCTTTCCCGGCTAGCTCTTTCTGTCTGCGAGCTATCTGCAGACGTTCGCATTTTGGGAGCAGCGTTTCTTGTGCCCCCTGCACGGACCACGTAAATTAGGTTTGAATTTTGGAGGTGGCAAGACAAGCAATCAGCCCCAGTCTCTGTGCCTCTGTGCGAGCAGTGCCATGGGCAGATGAGGCTGAGCAACAGCTTTCCAGGCTAGCTCTTTCTGGCTGCGAGCTATCTGCAGACGTTCGCACTTTCAGAGCAGGGCTGCCGGAGGCCTCCTGCTCGGACGCCCAATGCTATGTTTGAAGTTTGATTTGGCAAGACAAGCAAGCAGCCCCAGTCTCTGTGCCTCTGTGCGAGCAGTGCCATGCGCAGATGAGGCTGAGCAACAGCTTTCCAGGCTAGCTCTTTATGCCTGCGAGCTATCTGCAGACGTTCGCCTTTTCAGAGCAGGTCTGCCGGAGACGCATGGCACGGACAACCTAAGCTACGTTTGAAGTTTGAGGGGTCAAGAGAAGCAAGCAGCCCCAGTCTCTGTGCCTCTGTGCGAGCAGTGCCATGGGCAGATGAGGCTGAGCAACAGCTTTCCAGGCTAGCTTTTTATGACTGCGAGCTATCTGCAGACGTTCGCCTTTTCAGAGCAGGGCTGCCGGAGGCCCCCTGCACGGATGCCCAAAGCTACGTTTGAAGCTTGAGAGGGTAAGACAAGCAAGCGGCCCCAGTCTCTGTGCCTCTGTGCGAGCAGTGCCATGGGCAGATGAGGCTGAGCAACAGCTTTCCAGGCTACCTCTTTCTGCCTGCGAGCTATATGAATAAGTTCATATTTTCGCAGCACGGCTGCCGGAGGCCAACTGAAGGGACCACCTAAGCTACTTTTGAAATTTGAGAGGGAAATACAAGCAAACAGCCCCAGTCTCTGTGCCTCTGTGCGAGCAGTGCCATGGGCAGATGAGGCTGAGCAACAGCTTTCCAGGCTAGCTCTTTCTGCCTGCGAGCTATCTGCAGACGTTCGCATTTTCAGAGCAGGGCATCTGGAGGCCCCCCGCACGGACACCCTAAGCTACGTTTTAAGTTGGGGTTGGCAAGACAAGCAAGCAGCCCCAGTCTCTGTGCCTCTGTGCGAGCAGTGCCAAGGGCAGATGAGGCTGAGCAACAGCTTTCCAGGCTACCTCTTTCTGGCTGCGAGCTATCTGCAGATGTTCGCATTTTCAGAGCAGGGCTGCCGGAGGCCTCCTGCTCGGACGCCCAATGCTATGTTTGAAGTTTGATTTGGCAAGAGAAGCAAGCAGTCCCAGTCTCTGTGCCTCTGTGCGAGCAGTGCCATGGGCAGATGAGGCTGAGCAACAGATTTCCAGGCTAGCTCTTTCTGCCTGCGAGCTATCTGCAGACGTTCGCCTTTTCAGAGCAGGGCTGCCGGAGACGCATGGCACGGACAACCTAAGCTACGTTTGAAGTTTGAGGGGGCAAGATAAGCAAGCAGTCCCAGTCTCTGTGCCTCTGTGCGAGCAGTGCCATGGGCAGATGCGGCTGAGCAACAGCTTTCCAGGCTAGCTCTTTATACCTGCGAGCTATCTGCAGACGTTCGCATTTTCAGAGCAGGGCTGCCGGAGACGCATGGCACGGACAACCTAAGCTACGTTTGAATTTTGAGGGGGCAAGAGAAGCAAGCAGCCCCAGTCTCTGTGCCTCTGTGCGAGCAGTGCCATGTGCAGATGAGGCTGAGCAACAGCTTTCCAGGATAGCTCTTTATGCCTGCGAGCTATCTGCAGACGTTCGCCTTTTCAGAGCAGGTCTGCCGGAGACGCATGGCACGGACAACCTAAGCTACGTTTGAAGTTTGAGGGGTCAAGAGAAGCAAGCAGCCCCAGTCTCTGTGCCTCTGTGCGAGCAGTGCCATGGGCAGATGAGGCTGAGCAACAGCTTTCCAGACTAGCTCTTTCTGCCTGCGAGCTATCTGCAGACGTTCGCATTTTCAGAGCAGAGCTGCTGAAAACGCCTGGCACGGACAACACAAGCTACGTTTGAAGTTTGATTTGGCAAGAGAAGCAAGCAGCCCCAGTCTCTGTGCCTCTGTGCGAGCAGTGCCATGGGCAGATGAGGCTGAGCAACAGCTTTCCAGACTAGCTCTTTCTGCCTGCAAGCTATCTGCAGACGTTCGCATTTTCAGAGCAGGGCTGCTGGATGCCCCCTGCACGGACACCCTAAGGTACGTTTGAAGTTGGGGTTGGCAAGACAAGCAAGCAGCCCCAGTCTCTGTGCCTCTGTGCGAGCAGTGCCATGGGCAGATGAGGCTGAGCAACAGCTTTCCAGGCTAGCTCTTTCTGCCTGCGAGCTATCTGCAGACGTTCGCATTTTCAGAGAAGCGTTTCTGGAGGCCCCCTGCACGGACGCCAAAAGCTACGTTTGAAGTTGGAGGGGGCAATATAAGCAAGCAGCCCAAGTCTCTGTGCCTCTGTGCGAGCAGTGCCTTGGGCAGATGAGGCTTAGCAACAACTTTCCCGGCTAGCTCTTTATGGCTGCGAGCTATCTGCAGACGTTCGTATTTTCGCAGCACGGCTGCCGGAGGCCACCTGCCTGGAACAGCTAAGATACGTTTGAAATTTGAGGGGGCAATACAAGCAAGCAGCCCCAGACTCTGTGCCTCTGTGCGAGCAGTGCCATGGGCAGATGAGGCTGAGCAACAGCTTTCCAGGCTAGCTCTTTCTGGCTGCGAGCTATCTGCAGACGTTCGCATTTTCAGAGCAGGGTTGCTTGTGCCCCCTGCACGGACCACGTAATTTACGTTTGAATTTTGGAGGTGGCAAGACAAGCAAGCAGCCGCAGTCTCTGTGCCTCTGTGCGAGCAGTGCCATGGGCAGATGAGGCTGAGCAACAGATTTCCAGGCTAGCTCTTTCTGGCTGCGAGCTATCTGCAGACGTTCGCATATTCAGAGCAGGGCTGCTGGAGGCCCCCTTCACGGACACCCTAAGGTACGTTTGAAGTTGGGGTTGGCAAGAGAAGCAAGCAGCCCCAGTCTCTGTGCCTCTGTGCGAGCAGTGCCAAGGGCAGATGAGGCTGAGCAACAGCTTTCCAGGCTAGCTCTTTATGCCTGCGAGCTTTCTGCAGACGTTCGCATTTTCAGAGCAGCGCTGCCAGAGGCCTCCTGCTCGGACTCCCAAAGCTACGTTTGAAGTTTTAGGGGGCAAGACAAGCAAGCAGCCCCAGTCTCTGTGTGTCTGTGCGAGCAGTGCCATGGGCAGATGAGGCTGACCAACAGCTTTTCAGGCTAGCTCTTTCTGGCTGAGAGCTATCTGCAGACGTTAACCTTTTCAGAGCAGGTCTGCCGGAGACGCATGGCACGGACAACCTAAACTACGTTTTAAGTTTGAGGGGTCAAGAGAAGCAAGCAGCCCCAGTCTCTGTTCCTCTGTGCGAGCAGTGCCATGGGCAGATGAGGCTGAGCAACAGCTTTCCAGACTAGCTCTTTATGGCTGCGAGCTATCTGCAGACGTTCGCCTTTTCAGAGCAGGGCTGCCGGAGACGCATGGCACGGACAACCTAAGCTACGTTTGAATTTTGAGGGGGCAAGAGAAGCAAGAAGCCCCAGTCTCTGTGCCTCTGTGTGAGCAGTGCCATGCGCAGATGAGGCTGAGCAACAGATTTCCAGGCTAGCCCTTTCTGCCTGCGAGCTATCTGAATAAGTTCATATTTTCGCAGCACGGCTGCCGGAGGCCAACTGAAGGGACCACCTAAGCTACTTTTGAAATTTGAGGGGGCAATACAAGCAAACAGCCCCAGTCTCTGTGCCTCTGTGCGAGCAGTGCCATGGGCAGATGAGGCTGAGCAACAGCTTTCCAGGCTAGCTCTTTCTGGCTGCGAGCTATCTGCAGACGTTCGCACTTTCAGAGCAGGGCTGCCGGAGGCCTCCTGCTCGGACGCCCAATGCTATGTTTGAAGTTTGATTTGGCAAGACAAGCAAGCAGCCCCAGTCTCTGTGCCTCTGTGCGAGCAGTGCCATGCGCAGATGAGGCTGAGCAACAGCTTTCCAGGCTAGCTCTTTATGCCTGCGAGCTATCTGCAGACGTTCGCCTTTTCAGAGCAGGTCTGCCGGAGACGCATGGCACGGACAACCTAAGCTACGTTTGAAGTTTGAGGGGTCAAGAGAAGCAAGCAGCCCCAGTCTCTGTGCCTCTGTGCGAGCAGTGCCATGGGCAGATGAGGCTGAGCAACAGCTTTCCAGGCTAGCTTTTTATGACTGCGAGCTATCTGCAGACGTTCGCCTTTTCAGAGCAGGGCTGCCGGAGGCCCCCTGCACGGATGCCCAAAGCTACGTTTGAAGCTTGAGAGGGTAAGACAAGCAAGCGGCCCCAGTCTCTGTGCCTCTGTGCGAGCAGTGCCATGGGCAGATGAGGCTGAGCAACAGCTTTCCAGGCTACCTCTTTCTGCCTGCGAGCTATATGAATAAGTTCATATTTTCGCAGCACGGCTGCCGGAGGCCAACTGAAGGGACCACCTAAGCTACTTTTGAAATTTGAGAGGGAAATACAAGCAAACAGCCCCAGTCTCTGTGCCTCTGTGCGAGCAGTGCCATGGGCAGATGAGGCTGAGCAACAGCTTTCCAGGCTAGCTCTTTCTGCCTGCGAGCTATCTGCAGACGTTCGCATTTTCAGAGCAGGGCATCTGGAGGCCCCCCGCACGGACACCCTAAGCTACGTTTGAAGTTGGGGTTGGCAAGACAAGCAAGCAGCCCCAGTCTCTGTGCCTCTGTGCGAGCAGTGCCAAGGGCAGATGAGGCTGAGCAACAGCTTTCCAGGCTACCTCTTTCTGGCTGCGAGCTATCTGCAGATGTTCGCATTTTCAGAGCAGGGCTGCCGGAGGCCTCCTGCTCGGACGCCCAATGCTATGTTTGAAGTTTGATTTGGCAAGAGAAGCAAGCAGTCCCAGTCTCTGTGCCTCTGTGCGAGCAGTGCCATGGGCAGATGAGGCTGAGCAACAGATTTCCAGGCTAGCTCTTTCTGCCTGCGAGCTATCTGCAGACGTTCGCCTTTTCAGAGCAGGGCTGCCGGAGACGCATTGCACGGACAACCTAAGCTACGTTTGAAGTTTGAGGGGGCAAGATAAGCAAGCAGTCCCAGTCTCTGTGCCTCTGTGCGAGCAGTGCCATGGGCAGATGCGGCTGAGCAACAGCTTTCCAGGCTAGCTCTTTATGCCTGCGAGCTATCTGCAGACGTTCGCATTTTCAGAGCAGGGCTGCCGGAGACGCATGGCACGGACAACCTAAGCTACGTTTGAATTTTGAGGGGGCAAGAGAAGCAAGCAGCCCCAGTCTCTGTGCCTCTGTGCGAGCAGTGCCATGGGCAGATGAGGCTGAGCAACAGCTTTCCAGGATAGCTCTTTCTGCCTGCGAGCTATCTGCAGACGTTCGCATTTTCAGAGCAGAGCTGCTGAAAACGCCTGGCACGGACAACACAAGCTACGTTTGAAGTTTGATTTGGCAAGAGAAGCAAGCAGCCCCAGTCTCTGTGCCTCTGTGCGAGCAGTGCCATGGGCAGATGAGGCTGAGCAACAGCTTTCCAGACTAGCTCTTTCTGCCTGCGAGCTATCTGCAGACGTTCGCATTTTCAGAGCAGGGCTGCTGGATGCCCCCTGCACGGACACCCTAAGGTACGTTTGAAGTTGGGGTTGGCAAGACAAGCAAGCAGCCCCAGTCTCTGTGCCTCTGTGCGAGCAGTGCCAAGGGCAGATGAGGCTGAGCAACAGCTTTCCAGGCTACCTCTTTCTGGCTGCGAGCTATCTGCAGACGTTCGCATTTTCGGAGCAGGGCTGCCGGAGGCCTCCTGCTCGGACGCGCAATGCTATGTTTGAAGTTTGATTTGGCAAGAGAAGCAAGCAGCCCCAGTCTCTGTGCCTCTGTGCGAGCAGTGCCATGGGCAGATGAGGCTGAGCAACAGCTTTCCAGGCTAGCTCTTTCTGCCTGCGAGCTATCTGCAGACGTTCGCATTTTCAGAGAAGCGTTTCTGGAGGCCCCCTGCACGGACGCCAAAAGCTACGTTTGAAGTTGGAGGGGGCAATATAAGCAAGCAGCCCAAGTCTCTGTGCCTCTGTGCGAGCAGTGCCTTGGGCAGATGAGGCTTAGCAACAACTTTCCCGGCTAGCTCTTTATGGCTGCGAGCTATCTGCAGACGTTAGTATTTTCGCAGCACGGCTGCCGGAGGCCACCTGCCTGGAACAGCTAAGATACGTTTGAAATTTGAGGGGGCAATACAAGCAAGCAGCCCCAGACTCTGTGCCTCTGTGCGAGCAGTGCCATGGGCAGATGAGGCTGAGCAACAGCTTTCCAGGCTAGCTCTTTATGCCTGCGAGCTATCTGCAGACGTTCGCTTTTACAGAGCAGGGCTGCCGGAGACGCATGGCACGGACAACCTAAGCTACGTTTGAAGTTTGAGGGGGCAAGATAAGCAAGCAGCCCCAGTCTCTGTGCCTCTGTGCGAGCAGTGCCATGGGCAGATGAGGCTGAGCAACAGCTTTCCAGGCTAGCTTTTTATGACTGCGAGCAATCTGCAGACGTTCGCCTTTTCAGAGCAGGGCTGCCGGAGACGCATGGCACGGACACCCTAAGCTACGTTTTAAGTTTGAGGGGTCAAGAGAAGCAAGCAGCCCCAGTCTCTGTGCCTCTGTGCGAGCAGTGCCATGGGCAGATGAGGCTGAGCAACATCTTTCCAGACTAGCTCTTTCTCCCTGCGAGGTATCTGAATAAGTTGATATTTTTGCAGCACGGCTGCCGGAGGACACCTGAAGGGACCATCTAAGCTTCTTTTGAAATTTGAGGGGGCAATACAAGCAAGCAGCCCCAGTCTCTGTGCCTCTGTGCGAGCAGTGCCATGGGCAGATGACGCTGAGCAACAGCTTTCCCGGCTAGCTCTTTCTGCCTGCGAGCTATCTGCAGACGTTCGCATTTTCAGAGAAGGGCTGCCGGAGGCCCCCTGCACGGATGCCCAAAGATACGTTTGAAGTTTGATTTGGCAAGACAAGCAAGCGGCCCCAGTCTCTGTGCCTCTGTGCGAGCAGTGCCATGGGCAGATGAGGCTGAGCAACAGCTTTCCAGGCTACCTCTTTCTGCCTGCGAGCTATCTGCAGACGTTCGCATTTTCAGAGCAGGGCTGCCGGAGGCTCCGTGCTCGGATGCCCAAAGCTACGTTTGAAGTTTGATTTGGCAAGACAAGCAAGCGGCCCCAGTCTCTGTGCCTCTGTGCGAGCAGTGCCATGGGCAGATGAGGCTGAGCAACAGCTTTCCAGACTAGCTCTTTCTGCCTGCGAGCTATCTGAATACGTTCATATTTTCGCAGCGCGGCTGCCGGAGGCCAACTGAAGGGACCACCTAAGCTACTTTTGAAATTTGAGGGGGCAATACAAGCAAACAGCAACAGTCTCTGTGCCTCTGTGCGAGCAGTGCCATGGGCAGATGAGGCTGAGCAACAGCTTTCCAGGCTAGCTCTTTCTGGCTGCCAGCTATCTGCAGACGTTCGCATTTTGGGAGCAGGGTTGCTTGTGCCCCCTGCACGGACCACGTAAATTACGTTTGAATTTTTTTGGTGGCAAGACAAGCAAGCAGCCCCAGTCTCTGTGCCTCTGTGCGAGCAGTGCCATGGGCAGATGAGGCTGAGCAACAGCTTTCCAGGCTAGCTCTTTATGCCTGCGAGCTATCTGCAGACGTTCGCATTTTCAGAGCAGAGCTGCCGGAAACGGATGGCACGGACAACCTAAGCTACGTTTGAAGTTTCAGGGTGCAAGAGAAGCAATCAGCCCCAGTCTCTATGAATCTGTGCGAGCAGTACCATGGGCAGATGAGGCTGAGCAACAGCTTTCCAGGCTAGCTCTTTCTGCCTGCGAGCTATCTGCATACGTTCATATTTTCGCAGATCAGCTGCTGGAGACCCCTGCACGGAACACCTAAATACGTTTGACGTTTGAGGGGCCAATACAAGCAAGCAGCCCGAGTCTCTGTGCCTCTGTGCGAGCAGTGCCATGGGCAGATGACGCTGAGCAACAGCTTTCCCGGCTAGCTCTTTCTGCCTGCGAGCTATCTGCAGACGTTCGCATTTTCAGAGAAGGGCTGCCGGAGGCCCCCTGCACGGATGCCCAAAGATACGTTTGAAGTTTGATTTGGCAAGACAAGCAAGCGGCCCCAGTCTCTGTGCCTCTGTGCGAGCAGTGCCATGGGCAGATGAGGCTGAGCAACAGCTTTCCAGGCTACCTCTTTCTGCCTGCGAGCTATCTGCAGACGTTCGCATTTTCAGAGCAGGGCTGCCGGAGGCTCCGTGCTCGGATGCCCAAAGCTACGTTTGAAGTTTGATTTGGCAAGACAAGCAAGCGGCCCCAGTCTCTGTGCCTCTGTGCGAGCAGTGCCATGGGCAGATGAGGCTGAGCAACAGCTTTCCAGACTAGCTCTTTCTGCCTGCGAGCTATCTGAATACGTTCATATTTTCGCAGCGCGGCTGCCGGAGGCCAACTGAAGGGACCACCTAAGCTACTTTTGAAATTTGAGGGGGCAATACAAGCAAACAGCAACAGTCTCTGTGCCTCTGTGCGAGCAGTGCCATGGGCAGATGAGGCTGAGCAACAGCTTTCCAGGCTAGCTCTTTCTGGCTGCCAGCTATCTGCAGACGTTCGCATTTTGGGAGCAGGGTTGCTTGTGCCCCCTGCACGGACCACGTAAATTACGTTTGAATTTTTTTGGTGGCAAGACAAGCAAGCAGCCCCAGTCTCTGTGCCTCTGTGCGAGCAGTGCCATGGGCAGATGAGGCTGAGCAACAGCTTTCCAGGCTAGCTCTTTATGCCTGCGAGCTATCTGCAGACGTTCGCATTTTCAGAGCAGAGCTGCCGGAAACGGATGGCACGGACAACCTAAGCTACGTTTGAAGTTTCAGGGTGCAAGAGAAGCAATCAGCCCCAGTCTCTATGAATCTGTGCGAGCAGTACCATGGGCAGATGAGGCTGAGCAACAGCTTTCCAGGCTAGCTGTTTCTGCCTGCGAGCTATCTGCATACGTTCATATTTTCGCAGATCAGCTGCTGGAGACCCCTGCACGGAACACCTAAATACGTTTGACGTTTGAGGGGCCAATACAAGCAAGCAGCCCGAGTCTCTGTGCCTCTGTGCGAGCAGTGCCATGGGCAGATGAGGCTGAGCAACAGCTTTCCAGGCTAGCTCTTTCTGGCTGCGAGCTATCTGCAGACGTTCGCATTTTCAGAGCAGGGCTGCCGGAGGTCTCCTACTCGGACGCCCAATGCTATGTTTGAAGTTTGATTTGGCAAGAGAAGCAAGCAGCCCCAGTCTCTGTGCCTCTGTGCGAGCAGTGCCATGGGCAGATGAGGCTGAGCAACAGCTTTCCAGGCTAGCTCTTTATGCCTGCGAGCTATCTGCAGACGTTCGCCTTTACAGAGCAGGGCTGCCGGAGACGCATGGCACAGACAACCTAAGCTACGTTTGAAGTTTGAGGGGGCAAGATAAGCAAGCAGCCCCAGTCTCTGTGCCTCTGTGCGAGCAGTGCCATGGGCAGATGCGGCTGAGCAACAGCTTTCCAGGCTAGCACTTTCTGCCTGCGAGCTATCTGCAGACGTTCGCATTTTCAGAGCAGGGCTGCCGGAGACGCATGGCACGGACAACCTAAGCTACGTTTGAAGTTTGAGGGGGCAAGAGAAGCAAGCAGCCCCAGTCTCTGTGCCTCTGTGCGAGCAGTGCCATGGGCAGATGAGGCTGAGCAACAGCTTTCCAGGCTAGCTCTTTCTGCCTGCGAGCTATCTGCAGACGTTCGCATTTTCAGAGCAGGGCTGCCAGAGGCCCCCTGCACGGACGCCCAAAGATACGTTTGAAGTTTGAGAGGGCAAGACAAGCAAGCAGCTCCAGTCTCTGTGCCTCTGTGCGAGCAGTGCCATGGGCAGATGAGGCTGGGCAACAGCTTTCCCGGCTAGCTCTTTCTGGCTGAGAGCTAGCTGCAGACGTTCGCATTTTCAGAGCAGGGCTGCCGGAGGCTCCGTGCTCGGACGCCCAAAGCTACGTTTGAAGTTTGATTTGCCAAGACAAGCAAGCGGCCCCAGTCTCTGTGCCTCTGTGCGAGCAGTGCCATGGGCAGATGAGGCTGAGCAACAGCTTTCCAGACTAGCTCTTTCTGCCTGCGATCTATCTGAATACGTCCATATTTTCGCAGCACGGCTGCTGGAGGCCCCTGAAGGAACCACCTAAGCTACTTTTGAAATTTGAGGGGGCAATACAAGCAAGCAGCCCCAGTCTCTGTGCCTCTGTGCGAGCAGTGCCATGGGCAGATGAGGCTGAGCAACAGCTTTCCAGGCTAGCTCTTTCTGCCTGCGAGCTATCTGCAGACGTTCGCATTTTGGGAGCAGGGTTGCTTGTGCCCCCTGCACGGACCACGTAAATTACGTTTGAATTTTGAAGGTGGCAAGACAAGCAAGCAGCCCCAGTCTCCGTGCCTCTGTGCGAGCAGTGCCATGGGCAGATGAGGCTGAGCAACAGCTTTCCAGGCTAGCTCTTTCTGCCTGCGAGCTATCTGCAGACGTTCGCATTTTCAGAGCAGGGCTGCTGGAGGCCCCCTGCTCGGACGCCCAAAGCTACGTTTGAAGTTTGAGGGGGCAAGAGAAGCCAGCAGCCGCAGTCCTGTGCCTCTGTGCAAGCAGTGCCATGCGCAGATGAGGCTGAGTAACAGCATTCCAGACTAGCTCTTTCTGCCTGCGAGCTATCTGCAGACGTTCGCATTTTCAGAGCAGGGCTGCCGGATGCCCCCTGCTCGTACGCCCAAAGCTACGTTTGAAGTTTGATTTGGCAAGACAAGCAAGCGGCCCCATTCTCTGTGCCTCTGTGCGAGCAGTGCCATAGGCAGATGAGGCTGAGCAACAGCTTTCCCGGCTAGCTCTTTCTGCCTGCGAGCTATCTGCATACGTTCATATTTTCGCAGCACGGCTGCCGGAGACCCCTGAAGGGACCACCTAAGCTACTTTTGAAATTTGAGGGGGCAATACAAGCAAGCAGCCCCAGTCTCTGTGCCTCTGTGCGAGCAGTGCCATGGGCAGATGACGCTGAGCAACAGCTTTCCCGGCTAGTTTTTTCTGCCTGCGAGCTATCTGCATACGTTCATATTTTCGCAGCACGGCTGCCGGAGGCCACCTGCACGGATGCCCAAAGCTACGTTTGAAGTTTGAGAGTGCAAGAGAAGCAATCAGCCCCAGTCTCTATGCCTCTGTGCGAGCAGTGCCATGGGCAGATGAGGCTGAGCAACAGCTTTCCAGGCTAGCTCTTTCTGCCTGCGAGCTATCTGCAGACGTTCGCTTTTACAGAGCAGGGCTGCCTGAGACGCATGGCACGGACAACCTAAGCTACTTTTGAAGTTTGATTTGGCAAGATAAGCAAGCAGCCCCAGTCTCTGTACCTCTGTGCGAGCAGTGCCATGGGCAGATGAGGCTGAGCAACAGCTTTCCCGGCTAGCTCTTTCTGCCTGCGAGCTATCTGCAGACGTTCGCATTTTTGGAGCAGCGTTGCTTGTGCCCCCTGCACGGACCACGTAAATTACATTTGAATTTTGAAGGTGGCAAGACAAGCAAGCAGCCCCAGTCTCTGTGCCTCTGTGCGAGCAGTGCCATGGGCAGATGAGGCTGAGCAACAGCTTTCCAGGCTAGCCCTTTGTGCCTGCGAGCTATCTGCAGACGTTCGCATTTTCAGAGCAGGGCTGCCGGAGGCCCCGTGCTCGGACGCCCAAAGCTACGTTTGAAGTTTGATTTGGCAAGACAAGCAAGCGGCCCCAGTCTCTGTGCCTCTGTGCGAGCAGTGCCATGGGCAGATGAGGCTGAGCAACAGCTTTCCAGGCTAGCTCTTTCTGCCTGCGAGCTATCTGCAGACGTTCGCATTTTCAGAGCAGGGCTGGTGGAGGCCCCCTGCTTGGAAGCCCAAAGCTACGTTTCAAGTTTGAGGGGGCAAGACAAGCAAGCAGCCCCAGTCTCTGTGCCTCTGTGCGAGCAGTGCCATGGGCAGATGAGGCTGAGCAACAGCTTTCCAGGCTAGCTCTTTCTGCCTGCGAGCTATCTGCAGACGTTCGCATTTTCGGAGCAGGGCTGCTGGAGGCCCCCTGCACGGACACCCTAAGGCACTTTTGAAGTTGGGGTTGGCAAGACAAGCAAGCAGCCCCAGTCTCTGTGCCTCTGTGCGAGCAGTGCCATGGGCAGATGAGGCTGAGCAACAGCTTTCCAGGCTAGCTCTTTCTGCCTGCGAGCTATCTGCAGACGTTCGCATTTTCAAAGCAGGGCTGCCGGAGGCCCCGTGCTCGGACGCCCAAAGCTACGTTTGAAGTTTGATTTGGCAAGACAAGCAAGCTGCCCCAGTCTCTGTGCCTCTGTGCGAGCAGTGCCATGGGCAGATGAGGCTGAGCAACAGCTTTCCAGGCTGGCTCTTTCTGCCTGCGAGCTATCTGCAGACGTTCGCATTTTCAGAGCAGGGCTGCCGGAGGCCCCCTGCTCGGAAGCCCAAAGCTACGTTTCAAGTTTGAGGGGGCAAGAGAAGCAAGCAGCCCCAGTCTCTGTGCCTCTGTGCGAGCAGTGCCATGGGCAGATGAGGCTGAGCAACAGCTTTCCAGGCTAGCTCTTTCTGCCTGCGAGCTATCTGCAGACGTTCGCCTTTTCAGAGCAGGGCTGCTGGAGGCCCCCTGCACGGACACCCTAAGGCACTTTTGAAGTTGGGGTTGGCAAGACAAGCAAGCAGCCCCAGTCTCTGTGCCTCTGTGCGAGCAGTGCCATGGGCAGATGAGGCTGAGCAACAGCTTTCCAGGCTAGCTCTTTCTGCCTGCGAGCTATCTGCAGACGTTCGCATTTTCGGAGCAGGGCTGCCGGAGTTTTCCTGCACTAAACACCTAAGCTACATTTGAAGTTTGTGGGAGCAAGAGAAGCAAGCAGCCCCAGTCTCTGTGCCTCTGTGCGAGCAGTGCCATGGGCAGATGAGGCTGAGCAACACCTTTCCAGGCTAGCTCTTTCTGCCTGCGAGCTATCTGCAGACGTTCGCATTTTCAGAGCAGCGTTTCTGGAGGCCCCCTGCACGGACGCCAAAAGCTACGTTTGAAGTTGGAGGTGGCAAGACAAGCAAGCAGCCCAAGTCTCTGTGCCTCTGTGCGAGCAGTGCCTTGGGCAGATGAGGCTTAGCAACAACTTTCCAGGCTAGCTCTTTATGGCTGCGAGCTATCTGCAGACGTTCATATTTTCGCAGCATGGATGCCGGAGGCCACCTGCACGGAACACCTAAGATACGTTTGAAATTTGAGGGGGCAATACAAGCAAGCAGCCCCAGACTCAGTGCCTCTGTGTGAGCAGTGCCATGGGCAGATGAGGCTTAGCAACAACTTTCCAGGCTAGCTCTTTATGGCTGCGAGCTATCTGCAGACGTTCATATTTTCGCAGCATGGATGCCGGAGGCCACCTGCACGGAACACCTAAGATACGTTTGAAGTTTGAGGGGGCAAGATAAGCAAGCAGCCCCAGTCTCTGTGCCTCTGTGCGAGCAGTGCCATGGGCAGATGAGGCTGAGCAACAGCTTTCCAGGCTAGCTCTTTATGCCTGCGAGCTATCTGCAGACGTTCATATTTTCGCAGAACGGATGCCGGAGGCCACCTGCACGGAACACCTAAGATACGTTTGAAATTTGAGGGGGCAATACAAGCAAGCAGCCCCAGTCTCTGTGCCTCTGTGCGAGCAGTGCCATGGGCAGATGACGCTGAGCAACAGCTTTCCCGGCTAGCTCTTTCTGCCTGCGAGCTATCTGCAGACGTTCGCATTTTGGTAGCAGGGTTGCTTGTGCCCCCTGCACGGACCACGTAAATTACATTTGAATTTTGGAGGTGGCAAGACAAGCAAGCAGCCCCAGTCTCCGTGCCTCTGTGCGAGCAGTGCCATGGGCAGATGAGGCTGAGCAACAGCTTTCCAGGCTACCTCTTTCTGCCTGCGAGCTATCTGCAGACGTTCGCATTTTCAGAGCAGGGCTGCTGGAGGCCCCGTGCTCGGACGCCCAAAGCTACGTTTGAAGTTTGAGAGAGCAACACAAGCAAGCAGCCCCAGTCTCTGTGCCTCTGTGTGAGCAGTGCCAAGGGCAGATGAGGCTGAGCAACAGCTTTCCAGGCTAGCTCTTTCTGCCTGCGAGCTATCTGCAGACTTTCGCATTTTCAGAGCAGGGCTGGTGGAGGCCCCCTGCTCGGACGCCCAAAGATACGTTTGAAGTTTGAGAGGGCAAGACAAGCAAGCAGCCGCAGTCTCTGTGCCTCTGTGCAAGCAGTGCCATGCGCAGATGAGGCTGAGTAACAGCTTTCCAGGCTAGCTCTTTCTGCCTGCGAGCTATCTGCAGACGTTCGTTTTTTCAGAGCAGGGCTGCCGGATGCCCCCTGCTCGGACGCCCAAAGTTACGTTTGAAGTTTGATTTGGCAAGACAAGCAAGCAGCCCCAGTCTCTGTGCCTCTGTGCGAGCAGTGCCATAGGCAGATGAGGCTGAGCAACAGCTTTCCCGGCTAGTTATTTCTGCCTGCGAGCTATCTGCATACGTTCATATTTTCGCAGTACGGCTTCCGGAGGCCACCTGCACGGATGCCCAAAGCTACGTTTGAAGTTTGAGGGGGCAAGAGAAGCAAGCAGCCCCAATCTCTGTGCCTCTGTGCGAGCAGTGCCATGGGCAGATGAGGCTGAGCAACAGCTTTTCAGGCTAGCTCTTTCTGGCTGTGAGCTATCTGCAGACGTTCGCATTTTCAGAGCAGGGCTGCAGGTGGAGCCCCGCAATGACACCCAAATATACTTTTGAAGTTGAGGGTGGCAAGACAAGCAAGCAGCCCCAGTCTCTGTGCCTCTGTGCGAGCAGTGCCATGGGCAGATGAGGCTGAGCAACAGCTTTCCAGGCTAGCCCTTTATGGCTGCGAGCTATCGGCAGACGTTCGCATTTTCAGAGCAGGGCTGCCGGAGGCCCCGTGCTCGGACGCCCAAAGCTACGTTTGAAGTTTGATTTGGCAAGACAAGCAAGCGGCCCCAGTCTCTGTGCCTCTGTGCGAGCAGTGCCATGGGCAGATGAGGCTGAGCAACAGCTTTCCAGGCTAGCTCTTTCTGCCTGCGAGCTATCTGCAGACGTTCGCATTTTCAGAGCAGGGCTGGTGGAGGCCCCCTGCTTGGAAGCCCAAAGCTACGTTTCAAGTTTGAGGGGGCAAGACAAGCAAGCAGCCCCAGTCTCTGTGCCTCTGTGCGAGCAGTGCCATGGGCAGATGAGGCTGAGCAACAGCTTTCCAGGCTAGCTCTTTCTGCCTGCGAGCTATCTGCAGACGTTCGCATTTTCAAAGCAGGGCTGCTGGAGGCCCCCTGCACGGACACCCTAAGGCACTTTTGAAGTTGGGGTTGGCAAGACAAGCAAGCAGCCCCAGTCTCTGTGCCTCTGTGCGAGCAGTGCCATGGGCAGATGAGGCTGAGCAACAGCTTTCCAGGCTAGCTCTTTCTGCCTGCGAGCTATCTGCAGACGTTCGCATTTTCAAAGCAGGGCTGCCGGAGGCCCCGTGCTCGGACGCCCAAAGCTACGTTTGAAGTTTGATTTGGCAAGACAAGCAAGCTGCCCCAGTCTCTGTGCCTCTGTGCGAGCAGTGCCATGGGCAGATGAGGCTGAGCAACAGCTTTCCAGGCTGGCTCTTTCTGCCTGCGAGCTATCTGCAGACGTTCGCATTTTCAGAGCAGGGCTGGTGGAGGCCCCCTGCTCGGAAGCCCAAAGCTACGTTTCAAGTTTGAGGGGGCAAGAGAAGCAAGCAGCCCCAGTCTCTGTGCCTCTGTGCGAGCAGTGCCATGGGCAGATGAGGCTGAGCAACAGCTTTCCAGGCTAGCTCTTTCTGCCTGCGAGCTATCTGCAGACGTTCGCCTTTTCAGAGCAGGGCTGCTGGAGGCCCCCTGCACGGACACCCTAAGGCACTTTTGAAGTTGGGGTTGGCAAGACAAGCAAGCAGCCCCAGTCTCTGTGCCTCTGTGCGAGCAGTGCCATGGGCAGATGAGGCTGAGCAACACCTTTCCAGGCTAGCTCTTTCTGCCTGCGAGCTATCTGCAGACGTTCGCATTTTCGGAGCAGGGCTGCCGGAGTTTTCCTGCACTGAACACCTAAGCTACATTTGAAGTTTGTGGGAGCAAGAGAAGCAAGCAGCCCCAGTCTCTGTGCCTCTGTGCGAGCAGTGCCATGGGCAGATGAGGCTGAGCAACACCTTTCCAGGCTAGCTCTTTCTGCCTGCGAGCTATCTGCAGACGTTCGCATTTTCAGAGCAGGGCTGCTGGAGGCCCCCTGCACGGACGCCAAAAGCTACGTTTGAAGTTGGAGGTGGCAAGACAAGCAAGCAGCCCAAGTCTCTGTGCCTCTGTGCGAGCAGTGCCTTGGGCAGATGAGGCTTAGCAACAACTTTCCAGGCTAGCTCTTTATGGCTGCGAGCTATCTGCAGACGTTCATATTTTCGCAGCACGGATGCCGGAGGCCACCTGCACGGAACACCTAAGATACGTTTGAAATTTGAGGGGGTAATACAAGCAAGCAGCCCCAGACTCAGTGCCTCTGTGTGAGCAGTGCCATGGGCAGATGAGGCTGAGCAACAGCTTTCCAGGCTAGCTCTTTATGCCTGCGAGATATCTGCAGACGTTCGCTTTTACAGAGCAGGGCTGCTGGAGACGCATGGCATGGACAACCTAAGCTACGTTTGAAGTTTGAGGGGGCAAGAGAAGCAAGCAGCCCCAGTCTCTGTGCCTCTGTGCGAGCAGTGCCATGGGCAGATGAGGCTGAGCAACAGCTTTCCAGGCTAGCTATTTCTGCTTGTGAGCTATCTGCAGACGTTCATATTTTCGCAGAACGGATGCCGGAGGCCACCTGCACGGAACACCTAAGATACGTTTGAAATTTGAGGGGGCAATACAAGCAAGCAGCCCCAGTCTCTGTGCCTCTGTGCGAGCAGTGCCATGGGCAGATGACGCTGAGCAACAGCTTTCCCGGCTAGCTCTTTCTGCCTGCGAGCTATCTGCAGACGTTCGCATTTTGGTAGCAGGGTTGCTTGTGCCCCCTGCACGGACCACGTAAATTACATTTGAATTTTGGAGGTGGCAAGACAAGCAAGCAGCCCCAGTCTCCGTGCCTCTGTGCGAGCAGTGCCATGGGCAGATGAGGCTGAGCAACAGCTTTCCAGGCTAGCTCTTTCTGGCTGCGAGCTATCTGCAGACGTTCGCATTTTCAGAGCAGGGCTGCTGGAGGCCCCGTGCTCGGACGCCCAAAGCTACGTTTGAAGTTTGAGAGAGCAACACAAGCAAGCAGCCCCAGTCTCTGTGCCTCTGTGTGAGCAGTGCCAAGGGCAGATGAGGCTGAGCAACAGCTTTCCAGGCTAGCTCTTTCTGCCTGCGAGCTATCTGCCGACGTTCGCATTTTCAGAGCAGGGCTGGTGGAGGCCCCCTGCTCGGACGCCCAAAGATACGTTTGAAGTTTGAGAGGGCAAGACAAGCAAGCAGCCGCAGTCTCTGTGCCTCTGTGCAAGCAGTGCCATGCGCAGATGAGGCTGAGTAACAGCTTTCCAGGCTAGCTCTTTCTGCCTGCGAGCTATCTGCAGACGTTCGTTTTTTCAGAGCAGGGCTGCCGGATGCCCCCTGCTCGGACGCCCAAAGTTACGTTTGAAGTTTGATTTGGCAAGACAAGCAAGCAGCCCCAGTCTCTGTGCCTCTGTGCGAGCAGTGCCATGGGCAGATGACGCTGAGCAACAGCTTTCCCGGCTAGTTATTTCTGCCTGCGAGCTATCTGCATACGTTCATATTTTCGCAGTACGGCTTCCGGAGGCCACCTGCACGGATGCCCAAAGCTACGTTTGAAGTTTGAGGGGGCAAGAGAAGCAAGCAGCCCCAATCTCTGTGCTTCTGTGCGAGCAGTGCCATGGGCAGATGAGGCTGAGCAACAGCTTTTCAGGCTAGCTCTTTCTGGCTGTGAGCTATCTGCAGACGTTCGCATTTTCAGAGCAGGGCTGCCGGTGGAGCCCCGCAATGACACCCAAATATACTTTTGAAGTTGAGGGTGGCAAGACAAGCAAGCAGCCCCAGTCTCTGTGCCTCTGTGCGAGCAGTGCCATGGGCAGATGAGGCTGAGCAACAGCTTTCCCGGCTAGCTCTTTCTGCCTGCGAGCTATCTGCAGACGTTCGCATTTTTGGAGCAGCGTTGCTTGTGCCCCCTGCACGGACCACGTAAATTACATTTGAATTTTGGAGGTGGCAAGACAAGCAAGCAGCCCCAGTCTCCGTGCCTCTTTGCGAGCAGTGCCATGGGCAGATGAGGCTGAGCAACAGCTTTCCAGGCTAGCTCTTTCTGGCTGCGAGATATCTGCAGACGTTCGCATTTTCAGAGCAGGGCTGCTGGAGGCCCCGTGCTCGGACGCCCAAAGCTACGTTTGAAGTTTGAGAGAGAAACACAAGCAAACAGCCCCAGTCTCTGTGCCTCTGTGCGAGCAGTGCCAAGGGCAGATGAGGCTGAGCAACAGCTTTCCAGGCTAGCTCTTTCTGGCTGCGAGATATCTGCAGACGTTCGCATTTTCAGAGCAGGGCTGCTGGAGGCCCCGTGCTCGGACGCCCAAATCTACGTTTGAAGTTTGAGAGAGCAACACAAGCAAGCAGCCCCAGTCTCTGTGCCTCTGTGCGAGCAGTGCCAAGGGCAGATGAGGCTGAGCAACAGCTTTCCAGGCTAGCTCTTTCTGCCTGCGAGCTATCTGCCGACGTTCGCATTTTCAGAGCAGGGCTGGTGGAGGCCCCCTGCTCGGACGCCCAAAGCTACGTTTGAAGTTTGATTTGGCAAGACAAGCAAGCGGCCCCAGTCTCTGTGCCTCTGTGCAAGCAGTGCCATGCGCAGATGAGGCTGAGTAACAGCATTCCAGACTAGCTCTTTCTGCCTGCGAGATATCTGCAGACGTTCGCATTTTCAGAGCAGGGCTGCTGGAGGCCCCGTGCTCGGACGCCCAAATCTACGTTTGAAGTTTGAGAGAGCAACACAAGCAAGCAGCCCCAGTCTCTGTGCCTCTGTGCGAGCAGTGCCAAGGGCAGATGAGGCTGAGCAACAGCTTTCCAGGCTAGCTCTTTCTGCCTGAGAGCTATCTGCAGACGTTCGCATTTTCAGAGCAGGGCTGGTGGAGGCCCCCTGCTCGGACGCCCAAAGCTACGTTTGAAGTTTGATTTGGCAAGACAAGCAAGCGGCCCCAGTCTCTGTGCCTCTGTGCAAGCAGTGCCATGCGCAGATGAGGCTGAGTAACAGCATTCCAGACTAGCTCTTTCTGCCTGCGAGCTATCTGCAGACGTTCGCATTTTCAGAGCAGGGCTGCCGGATGCCCCCTGCTCGGACGCCCAAAGTTACGTTTGAAGTTTGATTTGGCAAGACAAGCAAGCGGCCCCAGTCTCTGTGCCTCTGTGCGAGCAGTGCCATAGGCAGATGAGGCTGAGCAACAGCTTTCCCGGTTAGCTCTTTCTGCCTGCGAGCTATCTGCATACGTTCATATTTTCGCAGCACGGCTGCCGGAGGACACCCTGAAGAGACCACCTAAGCTACTTTTGAAATTTGAGGGGGCAATACAAGCAAGCAGCCCCAGTCTCTGTGCCTCTGTGCAAGCAGTGCCATGGGCAGATGACGCTGAGCAACAGCTTTCCAGGCTAGCTCTTTCTGCCTGCGAGCTATCTGCAGACGTTCGCCTTTTCAGAGCAGGGCTGCCGGAGACGCATGGCACGGACAACCTAAGCTACGTTTGAAGTTTGATTTGACAAGACAAGCAAGCGGCCCCAGTCTCTGTGCCTCTGTGCGAGCAGTGCCATGGGCAGATGAGGCTGAGCAACAGCTTTCCAGACTAGCTCTTTCTGCCTGCGATCTATCTGAATACGTTCATATTTTCGCAGCACGGCTGCCGGAGGCGCCCTGAAGGAACCACCTAAGCTACTTTTCAAATTTGAGGGGGCATTACAAGCAAGCAGCCCCAGTCTCTGTGCCTCTGTGCGAGCAGTGCCATGGGCAGATGAGGCTGAGCAACAGCCTTCCAGGCTAGCTCTTTCTGGCTGCGAGCTATCTGCAGACGTTCGCATTTTGGGAGCAGGGTTGCTTGTGCCCCCTGCACGGACCACGTAAATTACGTTTGAATTTTGGAGGTGGCAAGACAAGCAAGCAGCCCCAGTCTCTGTGCCTCTGTGCGAGCAGTGCCAAGGGCAGATGAGGCTGAGCAACAGCTTTGCAGGCTATGTCTTTCTGGCTGCGAGCTATCTGCAGACGTTCGCATTTTGGGAGCAGGGTTGCTTGTGCCCCCTGCACCGACCACGTAAATTACATTTGAATTTTGGAGGTGGCAAGACAAGCAAGCAGCCCCAGTCTCCGTGCCTCTTTGCGAGCAGTGCCATGGGCAGATGAGGCTGAGCAACAGCTTTCCAGGCTAGCTCTTTCTGGCTGCGAGATATCTGCAGACGTTCGCATTTTCAGAGCAGGGCTGCCGGAGGCCCCGTGCTCGGACGCCCAAAGCTACGTTTGAAGTTTGATTTGGCAAGACAAGCAAGCGGCCCCAGTCTCTGTGCCTCTGTGCGAGCAGTGCCATGGGCAGATGAGGCTGAGCAACAGCTTTCCAGGCTAGCTCTTTCTGCCTGCGAGCTATCTGCAGACGTTCGCATTTTCAGAGCAGGGCTGGTGGAGGCCCCCTGCTTGGAAGCCCAAAGCTACGTTTCAAGTTTGAGGGGGCAAGACAAGCAAGCAGCCCCAGTCTCTGTGCCTCTGTGCGAGCAGTGCCATGGGCAGATGAGGCTGAGCAACAGCTTTCCAGGCTAGCTCTTTATGCCTGCGAGCTATCTGCAGACGTTCGCATTTTCAGAGCAGAGCTGCCGGAAACGAATGGCACAGACAACCTAAGCTACGTTTGAAGTTTGAGGGGGCAAGAGAAGCTAGCAGCCCCAGTCTCTGTGCCTCTGTGCGAGCAGTGCCATGGGCAGATGAGGATGAGCAACAGCTTTCCAGGCTAGCTCTTTCTGCCTGCGAGCTATCTGCAGACGTTCGCATTTTCAGAGCAGGGCTGCTGGAGGCCCCCTGCACGGACACCCTAAGGCACTTTTGAAGTTGGGGTTGGCAAGACAAGCAAGCAGCCCCAGTCTCTGGGCCTCTGTGCGAGCAGTGCCAAGGGCAGATGAGGCTGAGCAACAGCTTTCCAGGCTAGCTCTTTCTGCCTGCGAGCTATCTGAATAAGTTCATATTTTTGCAGCACGGCTGCCGGAGGCCACCTGAAGGGACCACCTAAGCTACTTTTGAAATTTGAGGGGGCAATACAAGCAAGCAGCCCCAGTCTCTGTGCCTCTGTGCGAGCAGTGCCATGGGCAGATGACGCTGAGCAACAGCTTTCCCCGCTAGCTCTTTCTGCCTGCGAGCTATCTGCAGACGTTCGCATTTTGGTAGCAGGGTTGCTTGTGCCCCCTGCACGGACCACGTAAATTACATTTGAATTTTGGAGGTGGCAAGACAAGCAAGCAGCCCCAGTCTCTGTGCCTCTGTGCGAGCAGTGCCATAGGCAGATGAGGCTGAGCAACAGCTTTCCCGGTTAGCTCTTTCTGCCTGCGAGCTATCTGCATACGTTCATATTTTCGCAGCACGGCTGCCGGAGGACACCCTGAAGAGACCACCTAAGCTACTTTTGAAATTTGAGGGGGCAATACAAGCAAGCAGCCCCAGTCTCTGTGCCTCTGTGCAAGCAGTGCCATGGGCAGATGACGCTGAGCAACAGCTTTCCAGGCTAGCTCTTTCTGCCTGCGAGCTATCTGCAGACGTTCGCCTTTTCAGAGCAGGGCTGCCGGAGACGCATGGCACGGACAACCTAAGCTACGTTTGAAGTTTGATTTGACAAGACAAGCAAGCGGCCCCAGTCTCTGTGCCTCTGTACGAGCAGTGCCATGGGCAGATGAGGCTGAGCAACAGCTTTCCAGACTAGCTCTTTCTGCCTGCGATCTATCTGAATACGTTCATATTTTCGCAGCACGGCTGCCGGAGGCGCCCTGAAGGAACCACCTAAGCTACTTTTCAAATTTGAGGGGGCATTACAAGCAAGCAGCCCCAGTCTCTGTGCCTCTGTGCGAGCAGTGCCATGGGCAGATGAGGCTGAGCAACAGCCTTCCAGGCTAGCTCTTTCTGCCTGCGAGCTATCTGCAGACGTTCGCATTTTGGGAGCAGGGTTGCTTGTGCCCCCTGCACGGACCACGTAAATTACGTTTGAATTTTGGAGGTGGCAAGACAAGCAAGCAGCCCCAGTCTCTGTGCCTCTGTGCGAGCAGTGCCAAGGGCAGATGAGGCTGAGCAACAGCTTTGCAGGCTATGTCTTTCTGGCTGCGAGCTATCTGCAGACGTTCGCATTTTGGGAGCAGGGTTGCTTGTGCCCCCTGCACCGACCACGTAAATTACATTTGAATTTTGGAGGTGGCAAGACAAGCAAGCAGCCCCAGTCTCCGTGCCTCTTTGCGAGCAGTGCCATGGGCAGATGAGGCTGAGCAACAGCTTTCCAGGCTAGCTCTTTCTGGCTGCGAGATATCTGCAGACGTTCGCATTTTCAGAGCAGGGCTGCCGGAGGCCCCGTGCTCGGACGCCCAAAGCTACGTTTGAAGTTTGATTTGGCAAGACAAGCAAGCGGCCCCAGTCTCTGTGCCTCTGTGCGAGCAGTGCCATGGGCAGATGAGGCTGAGCAACAGCTTTCCAGGCTAGCTCTTTCTGCCTGCGAGCTATCTGCAGACGTTCGCATTTTCAGAGCAGGGCTGGTGGAGGCCCCCTGCTTGGAAGCCCAAAGCTACGTTTCAAGTTTGAGGGGGCAAGACAAGCAAGCAGCCCCAGTCTCTGTGCCTCTGTGCGAGCAGTGCCATGGGCAGATGAGGCTGAGCAACAGCTTTCCAGGCTAGCTCTTTATGCCTGCGAGCTATCTGCAGACGTTCGCATTTTCAGAGCAGAGCTGCCGGAAACGAATGGCACAGACAACCTAAGCTACGTTTGAAGTTTGAGGGGGCAAGAGAAGCTAGCAGCCCCAGTCTCTGTGCCTCTGTGCGAGCAGTGCCATGGGCAGATGAGGATGAGCAACAGCTTTCCAGGCTAGCTCTTTCTGCCTGCGAGCTATCTGCAGACGTTCGCATTTTCAGAGCAGGGCTGGTGGAGGCCCCCTGCTCGGACGCCCAAAGCTACGTTTGAAGTTTGATTTGGCAAGACAAGCAAGCGGCCCCAGTCTCTGTGCCTCTGTGCAAGCAGTGCCATGCGCAGATGAGGCTGAGTAACAGCATTCCAGACTAGCTCTTTCTGCCTGCGAGCTATCTGCAGACGTTCGCATTTTCAGAGCAGGGCTGCCGGATGCCCCCTGCTCGGACGCCCAACGTTACGTTTGAAGTTTGATTTGGCAAGACAAGCAAGCGGCCCCAGTCTCTGTGCCTCTGTGCGAGCAGTGCCATAGGCAGATGAGGCTGAGCAACAGCTTTCCCGGTTAGCTCTTTCTGCCTGCGAGCTATCTGCATACGTTCATATTTTCGCAGCACGGCTGCCGGAGGACACCCTGAAGAGACCACCTAAGCTACTTTTGAAATTTGAGGGGGCAATACAAGCAAGCAGCCCCAGTCTCTGTGCCTCTGTGCAAGCAGTGCCATGGGCAGATGACGCTGAGCAACAGCTTTCCAGGCTAGCTCTTTCTGCCTGCGAGCTATCTGCAGACGTTCGCCTTTTCAGAGCAGGGCTGCCGGAGACGCATGGCACGGACAACCTAAGCTACGTTTGAAGTTTGATTTGACAAGACAAGCAAGCGGCCCCAGTCTCTGTGCCTCTGTGCGAGCAGTGCCATGGGCAGATGAGGCTGAGCAACAGCTTTCCAGACTAGCTCTTTCTGCCTGCGATCTATCTGAATACGTTCATATTTTCGCAGCACGGCTGCCGGAGGCGCCCTGAAGGAACCACCTAAGCTACTTTTCAAATTTGAGGGGGCATTACAAGCAAGCAGCCCCAGTCTCTGTGCCTCTGTGCGAGCAGTGCCATGGGCAGATGAGGCTGAGCAACAGCCTTCCAGGCTAGCTCTTTCTGCCTGCGAGCTATCTGCAGACGTTCGCATTTTGGGAGCAGGGTTGCTTGTGCCCCCTGCACGGACCACGTAAATTACGTTTGAATTTTGGAGGTGGCAAGACAAGCAAGCAGCCCCAGTCTCTGTGCCTCTGTGCGAGCAGTGCCAAGGGCAGATGAGGCTGAGCAACAGCTTTGCAGGCTATGTCTTTCTGGCTGCGAGCTATCTGCAGACGTTCGCATTTTGGGAGCAGGGTTGCTTGTGCCCCCTGCACCGACCACGTAAATTACATTTGAATTTTGGAGGTGGCAAGACAAGCAAGCAGCCCCAGTCTCCGTGCCTCTTTGCGAGCAGTGCCATGGGCAGATGAGGCTGAGCAACAGCTTTCCAGGCTAGCTCTTTCTGGCTGCGAGATATCTGCAGACGTTCGCATTTTCAGAGCAGGGCTGCTGGAGGCCCCGTGCTCGGACGCCCAAAGCTACGTTTGAAGTTTGAGAGAGAAACACAAGCAAACAGCCCCAGTCTCTGTGCCTCTGTGCGAGCAGTGCCAAGGGCAGATGAGGCTGAGCAACAGCTTTCCAGGCTAGCTCTTTCTGCCTGCGAGCTATCTGCAGACGTTCGCATTTTCAGAGCAGGGCTGGTGGAGGCCCCCTGCTCGGACGCCCAAAGCTACGTTTGAAGTTTGAGGGGGCAAGACAAGCAAGCAGCCGCAGTCTCTGTGCCTCTGTGCAAGCAGTGCCATGGGCAGATGAGGCTGAGTAACAGCATTCCAGACTAGCTCTTTCTGCCTGCGAGCTATCTGCAGACGTTCGCATTTTCAGAGCAGGGCTGCCGGATGCCCCCTGCTCGGACGCCCAAAGTTACGTTTGAAGTTTGATTTGGCAAGACAAGCAAGCGGCCCCAGTCTCTGTGCCTCTGTGCGAGCAGTGCCATAGGCAGATGAGGCTGAGCAACAGCTTTCCCGGTTAGCTCTTTCTGCCTGCGAGCTATCTGCATACGTTCATATTTTCGCAGCACGGCTGCCGGAGGCCCCCTGAAGGGACCACCTAAGCTACTTTTGAAATTTGAGGGGGCAATACAAGCAAGCAGCCCCAGTCTCTGTGCCTCTGTGCGTGCAGTGCCATGGGCAGATGACGCTGAGCAACAGCTTTCCCGGCTAGTTATTTCTGCCTGCGAGCTATCTGCATACGTTCATATTTTCGCAGCACGGCTGCCGGAGGCCACCTGCACGGATGCCCAAAGCTACGTTTGAAGTTTGAGAGGGCAAGAGAAGCAAGCAGCCCCAGTCTCTGTGCCTCTGTGCGAGCAGTGCCACGGGCAGATGAGGCTGAGCAACAGCTTTTCAGGCTAGCTCTTTCTGGCTGTGAGCTATCTGCAGACGTTCGCATTTTCAGAGCAGGGCTGCCGGTGGAGCCTTGCAATGACCCCCAAATATACTTTTGAAGTTGAGGGTGGCAAGACAAGCAAGCAGCACCAGTCTCTGTGCCTCTGTGCGAGCAGTGCCATGCGCAGATGAGGCTGAGCAACAGCTTTCCAGGCTAGCCATTTATGGCTGCGAGCTATCTGCAGACGTTCGCACTTTCAGAGCAGGGCTGCTGGAGGCCCCCTGCTCGGACGCCCAAAGCTACGTTTGAAGTTTGATTTAGCAACACAAGCAAGCAGCCCCAGTCTCTGTGCCTCTGTGCGAGCAGTGCCATGGGCAGATGAAGCTGAGCAACAGCTTTCCAGGCTAGCTCTTTCTGCCTGCGAGCTATCTGCAGACGTTCGCATTTTCAGAGCAGGGCTGCTGGAGGCCCCCTGCACGGACACCCTAAGGTACGTTTGAAGTTGGGGTTGGCAAGACAAGAAAGCAGCCCCAGTCTCTGTGCCTCTGTGCGAGCAGTGCCAAGGGCAGATGAGTCTGAGCAACAGCTTTCCAGGCTACCTCTTTCTGCCAGCGAGCTATCTGCAGACTTTAGCATTTTCAGAGCAGGGCTGCTGGAGGCCCCCTGCTCGGACGCCCAAAGCTACGTTTGAAGTTTGAGGGGGCAAGACAAGCAAGCAGCCGCAGTCTCGGTGCCTCTGTGCAAGCAGTGCCATGGGCAGATGAGGCTGAGCAACAGCTTTCCAGGCTAGCTCTTTCTGCCTGCGAGCTATCTGCATACGTTCATATTTTCGCAGATCAGCTGCTGGAGACCCCCTGCACGGAACACCTAAATACGTTTGACGTTTGAGGGGCCAATACATGCAAGCAGCCCCAGTCTCTGTTCCTCTGTGCGAGCAGTGCCATGGGCAGATGAGGCTGAGCAACAGCTTTCCAGGCTAGCTCTTTCTGGTTGCGAGCTATCTGCAGACGTTCGCCTTTACAGAGCAGGGCTGCCGGAGACGCATGGCGCGGACAACCTAAGCTACGTTTGAAGTTTGAGGGGGAAGAGAAGCAAGCAGCCCCAGTCTCTGTGCCTCTGTGCGAGCAGTGCCATGGGCAGATGAGGCTGAGCAACAGCTTTCCAGGCTAGCTATTTCTGCTTGTGAGCTATCTGCAGACGTTCGCATTTTCAGAGCAGGGCTGCCGGAGGCTCCGTGCTCGGACGCCCAAAGCTACGTTTGAAGTTTGATTTGGCAAGACAAGCAAGCGGCCCCAGTCTCTGTGCCTCTGTGCGAGCAGTGCCATGGGCAGATGAGGCTGAGCAACAGCTTTCCAGACTAGCTCTTTCTGCCTGCGATCTGTCTGAATACGTTCATATTTTCGCAGCACGGCTGCCGGAGGCCCCCTGAATCAACCACCTAAGCTACTTTTGAAATTTGAGAGGGCAATACAAGCAAGCAGCCCCAGTCTCTGTGCCTCTGTGCGAGCAGTGCCATGCGCAGATGAGGCTGAGCAACAGCTTTCCAGGCTAGCCCTTTCTGCCTGCGAGCTATCTGCAGACGTTCGCATTTTCAGAGCAGGGCTGCTGGAGGCCCCCTGCTCGGATGCCCAAAGCTATGTTTGAAGTTTGAGAGAGCAACACAAGCAAGCAGCCCCAGTCTCTGTGCCTCTGTGCGAGCAGTGCCAAGGGCAGATGAGGCTGAGCAACAGCTTTCCAGGCTAGCTCTTTATGCCTGCGAGCTATCTGCAGACGTTCGCCTTTTCAGAGCAGGGCTGGTGGAGGCCCCCTGCTCGGACGCCCAAAGCTACGTTTGAAGTTTGAGGGGGCAAGACAAGCAAGCAGCCGCAGTCCTGTGCCTCTGTGCAAGCAGTGCCATGCGCAGATGAGGCTGAGTAACAGCATTCCAGACTAGCTCTTTTTGCCTGCATGGTATCTGCAGACGTTCGCATTTTCAGAGCAGGGCTGCCGGATGCCCCCTGCTCGGACGCCCAAAGCTACGTTTGAAGTTTGATTTGGCAAGACAAGCAAGCGGCCCCAGTCTCTGTGCCTCTGTGCGAGCAGTGCCATAGGCAGATGAGGCTGAGCAACAGCTTTCCCGGCTAGCTCTTTCTGCCTGCGAGCTATCTGCATACGTTCATATTTTCGCAGCACGGCTGCCGGAGGCCCCCTGAAGGGACCACCTAAGCTACTTTTGAAATTTGAGGGGGCAATACAAGCAAGCAGCCCCAGTCTCTGTGCCTCTGTGCGAGCAGTGCCATGGGCAGATGACGCTGAGCAACAGCTTTCCCGGCTAGTTTTTTCTGCCTGCGAGCTATCTGCATACGTTCATATTTTCGCAGCAGGGCTGCCGGAGGCCACCTGCACGGATGCCCAAAGCTACGTTTGAAGTTTGAGGGAGCAAGAGAAGCAAGCAGCCCCAATCTCTGTGAATCTGTGCGAGCAGTGCCATGGGCAGATGAGGCTGAGCAACAGCTTTCCAGGCTAGCCCTTTATGGCTGTGAGCTATCTGCAGACGTTCGCATTTTCAGAGCAGGGCTGCCGGTGGAGCCCCGCAATGACCCCCAAATATACTTTTGAAGTTGAGGGTGGCAAGACAAGCAAACAGCACCAGTCTCTGTGCCTCTGTGCGAGCAGTGCCATGGGCAGATGAGGCTGAGCAACAGCTTTCCAGGCTAGCCCTTTATGGCTGCGAGCTATCTGCAGACGTTCGCATTTTCAGAGCAGGGCTGCTGGAGGCCCCCTGTTCGGACGCCCAAAGCTACGTTTGAAGTTTGATTTAGCAACACAAGCAAGATGCCCGAGTCTCTGTGTCTCTGTGCAAGCAGTGCCATGGGCAGATGACGCTGAGCAACAGCTTTCCAGGCTAGCTCTTTCTGCCTGCGAGCTATCTGCAGACGTTCGCCTTTTCAGAGCAGGGCTGCCGGAGACGCATGGCACGGACAACCTAAGCTACGTTTGAAGTTTGAGGGGGCAAAATAAGCAAGCAGCCCCAGTCTCTGTGCCTCTGTGCGAGCAGTGCCATGCGCAGATGAGGCTGAGCAACAGCTTTCCCGGCTAGCTCTTTCTGGCTGCGAGCTATCTGCAGACGTTCGCATATTCAGAGCAGGTCTGCTGGAGGCCCCCTGCTTGGACGCCCAAAGCTACGTTTGAAGTTTCATTTGGCAACACAAGCAAGCAGCCCCAGTCTCTGTGCCTCTGTGCGAGCAGTGCCAAGGGCAGATGAGGCTGAGCAACAGCTTTCCAGGCTAGCTCTTTCTGGCTGCGAGCTATCTGCAGACGTTCGCATTTTCAGAGCAGGGCTGCTGGAGGCCCCCTGCTCGGACGCCCAAAGCTACGTTTGAAGTTTGAGGGGGCAAGACAAGCAAGCAGCCGCAGTCTCTGTGCCTCTGTGCAAGCAGTGCCATGGGCAGATGAGGCTGAGTAACAGCATTCCAGACTAGCTCTTTCTGCCTGCGAGCTATCTGCAGACGTTCGCATTTTCAGAGCAGGGCTGCCGGATGCCCCCTGCTCGGACGCCCAAAGTTACGTTTGAAGTTTGATTTGGCAAGACAAGCAAGCGGCCCCAGTCTCTGTGCCTCTCTGCGAGCAGTGCCATAGGCAGATGCGGCTGAGCAACAGCTTTCCCGGTTAGCTCTTTCTGCCTGCGTGCTATCTGCATACGTTCATATTTTCGCATCACGGCTGCCGGAGGCCCCCTGAAGGGACCACCTAAGCTACTTTTGAAATTTGAGGGGGCAATACAAGCAAGCAGCCCCAGTCTCTGTGCCTCTGTGCGAGCAGTGCCATGGGCAGATGACGCTGAGCAACAGCTTTCCAGGCTAGTAATTTCTGCCTGCGAGGTATCTGCATACGTTCATATTTTCGCAGCACGGCTGCCGGAGGCCACCTGCACGGATGCCCAAAGCTACGTTTGAAGTTTGAGAGGGCAAGAGAAGCAAGCAGCCCCAATCTCTGTGAATCTGTGCGAGCAGTGCCATGGGCAGATGAGGCTGAGCAACAGCTTTCCAGGCTAGCCATTTATGGCTGCGAGCTATCTGCAGACGTTCGCCTTTTCAGAGCAGGGCTGCCGGAGACGCATGGCACGGACAACCTAAGCTACGTTTGAAATTTGAGGGGGCAAGATAAGCAAGCAGCCCCAGTCTCTGTGCCTCTGTGCGAGCAGTGCCATGGGCAGATGAGGCTGAGCAACAGCTTTCCAGACTAGCTCTTTCTGCCTGCGAGCTATCTGAATACGTTCATATTTTCGCAGCACGGCTGCCGGAAACGCATGGCACGGACAACCTAAGCTACTTTTGAAATTTGAGGGGGCAATACAAGCAAACAGCAACAGTCTCTGTGCCTCTGTGCGAGCAGTGCCATGGGCAGATGAGGCTGAGCAACAGCTTTCCAGGCTAGCTCTTTCTGGCTGCCAGCTATCTACAGACATTCGCATTTTGGAAGCAGGGTTGCTTGTGCCTTCTGCACGGACCACGTAAATTACGTTTGAATTTTTTTGGTAGCAAGACAAGCAAGCAGCCCCAGTCTCTGTGCCTCTGTGCGAGCAGTGCCATGGGCAGATGAGGCTGAGCAACAGCTTTCCAGGCTAGCTCTTTCTGGCTGCGAGATATCTGCAGACGTTCGCATTTTCAGAGCAGGGCTGCTGGAGGCCCCGTGCTCGGACGCCCAAATCTACGTTTGAAGTTTGAGAGAGCAACACAAGCAAGCAGCCCCAGTCTCTGTGCCTCTGTGCGAGCAGTGCCAAGGGCAGATGAGGCTGAGCAACAGCTTTCCAGGCTAGCTCTTTCTGCCTGAGAGCTATCTGCAGACGTTCGCATTTTCAGAGCAGGGCTGGTGGAGGCCCCCTGCTCGGACGCCCAAAGTTACGTTTGAAGTTTGATTTGGCAAGACAAGCAAGCGGCCCCAGTCTCTGTGCCTCTCTGCGAGCAGTGCCATAGGCAGATGCGGCTGAGCAACAGCTTTCCCGGTTAGCTCTTTCTGCCTGCGTGCTATCTGCATACGTTCATATTTTCGCATCACGGCTGCCGGAGGCCCCCTGAAGGGACCACCTAAGCTACTTTTGAAATTTGAGGGGGCAATACAAGCAAGCAGCCCCAGTCTCTGTGCCTCTGTGCGAGCAGTGCCATGGGCAGATGACGCTGAGCAACAGCTTTCCAGGCTAGTAATTTCTGCCTGCGAGGTATCTGCATACGTTCATATTTTCGCAGCACGGCTGCCGGAGGCCACCTGCACGGATGCCCAAAGCTACGTTTGAAGTTTGAGAGGGCAAGAGAAGCAAGCAGCCCCAATCTCTGTGAATCTGTGCGAGCAGTGCCATGGGCAGATGAGGCTGAGCAACAGCTTTCCAGGCTAGCCATTTATGGCTGCGAGCTATCTGCAGACGTTCGCCTTTTCAGAGCAGGGCTGCCGGAGACGCATGGCACGGACAACCTAAGCTACGTTTGAAATTTGAGGGGGCAAGATAAGCAAGCAGCCCCAGTCTCTGTGCCTCTGTGCGAGCAGTGCCATGGGCAGATGAGGCTGAGCAACAGCTTTCCAGACTAGCTCTTTCTGCCTGCGAGCTATCTGAATACGTTCATATTTTCGCAGCACGGCTGCCGGAAACGCATGGCACGGACAACCTAAGCTACTTTTGAAATTTGAGGGGGCAATACAAGCAAACAGCAACAGTCTCTGTGCCTCTGTGCGAGCAGTGCCATGGGCAGATGAGGCTGAGCAACAGCTTTCCAGGCTAGCTCTTTCTGGCTGCCAGCTATCTACAGACATTCGCATTTTGGAAGCAGGGTTGCTTGTGCCTTCTGCACGGACCACGTAAATTACGTTTGAATTTTTTTGGTAGCAAGACAAGCAAGCAGCCCCAGTCTCTGTGCCTCTGTGCGAGCAGTGCCATGGGCAGATGAGGCTGAGCAACAGCTTTCCAGGCTAGCTCTTTATGCCTGCGAGCTATCTGCAGACGTTCGCATTTTCAGAGCAGAGCTGCCGGAAACGAAAGGCACGGACAACCTAAGCTACGTTTGAAGTTTGAGGGTGCAAGAGAAGCAATCAGCCCCAGTCTCTATGCCTCTGTGCCAGCAGTGCCATGGGCAGATGAGGCTGAGCAACAGCTTTCCAGGCTACCTCTTTCTGCCTGCGAGCTATCTGCAGACGTTCGCATTTTCAGAGCAGGGCTGCTGGAGGCCCCCTGCACGGACACCATAAGGTACCTTTGAAGTTGGGGTTGGCAAGACAAGCAAGCAGCCCCAGTCTCTGTGCCTCTGTGCGAGCAGTGCCATGGGCAGACAAGGCTGAGCAACAGCTTTCCAGGCTAGCTCTTTCTGCCTGCGAGCTATCTGCATACGTTCATATTTTCGCAGATCAGCTGCTGGAGACCCCCTGCACGGAACACCTAAATACGTTTGACGTTCGAGGGGCCAATACAAGCAAGCAGTCCCAGTCTCTGTGCCTCTGTGCGAGCAGTGCCATGGGCAGATGAGGCTGAGCAACAGCTTTCCAGGCTAGCCCTTTATGGCTGTGAGCTATCTGCAGACGTTCGCATTTTCAGAGCAGGGCTGCCGGTGGAGCCCCGCAATGACCCCCAAATATACTTTTGAAGTTGAGGGTGGCAAGACAAGCAAGCAGCACCAGTCTCTGTGCCTCTGTGCGAGCAGTGCCATGGGCAGATGAGGCTGAGCAACAGCTTTCCAGGCTAGCCCTTTATGGCTGCGAGCTATCTGCAGACGTTCGCATTTTCAGAGCAGGGCTGCCGGAGGCCCCCTGCACGGACGCCCAAAGCTACGTTTGAAGTTTGATTTAGCAACACAAGCAAGCAGCCCCAGTCTCTGTGCCTCTGTGCAAGAAGTGCCAAGGGCAGATGACGCTGAGCAACAGCTTTCCAGGCTAGCTCTTTCTGCCTGCGAGCTATCTGTAGACGTTCGCCTTTTCAGAGCAGGGCTGACGGAGACGCATGGCACGGACAACCTAAGCTACGTTTGAAGTTTGAGGGGGCAAGATAAGCAAGCAGCCCCAGTCTCTGTGCCTCTGTGCGAGCAGTGCCATGCGCAGATGAGGCTGAGCAACAGCTTTCCCGGCTAGCTCTTTCTGGCTGCGAGCTATCTGCAGACGTTCGCATTTTCAGAGCAGGGCTGCTGGAGGCCCCCTGCTTGGACGCCCAAAGCTACGTTTGAAGTTTGATTTGGCAACACAAGCAAGCAGCCCCAGTCTCTGTGCCTCTGTGCGAGCAGTGCCAAGGGCAGATGAGGCTGAGTAACAGCATTCCAGACTAGCTCTTTCTGCCTGCGAACTATCTGCAGACGTTCGCATTTTGAGAGCAGGGCTGCCGGATGCCCCCTGCTCGGACGCCCAAAGTTACGTTTGAAGTTTGATTTGGCAAGACAAGCAAGCGGCCCCAGTCTCTGTGCCTCTGTGCTAGCAGTGCCATGCGCAGATGAGGCTGAGCAACAGCTTTCCCGGTTAGCTCTTTCTGCCTGCGAGCTATCTGCATACGTTCATATTTTCACAGCACGGCTACCGGAGGCCCCCTGAAGGGACCACCTAAGCTACTTTTGAAATTTGAGGGGGCAATACAAGCAAGCAGCCCCAGTCTCTGTGCCTCTGTGCGAGCAGTGCCATGGGCAGATGAGGCTGAGCAACAGCTTTTCAGGCTAGCTCTTTCTGGCTGTGAGCTATCTGCAGACGTTCGCATTTTCAGAGCAGGGCTGCCGGTGGAGCCTTGCAATGACCCCCAAATATACTTTTGAAGTTGAGGGTGGCAAGACAAGCAAGCAGCACCAGTCTCTGTGCCTCTGTGCGAGCAGTGCCATGCGCAGAGGAGGCTGAGCAACAGCTTTCCAGGCTAGCCCTTTATGGCTGCGAGCTATCTGCAGACGTTCGCATTTTCAGAGCAGGGCTGCTGGAGGCCCCCTGCTCGGACGCCCAAAGCTACGTGTGAAGTTTGATTTAGCAACACAAGCAAGCAGCCCCAGTCTCTGTGCCTCTGTGCAAGCAGTGCCATGAGCAGATGACGCTGAGCAACAGCTTTCCAGGCTAGCTCTTTCTGCCTGCGAGCTATCTGCAGACGTTCGCCTTTTCAGAGCAGGGCTGCCGGAGACGCATGGCACGGACAACCTAAGCTACGTTTGAAGTTTGAGGTGGCAAGATAAGCAAGCAGCCCCAGTCTCTGTGCCTCTGTGCGAGCAGTGCCATGGGCAGATGAGGCTGAGCAACAGCTTTCCAGGCTAGCTCTTTCTGCCTGCGAGCTATCTGCAGAGGTTCGCATTTTGGGAGCAGGGTTGCTTGTGCCCCCTGCACGGACCACGTAAATTACATTTGAATTTTTTTGGTGGCAAGACAAGCAAGCAGCCCCAGTCTCTGTGCCTCTGTGCGAGCAGTGCCATGGGCAGATGAGGCTGAGCAACAGCTTTCCAGGCTAGCTCTTTCTGCCTGCGAGCTATCTGCAGACTTTAGCATTTTCAGAGCAGAGCTGCCGGAAACGAATGGCACGGACAACCTAAGCTACGTTTGAAGTTTGAGAGTGCAAGAGAAGCAATCAGCCCCAGTCTCTGTGCCTCTGTGCAAGCAGTGCCATGGGCAGATGACGCTGAGCAACAGCTTTCCAGGCTAGCTCTTTCTGCCTGCGAGCTATCTGCAGACGTTCGCATTTTCAGAGCAGAGCTGCCGGAAACGGAAGGCACGGACAACCTAAGCTACGTTTGAAGTTTGAGGGTGCAAGAGAAGCAATCAGCCCCAGTCTCTGTGCCTCTGTGCGAGCAGTGCCATGGGCAGATGAGGCTGAGCAACAGCTTTCCCGGCTAGCTCTTTCTGCCTGCGAGCTATCTGCAGACGTTCGCATTTTCAGAGCAGGGCTGCTGGAGGCCCCCTGCACGGACACCCTAAGGTACGTTTGAAGTTGGGGTTAGCAAGACAAGCAAGCAGCCCCAGTCTCTGTGCCTCTGTGCGAGCAGTGCCAAGGGCAGATGAGTCTGAGCAACAGCTTTCCAGGCTACCTCTTTCTGCCTGCGAGCTATCTGCAGACTTTAGCATTTTCAGAGCAGGGCTGCTTGGGGATCCCTGCTCGGACGCCCAAAGCTACGTTTGAAGTTTGAGGGGGCAAGACAAGCAAGCAGCCGCAGTCTCTGTGCCTCTGTGCGAGCAGTGCCATGGGCAGATGAGGCTGAGCAACAGCTTTCCAGGCTAGCTCTTTCTGCCTGCGAGCTATCTGCAGACGTTCATATTTTCGCAGATCAGCTGCTGGAGACGCCCTGCACGGAACACCTAAATACGTTTGACGTTTGAGGGGCCAATACAAGCAAGCAGTCCCAGTCTCTGTGCCTCTGTGCGAGCAGTGCCATGGGCAGATGAGGCTGAGCAACAGCTTTCCAGGCTAGCTATTTCTGCCTGCGACCTATCTGCAGACGTTCGCATTTTCAGAGCAGGGCTGCCGGTGGAGCCCCGCAATGACCCCCAAATATACTTTTGAAGTTGAGGGTGGCAAGACAAGCAAGCAGCACCAGTCTCTGTGCCTCTGTGCGAGCAGTGCCATGCGCAGAGGAGGCTGAGCAACAGCTTTCCAGGCTAGCCCTTTATGGCTGCGAGCTATCTGCAGACGTTCGCACTTTCAGAGCAGGGCTGCTGGAGGCCCCCTGCTCGGACGCCCAAAGCTACGTTTGAAGTTTCATTTAGCAACACAAGCAAGCAGCCCCAGTCTCTGTGCCTCTGTGCGAGCAGTGCCATGGGCAGATGAGGCTGAGCAACAGCTTTCCAGGCTAGCTCTTTCTGCCTGCGAGCTATCTGCAGACGTTCGCATTTTGGGAGCAGGGTTGCTTGTGCCCCCTGCACGGACCACGTAAATTACGTTTGAATTTTTTTGGTGGCAAGACAAGCAAGCAGCCCCAGTCTCTGTGCCTCTGTGCGAGCAGTGCCATGGGCAGATGAGGCTGAGCAACAGCTTTCCAGGCT
Organism: Opisthocomus hoazin; assembly: GCF_030867145.1. Classification (NCBI taxonomy): domain Eukaryota; kingdom Metazoa; phylum Chordata; class Aves; order Opisthocomiformes; family Opisthocomidae; genus Opisthocomus; species Opisthocomus hoazin. The sequence goes on from NC_134429.1 coordinate 9,073,277, forward strand.
AGCTCTTTCTGCCTGCGAGCTATCTGCAGACTTTAGCATTTTCAGAGCAGAGCTGCCGGAAACGGATGGCACGGAACACCTAAGCTACGTTTGAAGTTTGAGGGTGCAAGAGAAGCAATCAGCCCCAGTCTCTGTGCCTCTGTGCGAGCAGTGCCATGGGCAGATGAGGCTGAGCAACAGTTTTCCAGGCTAGCTCTTTCTGCCTGCGAGCTATCTGCAGACGTTCGCATTTTCAGAGCAGGGCTGCTGGAGAACCCCTGCTCGGACGCCCAAAGCTACGTTTGAAGTTTGAAGGGGCAAGACAAGCAAGCAGCCGCAGTCTCTGTGCCTCTGTGCGAGCAGTGCCATGGGCAGATGAGGCTGAGCAACAGCTTTCCAGGCTAGCTCTTTCTGCCTGCGAGCTATCTGCAGACGTTCATATTTTCGCAGATCAGCTGCTGGAGACGCCCTGCACGGAACACCTAAATACGTTTGACGTTTGAGGGGCCAATACAAGCAAGCCGTCCCAGTCTCTGTGCCTCTGTGCGAGCAGTGCCATGGGCAGATGAGGCTGAGCAACAGGTTTCCAGGCTGGCTATTTCTGCCTACGAGCTATCTGCAGACGTTCGCAGTTTCAGAGCAGGGCTGCCGGAAGCCCCCTGCACGGATGCCCAAAGCTACGTTTGAAGTTTGAGGGGGCAAGAGAAGCAAGCAGCCCCAGTCTCTGTGCCTCTGTGCGAGCAGTGCCATGGGCAGATGAGGCTGAGCAACAGCTTTCCAGGCTAGCTCTTTCTGCCTGCGAGCTATCTGCAGACGTTCGCATTTACAGAGCAGGGCTGCCGGAGACGCATGGCACGGACAACCTAAGCTACGTTTGAAGTTTGAGGGGGCAAGATAAGCAAGCAGCCCCAGTCTCTGTGCCTCTGTGCGAGCAGTGCCATGCGCAGATGAGGCTGAGCAACAGCTTTCCCGGCTAGCTCTTTCTGGCTGCGAGCTATCTGCAGACGTTCGCATTTTGAGAGCAGGGCTGCCGGATGCCCCCTGCTCGGACGCCCAAAGTTACGTTTGAAGTTTGATTTGGCAAGACAAGCAAGCGGCCCCAGTCTCTGTGCCTCTGTGCTAGCAGTGCCATAGGCAGATGAGGCTGAGCAACAGCTTTCCCGGTTAGCTCTTTCTGCCTGCGAGCTATCTGCATACGTTCATATTTTCGCAGCACGGCTACCGGAGGCCCCCTGAAGGGACAACCTAAGCTACTTTTGAAATTTGAGGGGGCAATACAAGCAAGCAGCCCCAGTCTCTGTGCCTCTGTGCGAGCAGTGCCATGGGCAGATGAGGCTGAGCAACAGCTTTTCAGGCTAGCTCTTTCTGGCTGTGAGCTATCTGCAGACGTTCGCATTTTCAGAGCAGGGCTGCCGGTGGAGCCTTGCAATGACCCCCAAATATACTTTTGAAGTTGAGGGTGGCAAGACAAGCAAGCAGCACCAGTCTCTGTGCCTCTGTGCGAGCAGTGCCATGCGCAGAGGAGGCTGAGCAACAGCTTTCCAGGCTAGCCCTTTATGGCTGCGAGCTATCTGCAGACGTTCGCATTTTCAGAGCAGGGCTGCTGGAGGCCCCCTGCTCGGACGCCCAAAGCTACGTTTGAAGTTTGATTTAGCAACACAAGCAAGCAGCCCCAGTCTCTGAGCCTCTGTGCAAGCAGTGCCATGAGCAGATGACGCTGAGCAACAGCTTTCCAGGCTAGCTCTTTCTGCCTGCGAGGTATCTGCAGACGTTCGCCTTTTCAGAGCAGGGCTGCCGGAGACGCATGGCACGGACAACCTAAGCTACGTTTGAAGTTTGAGGTGGCAAGATAAGCAAGCAGCCCCAGTCTCTGTGCCTCTGTGCGAGCAGTGCCATGCGCAGATGAGGCTGAGCAACAGCTTTCCAGGCTAGCTCTTTGTGCCTGCGAGCTATCTGCAGACGTTCGCCTTTTCAGAGCAGGTCTGCCGGAGACGCATGGCACGGACAACCTAAGCTACGTTTGAAGTTTGATTTGGCAAGACAAGCAAGCGGCCCCAGTCTCTGTGCCTCTGTGCGAGCAGTGCCATGGGCAGATGAGGCTGAGCAACAGCTTTCCAGACTAGCGCTTTCTGCCTGCGAGCTATCTGAATACGTTCATATTTTCGCAGCACGGCTGCCGGAGGCCCCCTGAAGCAACCACCTAAGCTACTTTTGAAATTTGAGGGGGCAATACAAGCAAACAGCCCCAGTCTCTGTGCCTCTGTGCGAGCAGTGCCATGGGCAGATGAGGCTGAGCAACAGCTTTCCAGGCTAGCTCTTTCTGGCTGCCAGATATCTGCAGACGTTCGCATTTTGGGAGCAGGGTTGCTTGTGCCCCCTGCACGGACCACGTAAATTACGTTTGAATTTTTTTTGGTAGCAAGACAAGCAAGCAGCCCCAGTCTCTGTGCCTCTGTGCGAGCAGTGCCATGGGCAGATGAGGCTGAGCAACAGCTTTCCAGGCTAGCTCTTTCTGCCTGCGAGCTATCTGCAGACGTTCGCATTTTCAGAGCAGGGCTGCTTGAGGCCCCCTGCACGGACACCCTAAGGTACGTTTGAAGTTGGGGTTGGCAAGACGAGCAAGCAGCCCCAGTCTCTGTGCCTCTGTGCGAGCAGTGCCAAGGGCAGATGAGGCTGAGCAACAGCTTTCCAGGCTACCTCTTTCTGCCTGTGAGCTATCTGCAGACTTTAGCATTTTCAGAGCAGGGCTGCTGGAGGACCCCTGCTCGGACGCCCAAAGCTACGTTTGAAGTTTGAGGGGGCAAGACAAGCAAGCAGCCGCAGTCTCTGTGCCTCTGTACGAGCAGTGCCATGGGCAGATGAGGCTGAGCAACAGCTTTCCAGGCTAGCTCTTTCTGCCTGCGAGCTATCTGCATACGTTCATATTTTCGCAGATCAGCTGCTGGAGACGCCCTGCACGGAACACCTAAATACGTTTGACGTTTGAGGGGCCAATACAAGCAAGCAGTCCCAGTCTCTGTGCATCTGTGCGAGCAGTGCCATGGGCAGATGAGGCTGAGCAACAGCTTTCCAGGCTAGCTATTTCTGCCTGCGAGCTATCTGCAGACGTTCGCAGTTTCAGAGCAGGGCTGCCGGAAGCCCCCTGCACGGATGCCCAAAGCTACGTTTCAAGTTTGAGGGGGCAAGAGAAGCAAGCAGCCCCAATCTCTGTGCCTCTGTGCAAGCAGTGCCATGGGCAGATGACGCTGAGCAACAGCTTTCCAGGCTAGCTCTTTATGCCTGCTAGCTATCTGCAGACGTTCACATTTTCAGAGCAGGGCTGCCGAAGACGCATGGCACGGACATCCTAAGCTACGTTTGAAGTTTGAGGGCGCAATACAAGCAAGCAGCCCCAGTCTCTGTGCCTCTGTGCGAGCAGTGCCATGGGCAGATGAGGCTGAGCAACAGCTTTCCAGGCTAGCTCTTTCTGACTGCCAGCTATCTGCAGACGTTCGCATTTTGGGAGCAGGGTTGCTTGTGCCCCCTGCACGGACCACGTAAATTACGTTTGAATTTTTTTGGTGGCAAGACAAGCAAGCAGCCCCAGTCTCTGTGCCTCTGTGCGAGCAGTGCCATGGGCAGATGAGGCTGAGCAACAGCTTTCCAGGGTAGCTCTTTCTGCCTGCGAGCTATCTGCAGACTTTAGCATTTTCAGAGCAGAGCTGCCGGAAACGGATGGCACGGACAACCTAAGCTACGTTTGAAGTTTGAGGGTGCAAGAGAAGCAATCAGCCCCAGTCTCTGTGCCTCTGTGCGAGCAGTGCCATGGGCAGATGAGGCTGAGCAACAGTTTTCTAGGCTAGCTCTTTCTGCCTGCGAGCTATCTGCAGACGTTCGCATTTTCAGAGCAGGGCTGCTGGAGGACCCCTGCTCGAACGCCCAAAGCTACGTTTGAAGTTTGAAGGGGCAAGACAAGAAAGCAGCCGCAGTCTCTGTGCCTCTGTGCGAGCAGTGCCATGGGCAGATGAGGCTGAGCAACAGCTTTCCAGGCTAGCTCTTTCTGCCTGCGAGCTATCTGCATACGTTCATATTTTCGCAGATCAGCTGCTGGAGACGCCGTGCACGGAACACCTAAATACGTTTGAAGTTTGAGGGGCCAATACAAGCAAGCAGTCCCAGTCTCTGTGCCTCTGTGCGAGCAGTGCCATGGGCAGATGAGGCTGAGCAACAGGTTTCCAGGCTGGCTATTTCTGCCTGCGAGCTATCTGCAGACGTTCGCAGTTTCAGAGCAGGGCTGCCGGAAGCCCCCTGCACGGATGCCCAAAGCTACGTTTGAAGTTTGAGGGGGCAAGAGAAGCAAGCAGCCCCAATCTCTGTGCCTCTGTGCGAGCAGTGCCATGGGCAGATGAGGCTGAGCAACAGCTTTCTAGGCTAGCTCTTTCTGGCTGTGAGCTATCTGCAGACGTTCGCATTTTCAGAGCACGGCTGCCGGTGGAGCCCCGCAATGACCCCCAAATATACTTTTGAAGTTGAGGGTGGCAAGACAAGCAAGCAGCACCAGTCTCTGTGCCTCGGTGCAAGCAGTGCCATGGGCAGATGAGGCTGAGCAACAGCTTTCCAGGCTAGCTCTTTCTGGCTGCGAGCTATCTGCAGACGTTCGCATTTTCAGAGCAGGGCTGCTGGAGGCCCCCTGCTCGGACGCCCAAAGCTACGTTTGAAGTTTGATTTAGCAACACAAGCAAGCAGCCCCAGTCTCTGTGCCTCTGTGCAAGCAGTGCCATGGGCAGATGAGGCTGAGCAACAGCTTTCCAGGCTAGCTCTTTCTGCCTGCGAGCTATCTGCAGACGTTCGCATTTTCAGAGCAGGGCTGCCGGAGACGCATGGCACGGACAACCTAAGCTACGTTTGAAGTTTGATTTGGCAAGACAAGCAAGCAGCTCCAGTCTCTGTGCCTCTGTGTGAGCAGTGCCATGGGCAGATGAGTCTGGGCAACAGCTTTCCAGAGTAGCTATTTCTGCCTGCGATCTATCTCAATACGTTCATATTTTCGCAGCACGGCTGCCGGAGGCCCCCTGAAGGAACCACCTAAGATACTTTTGAAATTTGAGGGGGGAATACAAGCAAGCAGCCCCAGTCTCTGTGCCTCTGTGCGAGCAGCGCCATGGGCAGATGAGGCTGAGCAACAGCTTTCCACACTAGCTCTTTCTGGCTGCCAGCTATCTGCAGACGTTCGCATTTTGGGAGCAGAGTTGTTTGTGCCCCCTGCACGGACCACGTAAATTACGTTTGAATTTTGGAGGTGGCAAGAGAAGCAAGCAGCCCCAGTCTCTGTGCCTCTGTGCGAGCAGTGCCATGGGCAGATGAGGCTGAGCAACAGCTTTCCAGACTAGCTCTTTCTGGCTGCGAGCTATCTGCAGACGTTCGCATTTTGGGAGCAGGGTTGCTTGTGCCCCCTGCACGGACCACGTAAATTACATTTGAATTTTGGAGGTGGCAAGACAAGCAAGCAGCCCCAGTCTCCGTGCCTCTGTGCGAGCAGTGCCATGGGCAGATGAGGCTGAGCAACAGCTTTCCAGGCTAGCTCTTTCTGCCTGCGAGCTATCTGCAGACTTTAGCATTTTCAGAGCAGAGCTGCCGGAAACGGCTGGAACGGACAACCTAAGCTACGTTTGAAGTTTGAGGGTGCAAGAGAAGCAATCAGCCCCAGTCTCTGTGCCTCTGTGCGAGCAGTGCCATGGGCAGATGAGGCTGAGCAACAGCTTTCCATGCTAGCTCTTTCTGCCTGCGAGCTATCTGCAGACGTTCGCATTTTCAGAGCAGGGCTGCCGGTGGAGCCCCGCAATGACCCCCAAATATACTTTTGAAGTTGAGGGTGGCAAGACAAGCAAGCAGCCCCAGTCTCTGTGCCTCTGTGCAAGCAGTGCCATGGGCAGATGACGCTGAGCAACAGCTTTCCAGGCTAGCTCTTTCTGCCTGCGAACTATCTGCAGACGTTCGCCTTTTCAGAGCAGGGCTGCCGGAGACGCTTGGCACGGACAACCTAAGCTACGTTTGAAGTTTGAGGGGGCAAGACAAGCAAGCATCTCCAGTCTCTGTGCCTCTGTGTGAGCAGTGCCATGGGCAGATGAGGCTGAGCAACAGCTTTCCAGGCTAGCTCTTTCTGCCTGCGATCTATCTGAATACGTTCATATTTTCGCAGCACGGCTGCCGGAGGCCCCCTGAAGGAACCACCTAAACTACTTTTGAAATTTGAGGGGGGAATACAAGCAAGCAGCCCCAGTCTCTGTGCCTCTGTGCGAGCAGCGCCATGGGCAGATGAGGCTGAGCAACAGCTTTCCAGACTAGCTCTTTCTGGCTGCCAGCTATCTGCAGACGTTCGCATTTTGGGAGCATGGTTGCTTGTGCCCCCTGCACGGACCACGTAAATTACATTTGAATTTAGGAGGTGGCAAGACAAGCAAGCAGCCCCAGTCTCTGTGCCTCTGTGCGAGCAGTGCCATGGGCAGATGAGGCTGAGCAACAGCTTTCCAGACTAGCTCTTTCTGCCTGCGAGCTATCTGCAGACGTTCGCATTTTGGGAGCAGGGTTGCTTGTGCCCCCTGCACGGACCACGTAAATTACATTTGAATTTTGGAGGTGGCAAGACAAGCAAGCAGCCCCAGTCTCCGTGCCTCTGTGCGAGCAGTGCCATGGGCAGATGAGGCTGAGCAACAGCTTTCCAGGCTAGCTCTTTCTGGCTGCGAGCTATCTGCAGACGTTCGCATTTTCAGAGCAGGGCTGCTGGAGGCCCCCTGCTCGGACGCCCAAAGCTACGTTTGAAGTTTGAGAGAGCAACACAAACAAGCAGCCCCAGTCTCTGTGCCTCTGTGCGAGCAGTGCCAAGGGCAGATGAGGCTGAGCAACAGCTTTCCAGGCTAGCTCTTTCTGCCTGCGAGCTATCTGCAGACGTTCGCATTTTCAGAGCAGGACTGCTGGAGGCCCCCTGCTCGGACGCCCAAAGCTACGTTTGAAGTTTGAGAGAGCAACACAAACCAGCAGCCCCAGTCTCTGTGCCTCTGTGCGAGCAGTGCCAAGGGCAGATGAGGCTGAGCAACAGCTTTCCAGGCTAGCTCTTTCTGCCTGCGAGCTATCTGCAGACGTTCGCATTTTCAGAGCAGGGCTGCCGGATGCCCCCTGCTCGGACGCCCAAAGCTACGTTTGAAGTTTGATTTGGCAAGACAAGCAAGCGGCCCCAGTCTCTGTGCCTCTGTGCGAGCAGTGTCATAGGCAGATGAGGCTGAGCAACAGCTTTCCCGGCTAGCTCTTTCTGCCTGCGAGCTATCTGCATACGTTCATATTTTCGCAGCACGGCTGCCGGAGGCCCCCTGAAGGGACCACCTAAGCTACTTTTGAAATTTGAGGGGGCAATACAAGCAAGCAGCCCCAGTCTCTGTGCCTCTGTGCGAGCAGTGCCATGGGCAGATGACGCTGAGCAACAGCTTTCCCGTCTAGTTATTTCTGCCAGCGAGCTATCTGCATAAGTTCATATTTTCGCAGCAGGGCTGCCGGAGGCCACCTGCACGGATGCCCAAAGCTACGTTTGAAGTTTGAGGGGGCAAGAGAAGCAAGCAGCCCCAGTCTCTGTGCCTCTGTGCGAGCAGTGCCATGGGCAGATGAGGCTGAGCAACAGCTTTTCAGGCTAGCTCTTTCTGGCTGTGAGCTATCTGCAGACGTTCGCATTTTCAGAGCAGGGCTGCTGGTGGAGCCCCGCAATGACCCCCAAATATACTTTTGAAGTTGAGGGTGGCAAGACAAGCAAGCAGCACCAGTCTCTGTGCCTCTGTGCGAGCAGTGCCATGGGCAGATGAGGCTGAGCAACAGCTTTTCAGGCTAGTTCTTTATGCCTGCGAGATATCTGCAGACGTTCGCCTTTTCAGAGCAGGGCTGCCGGAGACGCATGGCACGGACAACCTAAGCTACGTTTGAAGTTTGAGGGGGCAAGATAAGCAAGCAGCCCCAGTCTCTGTGCCTCTGTGCGAGCAGTGCCATGCGCAGATGAGGCTGAGCAACAGCTTTCCAGGCTAGCTCTTTATGCCTGCGAGCTATCTGCAGACGTTCGCCTTTTCAGAGCAGGTCTGAAGGAGACGCATGGCACGGACAACCTAAGCTACGTTTGAAGTTTGAGGGGTCAAGAGAAGCAAGCAGCCCCAGTCTCTGTGCCTCTGTGCGAGCAGTGCCATGGGCAGATGAGGCTGAGAAACAGCTTTCCAGGCTAGGTCTTTATGGCTGCGAGCTATCTGCAGACGTTCGCCTTTTCAGAGCAGGGCTGCCGGAGGCCCCCTGCACGGATGCCCTAAGCTACTTTTGAAGCTTGAGAGGGCAAGACAAGCAAGCGGCCCCAGTCTCTGTGCCTCTGTGCGAGCAGTGCCATGGGCAGATGAGGCTGAGCAACAGCTTTCCAGGCTAGCTCTTTCTGCCTGCGAGCTATCTGCAGACGTTCGCATTTTCAGAGCAGGGCTTCCGGAGGCTCCGTGCTCGGATGCCCAAAGCTACGTTTGAAGTTTGATTTGGCAAGACAAGCAAGCGGCCCCAGTCTCTGTGCCTCTGTGCGAGCAGTGCCATGGGCAGATGAGGCTGAGCAACAGCTTTCCAGACTAGCTCTTTCTGCCTGCGAGCTATCTGAATAAGTACATATTTTCGCAGCACGGCTGCCGGAGGCCAACTGAAGGGACCACCTAAGCTAGTTTTGAAATTTGAGGGGGCAATACAAGCAAACAGCCCCAGTCTCTGTGCCTCTGTGCGAGCAGTGCCATGGGCAGATGAGGCTGAGCAACAGCTTTCCCGGCTAGCTCTTTCTGCCTGCGAGCTATCTGCAGACGTTCGCATTTTGGGAGCAGGGCTGCCGGAGGCCCCCTGCACGGACACCCTAAGGTACGTTTGAAGTTGGGGTTGGCAAGACAAGCAAGCAGCCCCAGTCTCTGTGCCTCTGTGCGAGCAGTGCCATGGGCAGATGCGGCTGAGCAACAGCTTTCCAGGCTAGCTCTTTCTGCCAGCGAGCTATCTGCAGACGTTCGCATTTTCAGAGCAGGGCTGCCGGAGACGCATGGCATGGACAACCTAAGCTACGTTTTAAGTTTGAGGGGTCAAGAGAAGCAAGCAGCCCCAGTCTCTGTGCCTCTGTGCGAGCAGTGCCATGGGCAGATGAGGCTGAGCAACAGCTTTCCAGGCTAGCTCTTTCTGCCTGCGAGCTATCTGCAGACGATCGAATTTTCAGAGCAGGGCTGCCGGAGGCCCCCTGCACGGACGCCCAAAGATACGTTTGAAGTTTGAGAGGGCAAGACAAGCAAGCAGCTCCAGTCTCTGTGCCTCTGTGCAAGCAGTGCCATGGGCAGATGAGGCTGGGCAACAGCTTTCCAGGCTAGCTCTTTCTGGCTGAGAGCTATCTGCAGACGTTCGCATTTTCAGAGCAGAGCTGCTGGAAACGGCTGGCACGGACAACCTAAGCTACGTTTGAAGTTTGATGGGGCAAGAGAAGCAAGCAGCCCCAGTCTCTGTGCCTCTGTGCGAGCAGTGCCATGGGCAGATGAGGATGAGCAACAGCTTTCCAGGCTAGCTCTTTCTGCCTGCGAGCTATCTGCAGACGTTCGCATTTTCAGAGCAGGGCTGCTGGAGGCCCCCTGCACGGACACCCTAAGGTACGTTTGAAGTTGGGGTTGGCAAGACAAGCAAGCAGCCCCAGTCTCCGTGCCTCTGTGCGAGCAGTGCCATGGGCAGATGAGGCTGAGCAACAGCTTTCCAGGCTAGCTCTTTCTGGCTGCGAGCTATCTGCAGACGTTCGCATCTTCAGAGCAGGGTTTCTGGAGGCCCCCTGCTCGGACGCCCAAAGCTACGTTTGAAGTTTGAGATAGCAACACAAGCAAGCAGCCCCAGTCTCTGTGCCTCTGTGCGAGCAGTGCCAAGGGCAGATGAGGCTGAGCAACAGCTTTCCAGGCTAGCTCTTTCTGGCTGCGAGCTATCTGCAGACGTTCGCATTTTCAGAGCAGGGCTGCAGGAGGCCCCCTGCTCGGACGCCCAAAGCTACTTTTGAAGTTTGAGGGAGCAATACAAGCAAGCAGCCCCAGTCTCTGTGCCTCTGTGCAAGCAGTGCCATGCGCAGATGAGGCTGAGTAACAGCATTCCAGGCTAGCTCTTTCTGCCTGCGAGCTATCTGCAGACGTTCGCATTTTCAGAGCAGGGCTGCCGGATGCTCCCTGCTCGGACGCCAAAGCTACGTTTGAAGTTTGATTTGGCAAGACAAGCAAGCGGCCCCAGTCTCTGTGCCTCTGTGCGAGCAGTGCCATAGGCAGATGAGGCTGAGCAACAGCTTTCCCGGACTAGCTCTTTCTGCCTGCGAGCTATCTGCAGATGTTCGCATTTTCAGAGCAGAGCTGCCGGAAACGGATGGCACGGACAACCTAAGCTACGTTTGAAGTTTAAGGGGGCAAGAGAAGCAAGCAGCCCCAGTCTCTGTGCCTCTGTGCGAGCAGTGCCATGGGCAGATGAGGCTGAGCAACAGCTTTCCAGGCTAGCTTTTTATGCCTGCGAGCTATCTGCAGATGTTCGCATTTTCAGAGCAGAGCTGCCGGAAACGGATGGCACGGACAACCTAAGCTACGTTTGAAGTTTAAGGGGGCAAGAGAAGCAAGCAGCCCCAGTCTCTGTGCCTCTGTGCGAGCAGTGCCATGGGCAGATGAGGCTGAGCAACAGCTTTCCAGGCTAGCTCTTTCTGTCTGCGAGCTATCTGCAGACGTTCGCATTTTCAGAGCAGGGCTACAGGAGGCCCCCTGCACGGACACCCTAAGGTACTTTTGAAGTTGGGGTTGGCAAGACAAGCAAGCAGCCCCAGTCTCTGTGCCTCTGTACGAGCAGTGCCATGGGCAGATGATGCTGAGCAACAGCTTTCCAGACTAGCTCTTTCTGCCTGCGAGCTATCTGAATACGTTCATATTTTCGCAGCACGGCTGCCGGAGGCCAACTGAAGGGACCACCTAAGCTACTTTTGAAATTTGAGGGGGCAATACAAGCAAGCAGCCCCAGTCTCTGTGCCTCTGTGCGAGCAGTGCCATGGGCAGATGAGGCTGAGCAACAGCTTTCCCGGCTAGCTCTTTCTGCCTGCGAGCTATCTGCAGACGTTCGCATTTTGGGAGCAGGTTTGCTTGTGCCCCCTGAACGGACCACGTAAATTACGTTTGAATTTTGGAGGTGGCAAGACAAGCAAGCAACCCCAGTCTCTGTGCCTCTGTGCGAGCAGTGCCAAGGGCAGACGAGGCTGAGCAACAGCTTTCCAGGCTATCTCTTTCTGGCTGCGAGCTATCTGCCGACGTTCGCATTTTCAGAGCAGGGCTGGTGGAGGCCCCCTGCTCGGACGCCCAAAGCTACGTTTGAAGTTTGAGGGGGCAAGACAAGCAAGCAGCCGCAGTCTCTGTGCCTCTGTGCAAGCAGTGCCATGCGCAGATGAGGCTGAGCAACAGCTTTCCAGGCTAGCTCTTTCTGCCTGCGAGCTATCTGCAGACGTTCGCATTTTCAGAGCAGGGCTGCCGGAGGCCCCCTGCTCGGACGCCCAAAGCTACGTTTGAAGTTTGATTTGGCAAGACAAGCAAGCGGCCGCAGTCTCTGTGCCTCTGTGCGAGCAGTGCCATGGGCAGATGAGGCTGAACAACAGCTTTCCAGACTAGCTCTTTCTGCCTGCGAGCTATCTGCAGACATTCGCATTTTCAGAGCAGGGCTGCCGGAGACCCCCTGCAAAGACGCCCAAACCTACGTTTGAAGTTTGAGGTGGCAAGACAAGCAAGCAGCCCCAGTCTCTGTGCCTCTGTGCGAGCAGTGCCATGGGCAGATGAGGGTGAGCAACAGCTTTTCAGACTAGCTCTTTCTGCCTGCGAGCTATCTGCAGACGTTCGCATTTTCGGAGCACGGCTGCCGGAGTCTCACTGCACGGAACACCTAAGATACATATAAAGTTTGTGGGGGCAACAGAAGAAAGCAGCCGCAGTCTCTGTGCCTCTGTGCGAGCAGTGCCATGGGCAGATGAGGCTGAGCAACAGCTTTCCAGGCTAGCTCTTTCTGCCTGCGAGCTATCTGCAGACGTTCGCATTTTCAGAGCAGGGTTTCTGGAGCCCCCCTACACGTACGCCAAAAGATATGTTTGAAGTTTGAGGGGGCAAGATAAGCAAGCAGCCCCAGTCTCTGTGCCTCTGTGCGAGCAGTGCCATGGACAGATGAGGATGAGCAACAGCTTTCCAGGCTAGCTCTTTTTGCCTGCGAGCTATCTGCAGACGTTCGCATTTTCAGAGCAGGGCTGCCGGAGACCCCCTGCACGGACACCCTAAGGTACGTTTGAAGTTGGGGTTGGCAAGACAAGCAAGCAGCCCCAGTCTCTGTGCCTCTGTGCGAGCAGTGCCATGGGCAGATGAGGCTGAGCAACAGCTTTCCAGGCTAGCTCTTTCTGGCTGCGAGCTATCTGCAGACGTTCGCCTTTACAGAGCAGGGCTCCCGGAGACGCATGGCACGGACAACCTAAGCTACGTTTGAAGTTTGAGGGGGCAAGAGAAGCAAGCAGCCCCAGTCTCTGTGCCTCTGTGCGAGCAGTGCCATGGGCAGATGTGGCTGAGCAACAGCTTTCCAGGCTAGCTCTTTATGCCTGCGAGCTATCTTCAGACGTTCGCATTTTCAGAGCAGGGCTGCCGGAGACGCATGGCACGGACAACCTAAGCTACGTTTGAAGTTTGAGGGGGCAAGAGAAGCAAGCAGCCCCAGTCTCTGTGCCTCTGTGCGAGCAGTGCCATGGGCAGATGAGGCTGAGCAACAGCTTTCCCGGCTAGCTCTTTCTGCCTGCGAGCTATCTGCAGACGTTCGCATTTTGGGAGCAGGTTTGCTTGTGCCCCCTGAACGGACCACGTAAATTACGTTTGAATTTTGGAGGTGGCAAGACAAGCAAGCAACCCCAGTCTCTGTGCCTCTGTGCGAGCAGTGCCAAGGGCAGACGAGGCTGAGCAACAGCTTTCCAGGCTATCTCTTTCTGGCTGCGAGCTATCTACCGACGTTCGCATTTTCAGAGCAGGGCTGGTGGAGGCCCCCTGCTCGGACGCCCAAAGCTACGTTTGAAGTTTGAGGGGGCAAGACAAGCAAGCAGCCGCAGTCTCTGTGCCTCTGTGCAAGCAGTGCCATGCGCAGATGAGTCTGAGCAACAGCTTTCCAGGCTAGCTCTTTCTGCCTGCGAGCTATCTGCAGACGTTCGCATTTTCAGAGCAGGGCTGCCGGAGGCCCCCTGCTCGGACGCCCAAAGCTACGTTTGAAGTTTGATTTGGCAAGACAAGCAAGCGGCCGCAGTCTCTGTGCCTCTGTGCGAGCAGTGCCATGGGCAGATGAGGCTGAGCAACAGCTTTCCAGACTAGCTCTTTCTGCCTGCGAGCTATCTGCAGACGTTCGCATTTTCAGAGCAGGGCTGCCGGAGACCCCCTGCAAAGACGCCCAAACCTACGTTTGAAGTTTGAGGTGGCAAGACAAGCAAGCAGCCCCAGTCTCTGTGCCTCTGTGCGAGCAGTGCCATGGGCAGATGAGGGTGAGCAACAGCTTTTCAGACTAGCTCTTTCTGCCTGCGAGCTATCTGCAGACGTTCGCATTTTCGGAGCACGGCTGCCGGAGTCTCACTGCACGGAACACCTAAGCTACATATAAAGTTTGTGGGGGCAAGAGAAGAAAGCAGCCGCAGTCTCTGTGCCTCTGTGCGAGCAGTGCCATGGGCAGATGAGGCTGAGCAACAGCTTTCCAGGCTAGCTCTTTCTGCCTGCGAGCTATCTGCAGACGTTCGCATTTTCAGAGCAGGGTTTCTGGAGCCCCCCTACACGTACGCCAAAAGATACGTTTGAAGTTTGAGGGGGAAGATAAGCAAGCAGCCCCAGTCTCTGTGCCTCTGTGCGAGCAGTGCCATGGACAGATGAGGCTGAGCAACAGCTTTCCAGGCTAGCTCTTTTTGCCTGCGATCTATCTGCAGACGTTCGCATTTTCAGAGCAGGGCTGCCGGAGACCCCCTGCACGGACACCCTAAGGTACGTTTGAAGTTGGGGTTGGCAAGACAAGCAAGCAGCCCCAGTCTCTGTGCCTCTGTGCGAGCAGTGCCATGGGCAGATGAGGCTGAGCAACAGCTTTCCAGGCTAGCTCTTTCTGCCTGCGAGCTATCTGCAGACGTTCGCCTTTACAGAGCAGGGCTCCCGGAGACGCATGGCACGGACAACCTAAGCTACGTTTGAAGTTTGAGGGGGCAAGATAAGCAAGCAGCCCCAGTCTCTGTGCCTCTCTGCAAGCAGTGCCATGGGCAGATGAGGCTGAGCAACAGCTTTCCAGGCTAGCTCTTTATGGCTGCGAGCTATCTGCAGACGTTCGCATTTTCAGAGCAGGGCTGCCGGAGGCCCCCTGCTCGGACGCCCAAAGCTACGTTTGAAGTTTGATTTTGCAACACAAGCAAGCAGAACCAGTCTCTGTGCCTCTGTGCGAGCAGTGTCATGGGCAGATGAGGCTGAGCAACAGCTTTCCAGGCTAGCTCTTTCTGCCTGCGATCTATCTGCAGACGTTCGCATTTTGGGAGAAGGGTTGCTTGTGCCCCCTGAATGGACCACGTAAATTACGTTTGAATTTTGGAGGTGGCAAGACAAGCAAGCAGCCCCAGTCTCTGTGCCTCTGTGCGAGCAGTGCCAAGGGCAGACGAGGCTGAGCAACAGCTTTCCAGGCTAGCTCTTTCTGGCTGCGAGCTATCTGCCGACGTTCGCATTTTCAGAGCAGGGCTGGTGGAGGCCCCCTGCTCGGACGCCCAAAGCTACGTTTGAAGTTTGAGGGGGCAACACAAGCAAGCAGCCGCAGTCTCTGTGCCTCTGTGCAAGCAGTGCCATGCGCAGATGAGGCTGAGCAACAGCTTTCCAGGCTAGCTCTTTCTGCCTGCGAGCTATCTGCAGACGTTCGCATTTTCAGAGCAGGGCTGGTGGAGGCCCCCTGCTCGGACGCCCAAAGTTACGTTTGAAGTTTGATTTGGCAAGACAAGCAAGCGGCCGCAGTCTCTGTGCCTCTGTGCGAGCAGTGCCAAGGGCAGATGAGGCTGAGCAACAGCTTTCCAGACTAGCTCTTTCTGCCTGCGAGCTATCTGCAGACGTTCGCATTTTCAGAGCAGGGCTGCCGGAGGCCCCCTGCTCGGACGCCCAAACCTACGTTTGAAGTTTGAGGTGGCAAGACAAGCAAGCAGCACCAGTCTCTGTGCCTCTGTGCGAGCAGTGCCATGGGCAGATGAGGCTGAGCAACAGCTTTTCAGACTAGCTCTTTCTGCCTGCGAGCTATCTGCAGACGTTCGCATTTTCGGAGCAGGGCTGCCGGAGTCTCCCTGCACGGAACACCTAAGCTACATATAAAGTTTGTGGGTGCAAGAGAAGAAAGCAGCCGCAGTCTCTGTGCCTCTGTGCGAGCAGTGCCATGGGCAGATGAGGCTGAGCAACAGCTTTCCAGGCTAGCTCTTTCTGCCTGCGAGCTATCTGCAGACGTTCGCATTTTCAGAGCAGGGTTTCTGGAGCCCCCCTACACGTACGCCAAAAGATACGTTTGAAGTTTGAGGGGGCAAGATAAGCAAGCAGCCCCAGTCTCTGTGCCTCTGTGCGAGCAGTGCCATGGACAGATGAGGCTGAGCAACAGCTTTCCAGGCTAGCTCTTTTTGCCTGCGATCTATCTGCAGACGTTCGCATTTTCAGAGCAGGGCTGCCGGAGACCCCCTGCACGGACACCCTAAGGTACGTTTGAAGTTGGGGTTGGCAAGACAAGCAAGCAGCCCCAGTCTCTGTGCCTCTGTGCGAGCAGTGCCATGGGCAGATGAGGCTGAGCAACAGCTTTCCAGGCTAGCTCTTTCTGCCTGCGAGCTATCTGCAGACGTTCGCCTTTACAGAGCAGGGCTCCCGGAGACGCATGGCACGGACAACCTAAGCTACGTTTGAAGTTTGAGGGGGCAAGATAAGCAAGCAGCCCCAGTCTCTGTGCCTCTCTGCAAGCAGTGCCATGGGCAGATGAGGCTGAGCAACAGCTTTCCAGGCTAGCTCTTTATGGCTGCGAGCTATCTGCAGACGTTCGCATTTTCAGAGCAGGGCTGCCGGAGGCCCCCTGCTCGGACGCCCAAAGCTACGTTTGAAGTTTGATTTTGCAACACAAGCAAGCAGAACCAGTCTCTGTGCCTCTGTGCGAGCAGTGTCATGGGCAGATGAGGCTGAGCAACAGCTTTCCAGGCTAGCTCTTTCTGCCTGCGATCTATCTGCAGACGTTCGCATTTTGGGAGAAGGGTTGCTTGTGCCCCCTGAATGGACCACGTAAATTACGTTTGAATTTTGGAGGTGGCAAGACAAGCAAGCAGCCCCAGTCTCTGTGCCTCTGTGCGAGCAGTGCCAAGGGCAGACGAGGCTGAGCAACAGCTTTCCAGGCTAGCTCTTTCTGGCTGCGAGCTATCTGCCGACGTTCGCATTTTCAGAGCAGGGCTGGTGGAGGCCCCCTGCTCGGACGCCCAAAGCTACGTTTGAAGTTTGAGGGGGCAACACAAGCAAGCAGCCGCAGTCTCTGTGCCTCTGTGCAAGCAGTGCCATGCGCAGATGAGGCTGAGCAACAGCTTTCCAGGCTAGCTCTTTCTGCCTGCGAGCTATCTGCAGACGTTCGCATTTTCAGAGCAGGGCTGGTGGAGGCCCCCTGCTCGGACGCCCAAAGTTACGTTTGAAGTTTGATTTGGCAAGACAAGCAAGCGGCCGCAGTCTCTGTGCCTCTGTGCGAGCAGTGCCAAGGGCAGATGAGGCTGAGCAACAGCTTTCCAGACTAGCTCTTTCTGCCTGCGAGCTATCTGCAGACGTTCGCATTTTCAGAGCAGGGCTGCCGGAGACCCCCTGCACAGACGCCCAAACCTACGTTTGAAGTTTGAGGTGGCAAGACAAGCAAGCAGCACCAGTCTCTGTGCCTCTGTGCGAGCAGTGCCATGGGCAGATGAGGCTGAGCAACAGCTTTTCAGACTAGCTCTTTCTGCCTGCGAGCTATCTGCAGACGTTCGCATTTTCGGAGCAGGGCTGCCGGAGTCTCCCTGCACGAAACACCTAAGCTACATATAAAGTTTGTGGGTGCAAGAGAAGAAAGCAGCCGCAGTCTCTGTGCCTCTGTGCGAGCAGTGCCATGGGCAGATGAGGCTGAGCAACAGCTTTCCAGGCTAGCTCTTTCTGCCTGCGAGCTATCTGCAGACGTTCGCATTTTCAGAGCAGGGCTGCCCGAGGCTCCGTGCTCGGATGCCCAAAGCTACGTTTGAAGTTTGATTTGGCAAGACAAGCAAGCGGCCCCAGTCTCTGTGCCTCTGTGCGAGCAGTGCCATGGGCAGATGAGGCTGAGCAACAGCTTTCCAGACTAGCTCTTTAGGCCTGCGAGCTATCTGAATACGTTCATATTTTCGCAGCACGGCTGCCGGAGGCCAACTGAAGGGACCACCTAAGCTACTTTTGAAATTTGAGGGGGCAATACAAGCAAACAGCCCCAGTCTCTGTGCCTCTGTGCGAGCAGTGCCATGGGCAGATGAGGCTGAGCAACAGCTTTCCCGGCTAGCTCTTTCTGCCTGCGAGCTATCTGCAGACGTTCGCATTTTCAGAGAAGGGCTGCCGGAGGCCTCCTGCTCGGACGCCCAATGCTATGTTTGAAGTTTGATTTGGCAAGAGAAGCAAGCAGCCCCAGTCTCTGTGCCTCTGTGCGAGCAGTGCCATGGGCAGATGAGGCTGAGCAACAGCTTTCCAGGCTAGCTCTTTCTGCCTGCGAGCTATCTGCAGACGTTCGCATTTTCAGAGCAGAGCTGCCGGAGACGCATGGCACGGACAACCTAAGCTACGTTTGAAGTTTAAGGGGGCAAGAGAAGCAAGCAGCCCCAGTCTCTGTGCCTCTGTGCGAGCAGTGCCATGGGCAGATGAGGATGAGCAACAGCTTTCCAGGCTAGCTCTTTCTGCCTGCGAGCTATCTGCAGACGTTCGCATTTTCAGAGCAGGGCTACTGGAGGCCCCCTGCACGGACACCCTAAGGTACTTTTGAAGTTGGGGTTGGCAAGACAAGCAAGCAGCCCCAGTCTCTGTGCCTCTGTGCGAGCAGTGCCATGGGCAGATGAGGCTGAGCAACAGCTTTCCAGGCTAGCTCTTTATGCCTGCGAGCTATCTGCAGACGTTCGCATTTTCAGAGCAGGGCTGCCGGAGGCTCCGTGCTCGGATGCCCAAAGCTACGTTTGAAGTTTGATTTGGCAAGACAAGCAAGCGGCCCCAGTCTCTGTGCCTCTGTACGAGCAGTGCCATGGGCAGATGAGGCTGAGCAACAGCTTTCCAGACTAGCTCTTTCTGCCTGCGAGCTATCTGAATACGTTCATATTTTCGCAGCACGGCTGCCGGAGGCCAACTGAAGCGACCACCTAAGCTACTTTTGAAATTTGAGGGGGCAATACAAGCAAGCAGCCCCAGTCTCTGTGCCTCTGTGCGAGCAGTGCCATGGGCAGATGAGGGTGAGCAACAGCTTTTCAGACTAGCTCTTTCTGCCTGCGAGCTATCTGCAGACGTTCGCATTTTCGGAGCACGGCTGCCGGAGTCTCACTGCACGGAACACCTAAGCTACATATAAAGTTTGTGGGTGCAAGAGAAGAAAGCAGCCGCAGTCTCTGTGCCTCTGTGCGAGCAGTGCCATGGGCAGATGAGGCTGAGCAACAGCTTTCCAGGCTAGCTCTTTCTGCCTGCGAGCTATCTGCAGACGTTCGCATTTTCAGAGCAGGGTTTCTGGAGCCCCCCTACACGTACGCCAAAAGATACGTTTGAAGTTTGAGGGGGCAAGATAAGCAAGCAGCCCCAGTCTCTGTGCCTCTGTGCGAGCAGTGCCATGGACAGATGAGGCTGAGCAACAGCTTTCCAGGCTAGCTCTTTTTGCCTGCGATCTATCTGCAGACGTTCGCATTTTCAGAGCAGGGCTGCCGGAGACCCCCTGCACGGACACCCTAAGGTACGTTTGAAGTTGGGGTTGGCAAGACAAGCAAGCAGCCCCAGTCTCTGTGCCTCTGTGCGAGCAGTGCCATGGGCAGATGAGGCTGAGCAACAGCTTTCCAGGCTAGCTCTTTCTGCCTGCGAGCTATCTGCAGACGTTCGCCTTTACAGAGCAGGGCTCCCGGAGACGCATGGCACGGACAACCTAAGCTACGTTTGAAGTTTGAGGGGGCAAGATAAGCAAGCAGCCCCAGTCTCTGTGCCTCTCTGCAAGCAGTGCCATGGGCAGATGAGGCTGAGCAACAGCTTTCCAGGCTAGCTCTTTATGGCTGCGAGCTATCTGCAGACGTTCGCATTTTCAGAGCAGGGCTGCCGGAGGCCCCCTGCTCGGACGCCCAAAGCTACGTTTGAAGTTTGATTTTGCAACACAAGCAAGCAGAACCAGTCTCTGTGCCTCTGTGCGAGCAGTGTCATGGGCAGATGAGGCTGAGCAACAGCTTTCCAGGCTAGCTCTTTCTGCCTGCGATCTATCTGCAGACGTTCGCATTTTGGGAGAAGGGTTGCTTGTGCCCCCTGAATGGACCACGTAAATTACGTTTGAATTTTGGAGGTGGCAAGACAAGCAAGCAGCCCCAGTCTCTGTGCCTCTGTGCGAGCAGTGCCAAGGGCAGACGAGGCTGAGCAACAGCTTTCCAGGCTAGCTCTTTCTGGCTGCGAGCTATCTGCCGACGTTCGCATTTTCAGAGCAGGGCTGGTGGAGGCCCCCTGCTCGGACGCCCAAAGCTACGTTTGAAGTTTGAGGGGGCAACACAAGCAAGCAGCCGCAGTCTCTGTGCCTCTGTGCGAGCAGTGCCAAGGGCAGACGAGGCTGAGCAACAGCTTTCCAGGCTATCTCTTTCTGGCTGCGAGCTATCTGCCGACGTTCGCATTTTCGGAGCACGGCTGCCGGAGTCTCCCTGCACGGAACACCTAAGCTACATATAAAGTTTGTGGGGGCAAGAGAAGAAAGCAGCCGCAGTCTCTGTGCCTCTGTGCGAGCAGTGCCATGGGCAGATGAGGCTGAGCAACAGCTTTCCAGGCTAGCTCTTTCTGCCTGCGAGCTATCTGCAGACGTTCGCATTTTCAGAGCAGGGTTTCTGGAGCCCCCCTACACGTACGCCAAAAGATACGTTTGAAGTTTGAGGGGGCAAGATAAGCAAGCAGCCCCAGTCTCTGTGCCTCTGTGCGAGCAGTGCCATGGGCAGATGAGGCTGAGCAACAGCTTTCCAGGCTAGCTCTTTTTGCCTGCGAGCTATCTGCAGACGTTCGCATTTTCAGAGCAGGGCTGCCGGAGACCCCCTGCACGGACACCCTAAGGTACGTTTGAAGTTGGGGTTGGCAAGACAAGCAAGCAGCCCCAGTCTCTGTGCCTCTGTGCGAGCAGTGCCATGGGCAGATGAGGCTGAGCAACAGCTTTCCAGGCTGGCTCTTTCTGGCTGCGAGCTATCTGCAGACGTTCGCCTTTACAGAGCAGGGATGCCGGAGACGCATGGCACGGACAACCTAAGCTACGTTTGAAGTTTGAGGGGGCAAGATAAGCAAGCAGCCCCAGTCTCTGTGCCTCTGTGCGAGCAGTGCCATGGGCAGATGTGGCTGAGCAACAGCTTTCCAGGCTAGCTCTTTATGCCTGCGAGCTATCTTCAGACGTTCGCATTTTCAGAGCAGGGCTGCCGGAGACGCATGGCACGGACAACCTAAGCTACGTTTGAAGTTTGAGGGGGCAAGAGAAGCAAGCAGCCCCAGTCTCTGTGCCTCTGTGCGAGCAGTGCCATGGGCAGATGAGGCTGAGCAACAGCTTTCCAGGCTAGCTCTTTCTGCCTGCGAGCTATCTGCAGACGTTCGCATTTTCAGAGCAGGGCTGCTGGAGGTCCCCTGCACGGACACCCTAAGGTACGTTTGAAGTTGGGGTTGGCAAGACAAGCAAGCAGCCCCAGTCTCTGTGCCTCTGTGCGAGCAGTGCCATGGGCAGATGAGGCTGAGCAACAGCTTTCCAGGCTAGCTCTTTCTGCCTGCGATCTATCTGCAGACGTTCGCATTTTGGGAGAAGGGTTGCTTGTGCCCCCTGAATGGACCACGTAAATTACGTTTGAATTTTGGAGGTGGCAAGACAAGCAAGCAGCCCCAGTCTCTGTGCCTCTGTGCGAGCAGTGCCAAGGGCAGACGAGGCTGAGCAACAGCTTTCCAGGCTAGCTCTTTCTGGCTGCGAGCTATCTGCCGACGTTCGCATTTTCAGAGCAGGGCTGGTGGAGGCCCCCTGCTCGGACGCCCAAAGCTACGTTTGAAGTTTGAGGGGGCAACACAAGCAAGCAGCCGCAGTCTCTGTGCCTCTGTGCAAGCAGTGCCATGCGCAGATGAGGCTGAGCAACAGCTTTCCAGGCTAGCTCTTTCTGCCTGCGAGCTATCTGCAGACGTTCGCATTTTCAGAGCAGGGCTGCCGGAGGCCCCCTGCTCGGACGCCCAAAGCTACGTTTGAAGTTTGATTTGGCAAGACAAGCAAGCGGCCGCAGTCTCTGTGCCTCTGTGCGAGCAGTGCCATGGGCAGATGAGGCTGAGCAACAGCTTTCCAGACTAGCTCTTTCTGCCTGCGAGCTATCTGCAGACGTTCGCATTTTCGGAGCAGGGCTGCCGGAGTCTCCCTGCACGGAACACCTAAGCTACATATAAAGTTTGTGGGTGCAAGAGAAGAAAGCAGCCGCAGTCTCTGTGCCTCTGTGCGAGCAGTGCCATGGGCAGATGAGGCTGAGCAACAGCTTTCCAGGCTAGCTCTTTCTGCCTGCGAGCTATCTGCAGACGTTCGCATTTTCAGAGCAGAGCTGCCGGAAACGGATGGCACGGACAACCTAAGCTACGTTTGAAGTTTAAGGGGGCAAGAGAAGCAAGCAGCCCCAGTCTCTGTGCCTCTGTGCGAGCAGTGCCATGGGCAGATGAGGCTGAGCAACAGCTTTCCCGGCTAGCTCTTTCTGCCTGCGAGCTATCTGCAGACGTTCGCATTTTGGGAGCAGGTTTGCTTGTGCCCCCTGAACGGACCACGTAAATTACGTTTGAATTTTGGAGGTGGCAAGACAAGCAAGCAACCCCAGTCTCTGTGCCTCTGTGCGAGCAGTGCCAAGGGCAGACGAGGCTGAGCAACAGCTTTCCAGGCTATCTCTTTCTGGCTGCGAGCTATCTGCCGACGTTCGCATTTTCAGAGCAGGGCTGGTGGAGGCCCCCTGCTCGGACGCCCAAAGCTACGTTTGAAGTTTGAGGGGGCAAGACAAGCAAGCAGCCGCAGTCTCTGTGCCTCTGTGCAAGCAGTGCCATGCGCAGATGAGTCTGAGCAACAGCTTTCCAGGCTAGCTCTTTCTGCCTGCGAGCTATCTGCAGACGTTCGCATTTTCAGAGCAGGGCTGCCGGAGGCCCCCTGCTCGGACGCCCAAAGCTACGTTTGAAGTTTGATTTGGCAAGACAAGCAAGCGGCCGCAGTCTCTGTGCCTCTGTGCGAGCAGTGCCATGGGCAGATGAGGCTGAGCAACAGCTTTCCAGACTAGCTCTTTCTGCCTGCGAGCTATCTGCAGACGTTCGCATTTTCAGAGCAGGGCTGCCGGAGACCCCCTGCAAAGACGCCCAAACCTACGTTTGAAGTTTGAGGTGGCAAGACAAGCAAGCAGCCCCAGTCTCTGTGCCTCTGTGCGAGCAGTGCCATGGGCAGATGAGGGTGAGCAACAGCTTTTCAGACTAGCTCTTTCTGCCTGCGAGCTATCTGCAGACGTTCGCATTTTCGGAGCACGGCTGCCGGAGTCTCACTGCACGGAACACCTAAGCTACATATAAAGTTTGTGGGGGCAAGAGAAGAAAGCAGCCGCAGTCTCTGTGCCTCTGTGCGAGCAGTGCCATGGGCAGATGAGGCTGAGCAACAGCTTTCCAGGCTAGCTCTTTCTGCCTGCGAGCTATCTGCAGACGTTCGCATTTTCAGAGCAGGGTTTCTGGAGCCCCCCTACACGTACGCCAAAAGATACGTTTGAAGTTTGAGGGGGCAAGATAAGCAAGCAGCCCCAGTCTCTGTGCCTCTGTGCGAGCAGTGCCATGGACAGATGAGGCTGAGCAACAGCTTTCCAGGCTAGCTCTTTTTGCCTGCGATCTATCTGCAGACGTTCGCATTTTCAGAGCAGGGCTGCCGGAGACCCCCTGCACGGACACCCTAAGGTACGTTTGAAGTTGGGGTTGGCAAGACAAGCAAGCAGCCCCAGTCTCTGTGCCTCTGTGCGAGCAGTGCCATGGGCAGATGAGGCTGAGCAACAGCTTTCCAGGCTAGCTCTTTCTGCCTGCGAGCTATCTGCAGACGTTCGCCTTTACAGAGCAGGGCTCCCGGAGACGCATGGCACGGACAACCTAAGCTACGTTTGAAGTTTGAGGGGGCAAGATAAGCAAGCAGCCCCAGTCTCTGTGCCTCTCTGCAAGCAGTGCCATGGGCAGATGAGGCTGAGCAACAGCTTTCCAGGCTAGCTCTTTATGGCTGCGAGCTATCTGCAGACGTTCGCATTTTCAGAGCA
This sequence comes from Opisthocomus hoazin, assembly GCF_030867145.1. Classification (NCBI taxonomy): domain Eukaryota; kingdom Metazoa; phylum Chordata; class Aves; order Opisthocomiformes; family Opisthocomidae; genus Opisthocomus; species Opisthocomus hoazin. The sequence goes on from NC_134429.1 coordinate 9,096,816, forward strand.
GGGCTGCCGGAGGCCCCCTGCTCGGACGCCCAAAGCTACGTTTGAAGTTTGATTTTGCAACACAAGCAAGCAGAACCAGTCTCTGTGCCTCTGTGCGAGCAGTGTCATGGGCAGATGAGGCTGAGCAACAGCTTTCCAGGCTAGCTCTTTCTGCCTGCGATCTATCTGCAGACGTTCGCATTTTGGGAGAAGGGTTGCTTGTGCCCCCTGAATGGACCACGTAAATTACGTTTGAATTTTGGAGGTGGCAAGACAAGCAAGCAGCCCCAGTCTCTGTGCCTCTGTGCGAGCAGTGCCAAGGGCAGACGAGGCTGAGCAACAGCTTTCCAGGCTAGCTCTTTCTGGCTGCGAGCTATCTGCCGACGTTCGCATTTTCAGAGCAGGGCTGGTGGAGGCCCCCTGCTCGGACGCCCAAAGCTACGTTTGAAGTTTGAGGGGGCAACACAAGCAAGCAGCCGCAGTCTCTGTGCCTCTGTGCAAGCAGTGCCATGCGCAGATGAGGCTGAGCAACAGCTTTCCAGGCTAGCTCTTTCTGCCTGCGAGCTATCTGCAGACGTTCGCATTTTCAGAGCAGGGCTGGTGGAGGCCCCCTGCTCGGACGCCCAAAGTTACGTTTGAAGTTTGATTTGGCAAGACAAGCAAGCGGCCGCAGTCTCTGTGCCTCTGTGCGAGCAGTGCCAAGGGCAGATGAGGCTGAGCAACAGCTTTCCAGACTAGCTCTTTCTGCCTGCGAGCTATCTGCAGACGTTCGCATTTTCAGAGCAGGGCTGCCGGAGACCCCCTGCACAGACGCCCAAACCTACGTTTGAAGTTTGAGGTGGCAAGACAAGCAAGCAGCACCAGTCTCTGTGCCTCTGTGCGAGCAGTGCCATGGGCAGATGAGGCTGAGCAACAGCTTTTCAGACTAGCTCTTTCTGCCTGCGAGCTATCTGCAGACGTTCGCATTTTCGGAGCAGGGCTGCCGGAGTCTCCCTGCACGGAACACCTAAGCTACATATAAAGTTTGTGGGTGCAAGAGAAGAAAGCAGCCGCAGTCTCTGTGCCTCTGTGCGAGCAGTGCCATGGGCAGATGAGGCTGAGCAACAGCTTTCCAGGCTAGCTCTTTCTGCCTGCGAGCTATCTGCAGACGTTCGCATTTTCAGAGCAGGGCTGCCCGAGGCTCCGTGCTCGGATGCCCAAAGCTACGTTTGAAGTTTGATTTGGCAAGACAAGCAAGCGGCCCCAGTCTCTGTGCCTCTGTGCGAGCAGTGCCATGGGCAGATGAGGCTGAGCAACAGCTTTCCAGACTAGCTCTTTAGGCCTGCGAGCTATCTGAATACGTTCATATTTTCGCAGCACGGCTGCCGGAGGCCAACTGAAGGGACCACCTAAGCTACTTTTGAAATTTGAGGGGGCAATACAAGCAAACAGCCCCAGTCTCTGTGCCTCTGTGCGAGCAGTGCCATGGGCAGATGAGGCTGAGCAACAGCTTTCCCGGCTAGCTCTTTCTGCCTGCGAGCTATCTGCAGACGTTCGCATTTTCAGAGAAGGGCTGCCGGAGGCCTCCTGCTCGGACGCCCAATGCTATGTTTGAAGTTTGATTTGGCAAGAGAAGCAAGCAGCCCCAGTCTCTGTGCCTCTGTGCGAGCAGTGCCATGGGCAGATGAGGCTGAGCAACAGCTTTCCAGACTAGCTCTTTATGCCTGCGAGCTATCTGCAGACGTTCGCCTTTACAGAGCAGGGCTGCCGGAGACGCATGGCACGGACAACCTAAGCTACGTTTGAAGTTTGAGGGGGCAAAATAAGCAAGCAGCCCCAGTCTCTGTGCCTCTGTGCGAGCAGTGCCATGGGCAGATGTGGCTGAGCAACAGCTTTCCATTCTAGCTCTTTCTGCCTGCGAGCTATCTGCAGACGTTCGCATTTTCAGAGCAGGGCTGCCGGAGGCCCCCTGCTCGGACGCCCAAAGCTACTTTTGAAGTTTGATTTGGCAACACAAGTAAGCGGCCCCAGTGTCTGTGCCTCTGTGCGAGCAGTGCCATGGGCAGATGAGGCTGAGCAACAGCTTTCCAGGCTAGCTCTTTATGCCTGCGAGCTATCTGCAGACGTTCGCATTTTCAGAGCAGAGCTGCCGGAAACGGATGGCACGGACAACCTAAGCTACGTTTGAAGTTTAAGGGGGCAAGAGAAGCAAGCAGCCCCAGTCTCTGTGCCTCTGTGCGAGCAGTGCCATGGGCAGATGAGGATGAGCAACAGCTTTCCAGGCTAGCTCTTTCTGCCTGCGAGCTATCTGCAGACGTTCGCATTTTCAGAGCAGGGCTACTGGAGGCCCCCTGCACGGACACCCTAAGGTACTTTTGAAGTTGGGGTTGGCAAGACAAGCAAGCAGCCCCAGTCTCTGTGCCTCTGTGCGAGCAGTGCCATGGGCAGATGAGGCTGAGCAACAGCTTTCCAGGCTAGCTCTTTATGCCTGCGAGCTATCTGCAGACGTTCGCATTTTCAGAGCAGGGCTGCCGGAGGCTCCGTGCTCGGATGCCCAAAGCTACGTTTGAAGTTTGATTTGGCAAGACAAGCAAGCGGCCCCAGTCTCTGTGCCTCTGTACGAGCAGTGCCATGGGCAGATGAGGCTGAGCAACAGCTTTCCAGGCTAGCTCTTTCTGCCTGCGAGCTATCTGAATACGTTCATATTTTCGCAGCACGGCTGCCGGAGGCCAACTGAAGGGACCACCTAAGCTACTTTTGAAATTTGAGGGGGCAATACAAGCAAGCAGCCCCAGTCTCTGTGCCTCTGTGCGAGCAGTGCCATGGGCAGATGAGGCTGAGCAACAGCTTTCCCGGCTAGCTCTTTCTGCCTGCGAGCTATCTGCAGACGTTCGCATTTTGGGAGCAGGTTTGCTTGTGCCCCCTGAACGGACCACGTAAATTACGTTTGAATTTTGGAGGTGGCAAGACAAGCAAGCAACCCCAGTCTCTGTGCCTCTGTGCGAGCAGTGCCAAGGGCAGATGAGGCTGAGCAACAGCTTTCCAGGCTATCTCTTTCTGGCTGCGAGCTATCTGCCGACGTTCGCATTTTCGGAGCACGGCTGCCGGAGTCTCCCTGCACGGAACACCTAAGCTACATATAAAGTTTGTGGGGGCAAGAGAAGAAAGCAGCCGCAGTCTCTGTGCCTCTGTGCGAGCAGTGCCATGGGCAGATGAGGCTGAGCAACAGCTTTCCAGGCTAGCTCTTTCTGCCTGCGAGCTATCTGCAGACGTTCGCATTTTCAGAGCAGGGCTGCCGGAGGCCCCCTGCTCGGACGCCCAAAGCTACGTTTGAAGTTTGATTTTGCAACACAAGCAAGCAGAACCAGTCTCTGTGCCTCTGTGCGAGCAGTGTCATGGGCAGATGAGGCTGAGCAACAGCTTTCCAGGCTAGCTCTTTCTGCCTGCGATCTATCTGCAGACGTTCGCATTTTGGGAGAAGGGTTGCTTGTGCCCCCTGAATGGACCACGTAAATTACGTTTGAATTTTGGAGGTGGCAAGACAAGCAAGCAGCCCCAGTCTCTGTGCCTCTGTGCGAGCAGTGCCAAGGGCAGACGAGGCTGAGCAACAGCTTTCCAGGCTAGCTCTTTCTGGCTGCGAGCTATCTGCCGACGTTCGCATTTTCAGAGCAGGGCTGGTGGAGGCCCCCTGCTCGGACGCCCAAAGCTACGTTTGAAGTTTGAGGGGGCAACACAAGCAAGCAGCCGCAGTCTCTGTGCCTCTGTGCAAGCAGTGCCATGCGCAGATGAGGCTGAGCAACAGCTTTCCAGGCTAGCTCTTTCTGCCTGCGAGCTATCTGCAGACGTTCGCATTTTCAGAGCAGGGCTGGTGGAGGCCCCCTGCTCGGACGCCCAAAGTTACGTTTGAAGTTTGATTTGGCAAGACAAGCAAGCGGCCGCAGTCTCTGTGCCTCTGTGCGAGCAGTGCCAAGGGCAGATGAGGCTGAGCAACAGCTTTCCAGACTAGCTCTTTCTGCCTGCGAGCTATCTGCAGACGTTCGCATTTTCAGAGCAGGGCTGCCGGAGACCCCCTGCACAGACGCCCAAACCTACGTTTGAAGTTTGAGGTGGCAAGACAAGCAAGCAGCACCAGTCTCTGTGCCTCTGTGCGAGCAGTGCCATGGGCAGATGAGGCTGAGCAACAGCTTTTCAGACTAGCTCTTTCTGCCTGCGAGCTATCTGCAGACGTTCGCATTTTCGGAGCAGGGCTGCCGGAGTCTCCCTGCACGGAACACCTAAGCTACATATAAAGTTTGTGGGTGCAAGAGAAGAAAGCAGCCGCAGTCTCTGTGCCTCTGTGCGAGCAGTGCCATGGGCAGATGAGGCTGAGCAACAGCTTTCCAGGCTAGCTCTTTCTGCCTGCGAGCTATCTGCAGACGTTCGCATTTTCAGAGCAGGGCTGCCCGAGGCTCCGTGCTCGGATGCCCAAAGCTACGTTTGAAGTTTGATTTGGCAAGACAAGCAAGCGGCCCCAGTCTCTGTGCCTCTGTGCGAGCAGTGCCATGGGCAGATGAGGCTGAGCAACAGCTTTCCAGACTAGCTCTTTAGGCCTGCGAGCTATCTGAATACGTTCATATTTTCGCAGCACGGCTGCCGGAGGCCAACTGAAGGGACCACCTAAGCTACTTTTGAAATTTGAGGGGGCAATACAAGCAAACAGCCCCAGTCTCTGTGCCTCTGTGCGAGCAGTGCCATGGGCAGATGAGGCTGAGCAACAGCTTTCCCGGCTAGCTCTTTCTGCCTGCGAGCTATCTGCAGACGTTCGCATTTTCAGAGAAGGGCTGCCGGAGGCCTCCTGCTCGGACGCCCAATGCTATGTTTGAAGTTTGATTTGGCAAGAGAAGCAAGCAGCCCCAGTCTCTGTGCCTCTGTGCGAGCAGTGCCATGGGCAGATGAGGCTGAGCAACAGCTTTCCAGACTAGCTCTTTATGCCTGCGAGCTATCTGCAGACGTTCGCCTTTACAGAGCAGGGCTGCCGGAGACGCATGGCACGGACAACCTAAGCTACGTTTGAAGTTTGAGGGGGCAAAATAAGCAAGCAGCCCCAGTCTCTGTGCCTCTGTGCGAGCAGTGCCATGGGCAGATGTGGCTGAGCAACAGCTTTCCATTCTAGCTCTTTCTGCCTGCGAGCTATCTGCAGACGTTCGCATTTTCAGAGCAGGGCTGCCGGAGGCCCCCTGCTCGGACGCCCAAAGCTACTTTTGAAGTTTGATTTGGCAACACAAGTAAGCGGCCCCAGTGTCTGTGCCTCTGTGCGAGCAGTGCCATGGGCAGATGAGGCTGAGCAACAGCTTTCCAGGCTAGCTCTTTATGCCTGCGAGCTATCTGCAGACGTTCGCATTTTCAGAGCAGAGCTGCCGGAAACGGATGGCACGGACAACCTAAGCTACGTTTGAAGTTTAAGGGGGCAAGAGAAGCAAGCAGCCCCAGTCTCTGTGCCTCTGTGCGAGCAGTGCCATGGGCAGATGAGGATGAGCAACAGCTTTCCAGGCTAGCTCTTTCTGCCTGCGAGCTATCTGCAGACGTTCGCATTTTCAGAGCAGGGCTACTGGAGGCCCCCTGCACGGACACCCTAAGGTACTTTTGAAGTTGGGGTTGGCAAGACAAGCAAGCAGCCCCAGTCTCTGTGCCTCTGTGCGAGCAGTGCCATGGGCAGATGAGGCTGAGCAACAGCTTTCCAGGCTAGCTCTTTATGCCTGCGAGCTATCTGCAGACGTTCGCATTTTCAGAGCAGGGCTGCCGGAGGCTCCGTGCTCGGATGCCCAAAGCTACGTTTGAAGTTTGATTTGGCAAGACAAGCAAGCGGCCCCAGTCTCTGTGCCTCTGTACGAGCAGTGCCATGGGCAGATGAGGCTGAGCAACAGCTTTCCAGGCTAGCTCTTTCTGCCTGCGAGCTATCTGAATACGTTCATATTTTCGCAGCACGGCTGCCGGAGGCCAACTGAAGGGACCACCTAAGCTACTTTTGAAATTTGAGGGGGCAATACAAGCAAGCAGCCCCAGTCTCTGTGCCTCTGTGCGAGCAGTGCCATGGGCAGATGAGGCTGAGCAACAGCTTTCCCGGCTAGCTCTTTCTGCCTGCGAGCTATCTGCAGACGTTCGCATTTTGGGAGCAGGTTTGCTTGTGCCCCCTGAACGGACCACGTAAATTACGTTTGAATTTTGGAGGTGGCAAGACAAGCAAGCAACCCCAGTCTCTGTGCCTCTGTGCGAGCAGTGCCAAGGGCAGATGAGGCTGAGCAACAGCTTTCCAGGCTATCTCTTTCTGGCTGCGAGCTATCTGCCGACGTTCGCATTTTCGGAGCACGGCTGCCGGAGTCTCCCTGCACGGAACACCTAAGCTACATATAAAGTTTGTGGGGGCAAGAGAAGAAAGCAGCCGCAGTCTCTGTGCCTCTGTGCGAGCAGTGCCATGGGCAGATGAGGCTGAGCAACAGCTTTCCAGGCTAGCTCTTTCTGCCTGCGAGCTATCTGCAGACGTTCGCATTTTCAGAGCAGGGTTTCTGGAGCCCCCCTACACGTACGCCAAAAGATACGTTTGAAGTTTGAGGGGGCAAGATAAGCAAGCAGCCCCAGTCTCTGTGCCTCTGTGCGAGCAGTGCCATGGGCAGATGAGGCTGAGCAACAGCTTTCCAGGCTAGCTCTTTTTGCCTGCGAGCTATCTGCAGACGTTCGCATTTTCAGAGCAGGGCTGCCGGAGACCCCCTGCACGGACACCCTAAGGTACGTTTGAAGTTGGGGTTGGCAAGACAAGCAAGCAGCCCCAGTCTCTGTGCCTCTGTGCGAGCAGTGCCATGGGCAGATGAGGCTGAGCAACAGCTTTCCAGGCTGGCTCTTTCTGGCTGCGAGCTATCTGCAGACGTTCGCCTTTACAGAGCAGGGATGCCGGAGACGCATGGCACGGACAACCTAAGCTACGTTTGAAGTTTGAGGGGGCAAGATAAGCAAGCAGCCCCAGTCTCTGTGCCTCTGTGCGAGCAGTGCCATGGGCAGATGTGGCTGAGCAACAGCTTTCCAGGCTAGCTCTTTATGCCTGCGAGCTATCTTCAGACGTTCGCATTTTCAGAGCAGGGCTGCCGGAGACGCATGGCACGGACAACCTAAGCTACGTTTGAAGTTTGAGGGGGCAAGAGAAGCAAGCAGCCCCAGTCTCTGTGCCTCTGTGCGAGCAGTGCCATGGGCAGATGAGGCTGAGCAACAGCTTTCCAGGCTAGCTCTTTCTGCCTGCGAGCTATCTGCAGACGTTCGCATTTTCAGAGCAGGGCTGCTGGAGGTCCCCTGCACGGACACCCTAAGGTACGTTTGAAGTTGGGGTTGGCAAGACAAGCAAGCAGCCCCAGTCTCTGTGCCTCTGTGCGAGCAGTGCCATGGGCAGATGAGGCTGAGCAACAGCTTTCCAGGCTAGCTCTTTCTGCCTGCGATCTATCTGCAGACGTTCGCATTTTGGGAGAAGGGTTGCTTGTGCCCCCTGAATGGACCACGTAAATTACGTTTGAATTTTGGAGGTGGCAAGACAAGCAAGCAGCCCCAGTCTCTGTGCCTCTGTGCGAGCAGTGCCAAGGGCAGACGAGGCTGAGCAACAGCTTTCCAGGCTAGCTCTTTCTGGCTGCGAGCTATCTGCCGACGTTCGCATTTTCAGAGCAGGGCTGGTGGAGGCCCCCTGCTCGGACGCCCAAAGCTACGTTTGAAGTTTGAGGGGGCAACACAAGCAAGCAGCCGCAGTCTCTGTGCCTCTGTGCAAGCAGTGCCATGCGCAGATGAGGCTGAGCAACAGCTTTCCAGGCTAGCTCTTTCTGCCTGCGAGCTATCTGCAGACGTTCGCATTTTCAGAGCAGGGCTGCCGGAGGCCCCCTGCTCGGACGCCCAAAGCTACGTTTGAAGTTTGATTTGGCAAGACAAGCAAGCGGCCGCAGTCTCTGTGCCTCTGTGCGAGCAGTGCCATGGGCAGATGAGGCTGAGCAACAGCTTTCCAGACTAGCTCTTTCTGCCTGCGAGCTATCTGCAGACGTTCGCATTTTCAGAGCAGGGCTGCCGGAGACCCCCTGCACAGACGCCCAAACCTACGTTTGAAGTTTGAGGTGGCAAGACAAGCAAGCAGCACCAGTCTCTGTGCCTCTGTGCGAGCAGTGCCATGGGCAGATGAGGCTGAGCAACAGCTTTTCAGACTAGCTCTTTCTGCCTGCGAGCTATCTGCAGACGTTCGCATTTTCGGAGCAGGGCTGCCGGAGTCTCCCTGCACGGAACACCTAAGCTACATATAAAGTTTGTGGGTGCAAGAGAAGAAAGCAGCCGCAGTCTCTGTGCCTCTGTGCGAGCAGTGCCATGGGCAGATGAGGCTGAGCAACAGCTTTCCAGGCTAGCTCTTTCTGCCTGCGAGCTATCTGCAGACGTTCGCATTTTCAGAGCAGGGCTGCCCGAGGCTCCGTGCTCGGATGCCCAAAGCTACGTTTGAAGTTTGATTTGGCAAGACAAGCAAGCGGCCCCAGTCTCTGTGCCTCTGTGCGAGCAGTGCCATGGGCAGATGAGGCTGAGCAACAGCTTTCCAGACTAGCTCTTTAGGCCTGCGAGCTATCTGAATACGTTCATATTTTCGCAGCACGGCTGCCGGAGGCCAACTGAAGGGACCACCTAAGCTACTTTTGAAATTTGAGGGGGCAATACAAGCAAACAGCCCCAGTCTCTGTGCCTCTGTGCGAGCAGTGCCATGGGCAGATGAGGCTGAGCAACAGCTTTCCCGGCTAGCTCTTTCTGCCTGCGAGCTATCTGCAGACGTTCGCATTTTCAGAGAAGGGCTGCCGGAGGCCTCCTGCTCGGACGCCCAATGCTATGTTTGAAGTTTGATTTGGCAAGAGAAGCAAGCAGCCCCAGTCTCTGTGCCTCTGTGCGAGCAGTGCCATGGGCAGATGAGGCTGAGCAACAGCTTTCCAGACTAGCTCTTTATGCCTGCGAGCTATCTGCAGACGTTCGCCTTTACAGAGCAGGGCTGCCGGAGACGCATGGCACGGACAACCTAAGCTACGTTTGAAGTTTGAGGGGGCAAAATAAGCAAGCAGCCCCAGTCTCTGTGCCTCTGTGCGAGCAGTGCCATGGGCAGATGAGGATGAGCAACAGCTTTCCAGGCTAGCTCTTTCTGCCTGCGAGCTATCTGCAGACGTTCGCATTTTCAGAGCAGGGCTGCTGGAGGCCCCCTGCACGGACACCCTAAGGTACTTTTGAAGTTGGGGTTGGCAAGACAAGCAAGCAGCCCCAGTCTCTGTGCCTCTGTGCGAGCAGTGCCAAGTGCAGATGAGGAGAGCAACAGCTTTCCAGGCTAGCCCTTTCTGGCTGCGAGCTATCTGCAGACGTTAGCATTTTCAGAGCAGGGCTGCCGGAGGCTCCGTGCTCGGACGCCCAAATCTACGTTTGAAGTTTGATTTGGCAAGAGAAGCAAGCGGCCCCAGTCTCTGTGCCTCTGTGCGAGCAGTGTCATGGGCAGATGAGGCTGAGCAACAGCTTTCCAGACTAGCTCTTTCTGCCTGCGAGCTATCTGAATAAGTACATATTTTCTCAGCACGGCTGCCGGAGGACACCTGAAGGGACCACCTAAGCTACTTTTGAAATTTGAGGGGGCAATACAAGCAAACAGCCCCAGTCTCTGTGCCTCTGTGCGAGCAGTGCCATGGGCAGATGAGGCTGAGCAACAGCTTTCCAGGCTAGCTCTTTCTGCCTGCGAGTTATCTGCAGACGTTCGCATATTGGGAGCAGGGTTGCTTGTGCCCCCTGCACGGACACCCTAAGGTACGTTTGAAGTTGGGGTTGGCAAGACAAGCAAGCGGCCGCAGTCTCTGTGCCTCTGTGCGAGCAGTGCCATGGGCAGATGAGGCTGAGCAACAGCTTTCCAGGCTAGCTCTTTTTGCCTGCGAGCTATCTGCCGACGTTCGCATTTTCAGAGCAGGGCTGCCGGAGACCCCCTGCACGGACACCCTAAGGTACGTTTGAAGTTGGGGTTGGCAAGACAAGCAAGCAGCCCCAGTCTCTGTGCCTCTGCGAGCAGTGCCATGGGCAGATGAGGCTGAGCAACAGCTTTCCAGGCTAGCTCTTTCTGGCTGCGAGCTATCTGCAGACGTTCGCCTTTACAGAGCAGGGCTGCCGGAGACGCATGGCACGGACACCTAAGCTACGTTTGAAGTTTGATTTGGCAAGATAAGCAAGCAGCCCCAGTCTCTGTGCCTCTGTGCGAGCAGTGCCATGGGCAGATGTGGCTGAGCAACAGCTTTCCAGGCTAGCTCTTTATGCCTGCGAGCTATCTTCAGACGTTCGCATTTTCAGAGCAGGGCTGCCGGAGACGCATGGCACGGACAACCTAAGCTACGTTTGAATTTTGAGGGGTCAAGAGAAGCAAGCAGCCCCAGTCTCTGTGCCTCTGTGCGAGCAGTGCCATGGGCAGATGAGGCTGAGCAACAGCTTTCCAGGCTAGCTCTTTCTGCCTGCGAGCTATCTGCAGACGTTCGCATTTTCGGAGCAGGGCTGCTGGAGGCCCCCTGCACGGACACCCTAAGGTACGTTTGAAGTTGGGGTTGGCAAGACAAGCAAGCAGCCCCAGTCTCTGTGCCTCTGTGCGAGCAGTGCCAAGGGCAGATGAGGCTGAGCAACAGCTTTCCAGACTAGCTCTTTCTGGCTGCGAGCTCTCTGCAGACATTCTCATTTCCAGAGCAGGGCTGCTGGAGGCCCCCTGCACGGACACCCAAAGCTACGTTTGAAATTTTGGAGGTGGCAAGACAAGCAAGTAGCCGCAGTCTCTGTGCCTCTCTGCAAGCAGTGCCATGGGCAGATGAGGCTGAGCAACAGCTTTCCAGGCTAGCTCTTTCTTCCTGCGAGCTATCTGCAGACGTTCGCATTTTCAGAGCAGGGCTGCCGGAGGCCCCCTGCTCGGACGCCCAAAGCTACGTTTGAAGTTTGATTTTGCAACACAAGCAAGCAGAACCAGTCTCTGTGCCTCTGTGCGAGCAGTGCCATGGGCAGATGAGGCTGAGCAACAGCTTTCCAGGCTAGCTCTTTCTGCCTGCGAGCTATCTGCAGACGTTCGCATTTTGGGAGCAGGGTTGCTTGTGCCCCCTGAATGGACCACGTAAATTACGTTTGAATTTTGGAGGTGGCAAGACAAGCAAGCAGCCGCAGTCTCTGTGCCTCTGTGCGAGCAGTGCCAAGGGCAGACGAGGCTGAGCAACAGCTTTCCAGGCTAGCTCTTTCTGGCTGCGAGCTATCTGCCGACGTTCGCATTTTCAGAGCAGGGCTGGTGGAGGCCCCCTGCTCGGACGCCCAAAGCTACGTTTGAAGTTTGAGGGGGCAACACAAGCAAGCAGCCGCAGTCTCTGTGCCTCTGTGCAAGCAGTGCCATGCGCAGATGAGGCTGAGCAACAGCTTTCCAGGCTAGCTCTTTCTGCCTGCGAGCTATCTGCAGACGTTCGCATTTTCAGAGCAGGGCTGCCGGAGGCCCCCTGCTCGGACGCCCAAAGCTACGTTTGAAGTTTGATTTGGCAAGACAAGCAAGCGGCCGCAGTCTCTGTGCCTCTGTGCGAGCAGTGCCATGGGCAGATGAGGCTGAGCAACAGCTTTCCAGACTAGCTCTTTCTGCCTGCGAGCTATCTGCAGACGTTCGCATTTTCGGAGCAGGGCTGCCGGAGTCTCCCTGCACGGAACACCTAAGCTACATATAAAGTTTGTGGGTGCAAGAGAAGAAAGCAGCCGCAGTCTCTGTGCCTCTGTGCGAGCAGTGCCATGGGCAGATGAGGCTGAGCAACAGCTTTCCAGGCTAGCTCTTTCTGCCTGCGAGCTATCTGCAGACGTTCGCATTTTCAGAGCAGGGCTGCCCGAGGCTCCGTGCTCGGATGCCCAAAGCTACGTTTGAAGTTTGATTTGGCAAGACAAGCAAGCGGCCCCAGTCTCTGTGCCTCTGTGCAAGCAGTGCCATGCGCAGATGAGGCTGAGCAACAGCTTTCCAGGCTAGCTCTTTATGCCTGCGAGCTATCTGCAGACGTTCGCATTTTCAGAGCAGAGCTGCCGGAAACGGATGGCACGGACAACCTAAGCTACGTTTGAAGTTTAAGGGGGCAAGAGAAGCAAGCAGCCCCAGTCTCTGTGCCTCTGTGCGAGCAGTGCCATGGGCAGATGAGGATGAGCAACAGCTTTCCAGGCTAGCTCTTTCTGCCTGCGAGCTATCTGCAGACGTTCGCATTTTCAGAGCAGGGCTGCTGGAGGCCCCCTGCACGGACACCCTAATGTACGTTTGAAGTTGGGGTTGGCAAGACAAGCAAGCAGCCCCAGTCTCTGTGCCTCTGTGCGAGCAGTGCCATGGGCAGATGAGGCTGAGCAACAGCTTTCCAGGCTAGCCCTTTATGGCTGCGAGCTATCTGCAGACGTTCGCATTTTCAGAGCAGGGCTGCAGGAGGCCCCCTGCTCGGACGCCCAAAGCTACGTTTGAAGTTGGGGTTGGCAATACAAGCAAGCGGCCCCAGTCTCTGTGCCTCTGTGCGAGCAGTGTCATGGGCAGATGAGGCTGAGCAACAGCTTTCCAGACTAGCTCTTTCTGCCTGCGAGCTATCTGAATAAGTACATATTTTCTCAGCACGGCTGCCGGAGGACACCTGAAGGGACCACCTAAGCTACTTTTGAAATTTGAGGGGGCAATACAAGCAAACAGCCCCAGTCTCTGTGCCTCTGTGCGAGCAGTGCCATGGGCAGATGAGGCTGAGCAACATCTTTCCAGGCTAGCTCTTTCTGCCTGCGAGTTATCTGCAGACGTTCGCATATTGGGAGCAGGGTTGCTTGTGCCCCCTGCTCGGACACCCAAATATACGTTTGAAGTTGGGGTTGGCAAGACAAGCAAGCGGCCGCAGTCTCTGTGCCTCTGTGCGAGCAGTGCCATGGGCAGATGAGGCTGAGCAACAGCTTTCCAGGCTAGCTCTTTCTGCCTGCGAGCTATCTGCAGACGTTCGCATTTTCAGAGCAGGTTTGCTTGTGCCCCCTGAATGGACCACGTAAATTACGTTTGAATTTTGGAGGTGGCAAGACAAGCAAGCAGCCCCAGTCTCTGTGCCTCTGTGCGAGCAGTGCCAAGGGCAGACGAGGCTGAGCAACAGCTTTCCAGGCTAGCTCTTTCTGCCTGCGAGCTATCTGCCGACGTTCGCATTTTCAGAGCAGGGCTGGTGGAGGCCCCCTGCTCGGACGCCCAAAGCTACGTTTGAAGTTTGAGGGGGCAACACAAGCAAGCAGCCGCAGTCTCTGTGCCTCTGTGCAAGCAGTGCCATGCGCAGATGAGGCTGAGCAACAGCTTTCCAGGCTAGCTCTTTCTGCCTGCGAGCTATCTGCAGACGTTCGCATTTTCAGAGCAGGGCTGCCGGAGGCCCCCTGCTCGGACGCCCAAAGCTACGTTTGAAGTTTGATTTGGCAAGACAAGCAAGCGGCCGCAGTCTCTGTGCCTCTGTGCGAGCAGTGCCATGGGCAGATGAGGCTGAGCAACAGCTTTCCAGACTAGCTCTTTCTGCCTGCGAGCTATCTGCAGACGTTCGCATTTTCGGAGCAGGGCTGCCGGAGTCTCCCTGCACGGAACACCTAAGCTACATATAAAGTTTGTGGGTGCAAGAGAAGAAAGCAGCCGCAGTCTCTGTGCCTCTGTGCGAGCAGTGCCATTGGCAGATGAGGCTGAGCAACAGCTTTCCAGGCTAGCTCTTTCTGCCTGCGAGCTATCTGCAGACGTTCGCATTTTCAGAGCAGGGCTGCCCGAGGCTCCGTGCTCGGATGCCCAAAGCTACGTTTGAAGTTTGATTTGGCAAGACAAGCAAGCGGCCCCAGTCTCTGTGCCTCTGTGCGAGCAGTGCCATGCGCAGATGAGGCTGAGCAACAGCTTTCCAGGCTAGCTCTTTATGCCTGCGAGCTATCTGCAGACGTTCGCATTTTCAGAGCAGAGCTGCCGGAAACGGATGGCACGGACAACCTAAGCTACGTTTGAAGTTTAAGGGGGCAAGAGAAGCAAGCAGCCCCAGTCTCTGTGCCTCTGTGCGAGCAGTGCCATGGGCAGATGAGGATGAGCAACAGCTTTCCAGGCTAGCTCTTTCTGCCTGCGAGCTATCTGCAGACGTTCGCATTTTCAGAGCAGGGCTGCTGGAGGCCCCCTGCACGGACACCCTAATGTACGTTTGAAGTTGGGGTTGGCAAGACAAGCAAGCAGCCCCAGTCTCTGTGCCTCTGTGCGAGCAGTGCCATGGGCAGATGAGGCTGAGCAACAGCTTTCCAGGCTAGCTCTTTTTGCCTGCGAGCTATCTGCCGACGTTCGCATTTTCAGAGCAGGGCTGCCGGAGACCCCCTGCACGGACACCCTAAGGTACATTTGAAGTTGGGGTTGGCAAGACAAGCAAGCAGCCCCAGTCTCTGTGCCTCTGTGCGAGCAGTGCCATGGGCAGATGAGGCTGAGCAACAGCTTTCCAGGCTAGCTCTTTCTGGCTGCGAGCTATCTGCAGACGTTCGCCTTTACAGAGCAGGGCTGCCGGAGACGCATGGCACGGACAACCTAAGCTAAGTTTGAAGTTTGAGGGGGCAAGATAAGCAAGCAGCCCCAGTCTCTGTGCCTCTGTGCGAGCAGTGCCATGGGCAGATGTGGCTGAGCAACAGCTTTCCAGGCTAGCTCTTTATGCCTGCGAGCTATCTTCAGACGTTCGCATTTTCAGAGCAGGGCTGCCGGAGACGCATGGCACGGACAACCTAAGCTACGTTTGAAGTTTGAGGGGTCAAGAGAAGCAAGCAGCCCCAGTCTCTGTGCCTCTGTGCGAGCAGTGCCATGGGCAGATGAGGCTGAGCAACAGCTTTCCAGGCTAGCTCTTTCTGCCTGCGAGCTATCTGCAGACGTTCGCATTTTCAGAGCAGGGCTGCTGGAGGCCCCCTGCACGGACACCCTAAGGTACGTTTGAAGTTGGGGTTGGCAAGACAAGCAAGCAGCCCCAGTCTCTGTGCCTCTGTGCGAGCAGTGCCAAGGGCAGATGAGGCTGAGCAACAGCTTTCCAGGCTAGCTCTTTCTGGCTGCGAGCTCTCTGCAGACATTCTCATTTCCAGAGCAGGGCTGCTGGAGGCCCCCTGCACGAACACCCAAAGCTACGTTTGAAATTTTGGAGGTGGCAAGACAAGCAAGTAGCCGCAGTCTCTGTGCCTCTCTGCAAGCAGTGCCATGGGCAGATGAGGCTGAGCAACAGCTTTCCAGGCTAGCTCTTTCTGCCTGCGAGCTATCTGCAGACGTTCGCATTTTCAGAGCAGGGCTGCCGGAGGCCCCCTGCTCGGACGCCCAAAGCTACGTTTGAAGTTTGATTTTGCAACACAAGCAAGCAGAACCAGTCTCTGTGCCTCTGTGCGAGCAGTGCCATGGGCAGATGAGGCTGAGCAACAGCTTTCCAGGCTAGCTCTTTCTGCCTGCGAGCTATCTGCAGACGTTCGCATTTTGGGAGCAGGGTTGCTTGTGCCCCCTGAATGGACCACGTAAATTACGTTTGAATTTTGGAGGTGGCAAGACAAGCAAGCAGCCGCAGTCTCTGTGCCTCTGTGCGAGCAGTGCCAAGGGCAGACGAGGCTGAGCAACAGCTTTCCAGGCTAGCTCTTTCTGGCTGCGAGCTATCTGCCGACGTTCGCATTTTCAGAGCAGGGCTGGTGGAGGCCCCCTGCTCGGACGCCCAAAGCTACGTTTGAAGTTTGATTTGGCAAGACAAGCAAGCGGCCGCAGTCTCTGTGCCTCTGTGCAAGCAGTGCCATGCGCAGATGAGGCTGAGCAACAGCTTTCCAGGCTAGCTCTTTCTGCCTGCGAGCTATCTGCAGACGTTCGCATTTTCAGAGCAGGGCTGCCGGAGGCCCCCTGCTCGGACGCCCAAAGCTACGTTTGAAGTTTGATTTGGCAAGACAAGCAAGCGGCCGCAGTCTCTGTGCCTCTGTGCGAGCAGTGCCATGGGCAGATGAGGCTGAGCAACAGCTTTCCAGACTAGCTCTTTCTGCCTGCGAGCTATCTGCAGACGTTCGCATTTTCGGAGCAGGGCTGCCGGAGTCTCCCTGCACGGAACACCTAAGCTACATATAAAGTTTGTGGGTGCAAGAGAAGAAAGCAGCCGCAGTCTCTGTGCCTCTGTGCGAGCAGTGCCATTGGCAGATGAGGCTGAGCAACAGCTTTCCAGGCTAGCTCTTTCTGCCTGCGAGCTATCTGCAGACGTTCGCATTTTCAGAGCAGGGCTGCCCGAGGCTCCGTGCTCGGATGCCCAAAGCTACGTTTGAAGTTTGATTTGGCAAGACAAGCAAGCGGCCCCAGTCTCTGTGCCTCTGTGCAAGCAGTGCCATGCGCAGATGAGGCTGAGCAACAGCTTTCCAGGCTAGCTCTTTATGCCTGCGAGCTATCTGCAGACGTTCGCATTTTCAGAGCAGAGCTGCCGGAAACGGATGGCACGGACAACCTAAGCTACGTTTGAAGTTTAAGGGGGCAAGAGAAGCAAGCAGCCCCAGTCTCTGTGCCTCTGTGCGAGCAGTGCCATGGGTAGATGAGGATGAGCAACAGCTTTCCAGGCTAGCTCTTTCTGCCTGCGAGCTATCTGCAGACGTTCGCATTTTCAGAGCAGGGCTGCTGGAGGCCCCCTGCACGGACACCCTAATGTACGTTTGAAGTTGGGGTTGGCAAGACAAGCAAGCAGCCCCAGTCTCTGTGCCTCTGTGCGAGCAGTGCCATGGGCAGATGAGGCTGAGCAACAGCTTTCCAGGCTAGCCCTTTATGGCTGCGAGCTATCTGCAGACGTTCGCATTTTCAGAGCAGGGCTGCAGGAGGCCCCCTGCTCGGACGCCCAAAGCTACGTTTGAAGTTGGGGTTGGCAATACAAGCAAGCGGCCCCAGTCTCTGTGCCTCTGTGCGAGCAGTGTCATGGGCAGATGAGGCTGAGCAACAGCTTTCCAGACTAGCTCTTTCTGCCTGCGAGCTATCTGAATAAGTACATATTTTCTCAGTACGGCTGCCGGAGGACACCTGAAGGGACCACCTAAGCTACTTTTGAAATTTGAGGGGGCAATACAAGCAAACAGCCCCAGTCTCTGTGCCTCTGTGCGAGCAGTGCCATGGGCAGATGAGGCTGAGCAACATCTTTCCAGGCTAGCTCTTTCTGCCTGCGAGTTATCTGCAGACGTTCGCATATTGGGAGCAGGGTTGCTTGTGCCCCCTGCACGGACACCCAAATATACGTTTGAAGTTGGGGTTGGCAAGACAAGCAAGCGGCCGCAGTCTCTGTGCCTCTGTGCGAGCAGTGCCATGGGCAGATGAGGCTGAGCAACAGCTTTCCAGACTAGCTCTTTCTGGCTGCGAGCTATCTGCAGACGTTCGCATTTTCAGAGCAGGGCTGCCGGAGACCCCCTGCACAGACGCCCAAAGCTACGTTTGAAGTTTGAGGTGGCAAGACAAGCAAGCAGCACCAGTCTCTGTGCCTCTGTGCGAGCAGTGCCATGGGCAGATGAGGGTGAGCAACAGCTTTTCAGACTAGCTCTTTCTGCCTGCGAGCTATCTGCAGACGTTCGCATTTTCGGAGCACGGCTGCCGGAGTCTCCCTGCACGGAACACCTAAGCTACATATAAAGTTTGTGGGGGCAAGAGAAGAAAGCAGCCGCAGTCTCTGTGCCTCTGTGCGAGCAGTGCCATGGGCAGATGAGGCTGAGCAACAGCTTTCCAGGCTAGCTCTTTCTGCCTGCGAGCTATCTGCAGACGTTCGCATTTTCAGAGCAGGGTTGCTTGTGCCCCCTGAATGGACCACGTAAATTACGTTTGAATTTTGGAGGTGGCAAGACAAGCAAGCAGCCCCAGTCTCTGTGCCTCTGTGCGAGCAGTGCCAAGGGCAGACGAGGCTGATCAACAGCTTTCCAGGCTAGCTCTTTCTGCCTGCGAGCTATCTGCCGACGTTCGCATTTTCAGAGCAGGGCTGGTGGAGGCCCCCTGCTCGGACGCCCAAAGCTACGTTTGAAGTTTGAGGGGGCAACACAAGCAAGCAGCCGCAGTCTCTGTGCCTCTGTGCAAGCAGTGCCATGCGCAGATGAGGCTGAGCAACAGCTTTCCAGGCTAGCTCTTTCTGCCTGCGAGCTATCTGCAGACGTTCGCATTTTCAGAGCAGGGCTGCCGGAGGCCCCCTGCTCGGACGCCCAAAGCTACGTTTGAAGTTTGATTTGGCAAGACAAGCAAGCGGCCGCAGTCTCTGTGCCTCTGTGCGAGCAGTGCCATGGGCAGATGAGGCTGAGCAACAGCTTTCCAGACTAGCTCTTTCTGCCTGCGAGCTATCTGCAGACGTTCGCATTTTCGGAGCAGGGCTGCCGGAGTCTCCCTGCACGGAACACCTAAGCTACCTATAAAGTTTGTGGGTGCAAGAGAAGAAAGCAGCCGCAGTCTCTGTGCCTCTGTGCGAGCAGTGCCATGGGCAGATGAGGCTGAGCAACAGCTTTCCAGGCTAGCTCTTTCTGCCTGCGAGCTATCTGCAGACGTTCGCATTTTCAGAGCAGGGCTGCCCGAGGCTCCGTGCTCGGATGCCCAAAGCTACGTTTGAAGTTTGATTTGGCAAGACAAGCAAGCGGCCCCAGTCTCTGTGCCTCTGTGCGAGCAGTGCCATGGGCAGATGAGGCTGAGCAACAGCTTTCCAGACTAGCTCTTTAGGCCTGCGAGCTATCTGAATACGTTCATATTTTCGCAGCACGGCTGCCGGAGG
Organism: Opisthocomus hoazin; assembly: GCF_030867145.1. Lineage (NCBI taxonomy): Eukaryota > Metazoa > Chordata > Aves > Opisthocomiformes > Opisthocomidae > Opisthocomus > Opisthocomus hoazin. The sequence goes on from NC_134429.1 coordinate 9,115,544, forward strand.
CCAACTGAAGGGACCACCTAAGCTACTTTTGAAATTTGAGGGGGCAATACAAGCAAACAGCCCCAGTCTCTGTGCCTCTGTGCGAGCAGTGCCATGGGCAGATGAGGCTGAGCAACAGCTTTCCCGGCTAGCTCTTTCTGCCTGCGAGCTATCTGCAGACGTTCGCATTTTCAGAGAAGGGCTGCCGGAGGCCTCCTGCTCGGACGCCCAATGCTATGTTTGAAGTTTGATTTGGCAAGAGAAGCAAGCAGCCCCAGTCTCTGTGCCTCTGTGCGAGCAGTGCCATGGGCAGATGAGGCTGAGCAACAGCTTTCCAGACTAGCTCTTTATGCCTGCGAGCTATCTGCAGACGTTCGCCTTTACAGAGCAGGGCTGCCGGAGACGCATGGCACGGACAACCTAAGCTACGTTTGAAGTTTGAGGGGGCAAAATAAGCAAGCAGCCCCAGTCTCTGTGCCTCTGTGCGAGCAGTGCCATGGGCAGATGTGGCTGAGCAACAGCTTTCCAGGCTAGCTCTTTCTGCCTGCGAGCTATCTGCAGACGTTCGCATTTTCAGAGCAGGGCTGCCGGAGGCCCCCTGCTCGGACGCCCAAAGCTACTTTTGAAGTTTGATTTGGCAACACAAGCAAGCGGCCCCAGTGTCTGTGCCTCTGTGCGAGCAGTGCCATGGGCAGATGAGGCTGAGCAACAGCTTTCCAGGCTAGCTCTTTATGCCTGCGAGCTATCTGCAGACGTTCGCATTTTCAGAGCAGAGCTGCCGGAAACGGATGGCACGGACAACCTAAGCTACGTTTGAAGTTTAAGGGGGCAAGAGAAGCAAGCAGCCCCAGTCTCTGTGCCTCTGTGCGAGCAGTGCCATGGGCAGATGAGGATGAGCAACAGCTTTCCAGGCTAGCTCTTTCTGCCTGCGAGCTATCTGCAGACGTTCGCATTTTCAGAGCAGGGCTACTGGAGGCCCCCTGCACGGACACCCTAAGGTACTTTTGAAGTTGGGGTTGGCAAGACAAGCAAGCAGCCCCAGTCTCTGTGCCTCTGTGCGAGCAGTGCCAAGTGCAGATGAGGAGAGCAACAGCTTTCCAGGCTAGCCCTTTCTGGCTGCGAGCTATCTGCAGACGTTCGCATTTTCAGAGCAGGGCTGCCGGAGGCTCCGTGCTCGGACGCCCAAATCTACGTTTGAAGTTTGATTTGGCAAGAGAAGCAAGCGGCCCCAGTCTCTGTGCCTCTGTGCGAGCAGTGTCATGGGCAGATGAGGCTGAGCAACAGCTTTCCAGACTAGCTCTTTCTGCCTGCGAGCTATCTGAATAAGTACATATTTTCTCAGCACGGCTGCCGGAGGACACCTGAAGGGACCACCTAAGCTACTTTTGAAATTTGAGGGGGCAATACAAGCAAACAGCCCCAGTCTCTGTGCCTCTGTGCGAGCAGTGCCATGGGCAGATGAGGCTGAGCAACATCTTTCCAGGCTAGCTCTTTCTGCCTGCGAGTTATCTGCAGACGTTCGCATATTGGGAGCAGGGTTGCTTGTGCCCCCTGCACGGACACCCTAAGGTACGTTTGAAGTTGGGGTTGGCAAGACAAGCAAGCGGCCGCAGTCTCTGTGCCTCTGTGCGAGCAGTGCCATGGGCAGATGAGGCTGAGCAACAGCTTTCCAGGCTAGCTCTTTCTGCCTGCGAGCTATCTGCAGACGTTCGCATTTTCAGAGCAGGGCTGCCGGAGGCCCCCTGCTCGGACGCCCAAAGCTACGTTTGAAGTTTGATTTTGCAACACAAGCAAGCAGAACCAGTCTCTGTGCCTCTGTGCGAGCAGTGCCATGGGCAGATGAGGCTGAGCAACAGCTTTCCAGGCTAGCTCTTTCTGCCTGCGAGCTATCTGCAGACGTTCGCATTTTGGGAGCAGGGTTGCTTGTGCCCCCTGAATGGACCACGTAAATTACGTTTGAATTTTGGAGGTGGCAAGACAAGCAAGCAGCCCCAGTCTCTGTGCCTCTGTGCGAGCAGTGCCAAGGGCAGACGAGGCTGATCAACAGCTTTCCAGGTTAGCTCTTTCTGGCTGCGAGCTATCTGCCGACGTTCGCATTTTCAGAGCAGGGCTGGTGGAGGCCCCCTGCTCGGACGCCCAAAGCTACGTTTGAAGTTTGAGGGGGCAACACAAGCAAGCAGCCGCAGTCTCTGTGCCTCTGTGCAAGCAGTGCCATGCGCAGATGAGGCTGAGCAACAGCTTTCCAGGCTAGCTCTTTCTGCCTGCGAGCTATCTGCAGACGTTCGCATTTTCAGAGCAGGGCTGCCGGAGGCCCCCTGCTCGGACGCCCAAAGCTACGTTTGAAGTTTGATTTGGCAAGACAAGCAAGCGGCCGCAGTCTCTGTGCCTCTGTGCGAGCAGTGCCATGGGCAGATGAGGCTGAGCAACAGCTTTCCAGACTAGCTCTTTCTGCCTGCGAGCTATCTGCAGACGTTCGCATTTTCGGAGCAGGGCTGCCGGAGTCTCCCTGCACGGAACACCTAAGCTACCTATAAAGTTTGTGGGTGCAAGAGAAGAAAGCAGCCGCAGTCTCTGTGCCTCTGTGCGAGCAGTGCCATGGGCAGATGAGGCTGAGCAACAGCTTTCCAGGCTAGCTCTTTCTGCCTGCGAGCTATCTGCAGACGTTCGCATTTTCAGAGCAGGGCTGCCCGAGGCTCCGTGCTCGGATGCCCAAAGCTACGTTTGAAGTTTGATTTGGCAAGACAAGCAAGCGGCCCCAGTCTCTGTGCCTCTGTGCGAGCAGTGCCATGGGCAGATGAGGCTGAGCAACAGCTTTCCAGACTAGCTCTTTAGGCCTGCGAGCTATCTGAATACGTTCATATTTTCGCAGCACGGCTGCCGGAGGCCAACTGAAGGGACCACCTAAGCTACTTTTGAAATTTGAGGGGGCAATACAAGCAAACAGCCCCAGTCTCTGTGCCTCTGTGCGAGCAGTGCCATGGGCAGATGAGGCTGAGCAACAGCTTTCCCGGCTAGCTCTTTCTGCCTGCGAGCTATCTGCAGACGTTCGCATTTTCAGAGAAGGGCTGCCGGAGGCCTCCTGCTCGGACGCCCAATGCTATGTTTGAAGTTTGATTTGGCAAGAGAAGCAAGCAGCCCCAGTCTCTGTGCCTCTGTGCGAGCAGTGCCATGGGCAGATGAGGCTGAGCAACAGCTTTCCAGACTAGCTCTTTATGCCTGCGAGCTATCTGCAGACGTTCGCCTTTACAGAGCAGGGCTGCCGGAGACGCATGGCACGGACAACCTAAGCTACGTTTGAAGTTTGAGGGGGCAAAATAAGCAAGCAGCCCCAGTCTCTGTGCCTCTGTGCGAGCAGTGCCATGGGCAGATGTGGCTGAGCAACAGCTTTCCAGGCTAGCTCTTTCTGCCTGCGAGCTATCTGCAGACGTTCGCATTTTCAGAGCAGGGCTGCCGGAGGCCCCCTGCTCGGACGCCCAAAGCTACTTTTGAAGTTTGATTTGGCAACACAAGCAAGCGGCCCCAGTGTCTGTGCCTCTGTGCGAGCAGTGCCATGGGCAGATGAGGCTGAGCAACAGCTTTCCAGGCTAGCTCTTTATGCCTGCGAGCTATCTGCAGACGTTCGCATTTTCAGAGCAGAGCTGCCGGAAACGGATGGCACGGACAACCTAAGCTACGTTTGAAGTTTAAGGGGGCAAGAGAAGCAAGCAGCCCCAGTCTCTGTGCCTCTGTGCGAGCAGTGCCATGGGCAGATGAGGATGAGCAACAGCTTTCCAGGCTAGCTCTTTCTGCCTGCGAGCTATCTGCAGACGTTCGCATTTTCAGAGCAGGGCTACTGGAGGCCCCCTGCACGGACACCCTAAGGTACTTTTGAAGTTGGGGTTGGCAAGACAAGCAAGCAGCCCCAGTCTCTGTGCCTCTGTGCGAGCAGTGCCAAGTGCAGATGAGGAGAGCAACAGCTTTCCAGGCTAGCCCTTTCTGGCTGCGAGCTATCTGCAGACGTTCGCATTTTCAGAGCAGGGCTGCCGGAGGCTCCGTGCTCGGACGCCCAAATCTACGTTTGAAGTTTGATTTGGCAAGAGAAGCAAGCGGCCCCAGTCTCTGTGCCTCTGTGCGAGCAGTGTCATGGGCAGATGAGGCTGAGCAACAGCTTTCCAGACTAGCTCTTTCTGCCTGCGAGCTATCTGAATAAGTACATATTTTCTCAGCACGGCTGCCGGAGGACACCTGAAGGGACCACCTAAGCTACTTTTGAAATTTGAGGGGGCAATACAAGCAAACAGCCCCAGTCTCTGTGCCTCTGTGCGAGCAGTGCCATGGGCAGATGAGGCTGAGCAACATCTTTCCAGGCTAGCTCTTTCTGCCTGCGAGTTATCTGCAGACGTTCGCATATTGGGAGCAGGGTTGCTTGTGCCCCCTGCACGGACACCCTAAGGTACGTTTGAAGTTGGGGTTGGCAAGACAAGCAAGCAGCCCCAGTCTCTGTGCCTCTGTGCGAGCAGTGCCAAGGGCAGACAAGGTTGAGCAACAGCTTTCCAGGCTAGCTCTTTCTGGCTGCGAGCTATCTGCCGACGTTCGCATTTTCAGAGCAGGGCTGGTGGAGGCCCCCTGCTCGGACGCCCAAAGCTACGTTTGAAGTTTGAGGGGGCAACACAAGCAAGCAGCCGCAGTCTCTGTGCCTCTGTGCAAGCAGTGCCATGGGCAGATGAGGCTGAGCAACAGCTTTCCAGGCCAGCTCTTTCTGCCTGCGATCTATCTGCAGACGTTCGCATTTTGGTAGCAGCGTTGCTTGTGCCCCCTGCACGGACCACGTAAATTACATTTGAATTTTGAAGGTGGCAAGACAAGCAAGCAGCCCCAGTCTCTGTGCCTCTGTGCGAGCAGTGCCATGGGCAGATGAGGCTGAGCAACAGCTTTCCAGGCTAGCTCTTTCTGCCTGCGAGCTATCTGCAGACGTTCGCATATTGGGAGCAGGGTTGCTAGTGCCCCCTGCACGGACACCCGAAGGTTTGTTTGAAGTTGGGGTTGGCAAGACAAGCAAGCAGCCCCAGTCTCTGTGCCTCTGTGCGAGCAGTGCCAAGGACAGATGAGGCTGAGCAACAGCTTTCCAGGCTAGCTCTTTCTGGCTGCGAGCTATCTGCCGACGTTCGCATTTTCAGAGCAGGGCTGGTGGAGGCCCCCTGCTCGGACGTCCAAAGCTACGTTTGAAGCATGAGGGGGCAAGACAAGCAAGCAGCCGCAGTCTCTGTGCCTCTGTGCAAGCAGTGCCATGCGCAGATGAGGCTGAGCAACAGCTTTCCAGGCTAGCTCTTTCTGCCTGCGAGCTATCTGCAGACGTTCGCATTTTCGGAGCAGGGCTGCCCGAGGCTCCGTGCTCGGATGCCCAAAGCTACGTTTGAAGTTTGATTTGGCAAGACAAGCAAGCAGCACCAGTCTCTGTGCCTCTGTGCGAGCAGTGCCGTGGTCAGATGAGGCTGAGCAACAGCTTTCCAGACTAGCTCTTTAGGCCTGCGAGCTATCTGAATACGTTCATATTTTCGCAGCACGGCTGCCGGAGGCCAACTGAAGGGACCACCTAAGCTACTTTTGAAATTTGAGGGGGCAATACAAGCAAACAGCCCCAGTCTCTGTGCCTCTGTGCGAGCAGTGCCATGGGCAGATGAGGCTGAGCAACAGCTTTCCCGGCTAGCTCTTTCTGCCTGCGAGCTATCTGCAGATGTTCGCATTTTCAGAGAAGGGCTGCCGGAGGCCTCCTGCTCGGACGCCCAATGCTATGTTTGAAGTTTGATTTGGCAAGAGAAGCAAGCAGCCCCAGTCTCTGTGCCTCCGTGCGAGCAGTGCCATGGGCAGATGAGGCTGAGCAACAGCTTTCCAGACTAGCTCTTTCTGCCTGCGAGCTATCTGCAGACGTTCGCCTTTACAGAGCAGGGCTGCCGGAGACGCATGGCACGGACAACCTAAGTTACGTTTGAAGTTTGAGGGGGCAAAATAAGCAAGCAGCCCCAGTCTCTGTGCCTCTGTGCGAGCAGTGCCATGGGCAGATGTGGCTGAGCAACAGCTTTCCATTCTAGCTCTTTCTGCCTGCGAGCTATCTGCAGACGTTCGCATTTTCAGAGCAGGGCTACCGTAGGCCCCCTGCTCGGACGCCCAAAGCTACGTTTGAAGTTTGATTTGGCAAGACAAGCAAGCGGCCGCAGTCTCTGTGCCTCTGTGCGAGCAGTGCCATGGGCAGATGAGGCTGAGCAACAGCTTTCCAGACTAGCTCTTTCTGCCTGCGAGCTATCTGCAGACGTTCGCATTTTCAGAGCAGGGCTGCCGGAGACCCCCTGCACAGACGCCCAAACCTACGTTTGAAGTTTGAGGTGGCAAGACAAGCAAGCAGCACCAGTCTCTGTGCGTCTGTGCGAGCAGTGCCATGGGCAGATGAGGCTGAGCAACAGCTTTTCAGACTAGCTCTTTCTGCCTGCGAGCTATCTGCAGACGTTCGCATTTTCGGAGCAGGGCTGCCGGAGTCTCCCTGCACGGAACACCTAAGCTACATATAAAGTTTGTGGGTGCAAGAGAAGAAAGCAGCCGCAGTCTCTGTGCCTCTGTGCGAGCAGTGCCATGGGCAGATGAGGCTGAGCAACAGCTTTCCAGGCTAGCTCTTTCTGCCTGCGAGCTATCTGCAGACGTTCGCATTTTCAGAGCAGGGCTGCCCGAGGCTCCGTGCTCGGATGCCCAAAGCTACGTTTGAAGTTTGATTTGGCAAGACAAGCAAGCGGCCCCAGTCTCTGTGCCTCTGTGCGAGCAGTGCCATGGGCAGATGAGGCTGAGCAACAGCTTTCCAGACTAGCTCTTTAGGCCTGCGAGCTATCTGAATACGTTCATATTTTCGCAGCACGGCTGCCGGAGGCCAACTGAAGGGACCACCTAAGATACTTTTGAAATTTGAGGGGGCAATACAATCAAACAGCCCCAGTCTCTGTGCCTCTGTGCGAGCAGTGCCATGGGCAGATGAGGCTGAGCAACAGCTTTCCAGGCTAGCTCTTTCTGCCTGCGAGCTATCTGCAGACGTTCGCATTTTCAGAGAAGGGCTGCCGGAGGCCTCCTGCTCGGACGCCCAATGCTATGTTTGAAGTTTGATTTGGCAAGAGAAGCAAGCAGCCCCAGTCTCTGTGCCTCTGTGCGAGCAGTGCCATGGGCAGATGTGGCTGAGCAACAGCTTTCCATTCTAGCTCTTTCTGCCTGCGAGCTATCTGCAGACGTTCGCATTTTCAGAGCAGGCTGCCGGAGGCCCCCTGCTCGGACGCCCAAAGCTACTTTTGAAGTTTGATTTGGCAACACAAGCAAGCGGCCCCAGTGTCTGTGCCTCTGTGCGAGCAGTGCCATGGGCAGATGAGGCTGAGCAACAGCTTTCCAGGCTAGCTCTTTATGCCTGCGAGCTATCTGCAGATGTTCGCATTTTCAGAGCAGAGCTGCCGGAAACGGATGGCACGGACAACCTAAGCTACGTTTGAAGTTTAAGGGGGCAAGAGAAGCAAGCAGCCCCAGTCTCTGTGCCTCTGTGCGAGCAGTGCCATGGGCAGATGAGGATGAGCAACAGCTTTCCAGGCTAGCTCTTTCTGCCTGCGAGCTATCTGCAGACGTTCGCATTTTCAGAGCAGGGCTACTGGAGGCCCCCTGCACGGACACCCTAAGGTACTTTTGAAGTTGGGGTTGGCAAGACAAGCAAGCAGCCCCAGTCTCTGTGCCTCTGTGCGAGCAGTGCCAAGTGCAGATGAGGAGAGCAACAGCTTTCCAGGCTAGCCCTTTCTGGCTGCGAGCTATCTGCAGACGTTCGCATTTTCAGAGCAGGGCTGCCGGAGGCTCCGTGCTCGGACGCCCAAATCTACGTTTGAAGTTTGATTTGGCAAGAGAAGCAAGCGGCCCCAGTCTCTGTGCCTCTGTGCGAGCAGTGTCATGGGCAGATGAGGCTGAGCAACAGCTTTCCAGACTAGCTCTTTCTGCCTGCGAGCTATCTGAATAAGTACATATTTTCTCAGCACGGCTGCCGGAGGACACCTGAAGGGACCACCTAAGCTACTTTTGAAATTTGAGGGGGCAATACAAGCAAACAGCCCCAGTCTCTGTGCCTCTGTGCGAGCAGTGCCATGGGCAGATGAGGCTGAGCAACATCTTTCCAGGCTAGCTCTTTCTGCCTGCGAGTTATCTGCAGACGTTCGCATATTGGGAGCAGGGTTGCTTGTGCCCCCTGCACGGACACCCTAAGGTACGTTTGAAGTTGGGGTTGGCAAGACAAGCAAGCAGCCCCAGTCTCTGTGCCTCTGTGCGAGCAGTGCCAAGGGCAGACAAGGTTGAGCAACAGCTTTCCAGGCTAGCTCTTTCTGGCTGCGAGCTATCTGCCGACGTTCGCATTTTCAGAGCAGGGCTGGTGGAGGCCCCCTGCTCGGACGCCCAAAGGTACGTTTGAAGTTTGAGGGGGCAACACAAGCAAGCAGCCGCAGTCTCTGTGCCTCTGTGCAAGCAGTGCCATGGGCAGATGAGGCTGAGCAACAGCTTTCCAGGCTAGCTCTTTCTGCCTGCGATCTATCTGCAGACGTTCGCATTTTGGGAGCAGCGTTGCTTGTGCCCCCTGCACGGACCACGTAAATTACATTTGAATTTTGAAGGTGGCAAGACAAGCAAGCAGCCCCAGTCTCTGTGCCTCTGTGCGAGCAGTGCCATGGGCAGATGAGGCTGAGCAACAGCTTTCCAGGCTAGCTCTTTCTGCCTGCGAGCTATCTGCAGACGTTCGCATATTGGGAGCAGGGTTGCTAGTGCCCCCTGCACGGACACCCGAAGGTTTGTTTGAAGTTGGGGTTGGCAAGACAAGCAAGCAGCCCCAGTCTCTGTGCCTCTTTGCGAGCAGTGCCAAGGGCAGATGAGGCTGAGCAACAGCTTTCCAGGCTAGCTCTTTCTGGCTGCGAGCTATCTGCCGACGTTCGCATTTTCAGAGCAGGGCTGGTGGAGGCCCCCTGCTCGGACGTCCAAAGCTACGTTTGAAGCATGAGGGGGCAAGACAAGCAAGCAGCCGCAGTCTCTGTGCCTCTGTGCAAGCAGTGCCATGCGCAGATGAGGCTGAGCAACAGCTTTCCAGGCTAGCTCTTTCTGCCTGCGAGCTATCTGCAGACGTTCGCATTTTCGGAGCAGGGCTGCCCGAGGCTCCGTGCTCGGATGCCCAAAGCTACGTTTGAAGTTTGATTTGGCAAGACAAGCAAGCAGCACCAGTCTCTGTGCCTCTGTGCGAGCAGTGCCGTGGGCAGATGAGGCTGAGCAACAGCTTTCCAGACCAGCTCTTTAGGCCTGCAAGCTATCTGAATACGTTCATATTTTCGCAGCACGGCTGCCGGAGGCCAACTGAAGGGACCACCTAAGCTACTTTTGAAATTTGAGGGGGCAATACAAGCAAACAGCCCCAGTTTCTGTGCCTCTGTGCGAGCAGTGCCATGGGCAGATGAGGCTGAGCAACAGCTTTCCCGGCTAGCTCTTTCTGCCTGCGAGCTATCTGCAGATGTTCGCATTTTCAGAGAAGGGCTGCCGGAGGCCTCCTGCTCGGACGCCCAATGCTATGTTTGAAGTTTGATTTGGCAAGAGAAGCAAGCAGCCCCAGTCTCTGTGCCTCTGTGCGAGCAGTGCCATGGGCAGATGAGGCTGAGCAACAGCTTTCCAGACTAGCTCTTTATGCCTGCGAGCTATCTGCAGACATTCGCCTTTACAGAGCAGGGCTGCCGGAGACGCATGGCACGGACAACCTAAGCTACGTTTGAAGTTTGAGGGGGCAAAATAAGCAAGCAGCCCCAGTCTCTGTGCCTCTGTGCGAGCAGTGCCATGGGCAGATGTGGCTGAGCAACAGCTTTCCATTCTAGCTCTTTCTGCATGCGAGCTATCTGCAGACGTTCGCATTTTCAGAGCAGGGCTGCCGGAGGCCCCCTGCTCGGACGCCCAAAGCTACTTTTGAAGTTTGATTTGGCAACACAAGCAAGCGGCCCCAGTCTCTGTGCCTCTGTGCGAGCAGTGCCATGGGCAGATGAGGCTGAGCAACAGCTTTCCAGGCTAGCTCTTTCTGCCTGCGAGCTATCTGCAGACGTTCGCATTTTGGGAGCAGGGTTGCTTGTGCCCCCTGAACGGACCACGTAAATTACGTTTGAATTCTGGAGGTGGCAAGACAAGCAAGCAGCCCTAGTCTCTGTGCCTCTGTGCGAGCAGTGCCATGTGCAGATGAGGCTGAGCAACAGCTTTCCAGGCTAGCTCTTTCTGCCTGCGAGTTATCTGCAGACGTTCGCATATTGGGAGCAGGGTTGCTTGTGCCCCCTGCACGGACACCCTAAGGTACGTTTGAAGTTGGGGTTGGCAAGACAAGCAAGCAGCCCCAGTCTCTGTGCCTCTGTGCGAGCAGTGCCAAGGGCAGACAAGGTTGAGCAACAGCTTTCCAGGCTAGCTCTTTCTGGCTGCGAGCTATCTGCCGACGTTCGCATTTTCAGAGCAGGGCTGGTGGAGGCCCCCTGCTCGGACGCCCAAAGCTACGTTTGAAGTTTGAGGGGGCAACACAAGCAAGCAGCCGCAGTCTCTGTGCCTCTGTGCAAGCAGTGCCATGGGCAGATGAGGCTGAGCAACAGCTTTCCAGGATAGCTCTTTCTGCCTGCGATCTATCTGCAGACGTTCGCATTTTGGGAGCAGCGTTGCTTGTGCCCCCTGCACGGACCACGTAAATTACATTTGAATTTTGAAGGTGGCAAGACAAGCAAGCAGCCCCAGTCTCTGTGCCTCTGTGCGAGCAGTGCCATGGGCAGATGAGGCTGAGCAACAGCTTTCCAGGCTAGCTCTTTCTGCCTGCGAGCTATCTGCAGACGTTCGCATTTTCGGAGCAGGGCTGCCGGAGTCTCCCTGCACGGAACACCTAAGCTACATTTAAAGTTTGTGGGGGCAAGACAAGCAAGCAGCCCCAGTCTCTGTGCCGCTGTGCGAGCAGTGCCATGGGCAGATGAGGCTGAGCAACAGCTTTCCAGGCTAGCTCTTTCTGGCTCTGAGCTATCTGCAGACGTTCGCATTTTCAGAGCAGGGCTGCCGGAGGCCCCCTGCACGGACGCCAAAAGCTACGTTTGAAGTTGGAGGTGGCAAGACAAGCAAGCAGCCCCAGTCTCTGTGCCTCTGTGCGAGCAGTGCCTTGGGCAGATGAGGCTTAGCAACAACTTTCCAGTCTAGCTCTTTATGGCTGCGAGCTATCTGCATACGTTCATGTTTTCGCAGCACGGCTGCCGGAGGCCACCTGCACGGAACACTTAAGATACGTTTGAAATTTGAGGGGGCTATACAAGCAAGCAGCCCCAGTCTCTGTGCGTCTGTGCGAGCACTGCCATGGGCAGATGAGGCTGAGCAACAGCTTTCCAGGCTAGCTCTTTCTGCCTGCGAGCTATCTGCAGACGTTCGCCTTTACAGAGCAGGGCTGCCGGAGACGCATGGCACGGACAACCTAAGCTACGTTTGAAGTTTGAGGGGTCAAGAGAAGCAAGCAGCCCCAGTCTCTGTGCCTCTGTGCGAGCAGTGCCGTGGGCAGATGAGGCTGAGCAACAGCTTTCCAGGCTAGCTCTTTCTGCCTGCGAGCTATCTGCAGACGTTCGCATTTTTGGAGCAGGGCTGCTGGAGGCTCCGTGCTCGGACACCCAAATCTACGTTTGAAGTTTGATTTGGCAAGACAACCAAGCGGCCCCAGTCTCTGTGCCTCTGTGCGAGCAGTGCCAATGGCAGATGAGGCTGAGCAACAGCTTTCCAGGCCAGCTCTTTCTGCCTGCGAGCTATCTGCAGACGTTCGCATTTTCGGAGCAGGGCTGCCGGAGTCTCCTTGCACTGAACACCTAAGCTACATTTAAAGTTTGTGGGGGCAAGAGAAGCAAGCAGCCCCAGTCTCTGTGCCTCTGTGCGAGCAGTGCCATGGGCAGAGGAGGCTGAGCAACAGCTGTCCAGGCTAGCTCTTTCTGCCTGCGAGCTATCTGCAGACGTTCGCATTTTCAGAGCAGGGTTTCTGGAGGCCCCCTGCACGGACGCCAAAAGCTACGTTTGAAGTTGAATGTGGCAAGACAAGCAAGCAGCCCCAGTCTCTGTGCCTCTGTGCGAGCAGTGCCTTGGACAGATGAGGCTTAGCAACAACTTTCCAGGCTAGATCTTTATGGCTGCGAGCGATCTGCAGACTTTCATATTTTCGCAGCACGGCTGCCGGAGGCCTCCTGCACGGAATACCTAAGATACGTTTGAAATTTGAGGGGGCAATACAAGCAAGCAGCCCCAGACTCTGTGCCTCTGTGCGAGCAGTGCCATGGGCAGATGAGGCTGAGCAACAGCTTTCCAGGCTAGCTCTTTCTGGCTGCGAGCTATCTGCAGACGTTCGCTTTTACAGAGCAGGGCTGCCGGAGACGCATGGCACGGACAACCTAAGCTACGTTTGAAGTTTGAGGGGGCAAGAGAAGCAAGCAGCCCCAGTCTCTGTGCCTCTGTGCAAGCAGTGCCATGCGCAGATGAGGCTGAGCAACAGCTTTCCAGAATAGCTCTTTCTGCCTGCGAGCTATCTGCAGACGTTCGCATTTTCAGAGCAGGGCTGCCGAAAGGCCCCCTGCTCGGACGCCCAAAGCTACGTTTGAAGTTTGATTTGGCAAGACAAGCAAGCGGATCCAGTCTCTGTGCCTCTGTGCGAGCAGTGCCTTGGGCAGATGAGGCTGAGCAACAGCTTTCCAGGCTAGCTCTTTCTGCCTGCGATCTATCTGCAGACGTTCGCATTTTCGGAGCAGGGCTGCCGGAGTCTCCCTGCACGGAACACCTAAGCTACATTTAAAGTTTGTGGGGGCAAGACAAGCAAGCAGCCCCAGTCTCTGTGCCTCTGTGCGAGCAGTGCCATGTGCAGATGAGGCTGAGCAACAGCTTTCCAGGCTAGCACTTTCTGCCTGCGAGCTATCTGCAGACGTTCGCATTTTCAGAGCAGGGCTGCCGGAGACGCATGGCACGGACAATCTAAGCTACGTTTGAAGTTTGAGGGAGCAAGAGAAGCAAGCAGCCCCAGTCTCTGTGCCTCTGTGCGAGCAGTGCCATGGGCAGATGAGGCTGAGCAACAGCTTTCCAGGCTAGCTCTTTCTGCCTGCGAGCTATCTGCAGACGTTCGCATTTTCAGAGCAGGGCTGCCGGAGGCCCCCTGCACGGACGCCAAAAGCTACGTTTGAAGTTGGAGGTGGCAAGACAAGCCAGCAGCTCAAGTCTCTGTGCCTCTGTGCGAGCAGTGCCGTGGGCAGATGAGGCTGAGCAACAGCTTTCCAGACCAGCTCTTTAGGCCTGCAAGCTATCTGAATACGTTCATATTTTCGCAGCACGGCTGCCGGAGGCCAACTGAAGGGACCACCTAAGCTACTTTTGAAATTTGAGGGGGCAATACAAGCAAACAGCCCCAGTTTCTGTGCCTCTGTGCGAGCAGTGCCATGGGCAGATGAGGCTGAGCAACAGCTTTCCCGGCTAGCTCTTTCTGCCTGCGAGCTATCTGCAGATGTTCGCATTTTCAGAGAAGGGCTGCCGGAGGCCTCCTGCTCGGACGCCCAATGCTATGTTTGAAGTTTGATTTGGCAAGAGAAGCAAGCAGCCCCAGTCTCTGTGCCTCTGTGCGAGCAGTGCCATGGGCAGATGAGGCTGAGCAACAGCTTTCCAGACTAGCTCTTTATGCCTGCGAGCTATCTGCAGACATTCGCCTTTACAGAGCAGGGCTGCCGGAGACGCATGGCACGGACAACCTAAGCTACGTTTGAAGTTTGAGGGGGCAAAATAAGCAAGCAGCCCCAGTCTCTGTGCCTCTGTGCGAGCAGTGCCATGGGCAGATGTGGCTGAGCAACAGCTTTCCATTCTAGCTCTTTCTGCATGCGAGCTATCTGCAGACGTTCGCATTTTCAGAGCAGGGCTGCCGGAGGCCCCCTGCTCGGACGCCCAAAGCTACTTTTGAAGTTTGATTTGGCAACACAAGCAAGCGGCCCCAGTCTCTGTGCCTCTGTGCGAGCAGTGCCATGGGCAGATGAGGCTGAGCAACAGCTTTCCAGGCTAGCTCTTTCTGCCTGCGAGCTATCTGCAGACGTTCGCATTTTGGGAGCAGGGTTGCTTGTGCCCCCTGAACGGACCACGTAAATTACGTTTGAATTCTGGAGGTGGCAAGACAAGCAAGCAGCCCTAGTCTCTGTGCCTCTGTGCGAGCAGTGCCATGTGCAGATGAGGCTGAGCAACAGCTTTCCAGGCTAGCTCTTTCTGCCTGCGAGTTATCTGCAGACGTTCGCATATTGGGAGCAGGGTTGCTTGTGCCCCCTGCACGGACACCCTAAGGTACGTTTGAAGTTGGGGTTGGCAAGACAAGCAAGCAGCCCCAGTCTCTGTGCCTCTGTGCGAGCAGTGCCAAGGGCAGACAAGGTTGAGCAACAGCTTTCCAGGCTAGCTCTTTCTGGCTGCGAGCTATCTGCCGACGTTCGCATTTTCAGAGCAGGGCTGGTGGAGGCCCCCTGCTCGGACGCCCAAAGCTACGTTTGAAGTTTGAGGGGGCAACACAAGCAAGCAGCCGCAGTCTCTGTGCCTCTGTGCAAGCAGTGCCATGGGCAGATGAGGCTGAGCAACAGCTTTCCAGGATAGCTCTTTCTGCCTGCGATCTATCTGCAGACGTTCGCATTTTGGGAGCAGCGTTGCTTGTGCCCCCTGCACGGACCACGTAAATTACATTTGAATTTTGAAGGTGGCAAGACAAGCAAGCAGCCCCAGTCTCTGTGCCTCTGTGCGAGCAGTGCCATGGGCAGATGAGGCTGAGCAACAGCTTTCCAGGCTAGCTCTTTCTGCCTGCGAGCTATCTGCAGACGTTCGCATTTTCGGAGCAGGGCTGCCGGAGTCTCCCTGCACGGAACACCTAAGCTACATTTAAAGTTTGTGGGGGCAAGACAAGCAAGCAGCCCCAGTCTCTGTGCCGCTGTGCGAGCAGTGCCATGGGCAGATGAGGCTGAGCAACAGCTTTCCAGGCTAGCTCTTTCTGGCTCTGAGCTATCTGCAGACGTTCGCATTTTCAGAGCAGGGCTGCCGGAGGCCCCCTGCACGGACGCCAAAAGCTACGTTTGAAGTTGGAGGTGGCAAGACAAGCAAGCAGCCCCAGTCTCTGTGCCTCTGTGCGAGCAGTGCCTTGGGCAGATGAGGCTTAGCAACAACTTTCCAGTCTAGCTCTTTATGGCTGCGAGCTATCTGCATACGTTCATGTTTTCGCAGCACGGCTGCCGGAGGCCACCTGCACGGAACACTTAAGATACGTTTGAAATTTGAGGGGGCTATACAAGCAAGCAGCCCCAGTCTCTGTGCGTCTGTGCGAGCACTGCCATGGGCAGATGAGGCTGAGCAACAGCTTTCCAGGCTAGCTCTTTCTGCCTGCGAGCTATCTGCAGACGTTCGCCTTTACAGAGCAGGGCTGCCGGAGACGCATGGCACGGACAACCTAAGCTACGTTTGAAGTTTGAGGGGTCAAGAGAAGCAAGCAGCCCCAGTCTCTGTGCCTCTGTGCGAGCAGTGCCGTGGGCAGATGAGGCTGAGCAACAGCTTTCCAGGCTAGCTCTTTCTGCCTGCGAGCTATCTGCAGACGTTCGCATTTTTGGAGCAGGGCTGCTGGAGGCTCCGTGCTCGGACACCCAAATCTACGTTTGAAGTTTGATTTGGCAAGACAACCAAGCGGCCCCAGTCTCTGTGCCTCTGTGCGAGCAGTGCCAATGGCAGATGAGGCTGAGCAACAGCTTTCCAGGCCAGCTCTTTCTGCCTGCGAGCTATCTGCAGACGTTCGCATTTTCGGAGCAGGGCTGCCGGAGTCTCCTTGCACTGAACACCTAAGCTACATTTAAAGTTTGTGGGGGCAAGAGAAGCAAGCAGCCCCAGTCTCTGTGCCTCTGTGCGAGCAGTGCCATGGGCAGAGGAGGCTGAGCAACAGCTGTCCAGGCTAGCTCTTTCTGCCTGCGAGCTATCTGCAGACGTTCGCATTTTCAGAGCAGGGTTTCTGGAGGCCCCCTGCACGGACGCCAAAAGCTACGTTTGAAGTTGAATGTGGCAAGACAAGCAAGCAGCCCCAGTCTCTGTGCCTCTGTGCGAGCAGTGCCTTGGACAGATGAGGCTTAGCAACAACTTTCCAGGCTAGATCTTTATGGCTGCGAGCGATCTGCAGACTTTCATATTTTCGCAGCACGGCTGCCGGAGGCCTCCTGCACGGAATACCTAAGATACGTTTGAAATTTGAGGGGGCAATACAAGCAAGCAGCCCCAGACTCTGTGCCTCTGTGCGAGCAGTGCCATGGGCAGATGAGGCTGAGCAACAGCTTTCCAGGCTAGCTCTTTCTGGCTGCGAGCTATCTGCAGACGTTCGCTTTTACAGAGCAGGGCTGCCGGAGACGCATGGCACGGACAACCTAAGCTACGTTTGAAGTTTGAGGGGGCAAGAGAAGCAAGCAGCCCCAGTCTCTGTGCCTCTGTGCAAGCAGTGCCATGCGCAGATGAGGCTGAGCAACAGCTTTCCAGAATAGCTCTTTCTGCCTGCGAGCTATCTGCAGACGTTCGCATTTTCAGAGCAGGGCTGCCGAAAGGCCCCCTGCTCGGACGCCCAAAGCTACGTTTGAAGTTTGATTTGGCAAGACAAGCAAGCGGATCCAGTCTCTGTGCCTCTGTGCGAGCAGTGCCTTGGGCAGATGAGGCTGAGCAACAGCTTTCCAGGCTAGCTCTTTCTGCCTGCGATCTATCTGCAGACGTTCGCATTTTCGGAGCAGGGCTGCCGGAGTCTCCCTGCACGGAACACCTAAGCTACATTTAAAGTTTGTGGGGGCAAGACAAGCAAGCAGCCCCAGTCTCTGTGCCTCTGTGCGAGCAGTGCCATGTGCAGATGAGGCTGAGCAACAGCTTTCCAGGCTAGCACTTTCTGCCTGCGAGCTATCTGCAGACGTTCGCATTTTCAGAGCAGGGCTGCCGGAGACGCATGGCACGGACAATCTAAGCTACGTTTGAAGTTTGAGGGAGCAAGAGAAGCAAGCAGCCCCAGTCTCTGTGCCTCTGTGCGAGCAGTGCCATGGGCAGATGAGGCTGAGCAACAGCTTTCCAGGCTAGCTCTTTCTGCCTGCGAGCTATCTGCAGACGTTCGCATTTTCAGAGCAGGGCTGCCGGAGGCCCCCTGCACGGACGCCAAAAGCTACGTTTGAAGTTGGAGGTGGCAAGACAAGCCAGCAGCTCAAGTCTCTGTGCCTCTGTGCGAGCAGTGCCATGGGCAGATGAGGCTTAGCAACAACTTTCCAGGCTAGCTCTTTATGCCTGCGAGCTATCTGCAGACGTTCATATTTTCGCAGCACGGCTGCCGGAGGCCACCTGCACGGAACACTTAAGATACGTTTGAAATTTGAGGGGGCAATAAAAAAAAGCAGCCCCAGTCTCTGTGCCTCTGTGCGAGCACTGCCATGGGCAGATGAGGCTGAGCAACAGCTTTCCAGGCTAGCTCTTTCTGCCTGCGAGCTATCTGCAGACGTTCGCCTTTACAGAGCAGGGCTGCCGGAGACGCATGGCACGGACAACCTAAGCTACGTTTGAAGTTTGAGGGGGCAAGATAAGCAAGCAGCCCCAGTCTCTGTGCCTCTGTGCGAGCAGTGCCATGGGCAGATGAGGCTGAGCAACAGCTTTCCAGGCTAGCTCTTTCTGCCTGCGAGCTATCTGCAGACGTTCGCCTTTACAGAGCAGGGCTGCCGGAGACGCATGGCGCGGACAACCTAAGATACGTATGAGGTTTGAGGGGGCAAGAGAAGCAAGCAGCCCCAGTCTCTGTGCCTCTGTGCGAGCAGTGCCATGGGCAGATGAGGCTGAGCAACAGCTTTCCAGGGTAGCTCTTTCTGGCTGCGAGCTATCTGCAGACGTTCGCATTTTCAGAGCAGGGCTGCCGGAGGCTCCATGCTCGGACGCCCAAATCTACATTTGAAGTTTGATTTGGCAAGACAAGCAAGCGGCCCCAGTCTCTGTGCCTCTGTGCGAGCAGTGCCATGGGCAGATGAGGCTGAGCAACAGCTTTCCAGGCTAGCTCTTTCTGCCTGCGAGCTATCTGAATACGTTCATATTTTCGCAGCACGGCTGCCGGAGGCCACCCGAAGGGACCACCTAAGCTACTTTTGAAATTTGAGGGGGCAATACAAGCAAACAGCCCCAGTCTCTGTGCCTCTGTGCGAGCACTGCCATGGGCAGAAGAGGCTGAGCAACAGCTTTCCAGGCTAGCTCTTTCTGCCTGCGAGCTATCTGCAGACGTTCGCATTTTCAGAGCAGGGCTGGTGGAGGCCCCCTGCTCGGACGCCCAAAGCTACGTTTGAAGTTTGAGGGGGCAACACAAGCAAGCAGCCGCAGTCTCTGTGCCTCTGTGCAAGCAGTGCCATGGGCAGATGAGGCTGAGCAACAGCTTTCCAGGCTAGCTCTTTCTGCCTGCGATCTATCTGCAGACGTTCGCATTTTGGGAGCAGCGTTGCTTGTGCCCCCTGCACGGACCACGTAAATTACATTTGAATTTTGAAGGTGGCAAGACAAGCAAGCAGCCCCAGTCTCTGTGCCTCTGTGCGAGCAGTGCCATGGGCAGATGAGGCTGAGCAACAGCTTTCCAGGCTAGCTCTTTCTGCCTGCGAGCTATCTGCAGACGTTCGCATATTGGGAGCAGGGTCGCTAGTGCCCCCTGCACGGACACCCGAAGGTTTGTTTGAAGTTGGGGTTGGCAAGACAAGCAAGCAGCCCCAGTCTCTGTGCCTCTGTGCGAGCAGTGCCAAGGGCAGATGAGGCTGAGCAACAGCTTTCCAGGCTAGCTCTTTCT
Organism: Opisthocomus hoazin; assembly: GCF_030867145.1. Taxonomy (NCBI): domain Eukaryota; kingdom Metazoa; phylum Chordata; class Aves; order Opisthocomiformes; family Opisthocomidae; genus Opisthocomus; species Opisthocomus hoazin. The sequence goes on from NC_134429.1 coordinate 9,134,391, forward strand.
GGCTGCGAGCTATCTGCCGACGTTCGCATTTTCAGAGCAGGGCTGGTGGAGGCCCCCTGCTCGGACGTCCAAAGCTACGTTTGAAGCATGAGGGGGCAAGACAAGCAAGCAGCCGCAGTCTCTGTGCCTCTGTGCAAGCAGTGCCATGGGCAGATGAGGCTGAGCAACAGCTTTCCAGGCTAGCTCTTTCTGCCTGCGAGCTATCTGCAGACGTTCGCATTTTCGGAGCAGGGCTGCCCGAGGCTCCGTGCTCGGATGCCCAAAGCTACGTTTGAAGTTTGATTTGGCAAGACAAGCAAGCAGCACCAGTCTCTGTGCCTCTGTGCGAGCAGTGCCGTGGGCAGATGAGGCTGAGCAACAACTTTCCAGACTAGCTCTTTAGGCCTGCGAGCTATCTGAATACGTTCATATTTTCGCAGCACGGCTGCCGGAGGCCAACTGAAGGGACCACCTAAGCTACTTTTGAAATTTGAGGGGGCAATACAAGCAAACAGCCCCAGTCTCTGTGCCTCTGTGCGAGCAGTGCCATGGGCAGATGAGGCTGAGCAACAGCTTTCCCGGCTAGCTCTTTCTGCCTGCGAGCTATCTGCAGATGTTCGCATTTTCAGAGAAGGGCTGCCGGAGGCCTCCTGCTCGGACGCCCAATGCTATGTTTGAAGTTTGATTTGGCAAGAGAAGCAAGCAGCCCCAGTCTCTGTGCCTCCGTGCGACCAGTGCCATGGGCAGATGAGGCTGAGCAACAGCTTTCCAGACTAGCTCTTTATGCCTGCGAGCTATCTGCAGACGTTCGCCTTTACAGAGCAGGGCTGCCGGAGACGCATGGCACGGACAACCTAAGTTACGTTTGAAGTTTGAGGGGGCAAAATAAGCAAGCAGCCCCAGTCTCTGTGCCTCTGTGCGAGCAGTGCCATGGGCAGATGTGGCTGAGCAACAGCTTTCCATTCTAGCTCTTTCTGCCTGCGAGCTATCTGCAGACGTTCGCATTTTCAGAGCAGGGCTACCGTAGGCCCCCTGCTCGGACGCCCAAAGCTACGTTTGAAGTTTGATTTGGCAAGACAAGCAAGCGGCCGCAGTCTCTGTGCCTCTGTGCGAGCAGTGCCATGGGCAGATGAGGCTGAGCAACAGCTTTCCAGACTAGCTCTTTCTGCCTGCGAGCTATCTGCAGACGTTCGCATTTTCAGAGCAGGGCTGCCGGAGACCCCCTGCACAGACGCCCAAACCTACGTTTGAAGTTTGAGGTGGCAAGACAAGCAAGCAGCACCAGTCTCTGTGCGTCTGTGCGAGCAGTGCCATGGGCAGATGAGGCTGAGCAACAGCTTTTCAGACTAGCTCTTTCTGCCTGCGAGCTATCTGCAGACGTTCGCATTTTCGGAGCAGGGCTGCCGGAGTCTCCCTGCACGGAACACCTAAGCTACATATAAAGTTTGTGGGTGCAAGAGAAGAAAGCAGCCGCAGTCTCTGTGCCTCTGTGCGAGCAGTGCCATGGGCAGATGAGGCTGAGCAACAGCTTTCCAGGCTAGCTCTTTCTGCCTGCGAGCTATCTGCAGACGTTCGCATTTTCAGAGCAGGGCTGCCCGAGGCTCCGTGCTCGGATGCCCAAAGCTACGTTTGAAGTTTGATTTGGCAAGACAAGCAAGCGGCCCCAGTCTCTGTGCCTCTGTGCGAGCAGTGCCATGGGCAGATGAGGCTGAGCAACAGCTTTCCAGACTAGCTCTTTAGGCCTGCGAGCTATCTGAATACGTTCATATTTTCGCAGCACGGCTGCCGGAGGCCAACTGAAGGGACCACCTAAGATACTTTTGAAATTTGAGGGGGCAATACAATCAAACAGCCCCAGTCTCTGTGCCTCTGTGCGAGCAGTGCCATGGGCAGATGAGGCTGAGCAACAGCTTTCCCGGCTAGCTCTTTCTGCCTGCGAGCTATCTGCAGACGTTCGCATTTTCAGAGAAGGGCTGCCGGAGGCCTCCTGCTCGGACGCCCAATGCTATGTTTGAAGTTTGATTTGGCAAGAGAAGCAAGCAGCCCCAGTCTCTGTGCCTCTGTGCGAGCAGTGCCATGGGCAGATGTGGCTGAGCAACAGCTTTCCATTCTAGCTCTTTCTGCCTGCGAGCTATCTGCAGACGTTCGCATTTTCAGAGCAGGCTGCCGGAGGCCCCCTGCTCGGACGCCCAAAGCTACTTTTGAAGTTTGATTTGGCAACACAAGCAAGCGGCCCCAGTGTCTGTGCCTCTGTGCGAGCAGTGCCATGGGCAGATGAGGCTGAGCAACAGCTTTCCAGGCTAGCTCTTTATGCCTGCGAGCTATCTGCAGATGTTCGCATTTTCAGAGCAGAGCTGCCGGAAACGGATGGCACGGGCAACCTAAGCTACGTTTGAAGTTTAAGGGGGCAAGAGAAGCAAGCAGCCCCAGTCTCTGTGCCTCTGTGCGAGCAGTGCCATGGGCAGATGAGGATGAGCAACAGCTTTCCAGGCTAGCTCTTTCTGCCTGCGAGCTATCTGCAGACGTTCGCATTTTCAGAGCAGGGCTACTGGAGGCCCCCTGCACGGACACCCTAAGGTACTTTTGAAGTTGGGGTTGGCAAGACAAGCAAGCAGCCCCAGTCTCTGTGCCTCTGTGCGAGCAGTGCCAAGTGCAGATGAGGAGAGCAACAGCTTTCCAGGCTAGCCCTTTCTGGCTGCGAGCTATCTGCAGACGTTCGCATTTTCGGAGCAGGGCTGCCCGAGGCTCCGTGCTCGGACGCCCAAATCTACGTTTGAAGTTTGATTTGGCAAGAGAAGCAAGCGGCCCCAGTCTCTGTGCCTCTGTGCGAGCAGTGTCATGGGCAGATGAGGCTGAGCAACAGCTTTCCAGACTAGCTCTTTCTGCCTGCGAGCTATCTGAATAAGTACATATTTTCTCAGCACGGCTGCCGGAGGACACCTGAAGGGACCACCTAAGCTACTTTTGAAATTTGAGGGGGCAATACAAGCAAACAGCCCCAGTCTCTGTGCCTCTGTGCGAGCAGTGCCATGGGCAGATGAGGCTGAGCAACATCTTTCCAGGCTAGCTCTTTCTGCCTGCGAGTTATCTGCAGACGTTCGCATATTGGGAGCAGGGTTGCTTGTGCCCCCTGCACGGACACCCTAAGGTACGTTTGAAGTTGGGGTTGGCAAGACAAGCAAGCAGCCCCAGTCTCTGTGCCTCTGTGCGAGCAGTGCCAAGGGCAGACAAGGTTGAGCAACAGCTTTCCAGGCTAGCTCTTTCTGGCTGCGAGCTATCTGCCGACGTTCGCATTTTCAGAGCAGGGCTGGTGGAGGCCCCCTGCTCGGACGCCCAAAGGTACGTTTGAAGTTTGAGGGGGCAACACAAGCAAGCAGCCGCAGTCTCTGTGCCTCTGTGCAAGCAGTGCCATGGGCAGATGAGGCTGAGCAACAGCTTTCCAGGCTAGCTCTTTCTGCCTGCGAGCTATCTGCAGACGTTCGCATTTTGGGAGCAGCGTTGCTTGTGCCCCCTGCACGGACCACGTAAATTACATTTGAATTTTGAAGGTGGCAAGACAAGCAAGCAGCCCCAGTCTCTGTGCCTCTGTGCGAGCAGTGCCATGGGCAGATGAGGCTGAGCAACAGCTTTCCAGGCTAGCTCTTTCTGCCTGCGAGCTATCTGCAGACGTTCGCATATTGGGAGCAGGGTTGCTAGTGCCCCCTGCACGGACACCCGAAGGTTTGTTTGAAGTTGGGATTGGCAAGACAAGCAAGCAGCCCCAGTCTCTGTGCCTCTTTGCGAGCAGTGCCAAGGGCAGATGAGGCTGAGCAACAGCTTTCCAGGCTAGCTCTTTCTGGCTGCGAGCTATCTGCCGACGTTCGCATTTTCAGAGCAGGGCTGGTGGAGGCCCCCTGCTCGGACGTCCAAAGCTACGTTTGAAGCATGAGGGGGCAAGACAAGCAAGCAGCCGCAGTCTCTGTGCCTCTGTGCAAGCAGTGCCATGCGCAGATGAGGCTGAGCAACAGCTTTCCAGGCTAGCTCTTTCTGCCTGCGAGCTATCTGCAGACGTTCGCATTTTCGGAGCAGGGCTGCCCGAGGCTCCGTGCTCGGATGCCCAAAGCTACGTTTGAAGTTTGATTTGGCAAGACAAGCAAGCAGCACCAGTCTCTGTGCCTCTGTGCGAGCAGTGCCGTGGGCAGATGAGGCTGAGCAACAGCTTTCCAGACCAGCTCTTTAGGCCTGCAAGCTATCTGAATACGTTCATATTTTCGCAGCACGGCTGCCGGAGGCCAACTGAAGGGACCACCTAAGCTACTTTTGAAATTTGAGGGGGCAATACAAGCAAACAGCCCCAGTTTCTGTGCCTCTGTGCGAGCAGTGCCATGGGCAGATGAGGCTGAGCAACAGCTTTCCAGACTAGCTCTTTATGCCTGTGAGCTATCTGCAGACGTTCGCCTTTACAGAGCAGGGCTGCCGGAGACGCATGGCACGGACAACCTAAGCTACGTTTGAAGTTTGAGGGGGCAAAATAAGCAAGCAGCCCCAGTCTCTGTGCCTCTGTGCGAGCAGTGCCATGGGCAGATGTGGCTGAGCAACAGCTTTCCATTCTAGCTCTTTCTGCATGCGAGCTATCTGCAGACGTTTGCATTTTCAGAGCAGGGCTGCCGGAGGCCCCCTGCTCGGACGCCCAAAGCTACTTTTGAAGTTTGATTTGGCAACACAAGCAAGCGGCCCCAGTCTCTGTGCCTCTGTGCGAGCAGTGCCATGGGCAGATGAGGCTGAGCAACAGCTTTCCAGGCTAGCTCTTTCTGCCTGCGAGCTATCTGCAGACGTTCGCATTTTGGGAGCAGGGTTGCTTGTGCCCCCTGAACGGACCACGTAAATTACGTTTGAATTCTGGAGGTGGCAAGACAAGCAAGCAGCCCTAGTGTCTGTGCCTCTGTGCGAGCAGTGCCATGTGCAGATGAGGCTGAGCAACAGCTTTCCAGGCTAGCTCTTTATGCCTGCGAGCTATCTGCAGACGTTCGCATTTTCAGAGCAGAGTTGCCGGAAACGGATGGCACGGACAACCTAAGCTACGTTTGAAGTTTAAGGGGACAAGAGAAGCAAGCAGCCCCAGTCTCTGTGCCTCTGTGCGAGCAGTGCCATGGGCAGATGTGGCTGAGCAACAGCTTTCCATTCTAGCTCTTTCTGCCTGCGAGCTATCTGCAGACGTTCGCATTTTCAGAGCAGGGCTACTGGAGGCCCCCTGCACGGACACCCTAAGGTACTTTTGAAGTTTGGGTTGGCAAGACAAGCAAGCAGCCCCAGTCTCTGTGCCTCTGTGCGAGCAGTGCCAAGTGCAGATGAGGAGAGCAACAGCTTTCCAGGCTAGCCCTTTCTGGCTGCAAGCTATCTGCAGACGTTCGCATTTTCAGAGAAGGGCTGCCGGAGGCTCCGTGCTCGGACGCCCAAATCTACGTTTGAAGTTTGATTTGGCAAGAGAAGCAAGCGGCCCCAGTCTCTGTGCCTCTGTGCGAGCAGTGTCATGGGCAGATGAGGCTGAGCAACAGCTTTCCAGACTAGCTCTTTCTGCCTGCGAGCTATCTGAATAAGTACATATTTTCTCAGCACGGCTGCCGGAGGCCACCTGAAGGGACCACCTAAGCTACTTTTGAAATTTGAGGGGGCAATACAAGCAAGCGGCCCCAGTCTCTGTGCCTCTGTGCGAGCAGTGTCATGGGCAGATGAGGCTGAGCAACAGCTTTCCAGACTAGCTCTTTCTGCCTGCGAGCTATCTGAATAAGTACATATTTTCTCAGCACGGCTGCCGGAGGACACCTGAAGGGACCACCTAAGCTACTTTTGAAATTTGAGGGGGCAATACAAGCAAACAGCCCCAGTCTCTGTGCCTCTGTGCGAGCAGTGCCATGGGCAGATGAGGCTGAGCAACATCTTTCCAGGCTAGCTCTTTCTGCCTGCGAGTTATCTGCAGACGTTCGCATATTGGGAGCAGGGTTGCTTGTGCCCCCTGCACGGACACCCTAAGGTACGTTTGAAGTTGGGGTTGGCAAGACAAGCAAGCAGCCCCAGTCTCTGTGCCTCTGTGCGAGCAGTGCCAAGGGCAGACAAGGTTGAGCAACAGCTTTCCAGGCTAGCTCTTTCTGGCTGCGAGCTATCTGCCGACGTTCGCATTTTCAGAGCAGGGCTGGTGGAGGCCCCCTGCTCGGACGCCCAAAGGTACGTTTGAAGTTTGAGGGGGCAACACAAGCAAGCAGCCGCAGTCTCTGTGCCTCTGTGCAAGCAGTGCCATGGGCAGATGAGGCTGAGCAACAGCTTTCCAGGCTAGCTCTTTCTGCCTGCGATCTATCTGCAGACGTTCGCATTTTGGGAGCAGCGTTGCTTGTGCCCCCTGCACGGACCACGTAAATTACATTTGAATTTTGAAGGTGGCAAGACAAGCAAGCAGCCCCAGTCTCTGTGCCTCTGTGCGAGCAGTGCCATGGGCAGATGAGGCTGAGCAACAGCTTTCCAGGCTAGCTCTTTCTGCCTGCGAGCTATCTGCAGACGTTCGCATATTGGGAGCAGGGTTGCTAGTGCCCCCTGCACGGACACCCGAAGGTTTGTTTGAAGTTGGGGTTGGCAAGACAAGCAAGCAGCCCCAGTCTCTGTGCCTCTTTGCGAGCAGTGCCAAGGGCAGATGAGGCTGAGCAACAGCTTTCCAGGCTAGCTCTTTCTGGCTGCGAGCTATCTGCCGACGTTCGCATTTTCAGAGCAGGGCTGGTGGAGGCCCCCTGCTCGGACGTCCAAAGCTACGTTTGAAGCATGAGGGGGCAAGACAAGCAAGCAGCCGCAGTCTCTGTGCCTCTGTGCAAGCAGTGCCATGCGCAGATGAGGCTGAGCAACAGCTTTCCAGGCTAGCTCTTTCTGCCTGCGAGCTATCTGCAGACGTTCGCATTTTCGGAGCAGGGCTGCCCGAGGCTCCGTGCTCGGATGCCCAAAGCTACGTTTGAAGTTTGATTTGGCAAGACAAGCAAGCAGCACCAGTCTCTGTGCCTCTGTGCGAGCAGTGCCGTGGGCAGATGAGGCTGAGCAACAGCTTTCCAGACCAGCTCTTTAGGCCTGCAAGCTATCTGAATACGTTCATATTTTCGCAGCACGGCTGCCGGAGGCCAACTGAAGGGACCACCTAAGCTACTTTTGAAATTTGAGGGGGCAATACAAGCAAACAGCCCCAGTTTCTGTGCCTCTGTGCGAGCAGTGCCATGGGCAGATGAGGCTGAGCAACAGCTTTCCCGGCTAGCTCTTTCTGCCTGCGAGCTATCTGCAGATGTTCGCATTTTCAGAGAAGGGCTGCCGGAGGCCTCCTGCTCGGACGCCCAATGCTATGTTTGAAGTTTGATTTGGCAAGAGAAGCAAGCAGCCCCAGTCTCTGTGCCTCTGTGCGAGCAGTGCCATGGGCAGATGAGGCTGAGCAACAGCTTTCCAGACTAGCTCTTTATGCCTGCGAGCTATCTGCAGACGTTCGCCTTTACAGAGCAGGGCTGCCGGAGACGCATGGCACGGACAACCTAAGCTACGTTTGAAGTTTGAGGGGGCAAAATAAGCAAGCAGCCCCAGTCTCTGTGCCTCTGTGCGAGCAGTGCCATGGGCAGATGTGGCTGAGCAACAGCTTTCCATTCTAGCTCTTTCTGCATGCGAGCTATCTGCAGACGTTTGCATTTTCAGAGCAGGGCTGCCGGAGGCCCCCTGCTCGGACGCCCAAAGCTACTTTTGAAGTTTGATTTGGCAACACAAGCAAGCGGCCCCAGTCTCTGTGCCTCTGTGCGAGCAGTGCCATGGGCAGATGAGGCTGAGCAACAGCTTTCCAGGCTAGCTCTTTCTGCCTGCGAGCTATCTGCAGACGTTCGCATTTTGGGAGCAGGGTTGCTTGTGCCCCCTGAACGGACCACGTAAATTACGTTTGAATTCTGGAGGTGGCAAGACAAGCAAGCAGCCCTAGTGTCTGTGCCTCTGTGCGAGCAGTGCCATGTGCAGATGAGGCTGAGCAACAGCTTTCCAGGCTAGCTCTTTATGCCTGCGAGCTATCTGCAGACGTTCGCATTTTCAGAGCAGAGTTGCCGGAAACGGATGGCACGGACAACCTAAGCTACGTTTGAAGTTTAAGGGGACAAGAGAAGCAAGCAGCCCCAGTCTCTGTGCCTCTGTGCGAGCAGTGCCATGGGCAGATGTGGCTGAGCAACAGCTTTCCATTCTAGCTCTTTCTGCCTGCGAGCTATCTGCAGACGTTCGCATTTTCAGAGCAGGGCTACTGGAGGCCCCCTGCACGGACACCCTAAGGTACTTTTGAAGTTTGGGTTGGCAAGACAAGCAAGCAGCCCCAGTCTCTGTGCCTCTGTGCGAGCAGTGCCAAGTGCAGATGAGGAGAGCAACAGCTTTCCAGGCTAGCCCTTTCTGGCTGCAAGCTATCTGCAGACGTTCGCATTTTCAGAGAAGGGCTGCCGGAGGCTCCGTGCTCGGACGCCCAAATCTACGTTTGAAGTTTGATTTGGCAAGACAAGCAAGCGGCCCCAGTCTCTGTGCCTCTGTGCGAGCAGTGTCATGGGCAGATGAGGCTGAGCAACAGCTTTCCAGACTAGCTCTTTCTGCCTGCGAGCTATCTGAATAAGTACATATTTTCTCAGCACGGCTGCCGGAGGCCACCTGAAGGGACCACCTAAGCTACTTTTGAAATTTGAGGGGGCAATACAAGCAAACAGCCCCAGTCTCTGTGCCTCTGTGCGAGCAGTGCCATGGGCAGATGAGGCTGAGCAACATCTTTCCAGGCTAGCTCTTTCTGCCTGCGAGTTATCTGCAGACGTTCGCATATTGGGAGCAGGGTTGCTTGTGCCCCCTGCACGGACACCCTAAGGTACGTTTGAAGTTGGGGTTGGCAAGACAAGCAAGCAGCCCCAGTCTCTGTGCCTCTGTGCGAGCAGTGCCAAGGGCAGACAAGGTTGAGCAACAGCTTTCCAGGCTAGCTCTTTCTGGCTGCGAGCTATCTGCCGACGTTCGCATTTTCAGAGCAGGGCTGGTGGAGGCCCCCTGCTCGGACGCCCAAAGCTACGTTTGAAGTTTGAGGGGGCAACACAAGCAAGCAGCCGCAGTCTCTGTGCCTCTGTGCAAGCAGTGCCATGGGCAGATGAGGCTGAGCAACAGCTTTCCAGGATAGCTCTTTCTGCCTGCGATCTATCTGCAGACGTTCGCATTTTGGGAGCAGCGTTGCTTGTGCCCCCTGCACGGACCACGTAAATTACATTTGAATTTTGAAGGTGGCAAGACAAGCAAGCAGCCCCAGTCTCTGTGCCTCTGTGCGAGCAGTGCCATGGGCAGATGAGGCTGAGCAACAGCTTTCCAGGCTAGCTCTTTCTGCCTGCGAGCTATCTGCAGACGTTCGCATTTTCAGAGCAGGGTTGCTAGTGCCCCCGGCACGGACACCCGAAGGTTTGTTTGAAGTTGGGGTTGGCAAGACAAGCAAGCAGCCCCAGTCTCTGTGCCTCTGTGCGAGCAGTGCCAAGGGCAGATGAGGCTGAGCAACAGCTTTCCAGGCTAGCTCTTTCTGGCTGCGAGCTATCTGCCGACGTTCGCATTTTCAGAGCAGGGCTGGTGGAGGCCCCCTGCTCGGACGCCCAAAGCTACGTTTGAAGCATGAGCGGTCAAGACAAGCAAGCAGCCGCAGTCTCTGTGCCTCTGTGCAAGCAGTGCCATGCGCAGATGAGGCTGAGCAACAGCTTTCCAGGCTAGCTCTTTCTGCCTGCGAGCTATCTGCAGACGTTCGCATTTTCGGAGCAGGGCTGCCGGAGTCTCCCTGCACGGAACACCTAAGCTACATTTAAAGTTTGTGGGGGCAAGACAAGCAAGCAGCCCCAGTCTCTGTGCCTCTGTGCGAGCAGTGCCTTGGGCAGATGAGGCTTAGCAACAACTTTCCAGTCTAGCTCTTTATGGCTGCGAGCTATCTGCATACGTTCATGTTTTCGCAGCACGGCTGCCGGAGGCCACCTGCACGGAACACTTAAGATACGTTTGAAATTTGAGGGGGCTATACAAGCAAGCAGCCCCAGTCTCTGTGCGTCTGTGCGAGCACTGCCATGGGCAGATGAGGCTGAGCAACAGCTTTCCAGGCTAGCTCTTTCTGCCTGCGATCTATCTGCAGACGTTCGCATTTTGGGAGCAGCGTTGCTTGTGCCCCCTGCACGGACCACGTAAATTACATTTGAATTTTGAAGGTGGCAAGACAAGCAAGCAGCCCCAGTCTCTGTGCCTCTGTGCGAGCAGTGCCATGGGCAGATGAGGCTGAGCAACAGCTTTCCAGGCTAGCTCTTTCTGGCTCTGAGCTATCTGCAGACGTTCGCATATTGGGAGCAGGGTTGCTAGTGCCCCCTGCACGGACACCCGAAGGTTTGTTTGAAGTTGGGGTTGGCAAGACAAGCAAGCAGCCCCAGTCTCTGTGCCTCTGTGCGAGCAGTGCCAAGGGCAGATGAGACTGAGCAACAGCTTTCCAGGCTAGCTCTTTCTGGCTGCGAGCTATCTGCCGACGTTCGCATTTTCAGAGCAGGGCTGGTGGAGGCCCCCTGCTCGGATGCCCAAAGCTACGTTTGAAGTTTGAGGGGGCAAGACAAGCAAGCAGCCCCAGTCTCTGTGCCTCTGTGCAAGCAGTGCCATGCGCAGATGAGTCTGAGCAACAGCTTTCCAGGCTAGCTCTTTCTGCCTGCGAGCTATCTGCAGACGTTCGCCTTTACAGAGCAGGGCTGCCGGAGTCTCCCTGCACGGAACACCTAAGCTACATTTAAAGTTTGTGGGGGCAAGAGAAGCAAGCAGCCCCAGTCTCTGTGCCGCTGTGCGAGCAGTGCCATGGGCAGATGAGGCTGAGCAACAGCTTTCCAGGCTAGCTCTTTCTGGCTCTGAGCTATCTGCAGACGTTCGCATTTTCAGAGCAGGGCTGCCGGAGGCCCCCTGCACGGACGCCAAAAGCTACGTTTGAAGTTGGAGGTGGCAAGACAAGCAAGCAGCCCCAGTCTCTGTGCCTCTGTGCGAGCAGTGCCTTGGGCAGATGAGGCTTAGCAACAACTTTCCAGTCTAGCTCTTTATGGCTGCGAGCTATCTGCATACGTTCATGTTTTCGCAGCACGGCTGCCGGAGGCCACCTGCACGGAACACTTAAGATACGTTTGAAATTTGAGGGGGCTATACAAGCAAGCAGCCCCAGTCTCTGTGCGTCTGTGCGAGCACTGCCATGGGCAGATGAGGCTGAGCAACAGCTTTCCAGGCTAGCTCTTTCTGCCTGCGATCTATCTGCAGACGTTCGCATTTTGGGAGCAGCGTTGCTTGTGCTCCCTGCACGGACCACGTAAATTACATTTGAATTTTCAAGGTGGCAAGACAAGCAAGCAGCCCCAGTCTCTGTGCCTCTGTGCGAGCAGTGCCATGGGCAGATGAGGCTGAGCAACAGCTTTCCAGGCTAGCTCTTTCTGCCTGCGAGCTATCTGCAGACGTTCGCATATTGGGAGCAGGGTTGCTAGTGCCCCCTGCACGGACACCCGAAGGTTTGTTTGAAGTTGGGGTTGGCAAGACAAGCAAGCAGCCCCAGTCTCTGTGCCTCTGTGCGAGCAGTGCCAAGGGCAGATGAGGCTGAGCAACAGCTTTCCAGGCTAGCTCTTTCTGGCTGCGAGCTATCTGCCGACGTTCGCATTTTCAGAGCAGGGCTGGTGGAGGCCCCCTGCTCGGACGCCCAAAGCTACGTTTGAAGCATGAGGGGGCAAGACAAGCAAGCAGCCGCAGTCTCTGTGCCTCTGTGCAAGCAGTGCCATGCGCAGATGAGGCTGAGCAACAGCTTTCCAGGCTAGCTCTTTCTGCCTGCGAGCTATCTGCAGACGTTCGCATTTTCGGAGCAGGGCTGCCGGAGTCTCCCTGCACGGAACACCTAAGCTACATTTAAAGTTTGTGGGGGCAAGAGAAGCAAGCAGCCCCAGTCTCTGTGCCGCTGTGCGAGCAGTGCCATGGGCAGATGAGGCTGAGCAACAGCTTTCCAGGCTAGCTCTTTCTGCCTGCGAGCTATCTGCAGACGTTCGCATTTTCAGAGCAGGGCTGCCGGAGGCCCCCTGCACGGACGCCAAAAGCTACGTTTGAAGTTGGAGGTGGCAAGACAAGCAAGCAGCCCCAGTCTCTGTGCCTCTGTGCGAGCAGTGCCTTGGGCAGTTGAGGCTTAGCAACAACTTTCCAGTCTAGCTCTTTATGGCTGCGAGCTATCTGCATACGTTCATGTTTTCGCAGCACGGCTGCCGGAGGCCACCTGCACGGAACACTTAAGATACGTTTGAAATTTGAGGGGGCTATACAAGCAAGCAGCCCCAGTCTCTGTGCGTCTGTGCGAGCACTGCCATGGGCAGATGAGGCTGAGCAACAGCTTTCCAGGCTAGCTCTTTCTGCCTGCGAGCTATCTGCAGACGTTCGCCTTTACAGAGCAGGGCTGCCGGAGACGCATGGCACGGACAACCTAAGCTACGTTTGAAGTTTGAGGGGTCAAGAGAAGCAAGCAGCCCCAGTCTCTGTGCCTCTGTGCGAGCAGTGCCGTGGGCAGATGAGGCTGAGCAACAGCTTTCCAGGCTAGCTCTTTCTGCCTGCGAGCTATCTGCAGACGTTCGCATTTTTGGAGCAGGGCTGCTGGAGGCTCCGTGCTCGGACACCCAAATCTACGTTTGAAGTTTGATTTGGCAAGACAACCAAGCGGCCCCAGTCTCTGTGCCTCTGTGCGAGCAGTGCCAATGGCAGATGAGGCTGAGCAACAGCTTTCCAGGCTAGCTCTTTCTGCCTGCGAGCTATCTGCAGACGTTCGCATTTTCGGAGCAGGGCTGCCGGAGTCTCCTTGCACTGAACACCTAAGCTACATTTAAAGTTTGTGGGGGCAAGAGAAGCAAGCAGCCCCAGTCTCTGTGCCTCTGTGCGAGCAGTGCCATGGGCAGAGGAGGCTGAGCAACAGCTGTCCAGGCTAGCTCTTTCTGCCTGCGAGCTATCTGCAGACGTTCGCATTTTCAGAGCAGGGTTTCTGGAGGCCCCCTGCACGGACGCCAAAAGCTACGTTTGAAGTTGAATGTGGCAAGACAAGCAAGCAGCCCCAGTCTCTGTGCCTCTGTGCGAGCAGTGCCTTGGACAGATGAGGCTTAGCAACAACTTTCCAGGCTAGATCTTTATGGCTGCGAGCGATCTGCAGACTTTCATATTTTCGCAGCACGGCTGCCGGAGGCCTCCTGCACGGAATACCTAAGATACGTTTGAAATTTGAGGGGGCAATACAAGCAAGCAGCCCCAGACTCTGTGCCTCTGTGCGAGCAGTGCCATGGGCAGATGAGGCTGAGCAACAGCTTTCCAGGCTAGCTCTTTCTGGCTGCGAGCTATCTGCAGACGTTCGCTTTTACAGAGCAGGGCTGCCGGAGACGCATGGCACGGAAAACCTAAGCTACGTTTGAAGTTTGAGGGGGCAAGAGAAGCAAGCAGCCCCAGTCTCTGTGCCTCTGTGCAAGCAGTGCCATGCGCAGATGAGGCTGAGCAACAGCTTTCCAGAATAGCTCTTTCTGCCTGCGAGCTATCTGCAGACGTTCGCATTTTCAGAGCAGGGCTGCCGAAAGGCCCCCTGCTCGGACGCCCAAAGCTACGTTTGAAGTTTGATTTGGCAAGACAAGCAAGCGGAACCAGTCTCTGTGCCTCTGTGCGAGCAGTGCCTTGGGCAGATGAGGCTGAGCAACAGCTTTCCAGGCTAGCTCTTTCTGCCTGCGAGCTATCTGAATACGTTCATATTTTCGCAGCACGGCTGCCGGAGGCCACCCGAAGGGACCACCTAAGCTACTTTTGAAATTTGAGGGGGCAATACAAGCAAACAGCCCCAGTCTCTGTGCCTCTGTGCGAGCACTGCCATGGGCAGAAGAGGCTGAGCAACAGCTTTCCAGGCTAGCTCTTTCTGCCTGCGAGCTATCTGCAGACGTTCGCATTTTCAGAGCAGGGCTGCCGGAGACGCATGGCACGGACAATCTAAGCTACTTTTGAAATTTGAGGGGGCAATACAAGCAAGCAGCCCCAGTCTCTGTGCCTCTATGCGAGCAGTGCCATATGCAGATGACGCTGAGCAACAGCTTTCCAGGCTAGCTCTTTCTGCCTGAGAGCTATCTGCAGACGTTCGCATTTTGGGAGCAGGGTTGCTTGTGCCCCCTGCACGGACCACGTAAATTACGTTTGAATTTTTTTGGTGGTAAGACAAGCAAGCAGCCCCAGTCTCTGTGCGTCTGTGCGAGCAGTGCCATGGGCAGATGAGGCTGAGCAACAGCTTTCCAGGCTAGCTCTTTCTGGCTGCGAGCTATCTGCAGACGTCCGCATTTTCAGAGCAGGGCTGCTGGAGGCCCCCTGCTCGGACGCCCAAATCTCCGTTTGAAGTTTGAGGGGGCAAGACAAGCAAGCAGCCGCAGTCTCTGTGCCTCTGTGCGAGCAGTGCCATGGGCAGATGAGGCTGAGCAACACCTTTCCAGGCTAGCTCTTTCTGCCTGCGAGCTATCTGCAGACGTTCGCATATTGGGAGCAGGGTTGCTTGTGCCCCCTGCACGGACCACGTAAATTACGTTTGAAATTTGGAGGTGGCAACACAAGCAAGCAGCCCCAGTGTCTGAGGCTCTGTGCGAGCAGTGCCATGGGCAGATGAGGCTGAGCAACAGCTTTCCAGGCTAGCTCTTTCTGCCTGCGAGCTATCTGCAGACGTTCGCATTTTCAGAGCAGAGCTGCCGGAAACGGATGGCACGGACAACCTAAGCTACGTTTGAAGTTTGAGGGGGCAAGAGAAGCAAGCAGCCCCAGTCTCTGTGCCTCTGTGCAAGCAGTGCCATGGGCAGATGAGGCTGAGCAACAGCTTTCCAGGCTAGCTCTTTCTGCCTGCGAGCTATCTGCAGACGTTCGCATTTTCAGAGCAGGGCTGCTGGAGGCCCCCTGCACGGACACCCTAAGGTACGTTTGAAGTTGGGGTTGGCAAGACAAGCAAGCAGCCCCAGTCTCTGTGCCTCTGTGCGAGCAGTGCCAAGGGCAGATGAGGCTGAGCAACAGCTTTCCATGCTAGCTCTTTCTGCCTGCGAGCTATCTGCACACGTTCGCATTTTCAGAGCAGGGCTGGTGGAGGCCCACTGCTCGGACGCCCAAAGCTACGCTTGAAGTTTGAGAGGGCAAGACAAGCAAGCGGCGCCAGTCTCTGTGCCTCTGTGCGAGCAGTGCCAAGGGCAGATGAGGCTGAGCAACAGCTTTCCAGGCTAGCTCTTTATGGCTGCGAGCTATCTGCAGACGTTCGCATTTTCAGAGCAGGGCTGCTGGAGGCCCCCTACTCGGAAGCCCAAATCTACTTTTGAAGATTCATTTGGCAACACAAGCAAGCAGCCCCAGTCTCTGTGCCTCTGTGCGAGCAGTGCCATGGGCAGATGAGGCTGAGCAACAGCTTTCCAGGCTAGCTCTTTCTGCCTGCGAGCTATCTGCAGACGTTCGCATTTTCAGAGCAGGGCTGCTGGAGGCCCCCTGCACGTACGCCAAAAGCTACATTTGAAGTTGGAGGTGGCAAGACAAGCAAGCAGCTCAAGTCTCTGTGCCTCTGTGCGAGCAGTGCCATGGGCAGATGAGGCTTACCAACAACTTTCCAGGGTAGCTCTTTATGGCTGCGAGCTATCTGCATACGTTCATATTTTCGCAGCACGGCTGCCGGAGGCCACCTGCACGGAACACTGAAGATACGTTTGAAATTTGAGGGGGCAATACAAGCAAGCAGCCCCAGTCTCTGTGCCTCTGTGCGAGCAGTGCCATGGGCAGATGAGGCTGAGCAACAGCTTTCCAGGCTAGCTCTTTCTGCCTGCGAGCTATCTGCAGACGTTCGCCTTTACAGAGCAGGGCTGCCGGAGACACATGGCACGGAGAACCTAAGCTACGTTGAAGTTTGAGGGGGCAAGATAAGCAAGCAGCCCCAGTCTCTGTGCCTCTGTGCGAGCAGTGCCATGGGCAGATGAGGCTGAGCAACAGCTTTCCAGGCTAGCTCTTTCTGCCTGCGAGCTATCTGCAGACGTTCGCATTTTCAGAGCAGGGCTGCCGGAGGCCCCCTCCACGGATGCCCAAAGCTACGTTTGAAGTTTGAGGGGGAAAGATAAGCAAGCAGCCCCAGTCTCTGTGCCTCTGTGCGAGCAGTGCCATGGGCAGATGAGGCTGAGCAACAGCTTTCCAGGCTAGCTCTTTATGCCTGCGAGCTATCTGCAGACGTTCACCTTTTCGGAGCAGGGCTGCCGGAGACGCATGGCAAGGACAATCTAAGCTACGTTTGAAGTTTGAGGGGGCAAGAGAAGCAAGCAGCCCCAGTCTCTGTGCCTCTGTGCGAGCAGTGCCATGGGCAGATGAGGCTGAGCAACAGCTTTCCAGGCTAGCTCTTTCTGCCTGCGAGCTATCTGCAGACGTTCTCATTTTCAGAGCAGGGCTGCTGGAGGCCCCCTGCACGGACACCCTAAGGTACGTTTGAAGTTGGGGTTGGCAAGACAAGCAAGCAGCCCCAGTCTCTGTGCCTCTGTGCGAGCAGTGCCAAGGGCAGATGAGGCTGAGCAACAGCTTTCCAGGCTAGCTCTTTCTGCCTGCGAGCTATCTGCAGACGTTCTCATTTTCAGAGCAGGGCTGCCGGAGGCCCACTGCTCGGACTCCCAAAGCTACGCTTGAAGTTTGAGAGGGCAAGACAAGCAAGCAGCCGCAGTCTCTGTGCCTCTGTGCAATCAGTGCCATGCGCAGATGAGGCTGAGCAACAGCTTTCCAGGCTAGCTCTTTCTGCCTGCGAGCTATCTGCAGACGTTTGCATTTTCAGAGCAGGGCTGCCGGAGGCTCCCTGCTCGGACGCCCAAAGCTACGTTTGAAGTTTGATTTGGCAAGACAAGCAAGCGGCCCCAGTCTCTATGCCTCTGTGCGAGCAGTGCCATGGGCAGATGAGGCTGAGCAACAGCTTTCCAGGCTAGCTCTTTCTGGCTCTGAGCTATCTGCAGACGTTCGCATTTTCAGAGCAGGGCTGCTGGAGGCCCCCTACTCGGACGCCCATATCTACATTTGAAGTTTGATTTGGCAACACAAGCAAGCAGCCCCAGTCTCTGTGCCTCTGTGCGAGCAGTGCCATGGGCAGATGAGGCTGAGCAACAGCTTTCCAGGCTAGCTCTTTCTGGCTGCGAGCTATCTGCAGACGTTCTCATTTTCAGAGCAGGGCTGCCGGAGGCCCCCTGCACAGACGCCCAAAGCTACGTTTGAAGTTTGAGGTGGCAAGAGAAGCAAGCAGCCCCAGTCTCTGTGCCTCTGTGCGAGCAGTGCCATGGGCAGATGAGGCTGAGCAACAGCTTTTCAGGCTAGCTCTTTCTGCCTGTGAGCTATCTGCAGACGTTCGCATTTTCGGAGCAGGGCTGCCGGAGTCTCCCTGCACGGAACACCTAAGATACATTTAACGTTTGTGGGGGCAAGAGAAGCAAGCAGCCCCAGTCTCTGTGCCTCTGTGCGAGCAGTGCCATGGGCAGATGAGGCTGAGCAACAGCTTTCCAGGCTAGCTCTTTCTGCCTGCGAGCTATCTGAATACGTTCATATTTTCGCAGCACGGCTGCCGCAGGCCACCTGAAGGGACCACCTAAGCTACTTTTGAAATTTGAGGGGGCAATACAAGCAAGCAGCCCCAGTCTCTGTGCCTCTGTGCGAGCACTGCCATGGGCAGATGAGGCTGAGCAATAGCTTTCCAGGCTAGCTCTTTTTGGCTGCGAGCTATCTGCAGACGTTCGCATTTTCAGAGCAGGGCTGCCGGAGGCCCCCTGCACGGATGCCCAAATCTACGTTTGAAGTTTGAGCGGGAAAGATAAGCAAGCAGCCCCAGTCTCTGTGCCTCTGTGCGAGCAGTGCAATGGGCAGATGAGGCTGAGCAACAGCTTTCCAGGCTAGCTCTTTCTGCCTGCGAGCTATCTGCAGACGTTCACCTTTTCAGAGCAGGGCTGCCGGAGACGCATGGCACGGACAATCTAAGCTACGTTTGAAGTTTGAGGGAGCAAGAGAAGCAAGCAGCTCCAGTCTCTGTGCCTCTGTGCGAGCAGTGCCATGGGCAGATGAGGCTGAGCAACAGCTTTCCAGGCTAGCTCTTTCTGCCTGCGAGCTATCTGCAGACGTTCGCATTTTCAGAGCAGGGCTGCTGGAGGCCCCCTGCACGGACGCCAAAAGCTACGTTTGAAGTTGGAGGTGGCAAGACAAGCCAGCAGCTCAAGTCTCTGTGCCTCTGTGCGAGCAGTGCCATGGGCAGATGAGGCTTAGCAACAACTTTCCAGGGTAGCTCTTTATGCCTGCGAGCTATCTGCAGACGTTCATATTTTCGCAGCACGGCTGCCGGAGGCCACCTGCACGGAACACTTAAGATACGTTTGAAATTTGAGGGGGCAATAAAAACAAGCAGCCCCAGTCTCTGTGCCTCTGTGCGAGCACTGCCATGGGCAGATGAGGCTGAGCAACAGCTTTCCAGGCTAGCTCTTTCTGCCTGCGAGCTATCTGCAGACGTTCGCCTTTACAGAGCAGGGCTGCCGGAGACGCGTGGCACGGTGTCCTGGGTTTGGCCAGAACAGGGTTAATTTTCACCGGACTCCAGGAAGGGGCACAGCCGGGCGGTGGGGGCTGACCCCACCTGGCCATACAGAGCCGGGTATTCCATACCATGTGACGTCACGCTGGGTTCCGGTGGGGGGGGGGTGCGGCGGGAAGGCACTCGCGGCTTGGGGCGGGCGCAGCGCCGGTCCGGTTTCGGGAGAGCGGCTGTTGTACGGTTCGTGGTTGTGTTTTCTCCTTATTTGTATCGTTGTTGTTCCTGTTTTCCCTCTGTTTGCTGTTCTGTTAAACTGCCCTTATCCCGACCCACCAGTTTCTGCCTCTTTCTTTCCATTCTCCTCCGCACGCCGGCGGGGGGAGGGGCGGCCGCGTGGCGCTTTTGTTGCCGGCGGCAGCCGAAACCAAAACATTTAATTGGCGCCCAGACGTGGAGCGGGGATAACGGCAGGGCTGAGCAGCGGGTGTTAAAACTGCTTTCATAGATTTTGTTAAAATTTATTATACGCATTTACTGTGCTAGTTAAAGTCGCCGGTAAAAATGTTTCTGACTTTGATCAAATATCTGTGCTACGTAAATCCTTACTTGCTGTATGTGTTTACTGCCATGCTGTTCATCATCGCTGGGAAAAAGATCAGGATGATGATTTTGCTCTACCTTACGATATCGACTTATGATATGATAACATCACTGTGCATGAAATTAGTCTTGTATTTGCATGCGGCTCTGCGGTCATTCCCGTACCTCGGATCCTATGTCTTAGAATTTGTGAATAATCAAACCCAGTCTGTGGGGAAAACCGAAGGGGATACCTTCCCCCACTCTTTCGCCCCCCCTCTCTCCTTCAGGCCAGTTCTAACGGCTTTTGATAATTTCGAGTACCCCTGGGATGCTCAGGGCAGCACTCTCCTTTTGTTATGCCTCCTGAACGGGTTTTGGTTTTTGTTTAGGGCTAAGCAAGTCGTTAAGAACATCGTGCAGAGACCTGCCCAGGGGCTGGATAGCTGTGAGTGGCTGGGTGTGTGGGACAGCATGGGCAAGTACCTAGGGCAGTGGGCACCTCCGGTGTTTTTTAAACTCACACCTGAGGAAGTACAGGATCCGGACAAACTAGTAAAGTATCTGCAAAAAGTGTGCTGCCACCCTGGGAACTCCAGAGAGACACAGATCACAGCAACGTGCTGGGGTCTGGCCCACGCCTACCGAGCCCTGTTCAACACTGTTCAGTGCCTTAAGAGGGAAAGGGGGGGAAATGAAGCGGCAGGCACTGCGGCTGGCGCTGCCCCCCCAGTCGGCCCTGCAGCCCCTCCAGCCCAGCAGGCAGTCCCAGCCCCCCCGACTGGCACCACCGCTGCTGCAGCCACAGCTGCAGGGTCTGCCTCGATTTCCCCAGCGGGCACAGCAGCTGCTCCAGCCCCAGCTCCAGCCACAGGCACAGTGACTGAGCCCAATGACCAACCTGTGCAGGTAGCAGTCGCCCCTGTAAAACTAAAGAAAGACGCAAAGAGAGCAGATCGCTCCGGGAGGGATGATGATGAGCCAGGGTCATCACGGGAGATAGAGACAGAGATCATCACCCGGTCCCTGTCCCTGGGCGAGCTGCGAGACATGTGGAAAGATTTCAGCCGCCACCCAGGCGAGCACATTGCCACCTGGCTGCTGCGGTGCTGGGATAACGGGGCCAGCAGCTTGGAATTAGAGGGCAAGGAAGCCAAGCAGCTGGGATCCCTGGCCAGGGATGGGGGCATTGACAAGGCCATTGGGAAAAAGGAAAAAGTCCTCAGCCTCTGGAGGAGACTTCTCTCAGGGGTGAGGGAGAGATACCCCTTCAGTGACGATTTTGTATGCTATCCTGGCAAGTGCACCAATATGGAAAGGGGTATTCAGTACTTGAGGGAATTGGCTGTGCGGGAGCTGGTTTACTGTGACACAGACGATGAGCAGGTACCCACAGACCCAGATGAACTCCAGTGCTCACAATCCATGTGGAGGAAGTTTGTGCGGAGTGCACCCTCCTCGCATGCCAACTCACTGGCAGTTGTAAACTGGAAAGGTAAAGACACACCAACAGTGGACGAGGTGGCTGTCAGACTCCGCCAATATGAGGAAAGTCTCTCTTCCTCCCTTGTCTCAGCTGTAAATAAATTGTCCCAGAAGGTCCAGCGACTCGAACAGAGTATGTCCTACTCCCCACCTGTACGGGCCAGTGTCTCAGCTATTAGGGGCAAGCGTTTCTCTGCTCAGGAGAGGGAATACAGAGGCTATACACCCCGGGGCACCCTGTGGTTCTACTTGCGTGACCACGGAGAGGACATGAGGAAGTGGGATGGAAAACCCACCTCAAGTCTAGAGGCCCGAGTACGTGAGTTGCGAGGTAAAACAATCACCAAAGGGGATTCTGTTAGGAAAAGTGCCGCTCCAGTTTCCAAAAGCCAGCTCTCCAGACCAGGTAGAAAGTTTGACCTTGATTCTGATCCTCTGGAGGGGACCTCCAAGTCATTTTTACAGCAGGTGAGCAGCAATTTCTCTGACGAGGATTAGAGGGGCCCTGCCTCCAGCCAGGTGGAGGAAAGGGACAACCGTGTCTATTGGACGGTGTGGATTCGGTGGCCTGGCACGTCAGATCCACAAGAGTATAAAGCTCTAGTGGACACTGGTGCACAGTGTACTTTAATGCCATCAGAGTTCAAAGGGTCAGAGTCCATTTGCATTTCGGGAGTGACAGGGGGGTCCCAAGAGCTGAGTCTACTGGAGGCTGAAGTGAGCCTCACTGGGCAGGACTGGCAGAAGCACCCCATTGTAACTGGCCCCGAGGCTCCGTGCATCCTTGGGATAGACTATCTTAGGAGAGGCTATTTCAAGGACCCAAAGGGGTATCGGTGGGCTTTTGGCATAGCTGCTGTGGAGACGGAAGAAATTAAACAGCTGTCCATTTTGCCTGGTCTCTCAGAGGATCCTTCCGTTGTGGGGTTGCTGAGGGTTGAAGAACAACAGGTACCCATCGCAACCACAACGGTGCACCGGCGACAGTATCGTACCAACCGAGACTCCCTTCTCCCCATTCATCAGCTGATCCGCCAGCTGGAGAGTCAAGGAGTGATCACGAAAACTCGCTCACCCTTTAATAGTCCCATATGGCCAGTGAGAAAATCTACTGGAGAGTGGAGACTGACAATAGACTACCGTGGCTTGAATGAAGTCACACCACCGCTGAGTGCTGCTGTGCCAGACATGCTAGAACTTCAATATCAGCTGGAGTCAAAGGCAGCCAAGTGGTATGCGACAATTGACATCGCTAATGCATTCTTCTCCATCCCTTTGGCAGCAGAGTGCAGGCCACAGTTTGCTTTCACCTGGAGGGGCATCCAGTACACCTGGAATCGACTGCCCCAGGGGTGGAAACACAGTCCCACCATTTGCCATGGACTAATCCAGACTGCACTGGAAAAGGGTGAAGCCCCAGAACATCTGCAGTACATCGACGACATCATTATATGGGGCGACACAGCGGAGGAAGTTTTTGAGAAAGGGGAGAAAATAGTTCAAATCCTTCTGAAAGCCGGTTTCGCCATTAAGCGAAGTAAAGTCAAGGGACCTGCTCAAGAGATCCAGTTTTTGGGAATAAAATGGCAGGATGGGCGCCGTCAAATCCCAATGGATGTCATCAACAAAATAGCAGCTATGTCTCCACCCACCAGCAAAAAGGAAGCACAGGCCTTCCTGGGTGTTGTGGGTTTTTGGAGGATGCACATCCCAAATTACAGCCAAATTGTGAGTCCTCTGTACCACGTGACCCGGAAGAAGAATGATTTTGAATGGGGCCCTGAGCAACGACAGGCATTTGAACAAATTAAACGGGAGATAGTTCATGCCGTAGCCCTTGGTCCAGTCCGGTCAGGGCAAGATGTCAAAAACGTGCTCTACACCGCAGCCGGGGAGAATGGCCCAACCTGGAGTCTCTGGCAGAAAGCACCAGGGGAGACTCGAGGTCGACCCCTGGGGTTCTGGAGCCGGGGATACAAAGGATCTGAGGCCCGCTATACTCCCACTGAAAAAGAGATTCTGGCAGCATATGAAGGCGTTCGAGCTGCTTCAGAAGTGGTCGGCACTGAAGCACAGCTCCTCCTAGCTCCACGATTGCCGGTCCTGGGCTGGATGTTCAAAGAGAGGGTCCCCTCTACGCTTCATGCCACTGATGCTACGTGGAGTAAGTGGGTCGCGCTGATCACCCATCGCGCCCGAATGGGAAACCCCAGTCGCCCAGGAATTCTGGAGGTAATAATGGACTGGCCAGAAGGCAAAGATTTTGGAGCATCGCCAGAGGAGGAGGTGACACGTGCTGAAGAGGCCCCACTGTATAACCAGCTGCCAGAAGATAAGAAACAGTATGCCCTGTTCACGGATGGGTCCTGTCGCATTGTGGGGAAGCAGCGGAGGTGGAAGGCTGCTGTATGGAGCCCTACACGACAAGTCGCGGAAACTGCTGAGGGAGAAGGTGAGTCCAGCCAGTTTGCAGAGGTGAAAGCCATCCAGCTGGCTTTAGACATTGCCAGTCGAGAGAAGTGGCCAGTGCTCTATCTTTACACTGACTCTTGGATGGTGGCCAATGCCTTGTGGGGGTGGCTGCAGCAATGGAAGAAGAACAACTGGCAGCGCAGAGGCAAACCTATCTGGGCTGCCCCATTGTGGCAAGATATTGCTGCCCGTCTGGAGCAGTTGGCTGTAAAAGTCCGTCACGTGGACGCCCACGTCCCTAAGAGTCGGGCCACTGAAGAACATCAAAACAACCACCAGGTAGATCAGGCTGCTAAGATTGAAGTGGCTCAGGTGGATCTGGACTGGCAACATAAGGGTGAACTCTTTATAGCTCGGTGGGCCCATGACACCTCGGGCCACCAAGGAAGAGACGCGACATACCGATGGGCTCGTGACCGAGGGGTGGACTTGACCATGGACACTATTGCACAGGTTATCCATGAATGTGAGACATGCGCTGCAATCAAGCAAGCCAAGCGGGTAAAGCCTCAGTGGTATGGAGGACGATGGCTAAAATATAAATACGGGGAGGCTTGGCAGATTGACTACATCACACTGCCACAGACCCGCCAAGGCAAGCGCTATGTGCTCACAATGGTGGAGGCCACCACCGGATGGCTGGAAACCTACCCTGTGCCCCATGCCACCGCCCGGAATACCATCCTGGGCCTGGAAAAACAAGTCCTGTGGCGACATGGCACTCCCGAAAGAATCGAGTCGGACAACGGGACTCACTTTCGCAACAGCCTCATAGACACCTGGGCCAAAGAACACGGTATTGAGTGGGTGTATCACATCCCCTACCATGCACCAGCCTCGGGAAAGATTGAACGTTACAATGGGCTGCTAAAAACCACTTTGAGGGCAATGGGGGGTGGGACTTTCAAAAATTGGGATACCCATTTAGCAAAGGCCACCTGGTTGGTTAACACCAGAGGGTCCACCAACCAGCCTGGTCCTGCCCAGTCAAAACCTCAGCGCCCAGTAGAAGGGGATAAAGTCCCTGTAGTGCACATGCGGAACATGTTAGGGAAGACGGTTTGGGTTAGTCCTGCCTCGGGCACAGGCAAGCCCGTCCGCGGGATTGCCTTTGCTCAAGGACCTGGGTGTACCTGGTGGGTAATGCGGAAGGATGGGGAAGTCCGATGTGTACCTCATGGGGATTTAATTTTGGGCGAGAATAGTCCATAAATAAATTGTATAAAGTTAGTTGTTAAATAACCCTGTCACTGTCTGTTATCACTGTTATAATTATTATATTTTGTACCAGTAGTAGCATAGTAAGAATCATCCAGATTAAAGAAGGATGGACTTTTTCGATGAAAACCTAGCAGAGCACAGCGATGATGGAACTGGACCTGGTTTTCAACAACTGGCATCCAGCAACTTCATCAAGATCAACATCTCCTGCAGACTGTGGGCACGGGCTGCACCAGATACATCAGCCGTGAGCTCCGGATGCAGCAAGTGACCGCCCATCACCACACATCACCTCTCCCGCCATGGAAGACCATAACGACAGATGGAGCCTGAAGTCATGGATTAAATGAACTCAATGGACACTTTAGAGTGATGATCCATAGACTAAAGGAATGATATCTGGAGACAGGAGAAGTGGTGGTGATCAACCGGACAGTGGGGGACCTGGGCATGACGTAGATGGTATGGAATAAGGGGTGGATAATGTCCTGGGTTTGGCCAGAACAGGGTTAATTTTCACCGGACTCCAGGAAGGGGCACAGCCGGGGGGTGGGGGCTGACCCCACCTGGCCAAACAGAGCCCGGTATTCCATACCATGTGACGTCACGCTGGGTTCCGGTGGGGGGGGAGCGGCGCGGCGGGAACGCACTCGCGGCTTGGGCGGGCGCAGCGCCGGTCCGGTTTCGGGAGAGCGGCTGTTGTACGGTTCGTGGTTGCGTTTTCTCCTTATTTGTATCGTTGTTGTTCCTGTTTTCCCTCTGTTTGCTGTTCTGTTAAACTGCCCTTATCCCGACCCACCAGTTTCTGCCTCTTTCTTTCCATTCTCCTCCGCACGCCGGCGGGGGGAGGGGCGGCCGCGTGGCGCTTCTGTTGCCGGCGGCAGCCGAAACCAAAACACTTGTGTTCTCTTGTGTTCTCACGTGTACTGTTCTTTTGTGTTGTGTTGTGTTCTATTGTGTTCTCTTGTGTTCTCATGTGTTCTCATGCGTACTCATGTATAGTGTTCTGTTGTGTTCTGTTGTGTTCTGAGGTGTTCAAGAGTAGCGTTTTGTAGTGTTCTGTAGTGTTCTGTTGTGTTCGAATGTGTAGTGTTCTGTTCTGTTCTGTTCTGTTCTGTTCTGTTCATATGTGTAGTGTTCTTTTTTGTTCTGTTGTGTTCTCAGGCGTAGTCTTCCGTTGTGTTCTGTTGTGTTCTCATGTGTTCTCTTTTGTTCTGATGTTTAGTGTTCTGTTGCGTTCTGTTGTGTTCACATGTGAGGTGTTCTGTTGTGTTCTGTTGTGTTCTCACCTGTAGTGTTCTGTTGTGTTCTGTTGTATTCTGTTGTGTTCACATGTGTGGTGTTCTGCTGTGTTCTGTTATGTTCTGTTGCATTCTCAAGTGTAGTGTTCTCTTGTGTTCTCTTGTGTTCTCACATGTAGTGTTCTGTTGTGTTTGGTTGTGTTCTGTTGAGTTCTGTTTTGTTCTCATGTGTTCTCTTGTGTTCTGTGTAGTATTCTCTTGTGTTCAGTGTTCGGTTGTGTTCTGTTCTGTTCTGATGTGTTCTGATGTGTTCTCATATGTAGCGTTCTGTTATGTTCTGATGTGTTCTGTTGTATTCTGTTGTGTTCTCATGTGTAGTGTTCTGTTGTATTCAGATGTGTTCTGTTGTTTTCTGATGTGTTGTGTTCTGTTGTATTCTCTTGTGTTCTCTTGTGTTCTGATGTGTTCTCATGTGTAGTGTTCTGATGTGTTCTGTTGTGTTCTGTTGTATTCTGTTGTGTTTACATGTGTAGTGTTCTGTTGTATTCTGATGTGTTCTGTTTTGTTCACGTGTAGTATTCTCTTGCATTCTGTAATATTGCGTTGTGTTTTGCTGTGTTCTGATGTATACTCATGTTTCGTGTTCTGTTTTTTGTTCTGTTCTGTTGTGTTTTGTTGTGTTATGATGTGCAGTGTTCTGTTGTGTTCTCTTGTGTTCACATGTAGTTTTCTGTTGTGTTCTGTTGTTTTCTGTTGTGTTCTGTTGTTTTCTGTTGTGTTCTGCTGTGTTTTGATGTGTTGTGTTGTGTTATGATGTATTGTGTTCTGTTGTGTTCTGCTTTTTTCTGATGTGTTCTGTTGTGTTCTGATATGTTTTCTTGTGTTCTCATTTATAGTGTTCTCCTGTGTTCTGGTGTGTTCTGTTGTGTTCTCTGGTGTTCTGATGTGTTCTCATGTGTAGTGTTGTGTTCTGTTGTGTTCTGTTGTGTTCTGTTGTGTTCTGTTGTGTTCTCATGTGTAGTGTTCTGTACTGTTCTGTTGTGTTCTCTTGTGAACTATTGTGTTCAATTCTGTTCACATGTGTAGTGTTCTTGTGTTCTGTTCTGTTCTTGTGTGTTCTGTTGTGTTCTGATGTGTTCTCATGTGCAGTGTTCTGTTGTGTTTTGAAGTGTTCTCATGTATACTATTGTGTTGTGTACTGATGTGTTCTGTTGTGTTCTGATGTGTTGTGTTCTGTTGTGTTCTGTTGTGTACTGTTGTGTTCATTTGTGTTCATTTGTGTTCTGTTGTGTTTTGAAGTGTTCTCATGTGTAGTGTTCTGTTGTGTTCTGTTGTTTTCTGACGTGTTCTGATGTTTTCTCATGTGTAGTGTTCTCTTGTGTTCTGTTGTGTTCTGACGTGTTCTCTTTTGTTCTCATTTGTACTCATTTGCAGTGACCATGAAATGGTTGAGTTCAGATCCTGCGTGGAGGAAGCAGGGCGATAAGCAGGATCAAAACCCTGGACCTCAGGAGGGCTGACTTTGCCCTCTTCAAGGAGCTACTGGGAGGAATCCCGTGGGCCAGGGCTCTCGAAGGAAGGGGGGTCCATGAGTGCTGGTCACTCTTTAAACAACACTTCTTCCATGCACAGGAGCAATGCATCCCCCTGAGAAAGAAATTTAGCAAAGGAGGCAGGAGACCTGCATGGTTAAACAAGGAGCTTCTAGCGGAGATCAGGCAGAAGAGAAAGGTCCATGGAATGTGGAAAGAGGGACAGGCCACTTGGGAAGAGTACAGAAACGTGGTGAGAGCATGCAGGGATGCGACGAGGAAGGCCAAGGCTCACCTGGAATTGAAGCTGGCAAGGGATGTCAAAAACAACAAGAAGGACTTCTTCCACTACATCAGCAGCAAAAGGAAGGCTAGGGACAATGTGGGGCCGCTGCTGAATGAGGCGGGTGTCCTGGTGACGGAGGATGCAGAGAAGGCAGAGCTACTGAATGCCTTCTTTGCTTCAGTCTTCAGTGCTAAGACTGGCCCTCAGGAATCCCAAGCCCCGGAGGTAAAAGAAGAAGCCTACAAAGAGGACGACTTTCCCTTGGTCGAGGAGGACTGTGTGAGGGATCGCTTAAGTGATCTGGATGTCCACAAATCCATGGGCCCCGATGGAATGCACCCACGAGTGCTGAGGGAGCTGGCGGATGTCATTGCTGAGCCACTCTCCATCATCTTTGAGAGGTCCTGGAGGACAGGAGAGGTGCCCGAGGACTGGAGAAAGGCCAATGTCACTCCAATCTTCGAAAAGGGCAAGAAGGAGGACCCAGGGAACTACAGGCCGGTCAGCCTCACCTCCATCCCGGGAAAGGTGATGGAGCAGCTTATCCTGGAGGCCATCATGAAGCAAGTGCAAGAAAAGAAGGTTATCAGGAGTAGTCAGCATGGATTCACCAAAGGGAAATCATGCCTGACCAATCTGATAGCTTTCTACGATGGCATGACTGGCTGGGTAGACAAAGGGAGAGCCGTGGATGTTGTCTACCTTGACTTCAGCAAGGCTTTCGACACAGTCTCCCATAATATCCTCCTAGGGAAGCTGAGGAAGTGTGGGCTGGATGAGTGGTCGGTGAAGTGGATAGAGAACTGGCTGAATGGCAGAACTCAGAGGGTTGTCATCAGCGGCACTGAGTCTAGTTGGAGGCTGGTGACAAGTGGTGTCCCCCAGGGGTCAGTACTGGGCCCAGTCTTGTTTAACTTCTTCATCAACGACCTGGATGAAGAGTTAGAATGTACCCTCAGCAAGTTTGCTGAAGACACCAAACTGGGAGGTGTGGTAGATACACCAGAAGGCTGTGCTGCCATTCTGCGTGACCTGGATAGGCTGGAAAGCTGGGCTGAGAGGAACCTGATGAGGTTCAACAAGGGCAAGTGCAGGGTCCTGCACCTGGGGAGGAACAACCTCATGCACCAGTAAAGGCTTGGGGTGGACCTGCTGGAGAGCAGCTCTGCAGAGAGGGACCTGGGTGTCCTGGTGGACGACAGGTTAATCATGAGCCAGCAGTGTGCCCTGGCTGCCAAGAAGGCCAATGGGATCCTAGGGTGCATCAAGAAGAGTGTGGCCAGCAGGACGAGGGAGGTTCTCCTTCCCCTCTACACTGCCCTAGTGAGGCCTCATCTGGAGTACTGTGTCCAGTTCTGGGCTCCCCAGTTCAAGAAAGATCAAGAGCTACTGGAGAGAGTCCAGCGGAGGGCTACGAGGATGGTGAGGGGACTGGAGCATCTCCCCTACAAGGAGAGGTTGAGGGAGCTGGGCTTGTTCAGCCTGAAGAACAGAAGGTTGTGAGGGGACCTTATAAATGCCTACAAATATCTGAAGGGTGGGTGTCAGGAGGATGGGGCCAAGCTCTTTTCAGTGGTGCCCAGTGACAGGACAAGGGGCAATGGGCACAAACTGAGGCACAGGAAGTTCCGTCTGAACATGAGGAGGAACTTCTTCCCTCTGAGGGTGACGGAGCACTGGAACAGGCTGCCCAGGGAGGTTGTGGAGTCTCCTTCTCTGGAGATATTCCAGCCCCGCCTGGACGGGGTCCTGTGCAGCCTGCTGTAGGTGACCCTGCTTCGGCAGGGGGGTTGGACTAGATGACCCACAGAGGTCCCTTCCAACCCCTACTATTCTGTGATTCTGTGATTCTGTGATTCTGTGATTCTGTGATTCTGTACTGTTATGCTGTGTTCTGTTGTGTTCTGTTGGGTTCTGTTGGGTTCTGTTGTGTTCTTTTGTGTTGTGTTCTGTTCACATGTGTAGTGTTCTGTTGTGTTCTGTTGGGTTCTGTTGTGTTCTGTTGTGTTCTGATGCGCTCTCATGTGTAGTGTTCTTTTGTGTTCTGTTGTGTTCTGTTGTGTTCTCATGTGTAGTGTTCAGTTGTGTTCAGTGGTGTTCTGTTGTGTTCTGTTGTGTTCTGATGTGCAGTGATCTGTTGTGTTCTCTTGTGTTCTCTTGTGTTCTGATGTGTAGTGTTCTGTTGTGTTCTGTTGTGTTCTGATGTGTTCTGTTGCGTTCTGTTGTATCTTGAAGTGTTCTCATGTGTAGTGTTCACTTGTGTTCAGTGGTGTTCTGTTGTGTTCTCTTCTGTTCAGTGTAGTGTTCTGCTGTATTCTGCTATGTTCTGTTGTGTTCTGTTGTGTTCTGTTTTGTTCTGTTGTGTTCTCATGTGTAGTGTTCTGTTCTGTTCTGTTCTGTTCTGTTGTGTTCTTTTGTGTTCTTATGTGTTCTGTTGTGTTCTGATGTGTTCTCATGTGTAGTATTGTGTTGTGCTCTGTTGTGTTCTTTTGTGTTCTGTTCTCTTCATATGTGTAGTGTTCTGCTGTGTTCTGTTTTGTTCTGATGTTTTTGATGTGTTCTCATTTTTAGATTTCTGTTGTTATTTTTTGTGTTCTGTTGTGTTCTGTTGTGTTCTGTTGTGTTCTGATGTGTTCTCATGTGTAGTGTTCTGTTGTGTTGACTTGACTTCAGCAAGGCTTTCGACACTGTATCCCATAATATCCTCCTAGGGATGCTCAGGCAGTGTGGGCTGGATGAGTGGTCGGTGAAGTGGATTGAGAACTGGCTGAATGGCAGAACTCAGAGGGTTCTCATCAGTGGCGCTGAGTCTAGTTGGAGGCTGGTAACTAGTGGTGTCCCTCAGGGGTCATTGCTGGGCCCAGTCTTCTTTAGCTTCTTCATCAACGACCTGGATGAAGAGTTAGAATGTACCCTCAGCAAGTTTGCTGATGACACCAAACTGGGAGGTGTG
The DNA here is from genome assembly GCF_030867145.1 of Opisthocomus hoazin. Classification (NCBI taxonomy): domain Eukaryota; kingdom Metazoa; phylum Chordata; class Aves; order Opisthocomiformes; family Opisthocomidae; genus Opisthocomus; species Opisthocomus hoazin. Next base: position 9,164,719 of record NC_134429.1, read on the forward strand.
GTGGACACAGCGGAAGGCTGTGCTGCCATTCTGCGTGACCTGGATAGGCTGGAAAGCTGGGCAGAGAGGCACCTGATGAGGTTTAACAAAGGCAAATGCAGGGTCCTGCACCTGGGGAGGAACAACCCCATGCACCAGTACAGGCTTGGGGTGGACCTGCTGGAGAGCAGCTCTGCGGAGAGGGACCTGGGTGTCCTGGTGGACGACAGGTTAACCATGAGGCAGCAGTGTGCCCTGGCTGCCAAGAAAGCCAATGGGATCCTAGGGTGCATCAAGAAGAGTGTGGCCAGCAGGACGAGGGAGGTTCTGCTTCCCCTCTACACTGCCCTGGTGAGGCCTCAAATGGAGTACGCTGTCCAGTTCTGGGCTCCCCAGTTCAAGAAAGATGAGGAGCTACTGGAAAGAGTCCAGCGGAGGGCTACAAGGATGGTGAGGGGACTGGAACATGTTCCCTACGAGGAGAGGCTGAGGGAGCTGGGCTTGTTCAGCCTGAAGAAGAGAAGGCTGAGAGGGGACCTAATCAATGCTGATAAATATCTGAAGGGTGGGTGTCAGGAGGATGGGGCCAAGCTCTTTTCAGTGGTGCCCAGTGACACGACAAGGGGCAATGGGCACAAACTGAGGCACAAGAAGTTCCACCTGAACATGAGGAAGAACTTCTTCCCTCTGAGGGTGACGGAGCCCTGGAACAGGCTGCCCAGGGAGGTTGTGGAGTCTCCTTCTCTGGAGATACTGAAGATCCGCCTGGACAAGGTCCTGTGCAGCCTTCTGTAGGTGTCCCGATGTCCTGGGTTTGGCCAGAACAGGGTTAATTTTCACTGGACTCCAGGAAGGGGCACAGCCGGGGGGTGGGGGCTGACCCCACCTGGCCAAACAGAGCCCGATATTCCATACCATGTGACGTCACGCTGGGTTCCGGTGGGGGGGGCGGCGCAGCAGATAGAGACTCATGGCTTGGGGGGGCGCGGCGCCGCTGCTGTTCGGGAGAGCGGCTCTCTGGGTCGTGTGGTTCGTTGTTGTGTTTTCTCCTTATTTGTACCGTTGTTGTTACTGTTTCCCTCTGTTTGCTGTTCTGTTAAACTGCCCTTATCCCGACCCACCAGTTTCTGCCTCTTTCTTTTCATTCTCCTCCGCACGCCGGCGGGGGGGTGGGGCGGCTGCGTGGCACTTCTGTTGCCGGCGGCAGCCGAAACCAAGACATTTGAAATTGGGGCCCAGACGTGGGGCACAGATAACGGCAGGGCTGAGCAGCAGCTGTTAAAACTGCTTTCTTACATTTTATTAAATTTTGTTATACGCATTTTTCTGTGTTAAACAGTCGCCGGTAAAAATGTTTCTGTCTTTGATCACATGGTTGTGGTTTTTGAATCCGTATTTGCTGCACTTGTTTCCTGTGGTGATGTTCATTACCTCCGGGAAAAGGATCAGGATTATGATTTTACTGTACTGTACGATGTCGACTTATGACATGATAGCATCACTGTGTATGAAATTAGGCTTGTATTTGCATGCGGCACTGCGGTCATTTCCGTACCTCGGGTCCTATGTCTTAGAACTTGTTAATAATCGAACCCAGCCTGTAGGGAAAACCGGAGGGGATACCTTCCCCCACTCTTTCGCCCCCCCTCTCTCCCTCAGGCTGGTCCTAACTGCTTTTCAGAATTTTGAGTACCCGTGGGATGCTCAGGGCAGCTCTCTCCTTCTGTTATGTCTCCTGAATGGGTTGCAGGTTTTGTTTAGGGCTAAACAAGTCGTTAAGAACATCGTGCAGAGAACTGCCCCGGGGCCGGATAGCTGTGAGTGGCTGGGTGTGTGGGACAGCATGTGCAGGTGTCTAGAGCAGTGGGCACCCCCAGTGTGTTTTAAACTCACCCCTGAACAAATACAGAATACCGAAAATCTGGTAAAATATCTGCAAAAAGTGTGCTGTCACCCTGGGAACTCGAGAGAGACACAGCTCACCGCAATGTGCTGGGGTCTGGCCCACGCCTACCGAGCCCTGTTCAACCTGATTCAGTGCCCTAAAGGAGAAAGTGAGGGGGAATGAAGCAGCAGGCACTGCGGCTGGTGCTGCCCCCCCCAGCCGGCCCTGCAGCCCCTCCAGCCCCAGCTCCAGCCGCAGGCATCGCGGCTGAGCCCAGTGACCAACCTGTGCCGGTAGCATTCGCGCCCGTAAAACTAAAGAAAGACGCAAAGAGAGCAGATCGCTCCGGGAGGGATGACAATGAGCCAGGGTCATCGCAGGAGATAGAGACAGACATCATCACCCGGTCCCTGTCCCTGGGCGAGCTGCGAGGCATGCGGAAAGATTTCAGCCACCACCCAGGCGAGCACATTGTCACCTGGCTGCTGCGGTGCTGGGATAACGGGGCCAGCAGCTTGGAGTTAGAAGGCAAGGAAGCCAAGCAGCTGGGATCCCTGGCCAAGGACGGGGGCATTGACAAGGCCATTGGGATGAAGGAACAAGTCCTCAGCCTCTGGAGGAGACTTCTGTCAGGCATGAGGGAGAGGTACCCCTTCAGTGACTATTTTGTGTGCTACCCTGGCAAGTGGACCAGTATGGAGAGGGGTATTCAGTACTTGAGGGAATTAGCTGTGCGGGAGCTGGTTTATAATGTACCAGATGATGACCAGTTACCCACAGACCCAGATGAAGTCCAGTGCACACCATCTATGTGGAGAAAGTTTATGCGGAGCGCACCCTCCTCATATGCCAACTCACTGGCAGCAGTAAACTGGAAAGGTAAAGAGGCACCAACAGTGGATGAGGTGGCTGTCAGACTCCAGCAATATGAGGAAAGTCTCTCTTCCTCCCTTGTCTCAGCTGTCAATAAATTCTTCCAGAAGGTCCAGCGACTCGAATAGAGTATGTCCTACTCCCCACCTGTACGGGCCAGTGTCTCAGCTATTAGGGGCAAGCATTTCTCTGCTCAGGAGAGGGAATAGAGAGACTACACACTCCGGGGCACCCTGTGGTTCTGCTTGACCACGGAGAGGACATGAGGAAGTGGGATGGAAAACCCACCTCAAGTCTACAGGTAAGAGTGCGTGAGTTGCGAGGTAAAACAGTCACGAAAGGGGATTCTGTTAGGAAAAATGCCACTCCAATTTCCAGCAGTCAGCTCTCCAGACCAGGCAGGCAGTTTGATTTTGATTCCAATCCTCTGGAGGGGACCTCCAAGTCATTTTTACAGCAGGTGAGCAGCAATTTCTCTGACGAGGATTAGAGGGGCCCTGCCTCCAGCCAGGTGGAGGAAAGGGACAACTGCGTTTATTGGACAGTGTGGAGTCGGTGGCCTGGCACGTCAGATCCACAAGAGTATAAAGCTCTAGTGGACACTGGTGCACAGTGTACTTTAATGCCATCAGAGTTCAAAGGGTCAGAGTCCATTTGCATTTCGGGAGTGACAGGGGGGTCCCAAGAGCTGAGTGTACTGGAGGCTGAAGTGAGCCTCACTGGGCAGGACTGGCAGAAGCACCCCATTGTAACTGGCCCCGAGGCTCCGTGCGTCCTTGGGATAGACTATCTTAGGAGAGGGTATTTCAAGAACCCAAGGGGTTATTGGTGGGCTTTTGGCATAGCTGCTGTGGAGACGGAAGAAATTAAACAGCTGTCCATTTTGCCTGGTCTCTCAGAGGATCCTTCCGTTGTGGGGTTGCTGAGGGTTGAAGAACAACAGTTACCCATCGCAAGCACAACGGTGCACCGGCGACAGTATCGTACCAACCGAGACTCCCTTCTCCCCATTCATCAGCTGATCCGCCAGCTGGAGAGTCAAGGAGTGATCACGAAAACTCGCTCACCCTTTAATAGTCCCATATGGCCAGTGAGAAAATCTGCTAGAGAGTGGAGACTGACAATAGACTACCGTGGCCTGAATGAAGTCACACCACCACTGAGTGCTGCTGTGCCAGACACGCTGGAACTTCAATATCAGCTGGAGTCAAAGGCAGCCAAGTGGTACGCTACAATTGACATTGCTAATGCATTCTTCTCCATCCCTTTGGCAGCAGAGTGCAGGCCACAGTTTGCTTTCACCTGGAGGGGCATCCAGTACACCTGGAATCGACTGCCCCAGGGGTGGAAACACAGTCCCACCATTTGCCATGGACTAATCCAGACTGCACTGGAAAAAGGTGAAGCTCCAGAACATCTGCAGTACATCGACGACATCATTATATGGGGTGACACAGCGGAGGAGGTTTTTGAGAAAGGGGAGAAAATAGTTCAGATCCTTCTGAAAGCCGGTTTCGCCATTAAGCGAAGTAAAGTCAAGGGACCTGCTCAAGAGATCCAGTTTTTGGGAATAGAATGGCAGGATGGGCGCCGTCAAATCCCAATGGATGTCATCAACAAAATAGCAGCTATGTCTCCACCAACCAGCGAAAAGGAAGCACGGGCCTTCTTAGGTGTTGGAGGTTTTTGGAAGATGCACATCCCAAATTACAGCCAGATTGTAAGTCCTCTGTACCACGTGACCTGGAAGAAGAATGATTTTGAATGGGGCCTGAGCAACGACAGGCATTTGAACAAATTAAACAGGAGATAGTTCATACTGTAGCCCTTGGTCCAGTCCGGTCAGGGCAAGATGTTAAAAACGTGCTCTACACCGCAGCCGGGGAGAATGGCCCAACCTGGAGTCTCTGGCAGAAAGCACCAGGGGAGACTCGAGGTCGACCCCTGGGGTTCTGGAGCCGGGGATACAAAGGATCCGAGGCCCGCTATACTCCCACTGAAAAAGAGATTCTGGCAGCATATGAAGGCGTTCGAGGTGCTTCAGAAGTGGTGGGCACTGAAGCACAGCTCCTCCTAGTACCACGGTTGCCGGTCCTGGGCTGGATGTTCAAAGAGAGGGTCCCCTCTACGCTTCATGCCACTGATGCTACGTGGAGTAAGTGGGTCGCGCTGATCACCCATCGCGCCCAAATGGGAAACTCCAGTTGCCCAGGAATTCTGGAGGTAATCATGGACTGGCCAGAAGGTAAAGATTTTGGAGCATCGCCAGAGGAGGAGGTGACACGTGCTGAAGAGGCCCCACTGTATAACCAGCTGCCAGAAGATGAGAAACAGTATGCCCTGTTCACGGATGGGTCCTGTCGCATTGTGGGGAAGCAGTGGAGGTGGAAGGCTGCTGTATGGAGTCCTACACAACAAGCCGCGGAAACTGCTGAGGGAGAAGGTGAGTCCAGCCAGTTTGCAGAGGTGAAAGCCATCCAGCTGGCTTTAGACATCGCCATTTGAGAGAAATGGCCAGTGCTCTGTCTTTACACCGACTCTTGGATGGTGGCCAATGCCTTGTGGGGGTGGCTGCAGCAATGGAACAAGAACAACTGGCAGCGCAGAGGCAAACCTATCTGGGCTGCCCCATTGTGGCACGATATTTCTGCCCGCCTGGAGCAGTTGGTTGTAAAAGTCCGTCACGTGGACGCTCACATCCCTAAGAGTCTGGCCACTGAGGAACATCAAAACAACCACCAGGTAGATCAGGCTGCTAAGATTGAAGTGGCTCAGGTGGATCTGGACTGGCAACATAAGGGTGAACTGTTTATAGCTCGGTGGGCCCATGACACCTCGGGCCACCAAGGAAGAGACGCGACATACCGATGGGCTCGTGACCGAGGGGTGGACTTGGCCATGGATACCATCGCACAGGTTATCCATGAATGTGAAACATGTGCTGCAATCAAACAAGCCAAGCGGGTAAAGCCTCAGTGGTATGGAGGACGATGGCTAAAATATAAATATGGGGAGGCTTGACAGATTGACTACATCACACTGCCACAAACCCGCCAAGGCAAGCGCTATGTGTTCACAATGTTGGAGGCCACCACCGGATGGCTGGAAACCTACCCTGTGCCCCATGCCACCGCCCGGAATACCATCCTGGGCCTTGAAAAACAAGTCCTGTGGTGACATGGCACCCCCGAAAGAATTGAGTCAGAAAACGGGACTCATTTTCGTAACAGCCTCATAGACACCTGGGCCAAAGAACACGGTATTGAGTGGGTGTATCACATCCCCTACCATGCACCAGCCTCTGGAAAGATCAAGCGGTACAATGGGCTGCTAAAAAACCTATCTGAGGGCAATGGGGGGTGGGACTTTCAAAAATTGGGATCCCCATTTAGCAAAGGTCACCTGGTTGGTTAACAACCGGGGATCCACCAACCAGCCTGGTCCTGCCCATTCAAAACCTCAGTGCCCCGTAGAAGGAGATAAAGTCCCTGTAGTGCACATGCGGAACATGTTAGGGAAGACGGTTTGGGTTAGTCCTGCCTTGGGCAAAGGCAAGCCCGTCCGCGGGATTCTTTATGCTCAAGGTCCTGGGTGTACCTGGTGGGTAATGCGGAAGGATGGGGAAGTCGGATGTGTACCTCATGGGGATTTGATTACGGGCGAGAATAGTCCATAAATAAATTGTATAAAGTTAATTGTTAAATAACCCTGTCACTGTCTGTCATCACTGTTATAATTGTTATATTTTGTACAAGTAGTAGCATAGTAAGAATCATCCAGATTAAAGAAGGATGGACTTTTTCGATGAAAACCTAGCAGAGCACAGCGATGATGGAACTTGACCTGGTTTTCAACAACTGGCATCCAGCAACTTCATCAAGATCAACATCTCCTGCAGACTGTGGGCATGGGCCGCACCAGATACATCAGCCGTGAGCTCCGGATGCAGCAAGTGAGCGCCCATTACCACACATCACCTCTCCAGCCACGGAACACCATTACGACAGATGGAGCCCAAAGTCATGGATTAAATGAAATCAATGGACACTTTAGAGTGATGATCAATAGACTAAGGGAATGATATCTGGAGACAGGAGAAGTGGTCGTGATCAACTGGACAATGGGGGACCTGGGCATGACGTAGATGGTATGGAATAAGGGGTGGATAATGCCCTGGGTTTGGCCAGAACAGGGTTAATTTTCACCGGAATCCAGGAAGGGGCACAGCCGGGGGGTGGGGGCTGACTCCACCTGGCCGAACAGAGCCCGGTGTTCCATACCCTGTGACGTCACGCTGGGTTCCGGTGGGGGGGGGCGGGGCAGCGGGAAGGCACTCGCGGCTTGGGGGACGCAGCGCCGGTCCTGTTTCGGGAGAGCGGCTGTCTGGGTTGTACGGTTCGTTGTTGTGTTTTCTCCTTATTTGTATCGTTGTTGTTCCTGTTTTCCCTCTGTTTGCTGTTCTGTTAAACTGCCCTTATCCCGACCCACCTGTTTCTGCCTCTTTCTTTTCATTCTCCTCCGCACGCCGGCGGGGGGAGGGGCGGCTGCGTGGCGCTTTTGTTGCCGGCGGCAGTCGAAACCGAAACAGTTTTTCAGCAATTTAAGTCACAGATATGATCTGTAATGGGACAGATGACACTAACTGCATCTGACCATCCTAATATACTCCAGATGTTTATCTTTGCAAATATTGTTAGCTTGCAGTAGACCTTGTGCAAAGGTAGCAAGAGGAAGAGAAGTCTGTCTTTGAATTTTAAAGCTTTCTTTGCATGTGTCATTTTGTGTCCTTCTGTCTACGTGACTCGCAGCACTACACTGCACGTTCTGCGGAGCCCCTGATCTGCTAGTGACATTAACGGCTAGCTGGGTGGTGGTGGAAGGGTGCCAGTTCTCGCAGTGCGATTTCAGTAAGGAATTTCAAACTAGTTAGACTTCCCTAAAATCCAGAAACTCATTTACCAGTTCAGGAAGAGGTGGTGGTGTTGCCTTGTCCTGCCAGTGCTGAGTGCTGTATGTCCTGGGTTCGGCCAGGACAGGGTTAATTTTCACCGGAATCCAGGAAGGGGCACAGCCGGGGGGTGGGGGCTGACCCCACCTGGCCGAACAGAGCCCGGTGTTCCATACCCTGTGACGTCACGCTGGGTTCCGGTGGGGGGGGGGCGGGGCGGCGGGAAGGCACTCGCGGCTTGGGGGGATGCAGCGCCGGTCCTGTTTCGGGAGAGCGGCTGTCTGGGTTGTACGGTTCGTTGTTGTGTTTTCTCCTTATTTGTATCGTTGTTGTTCCTGTTTTCCCTCTGTTTGCTGTTCTGTTAAACTGCCCTTATCCCGACCCACCTGTTTCTGCCTCTTTCTTTTCATTCTCCTCCGCACGCCGGCGGGGGGAGGGGCGGCTGCGTGGCGCTTTTGTTGCCGGCGGCAGCCGAAACCGAAACAGTTTTTCAGCAATTTAAGTCACAGATATGATCTGTAATGGGACAGATGACACTAACTGCATCTGACCATCCTAATATACTCCAGATGTTTATCTTTGCAAATATTGTTAGCTTGCAGTAGACCTTGTGCAAAGGTAGCAAGAGGAAGAGAAGTCTGTCTTTGAATTTTAAAGCTTTCTTTGCATGTGTCATTTTGTGTCCTTCTGTCTACGTGACTCGCAGCACTACACTGCACGTTCTGCGGAGCCCCTGATCTGCTAGTGACATTAACGGCTAGCTGGGTGGTGGTGGAAGGGTGCCAGTTCTCGCAGTGCGATTTCAGTAAGGAATTTCAAACTAGTTAGACTTCCCTAAAATCCAGAAACTCATTTACCAGTTCAGGAAGAGGTGGTGGTGTTGCCTTGTCCTGCCAGTGCTGAGTGCTGTATGTCCTGGGTTCGGCCAGGACAGGGTTAATTTTCGCCGGAATCCAGGAAGGGGCACAGCCGGGGGGTGGGGGCTGACCCCACCTGGCCGAACAGAGCCCGGTGTTCCATACCCTGTGACGTCACGCTGGGTTCCGGTGGGGGGGGCGGGGCGGTGGGAAGGCACTCGCGGCTTGGGGGGACGCAGCGCCGGTCCTGTTTCGGGAGAGCGGCTGTCTGGGTTGTACGGTTCGTTGTTGTGTTTTCTCCTTATTTGTATCGTTGTTGTTCCTGTTCCATCTGTTTGTTGTTCTGTTAAACTGCCCTTATCCCGACCCACCGGTTTTCTGCCTGTTTTCTTTCCATTCTCCTCCTCACCGTGGTGGGGGGATGAGAGGCCGCGTAGCGCTTTTGTAGCCGGCAGCAGCCGAAACCAAAACACTGTAGCTGTCACAAGAAGATGTGCAGATATTGCAAACCTGCCTGACAATAAGAAAAGCAACTTTTTTGCTACCGTTTTCCTTTAGAACAGCGTCTTTCCCAGGCAGGCGTTTGACCTGTTCGTGGAATAACAACTGCCATTAGAAGTGGGCCACATGGGAAGAGCATGCTGTTCTCCTGGAAGTCAGAAGACTGGCTTCCGTTCCTGCGTGTTGCTGATTTGCTTTATGACCTGCGAGTCCTCTCCCGCTATGTTTGCTTTACTTGTTTTCTCGATGGCGATCTGTTCAGCAGAGGTAATGCCTTTTACTTCTGTGCAAGATCGGGGCTCAAGTTGCTTGGGGGGGAAATTGCAGCTGGTTGAGAAGTCAGTCACTAATTTTTGCTAACCAAATTGTAGCTGAGATAAATTTGCCTGAAAAGTACTTTCCTTTATTGGAAAGGACTCTATAGCTTTACACGCAATGAATTTAAAACCATATAGAAACTTCAAAGTGCTTATGCCAGCTGAGCTTTTTGTATTTTAAATGTGTTTGAAGCTGCTTCAGAGCAGAAGCTTTTGCTGCTCTAGGGAAAAAGCTTTAATTCTAGATACTGCATCAATTTACCAGCGACTGTCAGACTTTCCTTGACCTGTCTCTGTAACGTAGTTTGTAATGGAGAGATCCTTCAGTTAATTGGTGGAATAACCTTGTACCTCCAGCTTGAGGCTATTGCTAAGGACGGTTTGCTTGCTTGGATGCGCTGTTTGCCGTAGCCCCTGGCTGGAGTTGATACAGCATTTGAATTCGGGCTGGTAAGGTTTTGTTTCTACTGGTAGTGGAATTGAGACTGAAATAAAGCAGGTGAAATTACGACCTTACTGAAGTCATTAGCAAAGCTGCCATTGACTGAAGTAAGGCTAGGATCTCAGCCAAGGGTTTTGGTTGTTTAATTTATGGTAACATATTAATTGAGTTGTATTAAAACAAGGTTTTGAAAAAGTTAATCTTTAGCTTCGTGATACAATCTCCATTCCATAAATATTGTACATAGTGTTACTAAAAGTTTACCTTTTTTGGGCAGGTTGATAGAGGTAGATTTTAATTTATTTTTATAATCTGTGTGTTTGCACTCCTAGGAAAGAACTAAAGTACGCAGATGTCATTATTTCTGTAAATGAAAAGGACTTAATCCTTAATCTTCTAATTCTTTTATAGTATATGGCAGCAGAGCTATCTAACACTCTGTCCTGCAGGAAATATTTGGCATACTTGGAAGCTCCAGGGAGAGGAGAACTAGGATGATAACATCCATTAGCGTTGCTTTTGAATGAGAACTTGCATAAAGACTTTCTCGAGGAAAAAAAAAAAATCACTATTAGATTTAAAGGCTTTTTAGCAAAAGGAATGTATTGCAAGCTTTCGACCTTCCTGTGCTGTATGAAGCTTTACTGGTGCGTATGCCAGAAAATCCTGTTGATTACTGGACTCTTCCAATGTGTGCTGCCCTTCTAGAAAGTCGACATCTGGACTGTATTTATTCTACTATTTTCTCGTCACTGGATGTGTCAGAGTAGATTTTCCTCCTTTAAATTTTGATAAACTTTGTTTCTATGATTTGGCAGAAAAGATTTTGTGCAATTTTAAAGGCATGACTAATAATGCGTTCCCAAGCTCTGATGACAGTTAGAACAAACGGTATTGTTTTAAAACGTAAATGTATACTTTGCTGTACTACTCTTCTTGCTTCTCTTATCTGCTAGAATAGTTTTAGCATTAAGCATATTTTAATACACATCTAGAAACAGGCAAGACTGCTTTTATTATATTATTATATTGCTTGAAGTCATGAATTATGTTAATGTAATCACTGTAGTAAAAGGGAGACTGTATTGGCACCTGAGGTCTTTTATTCCTGCTTGTCAGTCTTCACATTTGTCTTGTATGTGGAGACTGTGGCCTGGGTAGAAATGGGATTGTTCATTAAGAGTCAAAGTGTGTTCTTCCACTTGTAGCGGTCCCAAAGTACACCCAGTTTGTGTTGCACATCGATGGTATCTTGGCAAAAAGGAAACCGAGTTATCCATTAGCTAATTCTCAGAGTAATCTTCTTTGTAACCAGCTCTTCAAGTAATACCTTCCAAGTTTTCCCATGCAATGAGTAAAGCTAGCATAGTCAACAAGTTTCAAGGAACTACTCTCTCAATCACTGGAAAGTTTTGACTAATTGAGCACAGTGATTTTTAATCTCTGGTATTCTGTATTATTTTTCAGTGATGTTTGTCTTATGAGGAACAATGGAACAAAATGGTTTTGGACAGGTTGATGTAGTTGCTTCTGAGAATTCGGGAGCATGCGGCGCCGGTGCGGTCCGAGAGAGCGGGTCTGTTTTATTGATGTATGCCATCAATAAAATCAGGTGCCTTGATTAACCCTCTAGTATTGCAGGCCACAACTTGGTAACTGAGGCTGTGATAAATATCCCATAGCTTGTCTGCAGAATCAACTTTTTTTTTAGTGTTTTCAGTTAAAAGTTTTCTCCTGCAAAACCTAGGGACTGATACTGTTCTGTCAGGTCAAACAGATAAGCTGTTTCACCTGAAGTTTGTACCTAGCTCTTGTAGGCTACTTTTCCGTGATGGGTTTGCTAAGCTGCTGTGAGTGCACTTCCTCAGTCTCCATTACTGCTTGCTCATGGGTGGAGGAGTGCACATATGGCCACCTCATACCAAGAGGTCACCTCTGCTAGCGCAGCTGTCCCGTGGGCTTTCCGTCATTTGAGAGGGTTGGAAGGTAAGAAGAAATGAGATTGTTTTAGAGTCCATTCTCTTTGAACATCTGGGGTGATATCCTTTCTGGGGTGATATCCTTTCTGTATATGCAAAGTTAAAATTTCAAGTGCTATATTGTCTCATTTTTGCAGAGGTTAAGTGTAATGTGAGGATAGGGATGCTTCTAAGCTGCCTATCTGATCAAGAAGTGCAGGTCTGAAGATACTAAATACCCAAGTGAATGCAGACTAGCTGCAAAACTGACGTATGCAGCATGGTGGAGGAAGGTGAAGACTGTAAGAATGTGCTTAAACTCCCCCTGCTAAATTAACATTGCTGTTCTGAGTATCTTAGCTGAGAAATATACAAGCATGCAAAATGTACACTTGTCATTCTTAAAGTAGTTGGTTTCCAACCTTTAATTTCTGAAGGACTGTTGAATGACGGAACTACTTTGACTTTTTCCACACAAATCCCTCTAATGAAATGCGTTTCTGCTTCACACCCGTCAGAGTTGCTAGTGGCAGTCACTGTCTCGCTTGAAATGGGATCTTTCTCCAGTAATCTACTGCCAGTTAATCATGGCTAAGTGAGACCTGGTAATCCCATTGATGTGCCTGGACTTATCTGAAGACAAGACCTAATTTTTATTTTTTTAAAAAGAGCTGTAGTAACATCATTTGTAATTATAGTGATATGAACTTGGTCACGCTTCCTGCCTACAATATCATGTATGTAAACACTACAATAAATTCTGTCTAAACACGTTCTGCTTTAACTCTACCTCTGTCTTAAGAAGTAAATGTGCATTTGCTGTCTTTATTTATCTCTGTACTGTACCACTCTGCACTAATAAATTCATTTCTTAATGAATTCATGTAGCCGTATGGCCAGAAATAGATTTTTTAACTAGCTAAGAGTCTGTGATAAGCAGTGCAAAGAATCTGTTTCTTTAAAATATGTTTTACTGTACTTTGAAACTGGCTTCTAAAGATACTGAATGTTTCTATCAACTTGGTAATACTCATAACCAGCTCCTGGTATATACAATATATTAAAATGATGCTAAATATAAAAGTGTGTGTGTATAATGATTTTAAGAAAACTAATATATATGTCTCTGCACTCTGAATAAATCTGTCTCTGGACTTGTGATCAAGGCAGAGGACAGGGCTGTTTCTTGTTACTTAAGGTAACACAGGAATTCAGGCACATAGCAAAAAGCTTTTAATCACACTAATGTGATGCATTGTATCAACATCTTAATGCTAAGATGATCTTTAGGATGAAGAAAGTATTTTAAACAAACACCATGTAGTTCCCTAAAAGCAACATCGGTGCTTTTTGTTCTAGACAGGGAAGGTCTGTTGTGTAGTCAAAGCCGTAAATGGAATGAAATGAGGTTGCTTTAAACAAAGGTTTCATAAGTTGTTGAAAATCAGTTTTGAGGAAAATGTCTGAAATGTTTTGCAGAGGTGAATCTGGTGCTGGGAAGACTGAAAACACGAAGAAGGTTATTCAACACCTTGCTCGTGTTGCTTCCTCCCATAAAGGAAGAAAGGACCATAATATTCCTGTAAGTTGGGATATTTTATCATTTGTTTATTGTTCTTTTTGAAAACTACCATCTTTGCATTTAAAAAAACCATAACATTTTTATTAAAGATAAGATGGAATGTAATCCACATAATTTTCTCAAACATTATTTTCTCTTTAGTAGGGGCTGAAATGAGCAGTTACATTAAAATTTCCAGTTGATGTTAGCTGTTTAACTTCTCTTCTGAAATTAAAGGCTTTATGAAACCATTGTAACTAGGAACGGTATCAAAGCTTTCTGATGCAGTGTATGCCAGTTTTCCAAAAATTTAATTAACTTGGGCAAGTCTTAGTGAATTTAGTTCCCACAGATGCAGTTTTCAGTACTATATTTGTGAACAAGCTTTCTGTTCTTTCAAAAATTATCTTGTAGATAAGAAAAATCATCAAGCTTCAAAACTGCTGTAGACTTGATATGTCTACAAGCGAGCAGCTAATAAAAAGCTCTAGTTTTAGTACATTGCAGACAAAAGCATATGCACTTATGTCAGAGTCTTGGGTTTTTTTGGTAACTTGTCACTAACTGATTTATGTAGAACTTTCTTCAGATTTACTGCTAGACTTCAAAATTCACAATGAGTTTTTATCAATATTTTGCTTTACAAGATATGGATGGGTTTGAATATCTGTTTCTATGAGCACTTGGATCTCTTTGCAGTGGAATATTAATTCAACTTGCTAGAAGCAAGTGGCTTGCTATATTCGATACTGGCGTATGTGGTTGGAAGTTTTCAAACTATATCAGACTCAGAAGCATCAGCTTCTGTAATTTCTAGTGTATAACACTTAATATTAAGATATTCTGGAATGTGTCAAGACTCAAACTCCTAGAAAACCAGGAGAGGGCTTTTGACCAGTCTGTGAAGGAAAAAAAGCAAGAATTTGAAGTTGGAGAGAGGGAAAGATTGCTCTGCAGATAGATTTGGAGGCCTTAGGAGGATGCTGTGACTGGAGTGTCGGCAGCATTAGCATTGTCATGTGCTAGGGGAATACATGGCTCTGCAGAATGCTATTTAGAAAGTCACCCTTCAGAACTTGTTTTCTGTGTGGGTTTTGATTTATAAATATTCTTGGATTTATGGCTGTGCAGCCTTGAACAAAACTAGTGTTTTTAAAATTTCTACAGGAGTATAATTGCCTACAACTTTTTTGGGGGGAAGGGAACTATGCAGAGAATGGAACTGCACAGAGTTTGTATACCAAGTACTTCTAAACACACTATTGACAGCTTGGAATGCACCAGGTTGAAGAGACTTCTGTGAGCCTCTTGTCGAGCCTCCTTTCAAAATATGCTTCCCTTTAAAGCTGAGTTTTGAAAACCTTGTGTGATGAAGATTATACAACCTTTCTGCAAAACTTTTCCTGTGCTTAACCACTTAAACAGCCAAAAATAGGGGTTTAAAAAGTACTCCTTTTTTGTTTGGCTGTGTTTCCATAAGCACTTTGTGCCAGTACCTGTGCTAAAAGTAGTCCTCTTTTTGAGTTTTGCCATCGTAACAATTCCTGTGGCGACTCACTGGGCTTGGAGACTGCAGGCTCAAACTACTGTTCTGAAAGTCATAGAATCATCGAATGGTTTGGGTTGGAAAGGACCTTAAAGATCATCTGGTTCCAACCCCCCTGCCATCAGCAGGGACATCTTACACCAGACCAGGTTGCTCACAGCTCCATCCAACCTGGCCTTGAACCCTGCCAGGGAGGGGGCAGCCACAGCTTCTCTGGGCAACCTGGACCAGTGTTTCATCACCCTCATGGGGAAGAAATGAAGTCCATCTGGCTTTAGATGAAACAAGTTTCCTCTGTTTGTTGCGTGGCTGCATAACTGATATGAAGTGAAGGCACAGAAAAAAGCTGGGGTGGAAGATGTTGGTGAAGGGAAGGATGAGTTGCTCAGTCTAATGCAGTGCTGGCTAATTCTGTTTAAGTTGCTGGTTGAACTGGAATCTAATTCTCTACTTAGCAGCGTGATCAAATGGGACAGGAGTTTAAGATGGTGGGTGTAATCAGCTGCTTCGTGAGCCATCGAAGACTGTCACGATGAAGACTGGAGAAGTTTTTATTCTTTGTAAAACATAGTTCAGACACAGTAAAAAGAATAGGGTAGTGTCCTGAATAGAAGTTTGATACTTTGATTGTGCGCTTCATTCAATGCACTGCTATAGTAAGCACTGAATTAAGTATATGTTTATGAAAAATGAAAAATGTTCACGTAACCTAAACCGTTTTGAAAATACAAATGAGTCTCGCTTCTGTAACAATTAATTTTTATTTATATACTGCAGATGAAGAATGTCTAATCTACACACCTAACACTCAAAAGTTAGGAAGTGTCAGAATTGGTTATATTTAAGCAGCCTTAACTTGTTCCTGTTCACATATACACTAGAAAACTGTAGAGGGCTGGTGGTGATCCGTAGTATCCATCTGTACAGCCTTTGCACGGACCTGTGCACAAAGATGATGCTAAACAGGCTTGTTAAATAGACAGCAAGTCATGGATTTACTTTTATCCATCCTGTAACAAATAATTATCAGTGCTATGCATATTACTGAGACTTCTGAAAGTCGCATACATAAAGAACTCTGTAACGCATGAAATACTTATGGCTCTTGAGGGGGTTAAATTCCCAAATATTTGAAGGTAAGAAGAAATAGACATGGTAACAATGAAGAAAAAAATAAATGGTGGGTGAAAATCTTTGTTAAGGCATTAGCAAATGATGCAACTGGTTTCTAGGAAATTGAACTAGTAATGTAAAATATAATTTAATGAGAAGGCAAAATAATATAAACATGAAAAAGACAAGATAATTTAGAACATTAAAAACGAAATCGTTTTTTTTTAATATGATGGCATGAATAGAGCCATGTGACGCTCACTGATGAAATCAAGTATTTAAACAAATAATTTGGTCAGTGTTAGAAATGCAAATCTATGGGCACTTTGAGATATCTGTCCCAAAACAAGAGTTCAAAGAAAAGATCTGAAGTGAAAGAGCTGAATAGATTAGGTAATTATAGCAGACTTTTCAGCTCCAGATCTCTGTTTCAAACTGCAACCAAAAAAGTCATTACAGCCTGAAGGCTGAAATAAATTTGCTTTTCTTAGTCCATTTGTTCCAAGTGAACGTTTTTCCACATCATACTGATTATTCTGAACAGAGAGGATCAAACTGGCTTTGTTCCTGGATTACTTTTTAACTGCAAGAAAATATTTCCTCTAGGACAGGATGTGCTTTACCTTTATGAATAGACCTCTTCACTTGAGAGTTATCAACAAATATGATCTTACAAAAAAATGGAGAGTACTGAAGGGTTGCAATGAAAGTTCAAAAAGAACAGAACTCAATGCGGTTCAGTTTAACACAAGATAAAGATAAGACTTATAGACAGGAATTTCGGAAGGAGCGGTAGCTTCATACTCAAACATCTAACCTTATTTTTAGATCCTGAGTTGTTTTCTGAGCAGGTATGATGCAGCTTTGCAAAATTCACATCACTTAGCTGAGTAAACTAAACCTTTGCTAGCTGCTTTACAGAACTCTGTCAAAACCTGTTATTCTTCACTAAAACAGTGCTAGTTGCTAGTTATTTAAATTAGTAGACATAAACGGAAGAAGTGTGCGTCTGTCTTGGTGTGAAAATTTCTTGTGGTCTGAGTTTCACCACCACGTTTTCTCCCTAGGCTCTCTGGTGTGAAGCTCAAGATTGTTAAGTTTGTTGACTGAGACAAGGGAATAGGGGAATTGAAAATTTCTGCGTTTCTCAGAAACTGCAAATTTGGATTTTGGGGATTTTTTTGTTTTGCTTTATTACACTCATGTTCCATTTACCCTTTTTTCTGGCAAAAGTTAAAGGTATTCCAGTTTTTTAAGACTTTGCTTCTCATGTGGACGGTAATTCTTGAAAGAAAGCTTCTATCTCAATTGTAGGATTGCCTTTCTTAAGTACTTGAAGTACAGGGCAAAAACAAAGCCACGGGCTCTGTAAGTATTGCTTTCCTCTTGGTTCTTTTATAACCTTTTTGATTTTTGAAAAATAGTGATGATCTTATCCATACAAAAACACCTTGCAGTGACTAAGGCTGTCGAGACAGTTACTTGGTGTTGTTGTGGGTTTATTTTTGTTGTTGTTTGTCAAAACTGTGGAAAGCAGGGCTGCCGGAGGCCCGGCCAGTCTGACTAATTGAAGTCTTGCTTGCCTTGCAAGCCCCCCTTTCTGTTTGTTGGAGGACCAAAATTCCAAATTTCTGAAGGTGAGACCAGTATGCGTGGTGGAGATTCTGCTCTTAAGTGATGGTAGTACCAAGTGATAGCTCTCAAAGCATTTCAGGCTGCTGTTGCGTTATCTATAGAGTTTGCGCCTGAAGACTTGTGGGGTTTGACCAAGTGGAAGCTGAGACACTGAGAGCTTTAAAAGGGAGATATTTGCCATGCATTCTTTCCAATTCCATGGGTCTTCCAAACCTAAGAGCTGGAAACAGTGTTTATCATAGCTACTGTTGTTCATTGCAAACAGAGTTCCAAAAGTGTAAAACAAAGGCTGTGCTAAAACCAGACCTCCTGTGTGTTCAATTCCAAGTCTCGCTTTCTTGGAAAACAAGTGTTCATGTCTCTGTACGGTTCCAGTTGATCCGTAGTATTGACAGGTCAGTCACTTGAAATGAAATCTGTATTGTATCTGGTGTATGAGACCTCTGTATGGATTTTGTATATTCAGTTATTTGTGTTGCTTAGAGACTATTGTTGTGGAGTCTCCTTCTCTGGAGATATTCAAGACCTGCCTAGAAGTGGTCCTGTGCAGCCTGGTCTGGGTGACCCTGTTTCGGCAGGGTTGTTGGACTGGGTGACCCACAGAGGTCCCTTCTAACCCCTACAATTCTGTGATTCTGTGATTCAAATTCTATTGTAGAAGTTATTCTTTCTCCCCTTTCTCATGGCTAGAAAAAGAAGCTGATGGAGGATCCAATTGCTGAATGTACTTCTCAGCTGGCTGAAGAAGAAGAAAAGGCCAAAAACTTGGCCAAATTCAAGAACAAACAGGAAATGATGATCACTGATTTGGAAGGTTTGTTCTTGCTACATTTGCCTGTTAACAAGTTGTACATCATGCGAGAAAGGAGTGGATCACTTATTACAGTGTATGCAGTATCTGGTCCAGTCTGCTAAGTGTAACCTTATATGTAGATACCTTAATAGCTGTTGCTTTTTATCTAAATCTTGAAAGAATAATTTATTGCTTGCAAGCCTTGTTGCATTTGGCTGCTCAGTCTTTCTCGTGTTTAATTTGTTAGCTTTTCATTTTTGAGAATCCATTTTATTTAATGATACACTCCAGAAATTCATGTTGTTGCATGCATCCCTTAGTAACAAGGTAAAACATCTGTCTCTTGGGAAGGCTCTACACTTTTCTATAGTAACACATTAGAACAACATATTTCTGGAAAAATGTTAGTAGGCATTCATTAGTCTTCTAATATTTTTTGAATAAGCAAATCTGAATTGTTCTGCCTTTCTTGATGCTTTGTTTATCTAAAATGGTTCAATTTCTTTGGCCATTTATTTCTGATTGTTTTGCCTGTGTTGTCACGACTGGATTAGCCCTATATGTAACCTTTCATGATGTTATGGTGGGTTTTTTAATTACTTATGGTTGTAAATAGGTATTGTGCAACATTAATAAACTGCCAAGCCAAAGTTGCAAAATATAAGGCAATGTTGCTATCTGCCCTAATTTGGAAATTTTTTTTTCACTTACTGTTATGGGTTGTCTTACTACATATTTTAATACTGATGTGCTTATGGAAAAATACCAAAGTTTAGTCTTATCTGTGTAGGAAGGTATTGAAGTAATATGAATAATAGATGATTGATGTACCTTTTATTTAAAAAGCCTATTCAGGGACTTTAAGATGGGCATAAGTAAGCTGTACTCATTGGAAAATAATGCTTGAGTAGTTGTGTACTTAAATTGGGACTAGTGTTTCTGAAGATACTTGACACATGTGGTTGGTTATGGTGCTGTTCCCAGAGTGATGACCTTAGAAATGGAAATTAAAGCTTAAATATAAGGCATGCAACTGCTTGGCTAGTAAAGCACAGTAAAATGATACTCTCTGAGACAATTCAAGAGGCCATGAAGGTCGCTCTGCTAGGGTCTTGACACTGGTAAGTACTGAAATTTGGTGGGGGGGGGGCAACAAAAACCCACAAAACCCAAAAAAACCCCCACTAATTCAGTTTACTGTGAGTTTTCCCCATTGCGAAATTGTGTCTTATGCCACTCTTCTGTCACCTGCCAGAAATACAATGTAAAAACAGAGAAAAGTGCTATTTTTTTTTTTGAATGAGGAGCTGTTTAGAGAAAAACAATGTTACTTTAGATTGTCTGGAAAATCCCAAATACCCCTCGGTAGCTCTAAGATATGATTCTTGAACATGGCTCCGTTTCCATGTAGAAGATGTCCTGATCTTGTAGCAGGCTTAGGAGGGGTGTGAGAAACCCCTGCACTGAGAACCCACAAAGTATTGAACAAGTCTAATAACTTACATTTATTCTAATAGATGTTGAATTGTGCTAATGCTATGCTAAGCAAAACCTTCCTGTGACTTCAATATATTACATACCTGGTCATTAGCTAACTGTAGATAATGCAGCCAATAACTATCTTAATCAGACCACAGGCAGATCATCTAAATGTATTTTATTGCTAGGGCACTGATAACTGGATGGTTTTCACAAAGAAATACCTTAGGGCAGGGGTGTCTTGACTACACAAAGAAATTACTGGAGGCTATCAGGGTTGCAAAATCTTGCTAAATATCAATGGGATGTGAGTTAGTGGTACAGATACTTGCAAAAATTGTTTATCCAACTTTTCTTTAAGTTACACTATTTTCCAGTAGACCTTTTGGAGTCTAGCCTAGCCCTTCCACAACTACGCAAGCCATAATTTTTTCCAGTCTGTAGTTCTTGATTTTTGAATCCTGATGTCTGCGATCACCTGGCCGAGCAGCTCAAACTGCTCTTCTGTTAGATTCTATTCCTTATTTTTCTGTCAACATGTGATTATGTTTGTTACCTTACTTCAAACTTTTTTCTCCAGTCATTGACTTTTTCTTGACTTTCTATCTGAATCATGCAGTTCTACTTTGCTATTTCATCTTTCCCAGTCACCCTTCCAGCTGCAGTCTGGAGAAAGAACTGACACAGTGTATATTAAACTTCCCACCCTTCTTGCTGTCCCATTGCCCTGCCCCTGAACCTTCTGAGGATAACAACAGGAAAAAATTGCTTATAAATATAATCCTTTACTTCCATAGAGGGCTTAAAAAAGGAGGAGAAGACCCGTCAAGAATTAGAAAAAGCTAAAAGAAAACTTGATGGTGAAACAACAGACCTACAGGACCAAATAGCTGAGCTGCAAGCCCAGATTGAAGAACTGAAGATCCAGCTGGCCAAGAAAGAGGAAGAACTGCAGGCTGCTCTTGCTAGGTCAGATCATGATGGAGCTTTATGACTACAGAAGTGTGGTAGAAACCTACTTTTCCAGAGAGAATTTCAGCTGACTGCAAACTGATGAGTTAAAACTGGGAGTGTTCAAGCAGAAGCCAGTTCATGTTTGTACTACAGCATCTCTAGACACCTGTGTGTTTTGCGTAGACAGGGCAAAAAAGGAACTCAATCTTTCATCACCATCCTTGCTCTATAAAGCTCCAAAACCAATGTTTCATCAGGGCTTAATAGCACTTTGGCTCTGGAAGCTTTTTAGTCTCCCGGAGTTCAGCCTCAGGAGGGGGAAAAAACATGTAATCGTCGAGAGTGTTCTTAGTTCGTCCAAATACTGGATAATGTCTGTCCAACTCAATCAAAGATCTGTGTGGTAGTCTCGCAGCCACATGTTATAAACTAAACACCACCTGAGTTTTCTGAGTAATGATCTATAACTTTGCAGGAAGAGACAGTCCTACAGACAAGGGTGCATTTTTGGGAGTGTTGAGGTCTACAAAACTGGAATACCTGAATGCAAACTGGAAAGCTTGATCATTCCAGTAGTGCATCTGTAGTACCTGGGGCACTGTGCTCATTAGGATCTTGAGAATAACAGTGCAGTAGTGGCTTTGTCTATGAAATTTTAGGAGGTGGATTTTGTTCAAGTGGGAAAGATGAGTTATTTTTTGAGTACATAACTTATACTAGACTTATGAGAAGAGATCTGAAGCTATGAAATATCATTAACTGTTGTGGTTCTGTTTAACAGAGGTGATGAAGAAGCAGTTCAGAAAAACAACGCACTGCAAGTGATAAGAGAGTTGCAGGCTCAAATTGCAGAACTGCAGGAGGATCTTGAATCTGAGAAGGCATCTCGCAACAAGGCGGAAAAGCAGAAAAGAGAAATCTCTTTGCTGGAAGAGCTGGAGGCTTTAAAAATTGAACTAGAAGATACCTTGGATACCACTGCAGCACAGCAAGAGCTGAGGTAGGATCATGTGTCTGTATAAGCAGGCACCATTAAAATTCACCTTGAATTTACAAAAGACTAAAATGTTGATTTTTGATAACTATTGATGCTTCCTCTAGGACAAACCGAGAGCAGGAGGTGGCTATACTGAGGAAAGCAATTGAAGAGGAAACCGAAAACCATGAAGCACAGATCCAGGAAATCAGGCAGAGGCATGCTACTGCCCTGGAAGAGCTCTCTAAACAACTGGAACAGGCCGAAAGGGTGAGCAGAAAATTAATTACAGAAATACATTTTTCAGCTTCAGGACTTTTAGAAGTAACATAAGTGGCGTGGTCACTTCCAGTGATATCTGCAGATCTAAATTGTCCTCTGTACATACTTAACTACTGCAGTTGAATCAAATATATCCTGCTGGTTTGAACATATAGCAACTTTTCAGATAGATGCCAAGACTATCTAAAAGTGTTTGTTAGACCTGGAAACAGTGCACCTAGAGATAAGTTGATGTAGTACTTTTGTGGGAATTCTCGAGCAGCCTATGTGCTTATTTGGTGAAAAGCAGTTCTCTGCCTAAGCGAACTGCGGAATGGTTCCAAATAAAGTAATTGTCATGTCGACACTCACAAATAACAAACTGTGAGTACGGGTAGCGTAAAAGTTCTTCCAGCCACTCTTCACTTTATGCTTGTACCGTGACCTCCAGTGCTAGATATCTGTGGAGTATCTTGCTGATTTGCAGAGTTCTATTGTGTCTCTGGTAACCCCTGCCAGAGCAGAGGAAGCGGCACACCTGGACAACGTGGTTCCTACTAGTGCAGCTTCAGTGTCTTTGTTCAGAAGTAGAATTAATCCAACACTGCCAAAGAAAAAAAAAGTATCTCTAGCTTGTAAAATTTTATTTCTAGTCATTCACAGATATATGGGTGGACAGTTCATATACTGTAGTAATATTTTTGTGTAGGAATATTTCAGAAGCCTCCTTAGTTTAAAATACGTGAGAAATATAGTAGTTAAATCTGATGGAAATTATAGTTTATTCACCTGAAAATCTTACGTGTTTCCTGTGCTCTTTATTCATTAAATATTCTCAATAAGAGCATAAAAAGACAGAAGAATACCCTACAATCTTAAACAAAGGTCCTGTGATAAGATTGTCAGTTCTGGCAATATAGTAAGAATGGCACTTAAACATCCCTTATGGCAATTACTACCTTTTTAAAAAGGTTTTTGACAAATGTCAGTGCAGTGGTGAAAAGTGCTTTATTATGCACTTCCAGGCTGCTATGCCTACTAAAATCAGGGCAGCTGTAGCTGATATCTTTCCTTTTATTTCTGTGAGATGAGGCATGCTGATCTGTTAATGGGCACATTCCTTCCTGCTCAGTGCTACTCACATGGTCCTTTTACAGCACTGACATCCCAGATCTTACTGAATTCATAGAAATATCTTCTGGTCCTCGCTGTTACCTGTGATATCTGAGAGTGGATTAACTTGCATTACCTTAATTTTTTTGGCTAACATATGCAAAATGTTACACAGCAGGATTTTAAATGCTCCCTACTTACAACTTGCTGAGCAGTTGTTTTATCTTTGAGCTTATAATCCTGATTTGCTGGACTGAATATTTTTAGCAGAAAACTTTATTGATATGTAAAAAATTGTTGAAGTTCTTCCCTTTTGTTTTTCCTAGTTCATAGCAAATCTTGAAAAAAACAAGCAAGACCTAGAGTCCGACAACAAGGAGTTGGCCTGTGAAGTGTGGGTACTGCAGCGGGTCAAGGCAGAGTCTGAACATAAGAGGAAGAAGCTCGATGCTCAGGTGCAAGAGCTAACTGCTAGGGTCACAGAAGGAGAAAGAGTGAGGGTGGAGCTGGCGGAGAAAGCTAACAAGCTGCAGGTAAGGCTGTGTGGAATTGCTAAACTGCTGAACTACACACAAGAAAGTAAAAGCTTTAACCATATACAGAAGTGGCTAGGAGGAATGACTATCAAAGATGCAGCTAGGTCTACAGGAATGGGGACTGTAGTTGATGTGGGAGGCGATCTCAGTCATGTACTCGTGTACTTGAGGGGCTTGAAAGCGGTGACACACCTCAGATAGCTGGAGAGCCATGACATGAATCCTGAACTTTTTGGACTATGTAAGAATCACAGTGCCTTTGAAGTACATGGCTTCCCATTTTGGAGACCAAATCCTGTAGGAGGCTCTGCTGACAGCTGGCCTACAGGTTTTTGGCTTGGATGTGCAGTTGAGTAGAGTGGGCTGAGCTCATTTGTTCCCAGAGGCTGAGTCAGTTACAGAGTTCATACCTGATCTCTGTACACTTTCATGCAAGTACCTGAAATAAGTGGTCTCATGACTGGTGGTATTGCGAAGATGCAGGTACAACTTAAATGCAGTTTCTCCAGCTTTATTCTTTTAGCATCTGAAGTCAAACTTGTGTGAATTAAGATATCAGTCTGTGTTAAGTGTCTTACGGGAAGGATAGGTATGTGCTTGTACGCTATATGTGCAAAATGGTGAATTGTGGTACTTCTACACTGAGAAGTTTCTTACCTTGAGTACTTGTAATAGGTTTTATCAGTCAATTTAAGTAAATAGGTTTGTTTTTTTCCAAGACAATTGCAAGAGCATTACCTCTCTACTACAAAGGTATCTCTACTACCTCTACTAGAGGTTTTTTCCTACAAGAAATATACTAATAAATGAAGTGAAGTCTTCTAATGGGATATTTCTGATGAGGAGTGAGTGATGGAAAGATGAGAAAATGAAGGGTTTAGACTGAAAGAGGGTAGAATTAAATTGGATATAAGAAAGAAATTCTTCACTCTGAGGGTAATGAGGCACTGGCCCAGGTTGCCCAGAGAAGCTGTGGCTGCCCCCTCCCTGGCAGTGTTCAAGGCCAGGTTGGATGGGGCTTTGAGCAGCCTGGAAGGTGTCTCTGCCCGTGGCAGAGGGATAGAACTCTGATCTTTAAAGGTCCTGTCCAACCCAAACCATTCTATAATTCTATGAAAATAAGAACTGAAAATAAATATATTTAAGTGGAATGAAGCCACTTTAGGAAGAAGGTCTTGCCTCCTAAGGGCAAAAAAGCTTCAGAGCTACTAATAAATCTTGTGGTTGTCCTGCTGTATCATGGCTTATTCTTTCCTCTGCTCTCCAATTGCAGGCTCAAATGAAAGACTACCAGCGGGAGCTAGAAGAAGCCCGTGCATCCAGAGATGAGATCTTTGCACAGTCCAAAGAAAGTGAAAAGGAGCTCAAAGGTCTTGAAGCAGAAATATTCCAGCTCCAAAAGGTGAGATTGAAATCCAAGAAATCTGTTTTTCTTTCTAGAGAAAAGGGGAAGGCCAGAGTGTGTTTGTTTTTTTAAACAAAAAAAAAAAAAGTAAAAAGCCATCCAGTGAGTTGAACAGAAAAGTGGGAGCCTGGAGATGTTTCTCTTCCTCACTGCCCCAGGTCATTAGTGAGCTTCTTATAGCTTTGTAGGAATCCTTCTAGTAGTCTGGACTTCCTTTCCCTGCCTGGGTAGCAGGGAAGCCTTACTACTGCTTAAACAGATTTCAAGCCTCACTAAAATTTGCAAGGTGGTTTGAGAGTCTCTGGAAGCTGTGGTGCACAGTGTCAGTACTAAAACTGGTCACTGGAAGTATATAAAAACCTAACAATCTCTCCAGTACCTCAGTGGACCATTTAAGTCTGTGGAGGTTTGTCTCTCTGCTATCTGAGGTTCTCATCCCTTTCCTTTACGGGCATCTGTTCCCTCATTGTTGGCAATTCATGTAAGAACTCCAAGTCGTGCTACATATCGCTGTCACTGATCTCCGATTATCTCCGTTGTCTGCCACAAGGTTAAACGTTTGAGGTTTGAAGGCAACAGAATTGCCTTGTGTGAGAGACGGCCTCTTTTTGCCCTGTTAGCTGCAAAGGTTGAAGCAATCACTCAGCTTACACTGCACTTAATGTTTGAGACTTTTACCTACAACTTACTAGAGCTTCTCTATGTCATTCTTTCACAGACTTCAAACTTGTCAGTCTTGCACTTGCAGTGCATTAGATTGTGTCCTTCTTGGTGAATGTCTGGGTGTTTCTACCACTCAATACAATTTCACAATACAAGATTCAGCGCTGTTATACTTTTGTGCTAAAAATTCATTTTCTATACTTTGCTTTCAGTCATGCTACGTACTCTGTAGGAACCTAAAAAATTTGCTTAATTTAGTGCCCACGTTATACTTAATGAATTAGAGCATGTGACAGAACGGTTTTCTCCTCCTGCTTAGGGCTTGAATGTTACTGGCCTTTTCAGGGGACGGGGAGAAGTAAATTCATAGTAGTCATGTGGCAGTTACGGGAGGGAAAGATCAAGGTGATGCGTCCTCCTAGCTTTTATAGCTGTTGGTTCTGTTTATCCATTAAAAGACCTCGGCGATATCACACTTCACAGCATCTCCCAGAAGTTATTAGAAGGCATAGTTGTTTGCAGAAGTTTTGAGATTCCTAATGCTGTAATGAATGTTTCCTAAACCTTCACAGGAGTTTGCTTCGTCTGAAAGAGCTCGTCGTCATGCTGAGCAAGAAAGGGATGAGTTGGCTGATGAGATTGCAAACAGCGCTTCGGGAAAGTGAGTCGTCAAACGTATTAATTGTGCATCTGAAGAACTTCAGGCACCAGCAGCTGCAGTTCTTGGTAGCCTGCTTGCAATTTCTGTATTGACCTGTTGTCCCGATAAAAATTCCTTCTTGTTACGAAGAGAATTGCTTACACAGTAGCTTCTCGTTACAGTTTGGAATGTCTAAAGTATCAAAAGCAAAATAGCCAGTTGCTTTGTATCAGATCTGAGCGTGTCTTGACCCAAATACTTCTTTTCTAGGTCAGCGCTGCTGGATGAGAAGCGCCGGCTGGAAGCTCGGATTGCACAATTGGAGGAAGAGCTCGAGGAAGAGCAGAGCAACATGGAGCTTCTCAATGAGCGGTTCCGAAAGACCACGTTGCAGGTGAGTCCGTTGGTGGCAATGCTGTAGGGGCAATCTATGTTTCAGTGTGCAGATAAGTGGAGGATCTGAATAGCACCAAATGATCTTCTATCCTTCTCCTCTGAAAGGTTGACACGCTGAATTCTGAGCTAGCTGGGGAGCGGAGTGCTGCCCAGAAGAGTGAAAATGCACGGCAGCAGCTAGAAAGGCAGAACAAAGAGCTGAAAGCCAAGTTGCAGGAACTGGAGGGATCTGTGAAGTCGAAGTTCAAGGCAACAATTTCTACTCTAGAAGCCAAGATTGTGCAGCTAGAAGAACAGATTGAGCAGAAAGCCAAGTAAGGAGAAAAAGAAAAAAAAAATCTGTTTGCTTGTGTTTGCCATGTCTGAAACCTCTGTGCCTTAGGTTTTTGTAGGGCTGAGATATGAGCTTCCGGCAAAGGCACTGGGGTTTCTGATCAGGAAACCTACTGTTTGGGGGACACATTTTGACAAGACAGATGCAAAGTAACTGGGGTTGAAATTTTCAGAAACGATTTGCTCCGTAACTAAAGCTGCTGAATTAACTCTGGACATTAACCAGGTGAATATGTTGACTGGTAGTCCCAGGATGCACAAGGTGATGCAGAAGTTTCTTGAGACAAGATGAAACATCACCTTGAGACACCTGGTCTCTTTGGTTAGAGGAAGCCAATTGAAGAGCTTAGGTGTGACAGCTTTAGTTGGTTGAGATGAATACTGTACTCTGCAGAAGTCTTTCTGCGGTGAGCTCTTCCTGTCTATCCTTGTCATCTTGGTCCTCCAAATATATGTATTTGTTTTAAGCTAGTTCCTCCCAGAATCTGAAGGTCTTATAACAATCTTTGTTCTTTTTGTGCTTTTGGCTCTACGGGAGGAACATGTTACTGGTTAGCAATAACTCTGTAAGAAGCACCTTGATATCCCTCTTTTGAGCCTGCATACCATACTGGTATTGCTCCAGTGCTAAGGCTTCATGTTTTCAAAGCTGCATCCCAGCCAACCACCAGCACGCTAATTACTGTTGCTGCTGTTGATGGTGGCAGGCGTGTTAGGAGAACTCAAGTATCAGTTACACCATGAGGCTGATGACACCAACCTGGGAGGAGTGGTAGATACACCAGCAGGCTGTGCTGCCATTCAGCGAGACCTGGACAGGCTGGAGAGTTGGGCAGAGAGGAACCTGATGAGGTTCAACAAGGGCAAGTGCAGGGTCCTGCACGTGGGGAGGAACAACCCCACGCACCAGTACAGGCTGGGGCGGACCTGCTGGAGAGCAGCTCTGCAGAGAGGGACCTGGGTGTTCTGGCGGACAACAGGTTGACCATGAGCCAGCAGCGTGCCCTGGCTGCCAAGAAGGCCAATGGGATCCTGGGGTGCATTAGGAGGAGTGTGGGCAGCAGGGCGAGGGAGGTTCTCCTTCCCCTCTACACTGCCCTAGTGAGGCCCCATCTGGAGTGCTGTGTCCAGTTCTGGGCTCCCCAGTTCAAGAAAGATGAGGAGCTACTGGAGAGAGTCCAGCGGAGGGCTATGAGGATGGTGAGAGGACTGGAGCATCTCTCCTACGAGGAGAGGCTGAGGGAGCTGGGCTTGTTCAGCCTGAAGAAGAGAAGGCTGCGAGGGGACCTTAGAAATGCTGATAAATATCTGCAGGGTGGGTGTCAGGAGGACGGGGCCAGACTCTTTCCAGTGGTGCCCAGCGACAGGACAAGGGGCAACGGGCACAAACTGAAGCAGAGGAAGTTCCAGCTGAACACGAGGAAGAACTTCTTCACTCTGAGGGTGACGGAGCCCTGGCCCAGGCTGCCCAGGGAGGCTGTGGAGTCTCCTTCTCTGGAGATATTCCAGCCCCGCCTGGACGCGGTGCTGTGCAGCCTGCTCTGGGTGACCCTGCTTGGGCAGGGGGTTGGGCTGGGTGACCCACAGAGGTCCCTTCCAACCCCCACCATTCTGTGATTCTGTGATTTTTCCAGTGGCTGGTACCAATCCCTTTTTTTCCCATACCCACTCCAGTGGGAATGTCTCAGCATTTTCCTCGAGAGCAGCTCTTGGTGATCAAGGTCTCTACCGAATACAGATGGGAGACAGCAGTGGTGAGGTTGCTGCAGAACAAAACCATCTCGGGGGTAGAGAGAGGCTTATAGGAGCGGCAGGAGGGGTGCAGCACAGCGCTGCACAAACGAGTAGTTGGTATTGTTTTAGAAGACCCTGCTCTGTTTAGGACTTGGTCTGTGCTCGGTGCTTGTACAGAGGCAATATTTTAGGTTGCTTGGGACTTGCAAAATTAAGATGATGGTACGCGCTAAGCAGGAATACCAGAATACCGGAATGTTTGCGCACAGCCTGTCTTCTCCTTGGTCAGAGAAGGGGTTTCAAGACCCTGTGTGTGAAATTTGCCCCGTGGCTGGGGGCAAACTGTTCCCCCATGGTTCTGTGCGGAGGTCTTCCCAGAGCAGCCACCAGCATGGGGCCGTGGGCTGTGGGCGAGCCACAACCCTTCATGGATTGTCTGGTTGCTGTTCGCAGGAGGGGGGGCCCCATCACCTTCTCCTCGAGCCGATCCGGGAGACGCCAGCTGCACATCGAAGGGGCCTCGCTGGAGCTCTCGGACGACGACGCGGAGAGCAAAGGCAGCGACGTGAACGAAGCGCAGCCGGCGCCCGCCGAGTAGAGCCCCGTCTGTACCCTGCTTCAGACATAGTTACAACTGCTTTTTTTCTGTAGTAAATAAAATGGAATTGTCTCTGTTCAGTGCATCTATTTGCCAGATACTCATTGTATAGCCATTTTATAAAGCATCATGTGAAGGATGGAACTTTTTTTTTTATCAACACGGAAACTTCATTCCCAGAGGGTAGGTGGTTGGGGCAGACCCGTCGTCATGAGTATGCATGCTTTGTTGTACAGACAGCATCCTTCCATTTCTCCTGTGCTCAGGCGGCCCGTGGCTGTATCGAGTCTGGTGGATCATTGAAGACCAAACTGCACCTGTATTTTTTTTTTTCTTTTCTCCTAATTGTTGTGATCAGCACACAATCAGCGAGTGAACTGTGAAAAGGCCTTGGGAAGTGTTAGAGGGAGATGTAGGGATGAACAAGTAGCGTCCATTTTTAACCTGCAATAGCCTTTTGAAGTGTTCTCAGCACCTGCTTCATCAGTTAGCGTTCCTGCAGTACAGGCAAACTGAAACAGCGTTGCCGTTCCTCATCTGTACAGTACTTCTGCGTTTGTAGAGACCCGCTATCACCACGCCCCACAGATCTGTGTATATATTAAGGCTACTATAATGTGAACACCAGTGGAAAATAAACAGACAACGCAGGCGAAATTAATTTATTAATTTAGGGCCGAGTGAGTTAGCCTTCAAGCCGCAGAGCCGAGCGGCTGCACGGTGCGTGGAGGCCGAGGCGGTGCGGCGGCTCCGGCGGGAGCGGCTCCGGGGCCGCGCGGGGCGGGTGCGGAGCCAGCGGTGACAGGGGTTCAGCGACGGATGTTGCCTGCCTAGGAGTTGACATGCCAGTGGATGTGAATCCTTTTTGTTGTTGTTGTGTTTTGTTTTTTTTTTTTATTTTGAACAGTATTACAGCGAGTAGTTAGCATTCTTTTTGTTTAAATAGCTGAAAAACTGACATTACAGAAAGTGCCTTAGACACTACAGTACTAAGACAATGTTACATATATAATTTGCCTATATAACAATGATTTAATGTATTCATTTTGACTGTGCTTCATATCACGTACCTCTCTAGTCCAAGTGGTATTATTGATATTAGTGACAACGAATCAGTGTTAACTAGGAACGTTCCTCTGCCACATACTCAAAAACCATGGATTTCCTTCTTTGGTTAAAAGCTTTAACATCTGTCACAAAGGTTTTGTTGTGTGTGTGTTTGGATACTTTTAATCAAACTGGCTGTTGACCACCAGGCATCTGACTGCAAATATTTTGTTTTCTTGTATACCCATATTTCTAGACAATGATTTTTGTAAGACAATAAATTTATTCATTATAGATGTGGCCGCCTGCTCTGTTTACTTACAGGAAGAGCTATCTCCTGAGGCTGGCGTAGACCTTAATAAACAAGAATATGACTGGAAGCTGCATTTACCCTTCTTCCTCTTTTGTTTGCTCAGGGTTTTTTTTCTCTTTTGACCTAAACACAGTGTAAATGGCCTGGTCAGGGCTGAGCCTTTGTGTTGCCTTTAGAGTCCAAAGTCCCCTCCTGCTGACCTGCAGGGCTGGGACCCAGGCAAAGGCCCCATGGCTGCCTTCAGCGGAGTCTGGGCTTTCTGCTGGGCGGTGGAATCTCCTGTTTCGGAGGTCCCAGTGTGCAGTACCTACTCCCCTGGCCCAAGGCAGTGATGGCGTTGGGTAAGGCCAAGGCTGACACTGGTGCCTTGGGGCTGGTCCCTGCACAGAGAAGGTGGACCAGCGTGGGGAGCTGATGGGAGCAGGGAGATGGTGGGCTTAAAACTGGAGTGAGAGGAGAGGGGTGGGGGAGAGCAAGAAGCCCCTGCCTGGGCTCTACAGTCCAGGGCTGCTGTCAGTGGTCCCTCTGGTCCCAGCAAGCCTGGGCTGAGGGAGTCTCCAGCACCGAAGGGCTGCTGGGGACCAGAGCTGATCCCAGGCACCCGCTCCTGGAACCCAGTTCAGTCAGGGGTACCGTTACCTCAGGTGTCTCCTTCAAGGCAGTGGCTGCTGCTCCTCCTGCTGTGAGGACCATACTGGGGAGGGGGCAGGGGCTGCTGAAGGGCTTTTCCCTGCCTCTCTCATGGCTTCCATACCTCAGGGCAGGGGCTGGGCCACTACCAGGCACAAACACAGGCTGGGCAGAGAATGGGAGCGAGAGCAGCCCTGAGGAGAAAGGCTTGGGGTGCTGCTGGGTGAGAAGCTGGACACAACCCAGCCGTGTCTGCTCACAGGGCAAGGGGGGGATTCTGCCTCTCTGCCCCACGCTGGTGAGACCCCCCGGGGTACGGGGCTTGGGAATGTGAGGGCCCGGCTGATGAGGATGCGGGTGAAGCTCCAACCAGGAGGTTGCCCAGGATGAGTCGGTCAGCCCCACGCATTACGGCTGCCTCAGCTAAGAAAAAAAAGGAGGGTAACTGTCACAGGCGATTCCCTGCGGAGGGGAACAGAGGGCCCTATCTGCTGACAGGACCCATCCCAAGGGAAGTCTGCTGCCTCCCTGGGGCCCGGGGTCAGGGATGTTGCTTGGAAACTCCCTGGTCTGGTGTGGTCCTCTGACTCTTACCCCCTCTTGGTAATGCAGGTTGGCGGGGACAAGATCACGGAGAGAAGTCCCAAGGCCATCAAGGGGGACTTCAGGGCACTGGTCGAGGGATCGGGGGCACAGGTGGTGTTTTCCTCCATCCCATCAGTGGCAGGGAACAGCACTGAAAGGGGAGGAAAGCTCACCTGGTTAACAGGTGGCTCAGGGACTGGTGCCATCGGTTGAATTTTGGCTTCTTTGATCATGGGGAGGTGCACACAGCACCAGGCCTGCTGGGGGCAGACGGAGTATAGCTGTCTCAAAGGGGAAAAAGGATTCACTGAGAGGGCTTTAAACAAGGTTCCAAGGGGGATCACATCACTAGGGATGAGCCCAGGTGTGTCATGGCAGGGTCAGGGGGAGATCGACAGCCCAGCTCAAGTGCATCTACACTAACGCACGTAGCATGGGCAATAAACAGGAGGAGCTGGAAGCCATTGTACAGCAGGACAGCTAGGTCGTCATCACAGAAATGTGGTGGGACAGCTCGCATGACTGGCATGCTGTCACGGATGGCTACAGACCCTGCTTCGGCGGGGGGGGGGGTGGGGGTGGGACCAGATGACCCACAGAGGTCCCTTCCAACCCCCACCACTCTGTGATTCCGTGGGAGCCCTGCATCCAGCTCTGGAGCCCTCGGCACAGGACAGACCTGGAGCTGGTGGAGCGGGGCCAGAGGAGGCCCCAGCAATGATCTGAGGGCTGGAACTCCTCTGCTGGGAGGAAAGGCTGGGAGAGCTGGGGCTGTTTATCCTGGGGAAGGGAAGGCTCCGGGGACACCTTAGAGCAGCCTGAAGGGACCTACGAGAGAGCTGGAGAGGGTCTTGTGACAAGGGCATGGAGTGATAGGCCAAGGAGTGATGGCTTCAAGCTGCAAGAAGGGAGGGTTTGATTGAACGTGAAAAAGAAATTCTCCACTCTGTGGGTTGTGAGGCCCTGGCCCAGGCTGCCCAGAGAAGCTGTGGCTGCCTCCTCCCTGGCAGGGTTCAAGGCCAGGTTGGAGGGGGCTTGGAGCACCCCAGGCTGGTGGAAGGGATCCCTGCCCATGACGTGGGGGGCTGGACCTGGATGACCTGTAAGGCCCCTTCCAACCCAGACCATCCTATGGTTCCATGAACATGCAGAAGGCCCAGGCTCTGTGCAAGAACAGCATCCTCTTACTGGGGATTTTTTAAGGGGAGGGTGTTCCTGCTCCCCCGAGGAGGAAGCTGGTCCCAGGGTGGGGGGAGCTGTGTGGCCTCCCCCTGCATGGCACTGGGGCTCTGGCGGGAGCTGGAGGCCTCCGTTGCTTTGCAGGCTCTTCCCAAAAATCAGATCTTGAGGTCCAAGACAGTCGGTGCCATGGAGGGAAGGCGCTTGCTCAGCCGCCGCTCCCCTCTCTGCGCAGAGAGAAGGAGGAGGCAACACTGCAAGGGAAAGGCAGCAAGCGCTTCGCAGCGGCGCACAGCAGCATCGCTACGTGACAAAACCACGGCCACTGCCACCGGTTCTGCAAAATCCACTGATTTCACATTAAAAGACCTTTATTTTTGGAAGATGACGGTAATTTGGGTTTGGGTTTTTTTTTGAAAACCCCTTCACGATCTGTGTCACCACGGTGGTATCGTACACTGTCCTACTGCAACATGCCATCTAGATTTCAAATAAATAAAGCTACAAAGCCCAAGTTATGTACAAAGATCTTCAGCAAAGATAATTATGTTTACAAACCTATGTACAATAAAACAAATGTAAACAGTCAAATGCAGCAGAGGATGCACAGGAAAGGACGACCATACAAACCCTGACGGCGAGGGGAGGGCTTCCCGCCTCCCCTCTGCTGGGGCCGATGGTTTTTTTCTCAGCACTTGTAAATAAACCAGCTTGGAGCTGCAGAGCCAAGTGAACGCGACGGCCCCCAGCAGGAATGAAGATTTCTAAACCCACAGATCAAACCCCGGCTGGGTTTGCTGGTTCTTTGTATAAAATCCACCGACTCCGAGGCACACGGACAGAGAACTCACACAAACACGTTGCTCGAAAGACCCACGAGGTACACGCAGTAGCCCAACACTGTCGCAGAAGCGCGCAGGTGACGCTGTGAGATCCAGTCCTATATTACACGGATCGGAACAGGGGTGGGGTAGTGGCGGGGTCCCAGGAGGGGGCTTTGTGGATTTGTGGCTTCCTAACGCTCCGGCGGAGTTCCCGGTGTGGCCGTGCGTGGATGTTTGCCTGACGAAGGCACTGGGAGCACGCTCCAGCCGCTCGTTGCATTGCTGCACGGGTGGGGGAGCGCCGAGGGGCCACTTCAGCACGGCTCAGCCGCGCCAGCACCCAGCAAGGCAGGCGATGTTCTGACTGACGAGTGCTGGGCACGGGACCGTCACCCTCGCGCCCCCAGCCCTCCATCCCTCCCCCCCGTAGGGCCGCGCAGCTCAGCCTCCCATGCCCACTCCAACCCACGGCCACGCGCTGGCCCCGCAGTGATTTATTAAGCTGCGGTAATGGACCTGATTCCTGTCCAAAGAGCCGCGGCGCAGCCTCAGCCAGGGGTCTGAGGTCTGAGCCTTACCGGGAGGGCAGCAGCTGCCCGTCCTGAGCAGCAGGATGCTGGAGCAGGCAGGGAGAAACACTGCCAAACCTAAGTTAGAGAAGAGATATGGTGAGGAGCTGAGGACCGCCAGGCCGAGGAAGACTCCTGCAGCCCGTGAAACAGAGCACTGCGGGTGGCAGCTTGAGCAGCGTGGGGTGTGGGGCCAAGGCAGAGAAGTCTGCTACAGCGACAGGAGAAAACAAACTGTATTAATGTGACATGGAGGGCCATGAGCTCAGGGTCTCCTCGGGCAGCAGGGCGCAGGTCGTGTTCCAGCGGGGCAGGAATGGGCAGCAATCGGGAGCAGTTCTGCTCGTGGTGGGCTGAGAAAAGCATCCGCAAGTCCAAACACGACCTCCTGCGGGCTCATACGCTCAGGGGGAGCATGCCAGGTGCCGAGGATGGTCGAGAGGCTCCCAGTCCGGGGGGACCTTGATCAAAGCCGTTTACTGCCCTGAGGAGCAAGAAGAGACAGGCCGGTAAGTGATGAGCCCCAGGAGATGGCACCGCTCACCCCTCCCGGCCCCAGCAGCTGGAGAACAGACCCCTCTCCTCCCCTCTCACCTCACCCTGGCTGTACGATGGCTGCAAGGCCACTGTGACCACAACAGGGCTCCCATGGCTGCGCCCACCCGTAGCCAGGGACAGGCGCAGGTGGGTGCTCACCCCGCTGCCTGGAGGTGGTGGGTGTTGCCTGATGACCACCCCAGGAGGACAAGCAGCTCCTGCGCAGACCCCAGGCCCCCACGCCAGGCTCTGGGCAGCTGAGGGGCCGGGCACAGCAGCGCTGCAGGCTCGCTCCCCACGGCCAGCTCCCCTCCCCTCTTCACGGGTGCTGGTGGGCTGCGAGAGAAGAACATGGGTCTGACAGCTTTTCCATCTCTACTCCGTTCTGGCTTTGGCAGATCTTCTGTGATCAGGCTCAACACACAGCGTCTGCCCAGGCTCACCATCTGCTGATCATCACCACCACCACAGCCTTGACAACCAGAAGCGATGGCATCCCCATATCAGGACAGCACGTCCACCCCCACTGTTGTCCCAGAACCAGCACCCTGCCCTCACAGTCGGGTTTGTAATAACAAAGGCGAGGGAGAACTCCCCCAGCCCTGCAAGGTCCCTACCTCGACGTCTGCTGGCTCCCAAGTGCTGCCTCTGCAGCCCTTCACCAGCTTCGCCCGAACCACCGGCACCCCAAAAGATGCCATTGAGATCCCTCCTGGTAGAGCTACATTTGGGAGAGGGGACACCTGAGGAGACAGCCTCTGCTGCCCACAGCTGCGAGCTGCGGTGAGTAGAAGCAAGAAGGAAGAGAAGCCGAGGGCTCTCCTGACGAGCTCGAAGCCAAACCAGGAGCCGGCAGCTCCGGGGTCCCAGGCTGCGCCCACTCCGCGGAGCACATCCCGCTCACTGCCATCACTGCCCACGGGACCGAGATGCCACCAGCCCACGCACGGTGGCTCACGACTGCATCCCCGGGCAGAGCAGCGCGGTTTCCGCACTCCTGTTCCTGTGCTGCGCACATTCACCGGTGACCTTGCAGCTCCTGCGTCAGGGATGAAAAAACCCCACCAGCAACCCCAGAGGCTGCTGCCGTTGCACTGGGCAGTCACAAGCTCCTTCCATGAAGAGCTAAAATCCCGACAGTCGCTAGCAAGAACAGATTCCCATGGTAACGCAGCTCGCTGCCGCAGGGAGTCAGGCTGTTTCCTTTCCCCATAGAATCTCAGAATGGTGGGGGTTGGAAGGGACCTCTGTGGGTCACCCAGCCCAACCCCCTGCCCAAGCAGGGTCACCCAGAGCAGGCTGCACAGCACCGCGTCCAGGCGGGTCTGGAATATCTCCAGAGAAGGAGACTCCACAGCCTCCCTGGGCAGCCTGGGCCAGGGCTCCGTCACCCTCAGAGGGAAGAAGTTCTTCCTCGTGTTTAGCTGGAACTTCCTCAGCTTCGGTTTGTGCCCATTGCCCCTTGTCCTGTCGCTGGGCACCACTGGAAAGAGTCTGGCCCCGTCCTCCTGACACCCACCCTGCAGATATTTATCAGCATTTCTAAGGTCCCCTCGCAGCCTTCTCTTCTTCAGGCTGAACAAGCCCAGCTCCCTCAGCCTCTCCTCGTAGGAGAGATGCTCCAGTCCCCTCACCATCCTCGTAGCCCTGCGCTGGACTCTCTCCAGTAGCTCTTCATCTTTCTTGAACTGGGGTGCCCAGCACTGGACACAGTACTCCAGATGGGGCCTCACCAGGGCAGAGTAGAGGGGAAGGAGAACTTCCCTAGCCCTGCTGCCCACACTCCTCTTGATGCACCCCAGGATCCCATTGGCCTTCTTGGCACCCAGGGCACACTGCTGTCTCATGGTCACCCTGTCATCCACCAGGACACCCAGGTCCCTCTCCACAGAGCTGCTCTCCAGCAGGTCCGCCCCAGCCTGTACTGGTGCCTGGGGTTGTTCCTCCCCAGGTGCAGGACCCTGCACTTGCCCTTGTTGAACCTCATCAGGTTCCTCTCTGCCCAGCTCTCCAGCCTGTCCAGGTCAAGCTGAATGGCAGCACAGCCTTCTGGTGTGTCTATCACACCTCCCAGTTTGGTGTCATCAGCAAACTTGCTGAGGGTACACTCTAGTCTCTTCATACAGGTCATTGATGAAGAAGTTGAACAAGGCTGGGCCCAGTACTGACCCCTGGGGGACACCACTAGTTACTGGCCTCCAACTAGACTCAGCACCACTGATGACAACCCGCTGAGCTCTGCCATTCAGCCAGTTCTCAATCCACTGCACCGAGCACTCCTCCAGTCCACACTTCCTGAGCTTCCCTAGAAGGATGTTATGGGAAACCGTGTCGAAAGCCTCGCTGTTAAACACCCACACTAGCACAGCCTGGCTCAGAGCAGGGAGAAACCACCTTTCCCACCTCCTCCCCATTGAGCTGGAAACTTCAACTCCCATTCGAGCATTGCCTTGATACAGGGAGGTGCCTCCCTGACTGCACACAGTAAAAAGCTGCTGGAAGAAGCTCAGGGGCAGACGTATCTCACTGTCTACATTTGGATGACGGGCCATGAAGCCAACCTGATCCTGACACGACTCTGCAAATTAGTTAACAGCTCGGAAGCACCTCTGACAAGTAGGACGGGGGGTGGAAAACAAAACCAAACAACAACAAAAAAAACCCAACCCAAACTGGATTAAAACGTGGTACTTTGCTCCCTTCTGAAAGGATCAGAGAAAAGTGGCATTCCGCGTCAGCAGCCTGGGTGTGCTCAGGTCTGATGAGCTGCGTTCAAGCCCAGCTCTACAGCTCTGTCACGTTTCCTGCACTAAACTCCGGGCTGCTCTTTCACAGAATGATTTGGTTTGGAAGGGAGCTTCAGAGGCCATCTAGCCCAACCCCCTGCAGTAAGTAGGTGCCCAGCGACAGGACAAGGGGCAACGGGCACAGAGTGAAGCAGAGGAAGTTCCAGCTGAACACGAGGAAGAACTTCTTCACTCTGAGGGTGACGGAGCCCTGGCCCAGGCTGCCCAGGGAGGCTGTGGAGTCTCCTTCTCTGGAGATATTCCAGACCCGCCTGGATGCGGTGCTGTGCAGCCTGCTCTGGGTGACCCTGCTTGGGCAGGGGGTTGGGCTGGGTGACCCACAGAGGTCCCTTGCAACCCCTACCATTCTGTGATTCTGTGAAATTAAAATACATTAAACAGAGGAACTGTGAAAAATAACAAATCAAGTATGCTGGATGACTCCTGGCTAACCTCCCAGAGGAGAGCGGGGAAGAGAAGTCCTTGCGCCCGGTCTCCACGGTCTCCGACAGTGCTGGGAGGAGCACACGCATCGCTCCAGCCTTCAGCCGCTCTGCCCAGGCCTGACACAGGCGCGGGGCTCCTGCACGGAGCTGACGCTGCCCGACAGCCTGGAGACCTGCCCACAGCCATTAATCCCAGCCACATCACTTGCCTGCTGCTTCTGCCTCATTTCGCCATCGCTCAGACCCGACCCACTCTGTGGGGCCCGCGCTGCGCCCTTGCTCTGGGCTTCCTAAGAAACTGGGCTCAGGAGTGCTTCACAGGGAGCCGAAGCCCCACTTCCTGCTGGGAACAGCCCCAGCAGTGGTTTCTGATGGATGCTCCTGACTGCCTGCCCGTGCAGTGGCGTGGACCTTGTGCCCGTTTCCAACTGCTCTCTCTGCCCTGTGATTGCTAAAGACAGATTTTTACATATTAATCTTTATTCCAAGCTGTATTTTGTGCTTGGCACCTTATCTCCAAGACTCTCTCAACTCCAAGTATCCAACAAAGCCTCAGCAGAAAATTCTCCTGTTGCTGAATAGCCCAGGCTGAGGAGTAAATGGATGGGCTCAAAGCATGCTTGGAGACCAGCCCCCCAATAAAACCAGAGGAAAAGGGAGTTTTCAGGCAGGGCAGTGCTTTGAAACACACCCAAGCAGCAGTAACAGCACAAGGAGGCAGAGGAACGCCCAGCACGGAGATGCAAGGAGGAAGATGGGGACAAGGCTGTGGCAGATGAAGCTGGCAGGGACCTGCACCTTTCGACAGCACAGGGAACCCTCCGTGATCCCTCAAGAGGCAGATGAGGGAGCCGAGCCAGACCCTTGGATGCTGGAGGTGGTGCCTGCACCGAGCCCCTGTGCCCAGGATCCACCCACAGAGCCCGGGACCCCAGGGTCTGCGCAGGCTGCTTCCAGCTGGCACGGCTGTGGCGGGCAGGGACGGTGGCACCGAGCCGGAGCACTGCTGTCTCGACGCGCACGCTGCTGATCACACCGTCCTCCGCCCCTGCTCTGCAACCCTGGCCGGCTCCCAGCACATCTGTGCCTTTGTTTGCTTTCCCATCGGCCAGAATCACGGCAACCGAGCATCGACAAGACGACAGCAACGAAACGTCGAAGGAAAAACACGACCAAAGGGCAAACTAACTTTCAAAATTCACTAAATTAACAGCAGGGATACTTCATCCTGTATCTCTGTGACTGATTCAATCAGAACCATGCATGTATTTGAAGAACTATTGATTAAATCAAGAAAGCAAGCAGCACTCAATCTTATGTTTGCAACAGGTCACAGCAGCAGAGGAGTTTATCTAAAGTAAGGAGAAAGAGAGGGATTGCGGCCTCAGGCTTTGATCATGGACCATTAGTTTGTAACGCTGAGAGAACTACCCCATGCAGTTAGCACAACCACCGACTCTGCACCTCCAAGCACCGAGTTAAAACGCATGCAGCTTATCATTGCAAATGAATTCATTTACCCATGACCAAGGTGGGGAATACGACCTTTTCACGCCTAGTGGAGAAAAATTGAAAGAGTTTATGCACACAATAAAGACATTCTTGGCCATAGCCCTGGACGCAAGGAATGGGGCAAAGCAAAGGTGTTCAGCTGAACCTCACCAGACCTCTCCCCTTCCACCTCTGCCCGGGCAGACGAGGGGTCCTATTTCAGCGACAACCGGCACTCCCACCATACTCCACGGCCGCAAGCGCGTGACCCAGATAAAAGCCTGGAGCATTGCAAAGCACGTTACAGGACATGGGATTACTCACCTGCATCCGAGGTACCCACACGTCCCTCTTTTCCAGGAAAACATTTTCATAAGGCGGACTAGGGAACGGGAAGACCGCCCTGCTTTCACTGCCTGATGTATTACGATCAGGGTTGGGGTAACTGTGTGCACTGTGTAAATATCCCTACGTGCTTCACGGGACTGCTACAAGTGTGCAAGCAGAGGTGCTTCTCACATTCAAACCTGAGCTTGTTTGAATAAAACAAAGCCCAGCAGATTGACCAAAATAACCTAAGCATAAACACCATCTACAAGGACTTTGATAAGAGTGCAGGCAGGGGAGTCGGGGAGCAGTGAACACGGAGTTCATGCCTCGAGCAACAAACACTACATGCTGGCTCACATGCTGCCTCAGCTCTGCTGTTCAAGTGCCAAGGCTCTGCAGAGCCCATCAAAGTCAGAGCCATTTTGTTCCCCAACTGGATCGAAGTTAATAACCAATTAAGAAATATTACAACACCAAAAAATACAAGTATTTATTCGAGAACATCCTCAGGTGCTGTTCTGCCATGCCCGGGCATCCGAACAGTAACAGCACATTCCTGAAGGAACAAGTCTGCAGGAATCTAATCTCACAGCAGACATTGAGTTTTGAAAAAGTAGGCAAGTCCTGACTCTTCCAATTCCCCAGCAAAGCCTCGCTACGGGCCCAGCTGTCCTCCAGGCCTCTGCTAAAATGACGCTCCCCTATGTCAGCTCCTGCCCATCGCTGTTTTCGGCTGCCTGCTCAGCTCCGCTCAGCAAGCAAAGAGCAGATGTTTGACAGGAGATGGAGACTGGCCAAACACTTTAACCAACAAAATGGCAGAGGAAGGAAAGTAAGTGGAAATGTAATGCTGCAGCTGAGTTACCTCTGTCCCATTCCCACCACCCAACAACGGGCTGCTCTTTAGGCAGCGGCTGCAGATGGGATGGCATCTACAATCACATGTGGCTGTTTCAGGCTCCAGCAACAATGAGGGGCAGGGAGGAGAGTACAGGGGCTGGGGAGAGAGGAGGAGAGGGGATAAGCAAGGCATGCCTTGCCTCAGCCCCTCGTGCCCAGCCACCGCCGCATGCTCCAGGTCCGACTCCTGCCAGCGCGGCTGGAGCTGGGCGGCTGCTGCAGCGTGCGGGCGTGATGGGGCTGACCACATTGCGGTTCAGAGCTCGGTTCAGCTTACACGTGCAAAGTTGTACAGGTTTTACACGGCAGCCACGGAGACGCATGCCCAGCACAGACACTGCGATCAGCCCCAGCACTCAGAGACCTCCACAGGGGCAGCAAGATTGAGCAGGAGCCGATGCGGGGAAGGGGTACGGGCCATCCGCTGTCAACAGCATGTGGGCGCGCAGAGGAGGAGGACAGGACAGCAGGGATCTCTAACAACCTGCCGATAAGGATGTCAGTCATTTCCACCCCCTTTTCTAGCCCACTAACATCCTCCAGCTCTGCTGTAGAAGTTAGTTTTCAGGAGGGTGGGTTTCTAAACCTTTTTCAGCTACAACCTGCTGGTAACTCCAGGCAGCCAGCCAAGATAGCAAGTGTGATGACAATCCAGATAATTAAAAGTGACCCCACCCCACACAGCAATCAGCTTATTTGTCACACCACAACTCCATATAGCCATGCTGCCTCCTAAGAACAGCTATAATCTCTCCCTAGCAACTACCCTGACAGCTTGTACCTGAAATATCGCCCGTGCCCTGCAAGTGTGAGCTGCCGTGGTGATGCACAGACCCCAGCCAGCCTTGCAGTGCACAGACGACCCAAAAGTCTGTCCGATTTGCACAGGACACTGACTTTGTTATGTCTCCAAACTCTTCTTTTCCAAAACCAGCAAACAACAGTGACTCTAAAAAAAACTCTGAATACCAGTTTCTAAGATGCAACTTGCCCCGCTACCCACGTAGCAACACAATTCAGCTCAAACGAGGATGATTGTAGGAAGCTCAGCTTGTCTGCTCTGTATACGGCACTCTTCAGGTCGGCAACTGCTCATTTACTTCTCCAAAATAAATTCTGTATTGAGGATGTGCGGAAAGCCCTGACCACGGGCGAGTCACGGGACACACGGGGTCGTTTCTCCTGTGAAAGCAGTTTCTGGCTTCACGGCTGACGCACAGCACAGACAACATGGAAGCAGTTGCTCCCTCGATCAGCCAGAACTATGCCCTTAATGACGTTTTCTTTTTCCCCTCATAGAGGGGGAAGTAGAGCAAACAGGGCACCACCCTCCAAGTGAGCATTTGCTGCCTGCACTCAGCTGTTCTCACCAAGGGAACCTCCAGATTTGCCAACACATACTTCCCCCGTGTGAGCACACCAGTAGCTATGGCAACTCCACCGCTACTTACTTGAGATCCTTTCAAAGGGCACGTTCACTTCACCAGCAGGTTTGCTGCCTGGGTTGATTTTTTATTACCTGAGATGCAGCTGCCAAGAGATTCTGCAGCAGAGGGACAGGACAGCACTGACACCCTGCCAGCTACGAGACAATCACGCTTGCTTTGCTCTGTGCTTTACAGAAATCAGCACTGTCACCCTCCCCATCCCCTTGAGACTGGCTCCACAATTTATTTGTCCTATAGGATGAAAGCTGTGGTGGGCTAAAGACAAACCAAGAATAACTTCTGCTCCAAGTAGCATCCTGAAACACACTCCCTTTCAGGATAAAAGCATATCCTTACTTACCCTTTGTCAAAGAAAGAAGTATGTCCCGGATGAGGGTACTTTGTGCCATTGCTGTTCATCATGCCGCTGTTAACATTCCCTGAAATGTAGGATTTTCGTGATGCCTGGTCCTTTGCAAAATTTCTGCAAGCAGCTAATTTGGATTCTAAGGCCTGTGAAAGGGGAAAAAAAAAATGACGTCAAAAAAGTAATACCATTAAGAGGAAGTATTTTGCTGCTCAAGTTCAGGCTTTGTCATGACCCCAAGATCACCACGATCAGGAACCCAGTGTGATCACCTTTGGCGAAAGCTGAACTGAATGGGAACAAAGCTGTCATTTTCTCTGTCATCCAACCACAAAGGAAACCCACACAACGAGACGCTGACGCAGACTGCCACGCGTGACTCAGTTCCATCAGGGCTCAGATTTTACAACATATCAACACTCAATTAATTACCTAAAATAAGGAAGCCAATTCCTAGCAGAAGTTACCAAAACTTCCTGCTTCACCAGGTGCAGTAAGGCTGGCATAAGCTAATCAGAAGTCTAAGACAGAGCCTAAAGCAGAACCCTCAAGTTTTGCGAGGGACTTTGTATTTGGGACTTTGTATTTGGAAATTCGAATTTTTTTCTCCAGGGCAATGCCTTCTAGCATTTCTTTCTTAATCTTGGCCTGCAAAACAAAGCCAGTTTCTTAAGTGCCATTGGTATGCTTCAGAACAAGAAGTGCTACAGCATCAGATGAGGAACCCAAGGCAGCAACTAAGCCTGTCTCTGTGGTCTGTACCTGATCTGTACTACTTCGCAGCAAGCCTGGTGAGATCTTGTTCCCCTGTACAAGGTGACAGTCTCTGCCTCATCTGCTGACTCCTGCCAGAAGGGAGGCCAAAATCCTGATTCTCTCCTTCACTGCAGCACACCCCCTGCCCTTTCTGCTGTCTGTCACAAACTGA
The DNA here is from genome assembly GCF_030867145.1 of Opisthocomus hoazin. Lineage (NCBI taxonomy): Eukaryota > Metazoa > Chordata > Aves > Opisthocomiformes > Opisthocomidae > Opisthocomus > Opisthocomus hoazin. The sequence continues at coordinate 9,208,574 of NC_134429.1, forward strand.
GGCTTTGCTTCAATAGCAGTCCGGTCTAGCAGAAAGTCCTTGCAACAATTTATTACATCCACCCTGCGCATGAGAGCATTCATACACTTGCAAATGCATACAGCGGAGACAAAACCTCATCTCCCCAAACACGGGGCTTGGTCCCATTCCACATAGAAAAATATTCCACTGATAAGACACTGGCATGTTATCACAAGTAAGTGAACACTACACAGTGTTCTAGAAATCCATGCAAGCTTACTCAGTGGCTATATAGGCAGATATATTGTGGTCAGCAGGTCGAGGGAGGTTCTCCTTCCCCTCTACTTGGTCCTAGTGAGGCCCCATCTGCAGTAGTCTGTCCAGTTCTGGGCTCCCCAGTTCAAGAAAGATGAGGAGCTACTGGAGAGAGTCCAGCGGAGGGCTGCAAAGATGGTGAGGGGACTGGAGCATCTCTCCTACGAGGAAAGGCTAAGGGAGCTGGGCTTGTTCAGCCTGGAGAAGAGAAGGCAAAGAGGGGACCTTATAACTGCCTAGAAACATCTTCAGGGTCGGTGTCAAGAGGATGGGGTCAGATTCTTTTCAGTGGTGCCCAGAGACAAGGGGCAACAGGCACAAATTGAAGAATACGAAGTTCCAGCTGAACATGAAGAACAACTTCTTCACTCTGAGGGTGACAGAGCACTAGAACAGGCTACCCAGAGAGGCTGTGGAGTCTCCTTCTCTAGAGATACTCAAACCCTCCTGGACAAGGTCCTGTGCAGCCTGCTCTGGGTGACCCTGCTTGGGCAGGGGGCTGGACCGGGTGACCCACAGAGGTCCCTTCCAACCCCCACCATTCTGTGACCCTGTGAGATATAGATAACTACCTACCTCTTGGTCTCAAAGCACCTATCAGCTGGAAATAGCCTGTGTGATCTGTGCCATGTGACTCTATCTCAGCTGCATGCAAGAAAGCTGAGGGGAAACTTCTTGCAGAGAAATGGAGTCTGAGGCTCAGGATGAGGCGTCTTATGAGTAGCCAAAGCCACAGAAATCCTAAACATCCTCTAATCATTACTGAACAAATGCATGAGCTGGAATTTTGTACCAGTGGCAGAGCGTGTGTCTCGGAGCAGGCTGGGAACAAGCATGCTTATTTGGCATTTCCTTGTCCTTGCAGAGTAATCACACGGGATTGTGCTTAAGCTCTCTAAATCCCCTGCAGACTCTTACTCACAATGATCCCATTTTAAACATGTCACTTCATAACCCCGAGTTATCCTGCTGCCCTTTCAAACCAGCTACGAGCTCACCGACTCCAAACATGAACAATGAGTTAATTTTTAATTTCAAACTTTGCTAAAACAACTGTCTGTACTGCAGCTATTGCTGTTCTCAGTGCTAACCACAAGAGACAGAGGAAAGCCAGCACCGGCGGCGAGACACGGAGGCTACCCATGCTTCCACTCAGAACACCAGCCACTGAGGCACGTCAACAAGCTTCTCATAACTCAAGAGTCGCCTTCATTCAACTGGAAAGCCTGGCATCCTAAACAACAGTGTAACAGATGTTTAAACCACTTCTTCCTTGTTTATTGTGGTAATCCCTTTAAAGGCTCACGCATTTCACTTCCCCATCAACTACAGATGGGAACATTTGGCTTTCTCCTGATTTATTTTCTCACTTTCTTATCACAGGCTTCTACTTTTTTTTCTGTTTTCAACACCTGTTGCAGATCTCCCCAGGCATGATCTCAGCTCCCCTCCCATGACACACAGTTACTGTGCAGCAGGCACCCAGAGTCTGAGTGCCAGTTCTGCACCTGGGTCTCACTAGAGAGGAAGCCACAGGCCACACCTGAGGTAAGAACAAGTGGCTGACAGTGTCTAACCCCATACACCAAAGTGCTTGAGAAACTTCTTACTCCAAATATGAATTTCATCACACAAAGTTGTAATCAGAACCTTAGTAATATGCTTTACAAATCAAGATCATTAAAAAAAATACATTATCACATACTAAACACTGAATATGGATGCTTTGGAAACTACAGCACAGGCCAAGACCTTGTGATTGTGCACAAGGATGAAAGCTCAGTGACAGCGCCACCGAGACAGGAATACTTCAGTTCAGAGCACTCACCCCCACTTTCCGCAACAGATCTCCCACAATGTTGAGCGCAGATATTCTAGCCGAAGGAGTAAGGGGGCTGGTACCAAATCCATTTGGTATAGCTGCAAACACAGACACATTTTATTACCTGCTCCACTTCTCCACAGGTTTTTTTATTTGTTTTTTTGTTTGTTTGTTTCAATTTCAATAAATCAACTCCAACGTAAAAAAGTAAATCTAAAATCCTACTGCAGGCTATTCACACAATTACCCCACAATAACACGCAGACTACATGATCACTAGCCATGGAAAAACAAAAAACCTTAATTCCTGTCCACTGCCCTCTTTCCCATTAGAACTACACACAGCGTTCTCGCACTCTCCATCTGCAAGGCTATTGCCCGCAATCCATCTAATCCAGCCAGAGCTTCCCCTGGAATCTATTCTTTCTAATTTGAAAAATAACGTATTAATCCTTGCAGTTGTCCAGAGCCTTGCAGACAGGGAAGCGGACTGGACTAACACCCTGCTGCCTCATAGAGAAAACAAGACCTCCAAAAAGTATGTGTTGTAACAGGGGCAGTCTAGACTGTTTGAATTACTGCCCACCATTTACTCACCACTGCTGCTCCACATTTAAGCAGAAATATCAGCCACTGCACTTCCCTGCGATCTCAAAGGTCTTCAGAGCTCTGCTGCAGGCATCCACTGCAGAGCACAAACCCTTGCCCCGGTAAAAGCAGTATCTAAGCTTCACCGTCCTCCTTCTCCATGCTGTTTACTGATTATACTCCTTAAATGCACCTGATGCTGCCCCAGGATTTAAACACACCTATTCAATGCAGGTGGGATCCACACCTACCTACACTTACTTCAAGTTCACCAACAAGCACCTGGCCTGAAATTGTTTGTTAACAAGCTGCAGGTACTGCCTAACAACTAGACACAGTTTCTACAAATTATACATTTTGGGGAAGGAAAACTATTTTCCGATCCTTTTCCAACAGGTGTAGCTGGCAAGGAGAGAGATGCCTGGACAGCCGAATCCATCTTTTCACAGTCTAGAGTCGGAGAACTGGGCGCTGACTTTCGGGTGACTTCTTGTTGCCTCTACCGTACTGGTAGCTCTTGCCGTAAGTCTGAGGGTTGAAAGAATAAAAAACCCACACGTCTTGGTGACCGACTTCCCTAATAAACACTGTCTCTATTCATTTGGGAGGGATGAGGAGGAAACACTTTGCAACAACTCTGTATTAACTGCCTGCTGCTGGCTTTCTGCAGCAGCGAGGACCACCACCTCAGGGCAGTCACAGCCCCAGACCATCACTGCCTGGCACGTGTAAGCACAGCAGGTGACTTTTCCGCAGTATCTTCCCCATCTGTGGTGCGAGTCCCATGGAAAGTGTGTTACGCGAACTGCAGCTGGTCAAAAAATGCCTGTGGAACTACAATCCGCTCCTGCTCAAACAGCAGTGGGAAAAAGGGAGGAATGACCCATTCTTGCGATTCCAACTCCCCACATCATTCTTCCTGTTAAGCTGCGAGCTCCTGCAGACGTTCGCATATTCAGAGCAGGGCTGCCGGAGGCCCCCTGCACGGACCACCTAAGATACTTTTGAAGTTTGAGGTTGCAAGACAAGCAAGCAGCCCCAGTCTCTGTGCCTCTGTGCGAGCAGTGCCATGGGCAGATGAGGCTGAGCAACAGCTTTCCAGGCTAGCTCTTTCTGGTTGCGAGCTCTCTGCAGACGTTCCATTTTCAGAGTAGGGCTGCCGGAGGCCCCCTTCACAGACCACCTAAGATACTTTTGAAGTTTGAGGGGGCAAGACAAGCAAGCAGCCACAGTCTCTGTGCCTCTGTGCGAGCAGTGCCATGGGCAGATGAGGCTGAGCAACAGCTTTCCAGGCTAGCTCTTTCTGCCTGCGAGCTATCTGCAGACGTTCGCATTTTGGGAGCAGGGCTACCGGAGGCCCCACTGCACGGACCACCTAAGCTACGTTTAAAGTTAGAGATGGCAAGACAAGCAAGCAGCCCCAGTCTCTGTGCCTCTGTGCGAGCAGTGCCATGGGCAGATGAGGCTGAGCAACAGCTTTGCAGGCTAGCTCTTTCTGTCTGCGAGGTATCTGCAGAAGTTGGCATTTTCAGAGCAGGGCTGCCGGAGGCCCCCTTCACGAACCCCCAAAGCTACGTTTGAAGTTGAGGTGGGAAGAAAAGCAAGCAGCCCCAGTCTCTGTGCCTCTGTGTGAGCAGTGCCATGAGCAGATGAGGCTGAGCAACACCTTTGCAGGCTAGCTGTTTCTGGCTGCGAGCTATCTGCAGACGTTCGCATTTTCAGAGTAGGGCTGCCGGAGGCGCCCGGCATGGACCACCTAAGATACTGTTGAAGTTTGAGGTGGGAAGAAAAGCAAGCAGCCCCAGTCTCTGTGCCTCTGTGTGAGCAGTGCCATGGGCAGATGAGGCTGAGCAACAGCTTTGCAGGCTAGCTGTTTCTGGCTGCGAGCTATCTGCAGACGTTCGAATTTTCGGAGAAGGGCTGGCTAAGGCCTCCTGCACGGAGCCTCAAATTTACATATGAAGTTTGAGGTTGCAAGACAAGCAAGCAGCCCCAGTCTCTGTGCATCTGTGCGAGCAGTGCCATGGGCAGATGAGGCTGAGCAACAGATTTCCAGGCTAGCTTTTTCTGGTTGCGAGCTCTCTGCAGACGTTCCATTTTCAGAGTAGGGCTGCCGGAGGCCCCCTTCACAGACCACCTAAGATACTTTTGAAGTTTGAGGGGGCAAGACAAGCAAGCAGCCACAGTCTCTGTGCCTCTGTGCGAGCAGTGCCATGGGCAGATGAGGCTGAGCAACAGCTTTCCAGGCTAGCTCTTTCTGCCTGCGAGCTATCTGCAGACGTTCGCATTTTCAGAGCAGGGCTGAAGGAGGCCCCCATCACGGACCACCTAAGATACTTTTGAAGTTTGAGGTTGCAAGACAAGCAAGCAGCCCCAGTCTCTCTGCCTCTATGCGAGCAGTGCCATGGGCAGATGAGGCTGAGCAACAGCTTTGCAGGCTAGCTCTTTCTGCCTGCGAGCTATCTGCAGACGTTCGCATTTTCAGAGCAGGGCTGAAGGAGGCCCCCTGCATGGACCCCCAAAGATACTTTTGAAGTTTGAGGTGCAAGAAAAGCAAGCAGCCCCAGTCTCTGTGCCTCTGTGCGAGCAGTGCCATGAGCAGATGAGGCTGAGCAACAGCTTTGCAGGCTAGCTCTTTCTGTCTGCGAGCTATCTGCAGACGTTCGCATTTTGGGAGCAGGGCTGCCGGAGGCCCCACTGCACGGACCACCTAAACTACGTTTAAAGTTAGAGGTGGCAAGACAAGCAAGCAGCCCAAGTCTCTGTGCCTCTGTGCGAGCAGTGCTATGGGCAGATGAGGCTGAGCAACAGCTTTCCAGGGTAGCTCTTTCTGGTTGCGAGCTCTCTGCAGACGTTCGCATTTTCAGAGCAGGGCTGCCGGAGGCCCCCTTCACGGATCACCCAAGATACTTTTGAAGTTTGAGGTTGCAAGACAAGCAAGCAGCCCCAGTCTCTGTGCCTCTGTGCGAGCAGTGCCATGGGCAGATGAGGCTGAGCAACAGCTTTCCAGGCTAGCTGTTTCTGGCTGCGAGCTATCTGCAGACGTTCGCATTTTCGGAGAAGGGCTGGCTAATGCCTCCTGCACGGAGCCTCAAATTTACTTTTGAAGTTTGAGGTGGCAAGACAAGCAAGCAGCCCCACTCTCTGTGCCTCTGTGCGAGCAGTGCCATGGGCAGATGAGGCTGAGCAACAGCTTTCCAGGCTAGCTCTTTCTGGTTGCGAGCTCTCTGCAGACGTTCGCATTTTCAGAGTAGGGCTGCCGGAGGCCCCCTTCACGGACCACCTAAGATACTTTTGAAGTTTGAGGTTGCAAGACAAGCAAGCAGCCCCAGTCTCTGTGCCTCTGTGCGAGCAGTGCCATGGGCAGATGAGGCTGAGCAACAGCTTTCCAGGCTAGCTCTTTCTGCCTGCGAGCTATCTGCAGACGTTCGCATTTTCAGAGCAGGGCTGCCGGAGGTCCCCTGCACGGACCCCCAAAGCTACGTTTGAAGTTTGAGGTTGCAAGACAAGCAAGCAGCCCCAGTCTCTGTGCCTCTGTGCGAGCAGTGCCATGGGCAGATGAGGCTGAGCAACAGCTTTCCAGGCTAGCTCTTTCTGCCTGCGAGCTATCTGCAGACGTTCGCATTTTCAGAGTAGGGCTGCCGGAGGCGCCCGGCATGGACCACCTAAGCTACGTTTGAAGTTTGAGGTGGCAAGACAAGCAAGCAGCCCCAGTCTCTGTGCCTCTGTGTGAGCAGTGCCATGGGCAGATGAGGCTGAGCAACAGCTTTCCAGGCTAGCTCTTTCTGCCTGCGAGCTATCTGCAGACGTTGGCATTTTCAGAGCAGGGCTGGCTAAGGCCTCCTGCACGGAGGCTCAAATTTGCATTTGAAGTTTGAGGTTGCAAGACAAGCAAGCAGCCCCAGTCTCTGTGCCTCTGTGCGAGCAGTGCCATGGGCAGATGAGGCTGAGCAACAGCTTTCCAGGCTAGCTCTTTCTGGCTGCGAGCTATCTGCAGACGTTCGCATTTTCGGAGAAGGGCTGGCTAATGCCTCCTGCATGGAGCCTCAAATTTACTTTTGAAGTTTGAGGGGGCAAGACAAGCAAGCAGCACCACTCTCTGTGCCTCTGTGCGAGCAGTGCCATGGGCAGATGAGGCTGAGCAACAGCTTTCCAGGCTAGCTCTTCCTGCCTGCGAGCTATCTGCAGACGTTCGCATTTTCAGAGCAGGGCTGCCGGAGGCCCCCTGCACGGACCCCCAAAGTTATGTTTGAAGTTTGAGGTGGCAAGACAAGCAAGCAGCCCCAGTCTCTGTGCCTGTGTGCGAGCAGTGCCATGGGCAGATGAGGCTGAGCAACAGCTTTCCAGGCTAGCTTTTTCTGGTTGCGAGCTATCTGCAGACCTTCGCATTTTGAGAGGAGGGCTGCCGGAGGCCCCCTGCATGGACCCCCAAAGATACTTTTGAAGTTTGAGATGCAAGAAAAGCAAGCAGCCCCAGTCTCTGTGCCTCTGTGCGAGCAGTGCCATGAGCAGATGAGGCTGAGCAACAGCTTTCCAGGCTAGCTCTTTCTGGCTGTGAGCTATCTGCAGACGTTCGCATTTAGGGAGCAGGGCTGCCGGAGGACCCACTGCACGGACCACCTAAGCTACGTTTAAAGTTAGAGGTGGCAAGACAAGCAAGCAGCCCCAGTCTCTGTGCCTCTGTGCGAGCAGTGCCATGGGCAGATGAGGCTGAGCAACAGCTTTCCAGGCTAGCTCTTTCTGCCTGCGAGCTATCTGCAGACGTTCGCATTTTCAGAGTAGGGCTGCCGGAGGCGCCCGGCATGGACCACCTAAGCTACGTTTGAAGTTTGAGGTGGCAAGACAAGCAAGCAGCCCCAGTCTCTGTGCCTCTGTGTGAGCAGTGCCATGGGCAGATGAGGCTGAGCAACAGCTTTGCAGGCTAGCTGTTTCTGGCTGCGAGCTATCTGCAGACGTTGGCATTTTCAGAGCAGGGCTGGCTAAGGCCTCCTGCACGGAGGCTCAAATTTGCATTTGAAGTTTGAGGTTGCAAGACAAGCAAGCAGCCCCAGTCTCTGTGCCTCTGTGCGAGCAGTGCCATGGGCAGATGAGGCTGAGCAACAGCTTTCCAGGCTAGCTCTTTCTGGCTGCGAGCTATCTGCAGACGTTCGCATTTTCGGAGAAGGGCTGGCTAATGCCTCCTGCATGGAGCCTCAAATTTACTTTTGAAGTTTGAGGTGGCAAGACAAGCAAGCAGCACCACTCTCTGTGCCTCTGTGTGAGCAGTGCCATGGACAGATGAGGCTGAGCAACAGCTTTCCAGGCTAGCTCTTCCTGCCTGCGAGCTATCTGCAGACGTTCGCATTTTCAGAGCAGGGCTGCCGGAGGCCCCCTGCACGGACCCCCAAAGTTATGTTTGAAGTTTGAGGTGGCAAGACAAGCAAGCAGCCCCAGTCTCTGTGCCTCTGTGTGAGCAGTGCCATGAGCAGATGAGGCTGAGCAACAGCTTTCCAGGCTAGCTTTTTCTGGTTGCGAGCTCTCTGCAGACGTTCACATTTTCAGAGAAGGGCTGCCGGAGGCCCCCTTCACGGACCACCTAAAATACTTTTGAAGTTTGAGGTGGCAAGACAAGCAAGCAGCCCCAGTCTCTCTGCCTCTATGCGAGCAGTGCCATGGGCAGATGAGGCTGAGCAACAGCTTTGCAGGCTAGCTCTTTCTGCCTGCGAGCTATCTGCAGACGTTCGCATTTTCAGAGCAGGGCTGCCGGAGGCCCCACTGCACGGACCACCTATATTACGTTTAAAGTTAGAGATGGCAAGAGAAGCAAGCAGCCCCAGTCTCTGTGCCTCTGTGCGAGCAGTGCCATGGGCAGATGAGGCTGAGCAACAGCTTTCCAGGCTAGCTCTTTCTGGTTGCGAGCTCTCTGCAGACGTTCGCATTTTCAGAGCAGGGCTGAATGAGGCCCCCTTCACGGATCACCCAAGATACTTTTGAAGTTTGAGGTTGCAAGACAAGCAAGCAGCCCCAGTCTCTGTGCCTCTGTGCGAGTAGTGCCATGGGCAGATGAGGCTGAGCAACAGCTTTCCAGGCTAGCTCTTTATGCCTGCGAGCTATCTGCAGACGTTCGCATTTTCAGAGCAGGGCTGCCGGAGACGCATGGCACGGACAATCTAAGCTACGTATGAGGTTTGAGGGGGCAAGAGAAGCAAGCAGCCCCAGTCTCTGTGCCTCTGTGCGAGCAGTGCCATGGGCAGATGAGGCTGAGCAACAGCTTTCCAGGCTAGCTCTTTCTGCCTGCGAGCTATCTGCAGACGTTCACCTTTTCAGAGCAGGGCTGCCGGAGACGCATGGCACGGACAATCTAAGCTACTTTTGAAATTTGAGGGGGCAATACAAGCAAGCAGCCCCAGTCTCTGTGCCTCTGTGCGAGCAGTGCCATATGCAGATGACGCTGAGCAACAGCTTTCCAGGCTAGCTCTTTCTGCCTGCGAGCTATCTGCAGACGTTCGCATTTTGGGAGCAGGGTTGCTTGTGCCCCCTGCACGGACCACGTAAATTACGTTTGAATTTTTTTGGTGGCAAGACAAGCAAGCAGCCCCAGTCTCTGTGCCTCTGTGCGAGCAGTGCCATGGGCAGATGAGGCTGAGCAACAGCTTTCCAGGCTAGCTCTTCCTGCCTGCGAGCTATCTGCAGACGTTCGCCTTTTCAGAGCAGGGCTGCCGGAGGCCCCCTGCACGGACCCCCAAAGTTATGTTTGAAGTTTGAGGTGGCAAGACAAGCAAGCAGCCCCAGTCTCTGTGCCTGTGTGCGAGCAGTGCCATGGGCAGATGAGGCTGAGCAACAGCTTTCCAGGCTAGCTTTTTCTGGTTGCGAGCTATCTGCAGACCTTCGCATTTTGAGAGGAGGGCTGCCGGAGGCCCCCTGCATGGACCCCCAAAGATACTTTTGAAGTTTGAGATGCAAGAAAAGCAAGCAGCCCCAGTCTCTGTGCCTCTGTGCGAGCAGTGCCATGAGCAGATGAGGCTGAGCAACAGCTTTCCAGGCTAGCTCTTTCTGGCTGTGAGCTATCTGCAGACGTTCGCATTTAGGGAGCAGGGCTGCCGGAGGACCCACTGCACGGACCACCTAAGCTACGTTTAAAGTTAGAGGTGGCAAGACAAGCAAGCAGCCCCAGTCTCTGTGCCTCTGTGCGAGCAGTGCCATGGGCAGATGAGGCTGAGCAACAGCTTTCCAGGCTAGCTCTTTCTGCCTGCGAGCTCTCTGCAGACGTTCGCATTTTCAGAGTAGGGCTGCCGGAGGCCCCCTTCACGGACCACCTAAGATACTTTTGAAGTTTGAGGTTGCAAGACAAGCAAGCAGCCCCAGTCTCTGTGCCTCTGTGCGAGCAGTGCCATGGGCAGATGAGGCTGAGCAACAGCTTTGCAGGCTAGCTCTTTCTGCCTGCGAGCTATCTGCAGACGTTCGCATTTTCAGAGCAGGGCTGCCGGAGGTCCCCTGCACGGACCCCCAAATATACGTTTGAAGTTTGAGGTTGCAAGACAAGCAAGCAGCCCCAGTCTCTGTGCCTCTGTGCGAGCAGTGCCATGGGCAGATGAGGCTGAGCAACAGCTTTCCAGGCTAGCTCTTTCTGCCTGCGAGCTATCTGCAGACGTTCGCATTTTCAGAGTAGGGCTGCCGGAGGCGCCCGGCATGGACCACCTAAGCTACGTTTGAAGTTTGAGGTGGCAAGACAAGCAAGCAGCCCCAGTCTCTGTGCCTCTGTGTGAGCAGTGCCATGGGCAGATGAGGCTGAGCAACAGCTTTGCAGGCTAGCTGTTTCTGGCTGCGAGCTATCTGCAGACGTTGGCATTTTCAGAGCAGGGCTGGCTAAGGCCTCCTGCACGGAGGCTCAAATTTGCATTTGAAGTTTGAGGTTGCAAGACAAGCAAGCAGCCCCAGTCTCTGTGCCTCTGTGCGAGCAGTGCCATGGGCAGATGAGGCTGAGCAACAGCTTTCCAGGCTAGCTCTTTCTGGCTGCGAGCTATCTGCAGACGTTCGCATTTTCGGAGAAGGGCTGGCTAATGCCTCCTGCATGGAGCCTCAAATTTACTTTTGAAGTTTGAGGTGGCAAGACAAGCAAGCAGCACCACTCTCTGTGCCTCTGTGCGAGCAGTGCCATGGGCAGATGAGGCTGAGCAACAGCTTTCCAGGCTAGCTCTTCCTGCCTGCGAGCTATCTGCAGACGTTCGCATTTTCAGAGCAGGGCTGCCGGAGGCCCCCTGCACGGACCCCCAAAGTTATGTTTGAAGTTTGAGGTGGCAAGACAAGCAAGCAGCCCCAGTCTCTGTGCCTCTGTGTGAGCAGTGCCATGAGCAGATGAGGCTGAGCAACAGCTTTCCAGGCTAGCTTTTTCTGGTTGCGAGCTCTCTGCAGACGTTCACATTTTCAGAGAAGGGCTGCCGGAGGCCCCCTTCACGGACCACCTAAAATACTTTTGAAGTTTGAGGTGGCAAGACAAGCAAGCAGCCCCAGTCTCTCTGCCTCTATGCGAGCAGTGCCATGGGCAGATGAGGCTGAGCAACAGCTTTGCAGGCTAGCTCTTTCTGCCTGCGAGCTATCTGCAGACGTTCGCATTTTCAGAGCAGGGCTGCCGGAGGCCCCACTGCACGGACCACCTATATTACGTTTAAAGTTAGAGATGGCAAGAGAAGCAAGCAGCCCCAGTCTCTGTGCCTCTGTGCGAGCAGTGCCATGGGCAGATGAGGCTGAGCAACAGCTTTCCAGGCTAGCTCTTTCTGGTTGCGAGCTCTCTGCAGACGTTCGCATTTTCAGAGCAGGGCTGAATGAGGCCCCCTTCACGGATCACCCAAGATACTTTTGAAGTTTGAGGTTGCAAGACAAGCAAGCAGCCCCAGTCTCTGTGCCTCTGTGCGAGTAGTGCCATGGGCAGATGAGGCTGAGCAACAGCTTTCCAGGCTAGCTCTTTATGCCTGCGAGCTATCTGCAGACGTTCGCATTTTCAGAGCAGGGCTGCCGGAGACGCATGGCACGGACAATCTAAGCTACGTATGAGGTTTGAGGGGGCAAGAGAAGCAAGCAGCCCCAGTCTCTGTGCCTCTGTGCGAGCAGTGCCATGGGCAGATGAGGCTGAGCAACAGCTTTCCAGGCTAGCTCTTTCTGCCTGCGAGCTATCTGCAGACGTTCACCTTTTCAGAGCAGGGCTGCCGGAGACGCATGGCACGGACAATCTAAGCTACTTTTGAAATTTGAGGGGGCAATACAAGCAAGCAGCCCCAGTCTCTGTGCCTCTGTGCGAGCAGTGCCATATGCAGATGACGCTGAGCAACAGCTTTCCAGGCTAGCTCTTTCTGCCTGCGAGCTATCTGCAGACGTTCGCATTTTGGGAGCAGGGTTGCTTGTGCCCCCTGCACGGACCACGTAAATTACGTTTGAATTTTTTTGGTGGCAAGACAAGCAAGCAGCCCCAGTCTCTGTGCCTCTGTGCGAGCACTGCCATGGGCAGATGAGGCTGAGCAACAGCTTTCCAGGCTAGCTCTTTCTGGCTGCGAGCTATCTGCAGACGTTCGCATTTTCAGAGCAGGGCTGCTGGAGGCCCCCTGCTCGGACGCCCAAATCTACGTTTGAAGTTTGAGGGGGCAAGACAAGCAAGCAGCCCCAGTCTCTGTGCCTCTGTGCGAGCAGTGCCATGGGCAGATGAGGCTGAGCAACACCTTTCCAGGCTAGCTCTTTCTGCCTGCGAGCTATCTGCAGACGTTCGCATTTTGGGAGCAGGGTTGCTTGTGCCCCCTGCACGGACCACGTAAATTACGTTTGAAATTTGGAGGTGGCAACACAAGCAAGCAGCCCCAGTGTCTGAGGCTCTGTGTGAGCAGTGCCATGGGCAGATGAGGCTGAGCAACAGCTTTCCAGGCTAGCTCTTTCTGGCTGCGAGCTATCTGCAGACGTTCGCATTTTCAGAGCAGAGCTGCCGGAAACGGATGGCACGGACAACCTAAGCTACGTTTGAAGTTTGAGGGGGCAAGAGAAGCAAGCAGCCCCAGTCTCTGTGCCTCTGTGCGAGCAGTGCCATGGGCAGATGAGGCTGAGCAACAGCTTTCCAGGCTAGCTCTTTCTGCCTGCGAGCTATCTGCAGACGTTCGCATTTTCAGAGCAGGGCTGCTGGAGGCCCCCTGCACGGACACCCTAAGGTACGTTTGAAGTTGGGGTTGGCAAGACAAGCAAGCAGCCCCAGTCTCTGTGCCTCTGTGCGAGCAGTGCCATGGGCAGATGAGGCTGAGCAACAGCTTTCTAGGCTAGCTCTTTCTGCCTGCGAGCTATCTGCAAACGTTTGCATTTTTAGAGCAGGGCTGCCGGAGGCCCCCTGCACGAACGCCCAAATCTACGTTTGAAGTCTGAGAGGGCAAGACAAGCAAGTAGCCCCAGTATCTGTGCCTCTGTGCGAGCAGTGCCATGGGCAGATGAGGCTGAGCAACAGCTTTCCAGGCTAGATCTTTCTGCCTGCGAGCTATGTGCAGACGTTCACATTTTCAGAGCAGAGCTGCCGGAAACGGCTGGCACGGACAACCTAAGCTACATTTGAAGTTTGAGGGGGCAAGACAAGCAAGCAGCACCAGTGTCTGTGCCTCTGTGCGAGCAGTGCCATGGGCAGATGAGGCTGAGCAACAGCTTTCCAGGCTAGCTCTTTCTGCCTGCGAGCTATCTGCAAACGTTCGCATTTTCAGAGCAGGGCTGCCTAAGTCCCCCTGAAGGGACCACCTAAGGTACTTTTGAAATTTGAGGGGGCAATACAAGCAAGCAGCCCCAGTCTCTGTGCCTCTGTGCGAGCAGTGCCATGGGCAGATGAGGCTGAGCAACAGCTTTCCAGGCTAGCTCTTTCTGGCTGCGAGCTATCTGCAGACTTTCGCAATTTCAGAGCAGGGCTGCTGGAGGCCCCCTGCTCGGACGCCCAAAGCTACGTTTGAAGTTTGAGGGAGCAACACAAGCAAGCAGCCCCAGTCTCTGTGCCTCTGTGCGAGCAGTGCCAAGGGCAGATGAGGCTGAGCAACAGCTTTCCCGGCTAGCTCTTTCTGCCTGCGAGCTATCTGCAGACGTTCGCATTTTCAGAGCAGGGATGCCGGAGGCCCCCTGCACGGACGCCCAAAGCTACGTTTGAAGTTTGATTTGTCAAGACAAGCAAGCAGCCCCAGTCTCTGTGCGTCTGTGCGAGCAGTGCCATGGGCAGATGAGGCTGAGCAACAGCTTTCCAGGCTAGCTCTTTCTGCCTGCGAGCTATCTGCAGACGTTCGCATTTTCAGAGCAGGGCTGCCGGACACGCATAGCACGGACAACCTAAGCTACGTTTGAAGTTTGAGGGGGCAAGAGAAGCAAGCAGCCCCAGTCTCTGTGCCTCTGTGCGAGCAGTGCCACGGGCAGATGAGGCTGAGCAACAGCTTTCCAGGCTAGCTCTTTCTGCCTCCGATCTATCTGCAGACGTTCGCCTTTTCAGAGCAGGGCTGCCGGAGGCCCCCTGCACGGACGCCCAAAGCTACGTTTGAAGTTTGATTTGGCAAGACAAGCTAGCGGCCCCAGTCTCTGTGCCTCTGTGCGAGCAGTGCCATGGGCAGATGAGGCTGAGCAACAGCTTTCCGACTAGCTCTTTCTGCCTCTGAGCTATCTGAATACGTTCATATTTTCCCAGCACGGCTGCCGGAGGCCCCCTGAAGGGACCACCTAAGGTACTTTTGAAATTTGAGGGAGCAATACAAGCAAGCAGCCCCAGTCTCTGTGCCTCTGTGCGAGCAGTGCCATGGGCACATGAGGCTGAGCAACAGCTTTCCAGGCTAGCTCTTTCTGGCTGCGAGCTATCTGCAGACGTTCGCATTTTGGGAGAAGGGTTGCTTGTGCCCCCTGCACGGACCACGTAAATTACGTTTGAATTTTGAAGGTGGCAAGACAAGCAAGCAGCCCCAGTCTCTGTGCCTCTGTGCGAGCAGTGCCATGGGCAGATAAGGATGAGCAACAGCTTTCCAGGCTAGCTCTTTCTGGCTGCGATCTATGTGCAGACGTTCGCATTTTCAGAGCACAGCTGCCGGAAACGGCTGGCACGGACAACCTAAGCTACATTTGAAGTTTGAGGGGGCAAGAGAAGGAAGCAGCCCCAGTCCCTGTGCCTCTGAGCGAGCAGTGCCATGGGCAGATGAGGCTGAGCAACAGCTTTCCAGGCTAGCTCTTTCTGCCTGCGAGCTATCTGCAAACGTTCGCATTTTCAGAGCAGGGCTGCCGGAGGCCCCCTGCACGAACGCCCAAAGCTACTTTTGAAGTCTGAGAGGGAAAGACAAGCAAGTAGCCCCAGTATCTGTGCCTCTGTGCGAGCAGTGCCATGGGCAGATGAGGCTGAGCAACAGCTTTCCAGGCTAGCTCTTTCTGCCTGCGAGCTATCTACAGACGTTCGCCTTTACAGAGCAGGGCTGCCGGAGGCCCCCTGCACGGAACACCTAAGATGCGTTTGAAATTTGAGGGGGCAAGACAAGCAAGCAGCCCCAGTCTCTGTGCCTCTGTGCGAGCAGTGCCATGGGCAGATGAGGCTGAGCAACAGCTTTCCAGGCTAGCTCTTTCTGCCTGCGAGCTATCTGCAGACGTTCGCCTTTACAGAGCAGGGCTGCCGGAGACGCATGGCACGGACAACCTAAGCTACGTTTGAAGTTTGAAGTGGCAAGAGAAGCAAGCAGCCCCAGTCTCTGTGCCTCGGTGCGAGCAGTGCCATGGGCAGATGAGGCTGAGCAACAGCTTTCCAGACTAGCTCTTTATGCCTGCGAGCTATCTGCAGACGTTCGCCTTTTCAGAGCAGGGCGGCCGGAGACGCATGGCACGGACAACCTAAGTTACGTTTAAAGTTTGTGGGCTCAAGAGAAGCAAGCAGCCCTAGTCTCTGTGCCTCTGTGCGAGCAGTGCCATGGGCAGATGAGGCTGAGCAACAGCTTTCCAGACTAGCTCTTTCTGCCTGCGAGCTATCTGAATACGTTCATATTTTCACAGCACGGGTGCCGAAGGCCACCTGAAGGGACCACCTAAGCTAATGTTGAAATTTGAGGGGGCAATACAAGCAAGCAGCCCCAGTCTGTTTGCCTCTGTGCGAGCAGTGCCATGGGCAGATGACGCTGAGCAACAGCTTTCCAGGCTAGCTCTTTCTGCCTGCGAGCTATCTGCAGACGTTCGAATTTTGGGAGCAGGGTTGCTTGTGCCCCCTTCACGGACGCCAAAATGTACGTTTGAAGTTTGAGGTGGCAAGACAAGCAAGCAGCCCCAGCCTCTGTGCCTCTGTACGAGCAGTGCCTTGGGCAGATGAGGCTGAACAACAACTTTCCAGGCTAGCTCTTTCTGCCTGCGAGCTATCTGCAAACGTTCGCATTTTCAGAGCAGGGCTGCCTAAGTCCCCCTGAAGGGACCACCTAAGGTACTTTTGAAATTTGAGGGGGCAAGACAAGCAAGCAGCCCCAGTCTCTGTGCCTCTGTGCGAGCAGTGCCATGGGCACATGAGGCTGAGCAACAGCTTTCCAGGCTAGCTCTTTCTGCCTGCGAGCTATCTGCAGACGTTCGCATTTTGGGAGAAGGGTTGCTTGTGCCCCCTGCACGGACCACGTAAATTACGTTTGAATTTTGAAGGTGGCAAGACAAGCAAGCAGCCCCAGTCTCTGTGCCTCTGTGCGAGCAGTGCCATGGGCAGATGAGGCTGAGCAACAGCTTTCCAGGCTAGCTCTTTCTGGCTGCGAGCTATCTGCAAACGTTCACATTTTCAGAGCAGGGCTGCCGGAGGCCCCCTGCACGAACGCCCAAAGCTACGTTTGAAGTCTGAGAGGGCAAGACAAGCAAGTAGCCCCAGTATCTGTGCCTCTGTGCGAGCAGTGCCATGGGCAGATGAGGCTGAGCAACAGCATTCCAGGCTAGCTCTTTCTGGCTGCGAGCTATCTGCAGACGTTCGCCTTTACAGAGCAGGGCTGCCGGAGCCCCCTGCACGGAACACCTAAACTACGTTTGAAATTTGAGGGGGCAAGACAAGCAAGCAGCCCCAGTCTCTGTGCCTCTGTGCGAGCAGTGCCATGGGCAGATGAGGCTGAGCAACAGCTTTCCAGGCTAGCTCTTTCTGCCTGCGAGCTATCTGCAGACGTTCGCCTTCACAGAGCAGGGCTGCCGGAGACGCATGGCACGGACAACCTAAGCTACGTTTGAAGTTTGAGGTGGCAATACAAGCAAGCAGCCCCACTCTCTGTGCCTCGGTGCGAGCAGTGCCATGGGCAGATGAGGCTGAGCAACAGCTTTCCAGGCTAGCTCTTTCTGCCTGCGAGCTATCTGAATACGTTCATATTTTCACAGCACGGGTGCCGAAGGGCACCTGAAGGGACCACCTAAGCTACTGTTGAAATTTGAGGGGGGAATACAAGCAAGCAGCCCCAGTCTCTGTGCCTCTGTGCGAGCAGTGCCATGGGCAGATGACGCTGAGCAACAGCTTTCCAGGCTAGCTCTTTCTGCCTGCGAGCTATCTGCAGACGTTCGCATTTTGGGAGCAGGGTTGCTTGTGCCCCCTTCACGGACGCCAAAATGTACGTTTGAAGTTTGAGGTGGCAAGACAAGCAAGCAGCCCCAGCCTCTGTGCCTCTGTACGAGCAGTGCCTTGGGCAGATGAGGCTGAGCAACAACTTTCCAGGCTAGCTCTTTCTGGCTGCGAGCTATCTGCATACGTTCATATTTTCCCAGCACGGCTGCCGGAGGCCCCCTGATGGGACCACCTAAGGTACTTTTGAAATTTGAGGGGGCAATACAAGCAAGCAGCCCCAGTCTCTGTGCCTCTGTGCGAGCAGTGCCATGGGCAGATGAGGCTGAGCAACAGCTTTCCAGGCTAGCTCTTTCTGCCTGCGAGCTATGTGCAGACGTTCACATTTTCAGAGCAGAGCTGCCGGAAACGGCTGGCACGGACAACCTAAGCTACATTTGAAGTTTGAGGGGGCAAGACAAGCAAGCAGCACCAGTGTCTGTGCCTCTGTGCGAGCAGTGCCATGGGCAGATGAGGCTGAGCAACAGCTTTCCAGGCTAGCTCTTTCTGCCTGCGAGCTATCTGCAGACGTTCGCATTTTGGGAGAAGGGTTGCTTGTGCCCCCTGCACGGACCACGTAAATTACGTTTGAATTTTGAAGGGGGCAAGACAAGCAAGCAGCCCCAGTCTCTGTGCCTCTGTACGAGCAGTGCCTTGGGCAGATGAGGCTGAGCAACAACTGTCCAGGCTAGCTCTTTCTGGCTGCGAGCTATCTGCATACGTTCATATTTTCGCAGCACGGCTGTCGGAGGCCACATGCACGGAACACCTAATCTACGTTTGAAATTTGAGGGGGCAATACAAGCAAACAGCCCCAGTCTCTGTGCCTCTGTGCGAGCAGTGCCATGGGCAGATGAGGCTGAGCAACAGCTTTCCAGGCTAGCTCTTTCTGGCTGCGAGCTATCTGCAGACGTTCGCCTTTACAGAGCAGGGCTGCCGGAGAGGCATGGCACGGACCACCTAAGCTACGTTTGACGTTTGAGGGGGCAAGATAAGCAAGCAGCCCCAGTCTCTGTGCCTCTGTGCGAGCAGTGCCACGGGCAGATGAGGCTGAGCAACAGCTTTCCAGGCTAGCTCTTTATGCCTGCGAGCTATCTGCAGACGTTCGCCTTTTCAGAGCAGGGCTGCCGGAGACGCATAGCACGGACAACCTAAGCTACGTTTGAAGTTTGAGGGGGCAAGAGAAGCAAGCAGCCCCAGTCTCTGTGCCTCTGTGCGAGCAGTGCCACGGGCAGATGAGGCTGAGCAACAGCTTTCCAGGCTAGCTCTTTCTGCCTCCGATCTATCTGCAGACGTTCGCCTTTTCAGAGCAGGGCTGCCGGAGGCCCCCTGCACGGACGCCCAAAGCTACCTTTGAAGTTTGATTTGGCAAGACAAGCTAGCGGCCCCAGTCTCTGTGCCTCTGTGCGAGCAGTGCCATGGGCAGATGAGGCTGAGCAACAGCTATCCAGACTAGCTCTTTCTGCCTGCGAGCTATCTGAATACGTTCATATTTTCACAGCACGGGTGCCGAAGGCCACCTGAAGGGACCACCTAAGCTAATGTTGAAATTTGAGGGGGCAATACAAGCAAGCAGCCCCAGTCTGTTTGCCTCTGTGCGAGCAGTGCCATGGGCAGATGACGCTGAGCAACAGCTTTCCAGGCTAGCTCTTTCTGCCTGCGAGCTATCTGCGGACGTTCGAATTTTGGGAGCAGGGTTGCTTGTGCCCCTTTCACGGACGCCAAAATGTACGTTTGAAGTTTGAGGTGGCAAGACAAGCAAGCAGCCCCAGCCTCTGTGCCTCTGTACGAGCAGTGCCTTGGGCAGATGAGGCTGAACAACAACTTTCCAGGCTAGCTCTTTCTGGCTGCGAGCTATCTGCAAACGTTCGCATTTTCAGAGCAGGGCTGCCTAAGTCCCCCTGAAGGGACCACCTAAGGTACTTTTGCAATTTGAGGGGGCAAGACAAGCAAGCAGCCCCAGTCTCTGTGCCTCTGTGCGAGCAGTGCCATGGGCACATGAGGCTGAGCAACAGCTTTCCAGGCTAGCTCTTTCTGCCTGCGAGCTATCTGCAGACGTTCGCATTTTGGGAGAAGGGTTGCTTGTGCCCCCTGCACGGACCACGTAAATTACGTTTGAATTTTGAAGGTGGCAAGACAAGCAAGCAGCCCCAGTCTCTGTGCCTCTGTGCGAGCAGTGCCATGGGCAGATGAGGCTGAGCAACAGCTTTCCAGGCTAGCTCTTTCTGCCTGCGAGCTATCTGCAAACGTTCACATTTTCAGAGCAGGGCTGCCGGAGGCCCCCTGCACGAACGCCCAAAGCTACGTTTGAAGTCTGAGAGGGCAAGACAAGCAAGCAGCCCCAGTATCTGTGCCTCTGTGCGAGCAGTGCCATGGGCACATGAGGCTGAGCAACAGCTTTCCAGGCTAGCTCTTTCTGCCTGCGAGCTATCTGCAGACGTTCGCCTTCACAGAGCAGGGCTGCCGGAGACGCATGGCACGGACAACCTAAGCTACGTTTGAAGTTTGAGGTGGCAATACAAGCAAGCAGCCCCAGTCTCTGTGCCTCGGTGCGAGCAGTGCCATGGGCAGATGAGGCTGAGCAACAGCTTTCCAGGCTAGCTCTTTCTGCCTGCGAGCTATCTGAATACGTTCATATTTTCACAGCACGGGTGCCGAAGGGCACCTGAAGGGACCACCTAAGCTACTGTTGAAATTTGAGGGGGGAATACAAGCAAGCAGCCCCAGTCTCTGTGCCTCTGTGCGAGCAGTGCCATGGGCAGATGACGCTGAGCAACAGCTTTCCAGGCTAGCTCTTTCTGCCTGCGAGCTATCTGCAGACGTTCGCATTTTGGGAGCAGGGTTGCTTGTGCCCCCTTCACGGACGCCAAAATGTACGTTTGAAGTTTGAGGTGGCAAGACAAGCAAGCAGTCCCAGCCTCTGTGCCTCTGTACGAGCAGTGCCTTGGGCAGATGAGGCTGAGCAACAACTTTCCAGGCTAGCTCTTTCTGGCTGCGAGCTATCTGCATACGTTCATATTTTCCCAGCACGGCTGCCGGAGGCCCCCTGATGGGACCACCTAAGGTACTTTTGAAATTTGAGGGGGCAATACAAGCAAGCAGCCCCAGTCTCTGTGCCTCTGTGCGAGCAGTGCCATGGGCAGATGAGGCTGAGCAACAGCTTTCCAGGCTAGCTCTTTCTGCCTGCGAGCTATGTGCAGACGTTCACATTTTCAGAGCAGAGCTGCCGGAAACGGCTGGCACGGACAACCTAAGCTACATTTGAAGTTTGAGGGGGCAAGACAAGCAAGCAGCACCAGTGTCTGTGCCTCTGTGCGAGCAGTGCCATGGGCAGATGAGGCTGAGCAACAGCTTTCCAGGCTAGCTCTTTCTGCCTGCGAGCTATCTGCAGACGTTCGCATTTTGGGAGAAGGGTTGCTTGTGCCCCCTGCACGGACCACGTAAATTACGTTTGAATTTTGAAGGGGGCAAGACAAGCAAGCAGCCCCAGTCTCTGTGCCTCTGTACGAGCAGTGCCTTGGGCAGATGAGGCTGAGCAACAACTGTCCAGGCTAGCTCTTTCTGGCTGCGAGCTATCTGCATACGTTCATATTTTCGCAGCACGGCTGTCGGAGGCCACATGCACGGAACACCTAATCTACGTTTGAAATTTGAGGGGGCAATACAAGCAAGCAGCCCCAGTCTCTGTGCCTCTGTGCGAGCAGTGCCATGGGCAGATGAGGCTGAGCAACAGCTTTCCAGGCTAGCTCTCTCTGCCTGCGAGCTATCTGCAGACGTTCGCCTTTACAGAGCAGGGCTGCCGGAGACGCATGGCACGGACCACCTAAGCTACGTTTGACGTTTGAGGGGGCAAGATAAGCAAGCAGCCCCAGTCTCTGTGCCTCTGTGCGAGCAGTGCCATGGGCAGATGAGGCTGAGCAACAGCTTTCCAGGCTAGCTCTTTATGCCTGCGAGCTATCTGCAGACGTTCGCCTTTTCAGAGCAGGGCTGCCGGAGACGCATAGCACGGACAACCTAAGCTACGTTTGAAGTTTGAGGGGGCAAGAGAAGCAAGCAGCCCCAGTCTCTGTGCCTCTGTGCGAGCAGTGCCACGGGCAGATGAGGCTGAGCAACAGCTTTCCAGGCTAGCTCTTTCTGCCTCCGATCTATCTGCAGACGTTCGCCTTTTCAGAGCAGGGCTGCCGGAGGCCCCCTGCACGGACGCCCAAAGCTACCTTTGAAGTTTGATTTGGCAAGACAAGCTAGCGGCCCCAGTCTCTGTGCCTCTGTGCGAGCAGTGCCATGGGCAGATGAGGCTGAGCAACAGCTTTCCAGACTAGCTCTTTCTGCCTCTGAGCTATCTGAATACGTTCATATTTTCCCAGCACGGCTGCCGGAGGCCCCCTGAAGGGACCACCTAAGATACTTTTGAAATTTGAGGGGGCAATACAAGCAAGCAGCCCCAGTCTCTGTGCCTCTGTGCGGGCAGTGCCATGGGCAGATGAGGCTGAGCAACAGCTTTCCAGGCTAGCTCTTTCTGCCTGCGAGCTATCTGCAGACGTTCGCATTTTCAGAGCAATGCTGCCGGAGACGCATGGCACGGACAACCTAAGCTACGTTTAAACTTTGTGGGGGCAAGAGAAGCAAGCAGGCCCAGTCTCTGTGCCTCTGTGCGAGCAGTGCCATGGGCAGATGAGGCTGAGCAACAGCTTTCCAGGCTAGCTATTTCTGCCTGCGAGCTATCCGCAGACGTTCGCCTTTACAGAGCAGGGCTGCCGGAGACGCATGGCACGGACAACCTAAGTTACGTTTAAAGTTTGTGGGCGCAAGAGAAGCAAGCAGCCCCAGTCTCTGTGCCTCTGTGCGAGCAGTGCCATGGGCAGATGAGGCTAAGCAACAGCTTTCCAGGATAGCTCTTTCTGCCTGCCAGCTATCTGCAGACGTTTTCATTTTCAGAGCAGAGCTGCTGGAGGCCCCCTGCACGGACATCCTAAGGTACGTTTGAAGTTGGGGTTCGCAAGACAAGAAAGCAGCCCCAAGTCTCTGTGCCTCTGTGCGAGCAGTGCCATGGGCAGATGAGGCTGAGCAAAAGCTTTACAGGCTAGCTCTTTGTGGCTGCGAGCTATCTGCAGACGTTCGCATTTTCAGAGCAGGGCCGCCGGAGGCCCCCTGCACGGACGCCCAAAGATACATTTGAAATTTGATTTGGCAAGACAAGCAAGCATCCCCAGTCTCTGTGCCTCTGTGCGAGCAGTGCCATGGGCAGATGAGGCTGAGCAACAGCTTTCCAGACTAGCTCTTTCTGCCTGCGAGCTATCTGCAGACGTTCGCCTTTTCAGAGCAGGGCTGCCGGAGACGCATGGCACGGACAACATAAGCTACGTTTGAAGTTTGAGGGGGCAAGACAAGCAAGCAGCCCCAGTCTCTGTGCCTCTGTGCGAGCAGTGCCAAGGGCAGATGAGGCTGAGCAACAGCTTTCCCGGCTAGCTCTTTCTGCCTGCGAGCTATCTGCAGACGTTCGCATTTTCAGAGCAGGGATGCCGGAGGCCCCCTGCAGGGACGCCCAAAGCTACGTTTGAAGTTTGAGAGGGCAAGACAAGCAAGCAGCCCCAGTCTCTGTGCGTCTGCGCGAGCAGTGCCATGGGCAGATGAGGCTGAGCAACAGCTTTTCAGGCTAGCTCTTTCTGCCTGCGAGCTATCTGCAGACGTTCTCATTTTCGGAGCACGGCCGCCGGAGTCTCCCTGCACGGAACACCTAAGCTACGTTTAAAGTTTTTGGGAGCAAGAGAAGCAAGCAGCCCCAGTCTCTGTGCCTCTGTGCGAGCAGTGCCATGGGCAGATGAGGCTGAGCAACAGCTTTCCAGGCTAGCTCTTTCTGGCTGCGAGCTATCTGCATACGTTCATATTTTCGCAGCACGTCTGTCGGAGGCCACATGCACGGAACACCTAAACTACGTTTGAAATTTGAGGGGGCAATACAAACAAGCAGCCCCAGTCTCTGTGCCTCTGTGCGAGCAGTGCCATGGGCAGATGAGGCTGAGCAACAGCTTTCCAGGCTAGCTCTTTCTGGCTGCGAGCTATCTGCAGACGTTCGCAATTTCAGAGCAGGGCTGCTGGAAGCCCCCTGCTCGGACGCCCAAAGCTACGTTTGAAGTTTGAGGGAGCAACACAAGCAAGCAGCCCCAGTCTCTGTGCCTCTGTGCGAGCAGTGCCAAGGGCAGATGAGGCTGAGCAACAGCTTTCCCGGCTAGCTCTTTCTGCCTGCGAGCTATCTGCAGACGTTCGCATTTTCAGAGCAGGAATGCCGGAGCCCCCCTGCAGGGACGCCCAAAGCTACGTTTGAAGTTTGATTTGCCAAGACAAGCAAGCAGCCCCAGTCTCTGTGCGTCTGTGCGAGCAGTGCCATGGGCAGATGAGGCTGAGCAACAGCTTTCCAGGCTAGCTCTTTATGCCTGCGAGCTATCTGCAGACGTTCGCATTTTCAGAGCAGGGCTGCCGGACACGCATAGCACGGACAACCTAAGCTACGTTTGAAGTTTGAGGGGGCAAGAGAAGCAAGCAGCCCCAGTCTCTGTGCCTCTGTGCGAGCAGTGCCACGGGCAGATGAGGCTGAGCAACAGCTTTCCAGGCTAGCTCTTTCTGCCTCCGATCTATCTGCAGACGTTCGCCTTTTCAGAGCAGGGCTGCCGGAGGCCCCCTGCACGGACGCCCAAAGCTACGTTTGAAGTTTGATTTGGCAAGACAAGCTAGCGGCCCCAGTCTCTGTGCCTCTGTGCGAGCAGTGCCATGGGCAGATGAGGCTGAGCAACAGCTTTCCGACTAGCTCTTTCTGCCTCTGAGCTATCTGAATACGTTCATATTTTCCCAGCACGGCTGCCGGAGGCCCCCTGAAGGGACCACCTAAGGTACTTTTGAAATTTGAGGGAGCAATACAAGCAAGCAGCCCCAGTCTCTGTGCCTCTGTGCGAGCAGTGCCATGGGCACATGAGGCTGAGCAACAGCTTTCCAGGCTAGCTCTTTCTGCCTGTGAGCTATCTGCAGACGTTCGCATTTTGGGAGAAGGGTTGCTTGTGCCCCCTGCACGGACCACGTAAATTACGTTTGAATTTTGAAGGTGGCAAGACAAGCAAGCAGCCCCAGTCTCTGTGCCTCTGTGCGAGCAGTGCCATGGGCAGATGAGGCTGAGCAACAGCTTTCCAGGCTAGCTCTTTCTGCCTGCGATCTATGTGCAGACGTTCGCATTTTCAGAGCACAGCTGCCGGAAACGGCTGGCACGGACAACCTAAGCTACATTTGAAGTTTGAGGGGGCAAGAGAAGGAAGCAGCCCCAGTCTCTGTGCCTCTGAGCGAGCAGTGCCATGGGCAGATGAGGCTGAGCAACAGCTTTCCAGACTAGCTCTTTCTGCCTGCGAGCTATCTGCAAACGTTCGCATTTTCAGAGCAGGGCTGCCGGAGGCCCCCTGCACGAACGCCCAAAGCTACTTTTGAAGTCTGAGAGGGCAAGACAAGCAAGTAGCCCCAGTATCTGTGCCTCTGTGCGTGCAGTGCCATGGGCAGATGAGGCTGAGCAACAGCTTTCCAGGCTAGCTCTTTCTGCCTGCGAGCTATCTGCAGACGTTCGCCTTTACAGAGCAGGGCTGCCGGAGGCCCCCTGCACGGAACACCTAAGATGCGTTTGAAATTTGAGGGGGCAAGACAAGCAAGCAGCCCCAGTCTCTGTGCCTCTGTGCGAGCAGTGCCATGGGCAGATGAGGCTGAGCAACAGCTTTCCAGGATAGCTCTTTCTGCCTGCGAGCTATCTGCAGACGTTCGCCTTTACAGAGCAGGGCTGCCGGAGACGCATGGCACGGACAACCTAAGCTACGTTTGAAGTTTGAAGTGGCAAGAGAAGCAAGCAGCCCCAGTCTCTGTGCCTCGGTGCGAGCAGTGCCATGGGCAGATGAGGCTGAGCAACAGCTTTCCAGACTAGCTCTTTATGCCTGCGAGCTATCTGCAGACGTTCGCCTTTTCAGAGCAGGGCGGCCGGAGACGCATGGCACGGACAACCTAAGTTACGTTTAAAGTTTGTGGGCGCAAGAGAAGCAAGCAGCCCTAGTCTCTGTGCCTCTGTGCGAGCAGTGCCATGGGCAGATGAGGCTGAGCAACAGCTTTCCAGACTAGCTCTTTCTGGCTGCGAGCTATCTGCAAACGTTCGCATTTTCAGAGCAGGGCTGCCTAAGTCCCCCTGAAGGGACCACCTAAGGTACTTTTGAAATTTGAGGGGGCAAGACAAGCAAGCAGCCCCAGTCTCTGTGCCTCTGTGCGAGCAGTGCCATGGGCACATGAGGCTGAGCAACAGCTTTCCAGGCTAGCTCTTTCTGCCTGCGAGCTATCTGCAGACGTTCGCATTTTGGGAGAAGGGTTGCTTGTGCCCCCTGCACGGACCACGTAAATTACGTTTGAATTTTGAAGGTGGCAAGACAAGCAAGCAGCCCCAGTCTCTGTGCCTCTGTGCGAGCAGTGCCATGGGCAGATGAGGCTGAGCAACAGCTTTCCAGGCTAGCTCTTTCTGCCTGCGATCTATGTGCAGACGTTCGCATTTTCAGAGTACAGCTGCCGGAAACGGCTGGCACGGACAACCTAAGACACATTTGAAGTTTGAGGGGGCAAGAGAAGGAAGCAGCCCCAGTCCCTGTGCCTCTGAGCGAGCAGTGCCATGGGCAGATGAGGCTGAGCAACAGCTTTCCAGGCTAGCTCTTTCTGCCTGCGAGCTATCTGCAAACGTTCGCATTTTCAGAGCAGGGCTGCCGGAGGCCCCCTGCACGAACGCCCAAAGCTACGTTTGAAGTCTGAGAGGGCAAGACAAGCAAGTAGCCCCAGTATCTGTGCCTCTGTGCGAGCAGTGCCATGGGCAGATGAGGCTGAGCAACAGCTTTCCAGGCTAGCTCTTTCTGGCTGCGAGCTATCTGCAGACGTTCGCCTTTACAGAGCAGGGCTGCCGGAGGCCCCCTGCACAGAACACCTAAACTACGTTTGAAATTTGAGGGGGCAAGACAAGCAAGCAGCCCCAGTCTCTGTGCCTCTGTGCGAGCAGTGCCATGGACAGATGAGGCTGAGCAACAGCTTTCCAGGCTAGCTCTTTCTGCCTGCGAGCTATCTGCAGACGTTCGCCTTCACAAAGCAGGGCTGCCGGAGACGCATGGCACGGACAACCTAAGCTACGTTTGAAGTTTGAGGTGGCAATACAAGCAAGCAGCCCCAGTCTCTGTGCCTCGGTGCGAGCAGTGCCATGGGCAGATGAGGCTGAGCAACAGCTTTCCAGACTAGCTCTTTATGCCTGCGAGCTATCTGCAGACGTTCGCCTTTTCAGAGCAGGGCGGCCGGAGACGCATGGCACGGACAACCTAAGTTACGTTTAAAGTTTGTGGGCGCAAGAGAAGCAAGCAGCCCCAGTCCCTGTGCCTCTGTGCGAGCAGTGCCATGGGCAGATGAGGCTGAGCAACAGCTTTCCAGGCTAGCTCTTTCTGCCTGCGAGCTATCTGCAGACGTTCGCATTTTGGGAGCAGGGTTGCTTGTGCCCCCTTCACGGACGCCAAAATGTACGTTTGAAGTTTGAGGTGGCAAGACAAGCAAGCAGCCCCAGCCTCTGTGCCTCTGTACGAGCAGTGCCTTGGGCAGATGAGGCTGAGCAACAACTTTCCAGGCTAGCTCTTTCTGGCTGCGAGCTATCTGCATACGTTCATATTTTCCCAGCACGGCTGCCGGAGGCCCCCTGATGGGACCACCTAAGGTACTTTTGAAATTTGAGGGGGCAATACAAGCAAGCAGCCCCAGTCTCTGTGCCTCTGTGCGAGCAGTGCCATGGGCAGATGAGGCTGAGCAACAGCTTTCCAGGCTAGCTCTTTCTGCCTGCGAGCTATGTGCAGACGTTCACATTTTCAGAGCAGAGCTGCCGGAAACGGCTGGCACGGACAACCTAAGCTACATTTGAAGTTTGAGGGGGCAAGACAAGCAAGCAGCACCAGTGTCTGTGCCTCTGTGCGAGCAGTGCCATGGGCAGATGAGGCTGAGCAACAGCTTTCCAGGCTAGCTCTTTCTGCCTGCGAGCTATCTGCAGACGTTCGCATTTTGGGAGAAGGGTTGCTTGTGCCCCCTGCACGGACCACGTAAATTACGTTTGAATTTTGAAGGGGGCAAGACAAGCAAGCAGCCCCAGTCTCTGTGCCTCTGTACGAGCAGTGCCTTGGGCAGATGAGGCTGAGCAACAACTTTCCAGGCTAGCTCTTTCTGGCTGCGAGCTATCTGCATACGTTCATATTTTCGCAGCACGGCTGTCGGAGGCCACATGCACGGAACACCTAATCTACGTTTGAAATTTGAGGGGGCAATACAAGCAAGCAGCCCCAGTCTCTGTGCCTCTGTGCGAGCAGTGCCATGGGCAGATGAGGCTGAGCAACAGCTTTCCAGGCTAGCTCTTTCTGCCTGCGAGCTATCTGCAGACGTTCGCCTTTACAGAGCAGGGCTGCCGGAGACGCATGGCACGGACCACCTAAGCTACGTTTAAACTTTGTGGGGGCAAGAGAAGCAAGCAGGCCCAGTCTCTGTGCCTCTGTGCGAGCAGTGCCATGGGCAGATGAGGCTGAGCAACAGCTTTCCAGGCTAGCTATTTCTGCCTGCGAGCTATCCGCAGACGTTCGCCTTTACAGAGCAGGGCTGCCGGAGACGCATGGCACGGACAACCTAAGTTACGTTTAAAGTTTGTGGGCGCAAGAGAAGCAAGCAGCCCCAGTCTCTGTGCCTCTGTGCGAGCAGTGCCATGGGCAGATGAGGCTAAGCAACAGCTTTCCAGGATAGCTCTTTCTGCCTGCCAGCTATCTGCAGACGTTCTCATTTTCAGAGCAGAGCTGCTGGAGGCCCCCTGCACGGACATCCTAAGGTACGTTTGAAGTTGGGGTTCGCAAGACAAGAAAGCAGCCCCAAGTCTCTGTGCCTCTGTGCGAGCAGTGCCATGGGCAGATGAGGCTGAGCAAAAGCTTTACAGGCTAGCTCTTTGTGGCTGCGAGCTATCTGCAGACGTTCGCATTTTCAGAGCAGGGCTGCCGGAGGCCCCCTGCACGGACGCCCAAAGCTACGTTTGAAGTTTGATTTGGCAAGACAAGCAAGCATCCCCAGTCTCTGTGCCTCTGTGCGAGCAGTGCCATGGGCAGATGAGGCTGAGCAACAGCTTTCCACACTAGCTCTTTCTACCTGCGAGCTATCTGCAGACGTTCGCCTTTTCAGAGCAGGGCTGCCGGAGACGCATGGCACGGACAACATAAGCTACGTTTGAAGTTTGAGGGGGCAAGATAAGCAAGCAACTTCATTCTCTGTGCCTCTGTGCGAGCAGTGCCATGGGCAGATGAGGCTGAGCAACAGCTTTCCAGGCTAGCTCTTTATGCCTGCGAGCTATCTGCAGACCTTTGCCTTTTCGGAGCAGGGCTGCCGGAGACGCATGGCACGGACAAACTAAGCTACGTTTGAAGTTTGAGGGGGCAAGAGAAGCAAGCAGCCCCAGTCTCTGTGCCTCTATGCGAGCAGTGCCATGGGCAGATGAGGCTGAGCAACAGATTTCCAGGCTAGCTATTTATGCCTGCGAGCTGTCTGCAGACGTTCGCATTTTCAGAGCAGGGCTGCCGGAGTCTCCGTGCTCGGACGCCCAAATCTACGTTTGAAGTTTGATTTGGCAAGACAAGCAAGCGGCCCCAGTCTCTGTGCCTCGGTGCGAGCAGTGCCATGGGCAGATGACGCTGAGCAACAGCTTTCCAGACTAGCTTTTTCTTCCTGCGAGCTATCTGAATACGTTCATATTTTCGCAGCACGGCTGCCGCAGGCCACCTGAAGGGACCACCTAAGCTACTTTTGAAATTTGAGGGGGCAAGACAAGCAAGCAGCCCCAGTCTCTGTGCCTCTGTGCGAGCAGTGCCATGGGCAGATGACGGTGAGCAACAGCTTTCCAGGCTAGCTCTTTCTGCCTGCGAGCTATCTGCAGACGTTCGCATTTTGGGAGCAGGGTTGCTTGTGCCCCCTGCACGGACCACGTAAATTACGTTTGAATTTTGGAGGTGGCAAGACAAGCAAGCAGCCCCAGTCTCTGTGCCTCTGTGCGAGCAGTGCCATGGGCAGATGAGGCTGAGCAACAGCTTTCCAGGCTAGCTCTTTCTGGCTGCGAGCTATCTGCAGACGTTCGCAATTTCAGAGCAGGGCTGCTGGAGGCCCCCTGCTCGGACGCCCAAATCTACGTTTGAAGTTTGAGTGAGCAACACAAGCAAGCAGCCCAAGTCTCTGTGCCTCTGTGCGAGCAGTGCCTTGGGCAGATGAGGCTGAGCAACAGCTTTCCCGGCTAGCTCTTTCTGCCTGCGAGCTATCTGCAGACGTTCGCCTTTACAGAGCAGGGCTGCCGGAGACGCATGGCACGGACAACCTAAGCTACGTTTGAAGTTAGAGGGGGCAAGAGAAGCAAGCAGCCCCAGTCTCTGTGCCTCTGTGCGAGCAGTGCCATGGGCAGATGAGGCTGAGCAACAGCTTTCCAGGCTAGCTATTTCTGCCTGCGAGCTATCCGCAGACGTTCGCCTTTACAGAGCAGGGCTGCCGGAGACGCATGGCACAGACAACCTAAGTTACGTTTAAAGTTTGTGGGCGCAAGAGAAGCAAGCAGCCCCAGTCTCTGTGCCTCTGTGCGAGCAGTGCCATGGGCAGATGAGGCTAAGAAACATCTTTCCAGGCTAGGTCTTTCTGCCTGCCAGCTATCTGCAGACGTTCTCATTTTCAGAGCAGAGCTGCTGGAGGCCCCCTGCACGGACATCCTAAGGTACGTTTGAAGTTGGGGTTGGCAAGACAAGAAAGCAGCCCCAAGTCTCTGTGCCTCTGTGCGAGCAGTGCCATGGGCAGATGAGGCTGAGCAAAAGCTTTCCAGGCTAGCTCTTTGTGGCTGCGAGCTATCTGCAGACGTTCGCATTTTCAGAGCAGGGCTGCCGGAGGCCCCCTGCAAGGACGCCCAAAGCTACGTTTGAAGTTTGAGGGGGCAAGAGAAGCAAGCATCCCCAGTCTCTGTGCCTCTGTGCGAGCAGTGCCATGGGCAGATGAGGCTGAGCAACAGCTTTCCAGGCTAGCTCTTTATGCCTGCGAGCTATCTGCAGACCTTTGCCTTTTCAGAGCAGGGCTGCCGGAGACGCATGGCACGGACAAACTAAGCTACGTTTGAAGTTTGAGGGGGCAAGAGAAGCAAGCAGCCCCAGTCTCTGTGCCTCTATGCGAGCAGTGCCATGGGCAGATGAGGCTGAGCAACAGATTTCCACGCTAGCTCTTTATGCCTGCGAGCTGTCTGCAGACGTTCGCATTTTCAGAGCAGGGCTGCCGGAGTCTCCGTGCTCGGACGCCCAAATCTACGTTTGAAGTTTGATTTGGCAAGACAAGCAAGCGGCCCCAGTCTCTGTGCCTCGGTGCGAGCACTGCCATGGGCAGATGAGGCTGAGCAACAGCTTTCCAGACTAGCTTTTTCTGCCTGCGAGCTATCTGAATACGTTCATATTTTCGCAGCACGGCTGCCGCAGGCCACCTGAAGGGACCACCTAAGGTACTTTTGAAATTTGAGGGGGCAATACAAGCAAGCAGCCCCAGTCTCTGTGCCTCTGTGCGAGCAGTGCCATGGGCAGATGACGGTGAGCAACAGCTTTCCAGGCTAGCTCTTTCTGCCTGCGAGCTATCTGCAGATGTTCGCATTTTGGGAGCAGGGTTGCTTGTGCCCCCTGCACGGACCACGTAAATTACGTTTGAATTTTGGAGGTGGCAAGACAAGCAAGCAGCCCCAGTCTCTGTGCGTCTGTGCGAGCAGTGCCATGGGCAGATGAGGCTGAGCAACAGCTTTCCAGGCTAGCTTTTTCTGGCTGCGAGCTATCTGCAGACGTTCGCATTTTCAGAGCAGGGCTGCTGGAGGCCCCCTTCACGGACGCCAAAAGGTACGTTTGAAATTTGAGGGGGCAAGAGAAGCAAGCAGCCCCAGTCTCTGTGCCTCTGTGCGAGCAGTGCCATGGGCAGATGAGGCTGAGCAACAGCTTTCCAGGCTAGCTCTTTCTGCCTGCGAGCTATCTGCAGACGTTCGCATTTTGGGAGAAGGGTTGCTTGTGCCCCCTGCACGGACCACGTAAATTACGTTTGAATTTTGAAGGTGGCAAGACAAGCAAGCAGCCCCAGTCTCTGTGCCTCTGTGCGAGCAGTGCCATGGGCAGATGAGGCTGAGCAACAGCTTTCCAGGCTAGCTCTTTCTGCCTGCGAGCTATCTGCAGACGTTCGCCTTTTCAGAGCAGGGCTGCCGGAGGCCCCCTGCACGGACGCCCAAAGCTACATTTGAATTTTGATTTGGCAAGACAAGCAAGCGGCCCCAGTCTCTGTGCCTCTGTGCGAGCAGTGCCATGGGCAGATGAGGCTGAGCAACAGCTTTCCAGACTAGATCTTTCTGCCTGTGAGCTATCTGAATACGTTCATATTTTCCCAGCAAGGCTGCCGGAGGCCCCCTGAAGGGACCACCTAAGGTACTTTTGAAATTTGAGGGGGCAATACAAGCAAGCAGCCCCAGTCTCTGTGCCTCTGTGCGAGCAGTGCCATGAGCAGATGAGGCTGAGCAACAGCTTTCCAGGCTAGCTCTTTCTGCCTGCGAGCTATCTGCAGACGTTAGCATTTTGGGAGCAGGGTTGCTTGTGCCCCCTGCACGGACCACGTAAATTACGTTTGAATTTTGAAGGTGGCAAGAACAGCAAGCGGCCCCAGTCTCTGTGCCTCTGTGCGAGCAGTGCCATGGGCAGATGAGGCTGAGCAACAGCTTTCCAGGCTAGCTCTTTCTGCCTGCGAGCTATGTGCAGACGTTCGCATTTTCAGAGCAGGGCTGCTGGAGGCCCCCTGCTCGGACGCCCAAAACTACGTTTGAAGTTTGATTTGGCAAAACAAGTAAGTGGCCCCAGTCTCTGTGCCTCTGTGCGAGCAGTGCCATGGGCAGATGAGGCTGAGCAACAGCTTTCCAGGCTAGCTCTTTCTGGCTGCGAGCTATCTGCATACCTTCATATTGTCGCAGCACGGCTGCCGGAGACCCCCTGCACGGAACACCTAAATACGTTTGAAGTTTGAGGGGCCAATACAAGCAAGCAGCCCCAGTCTCTCTGCCTCTGTGCGAGCAGTGCCATGGGCAGATGAGGCTGAGCAACAGCTTTCCAGGCTAGCTCTTTCTGCCTGTGAGCTATCTGCAGACGTTCGCACTTTCAGAGCAGGTCTGCCGGAAGAACCCTGCACGGATGCCCAAAACTACGTTTGAAGTTTGAGGGGGCAAGAGAAGCAAGCAGCCCCAATCTCTGTACCTCTGTGCGAGCAGTGCCATGGGCAGATGAGGCTGAGCAACAGCTTTTCAGGCTAGCTCTTTCTGCCTGAGAGCTATCTGCAGACGTTCGCATTTTCAGAGCAGGCCTGCTGGAGGCCCCCTGCACGGACGCCAAAAGGTACGTTTGAAGTTTGAGGGGGCAAGACAAGCAAGCAGCCCCAGTCTCTGTGCCTCTGTGCGAGCAGTGCCTTGGGCAGATGAGGCTGAGCAACAACTTTCCAGGCTACCTCCTTCTGCATGCCAGCTATCTGCAGACGTTCGCCTTTACAGAGAAGGGCTGCCGGAGACGCATGGCACGGACAACCTAAGCTACGTTTGAAGTTTGAGGTGGCAAGACAAGCAAGCAGCCCCAGTCTCTGTGCCTCTGTGCGAGCAGTGCCTTGGGCAGATGAGGCTGAGCAACAGCTTTTCAGGCTAGCTCTTTCTGGCGGCGAGCTATCTGCAGACGTTTGAATTTTCGGAGCAGGACTTCCGGAGGCCCTATGCACGGACCCCAAAGCAACGTTTGAAGTTTGAGGTGGCAAGACAAGCAAGCAGTCCCAGTCTCTGTGCTTCTGTGCGAGCAGTGCCATGGGCAGATGAGGCTGAGCAACAGCTTTCCAGGCTAGATATTTCTGCCTGCAAGCTATCTGCAGACGTTCGCCTTTTCAGAGAAGGGCTGCCGGAGGCTCCCTGCTCGAACGCCCAAAGATACATTTGAAGTTTGAAAGAGCAACACAAGTAAGAAGCCCCAGTCTCTGTGCCTCTGTGTGAGCAGTGCCATGGGCAGATGAGGCTGAGCAACAACTTTCTAAGCTAGCTCTTTCTGCCTGTGAGCGACCTGTAGACGTTCCAATTTCGGAGCAGGGCTGACGTAGGCCTTCTGCACAAACAACCTAAGCTACGTTTGAAGTTTAAGCTGGCAAGACAAGCAAGCAGCCGCAGTCTCTGTGCCTCTGTGCGAGCAGTGCCATGGGCAGACGAGGCTGAGCAACAGCTTTCCAGACTAGCTCTTTCTGCCTGCGAGCTATCTGCAGACCTTTGCCTTTTCAGAGCAGGGCTGCCGGAGACGCATAGCACGGACAAACTAAGCTACGTTTGAAGTTTGAGGGGGCAAGAGAAGCAAGCAGCCCCAGTCTCTGTGCCTCTATGCGAGCAGTGCCATGGGCAGATGAGGCTGAGCAACAGATTTCCACGCTAGCTCTTTATGCCTGCGAGCTGTCTGCAGACGTTCGCATTTTCAGAGCAGGGCTGCCGGAGTCTCCGTGCTCGGACGCCCAAATCTACGTTTGAAGTTTGATTTGGCAAGACAAGCAAGCGGCCCCAGTCTCTGTGCCTCGGTGCGAGCACTGCCATGGGCAGATGAGGCTGAGCAACAGCTTTCCAGACTAGCTTTTTCTGCCTGCGAGCTATCTGAATACGTTCATATTTTCGCAGCACGGCTGCCGCAGGCCACCTGAAGGGACCACCTAAGGTACTTTTGAAATTTGAGGGGGCAATACAAGCAAGCAGCCCCAGTCTCTGTGCCTCTGTGCGAGCAGTGCCATGGGCAGATGACGGTGAGCAACAGCTTTCCAGGCTAGCTCTTTCTGCCTGCGAGCTATCTGCAGATGTTCGCATTTTGGGAGCAGGGTTGCTTGTGCCCCCTGCACGGACCACGTAAATTACGTTTGAATTTTGAAGGTGGCAAGACAAGCAAGCAGCCCCAGTCTCTGTGCCTCTGTGCGAGCAGTGCCATGGGCAGATGAGGCTGAGCAACAGCTTTCCAGGCTAGCTCTTTCTGCCTGCGAGCTATCTGCAGACGTTCGCCTTTTCAGAGCAGGGCTGCCGGAGGCCCCCTGCACGGACGCCCAAAGCTACATTTGAATTTTGATTTGGCAAGACAAGCAAGCGGCCCCAGTCTCTGTGCCTCTGTGCGAGCAGTGCCATGGGCAGATGAGGCTGAGCAACAGCTTTCCAGACTAGATCTTTCTGCCTGTGAGCTATCTGAATACGTTCATATTTTCCCAGCAAGGCTGCCGGAGGCCCCCTGAAGGGACCACCTAAGGTACTTTTGAAATTTGAGGGGGCAATACAAGCAAGCAGCCCCAGTCTCTGTGCCTCTGTGCGAGCAGTGCCATGAGCAGATGAGGCTGAGCAACAGCTTTCCAGGCTAGCTCTTTCTGCCTGCGAGCTATCTGCAGACGTTCGCATTTTGGGAGCAGGGTTGCTTGTGCCCCCTGCACGGACCACATAAATTACGTTTGAATTTTGAAGGTGGCAAGAACAGCAAGCGGCCCCAGTCTCTGTGCCTCTGTGCGAGCAGTGCCATGGGCAGATGAGGCTGAGCAACAGCTTTCCAGGCTAGCTCTTTCTGCCTGCGAGCTATGTGCAGACGTTCGCATTTTCAGAGCAGGGCTGCTGGAGGCCCCCTACTCGGACGCCCAAAACTACGTTTGAAGTTTGATTTGGCAAAACAAGTAAGTGGCCCCAGTCTCTGTGCCTCTGTGCGAGCAGTGCCATGGGCAGATGAGGCTGAGCAACAGCTTTCCAGGCTAGCTCTTTCTGGCTGCGAGCTATCTGCATACCTTCATATTGTCGCAGCACGGCTGCCGGAGACCCCCTGCACGGAACACCTAAATACGTTTGAAGTTTGAGGGGCCAATACAAGCAAGCAGCCCCAGTCTCTCTGCCTCTGTGCGAGCAGTGCCATGGGCAGATGAGGCTGAGCAACAGCTTTCCAGGCTAGCTCTTTCTGCCTGTGAGCTATCTGCAGACGTTCGCACTTTCAGAGCAGGTCTGCCGGAAGAACCCTGCACGGATGCCCAAAACTACGTTTGAAGTTTGAGGGGGCAAGAGAAGCAAGCAGCCCCAATCTCTGTACCTCTGTGCGAGCAGTGCCATGGGCAGATGAGGCTGAGCAACAGCTTTTCAGGCTAGCTCTTTCTGCCTGAGAGCTATCTGCAGACGTTCGCATTTTCAGAGCAGGCCTGCTGGAGGCCCCCTGCACGGACGCCAAAAGGTACGTTTGAAGTTTGAGGGGGCAAGACAAGCAAGCAGCCCCAGTCTCTGTGCCTCTGTGCGAGCAGTGCCTTGGGCAGATGAGGCTGAGCAACAACTTTCCAGGCTACCTCCTTCTGCATGCCAGCTATCTGCAGACGTTCGCCTTTACAGAGAAGGGCTGCCGGAGACGCATGGCACGGACAACCTAAGCTACGTTTGAAGTTTGAGGTGGCAAGACAAGCAAGCAGCCCCAGTCTCTGTGCCTCTGTGCGAGCAGTGCCTTGGGCAGATGAGGCTGAGCAACAGCTTTTCAGGCTAGCTCTTTCTGGCGGCGAGCTATCTGCAGACGTTTGAATTTTCGGAGCAGGACTTCCGGAGGCCCTATGCACGGACCCCAAAGCAACGTTTGAAGTTTGAGGTGGCAAGACAAGCAAGCAGTCCCAGTCTCTGTGCTTCTGTGCGAGCAGTGCCATGGGCAGATGAGGCTGAGCAACAGCTTTCCAGGCTAGATATTTCTGCCTGCAAGCTATCTGCAGACGTTCGCCTTTTCAGAGAAGGGCTACCGGAGGCTCCCTGCTCGTACGCCCAAAGATACATTTGAAGTTTGAAAGAGCAACACAAGTAAGAAGCCCCAGTCTCTGTGCCTCTGTGTGAGCAGTGCCATGGGCAGATGAGGCTGAGCAACAACTTTCTAAGCTAGCTCTTTCTGCCTGTGAGCGACCTGTAGACGTTCCAATTTCGGAGCAGGGCTGACGTAGGCCTTCTGCACAAACAACCTAAGCTACGTTTGAAGTTTAAGCTGGCAAGACAAGCAAGCAGCCGCAGTCTCTGTGCCTCTATGCGAGCAGTGCCATGGGCAGATGAGGCTGAGCAACAGCTTTCCAGGCTAGCCCCTTCTGCCTGCCAGCTATCTGCAGACGTTCGCACTTTCAGAGCAGGGCTGGTAAAGGAGCCTGGCAGGGAAACCACCATTCCCAGCATGCGTTTGAAGTTTCAAGTGGCAAGATAAGCAAGGAGCCCCATTCTCTGTGTGAGCAGTGCCATGAGCAGATGAGGCTGAGCAACAGCTTTCCAGGCTAGCTTCTTCTGGCTGCGAGCTATCTGCAGACGTTCGCATTTTCGGAGCAGGGCTGACGGAGCCACCTACACGGACACCCTAAGCTGCGTTTGAAGTTAGGTTTGACCAGAGAAACAAGCAGCCCCAGTCTCTGTGCATCTGTGCGAGCAGTGCCATGGGCAGATGAGGCTGAGCAACAGCTTTCCAGGCGAGCTCTTTCTGGCTGCGAGCTATCTGCAGACGTTCCCATTTTCAAAGAAGGTCTGCCGGAGGCGCCCGGCACGGAAAACCTAAGATACGTGTATAGTAACGTAACTCATGTTGTCCGTGCCTAAGATACGGCACAGAGACTGGAGTTGCTTGCTTGTCTTGCCACCTCAAACTTCAAACGTAACCTGGAAATGGGGGGGTCTCTGACAGGCTCCTTTCTCAGCCCTGCTCCGAAAGTGCGAACGTCTGCATATAGCTGGCAGCCAGAAGGGGCTAGACTGGAAAGCTGTTGCTCAGCCTCATCTGCCCATGGCACTGCACGCACAGAGGCACAGAGCCTGGGGCTGCTTGCTTGTCTTGCCACCTCAAACTTCAAACGTAGACTGGAAATTGAGAGTGTCCCTTGCAGGCTTTTTCCCAACCCTGCTCCGAAAATGCGAACGTCTGCAGATAGCTGGCAGCCAGAAGAGGCTAGCCTGGAAAGCTGTTGCTCAGCCTCATCTGCCCATGGCACTG
Organism: Opisthocomus hoazin; assembly: GCF_030867145.1. Lineage (NCBI taxonomy): Eukaryota > Metazoa > Chordata > Aves > Opisthocomiformes > Opisthocomidae > Opisthocomus > Opisthocomus hoazin. The sequence continues at coordinate 9,245,910 of NC_134429.1, forward strand.
CTCGCACAGAGGCACAGAGACTGGGGCTGCTTGCTTGTCTTGCCCCCTCAAACTTCAGTCGTAGACTGGAAATGGGGGAGTCCCTGCCAGGCTCCTTTCGCAGCCCAGCTCTGAAAATGCGAACGTCTGCAGATAGCTGGCAGCCAGAAGAGGCTAGCCTGGAAAGCTGTTGCTCAGCCTCATCTGCCCATGGCACTGCTCGCACAGAGGCACAGAGACTGGAGTTGCTTTCTTGTCTTGCCACCTCAAACTGCAAATGTAGACTGGAAATGGGGAGTGTCCCTTCCGGGCTCTTTTCCCATTCCTGCTCCGAAAATGCGAACGTCTGCAGATAGCTGACAGCCAGAAGAGGCTAGCCAGGAAAGCTGTTACTCAGCCTCATCTGCCCATGGCACTGCTGGCTCAGAGGCACAGAGACTGGGGCTGTTTGCTTGTCTTGCTACCTCAAACTTCAAACGTAGACTGGAAATGTGGGGGGTCCCTGCAAGCCTCCTTTTGCAGCCCTGCTCCGAAAATGCGAACGTCTGCAGATACCTGGGATCCAGAAGGGGCTAGCCTGGAAAGCTGTTGCTCAGACTCATCTGCCCATGGCACTGCTCGCACAGAGGCACAGAGACTGAGGCTACTTGCTTGTCTTGCCCACTCAAACTTCAAACGTAGCTTAAGTAGTCCATGGAGGGGGCCTTCTGCAGCCCTGCTGCTAAAATATGAACGTCTGCAGACAGTTCGCAGCCAGAAAGAGCTAGCCTGGAAAGCTGTTGCTCAGCCTCATCTGCCCATGCCACTGCTCACACAGAGGCACAGAGACTGGGGCTGCTTGCTTGTCTTCCCACTCCAACTTCAAACGTAGCTTAGGTGGTCCGTGCCGGGCATCTCCAACACACCAGCTGCGAAAATGAGAACGTCTGCAGATAGCTCGCAGGCAGAAAGAGCTGGCCTGTAAAGCTGTTGCTCACCCTCATCTGCCCATGGCACTGCTCGCACAGAGGCACAGAGACTGGGGCTACTTGCTTGTCTTGCCACCTCAAACTTCAAATGTAGACTGGAAATTGAGAGTGTCCCTTCCAGGCTTCTTTTCCAACCCTGCTCCGAAAATGCGAACGTCTGCAGATATCTGGCAGCCAGAAGAGGCTAGCCTGGAAAGCTGTTGCTAAACCTCATCTGCCCATGCCACTGCTCGCACAGAGGCACAGAGACTGGAGTTGCTTGCTTGTCTTGCCACCTCAAACTGCAAATGTAGACTGGAAATGGGGAGTGTCCCTTCCGGGCTCCTTTCCCAGTCCTGCTCCGAAAATGCGAACGTCTGCAGATAGCTGGCAGCCAGAAGAGGCTAGCCTGGAAAGCTGTTGCTCAACCTCATCTGCCCATGCCACTGCTGGCTCAGAGGCACAGAGACTGGGGCTGCTTGCTTGTCTTGCAACCTCAAACTTCAAACATAACCTGGAAATGGGGGGTCTCTGCCAGGGTCCTTTCGCAGCCCTGCTCTGAAAATGCGAACGTCTGCAAATAGCTGGCAGCCAGAACGGGCTAGCCTGGAAAGCTGTTGCTCCGTCTCATCTGCCCATGGCACTGCTCGCACAGAGGCACAGAGACTGGGGCTGCTTGCTTGTCTTGCCCCCTCAAACTTCAAATGTAGACTGGAAATGGGGAGTGTCCCTTCCAGGCTCCTTTCCCAACCCTGCTCCGAAAATGCGAACGTCTGCAGATAGCTGGCAGCCAGAAGAGGCTAGCCTGGAAAGCTGTTGCTCAGCCTCATCTGCCCATGGCACTGCTCGCACAGAGGCACAGAGACTGGGGCTGCTTGCTTGTCTTGCCACCTCAAACTTCATTCGTAGAGTGGAAATGGGGGAGTCCCTGCCAGGCTCCTTTTGCAGCCCTGCTACCAAAATGTGAACGTCTGCAGATAGCTGGCAGCCACAAAGGGCTAGCCTGGAAAGCTGTTGCTCAGCCTCATCTGACCATGGCACTGCTCGCACAGAGGCACAGAGACTGGGGCTGCTTGCTTCTCTTGCCACCTCAAACTTCAAACGTAGACTGGAAATGTGGGGGGTCCCTGCCAGGCTCCTTTCGCAGCCCTGCTCCGAAAATGCGAACGTCGGCAGATAGCTGGCAGCCAGAAGGGGCTAGCCTGGAAAGCTGTTGCTCAGGCTCATCTGCCCATGGCACTGCTCGCACAGAGGCACAGAGACTGGGGCTGCTTGCTTGTCTTGCCCACTCAAACTTCAAACGTAGCTTAAGTAGTCCATGGAGGGGGCATTCGGCAGCCCTGCTGCGAAAATATGAACGTCTGCAGACAGTTCGCAGCCAGAAAGAGCTAGCCTGGAAAGCTGTTGCTCAGCCTCATCTGCCCATGGCACTGCTCACACAGAGGCACAGAGACTGGGGCTGCTTGCTTGTCTTCCCACTCAAACTTCAAACGTAGCTTAGGTGGTCCGTGACTGGCATCTCCAACACACCAGCTGCGAAAATGAGAACGTCTGCAGATAGCTGGCAGCCAGAAAGAGCTGGCCTGTGAAGCTGTTGCTCAGCCTCATCCGCCCATGGCACTGCTGGCTCAGAGGCGCAGAGACTGGGGCTGTTTGCTTGTCTTGCCACCTCAAACTTCAAACGTAGACTGCAAATGGTGAGATCCCTGCCAGGCTCCTTTCCCAACCCTGCTCCGAAAATGCGAACGTCTGCAGATAGCTGGCAGCCAGAAGTGGCTAGCCTGGAAAGCTGTTGCTCAGCCTCATCTGCCCATGGCACTGCTTGCACAGAGGCACAGAGACTGGGGCTGCTTGCTTGTCTTGTCCCCTCAAACTTCAGTCGTAGACTGGAAATGGGGGAGTCCCTGCCAGGCTCCTTTCGCAGCCCTGCTACGAAAATGCGAACGTCTGCAGATAGCTGGGAGCAAGAAGCGGCTAGCCTGGAAAGCTGTTGCTCAGCCTCATCTGCCCATGGCACTGCTCGCACAGAGGCACAGAGACTGGAGTTGCTTGCTTGTCTTGCCACCTCAAACTGCAAATGTAGACTGGAAATGGGGACTGTCCCTTTCGGGCTCCTTTCCCAGTCCTGCTCCGAAAATGCGAACGTCTGCAGATAGCTGGCAGCCACAAGAGGCTAGCCTGGAAAGCTGTTGCTCAGCCTCATCTGCCCATGGCACTGCTCGCACAGAGGCACAGAGACTGGAGTTGCTTGCTTGTCTAGCCACCTCAAACTTCAAACGTAACCTGGAAATGGGCGTGTCTCTGCCAGGCTCCTTTCCCAGCCCTGCTCTGAAAATGCGAACGTCTGCAGATAGCTGGCAGCCAGAAGGGGCTAGCCTGAAAAGCTGTTGCTCAGCCTCATCAGCCCATGGCACTGCTCGCACAGAGGCTCAGAGACTGGGGCTGTTTGCTTGTCTTGCCACATAAAACTTCAAACGTAACTCATGTTGTCCGTGCTGGGCAACTCCGGTAGCCCTGCTCTGAAAATGCGAACGTCTGCAGATAGCTGGCAGCCAGAAGGGGCTAGCCTGGAAAGCTGTTGCTCAGCCTCATCTGCCCATGGCACTGCTCGCACAGAGGCACGGAGACTGGGGCTGCTTGCTTGTCTTGCCACCTCAAACTTCAAACGTAACCTGGGAATGGTGCTGTCCCTGCCATGCTCCTTTCGCAGCCCTGCTCCGAAAGTGCGAACGTCTGCAGATAGCTGACAGCCTGAAGGAGCTAGCCTGTAAAGCCGTTGCTCAGCCTCATCTGCCCATGGCACTGCTCGCACAGAGGCCCAGAGACTGGGGCTGCTTGCTTGTCTTGCCACCTCAAACTTCAAACGTAGACTGGAAATGTAGGGGGTCCCTGCCAGGCTCCTTTCGCAGCCCTGCTCTGAAACTGCGAACTTCTGAACATAGCTGGCAGCCAGAAGGGTCTAGCCTGGAAAGCTGTTGCTCAGCCTCATCTGCCCATGGCACTGCTCACACAGAGGCACAGAGACTGAGGCTGCTTGCTTGTCTTGCCCCCTCAAACTTCAAACGTAGCTTAGGTGGTCCGTGCCGGGCATCTCCAACACACCAGCTGCGAAAACGAGAACGTCTGCAGATAGCTCGCAGCCAGAAAGAGCTGGACTGTAAAGCTGTTGCTCAGCCTCATCTGCCCATGGCACTGCTCGCACAGAGGCACAGAGACTGGGGCTGCTTGCTTGTCTTGCCACCTCAAACCTCAAACGTAGCTTTGGGGGTCCGTGCAGGGGGCCTCCGTCACTGCTGCTCTGAAAATGCGAACATCTGCAGATAGCTCGCAGGCAGAAAGAGCTATCCTGGAAAGCTGTTGCTCAGCCTCTTCTGCCCATGGCACTGCTCGCACAGAGGCACAGAGACTGGGGCTGCTTGCTTCTCTTGCCACCTCAAACCTCAAACATAGCTTTGGGGTTCCGTGCAGGGGGCGTCCGGCAGTCCTGCTCTGAAAATGCGAAAGTCTGCAGATAGCTCGCAGCCAGAAAGAGGTAGCCTGGAAACCTGTTACTCAACCTCATCTGCCCATGGCACTGCTCGCACAGAGGCACAGAGACTGGGGCTGCTTGCTTGTCTTGCCACCTCAAACTTCATTCGTATAGTGGAAATGGGGGAGTCCCTGCCAGGCTCCTTTTGCAGCCCTGCTACCAAAATGCGAACGTCTGCAGATAGCTGGCAGCCACAAAGGGCTAGCCTGGAAAGCTGTTGCTCAGCCTCATCTGCCCATGGCACTGCTCGCACAGAGGCACAGAGACTGGGGCTGCTTGCTTCTCTTGCCACCTCAAACTTCAAACGTAGACTGGAAATGTGGGGAGTCCCTGCCAGGCTCCTTTCGCAGTCCTGCTCCGAAAATGCGAACGTCGGCAGATAGCTGGCAGCCAGAAGGGGCTAGCCTGGAAAGCTGTTGCTCAGACTCATCTGCCCATGGCACTGCTCGCACAGAGGCACAGAGACTGGGGCTGCTTGCTTGTCTTGCCCAATCAAACTTCAAACGTAGCTTAAGTAGTCCATGCAGGGGGCCTTCGGCAGCCCTGCTGCGAAAATATGAACGTCTGCAGACAGTTCGCAGCCAGAAATAGCTACCCTGGAAAGCTGTTGCTCAGCCTCATCTGCCCATGGCACTGCTCACACAGAGGCACAGACACTGGGGCTGCTTGCTTGTCTTCCCACTCAAACTTCAAACGTAGCTTAGGTGGTCCGTGCCTGGCATCTCCAACAAACCAGCTGCGAAAATGAGAACGTCTGCAGATAGCTGGCAGCCAGAAAGAGCTGGCCTGTAAAGCTGTTGCTCAGCCTCATCTGCCCATGGCACTGCTCGCACAGAGGCACAGAGACTGGGGCTGCTTGCTTGTCTTGCCACCTCAAACTTCAAATGTAGACTGGAAATGGGGAGTGTCCCTTCCAGGCTCCTTTCCCAACCCTGCTCCGAAAATGCGAACGTCTGCAGATAGCTGGCAGCCAGAAGAGGCTAGCCTGGAAAGCTGTTGCTCAGCCTCATCTGCCCATGGCACTGCTCGCACAGAGGCTCAGAGACTGGGGTGTTTGCTTGTCTTGCCACATAAAACTTCAAACGTAACTCATGTTGTCCGTGCTGGGCACCTACGGTAGCCCTGCTCTGAAAATGCGAACGTCTGCAGATAGCTGGCAGCCAGAAGGGGCTAGCCTGGAAAGCTGTTGCTCAGCCTCATCTGCCCATGGCACTGCTCGTACAGAGGCACGGAGACTGGGGCTGCTTGCTTGTCTTGCCACCTCAAACTTCAGTCGTAGACTGGAAATGGGGAAGTCCCTGCCAGTCTCCTTTCGCAGCCCTGCTCCGAGAATGCGAACGTCTGCAGATAGCTGGCAGCCAGAAGGGGCTAGACTGGAAAGCTGTTGCTCAGCCTCATCTGCCCATGGCACTGCTCGCACAGAGGCACAGAGACTGGGGCTGCTTGCTTGTCTTCTCCCCTCAAACTTCAGTCGTAGACTGGAAATGGGGGAGTCCCTGCCAGGCTCCTTTCGCAGCCCTGCTACGAAAACGCGAACGTCTGCAGATAACTGGGAGCAAGAAGCGACTAGCCTGGAAAGCTGTTGCTCAGCCTCATCTGCCCATGGCACTGCTCGCACAGAGGCACAGAGACTGGAGTTGCTTGCTTGTCTTGCCACCTCAAACTGCAAATGTAGACTGGAAATGGGGAGTGTCCCTTTCGGGCTCCTTTCCCAGTCCTGCTCTGAAAATGCGAACGTCTGCAGATAGCTGGCAGCCAGAAGGGGCTAGCCTAGAAAGCTGTTGCTCAGCCTCATCTGCCCATGGCACTGCTGGCTCAGAGGCACAGAGACTGGGGCTGTTTGCTTGTCTTGCCACCTCAAACTTCAAACGTAGACTGGAAATGTGGGGGGTCCATGCCAGGTTCCTTTTGCAGCCCTGCTCCGAAAATGCGAACGTCTGCAGATAGCTGCGATCCAGAAGGGGCTAGCCTGGAAAGCTGTTGCTCAGCCTCATCTGACCATGGCACTGCTCGCACAGAGGCACAGAAACTGGGGCTGCTTGCTTGTCTTGCCACTTCAAACTTCAAACGTAGCTTAGATGGTCCGTGCCGGGCATCTCCAACACACCAGCTGCGAAAACGAGAACGTCTGCAGATAGCTCGCCGCCAGAAAGAGCTGGCCTGTAAAGCTGTTGCTCAGCCTCATCTGCCCATGGCACTGCTCGCACAGACGCATAGAGACTGGGGCTGCTTGCTTGTCTTGCCACCTCAAACCTCAAACGTAGCTTTGGGGGTCCGTGCAGGGGGCCTCCGTCACTGCTGCTCTGAAAATGCGAACATCTGCAGATAGCTCGCAGGCAGAAAGAGCTATCCTGGAAAGCTGTTGCTCAGCCTCATCTGCCCATGGCACTGCTCGCACAGAGGCACAGAGACTGGGGCTGCTTGCTTGTCTTGCCACCTCAAACCTCAAACATAGGTTTGGGGTTCCGTGCCGGGGGCGTCCGGCAGTCCTGCTCTGAAAATGCGAACGTCTGCAGATAGCTCGCAGCCAGAAAGAGGTAGCCTGGAAAGCTGTTACTCAACCTCATCTGCCCATGGCAATGCTCGCACAGAGGCACAGAGACTGGGGCTGCTTGCTTGTCTTGCCACCTCAAACTTCAGACGTAGCCTGGGAATGGTGGTGTCCCAGCCAGACTTCTTTCACAGCCCTGCTACCAAAATACGAACGTCTGCAGATAGCTGGCAGCCACAAAGGGCTAGCCTGGAACGCTGTTGCTCAGCCTCATCTGCCCATGGCACTGCTCGCACAGAGGCACAGAGACTGGGGCTGCTTGCTTCTCTAGCCACCTCAAACTTCAAACGTAGACTGGAAATGTGGGGGGTCCCTGCCAGGGTCCTTTCGCAGCCCTGCTCCGAAAATGCGAACGTCGGCAGATAGCTGGCAGCCAGAAGGGGCTAGCCTGGAAAGCTGTTGCTCACCCTCATCTGCCCATGGCACTGCTCGCACAGAGGCACAGAGACTGGGGCTGCTTGCTTGTCTTGCCCAATCAAACTTCAAACGTAGCTTAAGTAGTCCATGCAGGGGGCCTTCGGCAGCCCTGCTGGGAAAATATGAACGTCTGCAGACAGTTCGCAGCCAGAAAGAGCTAGCCTGGAAAGCTGTTGCTCAGCCTCATCTGCCCATGGCACTGCTCACACAGAGGCACAGAGACTGGGGCTGCTTGCTTGTTTTCCCACTCAAACTTCAAACGTAGCTTAGGTGGTCCGTGCCTGGCATCTCCAACACACCAGCTGCGAAAATGAGAACGTCTGCAGATAGCTGGCAGCCAGAAAGAGCTGGCCTGTAAAGCTGTTGCTCAGCCTCATCTGCCCATGGCACTGCTCGCAGAGAGGCACAGAGACTGGGGCTGCTTGCTTGTCTTGCCACCTCAAACTTCAAATGTAGACTGGAAATGCGGAGTGTCCCTTCCAGGCTCCTTTCCCAACCCTGCTCCGAAAAAGCGAACGTCTGCAGATAGCTGGCAGCCAGAAGGGGCTAGCCTGGAAAGCTGTTGCTCAGCCTCATCTGCCCATGGCACTACTCGCACAGAGGCACAGAGACTGGGGCTGCTTGCTTGTCTTCTCCCCTCAAACTTCAGTCGTAGACTGGAAATGGGGGAGTCCCTGCCAGGCTCCTTTCGCAGCCCTGCTACGAAAACGCGAACGTCTGCAGATAGCTGGGAGCAAGAAGCGGCTAGCCTGGAAAGCTGTTGCTCAGCCTCATCTGCCCATGGCACTGCTCGCACAGAGGCACAGAGACTGGAGTTGCTTGCTTGTCTTGCCACCTCAAACTGCAAATGTAGACTGGAAATGGGGAGTGTCCCTTTCGGGCTCCTTTCCCAGTCCTGCTCCGAAAATGCGAACGTCTGCAGATAGCTGGCAGCCAGAAGGGGCTAGCCTGGAAAGCTGTTGCTCAGCCTCATCTGCCCATGACACTGCTGGCTCAGAGGCACAGAGACTGGGGCTGTTTGCTTGTCTTGCCACCTCAAACTTCAAACGTACACTGTAAATGTGGTGGGTCCATGCCAGGTTCCTTTTGCATCCCTGCTCCGAAAATGCGAACGTCTGCAGATAGCTGGGATCCAGAAGGGGCTAGCCTGGAAAGCTGTTGCTCATCCTCATCTGACCATGGCACTGCTCGCACAGAGGCACCGAAACTGGGGCATCTTGCTTGTCTTGCCACTTCAAACTTGAAACGTAACCTGGAAATTGGGGGGTCTCTGCCAGGCTCCTTTCCCAGCCCTGCTCTGAAAATGCGAACGTCTGCAGATAGCTGGCAGCCAGAAGGGGCTAGCCTGGAAAGCTGTTGCTCAGCCTCATCTGCCCATGGCACTGCTCGCACAGAGGCTCAGAGACTGGGGCTGTTTGCTTGTCTTACCACATAAAACTTCAAACGTATCTCATGTTGTCCGTGCTGGGCAACTCCGGTAGCCCTGCTCTGAAAATGCGAACGTCTGCAGATAGCTGGCAGACAGAAGGGGCTAGCCTGGAAAGCTGTTGCTCAGCCTCATCTGCCCATGGCACTGCTCGCACAGAGGCACGGAGACTGAGGCTGCTTGCTTGTCTTGCCACCTCAAACTTCAAACGTAACCTGGGAATGGGGAAGTCCCTGCCAGTCTCCTTTAGCAGCCCTGCTCCGAGAATGCGAACGTCTGCAGATAGCTGGCAGCCAGAAGGGGCTAGACTGGAAAGCTGTTGCTCAGCCTCATCTGCCCATGGCACTGCTCGCACAGAGGCACAGAGACTGGGGCTGCTTGCTTGTCTTGCCACCTCAAACTTCAAACGTAGACTGGAAGTGGTGAGATCCCTGCCAGGCTCCTTTCTCAACCTTGCTCCGAAAATGCGAACGTCTGCAGGTAGCTTGCAGCCAAAAGAGGCTAGCCTGGAAATCTGTTTCTCAGCCTCCTCTGCCCATGGCACTGCTCGCACAGAGGCACAGAGACGGGGGCTGCTTGCTTGTCTTGCCACCTCAAACTTCAAATGTAGACTGGAAATTGAGAGTGTCCCTTCCAGGCTTCTTTCCCAACCCTGCTCCGTAAATGCGAACGTCTGCAGATAGCTGGCAGCCAGAAGGGGCTAGCCTGGAAAGCTGTTGCTCAGCCTCATCTGCCCATGGCACTGCTCGCACAGAGGCACAGAGACTGGGGCTGCTTGCTTGTCTTCTCCCCTCAAACTTCAGTCGTAGACTGGAAATGGGGGAGTCCCTGCCAGGCTCCTTTCGCAGCCCTGCTACGAAAACGCGAACGTCTGCAGATAGCTGGGAGCAAGAAGCGGCTAGCCTGGAAAGCTGTTGCTCAGCCTCATCTGCCCATGGCACTGCTCGCACAGAGGCACAGAGAGTGGGGCTGCTTGCTTGTCTTGCCTCCTCAAACTTCAATCATAGACTGGAAATGGGGGAGGCCCTGCCAGGCTCCTTTCGCAGCCCAGCTCTGAAAATGCGAACGTCTGCAGATAGCTGGCAGCCAGAAGGGGCTAGCCTGGAAAGCTGTTGCTCAGACTCATCTGCACACGGCACTGCTCGCACAGAGGCACAAAGACTGGGTCTGCTTGCTTGTCTTGCCCACTCAGACTTCAAACGTAGCTTAAGTAGTCCATGCAGGGGGCCTTCGGCAGCCCTGCTGCGAAAATATGAACGTCTGCAGACAGTTCGCAGATAGAAAGAGCTAGCCTGGAAAGCTGTTGCTCAGCCTCATCTGCCCATGGCACTGCCCACACAGAGGCACAGAGACTGTGGCTGCTTGCTTGTCTTCCCACTCAAACTTCAAACGTAGCTTAGGTGGTCCGTGCCGGGCATCTCCAACAAACCAGCTGCGAAAATGAGAACGTCTGCAGATAGCTCGCAGACAGAAAGAGCTGGCCTGTAAAGCTGTTGCTCAGCCTCATCTGCCCATGGCACTGCTCGCACAGAGGCACAGAGACTGGGGCTGCTTGTTTGTCTTGCCACCTTAAACTTCAAATGTAGACTGGAAATGGGGAGTGTCCCTTCCAGGCTCCTTTCCCAACCCTGCTCCGAAAATGTGAACGTCTGCAGATAGCTTGCAGCCAGCAGAGGCTAGCCTGGAAAGCTGTTGCTCAGCCTCATCTGCCCATGGCACTGCTCGCACAGAGGCACAGAGACTGGGGCTGCTTGCTTGTCCTGCCCCCTCAAACTTCAAATGTAGACTGGAAATGGGGAGTGTCCCTTCCAGGCTCCTTTCCCAACCCTGCTCCGAAAAAGCGAATGTCTGCAGATAGGTGTTAGCCAGAAGGGGCTAGCCTGGAAAGCTGTTGCTCAGCCTCATCTGCCCATGGCACTGCTCGCACAGAGGCACAGAGACTGGAGTTGCTTGCTTGTCTTGCCACCTCAAACTGCAAATGTAGACTGGAAATGGGGAGTGTCCCTTTCGGGCTCCTTTCCCAGTCCTGCTCCGAAAATGCGAACGTCTGCAGATAAAACTTCAAAAGTAACTCATGCTGTCCGTGCTGGGCACCTCCGGTAGCCCTGCTCTGAAAATGCGAACGTCTGCAGATAGCTGGCAGCCAGAAGGGGCTAGCCTGGAAAGCTGTTGCTCAGCCTCATCTGCCCATGACACTGCTGGCTCAGAGGCACAGAGACTGGGGCTGTTTGCTTATCTTGCCACCTCAAACTTCAAACGTACACTGGAAATGTGGGGGGTCCATGCCAGGTTCCTTTTGCAGCCCTGCTCCGAAAATGCGAACGCCTGCAGATAGCTGGGATCCAGAAGGGGCTAGCCTGGAAAGCTGTTGCTCAGCCTCATCTGACCATGGCACTGCTCGCACAGAGGCACAGAAACTGGGGCTGCTTGCTTGTATTGCCACTTCAAACTTCAAACGTTACCTGGAAATGGGGGGGTCTCTGCCAGGCTCCTTTCCCAGCCCTGCTCTGAAAATGCGAACGTCTGCAGATAGCTGGCAGCCAGAAGGGGCTAGCCTGGAAAGCTGTTGCTCAGCCTCATCAGCCCATGGCACTGCTCGCACAGAGGCTCAGAGACTGGGGCTGTTTGCTTGTCTTGCCACATAAAACTTCAAACGTATCTCATGTTGTCCGTGCTGGGCAACTCCGGTAGCCGTGCTCTGAAAATGCGAACGTCTGCAGATAGCTGGCAGCCAGAAGGTGCTAGCCTGGAAAGCTGTTGCTCAGCCTCATCTGCCCATGGCACTGCTCGCACAGAGGCACGGAGACTGGGGCTGCTTGCTTGTCTTGCCACCTCAAACTTCAAACGTAACCTGGGAATGGTGGTGTCCCTGCCATGCTCCTTTTGCAGCCCTGCTCCGAAAGTGCGAACGTCTGCAGATAGCTGACAGCCTGAAGGGGCTAGCCTGTAAAGCCGTTGCTCAGCCTCATCTGCCCATGGGACTGCTCGCACAGAGGCACAGAGACTGGGGCTGCTTGCTTGTTTTGCAACCTCAAACTTCAAACGTAGACTGGAAATGTGGGGGGTCCCTGCCAGGCTCCTTTCGCAGCCCTACTCCGAAAATGCGAACGTCTGGAGATAGCTGGCAGCCAGAAGGGGCTAGCCTGGAAAGCTGTTGCTCACCCTCATCTGCCCATGGCACTGCTCGCACAGAGGCACAGAGACTGGGGCTGCTTGCTTGTCTTGCCTCCTCAAACTTCAATCATAGACTGGAAATGGGGGAGGCCCTGCCAGGCTCCTTTCGCAGCCCAGCTCTGAAAATGCGAACGTCTGCAGATAGCTGGCAGCCAGAAGGGGCTAGCCTGGAAAGCTGTTGCTCAGACTCATCTGCACACGGCACTGCTCGCACAGAGGCACAAAGACTGGGGCTGCTTGCTTGTCTTGCCCACTCAAACTTCAAACGTAGCTTAAGTAGTCCATGCAGGGGGCCTTCGGCAGCCCTGCTGCGAAAATATGAACGTCTGCAGACAGTTCGCAGATAGAAAGAGCTAGCCTGGAAAGCTGTTGCTCAGCCTCATCTGCCCATGGCACTGCCCACACAGAGGCACAGAGACTGTGGCTGCTTGCTTGTCTTCCCACTCAAACTTCAAACGTAGCTTAGGTGGTCCGTGCCGGGCATCTCCAACAAACCAGCTGCGAAAATGAGAACGTCTGAAGATAGCTCGCAGACAGAAAGAGCTGGCCTGTAAAGCTGTTGCTCAGCCTCATCTGCCCATGGCACTGCTCGCACAGAGGCACAGAGACTGGGGCTGCTTGCTTGTCTTGCCACCTTAAACTTCAAATGTAGACTGGAAATGGGGAGTGTCCCTTCCAGGCTCCTTTCCCAACCCTGCTCCGAAAATGCGAACGTCTGCAGATAGCTTGCAGCCAGCAGAGGCTAGCCTGGAAAGCTGTTGCTCAGCCTCATCTGCCCATGGCACTGCTCGCACAGAGGCACAGAGACTGGGGCTGCTTGCTTGTCCTGCCCCCTCAAACTTCAAATGTAGACTGGAAATGGGGAGTGTCCCTTCCAGGCTCCTTTCCCAACCCCGCTCCGAAAATGCGAACGTCTGCAGATAGCTGTTAGCCAGAAGGGGCTAGCCTGGAAAGCTGTTGCTCAGCCTCATCTGCCCATGGCACTGCTCGCACAGAGGCTCAGAGACTGGGGTGTTTGCTTGTCTTGCCACATAAAACTTCAAACGTAACTCATGTTGTCCGTGCTGGGCACCTCCGGTAGCCCTGCTCTGAAAATGCGAACGTCTGCAGATAGCTGGCAGCCAGAAGGGGCTAGCCTGGAAAGCTATTGCTCAGCCTCATCTGCCCATGGCACTGCTCGCACAGAGGCACAGAGACTGGAGTTGCTTGCTTGTCTTGCCACCTCAAACTGCAAATGTAGACTGGAAATGGGGAGTGTCCCTTCCGGGCTCCTTTCCCAGTCCTGCTCTGAAAATGCGAACGTCTGCAAATAGCTGGCAGCCAGAAGGGTTAGCCTGGAAAGCTGTTGCTCAGTCTCATCTGCCCATGGCACTGCTCGCACAGAGGCACAGAGACTGGCGCTGTTTGCTTGTCTTGCCCCCTCAAACTTCAAACGTAGACTGGAAATTTGGGGGGGTCCCTGCCAGGCTCCTTTCGCAGCCCTGCTCTGAAAATGCGAACGTCTGCAGATAGCTGGCAGCCAGAAGGGGCTAGCCTGGAAAGCTGTTGCTCAGCCTCATCTTCCCATGGCACTGCTCGCACAGAGGCACAGAGACTGGGGCTGCTTGCTTGTCTTGCTCACTCAAACTTCAAACGTAGCTTAAGTGGTCCATGCAGGGGGCCTTCGGCAGCCCTGCTGCGAAAATATGAACGTCTGCAGACAGTTCGCAGCCAGAAAGAGCTAGCCTGGAAAGCTGTTGCTCAGCCTCATCTGCCCATGGCACTGCTCACACAGAGGCACAGAGACTGATGCTGCTTGCTTGTCTTGCCCCCTCAAACTTCAAACGTAGCTTAGGTGGTCCGTGCCGGGCATCTCCAACACACCAGCTGCGAAAATGACAACGTCTGCAGATAGCTGGCAGGCAGAAAGAGCTAGCCTGGAAAGCTGTTGCTCAGCCTCATCTGCCCATGGCACTGCTCACACAGAGGCACAGAGACTGGGGCTGCTTGCTTGTCTTGACCCCTCAAACTTCAAACGTAGCTTAAGTGGTCCGTGTCGGGGGCCTCAGGCAGCACTGCTCCCAAAATGCGAACGTCTGCAGATAGCTCGCAGCCAGAACGAGCTAGCCTGGAAAGCTCTTTCTCAGCCTCATCTGCCCATGGCACTGCTCGCACAGAGGCACAGAGACTTGGGCTGCTTGCTTGTCTTGCCACATCAAACTTTAAATGTACATTTGGATGTCCTTGCAGGGGGCCTCCGTCACTGCTGCTCTGAAAATGCGAACATCTGCACATAGCTCGCAGGCAGACAGAGCTAGGCTGGAAAGCTGTTGCTCAGCCTCATCTGCCCATGGCACTGCTCGCACAGAGGCACAGAGACTGGAGTTGCTTGCTTGTCTTGCCACCTCAAACTTCAAACGTAACCTGGAAATGGGCGTGTCTCTGCCAGGCTCCTTTCCCAGCCCTGCTCTGAAAATGCGAACGTCTGCAGATAGCTGGCAGCCAGAAGGGGCTAGCCTGGAAAGCTGTTGCTCAGCCTCATCAGCCCATGGCACTGCTCGCACAGAGGCTCAGAGACTGGGGCTGTTTGCTTGTCTTGCCACATAAAACTTCAAACGTATCTCATGTTGTCCGTGCTGGGCAACTCCGGTAGCCCTGCTCTGAAAATGCGAACGTCTGCAGATAGCTGGCAGCCAGAAGGGGCTAGCCTGGAAAGCTGTTGCTCAGCCTCATCTGCCCATGGCACTGCTCGCACAGAGGCACGGAGACTGGGGCTGCTTGCTTGTCTTGCCACCTTAAACTTCAAACGTAACCTGGGAATGGTGGTGTCCCTCCCATGCTCCTTTCGCAGCCCTGCTCCGAAAGTGCGAACGTCTGCAGATAGCTGACAGCCTGAAGGGGCTAGCCTGTAAAGCCGTTGCTCAGCCTCATCTGCCCATGGCACTGCTCGCACAGAGGCACAGAGACTGGGGCTGCTTGCTTGTCTTGCCACCTCAAACTTCAAACGTAGACTGGAAATGTGGGGGGTCCCTGCCAGGCTCCTTTCGCAGCCCTACTCCGAAAATGCGAACGTCTGCAGATAGCTGGCAGCCAGAAGGGGCTAGCCTGGAAAGCTGTTGCTCACCCTCATCTGCCCATGGCACTGCTCGCACAGAGGCACAAAGACTGGGGCTGCTTGCTTGTCTTGCCCACTCAAACTTCAAACGTAGCTTAAGTAGTCCATGCAGGGGGCCTTCGGCAGCCCTGCTGCGAAAATATGAACGTCTGCAGACAGTTCACAGATAGAAAGAGCTAGCCTGGAAAGCTGTTGCTCAGCCTCATCTGCCCATGGCACTGCCCAAACAGAGGCACAGATACTGTGGCTGCTTGCTTGTCTTCCCACTCAAACTTCAAACGTAGCTTAGGTGGTCCGTGCCGGGCATCTCCAACACACCAGCTGCGAAAATGAGAACGTCTGAAGATAGCTCGCAGACAGAAAGAGCTGGCCTGTAAAGCTGTTGCTCAGCCTCATCTGCCCATGGCACTGCTCGCACAGAGGCACAGAGACTGGGGCTGCTTGCTTGTCTTGTCACCTTAAACTTCAAATGTAGACTGGAAATGGGGAGTGTCCCTTCCAGGCTCCTTTCCCAACCCTGCTCCGAAAATGCGAACGTCTGCAGATAGCTTGCAGCCACCAGAGGCTAGCCTGGAAAGCTGTTGCTCAGCCTCATCTGCCCATGGCACTGCTCGCACAGAGGCACAGAGACTGGGGCTGCTTGCTTGTCTTGCCCCCTCAAACTTCAAATGTATACTGGAAATGGGGAGTGTCCCTTCCAGGCTCCTTTCCCAACCCTGCTCCGAAAAAGCGAACGTCTGCAGATAGGTGTTAGCCAGAAGGGGCTAGCCTGGAAAGCTGTTGCTCAGCCTCATCTGCCCATGGCACTGCTCGCACAGAGGCACAGAGACTGGGGCTGCTTGCTTGTCTTGCCCCCTCAAACTTCAAACGTAGACTGGAAATTTGGGAGGGGTCCCTGCCAGGCTCTTTTCGCAGCCCTGCTCTGAAAATGCGAACGTCTGCAGATAGCTGGCAGCCAGAAGGGGCTAGCCTGGAAAGCTGTTGCTCAGCCTCATCTTCCCATGGCACTGCTCGCACAGAGGCACAGAGACTGGGGCTGCTTGCTTGTCTTGCTCACTCAAACTTCAAACGTAGCTTAAGTGGTCCATGCAGGGGGCCTTCGGCAGTCCTGCTGCGAAAATATGAACGTCTGCAGACAGTTCGCAGCCAGAAAGAGCTAGCCTGGAAAGCTGTTGCTCAGCCTCATCTGCCCATGGCACTGCTCACACAGAGGCACAGAGACTGGGGCTGCTTGCTTGTCTTGCCCCCTCAAACTTCAAACGTAGCTTAGGTGGTCCGTGCCGGGCATCTCCAACACACCAGCTGCGAAAATGACAACGTCTGCAGATAGCTGGCAGGCAGAAAGAGCTGGCCTGGAAAGCTGTTCCTCAGCCTCATCTGGCCATGGCACTGCTCACACAGAGGCACAGAGACTGGGGCTGCTTGCTTGTCTTGCCCCCTCAAACTTCAAACGTAGCTTAAGTGGTCCGTGTCGGGGGCCTCAGGCAGCACTGCTCCCAAAATGCGAACGTCTGCAGATAGATCGCAGCCAGAACGAGCTAGCCTGGAAAGCTGTTTCTCAGCCTCATCTGCCCATGGCACTGCTCGCACAGAGGCACAGAGAATGGGGCTGCTTGCTTGTCTTGCCACATCAAACTTTAAATGTACATTTGGATGTCCTTGCAGGGGGCCTCCGTCACTGCTGCTCTGAAAATGCGAACATCTGCACATAGCTCGCAGGCAGACAGAGCTAGGCTGGAAAGCTGTTGCTCAGCCTCATCTGCCCATGGCACTGCTCGCACAGAGGCACAGAGACTGGGGCTGCTTGCTTGTCTTGCCACCTCAAACTTCAAACGTAGACTGGAAATGGTGAGATCCCTGCCAGGCTCCTTTCTCAACCTTGCTCCGAAAATGCGAACGTCTGCAGATAGCTCGCAGCCAGAAGGGGCTAGCGTGGAAAGCTGTTGCTCAGTCTCATCTGCCCATGGCACTGCTCGCACAGAGGAACAGAGACTGGGGCTGCTTGCTTGTCTTCCCATCTCAAACTTCAAATGTAGCCTGGAAATGGGGAGTGTCCCTTCCAGGCTCCTTTCTCAACCCTGCTCCGAAAATGCGAACGTCTGCAGATAGCTGGCAGCCAGAAGAGGCTAGCCTGCAAAGCTCTTGCTCAGCCTCATCTGCCCATGGCACTGCTCGCACAGAGGCACAGAGACTGGGGTTGCTTGCTTGTCTTGGTCCCTCAAACTTCAATCGTAGACTGGAAATGGGGGAGTCCCTGCCAGGCTCCTTTCGCAACCCTGCTACGAAAATGCGAACGTCTGCAAATAGCTGGCAGCCAGAAGGGGTAGCCTGGAAAGCTGTTGCTCAGTCTCATCTGCCCATGGCACTGCTGGCTCAGAGGCACAGAGACTGGGGCTGTTTACTTGTCTTGCCACCTCAAACTTCAAACGTAACCTGGAAATGGGGGGGTCTCTGCCAGGCTTCTTTCTCATCCCTGCTCTGAAAGTGCGAACGTCTGCAGATAGCTGGCAGCCAGAAGGGGCTAGCCTGGAAAGCTGTTGCTCAGCCTCATCTGCCCATGGCACTGCTCGCACAGAGGCACAGAGACTGGGGCTGCTTGCTTGTCTTGCCACCTCAAACTTCAAAAGTAGATTAAGAGGTCCGTGCCGGGCGGTTCCGGCAGTCCTGCTCCGAAAATGCGAACATCTGCAGATAGATCGCAGCCAGAAAGAGCTAGCCTGGAAAGCTGTTACTCATCCTCATCTGCACACGGCACTGCTCGCACAGAGGCACAGAGACTGGGGCTGCTTGCTTGTCTTGCCCCTTCAAACTTCAAACGTATATTAGGTGGTCCGTGTCTAGCGCCTCCGGCAGCCCTGCTCTGAAAATGCGAACGTCTGCAGATAGCTCGCAGCCAGAAAGAGCTAGCCTGGAAAGCTGTTGCTCAGCCTCATCTGCCCATGGCACTGCTCGCACAGAGGCACAGAGACTGGGGCTGCTTGCTTGTCTTGCCCCTTCAAATTTCAAACGTAGATTTGGGCATCCGTGCAGGGGGCCTCGGGCAGCCCTGCTCTGAAAATTCGAACGTCTGCAGATAGCTCGCAGCCAGAAAGAGCTAGCCTGGAAAGCTGTTGCTCAGCCTCATCTGCCCATGGCACTACTCGCACAGAGGCACACAGACTGGGGTTGCTTGCTTGTCTTGCCCCCGCAAACTTCAAACGTAGATTACGTTCTCCGAGTCTGGCTCCTCCGGCAGCCATGGTCTGAAAATGCGAACATCTGCAAATAGCTCGCAGCAGAAAGATCTAGCCTGGAAAGCTGTTGCTCACCCTCATCTGTCCATGGCACTGCTCACACAGAGGCACAGACACTGGGATTGCTTTCTTGTCTTGCCCCTTCAAACTTCAAAAGTATCTTAAGTGGTCCGTTCCGGGGGTCTACCTAAGTGCTGTTCCGAAAATGCGAACGTCTGCAGATAGCTGGCAGCCAGAAGGGGCTAGCCTGGAAAGCTGTTTCTCAGCCTCCTCTGCCCATGGCACTGCTTGCACAGAGGCTCAGAGACTGGGGCTGCTTGCTTGTCTTGCCACTTGAAACTTCAAACGCATGTGGGGAATGTGGGTTGTCCCTGCCAGGCTCCTTTCGCAGCCCTGCTCCGAAAGTGCGAACGTCTGCAGATAGCTGGCAGCCAGAAGGGGCTATCCTGGAAAACTGTTGCTCAGCCTCATCTGCCCAAGGCACTGCTCGCACAGAGGCACAGACAATGGGGCTGCTTGCTTATCTTGCCACTTGAAACTTCAAACGCATGTGGGGAATGTGGGTTGTCCCTGCCAGGCTCCTTTCGCAGCCCTGCTCCGAAAGTGCGAACGTCTGCAGATAGCTGGCAGCCAGAAGGGGCTAGCCTGGAAAGCTGTTGCTCAGCCTCATCTGCCCATGGCACTGCTCGCACAGAGGCACGGAGACTGGGGCTGCTTGCTTGTCTTGCCACCTTAAACTTCAAACGTAACCTGGGAATGGTGGTGTCCCTCCCATGCTCCTTTCGCAGCCCTGCTCCGAAAGTGCGAACGTCTGCAGATAGCTGACAGCCTGAAGGGGCTAGCCTGTAAAGCCGTTGCTCAGCCTCATCTGCCCATGGCACTGCTCGCACAGAGGCACAGAGACTGGGGCTGCTTGCTTGTCTTGCCACCTCAAACTTCAAACGTACACTGGAAATGTGGGGGGTCCCTGCCAGGCTCCTTTCGCAGCCCTACTCCGAAAATGCGAACGTCTGCAGATAGCTGGCAGCCAGAAGGGGCTAGCCTGGAAAGCTGTTGCTCACCCTCATCTGCCCATGGCACTGCTCGCACAGAGGCACAAAGACTGGGGCTGCTTGCTTGTCTTGCCCACTCAAACTTCAAACGTAGCTTAAGTAGTCCATGCAGGGGGCCTTCGGCAGCCCTGCTGCGAAAATATGAACGTCTGCAGACAGTTCGCAGATAGAAAGAGCTAGCCTGGAAAGCTGTTGCTCAGCCTCATCTGCCCATGGCACTGCCCAAACAGAGGCACAGAGACTGTGGCTGCTTGCTTGTCTTCCCACTCAAACTTCAAACGTAGCTTAGGTGGTCCGTGCCGGGCATCTCCAACACACCAGCTGCGAAAATGAGAACGTCTGAAGATAGCTCGCAGACAGAAAGAGCTGGCCTGTAAAGCTGTTGCTCAGCCTCATCTGCCCATGGCACTGCTCGCACAGAGGCACAGAGACTGGGGCTGCTTGCTTGTCTTGTCACCTTAAACTTCAAATGTAGACTGGAAATGGGGAGTGTCCCTTCCAGGCTCCTTTCCCAACCCTGCTCCGAAAATGCGAACGTCTGCAGATAGCTTGCAGCCACCAGAGGCTAGCCTGGAAAGCTGTTGCTCAGCCTCATCTGCCCATGGCACTGCTCGCACAGAGGCACAGAGACTGGGGCTGCTTGCTTGTCTTGCCCCCTCAAACTTCAAATGTAGACTGGAAATGGGGAGTGTCCCTTCCAGGCTCCTTTCCCAACCCTGCTCCGAAAAAGCGAACGTCTGCAGATAGGTGTTAGCCAGAAGGGGCTAGCCTGGAAAGCTGTTGCTCAGCCTCATCTGCCCATGGCACTGCTCGCACAGAGGCACAGAGACTGGAGTTGCTTGCTTGTCTTGCCACCTCAAACTGCAAATGTAGACTGGAAATGGGGAGTGTCCCTTCCGGTCTCCTTTCCCAGTCCTGCTCTGAAAATGCGAACATCTGCAAATAGCTGGCAGCCAGAAGGGGTAGCCTGGAAAGCTGTTGCTCAGTCTCATCTGCCCATGGCACTGCTCGCACAGAGGCACAGAGACTGGGGCTGCTTGCTTGTCTTGCCCCCTCAAACTTCAAACGTAGACTGGAAATTTGGGAGGGGTCCCTGCCAGGCTCTTTTCGCAGCCCTGCTCTGAAAATGCGAACGTCTGCAGATAGCTGGCAGCCAGAAGGGGCTAGCCTGGAAAGCTGTTGCTCAGCCTCATCTTCCCATGGCACTGCTCGCACAGAGGCACAGAGACTGGGGCTGCTTGCTTGTCTTGCTCACTCAAACTTCAAACGTAGCTTAAGTGGTCCATGCAGGGGGCCTTCGGCAGCCCTGCTGCGAAAATATGAACGTCTGCAGACAGTTCGCAGCCAGAAAGAGCTAGCCTGGAAAGCTGTTGCTCAGCCTCATCTGCCCATGGCACTGCTCACACAGAGGCACAGAGACTGATGCTGCTTGCTTGTCTTGCCCCCTCAAACTTCAAACGTAGCTTAGGTGGTCCGTGCCGGGCATCTCCAACACACCAGCTGCGAAAATGACAACGTCTGCAGATAGCTGGCAGGCAGAAAGAGCTAGCCTGGAAAGCTGTTCCTCAGCCTCATCTGGCCATGGCACTGCTCACACAGAGGCACAGAGACTGGGGCTGCTTGCTTGTCTTGCCCCCTCAAACTTCAAACGTAGCTTAAGTGGTCCGTGTCGGGGGCCTCAGGCAGCACTGCTCCCAAAATGCGAACGTCTGCAGATAGATCGCAGCCAGAACGAGCTAGCCTGGAAAGCTGTTTCTCAGCCTCATCTGCCCATGGCACTGCTCGCACAGAGGCACAGAGAATGGGGCTGCTTGCTTGTCTTGCCACATCAAACTTTAAATGTACATTTGGATGTCCTTGCAGGGGGCCTCCGTCACTGCTGCTCTGAAAATGCGAACATCTGCACATAGCTCGCAGGCAGACAGAGCTAGGCTGGAAAGCTGTTGCTCAGCCTCATCTGCCCATGGCACTGCTCGCACAGAGGCACAGAGACTGGGGCTGCTTGCTTGTCTTGCCACCTCAAACTTCAAACGTAGACTGGAAATGGTGAGATCCCTGCCAGGCTCCTTTCTCAACCTTGCTCCGAAAATGCGAACGTCTGCAGATAGCTCGCAGCCAGAAGGGGCTAGCGTGGAAAGCTGTTGCTCAGTCTCATCTGCCCATGGCACTGCTCGCACAGAGGAACAGAGACTGGGGCTGCTTGCTTGTCTTCCCATCTCAAACTTCAAATGTAGCCTGGAAATGGGGAGTGTCCCTTCCAGGCTCCTTTCTCAACCCTGCTCCGAAAATGCGAACGTCTGCAGATAGCTGGCAGCCAGAAGAGGCTAGCCTGCAAAGCTCTTGCTCAGCCTCATCTGCCCATGGCACTGCTCGCACAGAGGCACAGAGACTGGGGTTGCTTGCTTGTCTTGGTCCCTCAAACTTCAATCGTAGACTGGAAATGGGGGAGTCCCTGCCAGGCTCCTTTCGCAACCCTGCTACGAAAATGCGAACGTCTGCAGATAGCTGAGAGCCAGAAGGGGCTAACCTGGAAAGCTGTTGCTCAGCCTCATCTGCCCATGGCACTGCTCGCACAGAGGCACAGAGACTGGGGCTGCTTGCTTGTCTAGCCACCTCAAACTTCAAACGTAGCCTGGAAATGGGGAGTGTCACTTCCGGGCTCCTTTCCCAGTCCTGCTCCGAAAATGCGAACATCTGCAAATAGCTGGCAGCCAGAAGGGGTAGCCTGGAAAGCTGTTGCTCATTCTCATCTGCCCATGGCACTGCTGGCTCAGAGGCACAGAGACTGGGGCTGTTTACTTGTCTTGCCACCTCAAACTTCAAACGTAACCTGGAAATGGGGGGGTCTCTGCCAGGCTTCTTTCTCATCCCTGCTCTGAAAGTGCGAACGTCTGCAGATAGCTGGCAGCCAGAAGGGGCTAGCCTGGAAAGCTGTTGCTCAGCCTCATCTGCCCATGGCACTGCTCGCACAGAGGCACAGAGACTGGGGCTGCTTGCTTGTCTTGCCACCTCAAACTTCAAAAGTAGATTAAGAGGTCCGTGCCGGGCGGTTCCGGCAGTCCTGCTCCGAAAATGCGAACATCTGCAGATAGATCGCAGCCAGAAAGAGCTAGCCTGGAAAGCTGTTACTCATCCTCATCTGCACACGGCACTGCTCGCACAGAGGCACAGAGACTGGGGCTGCTTGCTTGTCTTGCCCCTTCAAACTTCAAACGTATATTAGGTGGTCCGTGTCTAGCGCCTCCGGCAGCCCTGCTCTGAAAATGCGAACGTCTGCAGATAGCTCGCAGCCAGAAAGAGCTAGCCTGGAAAGCTGTTGCTCAGCCTCATCTGCCCATGGCACTGCTCGCACAGAGGCACAGAGACTGGGGCTGCTTGCTTGTCTTGCCCCTTCAAATTTCAAACGTAGATTTGGGCATCCGTGCAGGGGGCCTCGGGCAGCCCTGCTCTGAAAATTCGAACGTCTGCAGATAGCTCGCAGCCAGAAAGAGCTAGCCTGGAAAGCTGTTGCTCAGCCTCATCTGCCCATGGCACTACTCGCACAGAGGCACACAGACTGGGGTTGCTTGCTTGTCTTGCCCCCGCAAACTTCAAACGTAGATTACGTTCTCCGAGTCTGGCTCCTCCGGCAGCCATGGTCTGAAAATGCGAACATCTGCAAATAGCTCGCAGCAGAAAGATCTAGCCTGGAAAGCTGTTGCTCAGCCTCATCTGTCCATGGCACTGCTCACACAGAGGCACAGACACTGGGATTGCTTTCTTGTCTTGCCCCTTCAAACTTCAAAAGTATCTTAAGTGGTCCGTTCCGGGGGTCTACCTAAGTGCTGTTCCGAAAATGCGAACGTCTGCAGATAGCTGGCAGCCAGAAGGGGCTAGCCTGGAAAGCTGTTTCTCAGCCTCCTCTGCCCATGGCACTGCTTGCACAGAGGCTCAGAGACTGGGGCTGCTTGCTTGTCTTGCCACTTGAAACTTCAAACGCATGTGGGGAATGTGGGTTGTCCCTGCCAGGCTCCTTTCGCAGCCCTGCTCCGAAAGTGCGAACGTCTGCAGATAGCTGGCAGCCAGAAGGGGCTAGCCTAGAAAGCTGTTGCTCAGCCTCATCTGTCCATGGCACTGCTCGCACAGAGGCACAGAGACTGGGGCTGCTTGCTTGTCTTGCCACCTCAAACTTCAAACGTAGACTGGAAATGTGGGGGGTCCCTGCCAGGCTCCTTTCGCAGCCCTGCTCCGAAAATGCGAACGTCTGCAGAAAAATGGGATCCAGAAGGGGCTAGCCTGGAAAGCTGTTGCTCAGCCTCATCTGCCCATGGCGCTGCTCGCAAAGAGGCACTGAAACTGGGGCTGCTTGCTTGTCTTGCCCCCTCAAACTTCAAACGTAGACTGGAAATTTGGGGGGGTCCCTGCCAGGCTCCTTTCGCAGCCCTGCTCTGAAAATGCGAACGTCTGCAGATAGCTGGCAGCCAGAAGGGGCTAGCCTGGAAAGCTGTTGCTCAGCCTCATCTTCCCATGGCACTGCTCGCACAGAGGCACAGAGACTGGGGCTGCTTGCTTGTCTTGCTCACTCAAACTTCAAACGTAGCTTAAGTGGTCCATGCAGGGGGCCTTCGGCAGCCCTGCTGCGAAAATATGAACGTCTGCAGACAGTTCGCAGCCAGAAAGAGCTAGCCTGGAAAGCTGTTGCTCAGCCTCATCTGCCCATGGCACTGCTCACACAGAGGCACAGAGACTGATGCTGCTTGCTTGTCTTGCCCCCTCAAACTTCAAACGTAGCTTAGGTGGTCCGTGCCGGGCATCTCCAACACACCAGCTGCGAAAATGAGAACGTCTGCAGATAGCTGGCAGGCAGAAAGAGCTATCCTGGAAAGCTGTTGCTCAGCCTCATCTGCTCATGGCACTGCTCACACAGAGGCACAGAGACTGGAGTTGCTTGCTTGTCTTGCCACATCAAACTTTAAATGTACATTTGGATGTCCTTGCAGGGGGCCTCCGTCACTGCTGCTCTGAAAATGCGAACATCTGCACATAGCTCGCAGGCAGACAGAACTAGCCTGGAAAGCTGTTGCTCAGCCTCATCTGCCCATGGCACTGCTTGCACAGAGGCACAGAGACTGGAGTTGCTTGCTTGTCTTGCCACCTCAAACTTCAAACGTAACCTGGAAATGGGCGTGTCTCTGCCAGGCTCCTTTCCCAGCCCTGCTCTGAAAATGCGAACGTCTGCAGATAGCTGGCAGCCAGAAGGGGCTAGCCTGGAAAGCTGTTTCTCAGCCTCATCAGCCCATGGCACTGCTTGCACAGAGGCTCAGAGACTGGGGCTCTTTGCTTGTCTTGCCACATAAAACTTCAAACGTATCTCATGTTGTCCGTGCTGGGCAACTCCGGTAGCCCTGCTCTGAAAATGCGAACGTCTGCAGATAGCTGGCAGCCAGAAGGGGCTAGCCTGGAAAGCTGTTGCTCAGCCTCATCTGCCCATGGCACTGCTCGCACAGAGGCACGGAGACTGGGGCTGCTTGCTTGTCTTGCCACCTCAAACTTCAAACGTAACCTGGGAATGCTGGTGTCCCTGCCATGCTCCTTTCGCAGCCCTGCTCCGAAAGTGCGAACGTCTGCAGATAGCTGACAGCCTGAAGGGGCTAGCCTGTAAAGCCGTTGCTCAGCCTCATCTGCCCATGGCACTGCTCGCACAGAGGCACAGAGACTGGGGCTGCTTGCTTGTCTTGCTCACTCAAACTTCAAACGTATCTTAAGTGGTCCATGCAGGGGGCCTTCGGCAGCCCTGCTGCGAAAATATGAACGTCTGCAGACAGTTCGCAGCCAGAAAGAGCTAGCCTGGAAAGCTGTTGCTCAGCCTCATCTGCCCATGGCACTGCTCACACAGAGGCACAGAGACTGATGCTGCTTGCTTGTCTTGCCCCCTCAAACTTCAAACGTAGCTTAGGTGGTCCGTGCCGGGCATCTCCAACACACCAGCTGCGAAAATGAAAACGTCTGCAGATAGCTGGCAGGCAGAAAGAGCTAGCCTGGAAAGCTGTTGCTCAGCCTCATCTGACCATGGCACTGCTCACACAGAGGCACAGAGACTGGGGCTGCTTGCTTGTCTTGACCCCTCAAACTTCAAACGTAGCTTAAGTGGTCCGTGTCGGGGGCCTCAGGCAGCACTGCTCCCAAAATGCGAACGTCTGCAGATAGCTCACAGCCAGAACGAGCTAGCCTGGAAAGCTCTTTCTCAGCCTCATCTGCCCATGGCACTGCTCGCACAGAGGCACAGAGACTGGGGCTGCTTGCTTGTCTTGCCACATCAAACTTTAAATGTACATTTGGATGTCCTTGCAGGGGGCCTCCGTCACTGCTGCTCTGAAAATGCGAACATCTGCACATAGCTCGCAGGCAGACAGAGCTAGGCTGGAAAGCTGTTGCTCAGCCTCATCTGCCCATGGCACTGCTCGCAAAGAGGCACAGAGACTGGAGTTGCTTGCTTGTCTTGCCACCTCAAACTTCAAACGTATCCTGGAAATGGGCGTGTCTCTGCCAGGCTCCTTTCCCAGCCCTGCTCTGAAAATGCGAACGTCTGCAGATAGCTGGCAGCCAGAAGGGGCTAGCCTGGAAAGCTGTTGCTCAGCCTCATCAGCCCATGGCACTGCTCGCACAGAGGCTCAGAGACTGGGGCTGTTTGCTTGTCTTGCCACATAAAACTTCAAACGTATCTCATGTTGTCCGTGCTGGGCAACTCCGGTAGCCCTGCTCTGAAAATGCGAACGTCTGCAGATAGCTGGCAGCCAGAAGGGGCTAGCCTGGAAAGCTGTTGCTCAGCCTCATCTGCCCATGGCACTGCTCGCACAGAGGCACGGAGACTGGGGCTGCTTGCTTGTCTTGCCACCTTAAACTTCAAACGTAACCTGGGAATGGTGGTGTCCCTCCCATGCTCCTTTCGCAGCCCTGCTCCGAAAGTGCGAACGTCTGCAGATAGCTGACAGCCTGAAGGGGCTAGCCTGTAAAGCCGTTGCTCAGCCTCATCTGCCCATGGCACTGCTCGCACAGAGGCACAGAGACTGGGGCTGCTTGCTTGTCTTGCCACCTCAAACTTCAAACGTACACTGGAAATGTGGGGGGTCCCTGCCAGGCTCCTTTCGCAGCCCTACTCCGAAAATGCGAACGTCTGCAGATAGCTGGCAGCCAGAAGGGGCTAGCCTGGAAAGCTGTTGCTCACCCTCATCTGCCCATGGCACTGCTCGCACAGAGGCACAAAGACTGGGGCTGCTTGCTTGTCTTGCCCACTCAAACTTCAAACGTAGCTTAAGTAGTCCATGCAGGGGGCCTTCGGCAGCCCTGCTGCGAAAATATGAACGTCTGCAGACAGTTCGCAGATAGAAAGAGCTAGCCTGGAAAGCTGTTGCTCAGCCTCATCTGCCCATGGCACTGCCCACACAGAGGCACAGAGACTGTGGCTGCTTGCTTGTCTTCCCACTCAAACTTCAAACGTAGCTTAGGTGGTCCGTGCCGGGCATCTCCAACACACCAGCTGCGAAAATGAGAACGTCTGAAGATAGCTCGCAGACAGAAAGAGCTGGCCTGTAAAGCTGTTGCTCAGCCTCATCTGCCCATGGCACTGCTCGCACAGAGGCACAGAGACTGGGGCTGCTTGCTTGTCTTGTCACCTTAAACTTCAAATGTAGACTGGAAATGGGGAGTGTCCCTTCCAGGCTCCTTTCCCAACCCTGCTCCGAAAATGCGAACGTCTGCAGATAGCTTGCAGCCACCAGAGGCTAGCCTGGAAAGCTGTTGCTCAGCCTCATCTGCCCATGGCACTGCTCGCACAGAGGCACAGAGACTGGGGCTGCTTGCTTGTCTTGCCCCCTCAAACTTCAAATGTAGACTGGAAATGGGGAGTGTCCCTTCCAGGCTCCTTTCCCAACCCTGCTCCGAAAAAGCGAACGTCTGCAGATAGGTGTTAGCCAGAAGCGGCTAGCCTGGAAAGCTGTTGCTCAGCCTCATCTGCCCATGGCACTGCTCGCACAGAGGCACAGAGACTGGAGTTGCTTGCTTGTCTTGCCACCTCAAACTGCAAATGTAGACTGGAAATGGGAAGTGTCCCTTCCGGTCTCCTTTCCCAGTCCTGCTCTGAAAATGCGAACATCTGCAAATAGCTGGCAGCCAGAAGGGGTAGCCTGGAAAGCTGTTGCTCAGTCTCATCTGCCCATGGCACTGCTCGCACAGAGGCACAGAGACTGGGGCTGCTTGCTTGTCTTGCCCCCTCAAACTTCAAACGTAGACTGGAAATTTGGGGGGGTCCCTGCCAGGCTCTTTTCGCAGCCCTGCTCTGAAAATGCGAACGTCTGCAGATAGCTGGCAGCCAGAAGGGGCTAGCCTGGAAAGCTGTTGCTCAGCCTCATCTTCCCATGGCACTGCTCGCACAGAGGCACAGAGACTGGGGCTGCTTGCTTGTCTTGCTCACTCAAACTTCAAACGTAGCTTAAGTGGTCCATGCAGGGGGCCTTCGGCAGCCCTGCTGCGAAAATATGAACGTCTGCAGACAGTTCGCAGCCAGAAAGAGCTAGCCTGGAAAGCTGTTGCTCAGCCTCATCTGCCCATGGCACTGCTCACACAGAGGCACAGAGACTGATGCTGCTTGCTTGTCTTGCCCCCTCAAACTTCAAACGTAGCTTAGGTGGTCCGTGCCGGGCATCTCCAACACACCAGCTGCGAAAATGACAACGTCTGCAGATAGCTGGCAGGCAGAAAGAGCTAGCCTGGAAAGCTGTTCCTCAGCCTCATCTGGCCATGGCACTGCTCACACAGAGGCACAGAGACTGGGGCTGTTTGCTTGTCTTGCCCCCTCAAACTTCAAACGTAGCTTAAGTGGTCCGTGTCGGGGGCCTCAGGCAGCACTGCTCCCAAAATGCGAACGTCTGCAGATAGATCGCAGCCAGAACGAGCTAGCCTGGAAAGCTGTTGCTCAGCCTCATCTGCCCATGGCACTGCTCGCACAGAGGAACAGAGACTGGGGCTGCTTGCTTGTCTTGCCACATCAAACTTTAAATGTACATTTGGATGTCCTTGCAGGGGGCCTCCGCCACTGCTGCTCTGAAAATGCGAACATCTGCACATAGCTCGCAGGCAGACAGAGCTAGGCTGGAAAGCTGTTGCTCAGCCTCATCTGCCCATGGCACTGCTCGCACAGAGGCACAGAGACTGGGGCTGCTTGCTTGTCTTGCCACCTCAAACTTCAAACGTAGACTGGAAATGGTGAGATCCCTGCCAGGCTCCTTTCTCAACCTTGCTCCGAAAATGCGAACGTCTGCAGATAGCTCGCAGCCAGAAGGGGCTAGCGTGGAAAGCTGTTGCTCAGTCTCATCTGCCCATGGCACTGCTCGCACAGAGGAACAGAGACTGGGGCTGCTTGCTTGTCTTGCCACCTCAAACTTCAAACGTAGCCTGGAAATGGGGAGTGTCCCTTCCAGGCTCCTTTCTCAACCCTGCTCCGAAAATGCGAACGTCTGCAGATAGCTGGCAGCCAGAAGAGGCTAGCCTGCAAAGCTCTTGCTCAGCCTCATCTGCCCATGGCACTGCTCGCACAGAGGCACAGAGACTGGGGTTGCTTGCTTGTCTTGGTCCCTCAAACTTCAATCGTAGACTGGAAATGGGGGAGTCCCTGCCAGGCTCCTTTCGCAACCCTGCTACGAAAATGCGAACGTCTGCAGATAGCTGAGAGCCAGAAGGGGCTAACCTGGAAAGCTGTTGCTCAGCCTCATCTGCCCATGGCACTGCTCGCACAGAGGCACAGAGACTGGGGCTGCTTGCTTGTCTTGCCACCTCAAACTTCAAAAGTAGCCTGGAAATGGGGAGTGTCACTTCCGGGCTCCTTTCCCAGTCCTGCTCCGAAAATGCGAACATCTGCAAATAGCTGGCAGCCAGAAGGGGTAGCCTGGAAAGCTGTTGCTCAGTCTCATCTGCCCATGGCACTGCTGGCTCAGAGGCACAGAGACTGGGGCTGTTTACTTGTCTTGCCACCTCAAACTTCAAATGTAACCTGGAAATGGGGGGGTCTCTGCCAGGCTTCTTTCTCATCCCTGCTCTGAAAGTGCGAACGTCTGCAGATAGCTGGCAGCCAGAAGGGGCTAGCCTGGAAAGCTGTTGCTCAGCCTCATCTGCCCATGGCACTGCTCGCACAGAGGCACAGAGACTGGGGCTGCTTGCTTGTCTTGCCACCTCAAACTTCAAAAGTAGATTAAGAGGTCCGTGCCGGGCGGTTCCGGCAGTCCTGCTCCGAAAATGCGAACATCTGCAGATAGATCGCAGCCAGAAAGAGCTAGCCTGGAAAGCTGTTACTCATCCTCATCTGCACACGGCACTGCTCGCACAGAGGCACAGAGACTGGGGCTGCTTGCTTGTCTTGCCCCTTCAAACTTCAAACGTATATTAGGTGGTCCGTGTCTAGCGCCTCCGGCAGCCCTGCTCTGAAAATGCGAACGTCTGCAGATAGCTCGCAGCCAGAAAGAGCTAGCCTGGAAAGCTGTTGCTCAGCCTCATCTGCCCATGGCACTGCTCGCACAGAGGCACAGAGACTGGGGCTGCTTGCTTGTCTTGCCCCTTCAAATTTCAAACGTAGATTTGGGCATCCGTGCAGGGGGCCTCGGGCAGCCCTGCTCTGAAAATTCGAACGTCTGCAGATAGCTCGCAGCCAGAAAGAGCTAGCCTGGAAAGCTGTTGCTCAGCCTCATCTGCCCATGGCACTACTCGCACAGAGGCACACAGACTGGGGTTACTTGCTTGTCTTGCCCCCGCAAACTTCAAACGTAGATTACGTTCTCCGAGTCTGGCTCCTCCGGCAGCCATGGTCTGAAAATGCGAACATCTGCAAATAGCTCGCAGCAGAAAGATCTAGCCTGGAAAGCTGTTGCTCAGCCTCATCTGTCCATGGCACTGCTCACACAGAGGCACAGACACTGGGATTGCTTTCTTGTCTTGCCCCTTCAAACTTCAAAAGTATCTTAAGTGGTCCGTTCCGGGGGTCTACCTAAGTGCTGTTCCGAAAATGCGAACGTCTGCAGATAGCTCGTAGGCAGAAAGAGCTAGCCTGGAAAGCTGTTGCTCAGCCGCATCTGCCCATGGCACTGCTCGCACAGAGGCACAGAGACTGGGGCTGCTTGCTTCTCTTGCCACCTCAAACTTCAGACGTAGCTTAGGTGGTCCGTGTCTAGCGCTTCCGGCAGCCCTCCTCCGTAAATGCGAATGTCTGCAGATAGTTCGCAGCCAGAAAGAGCTAGCCTGGAAAGCTGTTGCTCAGCCTCATTTGCCCATGGCACTGCTCGCACAGAGGCACAGAGACTGGGGCTGCTTGCTTGTCTTGCCACCTCCAACTTCAAACGTAGCCTGGGAAAGTTGGTGTCCCAGCCAGGCTCCTTTCCCAGCACAGCTCCGAAAGTGCGAACGTCTGCAGATAGCTGGCAGCCAGAAGGGGCTATCCTGGAAAACTGTTGCTCAGCCTCATCTGCCCAAGGCACTGCTCGCACAGAGGCACAGACAGTGGGGCTGCTTGCTTATCTTGCCACTTGAAACTTCAAACGCATGTGGGGAATGTGGGTTGTCCCTGCCAGGCTCCTTTCGCAGCCCTGCTCCGAAAGTGCGAACGTCTGCAGATAGCTGGCAGCCAGAAGGGGCTAGCCTAGAAAGCTGTTGCTCAGCCTCATCTGTCCATGGCACTGCTCGCACAGAGGCACAGAGACTGGAGTTGCTTGCTTGTCTTGCCACCTCAAACTGCAAATGTAGACTGGAAATGGGAAGTGTCCCTTCCGGTCTCCTTTCCCAGTCCTGCTCTGAAAATGCGAACATCTGCAAATAGCTGGCAGCCAGAAGGGGTAGCCTGGAAAGCTGTTGCTCAGTCTCATCTGCCCATGGCACTGCTCGCACAGAGGCACAGAGACTGGGGCTGCTTGCTTGTCTTGCCCCCTCAAACTTCAAACGTAGACTGGAAATTTGGGGGGGTCCCTGCCAGGCTCTTTTCGCAGCCCTGCTCTGAAAATGCGAACGTCTGCAGATAGCTGGCAGCCAGAAGGGGCTAGCCTGGAAAGCTGTTGCTCAGCCTCATCTTCCCATGGCACTGCTCGCACAGAGGCACAGAGACTGGGGCTGCTTGCTTGTCTTGCTCACTCAAACTTCAAACGTAGCTTAAGTGGTCCATGCAGGGGGCCTTCGGCAGCCCTGCTGCGAAAATATGAACGTCTGCAGACAGTTCGCAGCCAGAAAGAGCTAGCCTGGAAAGCTGTTGCTCAGCCTCATCTGCCCATGGCACTGCTCACACAGAGGCACAGAGACTGATGCTGCTTGCTTGTCTTGCCCCCTCAAACTTCAAACGTAGCTTAGGTGGTCCGTGCCGGGCATCTCCAACACACCAGCTGCGAAAATGACAACGTCTGCAGATAGCTGGCAGGCAGAAAGAGCTAGCCTGGAAAGCTGTTCCTCAGCCTCATCTGGCCATGGCACTGCTCACACAGAGGCACAGAGACTGGGGCTGTTTGCTTGTCTTGCCCCCTCAAACTTCAAACGTAGCTTAAGTGGTCCGTGTCGGGGGCCTCAGGCAGCACTGCTCCCAAAATGCGAACGTCTGCAGATAGATCGCAGCCAGAACGAGCTAGCCTGGAAAGCTGTTGCTCAGCCTCATCTGCCCATGGCACTGCTCGCACAGAGGAACAGAGACTGGGGCTGCTTGCTTGTCTTGCCACATCAAACTTTAAATGTACATTTGGATGTCCTTGCAGGGGGCCTCCGCCACTGCTGCTCTGAAAATGCGAACATCTGCACATAGCTCGCAGGCAGACAGAGCTAGGCTGGAAAGCTGTTGCTCAGCCTCATCTGCCCATGGCACTGCTCGCACAGAGGCACAGAGACTGGGGCTGCTTGCTTGTCTTGCCACCTCAAACTTCAAACGTAGACTGGAAATGGTGAGATCCCTGCCAGGCTCCTTTCTCAACCTTGCTCCGAAAATGCGAACGTCTGCAGATAGCTCGCAGCCAGAAGGGGCTAGCCTGCAAAGCTCTTGCTCAGCCTCATCTGCCCATGGCACTGCTCGCACAGAGGCACAGAGACTGGGGTTGCTTGCTTGTCTTGGTCCCTCAAACTTCAATCGTAGACTGGAAATGGGGGAGTCCCTGCCAGGCTCCTTTCGCAACCCTGCTACGAAAATGCGAACGTCTGCAGATAGCTGAGAGCCAGAAGGGGCTAACCTGGAAAGCTGTTGCTCAGCCTCATCTGCCCATGGCACTGCTCGCACAGAGGCACAGAGACTGGGGCTGCTTGCTTGTCTTGCCACCTCAAACTTCAAAAGTAGCCTGGAAATGGGGAGTGTCACTTCCGGGCTCCTTTCCCAGTCCTGCTCCGAAAATGCGAACATCTGCAAATAGCTGGCAGCCAGAAGGGGTAGCCTGGAAAGCTGTTGCTCAGTCTCATCTGCCCATGGCACTGCTGGCTCAGAGGCACAGAGACTGGGGCTGTTTACTTGTCTTGCCACCTCAAACTTCAAACGTAACCTGGAAATGGGGGGGTCTCTGCCAGGCTTCTTTCTCATCCCTGCTCTGAAAGTGCGAACGTCTGCAGATAGCTGGCAGCCAGAAGGGGCTAGCCTGGAAAGCTGTTGCTCAGTCTCATCTGCCCATGGCACTGCTCGCACAGAGGCACAGAGACTGGGGCTGCTTGCTTGTCTTGCCACCTCAAACTTCAAAAGTAGATTAAGAGGTCCGTGCCGGGCGGTTCCGGCAGTCCTGCTCCGAAAATGCGAACATCTGCAGATAGATCGCAGCCAGAAAGAGCTAGCCTGGAAAGCTGTTACTCATCCTCATCTGCACACGGCACTGCTCGCACAGAGGCACAGAGACTGGGGCTGCTTGCTTGTCTTGCCCCTTCAAACTTCAAACGTATATTAGGTGGTCCGTGTCTAGCGCCTCCGGCAGCCCTGCTCTGAAAATGCGAACGTCTGCAGATAGCTCGCAGCCAGAAAGAGCTAGCCTGGAAA
This sequence comes from Opisthocomus hoazin, assembly GCF_030867145.1. Taxonomy (NCBI): domain Eukaryota; kingdom Metazoa; phylum Chordata; class Aves; order Opisthocomiformes; family Opisthocomidae; genus Opisthocomus; species Opisthocomus hoazin. The sequence goes on from NC_134429.1 coordinate 9,279,314, forward strand.
GCTGTTGCTCAGCCTCATCTGCCCATGGCACTGCTCGCACAGAGGCACAGAGACTGGGGCTGCTTGCTTGTCTTGCCCCTTCAAATTTCAAACGTAGATTTGGGCATCCGTGCAGGGGGCCTCGGGCAGCCCTGCTCTGAAAATTCGAACGTCTGCAGATAGCTCGCAGCCAGAAAGAGCTAGCCTGGAAAGCTGTTGCTCAGCCTCATCTGCCCATGGCACTACTCGCACAGAGGCACACAGACTGGGGTTGCTTGCTTGTCTTGCCCCCGCAAACTTCAAACGTAGATTACGTTCTCCGAGTCTGGCTCCTCCGGCAGCCATGGTCTGAAAATGCGAACATCTGCAAATAGCTCGCAGCAGAAAGATCTAGCCTGGAAAGCTGTTGCTCAGCCTCATCTGTCCATGGCACTGCTCACACAGAGGCACAGACACTGGGATTGCTTTCTTGTCTTGCCCCTTCAAACTTCAAAAGTATCTTAAGTGGTCCGTTCCGGGGGTCTACCTAAGTGCTGTTCCGAAAATGCGAACGTCTGCAGATAGCTCGTAGGCAGAAAGAGCTAGCCTGGAAAGCTGTTGCTCAGCCGCATCTGCCCATGGCACTGCTCGCACAGAGGCACAGAGACTGGGGCTGCTTGCTTCTCTTGCCACCTCAAACTTCAGACGTAGCTTAGGTGGTCCGTGTCTAGCGCTTCCGGCAGCCCTCCTCCGTAAATGCGAATGTCTGCAGATAGTTCGCAGCCAGAAAGAGCTAGCCTGGAAAGCTGTTGCTCAGCCTCATTTGCCCATGGCACTGCTCGCACAGAGGCACAGAGACTGGGGCTGCTTGCTTGTCTTGCCACCTCCAACTTCAAACGTAGCCTGGGAAAGTTGGTGTCCCAGCCAGGCTCCTTTCCCAGCACAGCTCCGAAAGTGCGAACGTCTGCAGATAGCTGGCAGCCAGAAGTGGCTATCCTGGAAAACTGTTGCTCAGCCTCATCTGCCCAAGGCACTGCTCGCACAGAGGCACAGACAGTGGGGCTGCTTGCTTATCTTGCCACTTGAAACTTCAAACGCATGTGGGGAATGTGGGTTGTCCCTGCCAGGCTCCTTTCGCAGCCCTGCTCCGAAAGTGCGAACGTCTGCAGATAGCTGGCAGCCAGAAGGGGCTAGCCTAGAAAGCTGTTGCTCAGCCTCATCTGTCCATGGCACTGCTCGCACAGAGGCACAGAGACTGGGGCTGCTTGCTTGTCTTGCCACCTCAAACTTCAAACGTAGACTGGAAATGTGGGGGGTCCCTGCCAGGCTCCTTTCCCAGTCCTGCTCCGAAAATGTGAACGTCTGCAGAAAGATGGGATCCAGAAGGGGCTAGCCTGGAAAGCTGTTGCTCAGCCTCATCTGCCCATGGCGCTGCTCGCAAAGAGGCACTGAAACTGGGGCTGCTTGCTTGTCTTGCCCCCTCAAACTTCAAACGTAGACTGGAAATTTGGGGGGGTCCCTGCCAGGCTCCTTTCGCAGCCCTGCTCTGAAAATGCGAACATCTGCAGATAGCTGGCAGCCCGAAGGGGCTAGCCTGGAAAGCTGTTGCTCAGCCTCATCTTCCCATGGCACTGCTCGCACAGAGGCACAGAGACTGGGGCTGCTTGCTTGTCTTGCTCACTCAAACTTCAAACGTAGCTTAAGTGGTCCATGCAGGGGGCCTTCGGCAGCCCTGCTGCGAAAATATGAACGTCTGCAGACAGTTCGCAGCCAGAAAGAGCTAGCCTGGAAAGCTGTTGCTCAGCCTCATCTGCCCATGGCACTGCTCACACAGAGGCACAGAGACTGATGCTGCTTGCTTGTCTTGCCCCCTCAAACTTCAAACGTAGCTTAGGTGGTCCGTGCCGGGCATCTCCAACACACCAGCTGCAAAAATGAGAACGTCTGCAGATAGCTGGCAGGCAGAAAGAGCTATCCTGGAAAGCTGTTGCTCAGCCTCATCTGGCCATGGCACTGCTCACACAGAGGCACAGAGACTGGAGTTGCTTGCTTGTCTTGCCACATCAAACTTTAAATGTACATTTGGATGTCCTTGCAGGGGGCCTCCGTCACTGGTGCTCTGAAAATGCGAACATCTGCACATAGCTCGCAGGCAGACAGAACTAGCCTGGAAAGCTGTTGCTCAGCCTCATCTGCCCATGGCACTGCTTGCACAGAGGCACAGAGACTGGAGTTGCTTGCTTGTCTTGCCACCTCAAACTTCAAACGTAGCCTGGGAATGGTGGTGTCCCTGCCAGGCTCCTTTCGCAGCCCTGCTCCGAAAGTGCGAACGTCTGCAGATAGCTGATAGCCAGAAGGGGCTAGCCTGGAAAGCTGTTGCTCAGCCTCATCTGCCCATTGCACTGCTCGCACAGAGGCCCAGAGACTGGGGCTGCTTGCTTGTCTTGCCACCTCAAACTTCAGACGTAGCCTGGGAATGGTGGTGTCCCAGCCAGACTCCTTTCACAGCCCTGCTCCAAAAGTGCGAACGTCTGCAGATAGCTGGCAGCCAGAAGGGGCTAGCCTGGAAAGCTGTTGCTCATCCTCATCTGCCCATGGCACTGCTCGCACAGAGGCACAGAGAATGGGGCTGCTTGCTTGTCTTGCAATTTGAAACTTCAAAAGTAGCCTGAGAATGGTTGTGTCCCAGCCAGGCTCCTTTCGCAGACCTGCTCCGAAAGTGCGAACGTCTGCAGATAGCTGGCAGCCAGAAGGGGCTAGCGTGGAAAGCTGTTGCTCAGCCTCATCTGCTCATGGCACTGCTCACACATAGACTGGGGCTGCTTGCTTCTCTTGCCAACTCAAACTTCAAACGTAGCCTGGGAATGGTGGTGTCCCTGCCAGGCTCCTTTCGCAGACCTGCTCCGAAAGTGTGAACGTCTGCAGATAGCTGGCAGCCAGAAGGGGCTAGCCTGGAAAGCTGTTGCTCAGCCTCATCTGCCCATGGCACTGCTCGCACAGAGGCACAGAGAATGGGGCTGCTTGCTTGTCTTGCCACTTCAAACTTCAAACGCATGCTGCGAATGTGGATTGTCCCTGCCAGGCTCCTTTCACAGCCATGCTCTTAAAATGCGAACGTCTGCAGATAGCTGTCAGCCAGAAAGGGGCTAGCCTGGAAAGCTGTTGCTCAGCCTCATCTGCCCATGGCACTGCTCGCACAGAGGCACAGAGACTGGGGCTGCTTGCTTGTCTTGCCACCTCAAGCTTCAAACGTAGCCTGGGAATGGTGGTGTCCCTGCCAGGCTCCTTTCGCAGCCCTGCTCCGAAAGTGCGAACGTCTGCAGATAGCTGGCAGCCAGAAGGTGCTAGCCTGGAAAGCTGTTGCTCAACCTCATCTGCCAATGGCAGTGCTCGCACAGAGGCACAGAGAATGGGGCTGCTTGTTTATCTTGCCACTTGAAACTTCAAACGCATGTTGGGAATGGTGGTGTCTCAGCCATTCCCCTTTCGCAGCCCTGCTCCGAAAATGCGAACGTCTGCAGATAGCTGGCAGCCAGAAGGGGCTAGCCTGGAAAGCTGTTGCTCAGACTCATCTGCTCATGGCACTGCTCACACAGAGACTGGGGCTGTTTGCTTGTCTTGCCACCTCATACTTCAAACGTAGCCTGGGAATGGTTGTTGTACCAGCCAGGCTCCTTTACCAGCCCTGCTCTTAAAATGCGAACGTCTGCAGGTAGCTGGCAGCCAGAAGAGCCTAGCCTGGAAAGCTGTTGCTCAGCCTCATCTGCTCATGGCACTGCTCGCACAGAGGCACAGAGAATGGGGCTGCTTGCTTATCTTGCCACTTGAAACTTCAAACGCATGCTGGGAATGGTGGTGTCCCTGCAAGCCTCCTTTCGCAGCCCTGCTCCGAAAGCGCGAACGTCTGCAGATAGCTGGCAGCCAGAAGGGGCTAGCCTGTAAAGCTGTTGCTCAGCCTCATCTGCCAATGGCAGTGCTCGCACAGAGGCACAGAGACTGGGGCTGCTTGCTTGTCTTACCACTTCAAACTTCAAATGTATCCTGGGAAAGTTGGTGTCCCAGCCAGGCTCCTTTCGCACACCTGCTCTTAAAATGCGAACGTCTGCAGGTAGCTGGCAGCCAGAAGAGGCTAGCCTGGAAAGCTGTTGCTCAGCCTCATCTGCCCATGGCACTGCTCGCACAGAGGCACAGAGAATGGGGCTGGTTGCTTATCTTGCCACTTGAAACTTCAAACGCATGTGGGAATGGTGGTGTCTCTGCCAGGCTCCTTTCGCAGCCCTGCTCCGAAAGTGCGAACGTCTGCAGATAGCTGACAGACAGAAGGGGCTAGCCTCGAAAGCTGTTGCTCAGCCTCATCTGCCCATGGCACTGCTCGCGCAGAGGCACAGAGAATGGGGCTGCTTGCTTATCTTGCCACTTGAAACTTCAAACGCATGTAGGGAATGTGGGTTGTCCCTGCCAGGCTCCTTTCGCAGCCATGCTCCGAAAGTGCGAACGTCTGCAGATAGCTGGCAGCCAGAAGGGGCTGGCCTGGAAAGCTGTTGCTCAGCCTCATCTGTCCATGGCATTGCTCTCACAGAGGAACAGAGAAAGGGGCTGCTTGCTTGTCTTGCCACCTCAAACTTCAAACGTACACTGGGAAAGCTGGTGTCCCAGCCAGGCTCCTTTCGCAGCCCTGCTCCGAAAGTGCAAACGTCTGCAGATAGCTGGCAGCCAGAAGGGGCTAGCCTGGAAAGCTGTTGCTCAGCCTCATCTGCCCATGGCACTGCTCGCACAGAGGCACAGAGAATGGGGCTGCTTGCTTGTCTTGCCACTTGAAACTTCAAACGCATGCTGCGAATGTGGATTGTCCCTGCCACGCTCCTTTCACAGCCATGCTCTTAAAATGCGAACGTCTGCAGATAGCTGGCAGCCAGAAGAGCCTAGCCTGGAAAGCTGTTGCTCAGCCTCATCTGCCCATGGCACTGCTCGCACAGAGGCACAGAGAATGGGGCTGGTGGCTTATCTTGCCACTTGAAACTTCAAACGCATGCTGGGAATGGTGGTGTCCCTGCAAGCCTCCTTTCGCAGCCCTGCTCCGAAAGCGCGAACGTCTGCAGATAGCTGGCAGCCAGAAGGGGCTAGCCTGGAAAGCTGTTGCTCAGCCTCATCTGCCAATGGCAGTGCTCACACAGAGGCACAGAGACTGGGGCTGCTTGCTTGTCTTGCCACTTCAAAATTCAAATGTAGTCGGGGAATGTTGTTGTCCCAGCCAGGCTCCTTTCGCAGCCCTGCTCCGAAAGTGCGAACGTCTGCAGATAGCTGGCAGCCAGAAGGGGCTAGCCTGGAAAGCTGTTGCTCAGACTCATCTGCTCATGGCACTGCTCACACAGAGACTGGGGCTGCTTGCTTGTCTTGCCACCTCAAACTTCAAACGTAGCCTGGGAATGGTGGTGTCCCAGCCAGGCTCCTTTACCAGCCCTGCTCTTAAAATGCGAACGTCTGCAGGTAGCTGACAGCCAGAAGGGGCTAGCCTGGAAAGCTCTTGCTCAGCCTCATCTGCCCATGGCACTGCTCGCACAGAGGCACAGAGAATGGGGCTGCTTGCTTGTCTTGCCACCTCAAACTTCAGACGTAGCCTGGGAATGGTGGTGTCCCAGCCAGACTCCTTTCACAGCCCTGCTCCAAAAGTGCGAACGTCTGCAGATAGCTGGCAGCCAGAAGGGGCTAGCCTGGAAAGCTGTTGCTCAGCCTCATCTGCCCATGGCACTGCTCGCACAGAGGCACAGAGAATGGGGCTGCTTGCTTGTCTTGCCACTTGTAACTTCAAACGCATGTGGGGAATATGGATTGTCCCTGCCAGGCTCCTTTCACAGCCATGCTCTTAAAATAAGAATGTCTGCAGATAGATGTCAGCCAGAAGGGGCTAGCCTGGAAAGCTGTTGCTCAGCCTCATCTGCCCATGGCACTGCTCGCACAGAAGCCCAGAGAATGGGGCTGCTTGCTTCTCTTGCCACCTCAAACTTCAAACGTAGCCTGGGAATGGTGGTGTCCCTGCCAGTCTCCTTTCGCAGCCCTGCTCCGAAAGTGCGAACGTCTGCAGATAGCTGATAGCCAGAAGGGGCTAGCCTGGAAAGCTGTTGCTCAGCCTCATCTGCCCATTGCACTGCTCGCACAGAGGCCCAGAGACTGGGGCTGCTTGCTTGTCTTGCCACCTCAAACTTCAGACGTAGCCTGGGAATGGTGGTGTCCCAGCCAGACTCCTTTCACAGCCCTGCTCCAAAAGTGCGAACGTCTGCAGATAGCTGGCAGCCAGAAGGGGCTAGCCTGGAAAGCTGTTGCTCAGCCTCATCTGCCCATGGCACTGCTCGCACAGAGGCACAGAGAATGGGGCTGCTTGCTTGTCTTGCCACTTGTAACTTCAAACGCATGTGGGGAATATGGATTGTCCCTGCCAGGCTCCTTTCACAGCCATGCTCTTAAAATAAGAATGTCTGCAGATAGATGTCAGCCAGAAGGGGCTAGCCTGGAAAGCTGTTGCTCAGCCTCATCTGCCCATGGCACTGCTCGCACAGAAGCCCAGAGAATGGGGCTGCTTGCTTGTCTTGCCACCTCAAACTTCAAACGTAGCCTGGGAATGGTGGTGTCCCTGCCAGGCTCCTTTCGCAGCCCTGCTCCGAAAGTGCGAACGTCTGCAGATAGCTGATAGCCAGAAGGGGCTAGCCTGGAAAGCTGTTGCTCAGCCTCATCTGCCCATTGCACTGCTCGCACAGAGGCCCAGAGACTGGGGCTGCTTGCTTGTCTTGCCACCTCAAGCTTCAGACGTAGCCTGGGAATGGTGGTGTCCCAGCCAGACTCCTTTCACAGCCCTGCTCCAAAAGTGCGAACGTCTGCAGATAGCTGGCAGCCAGAAGGGGCTAGCCTGGAAAGCTGTTGCTCATCCTCATCTGCCCATGGCACTGCTCGCACAGAGGCACAGAGAATGGGGCTGCTTGCTTGTCTTGCAATTTGAAACTTCAAAAGTAGCCTGAGAATGGTTGTGTCCCAGCCAGGCTCCTTTCGCAGACCTGCTCCGAAAGTGCGAACGTCTGCAGATAGCTGGCAGCCAGAAGGGGCTAGCGTGGAAAGCTGTTGCTCAGCCTCATCTGCTCATGGCACTGCTCACACATAGACTGGGGCTGCTTGCTTCTCTTGCCAACTCAAACTTCAAACGTAGCCTGGGAATGGTGGTGTCCCAGCCAGGCTCCTTTCGCAGACCTGCTCCGAAAGTGTGAACGTCTGCAGATAGCTGGCAGCCAGAAGGGGCTAGCCTGGAAAGCTGTTGCTCAGCCTCATCTGCTCATGGCACTGCTAACACATAGACTGGGGCTGCTTGCTTGTCTTGCCACCTCAAACTTCAAACGTAGCCTGGGAATGGTGGTGTCCCAGCCATGCTCCTTTCGCAGCCCTGATCCGAAAGTGCGAACGTCTGCAGATAGCTGGCAGCCAGAAGGGGCTAGCCTGGAAAGCTGTGGCTCAGCCTCATCTGCCCATGGCAGTGCTCGCACAGAGGCACAGAGACTGGGGCTGCTTGCTTGTCTTGCCACTTGTAACTTCAAACGCATGTGGGGAATGTGGATTGTCCCAGCCAGTCCCCTTTACCAGCCCTGCTCTTAAAATGAGAATGTCTGCAGATAGCTGTCAGCCAGAAGGGTCTAGCATGGAAAGATGTTGCTCAGCCTCATCTGCCCATGGCACTGCTCGCACAGAGGCACAGAGACTGGGGCTGCTTGCTTGTCTTGCCACATCAAACTTCAAACGTAGCCTGGGAATGGTGGTGTCCCTGCCAGGCTCCTTTCGCAGCCCTGCTCCGAAAGTGCGAACGTCTGCAGATAGCTGATAGCCAGAAGGGGCTAGCCTGGAAATCTGTTGCTCAGCCTCATCTGCTCATGGCACTGCTCACACAGAGACTGGGGCTGCTTGCTTGTCTTGCCACCTCAAACTTCAAACATAGCCTGGGAATGGTGGTGTCCCACCCAGGCTCCTTTACCAGCCCTGCTCTTAAAATGCGAACGTCTGCAGGTAGCTGGCAGCCAGAAGGGGCTAGCCTGGAAAGCTGTTGCTCAGCCTCATCTGCACATGGCACTGCTCGCACAGAGGCACAGAGAATGGGGCTGCTTGCTTGTCTTGCAACTTGAAACTTCAAAAGTAGCCTGAGAATGGTGGTGTCCCAGCCAGGCTCCTTTCGCAGCCCTACTCCGAAAGTGCGAACGTCTGCAGATAGCTGGCAGCCAGAAGGGGCTAGCCTGGAAAGCTGTTGCTCAGCCTCATCTGCCCATGGCACTGCTCGCACAGAGGCACAGAGACTGGGGCTGCTTGCTTGTCTTGCCCCCTCAAACTTCAAACGTATCCTGGGAAAGTTGGTGTTCCTGCTAGGCTACTTTTGCACCCCTGCTCCGAAAGTGCGAACGTCTGCAGATAGCTGGCAGCCAGAAGGGGCTAGCCTGGAAAGATGTTGCTCAGCCTCATCTGCTCATGGCTCTGCTCGCACAGAGGCCCAGAGACTGGGGCTGCTTGCTTGTCTTGCCACTTGAAACTTCAAACGCATGCTGCGAATGTGGATTGTCCCTGCCAGGCTCCTTTCACAGCCATGCTCTTAAAATGCGAACGTCTGCAGGTAGCTGGCAGCCAGAAGAGCCTAGCCTGGAAAGCTGTTGCTCAGCCTCATCTGCTCATGGCACTGCTCGCACAGAGGCACAGAGAATGGGGCTGCTTGCTTATCTTGCCACTTGAAACTTCAAACGCATGCTGGGAATGGTGGTGTCCCTGCAAGCCTCCTTTCGCAGCCCTGCTCCGAAAGCGCGAACGTCTGCAGATAGCTGGCAGCCAGAAGGGGCTAGCCTGTAAAGCTGTTGCTCAGCCTCATCTGCCAATGGCAGTGCTCGCACAGAGGCACAGAGACTGGGGCTGCTTGCTTGTCTTACCACTTCAAACTTCAAATGTATCCTGGGAAAGTTGGTGTCCCAGCCAGGCTCCTTTCGCACACCTGCTCTTAAAATGCGAACGTCTGCAGGTAGCTGGCAGCCAGAAGAGGCTAGCCTGGAAAGCTGTTGCTCAGCCTCATCTGCCCATGGCACTGCTCGCACAGAGGCACAGAGAATGGGGCTGCTTGCTTATCTTGCCACTTGAAACTTCAAACGCATGCTGGGAATGGTGGTGTCTCTGCCAGGCTCCTTTCACAGCCCTGCTCCGAAAGTGCGAACGTCTGCAGATAGCTGACAGACAGAAGGGGCTAGCCTGGAAATCTGTTGCTCAGCCTCATCTGCCCATGGCACTGCTCGCGCAGAGGCACAGAGAATGGGGCTGCTTGCTTATCTTGCCACTTGAAACTTCAAACGCATGTAGGGAATGTGGGTTGTCCCTGCCAGGCTCCTTTCGCAGCCCTGCTCCGAAAGTGCAAACGTCTGCAGATAGCTGGCAGCCAGAAGGGGCTAGCCTGGAAAGCTGTTGCTCAGCCTCATCTGCCCATGGCACTGCTCGCACAGAGGCACAGAGAATGGGGCTGCTTGCTTGTCTTGCCACTTGAAACTTCAAACGCATGCTGCGAATGTGGATTGTCCCTGCCACGCTCCTTTCACAGCCATGCTCTTAAAATGCGAACGTCTGCAGGTAGCTGGCAGCCAGAAGGGGCTAGCCTGGAAAGCTGTTGCTCAGCCTCATCTGCCCATGGCACTGCTCGCACAGAGGCACAGAGAATGGGGCTGGTTGCTTATCTTGCCACTTGAAACTTGAAACGCATGCTGGGAATGGTGGTGTCCCTGCAAGCCTCCTTTCGCAGCCCTGCTCCGAAAGCGCGAACGTCTGCAGATAGCTGGCAGCCAGAAAGGGCTAGCCTGGAAAGCTGTTGCTCAGCCTCATCTGCCCATGGCACTGCTCGCACAGAGGCACAGAGACTGGGGCTGCTTGCTTGTCTTGCCCCCTCAAACTTCAAATGTAGACTGGAAATGGGGAGTGTCCCTTCCAGGCTCCTTTCCCAACCCTGCTCCGAAAAAGCGAACGTCTGCAGATAGGTGTTAGCCAGAAGGGGCTAGCCTGGAAAGCTGTTGCTCAGCCTCATCTGCCCATGGCACTGCTCGCACAGAGGCACAGAGACTGGAGTTGCTTGCTTGTCTTGCCACCTCAAACTGCAAATGTAGACTGGAAATGGGAAGTGTCCCTTCCGGTCTCCTTTCCCAGTCCTGCTCTGAAAATGCGAACATCTGCAAATAGCTGGCAGCCAGAAGGGGTAGCCTGGAAAGCTGTTGCTCAGTCTCATCTGCCCATGGCACTGCTCGCACAGAGGCACAGAGACTGGGGCTGCTTGCTTGTCTTGCCCCCTCAAACTTCAAAAGTAGACTGGAAACTTGGGGGGGTCCCTGCCAGGCTCTTTTCGCAGCCCTGCTCTGAAAATGCGAACGTCTGCAGATAGCTGGCAGCCAGAAGGGGCTAGCCTGGAAAGCTGTTGCTCAGCCTCATCTTCCCATGGCACTGCTCGCACAGAGGCACAGAGACTGGGGCTGCTTGCTTGTCTTGCTCACTCAAACTTCAAACGTAGCTTAAGTGGTCCATGCAGGGGGCCTTCGGCAGCCCTGCTGCGAAAATATGAACGTCTGCAGACAGTTCGCAGCCAGAAAGAGCTAGCCTGGAAAGCTGTTGCTCAGCCTCATCTGCCCATGGCACTGCTCACACAGAGGCACAGAGACTGATGCTGCTTGCTTGTCTTGCCCCCTCAAACTTCAAACGTAGCTTAGGTGGTCCGTGCCGGGCATCTCCAACACACCAGCTGCGAAAATGACAACGTCTGCAGATAGCTGGCAGGCAGAAAGAGCTAGCCTGGAAAGCTGTTCCTCAGCCTCATCTGGCCATGGCACTGCTCACACAGAGGCACAGAGACTGGGGCTGTTTGCTTGTCTTGCCCCCTCAAACTTCAAACGTAGCTTAAGTGGTCCGTGTCGGGGGCCTCAGGCAGCACTGCTCCCAAAATGCGAACGTCTGCAGATAGATCGCAGCCAGAACGAGCTAGCCTGGAAAGCTGTTGCTCAGCCTCATCTGCCCATGGCACTGCTCGCACAGAGGAACAGAGACTGGGGCTGCTTGCTTGTCTTGCCACATCAAACTTTAAATGTACATTTGGATGTCCTTGCAGGGGGCCTCCGCCACTGCTGCTCTGAAAATGCGAACATCTGCACATAGCTCGCAGGCAGACAGAGCTAGGCTGGAAAGCTGTTGCTCAGCCTCATCTGCCCATGGCACTGCTCGCACAGAGGCACAGAGACTGCGGCTGCTTGCTTGTCTTGCCACCTCAAACTTCAAACGTAGACTGGAAATGGTGAGATCCCTGCCAGGCTCCTTTCTCAACCTTGCTCCGAAAATGCGAACGTCTGCAGATAGCTGGCAGCCAGAAGGGGCTAGCGTGGAAAGCTGTTGCTCAGTCTCATCTGCCCATGGCACTGCTCGCACAGAGGAACAGAGACTGGGGCTGCTTGCTTGTCTTGCCACCTCAAACTTCAAACGTAGCCTGGAAATGGGGAGTGTCCCTTCCAGGCTCCTTTCTCAACCCTGCTCCGAAAATGCGAACGTCTGCAGATAGCTGGCAGCCAGAAGAGGCTAGCCTGCAAAGCTCTTGCTCAGCCTCATCTGCCCATGGCACTGCTCGCACAGAGGCACAGAGACTGGGGTTGCTTGCTTGTCTTGGTCCCTCAAACTTCAATCGTAGACTGGAAATGGGGGAGTCCCTGCCAGGCTCCTTTCGCAACCCTGCTACGAAAATGCGAACGTCTGCAGATAGCTGGCAGCCAGAAGGGGCTAACCTGGAAAGCTGTTGCTCAGCCTCATCTGCCCATGGCACTGCTGGCTCAGAGGCACAGAGACTGGGGCTGTTTACTTGTCTTGCCACCTCAAACTTCAAACGTAACCTGGAAATGGGGGGGTCTCTGCCAGGCTTCTTTCTCATCCCTGCTCTGAAAGTGCGAACGTCTGCAGATAGCTGGCAGCCAGAAGGGGCTAGCCTGGAAAGCTGTTGCTCAGCCTCATCTGCCCATGGCACTGCTCGCACAGAGGCACAGAGACTGGGGCTGCTTGCTTGTCTTGCCACCTCAAACTTCAAAAGTAGATTAAGAGGTCCGTGCCGGGCGGTTCCGGCAGTCCTGCTCCGAAAATGCGAACATCTGCAGATAGATCGCAGCCAGAAAGAGCTAGCCTGGAAAGCTGTTACTCATCCTCATCTGCACACGGCACTGCTCGCACAGAGGCACAGAGACTGGGGCTGCTTGCTTGTCTTGCCCCTTCAAACTTCAAACGTATATTAGGTGGTCCGTGTCTAGCGCCTCCGGCAGCCCTGCTCTGAAAATGCGAACGTCTGCAGATAGCTCGCAGCCAGAAAGAGCTAGCCTGGAAAGCTGTTGCTCAGCCTCATCTGCCCATGGCACTGCTCGCACAGAGGCACAGAGACTGGGGCTGCTTGCTTGTCTTGCCCCTTCAAATTTCAAACGTAGATTTGGGCATCCGTGCAGGGGGCCTCGGGCAGCCCTGCTCTGAAAATTCGAACGTCTGCAGATAGCTCGCAGCCAGAAAGAGCTAGCCTGGAAAGCTGTTGCTCAGCCTCATCTGCCCATGGCACTACTCGCACAGAGGCACACAGACTGGGGTTGCTTGCTTGTCTTGCCCCCGCAAACTTCAAACGTAGATTACGTTCTCCGAGTCTGGCTCCTCCGGCAGCCATGGTCTGAAAATGCGAACATCTGCAAATAGCTCGCAGCAGAAAGATCTAGCCTGGAAAGCTGTTGCTCAGCCTCATCTGTCCATGGCACTGCTCACACAGAGGCACAGACACTGGGATTGCTTTCTTGTCTTGCCCCTTCAAACTTCAAAAGTATCTTAAGTGGTCCGTTCCGGGGGTCTACCTAAGTGCTGTTCCGAAAATGCGAACGTCTGCAGATAGCTCGTAGGCAGAAAGAGCTAGCCTGGAAAGCTGTTGCTCAGCCGCATCTGCCCATGGCACTGCTCGCACAGAGGCACAGAGACTGGGGCTGCTTGCTTCTCTTGCCACCTCAAACTTCAGACGTAGCTTAGGTGGTCCGTGTCTAGCGCTTCCGGCAGCCCTCCTCCGTAAATGCGAATGTCTGCAGATAGTTCGCAGCCAGAAAGAGCTAGCCTGGAAAGCTGTTGCTCAGCCTCATTTGCCCATGGCACTGCTCGCACAGAGGCACAGAGACTGGGGCTGCTTGCTTGTCTTGCCACCTCCAACTTCAAACGTAGCCTGGGAAAGTTGGTGTCCCAGCCAGGCTCCTTTCCCAGCACAGCTCCGAAAGTGCGAACGTCTGCAGATAGCTGGCAGCCAGAAGGGGCTATCCTGGAAAACTGTTGCTCAGCCTCATCTGCCCAAGGCACTGCTCGCACAGAGGCACAGACAGTGGGGCTGCTTGCTTATCTTGCCACTTGAAACTTCAAACGCATGTGGGGAATGTGGGTTGTCCCTGCCAGGCTCCTTTCGCAGCCCTGCTCCGAAAGTGCGAACGTCTGCAGATAGCTGGCAGCCAGAAGGGGCTAGCCTAGAAAGCTGTTGCTCAGCCTCATCTGTCCATGGCACTGCTCGCACAGAGGCACAGAGACTGGGGCTGCTTGCTTGTCTTGCCACCTCAAACTTCAAACGTAGACTGGAAATGTGGGGGGTCCCTGCCAGGCTCCTTTCGCAGCCCTGCTCCGAAAATGTGAACGTCTGCAGAAAGATGGGATCCAGAAGGGGCTAGCCTGGAAAGCTGTTGCTCAGCCTCATCTGCCCATGGCGCTGCTCGCAAAGAGGCACTGAAACTGGGGCTGCTTGCTTGTCTTGCCCCCTCAAACTTCAAACGTAGACTGGAAATTTGGGGGGGTCCCTGCCAGGCTCCTTTCGCAGCCCTGCTCTGAAAATGCGAACGTCTGCAGATAGCTGGCAGCCAGAAGGGGCTAGCCTGGAAAGCTGTTGCTCAGCCTCATCTTCCCATGGCACTGCTCGCACAGAGGCACAGAGACTGGGGCTGCTTGCTTGTCTTGCTCACTCAAACTTCAAACGTAGCTTAAGTGGTCCATGCAGGGGGCCTTCGGCAGCCCTGCTGCGAAAATATGAACGTCTGCAGACAGTTCGCAGCCAGAAAGAGCTAGCCTGGAAAGCTGTTGCTCAGCCTCATCTGCCCATGGCACTGCTCACACAGAGGCACAGAGACTGATGCTGCTTGCTTGTCTTGCCCCCTCAAACTTCAAACGTAGCTTAGGTGGTCCGTGCCGGGCATCTCCAACACACCAGCTGCGAAAATGAGAACGTCTGCAGATAGCTGGCAGGCAGAAAGAGCTATCCTGGAAAGCTGTTGCTCAGCCTCATCTGGCCATGGCACTGCTCACACAGAGGCACAGAGACTGGAGTTGCTTGCTTGTCTTCCACATCAAACTTTAAATGTACATTTGGATGTCCTTGCAGGGGGCCTCCGTCACTGGTGCTCTGAAAATGCGAACATCTGCACATAGCTCGCAGGCAGACAGAACTAGCCTGGAAAGCTGTTGCTCAGCCTCATCTGCCCATGGCACTGCTTCCACAGAGGCACAGAGACTGGAGTTGCTTGCTTGTCTTGCCACCTCAAACTTCAAACGTAGCCTGGGAATGGTGGTGTCCCTGCCAGGCTCCTTTCGCAGCCCTGCTCCGAAAGTGCGAACGTCTGCAGATAGCTGATAGCCAGAAGGGGCTAGCCTGGAAAGCTGTTGCTCAGCCTCATCTGCCCATTGCACTGCTCGCACAGAGGCCCAGAGACTGGGGCTGCTTGCTTGTCTTGCCACCTCAAACTTCAGACGTAGCCTGGGAATGGTGGTGTCCCAGCCAGACTCCTTTCACAGCCCTGCTCCAAAAGTGCGAACGTCTGCAGATAGCTGGCAGCCAGAAGGGGCTAGCCTGGAAAGCTGTTGCTCATCCTCATCTGCCCATGGCACTGCTCGCACAGAGGCACAGAGAATGGGGCTGCTTGCTTGTCTTGCAATTTGAAACTTCAAAAGTAGCCTGAGAATGGTTGTGTCCCAGCCAGGCTCCTTTCGCAGACCTGCTCCGAAAGTGCGAACGTCTGCAGATAGCTGGCAGCCAGAAGGGGCTAGCGTGGAAAGCTGTTGCTCAGCCTCATCTGCTCATGGCACTGCTCACACATAGACTGGGGCTGCTTGCTTCTCTTGCCAACTCAAACTTCAAACGTAGCCTGGGAATGGTGGTGTCCCTGCCAGGCTCCTTTCGCAGACCTGCTCCGAAAGTGTGAACGTCTGCAGATAGCTGGCAGCCAGAAGGGGCTAGCCTGGAAAGCTGTTGCTCAGCCTCATCTGCTCATGGCACTGCTCACACAGAGACTGGGGCTGCTTGCTTGTCTTGCCACCTCAAACTTCAAACGTAGCCTGGGAATGGTGGTGTCCCACCCAGGCTCCTTTACCAGCCCTGCTCTGAAAATGCAAACGTCTGCAGGTAGCTGACAGCCAGAAGGAGCTAGCCTGGAAAGCTGTTGCTCAGCCTCATCTGCCCATGGCACTGCTCGCACAGAGGCACAGAGAATGGGGCTGCTTGCTTGTCTTGCCACTTGAAACTTCAAACGCATGCTGCGAATGTGGATTGTCCCTGCCAGGCTCCTTTCACAGCCATGCTCTTAAAATGCGAACGTCTGCAGATAGCTGTCAGCCAGAAAGGGGCTAGCCTGGAAAGCTGTTGCTCAGCCTCATCTGCCCATGGCACTGCTCGCACAGAGGCACAGAGACTGGGGCTGCTTGCTTGTCTTGCCACCTCAAGCTTCAAACGTAGCCTGGGAATGGTGGTGTCCCTGCCAGGTTCCTTTCGCAGCCCTGCTCCGAAAGTGCGAACGTCTGCAGATAGCTCGCAGCCAGAAAGAGCTAGCCTGGAAAGCTGTTGCTCAGCCTCATCTGCCCATGGCACTGCTCGCACAGAGGCACAGAGACTGGGGCTGCTTGCTTGTCTTGCCCCTTCAAATTTCAAACGTAGATTTGGGCATCCGTGCAGGGGGCCTCGGGCAGCCCTGCTCTGAAAATTCGAACGTCTGCAGATAGCTCGCAGCCAGAAAGAGCTAGCCTGGAAAGCTGTTGCTCAGCCTCATCTGCCCATGGCACTACTCGCACAGAGGCACACAGACTGGGGTTGCTTGCTTGTCTTGCCCCCGCAAACTTCAAACGTAGATTACGTTCTCCGAGTCTGGCTCCTCCGGCAGCCATGGTCTGAAAATGCGAACATCTGCAAATAGCTCGCAGCAGAAAGATCTAGCCTGGAAAGCTGTTGCTCAGCCTCATCTGTCCATGGCACTGCTCACACAGAGGCACAGACACTGGGATTGCTTTCTTGTCTTGCCCCTTCAAACTTCAAAAGTATCTTAAGTGGTCCGTTCCGGGGGTCTACCTAAGTGCTGTTCCGAAAATGCGAACGTCTGCAGATAGCTCGTAGGCAGAAAGAGCTAGCCTGGAAAGCTGTTGCTCAGCCGCATCTGCCCATGGCACTGCTCGCACAGAGGCACAGAGACTGGGGCTGCTTGCTTCTCTTGCCACCTCAAACTTCAGACGTAGCTTAGGTGGTCCGTGTCTAGCGCTTCCGGCAGCCCTCCTCCGTAAATGCGAATGTCTGCAGATAGTTCGCAGCCAGAAAGAGCTAGCCTGGAAAGCTGTTGCTCAGCCTCATTTGCCCATGGCACTGCTCGCACAGAGGCACAGAGACTGGGGCTGCTTGCTTGTCTTGCCACCTCCAACTTCAAACGTAGCCTGGGAAAGTTGGTGTCCCAGCCAGGCTCCTTTCCCAGCACAGCTCCGAAAGTGCGAACGTCTGCAGATAGCTGGCAGCCAGAAGGGGCTATCCTGGAAAACTGTTGCTCAGCCTCATCTGCCCAAGGCACTGCTCGCACAGAGGCACAGACAGTGGGGCTGCTTGCTTATCTTGCCACTTGAAACTTCAAACGCATGTGGGGAATGTGGGTTGTCCCTGCCAGGCTCCTTTCGCAGCCCTGCTCCGAAAGTGCGAACGTCTGCAGATAGCTGGCAGCCAGAAGGGGCTAGCCTAGAAAGCTGTTGCTCAGCCTCATCTGTCCATGGCACTGCTCGCACAGAGGCACAGAGACTGGGGCTGCTTGCTTGTCTTGCCACCTCAAACTTCAAACGTAGACTGGAAATGTGGGGGGTCCCTGCCAGGCTCCTTTCGCAGCCCTGCTCCGAAAATGTGAACGTCTGCAGAAAGATGGGATCCAGAAGGGGCTAGCCTGGAAAGCTGTTGCTCAGCCTCATCTGCCCATGGCGCTGCTCGCAAAGAGGCACTGAAACTGGGGCTGCTTGCTTGTCTTGCCCCCTCAAACTTCAAACGTAGACTGGAAATTTGGGGGGGTCCCTGCCAGGCTCCTTTCGCAGCCCTGCTCTGAAAATGCGAACGTCTGCAGATAGCTGGCAGCCAGAAGGGGCTAGCCTGGAAAGCTGTTGCTCAGCCTCATCTTCCCATGGCACTGCTCGCACAGAGGCACAGAGACTGGGGCTGCTTGCTTGTCTTGCTCACTCAAACTTCAAACGTAGCTTAAGTGGTCCATGCAGGGGGCCTTCGGCAGCCCTGCTGCGAAAATATGAACGTCTGCAGACAGTTCGCAGCCAGAAAGAGCTAGCCTGGAAAGCTGTTGCTCAGCCTCATCTGCCCATGGCACTGCTCACACAGAGGCACAGAGACTGATGCTGCTTGCTTGTCTTGCCCCCTCAAACTTCAAACGTAGCTTAGGTGGTCCGTGCCGGGCATCTCCAACACACCAGCTGCGAAAATGAGAACGTCTGCAGATAGCTGGCAGGCAGAAAGAGCTATCCTGGAAAGCTGTTGCTCAGCCTCATCTGGCCATGGCACTGCTCACACAGAGGCACAGAGACTGGAGTTGCTTGCTTGTCTTCCACATCAAACTTTAAATGTACATTTGGATGTCCTTGCAGGGGGCCTCCGTCACTGGTGCTCTGAAAATGCGAACATCTGCACATAGCTCGCAGGCAGACAGAACTAGCCTGGAAAGCTGTTGCTCAGCCTCATCTGCCCATGGCACTGCTTGCACAGAGGCACAGAGACTGGAGTTGCTTGCTTGTCTTGCCACCTCAAACTTCAAACGTAGCCTGGGAATGGTGGTGTCCCTGCCAGGCTCCTTTCGCAGCCCTGCTCCGAAAGTGCGAACGTCTGCAGATAGCTGATAGCCAGAAGGGGCTAGCCTGGAAAGCTGTTGCTCAGCCTCATCTGCCCATTGCACTGCTCGCACAGAGGCCCAGAGACTGGGGCTGCTTGCTTGTCTTGCCACCTCAAACTTCAGACGTAGCCTGGGAATGGTGGTGTCCCAGCCAGACTCCTTTCACAGCCCTGCTCCAAAAGTGCGAACGTCTGCAGATAGCTGGCAGCCAGAAGGGGCTAGCCTGGAAAGCTGTTGCTCATCCTCATCTGCCCATGGCACTGCTCGCACAGAGGCACAGAGAATGGGGCTGCTTGCTTGTCTTGCAATTTGAAACTTCAAAAGTAGCCTGAGAATGGTTGTGTCCCAGCCAGGCTCCTTTCGCAGACCTGCTCCGAAAGTGCGAACGTCTGCAGATAGCTGGCAGCCAGAAGGGGCTAGCGTGGAAAGCTGTTGCTCAGCCTCATCTGCTCATGGCACTGCTCACACATAGACTGGGGCTGCTTGCTTCTCTTGCCAACTCAAACTTCAAACGTAGCCTGGGAATGGTGGTGTCCCTGCCAGGCTCCTTTCGCAGACCTGCTCCGAAAGTGTGAACGTCTGCAGATAGCTGGCAGCCAGAAGGGGCTAGCCTGGAAAGCTGTTGCTCAGCCTCATCTGCTCATGGCACTGCTCACACAGAGACTGGGGCTGCTTGCTTGTCTTGCCACCTCAAACTTCAAACGTAGCCTGGGAATGGTGGTGTCCCACCCAGGCTCCTTTACCAGCCCTGCTCTGAAAATGCAAACGTCTGCAGGTAGCTGACAGCCAGAAGGAGCTAGCCTGGAAAGCTGTTGCTCAGCCTCATCTGCCCATGGCACTGCTCGCACAGAGGCACAGAGAATGGGGCTGCTTGCTTGTCTTGCCACTTGAAACTTCAAACGCATGCTGCGAATGTGGATTGTCCCTGCCAGGCTCCTTTCACAGCCATGCTCTTAAAATGCGAACGTCTGCAGATAGCTGTCAGCCAGAAAGGGGCTAGCCTGGAAAGCTGTTGCTCAGCCTCATCTGCCCATGGCACTGCTCGCACAGAGGCACAGAGACTGGGGCTGCTTGCTTGTCTTGCCACCTCAAGCTTCAAACGTAGCCTGGGAATGGTGGTGTCCCTGCCAGGTTCCTTTCGCAGCCCTGCTCCGAAAGTGCGAACGTCTGCAGATAGCTGGCAGCCAGAAGGTGCTAGCCTGGAAAGCTGTTGCTCAGCCTCATCTGCCCATTGCACTGCTCGCACAGAGGCCCAGAGACTGGGGCTGCTTGCTTGTCTTGCCACCTCAAACTTCAGACGTATCCTGGGAATGGTGGTGTCCCAGCCAGACTCCTTTCACAGCCCTGCTCCAAAAGTGCGAACGTCTGCAGATAGCTGGCAGCCAGAAGGGGCTAGCCTGGAAAGCTGTTGCTCATCCTCATCTGCCCATGGCACTGCTCGCACAGAGGCACAGAGAATGGGGCTGCTTGCTTGTCTTGCAATTTGAAACTTCAAAAGTAGCCTGAGAATGGTTGTGTCCCAGCCAGGCTCCTTTCGCAGACCTGCTCCGAAAGTGCGAACGTCTGCAGATAGCTGGCAGCCAGAAGGGGCTAGCGTGGAAAGCTGTTGCTCAGCCTCATCTGCTCATGGCACTGCTCACACATAGACTGGGGCTGCTTGCTTCTCTTGCCAACTCAAACTTCAAACGTAGCCTGGGAATGGTGGTGTCCCTGCCAGGCTCCTTTCGCAGACCTGCTCCGAAAGTGTGAACGTCTGCAGATAGCTGGCAGCCAGAAGGGGCTAGCCTGGAAAGCTGTTGCTCAGCCTCATCTGCTCATGGCACTGCTCACACAGAGACTGGGGCTGCTTGCTTGTCTTGCCACCTCAAACTTCAAACGTAGCCTGGGAATGGTGGTGTCCCACCCAGGCTCCTTTACCAGCCCTGCTCTGAAAATGCAAACGTCTGCAGGTAGCTGACAGCCAGAAGGAGCTAGCCTGGAAAGCTGTTGCTCAGCCTCATCTGCCCATGGCACTGCTCGCACAGAGGCACAGAGAATGGGGCTGCTTGCTTGTCTTGCCACTTGAAACTTCAAACGCATGCTGCGAATGTGGATTGTCCCTGCCAGGCTCCTTTCACAGCCATGCTCTTAAAATGCGAACGTCTGCAGATAGCTGTCAGCCAGAAAGGGGCTAGCCTGGAAAGCTGTTGCTCAGCCTCATCTGCCCATGGCACTGCTCGCACAGAGGCACAGAGACTGGGGCTGCTTGCTTGTCTTGCCACCTCAAGCTTCAAACGTAGCCTGGGAATGGTGGTGTCCCTGCCAGGTTCCTTTCGCAGCCCTGCTCCGAAAGTGCGAACGTCTGCAGATAGCTGGCAGCCAGAAGGTGCTAGCCTGGAAAGCTGTTGCTCAACCTCATCTGCCAATGGCAGTGCTCGCACAGAGGCACAGAGAATGGGGCTGCTTGTTTATCTTGCCACTTGAAACTTCAAACGCATGTTGGGAATGGTGGTGTCTCAGCCATTCCCCTTTCGCAGCCCTGCTCCGAAAATGCGAACGTCTGCAGATAGCTGGCAGCCAGAAGGGGCTAGCCTGGAAAGCTGTTGCTCAGACTCATCTGCTCATGGCACTGCTCACACAGAGACTGGGGCTGTTTGCTTGTCTTGCCACCTCATACTTCAAACGTAGCCTGGGAATGGTGGTGTACCAGCCAGGCTCCTTTACCAGCCCTGCTCTTAAAATGCGAACGTCTGCAGGTAGCTGGCAGCCAGAAGGGGCTAGCCTGGAAAGCTGTTGCTCAGCCTCATCTGCACATGGCACTGCTCGCACAGAGGCACAGAGACTGGGGCTGCTTGCTTGTCTTGCCCCCTCAAACTTCAAACGTATCCTGGGAAAGTTGGTGTTCCTGCTAGGCTACTTTCGCAGCCCTGCTCCGAAAGTGCGAACGTCTGCAGATAGCTGGCAGCCAGAAGGGGCTAGCCTGGAAAGATGTTGCTCAGCCTCATCTGCTCATGGCTCTGCTCGCACAGAGGCCCAGAGACTGGGGCTGCTTGCTTGTCTTGCCACTTGAAACTTCAAACGCATGCTGCGAATGTGGATTGTCCCTGCCAGGCTCCTTTCACAGCCATGCTCTTAAAATGCGAACGTCTGCAGGTAGCTGGCAGCCAGAAGAGCCTAGCCTGGAAAGCTGTTGCTCAGCCTCATCTGCTCATGGCACTGCTCGCACAGAGGCACAGAGAATGGGGCTGCTTGCTTATCTTGCCACTTGAAACTTCAAACGCATGATGGGAATGGTGGTGTCCCTGCAAGCCTCCTTTCGCAGCCCTGCTCCGAAAGCGCGAACGTCTGCAGATAGCTGGCAGCCAGAAGGGGCTAGCCTGTAAAGCTGTTGCTCAGCCTCATCTGCCAATGGCAGTGCTCGCACAGAGGCACAGAGACTGGGGCTGCTTGCTTGTCTTACCACTTCAAACTTCAAATGTATCCTGGGAAAGTTGGTGTCCCAGCCAGGCTCCTTTCGCACACCTGCTCTTAAAATGCGAACGTCTGCAGGTAGCTGGCAGCCAGAAGAGGCTAGCCTGGAAAGCTGTTGCTCAGCCTCATCTGCCCATGGCACTGCTCGCACAGAGGCACAGAGAATGGGGCTGGTTGCTTATCTTGCCACTTGAAACTTCAAACGCATGTGGGAATGGTGGTGTCTCTGCCAGGCTCCTTTCACAGCCCTGCTCCGAAAGTGCGAACGTCTGCAGATAGCTGACAGACAGAAGGGGCTAGCCTCGAAAGCTGTTGCTCAGCCTCATCTGCCCATGGCACTGCTCGCGCAGAGGCACAGAGAATGGGGCTGCTTGCTTATCTTGCCACTTGAAACTTCAAACGCATGTAGGGAATGTGGGTTGTCCCTGCCAGGTTCCTTTCGCAGCCATGCTCCGAAAGTGCGAACGTCTGCAGATAGCTGGCAGCCAGAAGGGGCTGGCCTGGAAAGCTGTTGCTCAGCCTCATCTGTCCATGGCATTGCTCTCACAGAGGCACAGAGAAAGGGGCTGCTTGCTTGTCTTGCCACCTCAAACTTCAAACGTACACTGGGAAAGCTGGTGTCCCAGCCAGGCTCCTTTCGCAGCCCTGCTCCGAAAGTGCAAACGTCTGCAGATAGCTGGCAGCCAGAAGGGGCTAGCCTGGAAAGCTGTTGCTCAGCCTCATCTGCCCATGGCACTGCTCGCACAGAGGCACAGAGAATGGGGCTGCTTGCTTGTCTTGCCACTTGAAACTTCAAACGCATGCTGCGAATGTGGATTGTCCCTGCCACGCTCCTTTCACAGCCATGCTCTTAAAATGCGAACGTCTGCAGATAGCTGGCAGCCAGAAGAGCCTAGCCTGGAAAGCTGTTGCTCAGCCTCATCTGCCCATGGCACTGCTCGCACAGAGGCACAGAGAATGGGGCTGGTGGCTTATCTTGCCACTTGAAACTTCAAACGCATGCTGGGAATGGTGGTGTCCCTGGAAGCCTCCTTTCGCAGCCCTGCTCCGAAAGTGCGAACGTCTGCAGATAGCTGGCAGCCAGAAGGGGCTAGCCTGGAAAGCTGTTGCTCAGACTCATCTGCTCATGGCACTGCTCACACAGAGACTGGGGCTGCTTGCTTGTCTTGCCACCTCAAACTTCAGACGTAGCCTGGGAATGGTGGTGTCCCAGCCAGACTCCTTTCACAGCCCTGCTCCAAAAGTGCGAACGTCTGCAGATAGCTGGCAGCCAGAAGGGGCTAGCCTGGAAAGCTGTTGCTCAGCCTCATCTGCCCATGGCACTGCTCGCACAGAGGCACAGAGAATGGGGCTGCTTGCTTGTCTTGCCACTTGTAACTTCAAACGCATGTGGGGAATATGGATTGTCCCTGCCAGGCTCCTTTCACAGCCATGCTCTTAAAATAAGAATGTCTGCAGATAGATGTCAGCCAGAAGGGGCTAGCCTGGAAAGCTGTTGCTCAGCCTCATCTGCCCATGGCACTGCTCGCACAGAAGCCCAGAGAATGGGGCTGCTTGCTTGTCTTGCCACCTCAAACTTCAAACGTAGCCTGGGAATGGTGGTGTCCCTGCCAGGCTCCTTTCGCAGCCCTGCTCCGAAAGTGCGAACGTCTGCAGATAGCTGATAGCCAGAAGGGGCTAGCCTGGAAAGCTGTTGCTCAGCCTCATCTGCCCATTGCACTGCTCGCACAGAGGCCCAGAGACTGGGGCTGCTTGCTTGTCTTGCCACCTCAAACTTCAGACGTAGCCTGGGAATGGTGGTGTCCCAGCCAGACTCCTTTCACAGCCCTGCTCCAAAAGTGCGAACGTCTGCAGATAGCTGGCAGCCAGAAGGGGCTAGCCTGGAAAGCTGTTGCTCATCCTCATCTGCCCATGGCACTGCTCGCACAGAGGCACAGAGAATGGGGCTGCTTGCTTGTCTTGCAATTTGAAACTTCAAAAGTAGCCTGAGAATGGTTGTGTCCCAGCCAGGCTCCTTTCGCAGACCTGCTCCGAAAGTGCGAACGTCTGCAGATAGCTGGCAGCCAGAAGGGGCTAGCGTGGAAAGCTGTTGCTCAGCCTCATCTGCTCATGGCACTGCTCACACATAGACTGGGGCTGCTTGCTTGTCTTGCCAACTCAAACTTCAAACGTAGCCTGGGAATGGTGGTGTCCCAGCCAGGCTCCTTTCGCAGACCTGCTCCGAAAGTGTGAACGTCTGCAGATAGCTGGCAGCCAGAAGGGGCTAGCCTGGAAAGCTGTTGCTCAGCCTCATCTGCTCATGGCACTGCTCACACATAGACTGGGGCTGCTTGCTTGTCTTGCCACCTCAAACTTCAAACGTAGCCTGGGAATGGTGGTGTCCCAGCCATGCTCCTTTCGCAGCCCTGATCCGAAAGTGCGAACGTCTGCAGATAGCTGGCAGCCAGAAGGGGCTAGCCTGGAAAGCTGTTGCTCAGCCTCATCTGCCCATGGCAGTGCTCGCACAGAGGCACAGAGACTGGGGCTGCTTGCTTGTCTTGCCACTTGTAACTTCAAACGCATGTGGGGAATGTGGATTGTCCCAGCCAGGCCCCTTTACCAGCCCTGCTCTTAAAATGAGAATGTCTGCAGATAGCTGGCAGCCAGAAGGGTCTAGCATGGAAAGCTGTTGCTCAGCCTCATCTGCCCATGGCACTGCTCGCACAGAGGCACAGAGACTGGGGCTGCTTGCTTGTCTTGCCACATCAAACTTCAAACGTAGCCTGGGAATGGTGGTGTCCCTGCCAGGCTCCTTTCGCAGCCCTGCTCCGAAAGTGCGAACGTCTGCAGATAGCTGGCAGCCAGAAGGGGCTAGCCTGGAAAGCTGTTGCTCAGCCTCATCTGCTCATGGCACTGCTCACACAGAGACTGGGGCTGCTTGCTTGTCTTGCCACCTCAAACTTCAAACGTAGCCTGGGAATGGTGGCGTCCCACCCAGGCTCCTTTACCAGCCCTGCTCTGAAAATGCAAACGTCTGCAGGTAGCTGACAGCCAGAAGGAGCTAGCCTGGAAAGCTGTTGCTCAGCCTCATCTGCCCATGGCACTGCTCGCACAGAGGCACAGAGAATGAGGCTGCTTGCTTGTCTTGCCACCTCATACTTCAAACGTAGCCTGGGAATGGTGGTGTCCCAGCCAGGCTCCTTTACCAGCCCTGCTCTTAAAATGCGAACGTCTGCAGGTAGCTGGCAGCCAGAAGGGGCTAGCCTGGAAAGCTGTTGCTCAGCCTCATCTGCACATGGCACTGCTCGCACAGAGGCACAGAGAATGGGGCTGCTTGCTTGTCTTGCAACTTGAAACTTCAAAAGTAGCCTGAGAATGGTGGTGTCCCAGCCAGGCTCCTTTCGCAGCCCTACTCCGAAAGTGCGAACGTCTGCAGATAGCTGGCAGCCAGAAGGGGCTAGCCTGGAAAGCTGTTGCTCAGCCTCATCTGCCCATGGCACTGCTCGCACAGAGGCACAGAGACTGGGGCTGCTTGCTTGTCTTGCCCCCTCAAACTTCAAACGTATCCTGGGAAAGTTGGTGTTCCTGCTAGGCTACTTTCGCAGCCCTGCTCCGAAAGTGCGAACGTCTGCAGATAGCTGGCAGCCAGAAGGGGCTAGCCTGGAAAGATGTTGCTCAGCCTCATCTGCTCATGGCTCTGCTCGCACAGAGGCCCAGAGACTGGGGCTGCTTGCTTGTCTTGCCACTTGAAACTTCAAACGCATGCTGCGAATGTGGATTGTCCCTGCCAGGCTCCTTTCACAGCCGTGCTCTTAAAATGCGAACGTCTGCAGGTAGCTGGCAGCCAGAAGAGCCTAGCCTGGAAAGCTGTTGCTCAGCCTCATCTGCTCATGGCACTGCTCGCACAGAGGCACAGAGAATGGGGCTGCTTGCTTATCTTGCCACTTGAAACTTCAAACGCATGCTGGGAATGGTGGTGTCCCTGCAAGCCTCCTTTCGCAGCCCTGCTCCGAAAGCGCGAACGTCTGCAGATAGCTGGCAGCCAGAAGGGGCTAGCCTGTAAAGCTGTTGCTCAGCCTCATCTGCCAATGGCAGTGCTCGCACAGAGGCACAGAGACTGGGGCTGCTTGCTTGTCTTGCCACTTCAAAATTCAAATGTAGTCGGGGAATGTTGTTGTCCCAGCCAGGCTCCTTTCGCAGCCCTGCTCCGAAAGTGCGAACGTCTGCAGATAGCTGGCAGCCAGAAGGGGCTAGCCTGGAAAGCTGTTGCTCAGACTCATCTGCTCATGGCACTGCTCACACAGAGACTGGGGCTGTTTGCTTGTCTTTCCACCTCAAACTTCAAACGTAGCCTGGGAATGGTGGTGTACCAGCCAGGCTCCTTTACCAGCCCTGCTCTTAAAATGCGAACGTCTGCAGGTAGCTGGCAGCCAGAAGGGGCTAGCCTGGAAATCTGTTGCTCAGCCTCATCTGCCCCTGGCACTGCTCGCACAGAGGCACAGAGAATGGGGCTGCTTGCTTGTCTTGCAACTTGAAACTTCAAAAGTAGCCTGAGAATGGTGGTGTCCCAGCCAGGCTCCTTTCGCAGCCCTACTCCGAAAGTGCGAACGTCTGCAGATAGCTGGCAGCCAGAAGGGGCTAGCCTGGAAATCTGTTGCTCAGCCTCATCTGCCCATGGCACTGCTCGCACAGAGGCAAAGAGAATGGGGCTGCTTGCTTATCTTGCCACTTGAAACTTCAAACGCATGTGGAGAATGTGGGTTTTCCCTGCCAGGCTCCTTTCGCAGCCCTGCTCCGAAAGTGCGAACGTCTGCAGATAGCTGATAGCCAGAAGGGGCTAGCCTGGAAAGCTGTTGCTCAGCCTCATCTGCTCATGGCACTGCTCACACATAGACTGGGGCTGGTTGCTTATCTTGCCACCTCAAACTTCAAACGTAGCCTGGGAATGGTGGTGTCCCAACCAGGCTCCTTTCGCAGCCCTGCTCCGAAAGTGCGAACGTCTGCAGATAGCTGGCAGCCAGAAGGGGCTAGCCTGGAAATCTGTTGCTCAGCCTCATCTGCCCCTGGCACTGCTCGCACAGAGGCACAGAGAATGGGGCTGCTTGCTTGTCTTGCAACTTGAAACTTCAAAAGTACCCTGAGAATGGTGGTGTCCCAGCCAGGCTCCTTTCGCAGCCCTACTCCGAAAGTGCGAACGTCTGCAGATAGCTGGCAGCCAGAAGGGGCTAGCCTGGAAATCTTTTGCTCAGCCTCATCTGCCCTTGGCACTGCTCGCACAGAGTCCCAGAGACTGGGGCTGCTTGCTTATCTTGCCACTTGATACTTCAAACGCATGTGGGGAATGTGTGTTTTCCCTGCCAGGCTCCTTTCGCAGCCCTGCTCCGAAAGTGCGAACGTCTGCAGGTAGCTGATAGCCAGAAGGGGCTAGCCTGGAAAGCTGTTGCTCAGCCTCATCTGCTCATGGCACTGCTCGCACAGAGGCACAGAGAATGGGGCTGCTTGCTTGTCTTGCCACCTCAAACTTCAAACGTAGCGTGGGAATGGTGGTGTCCCTGCCAGGCTCCTTTCGCAGCCCTGCTCCGAAAGTGCGAACGTCTGCAGATAGCTGGCAGCCAGAAGGGGCTAGCCTGGAAAGCTGTTGCTCAGCCTCATCTGCTCGTGGCACTGCTCACACAGAGACTGGGGCTGCTTGCTTGTCTTGCCACCTCCAACTTCAAACGTAGCCTGGGAATGGTGGTGTCCCAGCCAGGCTCCTTTCACAGCCCTGCTCTTAAAATGCGAACGTCTGCAGGTAGCTGACATCCAGAAGGGGCTAGCCTGGAAAGCTGTTGCTCAGCCTCATCTGCCCATGGCACTGCTCGCACAGAGGCACAGAGACTGAGGCTGCTTGCTTGTCTTGCCACCTCAAGCTTCAAACGTAGCCTGGGAATGGTGGTGTCCCTGCCAGACTCCTTTCACAGCCCTGCTCCAAAAGTGCGAACGTCTGCAGATAGCTGGCAGCCAGTACGTGCTAGCGTGGAAAGCTGTTGCTCAACCTCATCTGCCCATGGCAGTGATCGCACGAGGCCCAGAGACTGGGGCTGCTTGCTTATCTTGCCACTTGAAACTTCAAACGCATGTGGGGAATGTGGGTTTTCCCTGCCAGGCTCCTTTCGCAGCCCTGCTCCGAAAGTGCGAACGTCTGCAGATAGCTGGCAGCCAGAAGGGGCTAGCATGGAAAGCTGTTGCTCAGCCTCATCTGCTCATCTCAGTGCTCGCACAGAGGCACAGAGAATGGGCTTCTTGCTTGTCTTGCAATTTGAAACTTCAAAAGTAGCCTGAGAATGGTGGTGTCCCAGCCAGGCTCCTTTCGCAGATCTGCTCCGAAAGTGCAAACGTCTGCAGATAGCTGGCAGCCAGAAGGGTCTAGCCTGGAAAGCTGTTGCTCAGCCTCATCTGTCCATGGCACTGCTCACACATAGACTGGGGCTGCTTGCATCTCTTGCCACCTCAAACTTCAAACGTAGCCTGGAAAAGTTGGTGTCCCAGCCAGGCTCCTTTCGCAGCCCTGCTCTGAAAGTGCGAACGTCGGCAGATAGCTGGCAGCCAGAAGGGGCTAGCCTGGAAAGCTGTTGCTCAGCCTCATCTGCCCATCGCAGTGCTCGCACAGAGGCCCAGAGACTGGGGCTTCTTGCTTGTCTTGCCACTTGAAACTTCAAACGCATGCTGCGAATGTGGATTGTCCCTGCCAGGCTGCTTTCACAGCCATGCTCTTAAAATGCGAACGTCTGCAGGTAGCTAGCAGCCAGAAGGGGCTAGCCTGGAAAGCTGTTGCTCAGCCTCATCTGCCCATGGCACTGCTCGCACAGAGGCACAGAGAATGGGGCTGGTTGCTTATCTTGCCACTTGAAACATCAAAAGCATGCTGGGAATGGTGGTGTCCCTGCAAGCCTCCTTTCGCAGCCCTGCTCCGAAAGCGCGAACGTCTGCAGATAGCTGGCAGCCAGAAGGGGCTAGCCTGGAAAACTGTTGCTCAGCCTCATCTGCTCATGGCACTGCTCACACAGAGACTGGGGCTGCTTGCTTGTCTTGCCACCTCAAACTTCAAACGTAGCCTGGGAATGGTGGTGTCCCAGCCAGGCTCCTTTCGCAGACCTGCTCCGAAAGTGCGAACGTCTGCAGATAGCTGACAGCCTGAAGGGGCTAGCCTGTAAAGCCGTTGCTCAGCCTCATCTGCCCATGGCACTGCTCACACATAGACTGGGGCTGCTTGCTTATCTTGCCACTTGAAACTTCAAACGCATGTGGGGAATGTGGGTTGTCCCTGCCAGGCTCCTTTACCAGCCCTGTTCCGAAAGTGGAACGTCTGCAGATAGCTGGCAGCCAGAAGGGGCTAGCCTGGAAAGCTGTTGCTCAGCCTCATCTGCTCATGGCAGTGCTCGCACAGAGGCCCAGAGACTGGGGCTGCTTGCTTGTCTTGCCCTCTCAAACTTCAAACGTATCCTGGGAATGTTGGTGTCCCAGCCAGGCCCCTTTCGCAGCCCTGCTCCGAAAGTGCGAACGTCTGCAGATAGCTGGCAGCCAGAAGGGGCTAGCCTGTAAAGCCGTTGCTCAGCCTCATCTGCCCATGGCACTGCTCACACATAGACTGGGGCTGCTTGCTTATCTTGCCACTTGAAACTTCAAACGCATGCTGCGAATGTGGATTGTTCCTGCCAGGCTCCTTTCACAGCCATGCTCTTAAAATGCGAACGTCTGCAGGTAGCTGGTAGCCAGAAGGGGCTAGCCTGGAAAGCTCTTGCTCAGCCTCATCTGCCCATGGCACTGCTCGCACAGAGGCACAGAGAATGGGGCTGCTTGCTTTTCTTGCAACTTGAAACTTCAAAAGTAGCCTGAGAATGGTGGTGTCCCAGCCAGGCTCCTTTCGCAGCTCTACTCCGAAAGTGCGAACGTCTGCAGATAGCTGGCAGCCAGAAGGGGCTAGCCTGGAAAGCTGTTGCTCAGCCTCATCTGCTCATGGCACTGCTCACACATAGACTGGGGCTGCTTGCTTGTCTTGCCACCTCAAACTTCAAACGTAGCCAGGGAATGGTGGTGTCCCAGCCAGGCTCCTTTACCAGCCCTGCTCTTAAAATGCGAACGTCTGCAGGTAGTTGACAGCCAGAAGGGTCTAGCCTGGAAATCTGCTGCTCAGCCTCATCTGCCCAAGGCACTGCTCGCACAGAGGCACAGAGAATGGGGCTGCTTGCTTATCTTGCCACTTGAAACTTCAAAAGCATGTGGGGAATGTGAGCTGTCCCTGCCAGGCTCCTTTCGCAGCCCTGCTCCGAAAGTGCGAACGTCTGCAGATAGCTGGCAGCCAGAAGGGGCTAGCCTGGAAAGCTGTTGCTCAGCCTCATCTGTCCATGGCATTGCACGCACAGAGGCACAGAGAATGGGGCTGCTTGCTTGTCTTGCCACCTCAAATTTCAAACGTAGACTGGGAAAGTTGGTGTCTCAGCCAGGCTCCTTTACCAGCCCTGCTCCGAAAGTGCGAACGTCTGCAGATAGCTGATAGCCAGAAGGGGCTGGCCTGGAAAGCTGTTGCTCAGCCTCATCTGCTCATGGCACTGCTCGCACAGAGGCACAGAGACTGGGGCTGCTTGCTTGTCTTGCCCCCTCAAATTTCAAACGTATCCTGGGAAAGTTGGTGTCCCTGCTAGGCTCCTTTCGCAGCCCTGCTCCGAAAGTGCGAACGTCTGCAGATAGCTGGCAGCCAGAAGGGGCTAGCCTGGAAAGCTGTTGCTCAGCCTCATCTGCTCATGGCTCTGCTCGCACAGAGGCCCAGAGACTGGGGCTGCTTGCTTGTCTTGCCACTTGAAACTTCAAACGCATGCTGCGAATGTGGATTGTCCCTGCCAGGCTCCTTTCACAGCCATGCTTTTAAAATGCGAACGTCTGCAGGTAGCTGGCAGCCAGAAGAGCCTAGCCTGGAAAGCTGTTGCTCAGCCTCATCTGCTCATGTCACTGCTCGCACAGAGGCACAGAGAATGGGGCTGGTTGCTTATCTTGCCACTTGAAACTTCAAACGCATGCTGGGAATGGTGGTGTCCCTGCAAGCCTCCTTTCGCAGCCCTGCTCCGAAAGTGCGAACGTCTGCAGATAGCTGGCAGCCAGAAGGGGCTAGCCTGGAAACCTGTTGCTCAGCCTCATCTGCCCATGGCACTGCTCGCACAGAGGCACAGAGACTGGGGCTGCTTGCTTGTCTTGCCACTTGAAACTTCAAATGTAGACTGGGAAAGTTGGTGTCCCAGCCAGGCTCCTTTACCAGCCCTGCTCTTAAAATGCGAACGTCTGCAGGTAGCTGACAGCCAGAAGGGGCTAGCCTGGAAATCTGTTGCTCAGCCTCATCTGCCCATGGCACTGCTCGCACAGAGGCACAGAGAATGGGGCTGCTTGCTTATCTTGCCACTTGAAACTTCAAACGCATGTGGGGAATGTGGGTTGTCCCTGCCAGGCTCCTTTCGCAGCCCTGCTCCGAAAGTGCGAACGTCTGCAGATAGCTGATAGCCAGAAGGGGCTAGCCTGGAAAGCTGTTGCTCAGCCTCATCTGCTCATGGCAGTGCTCGCACAGATGCACAGAGACTGGGGCTGCTTGCTCTTCTTGCCCCCTCAAACTTCAAACGTAGCCTGGGAATGGTGGTGTCCCAGCCAGGCTCCTTTCGCAGCCCTGCTCCGAAAGTGCGAACGTCTGCAGATAGCTGGCAGCCAGAAGGGGCTAGCCTGGAAAGCTGTTGCTCAGCCTCATCTGCTCATGGCAGTGCTCGCACAGAGGCACAGAGACTGGGGCTGCTTGCTTGTCTTGCCACCTCAAACTTCAAACGTAGACTGGGAAAGTTGGTGTCCCAGCCAGGCTCCTTTCGCAGCCCTGCTCCGAAAGTGCGAACGTCTGCAGATAGCTGATAGCCAGAAGGGGCTAGCCTGGAAAGCTGTTGCTCAGCCTCATGTGCTCATGGCACTGCTCGCACAGAGGCACAGAGAATGGGGCTGCTTGCTTGTCTTGCCACCTCAAACTTCAAATGTAGCATGGGAAAATATGTGTCCCAGACAGGCTCCTTTCGCAGTCCTGCTCCGAAAGTGCGAACGTCTGCAGATAGCTGGCAGCCAGAAGGGGCTAGCCTGGAAAGCTGTTGCTCTGCCTCATCTGCCCATGGCACTGCTCGCACAGAGATTGGGGCTGCTTGCTTGTCTTGCCACCTCAAACTTCAAACGTAGCCTGGGAATGGTGGTGTCCCAGCCAGGCTCCTTTACCAGCCCTGCTCTTAAAATGCGAACGTCTGCAGGTAGCTGGCAGCCAGAAGAGCCTAGCCTGGAAAGCTGTTGCTCAGCCTCATCTGCTCATGGCACTGCTCGCACAGAGGCACAGAGAATGGGGCTGGTTGCTTATCTTGCCACTTGAAACTTCAAACGCATGCTGGGAATGGTGGTGTCCCTGCAAGCCTCCTTTCGCAGCCCTGCTCCGAAAGTGCGAACGTCTGCAGATAGCTGGCAGCCAGAAGGGGCTAGCCTGGAAAGCTGTTGCTCAGCCTCATCTGCCAATGGCAGTGCTCGCACAGAAGCACAGAGACTGGGGCTGCTTGCTTGTCTTGCCACTTGAAACTTCAAATGTAGACTGGGAAAGTTGGTGTCCCAGCCAGGCTCCTTTACCAGCCCTGCTCTTAAAATGCGAACGTCTGCAGGTAGCTGACAGCCAGAAGGGGCTAGCCTGGAAATCTGTTGCTCAGCCTCATCTGCCCATGGCACTGCTCGCACAGAGGCACAGAGAATGGGGCTGGTTGCTTATCTTGCCACTTGAAACTTCAAACGCATGTGGGGAATGTGGGTTGTCCCTGCCAGGCTCCTTTCGCAGACCTGCTCCGAAAGTGCGAACGTCTGCAGATAGCTGATAGCCAGAAGGGGCTAGCCTGGAAAGCTGTTGCTCAGCCTCATCTGCTCATGGCAGTGCTCGCACAGATGCACAGAGACTGGGGCTGCTTGCTCTTCTTGCCCCCTCAAACTTCAAACGTAGCCTGGGAATGGTGGTGTCCCAGCCAGGCTCCTTTCGCAGCCCTGCTCCGAAAGTGCGAACGTCTGCAGATAGCTGGCAGCCAGAAGGGGCTAGCCTGGAAAGCTGTTGCTCAGCCTCATCTGCTCATGGCAGTGCTCGCACAGAGGCACAGAGACTGGGGCTGCTTGCTTGTCTTGCCACCTCAAACTTCAAACGTAGACTGGGAAAGTTGGTGTCCCAGACAGGCTCCTTTCGCAGCCCTGCTCCGAAAGTGCGAACGTCTGCAGATAGCTGATAGCCAGAAGGGGCTAGCCTGGAAAGCTGTTGCTCAGCCTCATCTGCTCATGGCAGTGCTCGCACAGAGGCACAGAGAATGGGGCTGCTTGCTTGTCTTGCCACCTCAAACTTCAAACGTAGACTGGGAAAGTTGGTGTACCAGCCAGGCTCCTTTCGCAGCCCTGCTCCGAAAGTGCGAACGTCTGCAGATAGCTGATAGCCAGAAGGGGCTAGCCTGGAAAGCTGTTGCTCAGCCTCATCTGCTCATGGCACTGCTCGCACAGAGGCACAGAGAATGGGGCTGCTTGCTTGTCTTGCCACCTCAAACTTCAAATGTAGCATGGGAAAATATGTGTCCCAGACAGGCTCCTTTCGCAGTCCTGCTCCGAAAGTGCGAACGTCTGAAGATAGCTGGCAGCCAGAAGGGGCTAGCCTGGAAAGCTGTTGCTCAGCCTCATCTGCCCATGGCACTGCTCGCACAGAGACTGGGGCTGCTTGCTTGTCTTGCCACCTCAAACTTCAAACGTAGCCTGGGAATGGTGGTGTCCCAGCCAGGCTCCTTTACCAGCCCTGCTCTTAAAATGCGAACGTCTGCAGGTAGCTGACAGCCAGAAGGGGCTAGCCTGGAAATCTGTTGCTCAGCCTCATCTGCCCATGGCACTGCTCGCACAGAGGCACAGAGAATGGGGCTGCTTGCTTATCTTGCCACTTGAAACTTCAAACGAATGTGGGGAATGTGGGTTGTCCCTGCCAGGCTCCTTTCACAGCCATGATCTTAAAATGCGAACGTCTGCAGATAGCTGGCAGCCAGAAGGGGCTAGCCTGGAAAGCTGTTGCTCAGCCTCATCTGTCCATGGCATTGCACGCACAGAGGCACACAGAATGGGGCTGCTTGCTTGTCTTGCCACCTCAAACTTCAAACGTGTACTGGGAAAGTTGGTGTCCCAGCCAGACTCCTTTACCAGCCCTGCTCCGAAAGTGCGAACGTCTACAGATAGCTGGCAGCCAGAAGGGGCTAGCCTGGAAAGCTGTTGCTCAGACTCATCTGCTCATGGCAGTGCTCGCACAGAATCACAGAGACTGGGGCTGCTTGCTTGTCTTGCCCTCTCAAACTTCAAACGTAGCCTGGGAAAGTTGGTGTCCCAGCCAGGCTCCTTTCGCAGCCCTGCTCCGAAAGTGCGAACGTCTGCAGATAGCTGGCAGCCAGAAGGGGCTAGCCTGGAAAGCTGTTGCTCAGCCTCATCTGCTCATGGCTCTGCTCGCACAGAGGCCCAGAGACTGGGGCTGCTTGCTTGTCTTGCCACTTGAAACTTCAAACGCATGCTGCGAATGTGGATTGTTCCTGCCAGGCTCCTTTCACAGCCATGCTCTTAAAATGCGAACGTCTGCAGGTAGCTGGCAGCCAGAAGGGGCTAGCCTGGAAAGCTGTTGCTCAGCCTCATCTGTCCATGGCATTGCACGCACAGAGGCACAGAGAATGGGGCTGCTTGCTTGTCTTGCAACCTCAAACTTCAAACGTAGACTGGGAAAGTTGGTGTCCCAGCCAGGCTCCTTTCGCAGACCTGCTCCGAAAGTGCGAACGTCTGCAGATAGCTGGCAGCCGGAAGGGGCTAGCCTGGAAAGCTGTTGCTCAGCCTCATTTGCCCATGGCACTGCTCGCACAGATGCACAGAGAATGGGGCTGCTTGCTTCTCTGGCAACTTGAAACTTCAAAAGTAGCCTGAGAATGGTGGTGTCCCAGCCAGGCTCCTTTACCAGCCCTGCTCCGAAAGTGCGAACGTCTGCAGATAGCTGATAGCCAGAAGGGGCTAGCCTGTAAAGCTGTTGCTCAGCCTCATCTGCTCATGGCACTGCTCACACATAGACTGGGGCTGCTTGCTTGTCTTGCCACCTCAA
This sequence comes from Opisthocomus hoazin, assembly GCF_030867145.1. Classification (NCBI taxonomy): domain Eukaryota; kingdom Metazoa; phylum Chordata; class Aves; order Opisthocomiformes; family Opisthocomidae; genus Opisthocomus; species Opisthocomus hoazin. The sequence continues at coordinate 9,314,072 of NC_134429.1, forward strand.
ACTTCAAACGTAGCCTGGGAATGGTGGTGTCCCAGCCAGGCTCCTTTCGCAGCCCTGCTCCGAAAGTGCGAACGTCTGCAGATAGCTGACAGCCTGAAGGGGCTAGCCTGTAAAGCTGTTGCTCAGCCTCATCTGCCCATGGCACTGCTCGCACAGAGGCCCAGAGACTGGGGCTGCTTGCTTGTCTTGCCACCTCAAACTTCAAACGCATGCTGCGAATGTGGATTGTCCCTGCCAGGCTCCTTTCTCAGGCATGCTCTTAAAATGCGAACGTCTGCAGGTAGCTGGCAGCCAGAAGAGCCTAGCCTGGAAAGCTGTTGCTCAGCCTCATCTGCCCATGGCACTGCTCGCACAGAGGCACAGAGAATGGGGCTGGTCTTATCTTGCCACTTGAAACTTCAAACGCATGCTGGGAATGGTGGTGTCCCTGCAAGCCTCCTTTACCAGCCCTGCTCCGAAAGCGCGAACGTCTGCAGATAGATGGCAGCCAGAAGGGGCTAGCCTGGAAAGCTGTTGCTCAGCCTCATCTGCTCATGGCACTGCTCACACATAGACTGGGGCTGCTTGCTTGTCTTGCCACCTCAAATATCAAACGTAGCCTGGGAATGGTGGTGTCCCAGCCAGGCTCCTTTCGCAGCCCTGCTCCGAAAGTGCGAACGTCTGCAGATAGCTGACAGCCTGAAGGGGCTAGCCTGTAAAGCTGTTGCTCAGCCTCATCTGCCCATGGCACTGCTCGCACAGAGGCCCAGAGACTGGGGCTGCTTGCTTGTCTTGCCACCTCAAACTTCAAACGCATGCTGCGAATGTGGATTGTCCCTGCCAGGCTCCTTTCTCAGGCATGCTCTTAAAATGCGAACGTCTGCAGGTAGCTGGCAGCCAGAAGAGCCTAGCCTGGAAAGCTGTTGCTCAGCCTCATCTGCCCATGGCACTGCTCGCACAGAGGCACAGAGAATGGGGCTGGTCTTATCTTGCCACTTGAAACTTCAAACGCATGCTGGGAATGGTGGTGTCCCTGCAAGCCTCCTTTCGCAGCCCTGCTCCGAAAGCGCGAACGTCTGCAGATAGATGGCAGCCAGAAGGGGCTAGCCTGGAAAGCTGTTGCTCAGCCTCATCTGCCAATGGCAGTACTCGCACAGAGGCACAGAGACTGGGGCTGCTTGCTTGTCTTGCCACTTCAAACTTCAAATGTAGCCTGGGAAAGTTGGTGGTCCCAGCCAGGCTCCTTTCGCAACCCTGCTCCGAAAGTGCGAACGTCTGCAGATAGCTGGCAGCCAGAAGGGGCTAGCCTGGAAAGCTGTTGCTCAGCCACATCTGCTCATGGCATCGCTCGCACAGAGGCACAGAGACTGGGGCTGCTTGCTTGTCTTGCCACCTCAAACTTCAAACGTAGCCTGGGAAAGTTGGTGTCCCAGCCAGGCTCCTTTCGCAGACACGCTCGGAATGTGCGAACGTCTGCAGATAGCAGACAGCCTGAAGGGGCTAGCCTGGAAAGCTGTTGCTCAGCCTCATCTGCTCATGGCACTGCTCGCACAGAGGCACAGAGAATGGGGCTGCTTGCTTGTCTTGCCACCTCAAACTTCAAACGTAGTCTGGGAAAGTTGGTGTTTCAGCCAGGCTCCTTTCGCAGACACGCTCCGAAAGTGCGAACGTCTGCAGATAGCTGGCAGCCAGAAGGGGCTAGCCTGGAAAACTGTTGCTCAGCCTCATCTGCTCATGGCAGTGCTCGCACAGAGGCACAGAGAATGGGGCTGCTTGCTTGTCTTGCCCCCTCAAACTTCAAACGTAGCCTGGGAATGGTGGTGTCCCAGCCAGGCTCCTTTCGCAGCCCTGCTCCGAAAGTGCGAACGTCTGCAGATAGCTGATAGCCAGAAGGGGCTAGCCTGGAAAGCTGTTGCTCAGCCTCATCTGCTCATGGCAGTGCTCGCACAGAGGCACAGAGAATGGGGCTGCTTGCTTGTCTTGCCACCTCAAACTTCAAACGTAGACTGGGAAAGTTGGTGTACCAGCCAGGCTCCTTTCGCAGCCCTGCTCCGAAAGTGCGAACGTCTGCAGATAGCTGATAGCCAGAAGGGGCTAGCCTGGAAAGCTGTTGCTCAGCCTCATTTGCCCATGGCACTGCTCGCACAGATGCACAGAGAATGGGGCTGCTTGCTTGTCTTGCCACCTCAAACTTCAAATGTAGCATGGGAAAATATGTGTCCCAGACAGGCTCCTTTCGCAGTCCTGCTCCGAAAGTGCGAACGTCTGCAGATAGCTGGCAGCCAGAAGGGGCTAGCCTGGAAAGCTGTTGCTCTGCCTCATCTGCCCATGGCACTGCTCGCACAGAGACTGGGGCTGCTTGCTTGTCTTGCCACCTCAAACTTCAAACGTAGCCTGGGAATGGTGGTGTCCCAGCCAGGCTCCTTTACCAGCCCTGCTCTTAAAATGCGAACGTCTGCAGGTAGCTGGCAGCCAGAAGAGCCTAGCCTGGAAAGCTGTTGCTCAGCCTCATCTGCTCATGGCACTGCTCGCACAGAGGCACAGAGAATGGGGCTGCTTGCTTGTCTTGCCACCTCAAACTTCAAACGTAGTCTGGGATAGTTGGTGTCCCAGCCAGGCTCCTTTCGCAGACACGCTCCGAAAGTGCGAACGTCTGCAGATAGCTGGCAGCCAGAAGGGGCTAGCATGGAAAACTGTTGCTCAGCCTCATCTGCTCATGGCACTGCTCGCACAGAGGCACAGAGAATGGGGCTGCTTGCTTGTCTTGCCACCTCAAACTTCAAACGTAGCCTGGGAATGTTGTTGTCCCAGCCAGGCTCCTTTCGCAGCCCTGCTCCGAAAGTGCGAACGTCTGCAGATAGCTGATAGCCAGAAGGGGCTAGCCTGGAAAGCTGTTGCTCAGCCTCATCTGCTCATGGCAGTGCTCGCACAGAGGCACAGAGAATGGGGCTGCTTGCTTGTCTTGCCACCTCAAACTTCAAACGTAGACTGGGAAAGTTGGTGTACCAGCCAGGCTCCTTTCGCAGCCCTGCTCCGAAAGTGCGAACGTCTGCAGATAGCTGATAGCCAGAAGGGGCTAGCCTGGAAAGCTGTTGCTCAGCCTCATTTGCCCATGGCACTGCTCGCACAGATGCACAGAGAATGGGGCTGCTTGCTTGTCTTGCCACCTCAAACTTCAAATGTAGCATGGGAAAATATGTGTCCCAGACAGGCTCCTTTCGCAGTCCTGCTCCGAAAGTGCGAACGTCTGCAGATAGCTGGCAGCCAGAAGGGGCTAGCCTGTAAAGCTGTTGCTCTGCCTCATCTGCCCATGGCACTGCTCGCACAGAGACTGGGGCTGCTTGCTTGTCTTGCCACCTCAAACTTCAAACGTAGCCTGGGAATGGTGGTGTCCCAGCCAGGCTCCTTTACCAGCCCTGCTCTTAAAATGCGAACGTCTACAGGTAGCTGGCAGCCAGAAGAGCCTAGCCTGGAAAGCTGTTGCTCAGCCTCATCTGCTCATGGCACTGCTCGCACAGAGGCACAGAGAATGGAGCTGCTTGCTCTTCTTGCCCCCTCAAACTTCAAACGTAGCCTGGGAATGGTGGTGTCCCAGCCAGGCTCCTTTCGCAGCCCTGCTCCGAAAGTGCGAACGTCTGCAGATAGCTGGCAGCCAGAAGGGGCTAGCCTGGAAAGCTGTTGCTCAGCCTCATCTGCTCATGGCAGTGCTCGCACAGATGCACAGAGACTGGAGCTGCTTGCTCTTCTTGCCCCCTCAAACTTCAAACGTAGCCTGGGAATGGTGGTGTCCCAGCCAGGCTCCTTTCGCAGCCCTGCTCCGAAAGTGCGAACGTCTGCAGATAGCTGGCAGCCAGAAGGGGCTAGCCTGGAAAGCTGTTGCTCAGCCTCATCTGCTCATGACAGTGCTCGCACAGAGGCACAGAGACTGGGGCTGCTTGCTTGTCTTGCCACCTCAAACTTCAAACGTAGACTGGGAAAGTTGGTGTCCCAGCCAGGCTCCTTTCGCAGCCCTGCTCCGAAAGTGCGAACGTCTGCAGATAGCTGATAGCCAGAAGGGGCTAGCCTGGAAAGCTGTTGCTCAGCCTCATCTGCTCATGGCAGTGCTCGCACAGAGGCACAGAGAATGGGGCTGCTTGCTTGTCTTGCCACCTCAAACTTCAAACGTAGACTGGGAAAGTTGGTGTACCAGCCAGGCTCCTTTCGCAGCCCTGCTCCGAAAGTGCGAACGTCTGCAGATAGCTGATAGCCAGAAGGGGCTAGCCTGGAAAGCTGTTGCTCAGCCTCATTTGCCCATGGCACTGCTCGCACAGATGCACAGAGAATGGGGCTGCTTGCTTGTCTTGCCACCTCAAACTTCAAATGTAGCATGGGAAAATATGTGTCCCAGACAGGCTCCTTTCGCAGCCCTGCTCCGAAAGTGCGAACGTCTGCAGATAGCTGGCAGCCAGAAGGGGCTAGCCTGGAAAGCTGTTGCTCAGCCTCATCTGCTCATGGCAGTGCTCGCACAGAGGCACAGAGAATGGGGCTGCTTGCTTGTCTTGCCACCTCAAACTTCAAACGTAGACTGGGAAAGTTGGTGTACCAGCCAGGCTCCTTTCGCAGCCCTGCTCCGAAAGTGCGAACGTCTGCAGATAGCTGATAGCCAGAAGGGGCTAGCCTGGAAAGCTGTTGCTCAGCCTCATTTGCCCATGGCACTGCTCGCACAGATGCACAGAGAATGGGGCTGCTTGCTTGTCTTGCCACCTCAAACTTCAAATGTAGCATGGGAAAATATGTGTCCCAGACAGGCTCCTTTCGCAGTCCTGCTCCGAAAGTGCGAACGTCTGCAGATAGCTGGCAGCCAGAAGGGGCTAGCCTGGAAAGCTGTTGCTCTGCCTCATCTGCCCATGGCACTGCTCGCACAGAGACTGGGGCTGCTTGCTTGTCTTGCCACCTCAAACTTCAAATGCAGCCTGGGAATGGTGGTGTCCCAGCCAGGCTCCTTTACCAGCCCTGCTCTTAAAATGCGAACGTCTACAGGTAGCTGGCAGCCAGAAGAGCCTAGCCTGGAAAGCTGTTGCTCAGCCTCATCTGCTCATGGCACTGCTCGCACAGAGGCACAGAGAATGGGGCTGGTTGCTTATCTTGCCACTTGAAACTTCAAACGCATGCTGGGAATGGTGGTGTCCCTGCAAGCCTCCTTTCGCAGCCCTGCTCCGAAAGTGCGAACGTCTGCAGATAGCTGGCAGCCAGAAGGGGCTAGCCTGGAAAGCTGTTGCTCAGCCTCATCTGCTCATGGCACTGCTCGCACAGATGCACAGAGACTGGAGCTGCTTGCTCTTCTTGCCCCCTCAAACTTCAAACGTAGCCTGGGAATGGTGGTGTCCCAGCCAGGCTCCTTTCGCAGCCCTGCTCCGAAAGTGCGAACGTCTGCAGATAGCTGATAGCCAGAAGGGGCTAGCCTGGAAAGCTGTTGCTCAGCCTCATCTGCTCATGGCAGTGCTCGCACAGAGGCACAGAGAATGGGGCTGCTTGCTTGTCTTGCCACCTCAAACTTCAAACGTAGACTGGGAAAGTTGGTGTCCCACCCAGGCTCCTTTCGCAGCCCTGCTCCGAAAGTGCGAACGTCTGCAGATAGCTGATAGCCAGAAGGGGCTAGCCTGGAAATCTGTTGCTCAGCCTCATCTGCCCATGGCACTGCTCGCACAGAGGCACAGAGAATGGGGCTGCTTGCTTATCTTGCCACTTGAAACTTCAAACGAATGTGGGGAATGTGGGTTGTCCCTGCCAGGCTCCTTTCACAGCCATGATCTTAAAATGCGAACGTCTGCAGATAGCTGGCAGCCAGAAGGGGCTAGCCTGGAAAGCTGTTGCTCAGCCTCATCTGTCCATGGCATTGCACGCACAGAGGCACAGAGAATGGGGCTGCTTGCTTGTCTTGCCACCTCAAACTTCAAACGTAGACTGGGAAAGTTGGTGTCCCAGCCAGACTCCTTTACCAGCCCTGCTCCGAAAGTGCGAACGTCTGCAGATAGCTGGCAGCCAGAAGGGGCTAGCCTGGAAAGCTGTTGCTCAGCCTCATCTGCTCATGGCTCTGCTCGCACAGAGGCCCAGAGACTGGGGCTGCTTGCTTGTCTTGCCACTTGAAACTTCAAACGCATGCTGCGAATGTGGATTGTTCCTGCCAGGCTCCTTTCACAGCCATGCTCTTAAAATGCGAACGTCTGCAGGTAGCTGGCAGCCAGAAGGGGCTAGCCTGGAAAGCTGTTGCTCAGCCTCATCTGTCCATGGCATTGCACGCACAGAGGCACAGAGAATGGGGCTGCTTGCTTGTCTTGCAACCTCAAACTTCAAACGTAGACTGGGAAAGTTGGTGTCCCAGCCAGGCTCCTTTCGCAGCCCTGCTCCGAAAGTGCGAACGTCTGCAGATAGCTGGCAGCCGGAAGGGGCTAGCCTGGAAAGCTGTTGCTCAGCCTCATTTGCCCATGGCACTGCTCGCACAGATGCACAGAGAATGGGGCTGCTTGCTTGTCTGGCAACTTGAAACTTCAAAAGTAGCCTGAGAATGGTGGTGTCCCAGCCAGGCTCCTTTACCAGCCCTGCTCCGAAAGTGCGAACGTCTGCAGATAGCTGATAGCCAGAAGGGGCTAGCCTGTAAAGCTGTTGCTCAGCCTCATCTGCTCATGGCACTGCTCACACATAGACTGGGGCTGCTTGCTTGTCTTGCCACCTCAAACTTCAAACGTAGCCTGGGAATGGTGGTGTCCCAGCCAGGCTCCTTTCGCAGCCCTGCTCCGAAAGTGCGAACGTCTGCAGATAGCTGACAGCCTGAAGGGGCTAGCCTGTAAAGCTGTTGCTCAGCCTCATCTGCCCATGGCACTGCTCGCACAGAGGCCCAGAGACTGGGGCTGCTTGCTTGTCTTGCCACCTCAAACTTCAAACGCATGCTGCGAATGTGGATTGTCCCTGCCAGGCTCCTTTCTCAGCCATGCTCTTAAAATGCGAACGTCTGCAGGTAGCTGGCAGCCAGAAGAGCCTAGCCTGGAAAGCTGTTGCTCAGCCTCATCTGCCCATGGCACTGCTCGCACAGAGGCACAGAGAATGGGGCTGGTCTTATCTTGCCACTTGAAACTTCAAACGCATGCTGGGAATGGTGGTGTCCCTGCAAGCCTCCTTTCGCAGCCCTGCTCCGAAAGCGCGAACGTCTGCAGATAGATGGCAGCCAGAAGGGGCTAGCCTGGAAAGCTGTTGCTCAGCCTCATCTGCCAATGGCAGTACTCGCACAGAGGCACAGAGACTGGGGCTGCTTGCTTGTCTTGCCACTTCAAACTTCAAATGTAGCCTGGGAAAGTTGGTGGTCCCAGCCAGGCTCCTTTCGCAGCCCTGCTCCGAAAGTGCGAACGTCTGCAGATAGCTGGCAGCCAGAAGGGGCTAGCCTGGAAAGCTGTTGCTCAGCCACATCTGCTCATGGCATCGCTCGCACAGAGGCACAGAGACTGGGGCTGCTTGCTTGTCTTGCCACCTCAAACTTCAAATGTAGCATGGGAAAATATGTGTCCCAGACAGGCTCCTTTCGCAGTCCTGCTCCGAAAGTGCGAACGTCTGCAGATAGCTGGCAGCCAGAAGGGGCTAGCCTGGAAAGCTGTTGCTCTGCCTCATCTGCCCATGGCACTGCTCGCACAGAGACTGGGGCTGCTTGCTTGTCTTGCCACCTCAAACTTCAAACGTAGCCTGGGAATGGTGGTGTCCCAGCCAGGCTCCTTTACCAGCCCTGCTCTTAAAATGCGAACGTCTACAGGTAGCTGGCAGCCAGAAGAGCCTAGCCTGGAAAGCTGTTGCTCAGCCTCATCTGCTCATGGCACTGCTCGCACAGAGGCACAGAGAATGGGGCTGGTTGCTTATCTTGCCACTTGAAACTTCAAACGCATGCTGGGAATGGTGGTGTCCCTGCAAGCCTCCTTTCGCAGCCCTGCTCCGAAAGTGCGAACGTCTGCAGATAGCTGGCAGCCAGAAGGGGCTAGCCTGGAAAGCTGTTGCTCAGCCTCATCTGCTCATGGCAGTGCTCGCACAGATGCACAGAGACTGGAGCTGCTTGCTCTTCTTGCCCCCTCAAACTTCAAACGTAGCCTGGGAATGGTGGTGTCCCAGCCAGGCTCCTTTCGCAGCCCTGCTCCGAAAGTGCGAACGTCTGCAGATAGCTGGCAGCCAGAAGGGGCTAGCCTGGAAAGCTGTTGCTCAGCCTCATCTGCTCATGGCAGTGCTCGCACAGAGGCACAGAGACTGGGGCTGCTTGCTTGTCTTGCCACCTCAAACTTCAAACGTAGACTGGGAAAGTTGGTGTCCCAGCCAGGCTCCTTTCGCAGCCCTGCTCCGAAAGTGCGAACGTCTGCAGATAGCTGATAGCCAGAAGGGGCTAGCCTGGAAACCTGTTGCTCAGCCTCATCTGCTCATGGCAGTGCTCGCACAGAGGCACAGAGAATGGGGCTGCTTGCTTGTCTTGCCACCTCAAACTTCAAACGTAGACTGGGAAAGTTGGTGTCCCACCCAGGCTCCTTTCGCAGCCCTGCTCCGAAAGTGCGAACGTCTGCAGATAGCTGATAGCCAGAAGGGGCTAGCCTGGAAATCTGTTGCTCAGCCTCATCTGCCCATGGCACTGCTCGCACAGAGGCACAGAGAATGGGGCTGCTTGCTTATCTTGCCACTTGAAACTTCAAACGAATGTGGGGAATGTGGGTTGTCCCTGCCAGGCTCCTTTCACAGCCATGATCTTAAAATGCGAACGTCTGCAGATAGCTGGCAGCCAGAAGGGGCTAGCCTGGAAAGCTGTTGCTCAGCCTCATCTGTCCATGGCATTGCACGCACAGAGGCACAGAGAATGGGGCTGCTTGCTTGTCTTGCCACCTCAAACTTCAAACGTAGACTGGGAAAGTTGGTGTCCCAGCCAGACTCCTTTACCAGCCCTGCTCCGAAAGTGCGAACGTCTACAGATAGCTGGCAGCCAGAAGGGGCTAGCCTGGAAAGCTGTTGCTCAGACTCATCTGCTCATGGCAGTGCTCGCACAGAATCACAGAGACTGGGGCTGCTTGCTTGTCTTGCCCTCTCAAACTTCAAACGTAGCCTGGGAATGTTGGTGTCCCAGCCAGGCTCCTTTCGCAGCCCTGCTCCGAAAGTGCGAACGTCTGCAGATAGCTGGCAGCCAGAAGGGGCTAGCCTGGAAAGCTGTTGCTCAGCCTCATCTGCTCATGGCTCTGCTCGCACAGAGGCCCAGAGACTGGGGCTGCTTGCTTGTCTTGCCACTTGAAACTTCAAACGCATGCTGCGAATGTGGATTGTTCCTGCCAGGCTCCTTTCACAGCCATGCTCTTAAAATGCGAACGTCTGCAGGTAGCTGGCAGCCAGAAGGGGCTAGCCTGGAAAGCTGTTGCTCAGCCTCATCTGTCCATGGCATTGCACGCACAGAGGCACAGAGAATGGGGCTGCTTGCTTGTCTTGCAACCTCAAACTTCAAACGTAGACTGGGAAAGTTGGTGTCCCAGCCAGGCTCCTTTCGCAGCCCTGCTCCGAAAGTGCGAACGTCTGCAGATAGCTGGCAGCCGGAAGGGGCTAGCCTGGAAAGCTGTTGCTCAGCCTCATTTGCCCATGGCACTGCTCGCACAGATGCACAGAGAATGGGGCTGCTTGCTTGTCTGGCAACTTGAAACTTCAAAAGTAGCCTGAGAATGGTGGTGTCCCAGCCAGGCTCCTTTACCAGCCCTGCTCCGAAAGTGCGAACGTCTGCAGATAGCTGATAGCCAGAAGGGGCTAGCCTGTAAAGCTGTTGCTCAGCCTCATCTGCTCATGGCACTGCTCACACATAGACTGGGGCTGCTTGCTTGTCTTGCCACCTCAAACTTCAAACGTAGCCTGGGAATGGTGGTGTCCCAGCCAGGCTCCTTTCGCAGCCCTGCTCCGAAAGTGCGAACGTCTGCAGATAGCTGACAGCCTGAAGGGGCTAGCCTGTAAAGCTGTTGCTCAGCCTCATCTGCCCATGGCACTGCTCGCACAGAGGCCCAGAGACTGGGGCTGCTTGCTTGTCTTGCCACCTCAAACTTCAAACGCATGCTGCGAATGTGGATTGTCCCTGCCAGGCTCCTTTCTCAGGCATGCTCTTAAAATGCGAACGTCTGCAGGTAGCTGGCAGCCAGAAGAGCCTAGCCTGGAAAGCTGTTGCTCAGCCTCATCTGCCCATGGCACTGCTCGCACAGAGGCACAGAGAATGGGGCTGGTCTTATCTTGCCACTTGAAACTTCAAACGCATGCTGGGAATGGTGGTGTCCCTGCAAGCCTCCTTTCGCAGCCCTGCTCCGAAAGCGCGAACGTCTGCAGATAGATGGCAGCCAGAAGGGGCTAGCCTGGAAAGCTGTTGCTCAGCCTCATCTGCCAATGGCAGTACTCGCACAGAGGCACAGAGACTGGGGCTGCTTGCTTGTCTTGCCACTTCAAACTTCAAATGTAGCCTGGGAAAGTTGGTGGTCCCAGCCAGGCTCCTTTCGCAGCTCTGCTCCGAAAGTGCGAACGTCTGCAGATAGCTGGCAGCCAGAAGGGGCTAGCCTGGAAAGCTGTTGCTCAGCCACATCTGCTCATGGCATCGCTCGCACAGAGGCACAGAGACTGGGGCTGCTTGCTTGTCTTGCCACCTCAAACTTCAAACGTAGCCTGGGAAAGTTGGTGTCCCAGCCAGGCTCCTTTCGCAGACACGCTCGGAATGTGCGAACGTCTGCAGATAGCAGACAGCCTGAAGGGGCTAGCCTGGAAAGCTGTTGCTCAGCCTCATCTGCTCATGGCACTGCTCGCACAGAGGCACAGAGAATGGGGCTGCTTGCTTGTCTTGCCACCTCAAACTTCAAACGTAGTCTGGGAAAGTTGGTGTCCCAGCCAGGCTCCTTTCGCAGACACGCTCCGAAAGTGCGAACGTCTGCAGATAGCTGGCAGCCAGAAGGGGCTAGCCTGGAAAACTGTTGCTCAGCCTCATCTGCTCATGGCAGTGCTCGCACAGAGGCACAGAGAATGGGGCTGCTTGCTTGTCTTGCCCCCTCAAACTTCAAACGTAGCCTGGGAATGGTGGTGTCCCAGCCAGGCTCCTTTCGCAGCCCTTCTCCGAAAGTGCGAACGTCTGCAGATAGCTGATAGCCAGAAGGGGCTAGCCTGGAAAGCTGTTGCTCAGCCTCATCTGCTCATGGCAGTGCTCGCACAGAGGCACAGAGAATGGGGCTGCTTGCTTGTCTTGCCACCTCAAACTTCAAACGTAGACTGGGAAAGTTGGTGTACCAGCCAGGCTCCTTTCGCAGCCCTGCTCCGAAAGTGCGAACGTCTGCAGATAGCTGATAGCCAGAAGGGGCTAGCCTGGAAAGCTGTTGCTCAGCCTCATTTGCCCATGGCACTGCTGGCACAGATGCACAGAGAATGGGGCTGCTTGCTTGTCTTGCCACCTCAAACTTCAAATGTAGCATGGGAAAATATGTGTCCCAGACAGGCTCCTTTCGCAGTCCTGCTCCGAAAGTGCGAACGTCTGCAGATAGCTGGCAGCCAGAAGGGGCTAGCCTGGAAAGCTGTTGCTCTGCCTCATCTGCCCATGGCACTGCTCGCACAGAGACTGGGGCTGCTTGCTTGTCTTGCCACCTCAAACTTCAAACGTAGCCTGGGAATGGTGGTGTCCCAGCCAGGCTCCTTTACCAGCCCTGCTCTTAAAATGCGAACGTCTGCAGGTAGCTGGCAGCCAGAAGAGCCTAGCCTGGAAAGCTGTTGCTCAGCCTCATCTGCTCATGGCACTGCTCGCACAGAGGCACAGAGACTGGGGCTGGTTACTTATCTTGCCACTTGAAACTTCAAACGCATGCTGGGAATGGTGGTGTCCCTGCAAGCCTCCTTTCGCAGCCCTGCTCCGAAAGTGCGAACGTCTGCAGATAGCTGGCAGCCAGAAGGGGCTAGCCTGGAAAGCTGTTGCTCAGCCTCATCTGCTCATGGCAGTGCTCGCACAGATGCACAGAGACTGGAGCTGCTTGCTTGTCTTGCCACCTCAAACTTCAAATGTAGCATGGGAAAATATGTGTCCCAGACAGGCTCCTTTCGCAGTCCTGCTCCGAAAGTGCGAACGTCTGAAGATAGCTGGCAGCCAGAAGGGGCTAGCCTGGAAAGCTGTTGCTCAGCCTCATCTGCCCATGGCACTGCTCGCACAGAGACTGGGGCTGCTTGCTTGTCTTGCCACCTCAAACTTCAAACGTAGCCTGGGAATGGTGGTGTCCCAGCCAGGCTCCTTTACCAGCCCTGCTCTTAAAATGCGAACGTCTGCAGGTAGCTGACAGCCAGAAGGGGCTAGCCTGGAAAGCTGTTGCTCAGCCTCATCTGCCCATGGCACTGCTCGCACAGAGGCACAGAGAATGGGGCTGGTCTTATCTTGCCACTTGAAACTTCAAACGCATGCTGGGAATGGTGGTGTCCCTGCAAGCCTCCTTTCGCAGCCCTGCTCCGAAAGCGCGAACGTCTGCAGATAGATGGCAGCCAGAAGGGGCTAGCCTGGAAAGCTGTTGCTCAGCCTCATCTGCCCATGGCACTGCTCACACAGAGACTGGGGCTGCTTGCTTGTCTTGCCCCCTCAAACTTCAAACGTAGCCTGGGAATGGTGGTGTCCCAGCCAGGCTCCTTTACCAGCCCTGCTCTTAAAATGCGAACGTCTGCAGGTAGCTGACAGCCAGAAGGGGCTAGCCTGGAAAGCTGTTGCTCAGCCTCATCTGCCCATGGCACTGCTCGCACAGAGGCACAGAGAATGGGGCTGCTTGCTTATCTTGCCACTTGATACTTCAAACGCATGTGGGGAATGTGTGTTGTCCCTGCCAGGCTCCTTTCACAGCCATGCTCTTAAAATGCGAACGTCTGCAAATAGTTGGCAGCCAGAAGGGGCTAGCCTGGAAAGCTGTTGCTCAGCCTCATCTGTCCATGGCATTGCACGCACAGAGGCACACAGAATGGGGCTGCTTGCTTGTCTTGCCACCTCAAACTTCAAACGTAGACTGGGAAAGTTGGTGTCCCAGCCAGGCTCCTTTCGCAGCCCTGCTCCGAAAGTGCGAACGTCTGCAGATATGTGGCAGCCAGAAGGGGCTAGCCTGGAAAGCTGTTGCTCAGCCTCATCTGCTCATGGCACTGCTCGCACAGAGGCACAGAGAATGGGGCTGTTGCTTGTCTTGCCACCTCAAACTTCAAATGTAGCATGGGAAAGTTTGTGTCCCAGACAGGCTCCTTTCGCAGCCCTGCTCCGAAAGTGCGAACGTCTGCAGATAGCTGGCAGCCAGAAGGGGCTAGCCTGGAAAGCTGTTGCTCAGCCTCATCTGCTCATGGCACTGCTCACACAGAGACTGGGGCTGCTTGCTTGTCTTGCCACTTGAAACTTCAAACGCATGCTACGAATGTGGATTGTCTCTGCCAGGCTCCTTTCTCAGCCATGCTCTTAAAATGCGAACGTCTGCAGATAGCTGGAAGCCAGAAGGGGCTAGCCTGGAAAGCTGTTGCTCAGCCTCATCTGCTCATGGCACTGCTCGCACAGAGTCCCAGAGACTGGGGCTGCTTTCTTGTCTTGCCACTTGAAACTTCAAACGCATGCTGCGAATGTGCATTGTCCCTGCCAGGCTCCTTTCTCAGCCATACTCTTAAAATGCGAACGTCTGCACGTAGCTGGCAACCAGAAGAGCCTAGCCTGGAAAGCTGTTGCTCAGCCTCATCTGCTCATGGCACTGCTCGCACAGAGGCACAGAGAATGGGGCTGGTTGCTTATCTTGCCACTTGAAACTTCAAACGCATGCTGGGAATGGTGGTGTCCCTGCAAGCCTCCTTTCGCAGCCCTGCTCCGAAAGCGCGAACGTCTGCAGATAGCTGGCAGCCAGAAGGGGCTAGCCTGGAAAGCTGTTGCTCAGCCTCATCTGCCAATGGCAGTGCTCGCACAGAGGCACAGAGACTGGGGCTGCTTGCTTGTCTTGCCACTTCAAACTTCAAATGTAGCCTGGGAAAGTTGGTGGTCCCAGCCAGGCTCCTTTCGCAGCCCTGCTCCGAAAGTGCGAACGTCTGCAGATAGCTGGCAGACAGAAGGGGCTAACCTGGAAAGCTTTTGCTCAGCCTCATCTGCTCATGGCACTGCTCGCACAGAGGCACAGAGAATGGGGCTGCTTGCTTGTCTTGCCACCTTAAACTTCAAACGTAGCCTGGGAAAGTTGGTGTCCCAGCCAGGCTCCTTTCGCAGACACGCTCCGAAAGTGCGAACGTCTGCAGATAGCTGACAGCCTGAAGGGGCTAGCCTGTAAAGCTGTTGCTCAGCCTCATCTGCTCATGGCACTGCTCGCACAGAGGCACAGAGAATGGGGCTGCTTGCTTGTCTTGCCACCTCAAACTTCAAATGTAGCATGGGAAAGTTTGTGTCCCAGACAGGCTCCTTTCGCAGTCCTGCTCCGAAAGTGCGAACGTCTGCAGATAGCTGGCAGCCAGAAGGGGCTAGCCTGGAAAGCTGTTGCTCAGCCTCATCTGCTCATGGTTCTGCTCGCACAGAGGCCCAGAGACTGGGGCTGCTTGCTTGTCTTGCCACTTGAAACTTCAAACGCATGCTGCGAATGTGGATTGTTCCTGCCAGGCTCCTTTCACAGCCATGCTCTTAAAATGCGAACGTCTGCAGGTAGCTGGCAGCCAGAAGGGGCTAGCCTGGAAAGCTGTTGCTCAGCCTCATCTGCTCATGGCACTGCTCACACATAGACTGGGGCTGCTTGCTTGTCTTGCAACCTCAAACTTCAAACGTAGACTGGGAAAGTTGGTGTCCCAGCCAGGCTCCTTTCGCAGCCCTGCTCCGAAAGTGCGAACGTCTGCAGATAGCTGGCAGCCGGAAGGGGCTAGCCTGGAAAGCTGTTGCTCAGCCTCATTTGCCCATGGCACTGCTCGCACAGAGGCCCAGAGACTGGGGCTGCTTGCTTGTCTTGCCACCTCAAACTTCAAACGCATGCTGCGAATGTGGATTGTCCCTGCCAGGCTCCTTTCTCAGGCATGCTCTTAAAATGCGAACGTCTGCAGGTAGCTGGCAGCCAGAAGAGCCTAGCCTGGAAAGCTGTTGCTCAGCCTCATCTGCCCATGGCAGTGCTCGCACAGAGGCACAGAGAATGGGGCTGGTCTTATCTTGCCACTTGAAACTTCAAACGCATGCTGGGAATGGTGGTGTCCCTGCAAGCCTCCTTTCGCAGCCATGCTCTTAAAATGCGAACGTCTGCTAATAGTTGGCAGCCAGAAGGGGCTAGCCTGGAAAGCTGTTGCTCAGCCTCATCTGTCCATGGCATTGCACGCACAGAGGCACACAGAATGGGGCTGCTTGCTTGTCTTGCCACCTCAAACTTCAAACGTAGACTGGGAAAGTTGGTGTCCCAGCCAGGCTCCTTTCGCAGCCCTGCTCCGAAAGTGCGAACGTCTGCAGATAGGTGGCAGCCAGAAGGGGCTAGCCTGGAAAGCTGTTGCTCAGCCTCATCTGCTCATGGCACTGCTCGCACAGAGGCACAGAGAATGGGGCTGCTTGCTTGTCTTGCCACCTCAAACTTCAAATGTAGCATGGGAAAGTTTGTGTCCCAGACAGGCTCCTTTCGCAGTCCTGCTCCGAAAGTGCGAACGTCTGCAGATAGCTGGCAGCCAGAAGGGGCTAGCCTGGAAAGCTGTTGCTCAGCCTCATCTGCTCATGGCACTGCTCACACAGAGACTGGGGCTGCTTGCTTGTCTTGCCACTTGAAACTTCAAACGCATGCTACGAATGTGGATTGTCTCTGCCAGGCTCCTTTCTCAGCCATGCTCTTAATATGCGAACGTCTGCAGGTAGCTGGCAGCCAGAAGAGCCTAGCCTGGAAAGCTGTTGCTCAGCCTCATCTGCTCATGGCACTGCTCGCACAGAGGCACAGAGAATGGGGCTGGTTGCTTATCTTGCCACTTGAAACTTCAAACGCATGCTGGGAATGGTGGTGTCCCTGCAAGCCTCCTTTCGCAGAACTGCTCCGAAAGTGCGAACGTCTGCAGATAGCTGGAAGCCAGAAGGGGCTAGCCTGTAAAGCTGTTGCTCAGCCTCATCTGCCCATGGCACTGCTCGCACAGAGTCCCAGAGACTGGGGCTGCTTTCTTGTCTTGCCACTTGAAACTTCAAACGCATGCTGCGAATGTGCATTGTCCCTGCCAGGCTCCTTTCTCAGCCATGCTCTTAAAATGCGAACGTCTGCACGTAGCTGGCAGCCAGAAGGGGCTAGCCTGGAAAGCTGTTGCTCAGCCTCATCTGCTCATGGCACTGCTCACACAGAGACTGGGGCTGCTTGCTTGTCTTGCCACTTGAAACTTCAAACGCATGCTACGAATGTGGATTGTCTCTGCCAGGCTCCTTTCTCAGCCATGCTCTTAAAATGCGAACGTCTGCAGGTAGCTGGCAGCCAGAAGAGCCTAGCCTGGAAAGCTGTTGCTCAGCCTCATCTGCTCATGGCACTGCTCGCACAGAGGCACAGAGAATGGGGCTGGTTGCTTATCTTGCCACTTGAAACTTCAAACGCATGCTGGGAATGGTGGTGTCCCTGCAAGCCTCCTTTCGCAGAACTGCTCCGAAAGTGCGAACGTCTGCAGATAGCTGGAAGCCAGAAGGGGCTAGCCTGTAAAGCTGTTGCTCAGCCTCATCTGCCCATGGCACTGCTCGCACAGAGTCCCAGAGACTGGGGCTGCTTGCTTGTCTTGCCACTTGAAACTTCAAACGCATGCTGCGAATGTGCATTGTCCCTGCCAGGCTCCTTTCTCAGCCATGCTCTTAAAATGCGAACGTCTGCACGTAGCTGGCAGCCAGAAGAGCCTAGCCTGGAAAGCTGTTGCTCAGCCTCATCTGCTCATGGCACTGCTCGCACAGAGGCACAGAGAATGGGGCTGGCTGCTTATCTTGCCACTTGAAACTTCAAACGCATGCTGGGAATGGTGGTGTCCCTGCAAGCCTCCTTTCGCAGCCCTGCTCCGAAAGCGCGAACGTCTGCAGATAGCTGGCAGCCAGAAGGGGCTAGCCTGGAAAGCTGTTGCTCAGCCTCATCTGCTCATGGCTCTGCTTGCACAGAGGCCCAGAGACTGGGGCTGCTTGCTTGTCTTGCCACTTGAAACATCAAAAGAATGCTGCGAATGTGGATTGTCCCTGCCAGGCTCCTTTCTCAGCCATGCTCTTCAAATGCGAACGTCTGCAGGTAGCTGGCAGCCAGAAGAGCCTAGCCTGGAAATCTGTTGCTCAGCCTCATCTGCCCATGGCACTGCTCGCACAGAGGCACAGAGTATGGGGCTGGTTGCTTATCTTGCCACTTCCAACTTCAAACGCATGCTGGGAAAGTTGGTGTCCCTGCAAGCCTCCTTTCGCAGCCCTGCTCCGAAAGCGCGAACGTCTGCAGATAGCTGATAGCCAGAAGGGGCTAGCCTGGAAAGCTGTTGCTCAGCCTCATCTGCTCATGGCACTGCTCACACATAGACTGCGGCTGCTTGCTTGTCTTGCCACCTCAAACTTCAAACGTAGCCTGGGAATGGTGGTGTCCCAGCCAGGCTCCTTTCGCAGCCCTGCTCCGAAAGTGCGAACGTCTGCAGATAGCTGACAGCCAGAAGGGGCTAGCCTGTAAAGCTGTTGCTCAGCCTCATCTGCCCATGGCACTGCTCGCACAGAGGCACAGAGACTAGGGCTGCTTGCTTGTCTTGCCACCTCCAACTTCAAACGTAGCCTGGGAAAGTTGGTGTCCCAGCCAGGCTCCTTTCGCAGCCCTGCTCCGAAAGTGCGAACGTCTGCAGATAGCTGGCAGCCAGAAGGGGCTAGCCTGGAAAGCTGTTGCTCAGCCTCATCTGCTCATGGCACTGCTCACACAGAGGCACAGAGAATGGGGCTGCTTGCTTGTCTTGCCACCTCAAACTTCAAACGTAGCCTGGGAATGGTGGTGTCCCAGCCAGGCTCCTTTTGCAGCCCTGCTCTTAAAATGCGAACGTCTGCAGGTAGCTGACAGCCAGAAGGGGCTAGCCTGTAAAGCTGTTGCTCAGCCTCATCTGCCCATCGCAGTGCTCGCACAGAGGCACAGAGACTGGGGCTGCTTGCTTGTCTTGCCACTTGAAACTTCAAACGCATGTTGCGAATGTGGATTGTCCCTGCAAGCCTCCTTTCGCAGCCCTGCTCCGAAAGCGCGAACGTCTGCAGATAGCTGGCAGCCAGAAGGGGCTAGCCTGGAAAGCTGTTGCTCAGCCTCATCTGCCAATGGCAGTACTCGCACAGAGGCACAGAGACTGGGGCTGCTTGCTTGTCTTGCCACTTCAAACTTCAAATGTAGCCTGGGAAAGTTGGTGGTCCCAGCCAGGCTCCTTTCGCAGCCCTGCTCCGAAAGTGCGAACGTCTGCAGATAGCTGGCAGCCAGAAGGGGCTAGCCTGGAAAGCTGTTGCTCATCCACATCTGCTCATGGCACTGCTCGCACAGAGGCACAGAGAATGGGGCTGCTTGCTTGTCTTGCCACCTCAAACTTCAAACGTAGCCTGGGAAAGTTGGTGTCCCAGCCAGGCTCCTTTCGCAGACACGCTCAGAATGTGCGAACGTCTGCAGATAGCAGACAGCCTGAAGGGGCTAGCATGGAAAGCTGTTGCTCAGCCTCATCTGCTCATGGCACTGCTCGCACAGAGGCACAGAGAATGGGGCTGCTTGCTTGTCTTGCCACCTCAAACTTCAAATGTAGCATGGGAAAGTTTGTGTCCCAGACAGGCTCCTTTCGCAGTCCTGCTCCGAAAGTGCGAACGTCTGCAGATAGCTGGCAGCCAGAAGGGGCTAGCCTGGAAAGCTGTTGCTCAGCCTCATCTGCTCATGGTTCTGCTCGCACAGAGGCCCAGAGACTGGGGCTGCTTGCTTGTCTTGCCACTTGAAACTTCAAACGCATGCTGCGAATGTGGATTGTTCCTGCCAGGCTCCTTTCACAGCCATGCTCTTAAAATGCGAACGTCTGCAGGTAGCTGGCAGCCAGAAGGGGCTAGCCTGGAAAGCTGTTGCTCAGCCTCATCTGCTCATGGCACTGCTCACACATAGACTGGGGCTGCTTGCTTGTCTTGCAACCTCAAACTTCAAACGTAGACTGGGAAAGTTGGTGTCCCAGCCAGGCTCCTTTCGCAGCCCTGCTCCGAAAGTGCGAACGTCTGCAGATAGCTGGCAGCCGGAAGGGGCTAGCCTGGAAAGCTGTTGCTCAGCCTCATTTGCCCATGGCACTGCTCGCACAGATGCACAGAGAATGGGGCTGCTTGCTTGTCTGGCAACTTGAAACTTCAAAAGTAGCCTGAGAATGGTGGTGTCCCAGCCAGGCTCCTTTACCAGCCCTGCTCCGAAAGTGCGAACGTCTGCAGATAGCTGATAGCCAGAAGGGGCTAGCCTGTAAAGCTGTTGCTCAGCCTCATCTGCTCATGGCACTGCTCACACATAGACTGGGGCTGCTTGCTTGTCTTGCCACCTCAAACTTCAAACGTAGCCTGGGAATGGTGGTGTCCCAGCCACTCTCCTTTCGCAGCCCTGCTCCGAAAGTGCGAACGTCTGCAGATAGCTGACAGCCTGAAGGGGCTAGCCTGTAAAGCTGTTGCTCAGCCTCATCTGCCCATGGCACTGCTCGCACAGAGGCCCAGAGACTGGGGCTGCTTGCTTGTCTTGCCACCTCAAACTTCAAACGCATGCTGCGAATGTGGATTGTCCCTGCCAGGCTCCTTTCTCAGGCATGCTCTTAAAATGCGAACGTCTGCAGGTAGCTGGCAGCCAGAAGAGCCTAGCCTGGAAAGCTGTTGCTCAGCCTCATCTGCCCATGGCAGTGCTCGCACAGAGGCACAGAGAATGGGGCTGGTCTTATCTTGCCACTTGAAACTTCAAACGCATGCTGGGAATGGTGGTGTCCCTGCAAGCCTCCTTTCGCAGCCATGCTCTTAAAATGCGAACGTCTGCTAATAGTTGGCAGCCAGAAGGGGCTAGCCTGGAAAGCTGTTGCTCAGCCTCATCTGTCCATGGCATTGCACGCACAGAGGCACAGAGAATGGGGCTGCTTGCTTGTCTTGCCACCTCAAACTTCAAACGTAGACTGGGAAAGTTGGTGTCCCAGCCAGGCTCCTTTCGCAGCCCTGCTCCGAAAGTGCGAACGTCTGCAGATAGGTGGCAGCCAGAAGGGGCTAGCCTGGAAAGCTGTTGCTCAGCCTCATCTGCTCATGGCACTGCTCGCACAGAGGCACAGAGAATGGGGCTGCTTGCTTGTCTTGCCACCTCAAACTTCAAATGTAGCATGGGAAAGTTGGTGTCCCAGACAGGCTCCTTTCGCAGTCCTGCTCCGAAAGTGCGAACGTCTGCAGATAGCTGGCAGCCAGAAGGGGCTAGCCTGGAAAGCTGTTGCTCAGCCTCATCTGCTCATGGCACTGCTCACACAGAGACTGGGGCTGCTTGCTTGTCTTGCCACTTGAAACTTCAAACGCATGCTACGAATGTGGATTGTCTCTGCCAGGCTCCTTTCTCAGCCATGCTCTTAAAATGCGAACGTCTGCAGGTAGCTGGCAGCCAGAAGAGCCTAGCCTGGAAAGCTGTTGCTCAGCCTCATCTGCTCATGGCACTGCTCGCACAGAGGCACAGAGAATGGGGCTGGTTGCTTATCTTGCCACTTGAAACTTCAAACGCATGCTGGGAATGGTGGTGTCCCTGCAAGCCTCCTTTCGCAGAACTGCTCCGAAAGTGCGAACGTCTGCAGATAGCTGGAAGCCAGAAGGGGCTAGCCTGTAAAGCTGTTGCTCAGCCTCATCTGCCCATGGCACTGCTCGCACAGAGTCCCAGAGACTGGGGCTGCTTGCTTGTCTTGCCACTTGAAACTTCAAACGCATGCTGCGAATGTGCATTGTCCCTGCCAGGCTCCTTTCTCAGCCATGCTCTTAAAATGCGAACGTCTGCACGTAGCTGGCAGCCAGAAGGGGCTAGCCTGGAAAGCTGTTGCTCAGCCTCATCTGCTCATGGCACTGCTCACACAGAGACTGGGGCTGCTTGCTTGTCTTGCCACTTGAAACTTCAAACGCATGCTACGAATGTGGATTGTCTCTGCCAGGCTCCTTTCTCAGCCATGCTCTTAAAATGCGAACGTCTGCAGGTAGCTGGCAGCCAGAAGAGCCTAGCCTGGAAAGCTGTTGCTCAGCCTCATCTGCTCATGGCACTGCTCGCACAGAGGCACAGAGAATGGGGCTGGTTGCTTATCTTGCCACTTGAAACTTCAAACGCATGCTGGGAATGGTGGTGTCCCTGCAAGCCTCCTTTCGCAGAACTGCTCCGAAAGTGCGAACGTCTGCAGATAGCTGGAAGCCAGAAGGGGCTAGCCTGTAAAGCTGTTGCTCAGCCTCATCTGCCCATGGCACTGCTCGCACAGAGTCCCAGAGACTGGGGCTGCTTGCTTGTCTTGCCACTTGAAACTTCAAACGCATGCTGCGAATGTGCATTGTCCCTGCCAGGCTCCTTTCTCAGCCATGCTCTTAAAATGCGAACGTCTGCACGTAGCTGGCAGCCAGAAGAGCCTAGCCTGGAAAGCTGTTGCTCAGCCTCATCTGCTCATGGCACTGCTCGCACAGAGGCACAGAGAATGGGGCTGGCTGCTTATCTTGCCACTTGAAACTTCAAACGCATGCTGGGAATGGTGGTGTCCCTGCAAGCCTCCTTTCGCAGCCCTGCTCCGAAAGCGCGAACGTCTGCAGATAGCTGGCAGCCAGAAGGGGCTAGCCTGGAAAGCTGTTGCTCAGCCTCATCTGCTCATGGCTCTGCTTGCACAGAGGCCCAGAGACTGGGGCTGCTTGCTTGTCTTGCCACTTGAAACATCAAAAGAATGCTGCGAATGTGGATTGTCCCTGCCAGGCTCCTTTCTCAGCCATGCTCTTCAAATGTGAACGTCTGCAGGTAGCTGGCAGCCAGAAGAGCCTAGCCTGGAAATCTGTTGCTCAGCCTCATCTGCCCATGGCACTGCTCGCACAGAGGCACAGAGAATGGGGCTGGTTGCTTATCTTGCCACTTCCAACTTCAAACGCATGCTGGGAAAGTTGGTGTCCCTGCAAGCCTCCTTTCGCAGCCCTGCTCCGAAAGCGCGAACGTCTGCAGATAGCTGATAGCCAGAAGGGGCTAGCCTGGAAAGCTGTTGCTCAGCCTCATCTGCTCATGGCACTGCTCACACATAGACTGCGGCTGCTTGCTTGTCTTGCCACCTCAAACTTCAAACGTAGCCTGGGAATGGTGGTGTCCCAGCCAGGCTCCTTTCGCAGCCCTGCTCCGAAAGTGCGAACGTCTGCAGATAGCTGACAGCCAGAAGGGGCTAGCCTGTAAAGCTGTTGCTCAGCCTCATCTGCCCATGGCACTGCTCGCACAGAGGCACAGAGACTGGGGCTGCTTGCTTGTCTTTCCACCTCAAACTTCAAACGTAGCCTGGGAAAGTTGGTGTCCCAGCCAGGCTCCTTTCGCAGCCCTGCTCCGAAAGTGCGAACGTCTGCAGATAGCTGGCAGCCAGAAGGGGCTATCCTGGAAAGCTGTTGCTCAGCCTCATCTGCTCATGGCACTGCTCACACAGAGGCACAGAGAATGGGGCTGCTTGCTTGTCTTGCCACCTCAAACTTCAAACGTAGCCTGGGAATGGTGGTGTCCCAGCCAGGCTCCTTTGCAGCCCTGCTCTTAAAATGCGAACGTCTGCAGGTAGCTGACAGCCAGAAGGGGCTAGCCTGGAAAGCTGTTGCTCAGCCTCATCTGCCCATGGCAGTGCTCGCACAGAGGCCCAGAGACTGGGGCTGCTTGCTTGTCTTGCCACTTGAAACTTCAAACGCATGTTGCGAATGTGGATTGTCCCTGCAAGCCTCCTTTCGCAGCCCTGCTCCGAAAGCGCGAACGTCTGCAGATAGGTGGCAGCCAGAAGGGGCTAGCCTGGAAAGCTGTTGCTCAGCCTCATCTGCTCATGGCACTGCTCGCACAGAGGCACAGATAATGGGGCTGCTTGCTTGTCTTGCCACCTCAAACTTCAAATGTAGCATGGGAAAGTTTGTGTCCCAGACAGGCTCCTTTCGCAGTCCTGCTCCGAAAGTGCGAACGTCTGCAGATAGCTGGCAGCCAGAAGGGGCTAGCCTGGAAAGCTGTTGCTCAGCCTCATCTGCTCATGGCACTGCTCACACAGAGACTGGGGCTGCTTGCTTGTCTTGCCACTTGAAACTTCAAACGCATGCTACGAATGTGGATTGTCTCTGCCAGGCTCCTTTCTCAGCCATGCTCTTAAAATGCGAACGTCTGCAGGTAGCTGGCAGCCAGAAGGGGCTAGCCTGGAAAGCTGTTGCTCAGCCTCATCTGCCCATGGCACTGCTCGCACAGAGGCACAGAGAATGGGGCTGCTTGCTTGTCTTGCCACTTCAAACTTCAAACGCATGCTGCGAATGTGCATTGTCCCTGTCAGGCTCCTTTCTCAGCCATGCTCTTAAAATGCGAACGTCTGCAGGTAGCTGGCAGCCAGAAGGGGCTAGCCTGGAAAGCTGTTGCTCAGCCTCATCTGCTCATGGCACTGCTCGCACAGAGGCACAGAGAATGGGGCTGGTTGCTTATCTTGCCACTTGAAACTTCAAACGCATGCAGGGAATGGTGGTGTCCCTGCAAGCCTACTTTCGCAGCCCTGCTCCGAAAGCGCGAACGTCTGCAGATAGCTGGCAGCCAGAAGGGGCTAGCCTGGAAAGCTGTTGCTCAGCCTCATCTGCCAATGGCAGTGCTCGCACAGAGGCACAGAGACTGGGGCTGCTTGCTTGTCTTGCCACTTCAAACTTCAAATGTAGCCTGGGAAAGTTGGTGGTCCCAGCCAGGCTCCTTTCGCAGCCCTGCTCCGAAAGTGCGAACGTCTGCAGATAGCTGGCAGACAGAAGGGGCTAGCCTGGAAAGCTGTTGCTCAGCCTCATCTGCTCATGGCACTGCTCGCACAGAGGCACAGAGAATGGGGCTGCTTGCTTGTCTTGCCACCTTAAACTTCAAACGTAGCCTGGGAAAGTTGGTGTCCCAGCCAGGCTCCTTTCGCAGACACGCTCCGAAAGTGCGAACGTCTGCAGATAGCTGACAGCCTGAAGGGGCTAGCCTGTAAAGCTGTTGCTCAGCCTCATCTGCCCATGGCACTGCTCGCACAGATTGCACGGAGAATGGGGCTGCTTGCTTGTCTGGCAACTTGAAACTTTAAAAGTAGCCTGAGAATGGTGGTGTCCCAGCCACGCTCCTTTCGCAGCCCTGCTCCGAAAGTGCGAACGTCTGCAGATAGCTGACAGCCTGAAGGGGCTAGCCTGTAAAGCTGTTGCTCAGCCTCATCTGCCCATGGCACTGTTCGCACACAGGCACAGAGACTGGGGCTGCTTGCTTGTCTTGCCACCTCAAACTTCAAACGTAGCCTGGGAATGGTGGTGTCCCAGCCAGGCTCCTTTCGCAGCCCTGCTCCGAAAGTGCGAACGTCTGCAGATAGCTGACAGCCTGAAGGGGCTAGCCCGTAAAGCTGTTGCTCATCCTCATCTGCCCATGGCACTGCTCGCACAGAGGCACAGAGACTGGGGCTGCTTGCTTGTCTTGCAACCTCAAACTTCAAACGTAGCCTGGGAAAGTTGGTGTCCCAGCCAGGCTCCTTTCGCAGCCCTGCTCCGAAAGTGCGAACGTCTGCAGATAGCTGGCAGCCAGAAGGGGCTATCCTGGAAAGCTGTTGCTCAGCCTCATCTGCTCATGGCACTGCTCACACAGAGACTGGGGCTGCTTGCTTGTCTTGCCACCTCAAACTTCAAACGTAGCCTGGGAATGGTGGTGTCCCAGCCAGGCTCCTTCACCAGCCCTGCTCTTAAAATGCGAACGTCTGCAGGTAGCTGACAGCCAGAAGGGGCTAGCCTGGAAAGCTGTTGCTCAGCCTCATCTGCCCATGGCACTGCTCGCACAGAGGCACAGAGACTGGGGCTGCTTGCTTGTCTTGCTTCTTGAAACTTCAAACGCATGTGGGGAAAGTGTGTTGTCCCTGCCAGGCTCCATTACCAGCCCTGCTCTGAAAGTGCGAACGTCTGCAGATAGCTGGCAGCCAGAAGGGGCTGGCCTGGAAAGCTGTTGCTCAGCCTCATCTGCTCATGGCAGTGCTCGCACAGAGGCACAGAGAGTGGGGCTGCTTGCTTGTCTTGCCCTCTCAAACTTCAAACGTAGCCTGGGAAAGTTGGTGTCCCAGCCAGGCTCCTTTACCAGCCCTGCTCTTAAAATGCGAACGTCTGCAGGTAGCTGACAGCCAGAAGGGGCTAGCCTGGAAAGCTGTTGCTCAGCCTCATCTGCCCATGGCAGTGCTCGCACAGAGGCCCAGAGACTGGAGCTGCTTGCTTGTCTTGCCACTTGAAACTTCAAACGCATGCTGCGAATGTGGATTGTCCCTGCCAGGCTCCATTACCAGCCCTGCTCTTAAAATGCGAACGTCTGCAGGTAGCTGGCAGTCAGAAGAGCCTAGCCTGGAAAGCTGTTGCTCAGCCTCATCTGCTCATGGCACTGCTCACACATAGACTGGGGCTGCTTGCTTGTCTTGCCACCTCAAACTTCAAACGTAGCCTGGGAATGGTGGTGTCCCAGCCAGGCTCCTTTCGCAGCCCTGCTCCGAAAGTGCGAACGTCTGCAGATAGCTGACAGCCAGAAGGGGCTAGCCTGTAAAGCTGTTGCTCAGCCTCATCTGCCCATGGCACTGCTCGCACAGAGGCACAGAGACTGGGGCTGCTTGCTTGTCTTGCCACCTCAAACTTCAAACGTAGCCTGGGAAAGTTGGTGTCCCAGCCAGGCTCCTTTCGCAGCCCTGCTCCGAAAGTGCGAACGTCTGCAGATAGCTGGCAGCCAGAAGGGGCTATCCTGGAAAGCTGTTGCTCAGCCTCATCTGCTCATGGCACTGCTCACACAGAGGCACAGAGAATGGGGCTGCTTGCTTGTCTTGCCACCTCAAACTTCAAACGTAGCCTGGGAATGGTGGTGTCCCAGCCAGGCTCCTTTCGCAGCCCTGCTCTTAAAATGCGAACGTCTGCAGGTAGCTGACAGCCAGAAGGGGCTAGCCTGGAAAGCTGTTGCTCAGCCTCATCTGCTCATGGCAGTGCTCGCACAGAGGCCCAGAGACTGGGGCTGCTTGCTTGTCTTGCCACTTGAAACTTCAAACGCATGTTGCGAATGTGGATTGTCCCTGCAAGCCTCCTTTCGCAGCCCTGCTCCGAAAGTGCGAACGTCTGCAGATAGCTGGCAGCCAGAAGGGGCTAGCCTGGAAAGCTGTTGCTCAGCCTCATCTGCCAATGGCAGTGCTCGCACAGAGGCACAGAGAATGGGGCTGCTTGCTTGTCTTGACACTTGAAACTTCAAATGTAGCCTGGGAAAGGTGGTGGTCCCAGCCAGGCTCCTTTCGCAGCCCTGATCCGAAAGTGCGAACGTCTGCAGATAGCTGGCAGCCAGAAGGGGCTAGCCTGGAAAGCTGTTGCTCAGCCTCATCTGCTCATGGCACTGCTCACACAGAGACTGGGGCTGCTTGCTTGTCTTGCCACCTCAAACTTCAAACGTAGCCTGGGAATGGTGGTGTCCCAGCCAGGCTCCTTTACCAGCCCTGCTCTTAAAATGCGAACGTCTGCAGGTAGCTGACAGCCAGAAGGGGCTAGCCTGGAAATCTGTTGCTCAGCCTCATCTGCCCATGGCACTGCTCGCACAGAGGCACAGAGACTGGGGCTGCTTGCTTGTCTTGCCACTTGAAACTTCAAACGCATGTGGGGAAAGTGGGTTGTCCCTGCCAGGGTCCTTTACCAGCCCTGCTCCGAAAGTGCGAACGTCTGCAGATAGCTGGCAGCCAGAAGGGGCTATCCTGGAAAGCTGTTGCTCAGCCTCATCTGCTCATGGCATTGCTTGCACAGAGGCACAGAGAGTGGGGCTGCTTGCTTGTCTTGCCCTCTCAAACTTCAAACGTAGCCTGGGAAAGTTGGTGTCCCAGCCAGGCTCCTTTACCAGCCCTGCTCTTAAAATGCGAACGTCTGCAGGTAGCTGACAGCCAGAAGGGGCTAGCCTGGAAAGCTGTTGCTCAGCCTCGTCTGCCCATGGCACTGCTCGCACAGATGCACAGAGAATGGGGCTGATTGCTTGTCTTGCAACTTGAAACTTCAAAAGTAGCCTGAGAATGGTTGTGTCCCAGCCAGGCTCCTTTCGCAGCCCTGCTCCGAAAGTGCGAACGTCTGCAGATAGCTGGCAGCCAGAAGGGGCTAGCCTGGAAAGCTGTTGCTCAGCCTCATCTGCCCATGGCACTGTTCGCATAGAGGCACAGAGAACGGGGCTGCTTGCTTGTCTTGCCACTTGAAACTTCAAACGCATGCTGCGAATGTGGATTGTCCCTGCCAGGCTCCTTTCTCAGTCATGCTCTTAAAATGCGAACGTCTGCAGGTAGCTGGCAGTCAGAAGAGCCTAGCCTAGAAAGCTGTTGCTCAGCCTCATCTGCCCATGGCACTGCTCGCACAGAGGCACAGAGACTGGGACTGCTTGCTTGTCTTGCCACTTCAAACTTCAAATGTAGCCTGGCAAAGGTGGTGGTCAGAGCCAGGCTCCTTTCGCAGCCCTGCTCCGAAAGTGTGAACGTCTGCAGATAGCTGATAGCCAGAAGCAGCTATCCTGGAAAGCTGTTGCTCAGCCTCATCTGCTCATGGCACTGCACGCACAGAGGCACAGAGAATGGTGCTGCTTGCTTGTCTTGCCACCTTAAACTTCAAACGCAACCTGGGAAAGTTGGTGTCCCAGCCAGGCTCCTTTCGCAGACACGCTCCGAAAGTGCGAACGTCTGCAGATAGCTGACAGCCTGAAGGGGCTAGCCTGTAAAGCTGTTGCTCAGCCTCATCTGCTCATGGCACTGCTCGCACAGAGGCACAGAGAATGGGGCTGCTTGCTTGTCTTGCCACCTCAAACTTTAAATGTAGCATGGGAAAGTTTGTGTCCCAGACAGGCTCCTTTCGCAGTCCTGCTCCGAAAGTGCGAACGTCTGCAGATAGCTGGCAGCCAGAAGGGGCTAGCCTGGAAAGCTGTTGCTCAGCCTCATCTGCTCATGGCACTGCTCACACAGAGACTGGGGCTGCTTGCTTGTCTTGCCACCTCAAACTTCAAACGTAGCCTGGGAATGGTGGTGTCCCAGCCAGGCTCCTTTACCAGCCCTGCTCTTAAAATGCGAACGTCTGCAGGTAGCTGACAGCCAGAAGGGGCTAGCCTGGAAAGATGTTGCTCAGCCTCATCTGCCCATGGCAGTGCTCGCACAGAGGCACAGGGACTGGGGCTGCTTGCTTATCTTGCCACCTCAAACTTCAAACGCATGTGGGGAATGTGGGTTGTCCCTGCCAGGCTCCTTTACCAGCCCTGCTCCGAAAGTGCGAACGTCTGCAGATAGCTGGCAGCCAGAAGGGGCTGGCCTGGAAATCTGTTGCTCAGCCTCAGCTGCTCATGGCAGTGCTCGCACAGAGGCACAGAGAGTGGGGCTGCTTGCTTGTCTTGCCCTCTCAAACTTCAAACGTAGCCTGGGAAAGTTGGTGTCCCAGCCAGGCTCCTTTCACAGCCCTGCTCCGAAAGTGCGAACGTCTGCAGATAGCTGGCAGCCAGAAGGGGCTGGCCTGGAAAGCTGTTGCTCAGCCTCATCTGCTCATGGCAGTGCTCGCACAGAGGCACAGAGAGTGGGGCTGCTTGCTTGTCTTGCCCTCTCAAACTTCAAACGTAGCCTGGGAAAGTTGGTGTCCCAGCCAGGCTCCTTTACCAGCCCTGCTCTTAAAATGCGAACGTCTGCAGGTAGCTGACAGCCAGAAGGGGCTAGCCTGGAAAGCTGTTGCTCAGCCTCATCTGCCCATGGCAGTGCTCGCACAGAGGCCCAGAGACTGGAGCTGCTTGCTTGTCTTGCCAATTGAAACTTCAAACGCATGCTGCGAATGTGGATTGTCCCTGCCAGGCTCCATTACCAGCCCTGCTCTTAAAATGCGAACGTCTGCAGGTAGCTGGCAGTCAGAAGAGCCTAGCCTGGAAAGCTGTTGCTCAGCCTCATCTGCTCATGGCACTGCTCACACATAGACTGGGGCTGCTTGCTTGTCTTGCCACCTCAAACTTCAAACGTAGCCTGGGAATGGTGGTGTCCCAGCCAGGCTCCTTTCGCAGCCCTGCTCCGAAAATGCGAACGTCTGCAGATACCTGACAGCCAGAAGGGGCTAGCCTGTAAAGCTGTTGCTCAGCCTCATCTGCCCATGGCACTGCTCGCACAGAGGCACAGAGACTGGGGCTGCTTGCTTGTCTTGCCACCTCAAACTTCAAACGTAGCCTGGGAAAGTTGGTGTCCCAGCCAGGCTCCTTTCGCAGCCCTGCTCCGAAAGTGCGAACGTCTGCAGATAGCTGGCAGCCAGAAGGGGCTATCCTGGAAAGCTGTTGCTCAGCCTCATCTGCTCATGGCACTGCTCACACAGAGGCACAGAGAATGGGGCTGCTTGCTTGTCTTGCCACCTCAAACTTCAAACGTAGCCTGGGAATGGTGGTGTCCCAGCCAGTCTCCTTTCGCAGCCCTGCTCTTAAAATGCGAACGTCTGCAGGTAGCTGACAGCCAGAAGGGGCTAGCCTGGAAAGCTGTTGCTCAGCCTCATCTGCTCATGGCAGTGCTCGCACAGAGGCCCAGAGACTGGGGCTGCTTGCTTGTCTTGCCACTTGAAACTTCAAACGCATGTTGCGAATGTGGATTGTCCCTGCAAGCCTCCTTTCTCAGCCCTGCTCCGAAAGCGCGAACGTCTGCAGATAGCTGGCAGCCAGAAGGGGCTAGCCTGGAAAGCTGTTGCTCAGCCTCATCTGCCAATGGCAGTGCTCGCACAGAGGCACAGAGACTGGGGCTGCTTGCTTGTCTTGACACTTCAAACTTCAAATGTAGCCTGGGAAAGTTGGTGGTCCCAGCCAGGCTCCTTTCGCAGCCCTGATCCGAAAGTGCGAACGTCTGCAGATAGCTGGCAGCCAGAAGGGGCTAGCCTGGAAAGCTGTTGCTCAGCCTCATCTGCTCATGGCACTGCTCACACAGAGACTGGGGCTGCTTGCTTGTCTTGCCACCTCAATCTTCAAACGTAGCCTGGGAATGGTGGTGTTCCAGCCAGGCTCCTTTACCAGCCCTGCTCTTAAAATGCGAACGTCTGCAGGTAGCTGACAGCCAGAAGGGGCTAGCCTGGAAATCTGTTGCTCAGCCTCATCTGCCCATGGCACTGCTCGCACAGAGGCACAGAGACTGGGGCTGCTTGCTTGTCTTGCCACTTGAAACTTCAAACGCATGTGGGGAAAGTGGGTTGTCCCTGCCAGGGTCCTTTACCAGCCCTGCTCCGAAAGTGCGAACGTCTGCAGATAGCTGGCAGCCAGAAGGGGCTAGCCTGGAAAGCTGTTGCTCAGCCTCATCTGCTCATGGCATTGCTTGCACAGAGGCACAGAGAGTGGGGCTGCTTGCTTGTCTTGCCCTCTCAAACTTCAAACGTAGCCTGGGAAAGTTGGTGTCCCAGCCAGGCTCCTTTACCAGCCCTGCTCTTAAAATGCGAACGTCTGCAGGTAGCTGACAGCCAGAAGGGGCTAGCCTGGAAAGCTGTTGCTCAGCCTCGTCTGCCCATGGCACTGCTCGCACAGATGCACAGAGAATGGGGCTGATTGCTTGTCTTGCAACTTGAAACTTCAAAAGTAGCCTGAGAATGGTTGTGTCCCAGCCAGGCTCCTTTCGCAGCCCTGCTCCGAAAGTGCGAACGTCTGCAGATAGCTGGCAGCCAGAAGGGGCTAGCCTGGAAAGCTGTTGCTCAGCCTCATCTGCCCATGGCACTGTTCGCATAGAGGCACAGAGAACGGGGCTGCTTGCTTGTCTTGCCACTTGAAACTTCAAACGCATGCTGCGAATGTGGATTGTCCCTGCCAGGCTCCTTTCTCAGTCATGCTCTTAAAATGCGAACGTCTGCAGGTAGCTGGCAGTCAGAAGAGCCTAGCCTAGAAAGCTGTTGCTCAGCCTCATCTGCCCATGGCACTGCTCGCACAGAGGCACAGAGACTGGGACTGCTTGCTTGTCTTGCCACTTCAAACTTCAAATGTAGCCTGGGAAAGGTGGTGGTCAGAGCCAGGCTCCTTTCGCAGCCCTGCTCCGAAAGTGTGAACGTCTGCAGATAGCTGATAGCCAGAAGCAGCTATCCTGGAAAGCTGTTGCTCAGCCTCATCTGCTCATGGCACTGCACGCACAGAGGCACAGAGAATGGTGCTGCTTGCTTGTCTTGCCACCTTAAACTTCAAACGCAACCTGGGAAAGTTGGTGTCCCAGCCAGGCTCCTTTCGCAGACACGCTCCGAAAGTGCGAACGTCTGCAGATAGCTGACAGCCTGAAGGGGCTAGCCTGTAAAGCTGTTGCTCAGCCTCATCTGCTCATGGCACTGCTCGCACAGAGGCACAGAGAATGGGGCTGCTTGCTTGTCTTGCCACCTCAAACTTTAAATGTAGCATGGGAAAGTTTGTGTCCCAGACAGGCTCCTTTCGCAGTCCTGCTCCGAAAGTGCGAACGTCTGCAGATAGCTGGCAGCCAGAAGGGGCTAGCCTGGAAAGCTCTTGCTCAGCCTCATCTGCTCATGGCACTGCTCACACAGAGACTGGGGCTGCTTGCTTGTCTTGCCACCTCAAACTTCAAACGTAGCCTGGGAATGGTGGTGTCCCAGCCAGGCTCCTTTACCAGCCCTGCTCTTAAAATGCGAACGTCTGCAGGTAGCTGACAGCCAGAAGGGGCTAGCCTGGAAAGATGTTGCTCAGCCTCATCTGCCCATGGCAGTGCTCGCACAGAGGCACAGGGACTGGGGCTGCTTGCTTATCTTGCCACTTGAAACTTCAAACGCATGTGGGGAATGTGGGTTGTCCCTGCCAGGCTCCTTTACCAGCCCTGCTCCGAAAGTGCGAACGTCTGCAGATAGCTGGCAGCCAGAAGGGGCTGGCCTGGAAATCTGTTGCTCAGCCTCATCTGCTCATGGCAGTGCTCGCACAGAGGCACAGAGAGTGGGGCTGCTTGCTTGTCTTGCCCTCTCAAACTTCAAACGTAGCCTGGGAAAGTTGGTGTCCCAGCCAGGCTCCTTTCACAGCCCTGCTCCGAAAGTGCGAACGTCTGCAGATAGCTGGCAGCCAGAAGGGGCTAGCCTGGAAAGCTGTTGCTCAGCCTCATCTGCTCATGGCTCTGCTTGCACAGAGGCCCAGAGACTGGGGCTGCTTGCTTGTCTTACCACTTGAAACTTCAAACGCATGCTGCGAATGCGGATTGTTCCTGCCAGGCTCCTTTCACAGCCATGCTCTTAAAATGCGAACGTCTGCAGGTAGCTGGCAGCCAGAAGGGGCTAGCCTGGAAAGCTGTTGCTCAGCCTCATTTGCTCATGGCATTGCACGCACAGATGCACATAGAATGGGGCTGCTTGCTTGTCTTGCAACTTGAAACTTCAAAAGTAGCCTGAGAATGGTGGTGTCCCAGTAAGGCTCCTTTCGCAGCCCTGCTCCGAAAGTGCGAACGTCTGAATAGCTGATAGCCAGAAGGGGCTAGCCTGGAAAGCTGTTGCTCAGCCTCATCTGCTCATGGCACTGCTCGCACAGAGGCACAGAGAATGGGGCTGCTTGCTTGTCTTGCCACCTCAAACTTCAAATGTAGCATGGGAAAGTTTGTGTCCCAGACAGGCTCCTTTCGCAGTCCTGCTCCGAAAGTGCGAACGTCTGCAGATAGCTGGCAGCCAGAAGGGGCTAGCCTGGAAAGCTGTTGCTCAGCCTCATCTGCTCATGGCACTGCTCACACAGAGACTGGGGCTGCTTGCTTGTCTTGCCACCTCCAACTTCAAACGTAGCCTGGGAATGGTGGTGTCCCAGCCAGGCTCCTTTACCAGCACTGCTCTTAAAATGCGAACGTCTGCAGATAGCTGACAGCCAGAAGGGGCGAGCCTGGAAATCTGTTGCTCAGCCTCATCTGCCCATGGCACTGCTCGCACAGAGGCACAGAGAATGGGGCTGCTTGCTTGTCTTGCAACTTGAAACTTCAAAAGTAGCCTGAGAATGGTGGTGTCCCAGCCAGGCTCCTTTCGCAGACCTGCTCCGAAAGTGCGAACGTCTGCAGATAGCTGACAGCCAGAAGGGGCTAGCCTGGAAATCTGTTGCTCAGCCTCATCTGCCCATGGCACTGCTCGCACAGAGGCACAGAGTCTGGGGCTGCTTGCTTGTCTTGCCACTTGAAACTTCAAACGCATGTGGGGAAAGTGGGTTGTCCCTGCCAGGGTCCTTTACCAGCCCTGCTCCGAAAGTGCGAACGTCTGCAGATAGCTGGCAGCCAGAAGGGGCTGGCCTGGAAAGCTGTTGCTCAGCCTCATCTGCTCATGGCAGTGCTCGCACAGATGCACAGAGAGTGGGGCTGCTTGCTTGTCTTGCCCTCTCAAACTTCAAACGTAGCCTGGGAAAGTTGGTGTCCCAGCCAGGCTCCTTTACCAGCCCTGCTCTTAAAATGCGAACGTCTGCAGGTAGCTGGCAGCCAGAAGGGGCTAGCCTGGAAAGCTGTTGCTCAGCCTCATCTGCCCATGGCACTGTTCGCATAGAGGCACAGAGAACGGGGCTGCTTGCTTGTCTTGCCACTTGAAACTTCAAACGCATGCTGCGAATGTGGATTGTCCCTGCCAGGCTCCTTTCTCAGCCATGCTCTTAAAATGCGAACGTCTGCAGGTAGCTGGCAGTCAGAAGAGCCTAGCCTGGAAAGCTGTTGCTCAGCCTCATCTGCCCATGGCACTGCTCGCACAGAGGCACAGAGAATGGGGCTGGTTGCTTATCTTGCCACTTGAAACTTCAAACGCATGCTGGGAATGGTGGTGTCCCAGCCAGGCTCCTTCGCAGCCCTGCTCCGAAAGTGCGAACGTCTGCAGATAGCTGGCAGCCAGAAGGGGCTAGCCTGGAAAGCTGTTGCTCAGCCTCATCTGCCCATGGCACTGCTCGCACAGAGGCACTAAGAGTGGGGCTGCTTGCTTGTCTTGCCACTTCAAACTTCAAACGTAGCCTGGGAATGGTGGTGTCCCAGCCAGGCTCCTTTACCAGCCCTGCTCTTAAAATGTGAACGTCTGCAGGTAGCTGACAGCCAGAAGGGGCTAGCCTGGAAAGATGTTGCTCAGCCTCATCTGCCCATGGCAGTGCTCGCACAGAGGCACAGGGACTGGGGCTGCTTGCTTATCTTGCCACTTGAAACTTCAAACGCATGTGGGGAATGTGGGTTGTCCCTGCCAGGCTCCTTTACCAGCCCTGCTCCGAAAGTGCGAACGTCTGCAGATAGCTGGCAGCCAGAAGGGGCTGGCCTGGAAATCTGTTGCTCAGCCTCATCTGCTCATGGCAGTGCTCGCACAGAGGCACTAAGAGTGGGGCTGCTTGCTTGTCTTGCCCTCTCAAACTTCAAACGTAGCCTGGGAAATTTGGTGTCCCAGCCAGGCTCCTTTCACAGCCCTGCTCCGAAAGTGCGAACGTCTGCAGATAGCTGGCAGCCAGAAGGGGCTAGCCTGGAAAGCTGTTGCTCAGCCTCATCTGCTCATGGCTCTGCTTGCACAGAGGCCCAGAGACTGGGGCTGCTTGCTTGTCTTACCACTTGAAACTTCAAACGCATGCTGCGAATGCGGATTGTTCCTGCCAGGCTCCTTTCATAGCCATGCTCTTAAAATGCGAACGTCTGCAGGTAGCTGGCAGCCAGAAGGGGCTAGCCTGGAAAGCTGTTGCTCAGCCTCATTTGCTCATGGCATTGCACGCACAGATGCACATAGAATGGGGCTGCTTGCTTGTCTTGCAACTTGAAACTTCAAAAGTAGCCTGAGAATGGTGGTGTCCCAGCAAGGCTCCTTTCGCAGCCCTGCTCCGAAAGTGCGAACGTCTGAATAGCTGATAGCCAGAAGGGGCTAGCCTGGAAAGCCGTTGCTCAGCCTCATCTGCTCATGGCACTGCTCGCACAGAGGCACAGAGAATGGGGCTGCTTGCTTGTCTTGCCACCTCAAACTTCAAATGTAGCATGGGAAAGTTTGTGTCCCAGACAGGCTCCTTTCGCAGTCCTGCTCCGAAAGTGCGAACGTCTGCAGATAGCTGGCAGCCAGAAGGGGCTAGCCTGGAAAGCTGTTGCTCAGCCTCATCTGCTCATGGCACTGCTCACACAGAGACTGGGGCTGCTTGCTTGTCTTGCCACCTCCAACTTCAAACGTAGCCTGGGAATGGTGGTGTCCCAGCCAGGCTCCTTTACCAGCACTGCTCTTAAAATGCGAACGTCTGCAGATAGCTGACAGCCAGAAGGGGCGAGCCTGGAAATCTGTTGCTCAGCCTCATCTGCCCATGGCACTGCTCGCACAGAGGCACAGAGAATGGGGCTGCTTGCTTGTCTTGCAACTTGAAACTTCAAAAGTAGCCTGAGAATGGTGGTGTCCCAGCCAGGCTCCTTTCGCAGACCTGCTCCGAAAGTGCGAACGTCTGCAGATAGCTGACAGCCAGAAGGGGCTAGCCTGGAAATCTGTTGCTCAGCCTCATCTGCCCATGGAACTGCTCGCACAGAGGCACAGAGTCTGGGGCTGCTTGCTTGTCTTGCCACTTGAAACTTCAAACGCATGTGGGGAAAGTGGGTTGTCCCTGCCAGGGTCCTTTACCAGCCCTGCTCCGAAAGTGCGAACGTCTGCAGATAGCTGGCAGCCAGAAGGGGCTGGCCTGGAAAGCTGTTGCTCAGCCTCATCTGCTCATGGCAGTGCTCGCACAGAGGCACAGAGAGTGGGGCTGGTTGCTTGTCTTGCCCTCTCAAACTTCAAACGTAGCCTGGGAAAGTTGGTGTCCCAGCCAGGCTCCTTTACCAGCCCTGCTCTTAAAATGCGAACGTCTGCAGGTAGCTGACAGCCAGAAGGGGCTAGCCTGGAAAGCTGTTGCTCAGCCTCATCTGCCCATGGCACTGCTCGCACAGATGCACAGAGAATGGGGCTGATTGCTTGTCTTGCAACTTGAAACTTCAAAAGTAGCCTGAGAATGGTGGTGTCCCAGCCAGGCTCCTTTCGCAGCCCTGCTCCGAAAGTGCGAACGTCTGCAGATAGCTGGCAGCCAGAAGGGGCTAGCCTGGAAAGCTGTTGCTCAGCCTCATCTGCCATGGCACTGTTCGCATAGAGGCACAGAGAATGGGGCTGCTTGCTTGTCTTGCCACTTGAAACTTCAAACGCATGCTGCGAATGTGGATTGTCCCTGCCAGGCTCCTTTCTCAGCCATGCTCTTAAAATGCGAACGTCTGCAGGTAGCTGGCAGTCAGAAGAGCCTAGCCTGGAAAGCTGTTGCTCAGCCTCATCTGCTCATGGCACTGCTCGCACAGAGGCACAGAGAATGGGGCTGCTTGCTTGTCTTGCCACCTTAAACTTCAAACGCAGCCTGGGAAAGTTGGTGTCCCAGCCAGGCTCCTTTCGCAGACACGCTCCGAAAGTGCGAACGTCTGCAGATAGCTGACAGCCTGAAGGGGCTAGCCTGTAAAGCTGTTGCTCAGCCTCATCTGCTCATGGCACTGCTCGCACAGAGGCACAGAGAATGGGGCTGCTTGCTTGTCTTGCCACCTCAAACTTTAAATGTAGCATGGGAAAATTTGTGTCCCAGACAGGCTCCTTTCGCAGTCCTGCTCCGAAAGTGCGAACGTCTGCAGATAGCTGGCAGCCAGAAGGGGCTAGCCTGGAAAGCTGTTGCTCAGCCTCATCTGCTCATGGCACTGCTCACACATAGACTGGGGCTGCTTGCTTGTCTTGCCACCTCAAACTTCAAACGTAGCCTGGGAATGGTGGTGTCCCAGCCAGGCTCCTTTACCAGCCCTGCTCTTAAAATGCGAACGTCTGCAGGTAGCTGACAGCCAGAAGGGGCTAGCCTGGAAATCTGTTGCTCAGCCTCATCTGCCCATGGCAGTACTCGCACAGAGGCACAGGGACTGGGGCTGCTTGCTTATCTTGCCACTTGAAACTCCAAACGCATGTGGGGAATGTGGGTTGTCCCTGCCAGGCTCCTTTACCAGCCCTGCTCCGAAAGTGCGAACGTCTGCAGATAGCTGGCAGCCAGAAGGGGCTGGCCTGGAAATCTGTTGCTCAGCCTCATCTGCTCATGGCAGTGCTCGCACAGAGGCACAGATAATGGGGCTGCTTGCTTGTCTTGCCCTCTCAAACTTCAAACGTAGCCTGGGAAAGTTGGTGTCCCAGCCAGGCTCCTTTCACAGCCCTGCTCCGAAAGTGCGAACGTCTG
Organism: Opisthocomus hoazin; assembly: GCF_030867145.1. Taxonomy (NCBI): domain Eukaryota; kingdom Metazoa; phylum Chordata; class Aves; order Opisthocomiformes; family Opisthocomidae; genus Opisthocomus; species Opisthocomus hoazin. The sequence goes on from NC_134429.1 coordinate 9,351,361, forward strand.
CAGATAGCTGGCAGCCAGAAGGGGCTAGCCTGGAAAGCTGTTGCTCAGCCTCATCTGCTCATGGCTCTGCTTGCACAGAGGCACAGAGACTGGGGCTGCTTGCTTGTCTTACCACTTGAAACTTCAAACGCATGCTGCGAATGCGGATTGTTCCTGCCAGGCTCCTTTCACAGCCATGCTCTTAAAATGCGAACGTCTGCAGGTAGCTGGCAGCCAGAAGGGGCTAGCCTGGAAAGCTGTTGCTCAGCCTCATTTGCTCATGGCATTGCACGCACAGAGGCACAGAGAATGGGGCTGCTTGCTTGTCTTGCAACTTGAAACTTCAAAATTAGCCTGAGAATGGTGGTATCCCAGCCAGGCTCCTTTCGCAACCCTGCTCTGAAAGTGCGAACGTCTGCCGATAGCTGATAGCCAGAAGGGGCTAGCCTGGAAAGCTGTTGATCAGCCTCATCTGCTCATGGCACTGCTCACACATAGACTGGGGCTGCTTGCTTGTCTTGCCACCTCAAACTTCAAACGTAGCCTGGGAATGGTGGTGTCCCAGCCAGGCTCCTTTCGCAGCCCTGCTCCGAAACCGCGAACATCTGCAGATAGCTGGCAGCCAGAAGGGGCTAGCCTGGAAAGCTGTTGCTCAGCCTCATCTGCCCATGGCACTGCTCGCACAGAGGCACAGAGAATGGGGCTGCTTGCTTGTCTTGCCACTTCAAACTTCAAATGTAGCCTGGGAAAGTTGGTGTCCCAGCCAGGATCCTTTCGCAGCCCTGCTCCGAAAGTGCGAACGTCTGCAGATAGCTGGCAGCCAGAAGGGGCTAGCCTGGGAAGCTGTTGCTCAGCCTCATCTGCTCGTGGCACTGCTCACACACAGGCACAGAGAATGGGGCTGCTTGCTTGTTTTGCCTTCTCAATCTTCAAACGTATCCTTGGAAAGTTGGTGTTCCAGCCAGGCTCCTTTACCAGCCCTGCTCTTGAAATGCGAACGTCTGCAGGTAGCTGACAGCCAGAAGGGGCTAGCCTGGAAATCTGTTGCTCAGCCTCATCTGCCCATGCAACTGCTCGCACAGAGAATGGGGCTGCTTGCTTGTCTTTCCACCTCAAACTTCAAAAGTAGCCTGAGAATGGTGGTGTCCCAGCCAGGCTCCTTTCGCAGCCCTGCTCCGAAAGTGCGAACGTCTGCAGATAGCTGGCAGCCAGAAGGGGCTAGCCTGGAAAGCTTTTGCTCAGCCTCATCTGCTCATGGCACTGCTCACACATAGAATGGGGCTGCTTGCTTGTCTTGCCACTTGAAACTTCAAACGCATGCTGGGAATGTGGATTGTTCCTATCAGGCTCCTTTCACAGCCATGCTCTTAAGATGCGAACGTCTGCAGGAAGCTGGCAGCCAGAAGGGGCTAGCCTGGAAAGCTGTTGCTCAGCCTCATCTGCTCATGGCATTGCACGCACAGAGGCACAGAGAATGGGGCTGCTTGCTTGTCTTGCCACCTCAAACTTCAAACATAGACTGGGAAATTTTGAGTCCCAGACAGGCTCCTTTACCAGCCCTGCTCCGAAAGTGCGAACGTCTGCAGATAGCTGGTAGCCAGAAGGGGCTAGCCTGGAAAGCTGTTGCTCAGTCTCATCTGCTCATGGCAGTGCTCGCACAGAGGCACAGAGACTGGGGCTGCTTGCTTGTCTTGCCCCCTCAAACTTCAAACGTAACCTGGGAAAGTTGGTGTCCCAGCCAGGCTTCTTTCGCAGCCCTGCTCCGAAAGTGCGAACGTCTGCAGGTAGCTGACAGCCAGAAGGGGCTAGCCTGGAAAGCTGCTGCTCAGCCTCATCTGCCCATGGCAGTGCTCGCACAGAGGCCCAGAGACTGGGGCTGCTTGCTTGTCTTGCCACTTGAAACTTCAAACGCATGCTGCGAATGTGGATTGTCCCTGCCAGGCTCCTTTCACAGCCATGCTCTTAAAAGGAGAACTTCTGCAGGTAGCTGGCAGCCAGAAGAGCCTAGCCTGGAAAGCTGTTGCTCAGCCTCATCTGCCCATGGCACTGCTCGCACAGAGGCACAGAGAATGGGGCTGCTTGCTTATCTTGCCACTCGAAACTTCAAACGCATGATGGGAATGGTGGTGTCCCTGCCAGCCTCCTTTCGCAGCCCTGCTCCGAAAGCGCGAAAGTCTGCAGATAGCTGGCAGCCAGAAGGGGCTAGCCTGGAAAGCTGTTGCTCAGCCTCATCTGCCAATGGCAGTGCTCGCACAGAGGCACAGAGACTGGGGCTGCTTGCTTGTCTTGCCACTTCAAACTTCAAATGTATCCTGGGAAAGTTGGTGTCACAGCCACGCTCCTTTCGCAGCCCTGCTCCGAAAGTGCGAACGTCTGCAGATAGCTGGCAGCCAGAAGGGGCCATCCTGGCAAGCTGTTGCTCAGCCTCATCTGCTCATGGCACTGCTCGCACAGAGGCACAGAGAATGGGGCTGCTTGCTTGTCTTGCCCCCTCAAACTTCAAACGTAACCTGGGAAAGTTGGTGTCCCAGCCAGGCTTCTTTCGCAGCCCTGCTCCGAAAGTGCGAACGTCTGCAGATAGCTGACAGCCAGAAGGGGCTAGCCTGGAAATCTGTTGCTCAGCCTCATCTGCTCATGGCAGTGCTCGCACAGAGGCACAGAGAGTGGGGCTGCTTGCTTGTCTTGCCCTCTCAAACTTCAAACGTAGCCTGGGAAAGTTGGTGTCCCAGCCAGGCTCCTTTCACAGCCCTGCTCCGAAAGTGCGAACGTCTGCAGATAGCTGGCAGCCAGAAGGGGCTAGCCTGGAAAGCTGTTGCTCAGCCTCATCTGCTCATGGCTCTGCTTGCACAGAGGCCCAGAGACTGGGGCTGCTTGCTTGTCTTACCACTTGAAACTTCAAACGCATGCTGCGAATGCGGATTGTTCCTGCCAGGCTCCTTTCACAGCCATGCTCTTAAAATGCGAACGTCTGCAGGTAGCTGGCAGCCAGAAGGGGCTAGCCTGGAAAGCTGTTGCTCAGCCTCATTTGCTCATGGCATTGCACGCACAGATGCACATAGAATGGGGCTGCTTGCTTGTCTTGCAACTTGAAACTTCAAAAGTAGCCTGAGAATGGTGATGTCCCAGCAAGGCTCCTTTCGCAGCCCTGCTCCGAAAGTGCGAACGTCTGAATAGCTGATAGCCAGAAGGGGCTAGCCTGGAAAGCTGTTGCTCAGCCTCATCTGCTCATGGCACTGCTCGCACAGAGGCACAGAGAATGGGGCTGCTTGCTTGTCTTGCCACCTCAAACTTCAAATGTAGCATGGGAAAGTTTGTGTCCCAGACAGGCTCCTTTCGCAGTCCTCCTCCGAAAGTGCGAACGTCTGCAGATAGCTGGCAGCCAGAAGGGGCTAGCCTGGAAAGCTGTTGCTCAGCCTCATCTGCTCATGGCACTGCTCACACAGAGACTGGGGCTGCTTGCTTGTCTTGCCACCTCCAACTTCAAACGTAGCCTGGGAATGGTGGTGTCCCAGCCAGGCTCCTTTACCAGCACTGCTCTTAAAATGCGAACGTCTGCAGATAGCTGACAGCCAGAAGGGGCGAGCCTGGAAATCTGTTGCTCAGCCTCATCTGCCCATGGCACTGCTCGCACAGAGGCACAGAGAATGGGGCTGCTTGCTTGTCTTGCAACTTGAAACTTCAAAAGTAGCCTGAGAATGGTGGTGTCCCAGCCAGGCTCCTTTCGCAGACCTGCTCCGAAAGTGCGAACGTCTGCAGATAGCTGACAGCCAGAAGGGGCTAGCCTGGAAATCTGTTGCTCAGCCTCATCTGCCCATGGCACTGCTCGCACAGAGGCACAGAGTCTGGGGCTGCTTGCTTGTCTTGCCACTTGAAACTTCAAACGCATGTGGGGAAAGTGGGTTGTCCCTGCCAGGGTCCTTTACCAGCCCTGCTCCGAAAGTGCGAACGTCTGCAGATAGCTGGCAGCCAGAAGGGGCTGGCCTGGAAAGCTGTTGCTCAGCCTCATCTGCTCATGGCAGTGCTCGCACAGAGGCACAGAGAGTGGGGCTGCTTGCTTGTCTTGCCCTCTCAAACTTCAAACGTAGCCTGGGAAAGTTGGTGTCCCAGCCAGGCTCCTTTACCAGCCCTGCTCTTAAAATGCGAACGTCTGCAGGTAGCTGGCAGCCAGAAGGGGCTAGCCTGGAAAGCTGTTGCTCAGCCTCATCTGCCCATGGCACTGTTCGCATAGAGGCACAGAGAACGGGGCTGCTTGCTTGTCTTGCCACTTGAAACTTCAAACGCATGCTGCGAATGTGGATTGTCCCTGCCAGGCTCCTTTCTCAGCCATGCTCTTAAAATGCGAACGTCTGCAGGTAGCTGGCAGTCAGAAGAGCCTAGCCTGGAAAGCTGTTGCTCAGCCTCATCTGCCCATGGCACTGCTCGCACAGAGGCACAGAGAATGGGGCTGGTTGCTTATCTTGCCACTTGAAACTTCAAACGCATGCTGGGAATGGTGGTGTCCCAGCCAGGCTCCTTCGCAGCCCTGCTCCGAAAGTGCGAACGTCTGCAGATAGCTGGCAGCCAGAAGGGGCTAGCCTGGAAAGCTGTTGCTCAGCCTCATCTGCTCATGGCACTGCTCACACAGAGACTGGGGCTGCTTGCTTGTCTTGCCACCTCAAACTTCAAACGTAGCCTGGGAATGGTGGTGTCCCAGCCAGGCTCCTTTACCAGCCCTGCTCTTAAAATGCGAACGTCTGCAGGTAGCTGACAGCCAGAAGGGGCTAGCCTGGAAAGATGTTGCTCAGCCTCATCTGCCCATGGCAGTGCTCGCACAGAGGCACAGGGACTGGGGCTGCTTGCTTATCTTGCCACTTGAAACTTCAAACGCATGTGGGGAATGTGGGTTGTCCCTGCCAGGCTCCTTTACCAGCCCTGCTCCGAAAGTGCGAACGTCTGCAGATAGCTGGCAGCCAGAAGGGGCTGGCCTGGAAATCTGTTGCTCAGCCTCATCTGCTCATGGCAGTGCTCGCACAGAGGCACTAAGAGTGGGGCTGCTTGCTTGTCTTGTCCTCTCAAACTTCAAACGTAGCCTGGGAAAGTTGGTGTCCCAGCCAGGCTCCTTTCACAGCCCTGCTCCGAAAGTGCGAACGTCTGCAGATAGCTGGCAGCCAGAAGGGGCTAGCCTGGAAAGCTGTTGCTCAGCCTCATCTGCTCATGGCTCTGCTTGCACAGAGGCCCAGAGACTGGGGCTGCTTGCTTGTCTTACCACTTGAAACTTCAAACGCATGCTGCGAATGCGGATTGTTCCTGCCAGGCTCCTTTCATAGCCATGCTCTTAAAATGCGAACGTCTGCAGGTAGCTGGCAGCCAGAAGGGGCTAGCCTGGAAAGCTGTTGCTCAGCCTCATTTGCTCATGGCATTGCACGCACAGATGCACATAGAATGGGGCTGCTTGCTTGTCTTGCAACTTGAAACTTCAAAAGTAGCCTGAGAATGGTGGTGTCCCAGCAAGGCTCCTTTCGCAGCCCTGCTCCGAAAGTGCGAACGTCTGAATAGCTGATAGCCAGAAGGGGCTAGCCTGGAAAGCCGTTGCTCAGCCTCATCTGCTCATGGCACTGCTCGCACAGAGGCACAGAGAATGGGGCTGCTTGCTTGTCTTGCCACCTCAAACTTCAAATGTAGCATGGGAAAGTTTGTGTCCCAGACAGGCTCCTTTCGCAGTCCTGCTCCGAAAGTGCGAACGTCTGCAGATAGCTGGCAGCCAGAAGGGGCTAGCCTGGAAAGCTGTTGCTCAGCCTCATCTGCTCATGGCACTGCTCACACAGAGACTGGGGCTGCTTGCTTGTCTTGCCACCTCCAACTTCAAACGTAGCCTGGGAATGGTGGTGTCCCAGCCAGGCTCCTTTACCAGCACTGCTCTTAAAATGCGAACGTCTGCAGATAGCTGACAGCCAGAAGGGGCGAGCCTGGAAATCTGTTGCTCAGCCTCATCTGCCCATGGCACTGCTCGCACAGAGGCACAGAGAATGGGGCTGCTTGCTTGTCTTGCAACTTGAAACTTCAAAAGTAGCCTGAGAATGGTGGTGTCCCAGCCAGGCTCCTTTCGCAGACCTGCTCCGAAAGTGCGAACGTCTGCAGATAGCTGACAGCCAGAAGGGGCTAGCCTGGAAATCTGTTGCTCAGCCTCATCTGCCCATGGCACTGCTCGCACAGAGGCACAGAGTCTGGGGCTACTTGCTTGTCTTGCCACTTGAAACTTCAAACGCATGTGGGGAAAGTGGGTTGTCCCTGCCAGGGTCCTTTACCAGCCCTGCTCCGAAAGTGCGAACGTCTGCAGATAGCTGGCAGCCAGAAGGGGCTGGCCTGGAAAGCTGTTGCTCAGCCTCATCTGCTCATGGCAGTGCTCGCACAGAGGCACAGAGAGTGGGGCTGCTTGCTTGTCTTGCCCTCTCAAACTTCAAACGTAGCCTGGGAAAGTTGGTGTCCCAGCCAGGCTCCTTTACCAGCCCTGCTCTTAAAATGCGAACGTCTGCAGGTAGCTGACAGCCAGAAGGGGCTAGCCTGGAAAGCTGTTGCTCAGCCTCATCTGCCCATGGCACTGCTCGCACAGATGCACAGAGAATGGGGCTGATTGCTTGTCTTGCAACTTGAAACTTCAAAAGTAGCCTGAGAATGGTGGTGTCCCAGCCAGGCTCCTTTCGCAGCCCTGCTCCGAAAGTGCGAACGTCTGCAGATAGCTGGCAGCCAGAAGGGGCTAGCCTGGAAAGCTGTTGCTCAGCCTCATCTGCCATGGCACTGTTCGCATAGAGGCACAGAGAATGGGGCTGCTTGCTTGTCTTGCCACTTGAAACTTCAAACGCATGCTGCGAATGTGGATTGTCCCTGCCAGGCTCCTTTCTCAGCCATGCTCTTAAAATGCGAACGTCTGCAGGTAGCTGGCAGTCAGAAGAGCCTAGCCTGGAAAGCTGTTGCTCAGCCTCATCTGCTCATGGCACTGCTCGCACAGAGGCACAGAGAATGGGGCTGCTTGCTTGTCTTGCCACCTTAAACTTCAAACGCAGCCTGGGAAAGTTGGTGTCCCAGCCAGGCTCCTTTCGCAGACACGCTCCAAAAGTGCGAACGTCTGCAGATAGCTGACAGCCTGAAGGGGCTAGCCTGTAAAGCTGTTGCTCAGCCTCATCTGCTCATGGCACTGCTCGCACAGAGGCACAGAGAATGGGGCTGCTTGCTTGTCTTGCCACCTCAAACTTTAAATGTAGCATGGGAAAATTTGTGTCCCAGACAGGCTCCTTTCGCAGTCCTGCTCCGAAAGTGCGAACGTCTGCAGATAGCTGGCAGCCAGAAGGGGCTAGCCTGGAAAGCTGTTGCTCAGCCTCATCTGCTCATGGCACTGCTCACACATAGACTGGGGCTGCTTGCTTGTCTTGCCACCTCAAACTTCAAACGTAGCCTGGGAATGGTGGTGTCCCAGCCAGGCTCCTTTACCAGCCCTGCTCTTAAAATGCGAACGTCTGCAGGTAGCTGACAGCCAGAAGGGGCTAGCCTGGAAATCTGTTGCTCAGCCTCATCTGCCCATGGCAGTACTCGCACAGAGGCACAGGGACTGGGGCTGCTTGCTTATCTTGCCACTTGAAACTTCAAACGCATGTGGGGAATGTGGGTTGTCCCTGCCAGGCTCCTTTACCAGCCCTGCTCCGAAAGTGCGAACGTCTGCAGATAGCTGGCAGCCAGAAGGGGCTGGCCTGGAAATCTGTTGCTCAGCCTCATCTGCTCATGGCAGTGCTCGCACAGAGGCACAGATAATGGGGCTGCTTGCTTGTCTTGCCACCTCAAACTTCAAACGTAGCCTGGGAAAGTTGGTGTCCCAGCCAGGCTCCTTTCACAGCCCTGCTCCGAAAGTGCGAACGTCTGCAGATAGCTGGCAGCCAGAAGGGGCTAGCCTGGAAAGCTGTTGCTCAGCCTCATCTGCTCATGGCTCTGCTTGCACAGAGGCCCAGAGACTGGGGCTGCTTGCTTGTCTTACCACTTGAAACTTCAAACGCATGCTGCGAATGCGGATTGTTCCTGCCAGGCTCCTTTCACAGCCATGCTCTTAAAATGCGAACGTCTGCAGGTAGCTGGCAGCCAGAAGGGGCTAGCCTGGAAAGCTGTTGCTCAGCCTCATTTGCTCATGGCATTGCACGCACAGAGGCACAGAGAATGGGGCTGCTTGCTTGTCTTGCAACTTGAAACTTCAAAATTAGCCTGAGAATGGTGGTATCCCAGCCAGGCTCCTTTCGCAACCCTGCTCTGAAAGTGCGAACGTCTGCCGATAGCTGATAGCCAGAAGGGGCTAGCCTGGAAAGCTGTTGCTCAGCCTCATCTGCTCATGGCACTGCTCACACATAGACTGGGGCTGCTTGCTTGTCTTGCCACCTCAAACTTAAAACGTAGCCTGGGAATGGTGGTGTCCCAGCCAGGCTCCTTTCGCAGCCCTGCTCCGAAACCGCGAACATGTGCAGATAGCTGGCAGCCAGAAGGGGCTAGCCTGGAAAGCTGTTGCTCAGCCTCATCTGCCCATGGCACTGCTCGCACAGAGGCACAGAGAATGGGGCTGCTTGCTTGTCTTGCCACTTCAAACTTCAAATGTAGCCTGGGAAAGTTGGTGTCCCAGCCAGGATCCTTTCGCAGCCCTGCTCCGAAAGTGCGAACGTCTGCAGATAGCTGGCAGCCAGAAGGGGCTAGCCTGGGAAGCTGTTGCTCAGCCTCATCTGCTCGTGGCACTGCTCGCACACAGGCACAGAGAATGGGGCTGCTTGCTTGTTTTGCCTTCTCAATCTTCAAACGTATCCTTGGAAAGTTGGTGTTCCAGCCAGGCTCCTTTACCAGCCCTGCTCTTGAAATGCGAACGTCTGCAGGTAGCTGACAGCCAGAAGGGGCTAGCCTGGAAATCTGTTGCTCAGCCTCATCTGCCCATGCAACTGCTCGCACAGAGAATGGGGCTGCTTGCTTGTCTTTCCACCTCAAACTTCAAAAGTAGCCTGAGAATGGTGGTGTCCCAGCCAGGCTCCTTTCGCAGCCCTGCTCCGAAAGTGCGAACGTCTGCAGATAGCTGGCAGCCAGAAGGGGCTAGCCTGGAAAGCTTTTGCTCAGCCTCATCTGCTCATGGCACTGCTCACACATAGAATGGGGCTGCTTGCTTGTCTTGCCACTTGAAACTTCAAACGCATGCTGGGAATGTGGATTGTTCCTATCAGGCTCCTTTCACAGCCATGCTCTTAAGATGCGAACGTCTGCAGGAAGCTGGCAGCCAGAAGGGGCTAGCCTGGAAAGCTGTTGCTCAGCCTCATCTGCTCATGGCATTGCACGCACAGAGGCACAGAGAATGGGGCTGCTTGCTTGTCTTGCCACCTCAAACTTCAAACGTAGACTGGGAAATTTTGTGTCCCAGACAGGCTCCTTTACCAGCCCTGCTCCGAAAGTGCGAACGTCTGCAGATAGCTGGTAGCCAGAAGGGGCTAGCCTGGAAAGCTGTTGCTCAGTCTCATCTGCTCATGGCAGTGCTCGCACAGAGGCACTGAGACTGGGGCTGCTTGCTTGTCTTGCCCCCTCAAACTTCAAACGTAACCTGGGAAAGTTGGTGTCCCAGCCAGGCTTCTTTCGCAGCCCTGCTCCGAAAGTGCGAACGTCTGCAGGTAGCTGACAGCCAGAAGGGGCTAGCCTGGAAAGCTGTTGCTCAGCCTCATCTGCCCATGGCAGTGCTCGCACAGAGGCCCAGAGACTGGGGCTGCTTGCTTGTCTTGCCACTTGAAACTTCAAACGCATGCTGCGAATGTGGATTGTCCCTGCCAGGCTCCTTTCACAGCCATGCTCTTAAAAGGAGAACTTCTGCAGGTAGCTGGCAGCCAGAAGAGCCTAGCCTGGAAAGCTGTTGCTCAGCCTCATCTGCCCATGGCACTGCTCGCACAGAGGCACAGAGAATGGGGCTGCTTGCTTATCTTGCCACTCGAAACTTCAAACGCATGATGGGAATGGTGGTGTCCCTGCCAGCCTCCTTTCGCAGCCCTGCTCCGAAAGCGCGAAAGTCTGCAGATAGCTGGCAGCCAGAAGGGGCTAGCCTGGAAAGCTGTTGCTCAGCCTCATCTGCCAATGGCAGTGCTCGCACAGAGGCACAGAGACTGGGGCTGCTTGCTTGTCTTGCCACTTCAAACTTCAAATGTATCCTGGGAAAGTTGGTGTCACAGCCACGCTCCTTTCGCAGCCCTGCTCCGAAAGTGCGAACGTCTGCAGATAGCTGGCAGCCAGAAGGGGCCATCCTGGCAAGCTGTTGCTCAGCCTCATCTGCTCATGGCACTGCTCGCACAGAGGCACAGAGAATGGGGCTGCTTGCTTGTCTTGCCCCCTCAAACTTCAAACGTAACCTGGGAAAGTTGGTGTCCCAGCCAGGCTTCTTTCGCAGCCCTGCTCCGAAAGTGCGAACGTCTGCAGGTAGCTGACAGCCAGAAGGGGCTAGCCTGGAAAGCTGTTGCTCAGCCTCATCTGCCCATGGCAGTGCTCGCACAGAGGCCCAGAGACTGGGGCTGCTTGCTTGTCTTGCCACTTGAAACTTCAAACGCATGCTGCGAATGTGGATTGTCCCTTCCAGGCTCCTTTCACAGCCATGCTCTTAAAATGCGAACGTCTGCAGGTAGCTGGCAGCCAGAAGAGCCTAGCCTGGAAAGCTGTTGCTCAGCCTCATCTGCCCATGGCACTGCTCGCACAGAGGCACAGAGAATGGGGCTGCTTGCTTGTCTTGCCACTTGTAACTTCAAACGCATGTGGGGAATGTGGATTGTCCCTGCCAGGCTCCTTTCACAGCCATGCTCTTAAAATGCGAACGTCTGCAGATAGCTGGCAGCCAGAAGAGCCTAGCCTGGAAAGCTGTTGCTCAGCCTCATCTGCCCATGGCACTGCTCGCACAGAGGCACAGAGAATGGGGCTGGTGGCTTATCTTGCCACTTGAAACTTCAAACGCATGCTGGGAATGGTGGTGTCCCTGCCAGGCTCCTTTCGCAGCCCTGCTCCGAAACCGCGAACATCTGCAGATAGCTGGCAGCCAGAAGGGGCTAGCCTGGAAAGCTGTTGCTCAGCCTCATCTGCCCATGGCACTGCTCGCACAGAGGCACAGAGAATGGGGCTGCTTGCTTGTCTTGCCACTTCAAACTTCAAATGTAGCCTGGGAAAGTTGGTGTCCCAGCCAGGATCCTTTCGCAGCCCTGCTCCGAAAGTGCGAACGTCTGCAGATAGCTGGCAGCCAGAAGGGGCTAGCCTGGGAAGCTGTTGCTCAGCCTCATCTGCTCGTGGCACTGCTCGCACACAGGCACAGAGAATGGGGCTGCTTGCTTGTTTTGCCTTCTCAATCTTCAAACGTATCCTTGGAAAGTTGGTGTTCCAGCCAGGCTCCTTTACCAGCCCTGCTCTTGAAATGCGAACGTCTGCAGGTAGCTGACAGCCAGAAGGGGCTAGCCTGGAAATCTGTTGCTCAGCCTCATCTGCCCATGCAACTGCTCGCACAGAGAATGGGGCTGCTTGCTTGTCTTTCCACCTCAAACTTCAAAAGTAGCCTGAGAATGGTGGTGTCCCAGCCAGGCTCCTTTCGCAGCCCTGCTCCGAAAGTGCGAACGTCTGCAGATAGCTGGCAGCCAGAAGGGGCTAGCCTGGAAAGCTTTTGCTCAGCCTCATCTGCTCATGGCACTGCTCACACATAGAATGGGGCTGCTTGCTTGTCTTGCCACTTGAAACTTCAAACGCATGCTGGGAATGTGGATTGTTCCTATCAGGCTCCTTTCACAGCCATGCTCTTAAGATGCGAACGTCTGCAGGAAGCTGGCAGCCAGAAGGGGCTAGCCTGGAAAGCTGTTGCTCAGCCTCATCTGCTCATGGCATTGCACGCACAGAGGCACAGAGAATGGGGCTGCTTGCTTGTCTTGCAACCTCAAACTTCAAACGTAGACTGGGAAATTTTGTGTCCCAGACAGGCTCCTTTACCAGCCCTGCTCCGAAAGTGCGAACGTCTGCAGATAGCTGGTAGCCAGAAGGGGCTAGCCTGGAAAGCTGTTGCTCAGTCTCATCTGCCCATGGCATTGCACGCACAGAGGCACAGAGAATGTTGCTGCTTGTTTGTCTTGCCACCTCAAACTTCAAACGTAGCCTGGGAATTGTGGTGTCCCAGCCAGGCTCCTTTCGCAGCCGTGCTCCGAAAGCGCGAAAGTCTGCAGATAGCTGGCAGCCAGAAGGGGCTAGCCTGGAAAGCTGTTGCTCAGCCTCATCTGCCAATGGCAGTGCTCGCACAGAGGCACAGAGACTGGGGCTGCTTGCTTGTCTTGCCACTTCAAACTTCAAATGTATCCTGGGAAAGTTGGTGTCACAGCCAGGCTCCTTTCGCAGCCCTGCTCCGAAAGTGAGAACGTCTGCAGATAGCTGGCAGCCAGAAGGGGCCATCCTGGAAAGCTGTTGCTCAGCCTCATCTGCTCATGGCACTGCTCGCACAGAGGCACAGAGAATGGGGCTGCTTGCTTGTCTTGCCCCCTCAAACTTCAAACGTAACCTGGGAAAGTTGGTGTCCCAGCCAGGCTTCTTTCGCAGCCCTGCTCCGAAAGTGCGAACGTCTGCAGGTAGCTGACAGCCAGAAGGGGCTAGCCTGGAAAGCTGTTGCTCAGCCTCATCTGCCCATGGCAGTGCTCGCACAGAGGCCCAGAGACTGGGGCTGCTTGCTTGTCTTGCCACTTGAAACTTCAAACGCATGCTGCGAATGTGGATTGTCCCTGCCAGGCTCCTTTCACAGCCATGCTCTTAAAAGGAGAACTTCTGCAGGTAGCTGGCAGCCAGAAGAGCCTAGCCTGGAAAGCTGTTGCTCAGCCTCATCTGCCCATGGCACTGCTCGCACAGAGGCACAGAGAATGGGGCTGCTTGCTTATCTTGCCACTCGAAACTTCAAACGCATGATGGGAATGGTGGTGTCCCTGCCAGCCTCCTTTCGCAGCCCTGCTCCGAAAGCGCGAAAGTCTGCAGATAGCTGACAGCCAGAAGGGGCTAGCCTGGAAAGCTGTTGCTCAGCCTCATCTCCCAATGGCAGTGCTCGCACAGAGGCACAGAGACTGGGGCTGCTTGCTTGTCTTGCCACTTGAAACTTCAAATGTATCCTCGGAAAGTTTGTGTCCCAGCCAGGCTCCTTTCGCAGCCCTTCTCTTAAAATGCGAACGTCTGCAGGTAGCTGACAGCTAGAAGGGGCTAGCCTGGAAATCTGTTGCTCAGCCTCAACTGCCCATGGCACTGCTCGCACAGAGGCACAGAGAATGGGGCTGCTTGCTTGTCTTGCAACTTGAAACTTCAAAAGTAGACTGAGAATGGTCGTGTCCCAGCCAGGCTACTTTCGCAGACATGCTCCGAAAGTGCGAACGTCTGCAGATAGCTGGCAGCCAGAAGGGGCTAGCCTGGAAAGCTGTTGCTCAGCCTCATCTGCTCATGGCAGTGCTCACACATAGAGAGGGGCTGCTTGCTTGTCTTGCCACCTCAAACTTCAAACGTAGCCTGGGAATGGTGGTGTCCCAGCCAGGCTCCTTTACCAGCCCTGCTTTTAAAATGCGAACGTCTTGAGATAGCTGATAGCCAGAAGGGGCTAGCCTGTAAAGCTGTTGCTCAGCCTCATCTGCCAATGGCAGTGCTCGCACAGAGGCACAGAGACTGGGGCTGCTTGCTTGTCTTGCCACTTGAAACTTCAAACGTAGCCTGGGAAAGTTGGTGTCCCAGCCAGGCTCCTTTACCAGCCCTGCTCCGAAAGTGCGAACGTCTGCAGATAGCTGGCAGCCAGAAGTGGCTAGCCTGGAAAGCTGTTGCTCAGCCTCATCTGTCCATGGCTCTGCTCGCACAGAGGCCCAGACACTGGGGCTACTTGCTTGTCTTGCCACTTGAAACTTCAAACGCATGCTGCGAATGTGGATTGTTCCTGCCAGGCTCCTTTCACAGCCATGCTCTTAAAATGCGAACGTCTGCAGGTAGCTGGCAGCCAGAAGGGACTAGCCTGGAAATCTGTTGCTCAGCCTCATCTGTCCATGGCATTGCTCGCACAGAGGCACAGAGAATGGGGCTGCTTGCTTGTCTTGCCACCTCAAACTTCAAACGTAGACTGGGAAAGTTGGTGTCCCAGCCAGGCTCCTTTCGCAGCCCTGCTCCAAAAGTGCGAACGTCTGCAGATAGCTGGCAGCCAGAAGGGGCTAGCCTGGAAAGCTGTTGCTCAGCCTCATCTGCCCATGGCAGTGCTCGCACAGATGCACAGAGAATGGGGCTGCTTGCTTGTCTTGCAACTTGAAACTTCAAAAGTAGCCTGAGAATGGTGGTGTCCCAGACAGGCTCCTTTCGCAGCCCTCCTCCGAAAGTGCGAACGTCTGCAGATAGCTGATAGCCAGAAGGGGCTAGCCTGGAAAGCTGTTGCTCAGCCTCATCTGCTCATGGCACTGCTCACACATAGACTGGGGCTGCTTGCTTGTCTTGCCACTTGAAAATTCAAACGTAGCCTTAGAATGGTGGTGTCCCTGCCAGGCTCCTTTCGCAGCCATGCTACGAAAATGCGAACGTCTGCAGATAGCTGGCAGCCAGAAGGGGTTAGCCTGGAAAGCTGTTGCTCAGCCTCATCTGCCCATGGCACTGCTCGCATAGAGGCACAGAGACTGGGACTGACTGCTTGTCTTGCCACCTCAAATTTCAAACGTATCATGGGAATAGTGGTGTCCCAGCCAGGCTCCTTTCGCAGCCCTGCTCCGAAACTGCGAACGTCTGCAGATAGCTGGCAGCCAGAAGGGGCTAGCCTGGAAAGCTGTTGCTCAGCCTCATCTGCTCATGGCACTGCTCACACAGAGACTGGGGCTGCTTGCTTTTCTTGCCACCTCAAACTTCAAACGTAGCCTGGGAAAGTTTGTGTCCCAGCCAGGCTCTTTTCGCAGACCTGCTCTTAAAATGCGAACGTCTGCAGATAGCTGGCAGCCAGAAGGGGCTAGCCTGGAAAGCTGTTGCTCAGCCTCATCTGCCCATGGCACTGGTCGCACAGATGCACAGAGAATGGGGCTGCTTGCTTGTCTTGCCACTTGAAACTTCAAACGGATGTGGGGAATCTGGATTGTCCCTGCCAGGCTCCTTTCACAGCCATGCTCTTAAAATGCGAACGTCTGCAGATAGCTGGCAGCCAGAAGAGCCTAGCCTGGAAAGCTGTTGCTCAGCCTCATCTGCCCATGGCACTGCTCGCACAGAGGCACAGAGAATGGGGCTGGTGGCTTATCTTGCCACTTGAAACTTCAAACGCATGCTGGGAATGGTGGTGTCCCTGCCAGGCTCCTATCACAGCCCTGCTCCGAAAGCGCGAACGTCTGCAGATAGCTGGCAGCCAGAAGGGGCTAGCCTGGAAAGCTGTTGCTCAGCCTCATCTGCCAATGGCAGTGCTCGCACAGAGGCACAGAGACGGGGGCTGCTTGCTTGTCTTGCCACCTCAAACTTCAAACGTACACTGGGAAAGCTGGTGTCCCAGCCAGGCTCCTTTCGCAGCCCTGCTCCGAAAGTGCGAACGTCTGCAGATAGCTGGCAGCCAGAAGGGGCTAGCCTGGAAAGCTGTTGCTCAGCCTCATCTGCTCGTGGCACTGCTCGCACAGAGGCACAGAGAATGGGGCTGCTTGCTTGTTTTGCCCCCTCAATCTTCAAACGTATCCTTGGAAAGTTGGTGTTCCAGCCAGGCTCCTTTACCAGCCCTGCTCTTGAAATGCGAACGTCTGCAGGTAGCTGACAGCCAGAAGGGGCTAGCCTGGAAATCTGTTGCTCAGCCTCATCTGCCCATGCAACTGCTCGCACAGAGGCACAGAGAATGGGGCTGCTTGCTTGTCTTGCCACCTCAAACTTCAAAAGTAGCCTGAGAATGGTGGTGTCCCAGCCAGGCTCCTTTCGCAGCCCTGCTCCGAAAGTGCGAACGTCTGCAGATAGCTGGCAGCCAGAAGGGGCTAGCCTGGAAAGCTTTTGCTCAGCCTCATCTGCTCATGGCACTGCTCACACATAGACTGGGGCTGCTTGCTTGTCTTGCCACTTGAAACTTCAAACGCATGCTGCGAATGTGGATTGTCCCTGCCAGGCTCCTTTCACAGCCATGCTCTTTAAAGGAGAACTTCTGCAGGTAGCTGGCAGCCAGAAGAGCCTAGCCTGGAAAGCTGTTGCTCAGCCTCATCTGCCCATGGCACTGCTCGCACAGAGGCACAGAGAATGGGGCTGCTTGCTTATCTTGCCACTCGAAACTTCAAACGCATGATGGGAATGGTGGTGTCCCTGCAAGCCTACTTTCGCAGCCCTGCTCCGAAAGCGCGAACGTCTGCAGATAGCTGGCAGCCAGAAGGGGCTAGCCTGGAAAGCTGTTGCTCAGCCTCATCTGCTCGTGGCACTGCTCGCACACAGGCACAGAGAATGGGGCTGCTTGCTTGTTTTGCCCCCTCAATCTTCAAACGTATCCTTGGAAAGTTGGTGTTCCAGCCAGGCTCCTTTACCAGCCCTGCTCTTGAAATGCGAAAGTCTGCAGGTAGCTGACAGCCAGAAGGGGCTAGCCTGGAAATCAGTTGCTCAGCCTCATCTGCCCATGCAACTGCTCGCACAGAGGCACAGAGAATGGGGCTGCTTGCTTGTCTTGCCACCTCAAACTTCAAAAGTAGCCTGAGAATGGTGGTGTCCCAGCCAGGCTCCTTTCGCAGCCCTGCTCCGAAAGTGCGAACGTCTGCAGATAGCTGGCAGCCAGAAGGGGCTAGCCTGGAAAGCTTTTGCTCAGCCTCATCTGCTCATGGCACTGCTCACACATAGAATGGGGCTGCTTGCTTGTCTTGCCACTTGAAACTTCAAACGCATGCTGGGAATGTGGATTGTTCCTATCAGGCTCCTTTCACAGCCATGCTCTTAAGATGCGAACGTCTGCAGGAAGCTGGCAGCCAGAAGGGGCTAGCCTGGAAAGCTGTTGCTCAGCCTCATCTGTCCATGGCATTGCACGCACAGAGGCACAGAGAATGGGGCTGCTTGCTTGTCTTGCCACCTCAAACTTCAAACGTAGACTGGGAAATTTTGTGTCCCAGACAGGCTCCTTTCGCAGCCCTGCTCCGAAAGTGCGAACGTCTGCAGATAGCTGGTAGCCAGAAGGGGCTAGCCTGGAAAGCTGTTGCTCAGCCTCATCTGCCCATGGCACTGTTCGCATAGAGGCACAGAGAACGGGGCTGCTTGCTTGTCTTGCCACTTGAAACTTCAAACGCATGCTGCGAATGTGGATTGTCCCTGCCAGGCTCCTTTCTCAGTCATGCTCTTAAAATGCGAACGTCTGCAGGTAGCTGGCAGTCAGAAGAGCCTAGCCTAGAAAGCTGTTGCTCAGCCTCATCTGCCCATGGCACTGCTCGCACAGAGGCACAGAGACTGGGACTGCTTGCTTGTCTTGCCACTTCAAACTTCAAATGTAGCCTGGGAAAGGTGGTGGTCAGAGCCAGGCTCCTTTCGCAGCCCTGCTCCGAAAGTGTGAACGTCTGCAGATAGCTGATAGCCAGAAGCAGCTATCCTGGAAAGCTGTTGCTCAGCCTCATCTGCTCATGGCACTGCACGCACAGAGGCACAGAGAATGGTGCTGCTTGCTTGTCTTGCCACCTTAAACTTCAAACGCAACCTGGGAAAGTTGGTGTCCCAGCCAGGCTCCTTTCGCAGACACGCTCCGAAAGTGCGAACGTCTGCAGATAGCTGACAGCCTGAAGGGGCTAGCCTGGAAAGCTGTTGCTCAGCCTCATCTGCTCATGGCACTGCTCGCACAGAGGCACAGAGAATGGGGCTGCTTGCTTGTCTTGCCACCTCAAACTTTAAATGTAGCATGGGAAAGTTTGTGTCCCAGACAGGCTCCTTTCGCAGTCCTGCTCCGAAAGTGCGAACGTCTGCAGATAGCTGGCAGCCAGAAGGGGCTAGCCTGGAAAGCTGTTGCTCAGCCTCATCTGCTCATGGCACTGCTCACACAGAGACTGGGGCTGCTTGCTTGTCTTGCCACCTCAAACTTCAAACGTAGCCTGGGAATGGTGGTGTCCCAGCCAGGCTCCTTTACCAGCCCTGCTCTTAAAATGCGAACGTCTGCAGGTAGCTGACAGCCAGAAGGGGCTAGCCTGGAAAGATGTTGCTCAGCCTCATCTGCCCATGGCAGTGCTCGCACAGAGGCACAGGGACTGGGGCTGCTTGCTTATCTTGCCACTTGAAACTTCAAACGCATGTGGGGAATGTGGGTTGTCCCTGCCAGGCTCCTTTACCAGCCCTGCTCCGAAAGAGCGAACGTCTGCAGATAGCTGGCAGCCAGAAGGGGCTGGCCTGGAAATCTGTTGCTCAGCCTCATCTGCTCATGGCAGTGCTCGCACAGAGGCACAGAGAGTGGGGCTGCTTGCTTGTCTTGCCACCTCAAACTTCAAACGTAGCCTGGGAAAGTTGGTGTCCCAGCCAGGCTCCTTTCACAGCCCTGCTCCGAAAGTGCGAACGTCTGCAGATAGCTGGCAGCCAGAAGGGGCTAGCCTGGAAAGCTGTTGCTCAGCCTCATCTGTCCATGGCTCTGCTCGCACAGAGGCACAGAGAATGGGGCTGCTTGCTTGTCTTGCCACTTGAAACTTCAAACGCATGCTGCGAATGTGGATTGTTCCTGCCAGGCTCCTTTCGCAGCCCTGCTCTTAAAATGCGAACGTCTGCAGATAGCTGGCAGCCAGAAGGGGCTAGCCTGGAAAGCTGTTGCTCAGTCTCATCTGTCCATGGCATTGCACGCACAGAGGCACAGAGAATGGTGCTGCTTGCTTGTCTTGCCAACTCAAACTTCAAACGTAGCCTGGGAATTGTGGTGTCCCAGCCAGGCTCCTTTACCAGCCCTGCTCCGAAAGTGTGAACGTCTGCAGATAGCTGATAGCCAGAAGGGGCTAGCCTGGAAAGCTGTTGCTCAGCCTCATCTGCCAATGGCAGTGCTCGCACAGAGGCACAGAGACTGGGGCTGCTTGCTTGTCTTGCCACTTGAAACTTCAAACGTAGCCTGGGAAAGTTGGTGTCCCAGCCAGGCTCCTTTACCAGCCCTGCTCCGAAAGTGCGAACGTCTGCAGATAGCTGGCAGCCAGAAGGGGCTAGCCTGGAAAGCTGTTGCTCAGCCTCATCTGTCCATGGCTCTGCTCGCACAGAGGCCCAGACACTGGGGCTACTTGCTTGTCTTGCCACTTGAAACTTCAAACGCATGCTGCGAATGTGGATTGTTCCTGCCAGGCTCCTTTCACAGCCATGCTCTTAAAATGCGAACGTCTGCAGGTAGCTGGCAGCCAGAAGGGACTAGCCTGGAAATCTGTTGCTCAGCCTCATCTGTCCATGGCATTGCTCGCACAGAGGCACAGAGAATGGGGCTGCTTGCTTGTCTTGCCACCTCAAACTTCAAACGTAGACTGGGAAAGTTGGTGTCCCAGCCAGGCTCCTTTCGCAGCCCTGCTCCAAAAGTGCGAACGTCTGCAGATAGCTGGCAGCCAGAAGGGGCTAGCCTGGAAAGCTGTTGCTCAGCCTCATCTGCCCATGGCAGTGCTCGCACAGATGCACAGAGAATGGGGCTGCTTGCTTGTCTTGCCACCTCAAACTTCAAAAGTAGCCTGAGAATGGTGGTGTCCCAGCCAGGCTCCTTTCGCAGCCCTGCTCCGAAAGTGCGAACGTCTGCAGATAGCTGGCAGCCAGAAGGGGCTAGCCTGGAAAGCTTTTGCTCAGCCTCATCTGCTCATGGCACTGCTCACACATAGAATGGGGCTGCTTGCTTGTCTTGCCACTTGAAACTTCAAACGCATGCTGCGAATGTGGATTGTCCCTGCCAGGCTCCTTTCACAGCCATGCTCTTAAAAGGAGAACTTCTGCAGGTAGCTGGCAGCCAGAAGAGCCTAGCCTGGAAAGCTGTTGCTCAGCCTCATCTGCCCATGGCACTGCTCGCACAGAGGCACAGAGAATGGGGCTGCTTGCTTATCTTGCCACTCGAAACTTCAAACGCATGATGGGAATGGTGGTGTCCCTGCAAGCCTACTTTCGCAGCCCTGCTCCGAAAGCGCGAACGTCTGCAGATAGCTGGCAGCCAGAAGGGGCTAGCCTGGAAAGCTGTTGCTCAGCCTCATCTGCTCGTGGCACTGCTCGCACACAGGCACAGAGAATGGGGCTGCTTGCTTGTTTTGCCCCCTCAATCTTCAAACGTATCCTTGGAAAGTTGGTGTTCCAGCCAGGCTCCTTTACCAGCCCTGCTCTTGAAATGCGAAAGTCTGCAGGTAGCTGACAGCCAGAAGGGGCTAGCCTGGAAATCAGTTGCTCAGCCTCATCTGCCCATGCAACTGCTCGCACAGAGGCACAGAGAATGGGGCTGCTTGCTTGTCTTGCCACCTCAAACTTCAAAAGTAGCCTGAGAATGGTGGTGTCCCAGCCAGGCTCCTTTCGCAGCCCTGCTCCGAAAGTGCGAACGTCTGCAGATAGCTGGCAGCCAGAAGGGGCTAGCCTGGAAAGCTTTTGCTCAGCCTCATCTGCTCATGGCACTGCTCACACATAGAATGGGGCTGCTTGCTTGTCTTGCCACTTGAAACTTCAAACGCATGCTGGGAATGTGGATTGTTCCTATCAGGCTCCTTTCACAGCCATGCTCTTAAGATGCGAACGTCTGCAGGAAGCTGGCAGCCAGAAGGGGCTAGCCTGGAAAGCTGTTGCTCAGCCTCATCTGTCCATGGCATTGCACGCACAGAGGCACAGAGAATGGGGCTGCTTGCTTGTCTTGCCACCTCAAACTTCAAACGTAGACTGGGAAATTTTGTGTCCCAGACAGGCTCCTTTCGCAGCCCTGCTCCGAAAGTGCGAACGTCTGCAGATAGCTGGTAGCCAGAAGGGGCTAGCCTGGAAAGCTGTTGCTCAGCCTCATCTGCCCATGGCACTGTTCGCATAGAGGCACAGAGAACGGGGCTGCTTGCTTGTCTTGCCACTTGAAACTTCAAACGCATGCTGCGAATGTGGATTGTCCCTGCCAGGCTCCTTTCTCAGTCATGCTCTTAAAATGCGAACGTCTGCAGGTAGCTGGCAGTCAGAAGAGCCTAGCCTAGAAAGCTGTTGCTCAGCCTCATCTGCCCATGGCACTGCTCGCACAGAGGCACAGAGACTGGGACTGCTTGCTTGTCTTGCCACTTCAAACTTCAAATGTAGCCTGGGAAAGGTGGTGGTCAGAGCCAGGCTCCTTTCGCAGCCCTGCTCCGAAAGTGTGAACGTCTGCAGATAGCTGATAGCCAGAAGCAGCTATCCTGGAAAGCTGTTGCTCAGCCTCATCTGCTCATGGCACTGCACGCACAGAGGCACAGAGAATGGTGCTGCTTGCTTGTCTTGCCACCTTAAACTTCAAACGCAATCTGGGAAAGTTGGTGTCCCAGCCAGGCTCCTTTCGCAGACACGCTCCGAAAGTGCGAACGTCTGCAGATAGCTGACAGCCTGAAGGGGCTAGCCTGTAAAGCTGTTGCTCAGCCTCATCTGCTCATGGCACTGCTCGCACAGAGGCACAGAGAATGGGGCTGCTTGCTTGTCTTGCCACCTCAAACTTTAAATGTAGCATGGGAAAGTTTGTGTCCCAGACAGGCTCCTTTCGCAGTCCTGCTCCGAAAGTGCGAACGTCTGCAGATAGCTGGCAGCCAGAAGGGGCTAGCCTGGAAAGCTCTTGCTCAGCCTCATCTGCTCATGGCACTGCTCACACAGAGACTGGGGCTGCTTGCTTGTCTTGCCACCTCAAACTTCAAACGTAGCCTGGGAATGGTGGTGTCCCAGCCAGGCTCCTTTACCAGCCCTGCTCTTAAAATGCGAACGTCTGCAGGTAGCTGACAGCCAGAAGGGGCTAGCCTGGAAAGATGTTGCTCAGCCTCATCTGCCCATGGCAGTGCTCGCACAGAGGCACAGGGACTGGGGCTGCTTGCTTATCTTGCCACTTGAAACTTCAAACGCATGTGGGGAATGTGGGTTGTCCCTGCCAGGCTCCTTTACCAGCCCTGCTCCGAAAGTGCGAACGTCTGCAGATAGCTGGCAGCCAGAAGGGGCTGGCCTGGAAATCTGTTGCTCAGCCTCATCTGCTCATGGCAGTGCTCGCACAGAGGCACAGAGAGTGGGGCTGCTTGCTTGTCTTGCCCTCTCAAACTTCAAACGTAGCCTGGGAAAGTTGGTGTTCCAGCCAGGCTCCTTTACCAGCCCTGCTCCGAAAGTGCGAACGTCTGCAGATAGCTGGCAGCCAGAAGGGGCTAGCCTGGAAAGCTGTTGCTCAGCCTCATCTGCTCATGCAACTGCTCGCACAGAGGCACAGAGAATGGGGCTGCTTGCTTGTCTTGCCACCTCAGACTTCAAAAGTAGCCTGAGAATGGTGGTGTCCCAGCCAGGCTCCTTTCGCAGCCCTGCTCCGAAAGTGCGAACGTCTGCAGATAGCTGGCAGCCAGAAGGGGCTAGCCTGGAAAGCTTTTGCTCAGCCTCATCTGCTCATGGCACTGCTCACACATAGAATGGGGCTGCTTGCTTGTCTTGCCACTTGAAACTTCAAACGCATGCTGCGAATGTGGATTGTCCCTTCCAGGCTCCTTTCACAGCCATGCTCTTAAAATGCGAACGTCTGCAGGTAGCTGGCAGCCAGAAGAGCCTAGCCTGGAAAGCTGTTGCTCAGCCTCATCTGCCCATGGCACTGCTCGCACAGAGGCACAGAGAATGGGTCTGCTTGCTTATCTTGCCACTCGAAACTTCAAACGCATGATGGGAATGGTGGTGTCCCTGCAAGCCTACTTTCGCAGCCCTGCTCCGAAAGCGCGAACGTCTGCAGATAGCTGGCAGCCAGAAGGGGCTAGCCTGGAAAGCTGTTGCTCAGCCTCATCTCCCAATGGCACTGCTCGCACACAGGCACAGAGAATGGGGCTGCTTGCTTGTTTTGCCCCCTCAATCTTCAAACGTATCCTTGGAAAGTTGGTGTTCCAGCCAGGCTCCTTTACCAGCCCTGCTCTTGAAATGCGAAAGTCTGCAGGTAGCTGACAGCCAGAAGGGGCTAGCCTGGAAATCAGTTGCTCAGCCTCATCTGCCCATGCAACTGCTCGCACAGAGGCACAGAGAATGGGGCTGCTTGCTTGTCTTGCCACCTCAAACTTCAAACGTAGACTGGGAAATTTTGTGTCCCAGACAGGCTCCTTTCGCAGCCCTGCTCCGAAAGTGCGAACGTCTGCAGATAGCTGGTAGCCAGAAGGGGCTAGCCTGGAAATCTGTTGCTCAGCCTCATCTGCCCATGGCACTGTTCGCATAGAGGCACAGAGAACGGGGCTGCTTGCTTGTCTTGCCACTTGAAACTTCAAACGCATGCTGCGAATGTGGATTGTCCCTGCCAGGCTCCTTTCTCAGTCATGCTCTTAAAATGCGAACGTCTGCAGGTAGCTGGCAGTCAGAAGAGCCTAGCCTAGAAAGCTGTTGCTCAGCCTCATCTGCCCATGGCACTGCTCGCACAGAGGCACAGAGACTGGGACTGCTTGCTTGTCTTGCCACTTCAAACTTCAAATGTAGCCTGGGAAAGGTGGTGGTCAGAGCCAGGCTCCTTTCGCAGCCCTGCTCCGAAAGTGTGAACGTCTGCAGATAGCTGATAGCCAGAAGCAGCTATCCTGGAAAGCTGTTGCTCAGCCTCATCTGCTCATGGCACTGCACGCACAGAGGCACAGAGAATGGTGCTGCTTGCTTGTCTTGCCACCTTAAACTTCAAACGCAATCTGGGAAAGTTGGTGTCCCAGCCAGGATCCTTTCGCAGACACGCTCCGAAAGTGCGAACGTCTGCAGATAGCTGAAAGCCTGAAGGGGCTAGCCTGTAAAGCTGTTGCTCAGCCTCATCTGCTCATGGCACTGCTCGCACAGAGGCACAGAGAATGGGGCTGCTTGCTTGTCTTGCCACCTCAAACTTTAAATGTAGCATGGGAAAGTTTGTGTCCCAGACAGGCTCCTTTCGCAGTCCTGCTCCGAAAGTGCGAACGTCTGCAGATAGCTGGCAGCCAGAAGGGGCTAGCCTGGAAAGCTCTTGCTCAGCCTCATCTGCTCATGGCACTGCTCACACAGAGACTGGGGCTGCTTGCTTGTCTTGCCACCTCAAACTTCAAACGTAGCCTGGGAATGGTGGTGTCCCAGCCAGGCTCCTTTACCAGCCCTGCTCTTGAAATGCGAACGTCTGCAGGTAGCTGACAGCCAGAAGGGGCTAGCCTGGAAATCTGTTGCTCAGCCTCATCTGCCCATGCAACTGCTCGCACAGAGGCACAGAGAATGGGGCTGCTTGCTTGTCTTGCCACCTCAAACTTCAAAAGTAGCCTGAGAATGGTGGTGTCCCAGCCAGGCTCCTTTCGCAGCCCTGCTCCGAAAGTGCGAACGTCTGCAGATAGCTGGCAGCCAGAAGGGGCTAGCCTGGAAAGCTTTTGCTCAGCCTCATCTGCTCATGGCACTGCTCACACATAGAATGGGGCTGCTTGCTTGTCTTGCCACTTGAAACTTCAAACGCATGCTGCGAATCTGGATTGTCCCTGCCAGGCTCCTTTCACAGCCATGCTCTTAAAAGGAGATCTTCTGCAGGTAGCTGGCAGCCAGAAGAGCCTAGCCTGGAAAGCTGTTGCTCAGCCTCATCTGCCCATGGCACTGCTCGCACAGAGGCACAGAGAATGGGGCTGCTTGCTTATCTTGCCACTCGAAACTTCAAACGCATGATGGGAATGGTGGTGTCCCTGCAAGCCTACTTTCGCAGCCCTGCTCCGAAAGCGCGAACGTCTGCAGATAGCTGGCAGCCAGAAGGGGCTAGCCTGGAAAGCTGTTGCTCAGCCTCATCTGCTCGTGGCACTGCTCGCACACAGGCACAGAGAATGGGGCTGCTTGCTTGTTTTGCCCCCTCAATCTTCAAACGTATCCTTGGAAAGTTGGTGTTCCAGCCAGGCTCCTTTACCAGCCCTGCTCTTGAAATGCGAAAGTCTGCAGGTAGCTGACAGCCAGAAGGGGCTAGCCTGGAAATCAGTTGCTCAGCCTCATCTGCCCATGCAACTGCTCGCACAGAGGCACAGAGAATGGGGCTGCTTGCTTGTCTTGCCACCTCAAACTTCAAAAGTAGCCTGAGAATGGTGGTGTCCCAGCCAGGCTCCTTTCGCAGCCCTGCTCCGAAAGTGCGAACGTCTGCAGATAGCTGGCAGCCAGAAGGGGCTAGCCTGGAAAGCTTTTGCTCAGCCTCATCTGCTCATGGCACTGCTCACACATAGAATGGGGCTGCTTGCTTGTCTTGCCACTTGAAACTTCAAACGCATGCTGGGAATGTGGATTGTTCCTATCAGGCTCCTTTCACAGCCATGCTCTTAAGATGCGAACGTCTGCAGGAAGCTGGCAGCCAGAAGGGGCTAGCCTGGAAAGCTGTTGCTCAGCCTCATCTGTCCATGGCATTGCACGCACAGAGGCACAGAGAATGGGGCTGCTTGCTTGTCTTGCCACCTCAAACTTCAAACGTAGACTGGGAAATTTTGTGTCCCAGACAGGCTCCTTTCGCAGCCCTGCTCCGAAAGTGCGAACGTCTGCAGATAGCTGGTAGCCAGAAGGGGCTAGCCTGGAAAGCTGTTGCTCAGCCTCATCTGCCCATAGTACTGTTCGCATAGAGGCACAGAGAACGGGGCTGCTTGCTTGTCTTGCCACTTGAAACTTCAAACGCATGCTGCGAATGTGGATTGTCCCTGCCAGGCTCCTTTCTCAGTCATGCTCTTAAAATGCGAACGTCTGCAGGTAGCTGGCAGTCAGAAGAGCCTAGCCTAGAAAGCTGTTGCTCAGCCTCATCTGCCCATGGCACTGCTCGCACAGAGGCACAGAGACTGGGACTGCTTGCTTGTCTTGCCACTTCAAACTTCAAATGTAGCCTGGGAAAGGTGGTGGTCAGAGCCAGGCTCCTTTCGCAGCCCTGCTCCGAAAGTGTGAACGTCTGCAGATAGCTGATAGCCAGAAGCAGCTATCCTGGAAAGCTGTTGCTCAGCCTCATCTGCTCATGGCACTGCACGCACAGAGGCACAGAGAATGGTGCTGCTTGCTTGTCTTGCCACCTTAAACTTCAAACGCAATCTGGGAAAGTTGGTGTCCCAGCCAGGCTCCTTTCGCAGACACGCTCCGAAAGTGCGAACGTCTGCAGATAGCTGACAGCCTGAAGGGGCTAGCCTGTAAAGCTGTTGCTCAGCCTCATCTGCTCATGGCACTGCTCGCACAGAGGCACAGAGAATGGGGCTGCTTGCTTGTCTTGCCACCTCAAACTTTAAATGTAGCATGGGAAAGTTTGTGTCCCAGACAGGCTCCTTTCGCAGTCCTGCTCCGAAAGTGCGAACGTCTGCAGATAGCTGGCAGCCAGAAGGGGCTAGCCTGGAAAGCTCTTGCTCAGCCTCATCTGCTCATGGCACTGCTCACACAGAGACTGGGGCTGCTTGCTTGTCTTGCCACCTCAAACTTCAAACGTAGCCTGGGAATGGTGGTGTCCCAGCCAGGCTCCTTTACCAGCCCTGCTCTTAAAATGCGAACGTCTGCAGGTAGCTGACAGCCAGAAGGGGCTAGCCTGGAAAGATGTTGCTCAGCCTCATCTGCCCATGGCAGTGCTCGCACAGAGGCACAGGGACTGGGGCTGCTTGCTTGTCTTGCCCTCTCAAACTTCAAACGTAGCCTGGGAAAGTTGGTGTCCCAGCCAGGCTCCTTTCACAGCCCTGCTCCGAAAGTGCGAACGTCTGCAGATAGCTGGCAGCCAGAAGGGGCTAGCCTGGAAAGCTGTTGCTCAGCCTCATCTGCTCATGGCTCTGCTTGCACAGAGGCCCAGAGACTGGGGCTGCTTGCTTGTCTTACCACTTGAAACTTCAAACGCATGCTGCGAATGCGGATTGTTCCTGCCAGGCTCCTTTCACAGCCATGCTCTTAAAATGCGAACGTCTGCAGGTAGCTGGCAGCCAGAAGGGGCTAGCCTGGAAAGCTGTTGCTCAGCCTCATTTGCTCATGGCATTGCACGCACAGATGCACATAGAATGGGGCTGCTTGCTTGTCTTGCAACTTGAAACTTCAAAAGTAGCCTGAGAATGTGGTGTCCCAGCAAGGCTCCTTTCGCAGCCCTGCTCCGAAAGTGCGAACGTCTGAATAGCTGATAGCCAGAAGGGGCTAGCCTGGAAAGCTGTTGCTCAGCCTCATCTGCTCATGGCACTGCTCGCACAGAGGCACAGAGAATGGGGCTGCTTGCTTGTCTTGCCACCTCAAACTTCAAATGTAGCATGGGAAAGTTTGTGTCCCAGACAGGCTCCTTTCGCAGTCCTGCTCCGAAAGTGCGAACGTCTGCAGATAGCTGGCAGCCAGAAGGGGCTAGCCTGGAAAGCTGTTGCTCAGCCTCATCTGCTCATGGCACTGCTCACACAGAGACTGGGGCTGCTTGCTTGTCTTGCCACCTCCAACTTCAAACGTAGCCTGGGAATGGTGGTGTCCCAGCCAGGCTCCTTTACCAGCACTGCTCTTAAAATGCGAACGTCTGCAGATAGCTGACAGCCAGAAGGGGCGAGCCTGGAAATCTGTTGCTCAGCCTCATCTGCCCATGGCACTGCTCGCACAGAGGCACAGAGAATGGGGCTGCTTGCTTGTCTTGCAACTTGAAACTTCAAAAGTAGCCTGAGAATGGTGGTGTCCCAGCCAGGCTCCTTTCGCAGACCTGCTCCGAAAGTGCGAACGTCTGCAGATAGCTGACAGCCAGAAGGGGCTAGCCTGGAAATCTGTTGCTCAGCCTCATCTGCCCATGGCACTGCTCGCACAGAGGCACAGAGTCTGGGGCTGCTTGCTTGTCTTGCCACTTGAAACTTCAAACGCATGTGGGGAAAGTGGGTTGTCCCTGCCAGGGTCCTTTACCAGCCCTGCTCCGAAAGTGCGAACGTCTGCAGATAGCTGGTAGCCAGAAGGGGCTAGCCTGGAAAGCTGTTGCTCAGCCTCATCTGCCCATAGTACTGTTCGCATAGAGGCACAGAGAACGGGGCTGCTTGCTTGTCTTGCCACTTGAAACTTCAAACGCATGCTGCGAATGTGGATTGTCCCTGCCAGGCTCCTTTCTCAGTCATGCTCTTAAAATGCGAACGTCTGCAGGTAGCTGGCAGTCAGAAGAGCCTAGCCTAGAAAGCTGTTGCTCAGCCTCATCTGCCCATGGCACTGCTCGCACAGAGGCACAGAGACTGGGACTGCTTGCTTGTCTTGCCACTTCAAACTTCAAATGTAGCCTGGGAAAGGTGGTGGTCAGAGCCAGGCTCCTTTCGCAGCCCTGCTCCGAAAGTGTGAACGTCTGCAGATAGCTGATAGCCAGAAGCAGCTATCCTGGAAAGCTGTTGCTCAGCCTCATCTGCTCATGGCACTGCACGCACAGAGGCACAGAGAATGGTGCTGCTTGCTTGTCTTGCCACCTTAAACTTCAAACGCAATCTGGGAAAGTTGGTGTCCCAGCCAGGCTCCTTTCGCAGACACGCTCCGAAAGTGCGAACGTCTGCAGATAGCTGACAGCCTGAAGGGGCTAGCCTGTAAAGCTGTTGCTCAGCCTCATCTGCTCATGGCACTGCTCGCACAGAGGCACAGAGAATGGGGCTGCTTGCTTGTCTTGCCACCTCAAACTTTAAATGTAGCATGGGAAAGTTTGTGTCCCAGACAGGCTCCTTTCGCAGTCCTGCTCCGAAAGTGCGAACGTCTGCAGATAGCTGGCAGCCAGAAGGGGCTAGCCTGGAAAGCTCTTGCTCAGCCTCATCTGCTCATGGCACTGCTCACACAGAGACTGGGGCTGCTTGCTTGTCTTGCCACCTCAAACTTCAAACGTAGCCTGGGAATGGTGGTGTCCCAGCCAGGCTCCTTTACCAGCCCTGCTCTTAAAATGCGAACGTCTGCAGGTAGCTGACAGCCAGAAGGGGCTAGCCTGGAAAGATGTTGCTCAGCCTCATCTGCCCATGGCAGTGCTCGCACAGAGGCACAGGGACTGGGGCTGCTTGCTTGTCTTGCCCTCTCAAACTTCAAACGTAGCCTGGGAAAGTTGGTGTCCCAGCCAGGCTCCTTTCACAGCCCTGCTCCGAAAGTGCGAACGTCTGCAGATAGCTGACAGCCAGAAGGGGCTAGCCTGGAAAGCTGTTGCTCAGCCTCATCTGCTCGTGGCACTGCTCGCACAGAGGCACAGAGAATGGGGCTGCTTGCTTGTTTTGCCCCCTCAATCTTCAAACGTATCCTTGGAAAGTTGGTGTTCCAGCCAGGCTCCTTTACCAGCCCTGCTCTTGAAATGCGAACGTCTGCAGGTAGCTGACAGCCAGAAGGGGCTAGCCTGGAAAGCTGTTGCTCAGCCTCATTTGCTCATGGCATTGCACGCACAGATGCACATAGAATGGGGCTGGTTGCTTGTCTTGCAACTTGAAACTTCAAAAGTAGCCTGAGAATGTGGTGTCCCAGCAAGGCTCCTTTCGCAGCCCTGCTCCGAAAGTGCGAACGTCTGAATAGCTGATAGCCAGAAGGGGCTAGCCTGGAAAGCTGTTGCTCAGCCTCATCTGCTCATGGCACTGCTCGCACAGAGGCACAGAGAATGGGGCTGCTTGCTTGTCTTGCCACCTCAAACTTCAAATGTAGCATGGGAAAGTTTGTGTCCCAGACAGGCTCCTTTCGCAGTCCTGCTCCGAAAGTGCGAACGTCTGCAGATAGCTGGCAGCCAGAAGGGGCTAGCCTGGAAAGCTGTTGCTCAGCCTCATCTGCTCATGGCACTGCTCACACAGAGACTGGGGCTGCTTGCTTGTCTTGCCACCTCCAACTTCAAACGTAGCCTGGGAATGGTGGTGTCCCAGCCAGGCTCCTTTACCAGCACTGCTCTTAAAATGCGAACGTCTGCAGATAGCTGACAGCCAGAAGGGGCGAGCCTGGAAATCTGTTGCTCAGCCTCATCTGCCCATGGCACTGCTCGCACAGAGGCACAGAGAATGGGGCTGCTTGCTTGTCTTGCAACTTGAAACTTCAAAAGTAGCCTGAGAATGGTGGTGTCCCAGCCAGGCTCCTTTCGCAGACCTGCTCCGAAAGTGCGAACGTCTGCAGATAGCTGACAGCCAGAAGGGGCTAGCCTGGAAATCTGTTGCTCAGCCTCATCTGCCCATGGCTCTGCTCGCACAGAGGCACAGAGTCTGGGGCTGCTTGCTTGTCTTGCCACTTGAAACTTCAAACGCATGTGGGGAAAGTGGGTTGTCCCTGCCAGGGTCCTTTACCAGCCCTGCTCCGAAAGTGCGAACGTCTGCAGATAGCTGGCAGCCAGAAGGGGCTAGCCTGGAAAGCTGTTGCTCAGCCTCATCTGCTCGTGGCACTGCTCGCACAGAGGCACAGAGAATGGGGCTGCTTGCTTGTTTTGCCCCCTCAATCTTCAAACGTATCCTTGGAAAGTTGGTGTTCCAGCCAGGCTCCTTTACCAGCCCTGCTCTTGAAATGCGAACGTCTGCAGGTAGCTGACAGCCAGAAGGGGCTAGCCTGGAAATCTGTTGCTCAGCCTCATCTGCCCATGCAACTGCTCGCACAGAGGCACAGAGAATGGGGCTGCTTGCTTGTCTTGCCACCTCAGACTTCAAAAGTAGCCTGAGAATGGTGGTGTCCCAGCCAGGCTCCTTTCGCAGCCCTGCTCCGAAAGTGCGAACGTCTGCAGATAGCTGGCAGCCAGAAGGGGCTAGCCTGGAAAGCTTTTGCTCAGCCACATCTGCTCATGGCACTGCTCACACATAGAATGGGGCTGCTTGCTTGTCTTGCCACTTGAAACTTCAAACGCATGCTGCGAATGTGGATTGTCCCTTCCAGGCTCCTTTCACAGCCATGCTCTTAAAATGCGAACGTCTGCAGGTAGCTGGCAGCCAGAAGAGCCTAGCCTGGAAAGCTGTTGCTCAGCCTCATCTGCCCATGGCACTGCTCGCACAGAGGCACAGAGAATGGGTCTGCTTGCTTATCTTGCCACTCGAAACTTCAAACGCATGATGGGAATGGTGGTGTCCCTGCAAGCCTACTTTCGCAGCCCTGCTCCGAAAGCGCGAACGTCTGCAGATAGCTGGCAGCCAGAAGGGGCTAGCCTGGAAAGCTGTTGCTCAGCCTCATCTGCTCGTGGCACTGCTCGCACACAGGCACAGAGAATGGGGCTGCTTGCTTGTTTTGCCCCCTCAATCTTCAAACGTATCCTTGGAAAGTTGGTGTTCCAGCCAGGCTCCTTTACCAGCCCTGCTCTTGAAATGCGAAAGTCTGCAGGTAGCTGACAGCCAGAAGGGGCTAGCCTGGAAATCAGTTGCTCAGCCTCATCTGCCCATGCAACTGCTCGCACAGAGGCACAGAGAATGGGGCTGCTTGCTTGTCTTGCCACCTCAAACTTCAAACGTAGACTGGGAAATTTTGTGTCCCAGACAGGCTCCTTTCGCAGCCCTGCTCCGAAAGTGCGAACGTCTGCAGATAGCTGGTAGCCAGAAGGGGCTAGCCTGGAAAGCTGTTGCTCAGCCTCATCTGCCCATGGCACTGTTCGCATAGAGGCACAGAGAACGGGGCTGCTTGCTTGTCTTGCCACTTGAAACTTCAAACGCATGCTGCGAATGTGGATTGTCCCTGCCAGGCTCCTTTCTCAGTCATGCTCTTAAAATGCGAACGTCTGCAGGTAGCTGGCAGTCAGAAGAGCCTAGCCTAGAAAGCTGTTGCTCAGCCTCATCTGCCCATGGCACTGCTCGCACAGAGGCACAGAGACTGGGACTGCTTGCTTGTCTTGCCACTTCAAACTTCAAATGTAGCCTGGGAAAGGTGGTGGTCAGAGCCAGGCTCCTTTCGCAGCCCTGCTCCGAAAGTGTGAACGTCTGCAGATAGCTGATAGCCAGAAGCAGCTATCCTGGAAAGCTGTTGCTCAGCCTCATCTGCTCATGGCACTGCACGCACAGAGGCACAGAGAATGGTGCTGCTTGCTTGTCTTGCCACCTTAAACTTCAAACGCAACCTGGGAAAGTTGGTGTCCCAGCCAGGCTCCTTTCGCAGACACGCTCCGAAAGTGCGAACGTCTGCAGATAGCTGACAGCCTGAAGGGGCTAGCCTGTAAAGCTGTTGCTCAGCCTCATCTGCTCATGGCACTGCTCGCACAGAGGCACAGAGAATGGGGCTGCTTGCTTGTTTTGCCCCCTCAATCTTCAAACGTATCCTTGGAAAGTTGGTGTTCCAGCCAGGCTCCTTTACCAGCCCTGCTCTTGAAATGCGAAAGTCTGCAGGTAGCTGACAGCCAGAAGGGGCTAGCCTGGAAATCAGTTGCTCAGCCTCATCTGCCCATGCAACTGCTCGCACAGAGGCACAGAGAATGGGGCTGCTTGCTTGTCTTGCCACCTCAAACTTCAAACGTAGACTGGGAAATTTTGTGTCCCAGACAGGCTCCTTTCGCAGCCCTGCTCCGAAAGTGCGAACGTCTGCAGATAGCTGGTAGCCAGGAGGGGCTAGCCTGGAAAGCTGTTGCTCAGCCTCATCTGCCCATGGCACTGTTCGCATAGAGGCACAGAGAACGGGGCTGCTTGCTTGTCTTGCCACTTGAAACTTCAAACGCATGCTGCGAATGTGGATTGTCCCTGCCAGGCTCCTTTCTCAGTCATGCTCTTAAAATGCGAACGTCTGCAGGTAGCTGGCAGTCAGAAGAGCCTAGCCTAGAAAGCTGTTGCTCAGCCTCATTTGCCCATGGCACTGCTCGCACAGAGGCACAGAGACTGGGACTGCTTGCTTGTCTTGCCACTTCAAACTTCAAATGTAGCCTGGGAAAGGTGGTGGTCAGAGCCAGGCTCCTTTCGCAGCCCTGCTCCGAAAGTGTGAACGTCTGCAGATAGCTGATAGCCAGAAGCAGCTATCCTGGAAAGCTGTTGCTCAGCCTCATCTGCTCATGGCACTGCACGCACAGAGGCACAGAGAATGGTGCTGCTTGCTTGTCTTGCCACCTTAAACTTCAAACGCAACCTGGGAAAGTTGGTGTCCCAGCCAGGCTCCTTTCGCAGACACGCTCCGAAAGTGCGAACGTCTGCAGATAGCTGACAGCCTGAAGGGGCTAGCCTGTAAAGCTGTTGCTCAGCCTCATCTGCTCATGGCACTGCTCGCACAGAGGCACAGAGAATGGGGCTGCTTGCTTGTCTTGCCACCTCAAACTTTAAATGTAGCATGGGAAAGTTTGTGTCCCAGACAGGCTCCTTTCGCAGTCCTGCTCCGAAAGTGCGAACGTCTGCAGATAGCTGGCAGCCAGAAGGGGCTAGCCTGGAAAGCTGTTGCTCAGCCTCATCTGCTCATGGCACTGCTCACACAGAGACTGGGGCTGCTTGCTTGTCTTGCCACCTCAAACTTCAAACGTAGCCTGGGAATGGTGGTGTCCCAGCCAGGCTCCTTTACCAGCCCTGCTCTTAAAATGCGAACGTCTGCAGGTAGCTGACAGCCAGAAGGGGCTAGCCTGGAAAGATGTTGCTCAGCCTCATCTGCCCATGGCAGTGCTCGCACAGAGGCACAGGGACTGGGGCTGCTTGCTTGTCTTGCCACTTGAAACTTCAAACGCATGTGGGGAATGTGGGTTGTCCCTGCCAGGCTCCTTTACCAGCCCTGCTCCGAAAGTGCGAACGTCTGCAGATAGCTGGCAGCCAGAAGGGGCTGGCCTGGAAATCTGTTGCTCAGCCTCATCTGCTCATGGCAGTGCTCGCACAGAGGCACAGAGAGTGGGGCTGCTTGCTTGTCTTGCCCTCTCAAACTTCAAACGTAGCCTGGGAAAGTTGGTGTCCCAGCCAGGCTCCTTTCACAGCCCTGCTCCGAAAGTGCGAACGTCTGCAGATAGCTGGCAGCCAGAAGGGGCTAGCCTGGAAAGCTGTTGCTCAGCCTCATCTGCTCATGGCTCTGCTTGCACAGAGGCCCAGAGACTGGGGCTGCTTGCTTGTCTTACCACTTGAAACTTCAAACGCATGCTGCGAATGCGGATTGTTCCTGCCAGGCTCCTTTCACAGCCATGCTCTTAAAATGCGAACGTCTGCAGGTAGCTGGCAGCCAGAAGGGGCTAGCCTGGAAAGCTGTTGCTCAGCCTCATTTGCTCATGGCATTGCACGCACAGATGCACATAGAATGGGGCTGCTTGCTTGTCTTGCAACTTGAAACTTCAAAAGTAGCCTGAGAATGGTGGTGTCCCAGCAAGGCTCCTTTCGCAGCCCTGCTCCGAAAGTGCGAACGTCTGAATAGCTGATAGCCAGAAGGGGCTAGCCTGGAAAGCCGTTGCTCAGCCTCATCTGCTCATGGCACTGCTCGCACAGAGGCACAGAGAATGGGGCTGCTTGCTTGTCTTGCCACCTCAAACTTCAAATGTAGCATGGGAAAGTTTGTGTCCCAGACAGGCTCCTTTCGCAGTCCTGCTCCGAAAGTGCGAACGTCTGCAGATAGCTGGCAGCCAGAAGGGGCTAGCCTGGAAAGCTGTTGCTCAGCCTCATCTGCCCAAGGCACTGCTCGCACAGAGGCACAGAGAATGGGGCTGCTTGCTTGTCTTGCAACTTGAAACTTCAAAAGTAGCCTGAGAATGGTGGTGTCCCAGCCAGGCTCCTTTCGCAGACCTGCTCCGAAAGTGCGAACGTCTGCAGATAGCTGACAGCCAGAAGGGGCTAGCCTGGAAATCTGTTGCTCAGCCTCATCTGCCCATGGCACTGCTCGCACAGAGGCACAGAGTCTGGGGCTGCTTGCTTGTCTTGCCACTTGAAACTTCAAACGCATGTGGGGAAAGTGGGTTGTCCCTGCCAGGGTCCTTAACCAGCCCTGCTCCGAAAGTGCGAACGTCTGCAGATAGCTGGCAGCCAGAAGGGGCTGGCCTGGAAAGCTGTTGCTCAGCCTCATCTGCTCATGGCAGTGCTCGCACAGAGGCACAGAGAGTGGGGCTGCTTGCTTGTCTTGCCCTCTCAAACTTCAAACGTAGCCTGGGAAAGTTGGTGTCCCAGCCAGGCTCCTTTACCAGCCCTGCTCTTAAAATGCGAACGTCTGCAGGTAGCTGGCAGCCAGAAGGGGCTAGCCTGGAAAGCTGTTGCTCAGCCTCATCTGCCCATGGCACTGTTCGCATAGAGGCACAGAGACTGGGGCTGCTTGCTTGTCTTGCCACTTGAAACTTCAAACGCATGCTGCGAATGTGGATTGTCCCTGCCAGGCTCCTTTCTCAGCCATGCTCTTAAAATGCGAACGTCTGCAGGTAGCTGGCAGTCAGAATTGCCTAGCCTGGAAAGCTGTTGCTCAGCCTCATCTGCCCATGGCACTGCTCGCACAGAGGCACAGAGAATGGGGCTGGTTGCTTATCTTGCCACTTGAAACTTCAAACGCATGCTGGGAATGGTGGTGTCCCAGCCAGGCTCCTTTACCAGCCCTGCTCCGAAAGTGCGAACGTCTGCAGATAGCTGGCAGCCAGAAGGGGCTAGCCTGGAAAGCTGTTGCTCAGCCTCATCTGCCCATGGCACTGCTCGCACAGAGGCACAGAGACTGGGACTGCTTGCTTGTCTTGCCACTTCAAACTTCAAATGTAGCCTGGGAAAGGTGGTGGTCAGAGCCAGGCTCCTTTCGCAGCCCTGCTCCGAAAGTGTGAACGTCTGCAGATAGCTGATAGCCAGAAGGAGCTATCCTGGAAAGCTGTTGCTCAGCCTCATCTGTCCATGGCATTGCACGCACAGAGGCACAGAGAATGGGGCTGCTTGCTTGTCTTGCCACCTCAAACTTCAAACGTAGCCTGGGAAAGTTGGTGTCCCAGCCAGGCTCCTTTCGGAGCCCTGCTCCGAAAGTGCGAACGTCTGCAGATAGCTGGCAGCCAGAAGGGGCTAGCCTGTAAAGCTGTTGCTCAGCCTCATCTGCTCATGGCAGTGCTCGCACAGAGGCACAGAGACTGGGGCTGCTTGCTTGTCTTGCCACCTCAAACTTCAAACATAGCCTGGGAAAGTTGGTGTCCCAGCCAGGCTCCTTTCGCAGCCCTGCTCCGAAAATGCGAACGTCTGCAGATAGCTGGCAGCCAGAAGGGGCTAGCCTATAAAGCTGTTGCTCAGCCTCATCTGCTCATGGCACTGCTCACACATAGACTGGGGCTGCTTGCTTATCTTGCCACTTCAAACTTCAAACATAGCCTTAGAATGGTGGTGTCCCTGACAGGCTGCTTTCGCAGCCATACTCTTAAAATGCGAACGTCTGCAGATAGCTGGCAGCCAGCAGGGGCTAGCCTGGAAAGCTGTTGCTCAGCCTCATCTGCCCATGGCCTTGCACGCACAGAGGCACAGAGAATGGGGCTGCTTGCTTGTCTTGCCAACTCAAACTTCAAACGTAGACTGGGAAAGTTGGTGTCCCAGCCAGGCTCCTTTCGCAGCCCTGCTCCGAAAGTGCGAACGTCTGCAGATAGCTGGCAGCCAGAAGGGGCTAGCCTGGAAAGCTGTTGCTCAGCCTCATCTGCCCATGGCAGTGCTCGCACAGAGGCACAGAGACTGGGGCTGCTTGCTTGTCTTGCCACTTCAAAATTCAAACGCATGCTGCGAATGTGGATTGTCTCTGCCAGGCTCCTTTCACAGCCATGCTCTTAAAATGCGAACGTCTGCATGTAGCTGGCAGCCAGAAGGGGCTAGCCTGGAAAGCTGTTGCTCAGCCTCATCTGCCCATGGCACTGCTCGCACAGAGGCCCAGAGACTGGGGCTGGTTGCTTATCTTGCCACTTGAAACTTCAAACGCATGCTGGGAATGTTGGTGTCCCTGCCAGCCTCCTTTCGCAGCCCTGCTCCGAAAGCGCGAACGTCTGCAGATAGCTGGCAGCCAGAAGGGGCTATCCTGGAAAGCTGTTGCTCAGCCTCATCTGCCAATGGCACTGCTCGCACAGAGGCACAGAGAATGGGGCTGCTTGCTTGTCTTGCCACTTCAAACTTCAAATGTAGCCTGGGAAAGTTGGTGTCCCAGCCAGGCTCCTTTCGCAGCCCTGCTCCGAAAGTGTGAACGTCTGCAGATAGCTGGCAGCCAGAAGGGGCTATCCTGGAAAGCTGTTGCTCAGCCTCATCTGCTCATGGCACTGCTCACACATAGACTGGGGCTGCTTGCTTGTCTTGCCACCTCAAACTTCAAACGTAGCCTGGTATTGGTGGTGTCCCAGCCAGGCTCCTTTACCAGCACTGCTCTTAAAATGCGAACGTCTGCAGGTAGCTGACAGCCAGAAGGGGCTAGCCTGGAAATCTGTTGCTCAACCTCATCTGCCCATGGCACTGCTCGCACAGAGGCACAGAGAATTGGGCTGCTTGCTTATCTTGCCACTTGAAACTTCAAACGCATGTGGGGAATGTTGGTTGTCCCTGCCAGGCTCCTTTACCAGCCCTGCTCCGAAAGTGCTAACATCTGCAGATAGCTGGCAGCCAGAAGAGGCTATCCTGGAAAGCTGTTGCTCAGCCTCATCTGTCCATGGCATTGCTCGCACAGAGGCACAGAGAATGGGGCTGCTTGCTTGTCTTGCCACCTCAAACTTCAAACGTAGACTGGGAAAGTTTGTGTCCCAGCCAGGCTCCTTTCGCAGCCCTACTCCGAAAGTGCGAACGTCTGCAGATAGCTGATAGCCAGAAGGGGCTAGCCTGGAAAGCTTTTGCTCAGCCTCATCTGCTCATGGCAGTGCTCGCACAGAGGCACAGAGACTGGGGCTGCTTGCTTGTCTTGCCCCCTCAAACTTCAAACGTAGCCTGGGAAAGTTGGTGTCCCAGCCAGGCTCCTTTCGCAGCCCTGCTCCGAAAGTGCGAACGTCTGCAGATAGCTGGCAGCCAGAATGGGCTAGCCTGTAAAGCTGTTGCTCAGCCTCATCTGCCCATGGCAGTGCTCGCACAGAGTCCCAGAGACTGGGGCTGCTTGCTTGTCTTGCCACTTCTAACTTCAAACGCATGCTGCGAATGTGGATTGTCCCTGCCAGGCTCCTTTCACAGCCATGCTCTTAAAATGCGAACGTCTGCAGGTAGCTGGCAGGCAGAAGGGGCTAGCCTGGAAATCTGTTGCTCAGCCTCATCTGCCTATGGCACTGCTCGCACAGAGGCACAGAGAATGGGGCTGCTTGCTTATCTTGCCACTTGAAACTTAAAACGCATGCTGGGAATGGTGGTGTCCCTGCCAGGCTCCTTTCGCAGCCCTGCTCCGAAAGTGCGAACGTCTGCAGATAGCTGGCAGCCAGAAGGGGCTAGCCTGGAAAGCTGTTGCTCAGCCTCATCTGCTCATGGCACTGCTCGCACAGAGGCACAGAGACTGGGACTGCTTGCTTTTCTTGCCACCTCAAACTTCAAACATAGCCTGGGAAAGTTGGTGTCCCAGCCAGGCTCCTTTCGCAGCCCTGCTCCGAAAGTGCGAACGTCTGCAGATAGCTGGCAGCCAGAAGGGGCTAGCCTGGAAAGCTGTTGCTCAGCCTCATCTGCTCATGGCACTGCTCACACATAGACTGGGGCTGCTTGCCTGTCTTGCCACCTCAAAATTCAAACGTAGCCTGGGAAAGTTGGTGTCCCAGCCAGGCTCCTTTCGCAGCCCTGCTCCGAAAGTGCGAACGTCTGCAGATAGCTGATAGCCAGAAGGGGCTAGCCTGGAAAGCTGTTGCTCAGCCTCATCTGCCAATGGCAGTGCTCGCACAGAGGCACAGAGAATGGGGCTGCTTGCTTGTCTTGCCACTTCAAACTTCAAATGTATCCTGGGAAAGTTGGTGTCCCAGCCAGGCTCCTTTCGCAGCCCTGCTCCGAAAGTGTGAACGTCTGCAGATAGCTGGCAGCCAGAAGGGGCTAGCCTGGAAAGCTGTTGCTCAGCCTCATCTGCTCATGGCACTGCTCGCATAGAGGCACAGAGACTGGGGCTGCTTGCTTGTCTTGCCACCTCACACTTCAAACGTAGCCTGGGAATGGTGGTGTCCCAGCCAGGTTCCTTTACCAGCCCTGCTCTTAAAATGCGAACGTCCGCAGATAGCTGGCAGCCAGAAGGGGCTAGCCTGGAAAGCTGTTGCTCAGCCTCATCTGCCCATGGCAGTGCTCGCACAGAGTCCCAGAGACTGGGGCTGCTTGCTTGTCTTGCCACTTGAAACTTCAAACGCATGCTGCGAATGTGGATTGTCCCTGCCAGGCTCCTTTCACAGCCATGCTCTTAAAATGCGAACGTCTGCAGGTAGCTGGCAGGCAGAAGGGGCTAGCCTGGAAAGCTGTTGCTCAGCCTCATCTGCCAATGGCACTGCTCGCACAGAGGCACAGAGAATGGGGCTGGTTGCTTATCTTGCCACTTGAAACTTCAAACGTAGCCTGGGAAAGTTTGTGTCCCAGCCAGCCTCCTTTCGCAGCCCTGCTCCGAAAGCGCGAACGTCTGCAGATAGCTGCAGCCAGAAGGGGCTAGCCTGGAAAGCTGTTGCTCAGCCTCATCTGCCAATGGCAGTGCTCGCACAGAGGCCCAGAGAATGGGGCTGCTTCCTTGTCTTGCCACTTCAAACTTCAAATGTAACCTGGGAAAGTTGGTGTCCCAGCCAGGCTGCTTTCGCAGCCCTGCTCCGAAAGTGTGAACGTCTGCAGATATCTGGCAGCCAGAAGGGGCTAGCCTGGAAAGCTGTTGCTCAGCCTCATCTGCTCATGGCACTGCTCGCATAGAGGCACAGAGACTGGGGCTGTTTGCTTGTCTTGCCACCTCAAACTTCAAACGTATCCTGGGTATGGTGGTGTCCCAGCCAGGCTCCTTTCGCAGACCTCTCTTAAAATGCGAACGTCTGCAGGTAGCTGGCAGACAGAAGAGGCTAGCCTGGAAAACTGTTGCTCAGCCTCATCTTCTCATGGCACTGCTCGCACCGAGGCACAGAGAATGGGGCTGCTTGCTTATCTTGCCACTTGAAACTTCAAACGCATGCTGGGAATGGTGGTGTTTCTGTCAGGATCGTTTCACAGCCCTGCTCTGAAAGTGGTAACGTCTGCAGGTAGCTGGCAGCCAGAAGGGGCTAGCCTGGAAAGCTGTTGCTCAGCCTCATCTGCCCATGGCCTTGCACGCACAGAGGCACAGAGAATGGGGCTGCTTGCTTGTCTTGCCAACTCAAACTTCAAACGTAGACTGGGAAAGTTGGTGTCCCAGCCAGGCTCCTTTACCAGCCCTGCTCCGAAAGTGCGAACGTCTGCAGATAGCTGGCAGCCAGAAGGGGCTAGCCTGGAAAGCTGTTGCTCAGCCTCATCTGCCCATGGCAGTGCTCGCACAGAGGCTCAGAGACTGGGGCTGCTTGCTTGTCTTGCCACTTCAAAATTCAAACGCATACTGCGAATGTGGATTGTCTCTGCCAGGCTCCTTTCACAGCCATGCTCCGAAAGTGTGAACGTCTGCAGATAGCTGGCAGCCAGAAGGGGCTAGCCTGGAAAGCTGTTGCTCAGCCTCATCTGCTCATGGCACTGCTCACACAGAGACTGGGGCTGCTTGCTTGTCTTGCCACCTCAAACTTCAAACGTAGCCTGGGAATGGTGGTGTCCCAGCCAGGCTCCTTTACCAGCACTGCTCTTAAAATGCGAACGTCTGCAGGTAGCTGACAGCCAGAAGGGGCTAGCCTGGAAATCTGTTGCTCAACCTCATCTGCCCATGGCACTGCTCGCACAGAGGCACAGAGAATGGGGCTGCTTGCTTGTCTTGCCACTTCAAACTTCAAACGCATGCTGCGAATGTGGATTGTCCCTGCCAGGCTCCTTTCACAGCCATGCTCTTAAAATGCGAACGTCTGCAGGTAGCTGGCAGGCAGAAGGGGCTAGCCTGGAAATCTGTTGCTCAGCCTCATCTGCCCATGGCACTGCTCGCACAGAGGCACAGAGAATGGGCTGCTTGCTTATCTTGCCACGTGAAACTTCAAACGCATGCTGGGAATGGTGGTGTCCCTGCCAGCCTCCTTTCGCAGCCCTGCTCCGAAAGCGCTAACGTCTGCAGATAGCTGGCAGCCAGAAGGGGCTAGCCTGGAAAGCTGTTGCTCAGCGTCATCTGCCAATGGCAGTGCTCGCACAGAGGCACAGAGAATGGGGCTGCTTGCTTGTCTTGCCACTTCAAACTTCAAATGTAGCCTGGGAATGGTGGTGTCCCAGCCAGGCTCCTTTCGCAGCCCTGCTCCGAAAGTGCGAACGTCTGCAGATAGCTGGCAGCCAGAAGGGGCTAGCCAGGAAAGGTGTTGCTCAGCCTCATCTGCTCATGGCAGTGCTCGCACAGAGGCACAGAGACTGGGGCTGCTTGCTTGTCTTGCCACCTCAAACTTCAAACATAGCCTGGGAAAGTTGGTGTCCCAGCCAGGCTCCTTTCGCAGCCCTGCTCCGAAAATGCGAACGTCTGCAGATAGCTGGCAGCCAGAAGGGGCTAGCCTGGAAAGCTGTTGCTCAGCCTCATCTGCTCATGGCACTGCTCACACATAGACTGGGGCTGCTTGCTTATCTTGCCACTTCAAACTTCAAACATAGCCTTAGAATGGTGGTGTCCCTGACAGGCTGCTTTCGCAGCCATACTCTTAAAATGCGAACGTCTGCAGATAGCTGGCAGCCAGAAGGGGCTAGCCTGGAAAGCTGTTGCTCAGCCTCATCTGCCCATGGCACTGCTCGCACAGAGGCCCAGAGACTGGGGCTGGTTGCTTATCTTGCCACTTGAAACTTCAAACGCATGCTGGGAATGTTGGTGTCCCTGCCAGCCTCCTTTCGCAGCCCTGCTCCGAAAGCGCGAACGTCTGCAGATAGCTGACAGCCAGAAGGGGCTATCCTGGAAAGCTGTTGCTCAGCCTCATCTGCCAATGGCACTGCTCGCACAGAGGCACAGAGAATGGGGCTGCTTGCTTGTCTTGCCACTTCAAACTTCAAATGTAGCCTGGGAATGGTGGTGTCCCAGCCAGGCTCCTTTCGCAGCCCTGCTCCGAAAGTGTGAACGTCTGCAGATAGCTGGCAGCCAGAAGGGGCTATCCTGGAAAGCTGTTGCTCAGCCTCATCTGCTCATGGCACTGCTCACACATAGACTGGGGCTGCTTGCTTGTCTTGCCACCTCAAACTTCAAACGTAGCCTGGGATTGGTG
This sequence comes from Opisthocomus hoazin, assembly GCF_030867145.1. NCBI lineage: Eukaryota > Metazoa > Chordata > Aves > Opisthocomiformes > Opisthocomidae > Opisthocomus > Opisthocomus hoazin. The sequence continues at coordinate 9,393,428 of NC_134429.1, forward strand.
GTGTCCCAGCCAGGCTCCTTTACCAGCACTGCTCTTAAAATGCGAACGTCTGCAGGTAGCTGACAGCCAGAAGGGGCTAGCCTGGAAATCTGTTGCTCAACCTCATCTGCCCATGGCACTGCTCGCACAGAGGCACAGAGAATGGGGCTGCTTGCTTATCTTGCCACTTGAAACTTCAAACGCATGTGGGGAATGTTGGTTGTCCCTGCCAGGCTCCTTTACCAGCCCTGCTCCGAAAGTGCTAACATCTGCAGATAGCTGGCAGCCAGAAGAGGCTATCCTGGAAAGCTGTTGCTCAGCCTCATCTGTCCATGGCATTGCTCGCACAGAGGCACAGAGAATGGGGCTGCTTGCTTGTCTTGCCACCTCAAACTTCAAACGTAGACTGGGAAAGTTGGTGTCCCAGCCAGGCTCCTTTCGCAGCCCTACTCCGAAAGTGCGAACGTCTGCAGATAGCTGATAGCCAGAAGGGGCTAGCCTGGAAAGCTCTTGCTCAGCCTCATCTGCTCATCGCAGTGCTCGCACAGAGGCACAGAGACTGGGGCTGCTTGCTTGTCTTGCCCCCTCAAACTTCAAACGTAGCCTGGGAAAGTTGGTGTCCCAGCCAGGCTCCTTTCGCAGCCCTGCTCCGAAAGTGCGAACGTCTGCAGATAGCTGGCAGCCAGAATGGGCTAGCCTGTAAAGCTGTTGCTCAGCCTCATCTGCCCATGGCAGTGCTCGCACAGAGTCCCAGAGACTGGGGCTGCTTGCTTGTCTTGCCACTTCTAACTTCAAACGCATGCTGCGAATGTGGATTGTCCCTGCCAGGCTCCTTTCACAGCCATGCTCTTAAAATGCGAACGTCTGCAGGTAGCTGGCAGGCAGAAGGGGCTAGCCTGGAAATCTGTTGCTCAGCCTCATCTGCCCATGGCACTGCTCGCACAGAGGCACAGAGAATGGGGCTGCTTGCTTATCTTGCCACTTGAAACTTAAAACGCATGCTGGGAATGGTGGTGTCCCTGCCAGGCTCCTTTCGCAGCCCTGCTCCGAAAGTGCGAACGTCTGCAGATAGCTGGCAGCCAGAAGGGGCTAGCCTGGAAAGCTGTTGCTCAGCCTCATCTGCTCATGGCACTGCTCGCACAGAGGCACAGAGACTGGGGCTGCTTGCTTTTCTTGCCACCTCAAACTTCAAACATAGCCTGGGAAAGTTGGTGTCCCAGCCAGGCTCCTTTCGCAGCCCTGCTCCGAAAGTGCGAACGTCTGCAGATAGCTGGCAGCCAGAAGGGGCTAGCCTGGAAAGCTGTTGCTCAGCCTCATCTGCTCATGGCACTGCTCACACATAGAATGGGGCTGCTTGCTTGTCTTGCCACCTCAAAATTCAAACGTAGCCTGGGAAAGTTGGTGTCCCAGCCAGGCTCCTTTCGCAGCCCTGCTCCGAAAGTGCGAACGTCTGCAGATAGCTGATAGCCAGAAGGGGCTAGCCTGGAAAGCTGTTGCTCAGCCTCATCTGCCAATGGCAGTGCTCGCACAGAGGCACAGAGAATGGGGCTGCTTGCTTGTCTTGCCACTTCAAACTTCAAATGTATCCTGGGAAAGTTGGTGTCCCAGCCAGGCTCCTTTCGCAGCCCTGCTCCGAAAGTGTGAACGTCTGCAGATAGCTGGCAGCCAGAAGGGGCTAGCCTGGAAAGCTGTTGCTCAGCCTCATCTGCTCATGGCACTGCTCACACAGAGACTGGGGCTGCTTGCTTGTCTTGCCACCTCAAACTTCAAACGTAGCCTGGGAATGGTGGTGTCCCAGCCAGGCTCCTTTACCAGCCCTGCTCTTAAAATGCGAACGTCTGCAGGTAGCTGACAGCCAGAAGGGGCTAGCCTGGAAAGATGTTGCTCAGCCTCATCTGCCCATGGCAGTGCTCGCACAGAGGCACAGGGACTGGGGCTGCTTGCTTATCTTGCCACTTGAAACTTCAAACGCATGTGGGGAATGTGGGTTGTCCCTGCCAGGCTCCTTTACCAGCCCTGCTCCGAAAGTGCGAACGTCTGCAGATAGCTGGCAGCCAGAAGGGGCTGGCCTGGAAATCTGTTGCTCAGCCTCATCTGCTCATGGCAGTGCTCGCACAGAGGCACAGAGAGTGGGGCTGCTTGCTTGTCTTGCCCTCTCAAACTTCAAACGTAGCCTGGGAAAGTTGGTGTCCCAGCCAGGCTCCTTTCACAGCCCTGCTCCGAAAGTGCGAACGTCTGCAGATAGCTGGCAGCCAGAAGGGGCTAGCCTGGAAAGCTGTTGCTCAGCCTCATCTGCTCATGGCTCTGCTTGCACAGAGGCCCAGAGACTGGGGCTGCTTGCTTGTCTTACCACTTGAAACTTCAAACGCATGCTGCGAATGCGGATTGTTCCTGCCAGGCTCCTTTCACAGCCATGCTCTTAAAATGCGAACGTCTGCAGGTAGCTGGCAGCCAGAAGGGGCTAGCCTGGAAAGCTGTTGCTCAGCCTCATTTGCTCATGGCATTGCACGCACAGATGCACATAGAATGGGGCTGCTTGCTTGTCTTGCAACTTGAAACTTCAAAAGTAGCCTGAGAATGGTGGTGTCCCAGCAAGGCTCCTTTCGCAGCCCTGCTCCGAAAGTGCGAACGTCTGAATAGCTGATAGCCAGAAGGGGCTAGCCTGGAAAGCCGTTGCTCAGCCTCATCTGCTCATGGCACTGCTCGCACAGAGGCACAGAGAATGGGGCTGCTTGCTTGTCTTGCCACCTCAAACTTCAAATGTATCATGGGAAAGTTTGTGTCCCAGACAGGCTCCTTTCGCAGTCCTGCTCCGAAAGTGCGAACGTCTGCAGATAGCTGACAGCCAGAAGGGGCGAGCCTGGAAATCTGTTGCTCAGCCTCATCTGCCCATGGCACTGCTCGCACAGAGGCACAGAGAATGGGGCTGCTTGCTTGTCTTGCAACTTGAAACTTCAAACGCATGTGGGGAAAGTGGGTTGTCCCTGCCAGGGTCCTTTACCAGCCCTGCTCCGAAAGTGCGAACGTCTGCAGATAGCTGGCAGCCAGAAGGGGCTGGCCTGGAAAGCTGTTGCTCAGCCTCATCTGCTCATGGCAGTGCTCGCACAGAGGCACAGAGAGTGGGGCTGCTTGCTTGTCTTGCCCTCTCAAACTTCAAACGTAGCCTGGGAAAGTTGGTGTCCCAGCCAGGCTCCTTTACCAGCCCTGCTCTTAAAATGCGAACGTCTGCAGGTAGCTGACAGCCAGAAGGGGCTAGCCTGGAAAGCTGTTGCTCAGCCTCATCTGCCCATGGCACTGCTCGCACAGATGCACAGAGAATGGGGCTGATTGCTTGTCTTGCAACTTGAAACTTCAAAAGTAGCCTGAGAATGGTGGTGTCCCAGCCAGGCTCCTTTCGCAGCCCTGCTCCGAAAGCGCGAACGTCTGCAGATAGCTGGCAGCCAGAAGGGGCTAGCCTGGAAAGCTGTTGCTCAGCCTCATCTGCCATGGCACTGTTCGCATAGAGGCACAGAGAATGGGGCTGCTTGCTTGTCTTGCCACTTGAAACTTCAAACGCATGCTGCGAATGTGGATTGTCCCTGCCAGGCTCCTTTCTCAGCCATGCTCTTAAAATGCGAACGTCTGCAGGTAGCTGGCAGTCAGAAGAGCCTAGCCTGGAAAGCTGTTGCTCAGCCTCATCTGCTCATGGCACTGCTCGCACAGAGGCACAGAGAATGGGGCTGCTTGCTTGTCTTGCCACCTTAAACTTCAAACGCAGCCTGGGAAAGTTGGTGTCCCAGCCAGGCTCCTTTCGCAGACACGCTCCGAAAGTGCGAACGTCTGCAGATAGCTGACAGCCTGAAGGGGCTAGCCTGTAAAGCTGTTGCTCAGCCTCATCTGCTCATGGCACTGCTCGCACAGAGGCACAGAGAATGGGGCTGCTTGCTTGTCTTGCCACCTCAAACTTTAAATGTAGCATGGGAAAATTTGTGTCCCAGACAGGCTCCTTTCGCAGCCCTGCTCCGAAAGTGCGAACGTCTGCAGATAGCTGGCAGCCAGAAGGGGCTAGCCTGGAAAGCTGTTGCTCAGCCTCATCTGCTCATGGCACTGCTCACACATAGACTGGGGCTGCTTGCTTGTCTTGCCACCTCAAACTTCAAACGTAGCCTGGGAATGGTGGTGTCCCAGCCAGGCTCCTTTACCAGCCCTGCTCTTAAAATGCGAACGTCTGCAGGTAGCTGACAGCCAGAAGGGGCTAGCCTGGAAAGATGTTGCTCAGCCTCATCTGCCAATGGCAGTGCTCGCACAGAGGCACAGGGACTGGGGCTGCTTGCTTATCTTGCCACTTGAAACTTCAAACGCATGTGGGGAATGTGGGTTGTCCCTGCCAGGCTCCTTTACCAGCCCTGCTCCGAAAGTGCGAACGTCTGCAGATAGCTGGCAGCCAGAAGGGGCTGGCCTGGAAATCTGTTGCTCAGCCTCATCTGCTCATGGCAGTGCTCGCACAGAGGCACAGAGAGTGGGGCTGCTTGCTTGTCTTGCCCTCTCAAACTTCAAACGTAGCCTGGGAAAGTTGGTGTCCCAGCCAGGCTCCTTTCACAGCCCTGCTCCGAAAGTGCGAACGTCTGCAGATAGCTGGCAGCCAGAAGGGGCTAGCCTGGAAAGCTGTTGCTCAGCCTCATCTGCTCATGGCTCTGCTTGCACAGAGGCCCAGAGACTGGGGCTGCTTGCTTGTCTTACCACTTGAAACTTCAAACGCATGCTGCGAATGCGGATTGTTCCTGCCAGGCTCCTTTCACAGCCATGCTCTTAAAATGCGAACGTCTGCAGGTAGCTGGCAGCCAGAAGGGGCTAGCCTGGAAAGCTGTTGCTCAGCCTCATTTGCTCATGGCATTGCACGCACAGATGCACATAGAATGGGGCTGCTTGCTTGTCTTGCAACTTGAAACTTCAAAAGTAGCCTGAGAATGGTGGTGTCCCAGCAAGGCTCCTTTCGCAGCCCTGCTCCGAAAGTGCGAACGTCTGAATAGCTGATAGCCAGAAGGGGCTAGCCTGGAAAGCCGTTGCTCAGCCTCATCTGCTCATGGCACTGCTCGCACAGAGGCACAGAGAATGGGGCTGCTTGCTTGTCTTGCCACCTCAAACTTCAAATGTAGCATGGGAAAGTTTGTGTCCCAGACAGGCTCCTTTCGCAGTCCTGCTCCGAAAGTGCGAACGTCTGCAGATAGCTGGCAGCCAGAAGGGGCTAGCCTGGAAAGCTGTTGCTCAGCCTCATCTGCTCATGGCACTGCTCACACAGAGACTGGGGCTGCTTGCTTGTCTTGCCACCTCAAACTTCAAACGTAGCCTGGGAATGGTGGTGTCCCAGCCAGGCTCCTTTACCAGCCCTGCTCTTAAAATGCGAACGTCTGCAGGTAGCTGACAGCCAGAAGGGGCTAGCCTGGAAAGATGTTGCTCAGCCTCATCTGCCCATGGCAGTGCTCGCACAGAGGCACAGGGACTGGGGCTGCTTGCTTATCTTGCCACTTGAAACTTCAAACGCATGTGGGGAATGTGGGTTGTCCCTGCCAGGCTCCTTTACCAGCCCTGCTCCGAAAGTGCGAACGTCTGCAGATAGCTGGCAGCCAGAAGGGGCTGGCCTGGAAATCTGTTGCTCAGCCTCATCTGCTCATGGCAGTGCTCGCACAGAGGCACAGAGAGTGGGGCTGCTTGCTTGTCTTGCCCTCTCAAACTTCAAACGTAGCCTGGGAAAGTTGGTGTCCCAGCCAGGCTCCTTTCACAGCCCTGCTCCGAAAGTGCGAACGTCTGCAGATAGCTGGCAGCCAGAAGGGGCTAGCCTGGAAAGCTGTTGCTCAGCCTCATCTGCTCATGGCTCTGCTTGCACAGAGGCCCAGAGACTGGGGCTGCTTGCTTGTCTTACCACTTGAAACTTCAAACGCATGCTGCGAATGCGGATTGTTCCTGCCAGGCTCCTTTCACAGCCATGCTCTTAAAATGCGAACGTCTGCAGGTAGCTGGCAGCCAGAAGGGGCTAGCCTGGAAAGCTGTTGCTCAGCCTCATTTGCTCATGGCATTGCACGCACAGATGCACATAGAATGGGGCTGCTTGCTTGTCTTGCAACTTGAAACTTCAAAAGTAGCCTGAGAATGGTGGTGTCCCAGCAAGGCTCCTTTCGCAGCCCTGCTCCGAAAGTGCGAACGTCTGAATAGCTGATAGCCAGAAGGGGCTAGCCTGGAAAGCCGTTGCTCAGCCTCATCTGCTCATGGCACTGCTCGCACAGAGGCACAGAGAATGGGGCTGCTTGCTTGTCTTGCCACCTCAAACTTCAAATGTATCATGGGAAAGTTTGTGTCCCAGACAGGCTCCTTTCGCAGTCCTGCTCCGAAAGTGCGAACGTCTGCAGATAGCTGACAGCCAGAAGGGGCGAGCCTGGAAATCTGTTGCTCAGCCTCATCTGCCCATGGCACTGCTCGCACAGAGGCACAGAGAATGGGGCTGCTTGCTTGTCTTGCAACTTGAAACTTCAAACGCATGTGGGGAAAGTGGGTTGTCCCTGCCAGGGTCCTTTACCAGCCCTGCTCCGAAAGTGCGAACGTCTGCAGATAGCTGGCAGCCAGAAGGGGCTGGCCTGGAAAGCTGTTGCTCAGCCTCATCTGCTCATGGCAGTGCTCGCACAGAGGCACAGAGAGTGGGGCTGCTTGCTTGTCTTGCCCTCTCAAACTTCAAACGTAGCCTGGGAAAGTTGGTGTCCCAGCCAGGCTCCTTTACCAGCCCTGCTCTTAAAATGCGAACGTCTGCAGGTAGCTGGCAGCCAGAAGGGGCTAGCCTGGAAAGCTGTTGCTCAGCCTCATCTGCCCATGGCACTGCTCGCACAGATGCACAGAGAATGGGGCTGATTGCTTGTCTTGCAACTTGAAACTTCAAAAGTAGCCTGAGAATGGTGGTGTCCCAGCCAGGCTCCTTTCGCAGCCCTGCTCCGAAAGCGCGAACGTCTGCAGATAGCTGGCAGCCAGAAGGGGCTAGCCTGGAAAGCTGTTGCTCAGCCTCATCTGCCATGGCACTGTTCGCATAGAGGCACAGAGAATGGGGCTGCTTGCTTGTCTTGCCACTTGAAACTTCAAACGCATGCTGCGAATGTGGATTGTCCCTGCCAGGCTCCTTTCTCAGCCATGCTCTTAAAATGCGAACGTCTGCAGGTAGCTGGCAGTCAGAAGAGCCTAGCCTGGAAAGCTGTTGCTCAGCCTCATCTGCTCATGGCACTGCTCGCACAGAGGCACAGAGAATGGGGCTGCTTGCTTGTCTTGCCACCTTAAACTTCAAACGCAGCCTGGGAAAGTTGGTGTCCCAGCCAGGCTCCTTTCGCAGACACGCTCCGAAAGTGCGAACGTCTGCAGATAGCTGACAGCCTGAAGGGGCTAGCCTGTAAAGCTGTTGCTCAGCCTCATCTGCTCATGGCACTGCTCGCACAGAGGCACAGAGAATGGGGCTGCTTGCTTGTCTTGCCACCTCAAACTTTAAATGTAGCATGGGAAAATTTGTGTCCCAGACAGGCTCCTTTCGCAGTCCTGCTCCGAAAGTGCAAACGTCTGCAGATAGCTGGCAGCCAGAAGGGGCTAGCCTGGAAAGCTGTTGCTCAGCCTCATCTGCTCATGGCACTGCTCACACATAGACTGGGGCTGCTTGCTTGTCTTGCCACCTCAAACTTCAAACGTAGCCTGGGAATGGTGGTGTCCCAGCCAGGCTCCTTTACCAGCCCTGCTCTTAAAATGCGAACGTCTGCAGGTAGCTGACAGCCAGAAGGGGCTAGCCTGGAAAGATGTTGCTCAGCCTCATCTGCCCATGGCAGTGCTCGCACAGAGGCACAGGGACTGGGGCTGCTTGCTTATCTTGCCACTTGAAACTTCAAACGCATGTGGGGAATGTGGGTTGTCCCTGCCAGGCTCCTTTACCAGCCCTGCTCCGAAAGTGCGAACGTCTGCAGATAGCTGGCAGCCAGAAGGGGCTGGCCTGGAAATCTGTTGCTCAGCCTCATCTGCTCATGGCAGTGCTCGCACAGAGGCACAGAGAGTGGGGCTGCTTGCTTGTCTTGCCCTCTCAAACTTCAAACGTAGCCTGGGAAAGTTGGTGTCCCAGCCAGGCTCCTTTCACAGCCCTGCTCCGAAAGTGCGAACGTCTGCAGATAGCTGGCAGCCAGAAGGGGCTAGCCTGGAAAGCTGTTGCTCAGCCTCATCTGCTCATGGCTCTGCTTGCACAGAGGCCCAGAGACTGGGGCTGCTTGCTTGTCTTACCACTTGAAACTTCAAACGCATGCTGCGAATGCGGATTGTTCCTGCCAGGCTCCTTTCACAGCCATGCTCTTAAAATGCGAACGTCTGCAAATAGCTGGCAGCCAGAAGGGGCTAGCCTGGAAAGCTGTTGCTCAGCCTCATTTGCTCATGGCATTGCTCGCACAGAGGCACAGAGAATGGGGCTGCTTGCTTGTCTTGCCACCTCAAACTTCAAAAGTAGACTGGGAAAGTTGGTGTCCCAGCCAGGCTCCTTTCGCAGCCCTGCTCGGAAAGTGCGAACTTCTGCAGATAGCTGGCAACCAGAAGGGGCTAGCCTGGAAAGCTGTTGCTCAGCCTCATCTGCCCATGGCACTGCTCGCACAGATGCACATAGAATGGGGCTGCTTGCTTGTCTTGCAACTTGAAACTTCAAAAGTAGCCTGAGAATGGTGGTGTCCCAGCAAGGCTCCTTTCGCAGCCCTGCTCCGAAAGTGCGAACGTCTGAATAGCTGATAGCCAGAAGGGTCTAGCCTGGAAAGCTGTTGCTCAGCCTCATCTGCTCATGGCACTGCTCGCACAGAGGCACAGAGAATGGGGCTGCTTGCTTGTCTTGCCACCTCAAACTTCAAACGTAGCATGGGAAAGTTTGTGTCCCAGACAGGCTCCTTTCGCAGTCCTGCTCCGAAAGTGCGAACGTCTGCAGATAGCTGGCAGCCAGAAGGGGCTAGCCTGTAAAGCTGTTGCTCAGCCTCATCTGCTCATGGCACTGCTCACACAGAGACTGGGGCTGCTTGCTTGTCTTGCCACTTCAAACTTCAAACGTAGCCTGGGAATGGTGGTGTCCCAGCCAGGCTCCTTTACCAGCCCTGCTCTTAAAATGCGAACGTCTGCAGATAGCTGGCATCCAGAAGGGGCTAGCTTGGAAAGCTGTTGCTCAGCCTCATGTCCCCATGGCATTGCACGCAGAGAGGCACAGAGAATGGGGCTGCTTGCTTGTCTTGCCACCTCAAACTTCAAACGTAGCCTGGGAATGGTGGTGTCCCAGCCAGGCTCCTTTCGCAGCCCTGCTCCGAAAGTGCGAACGTCTGCAGATAGCTGGCAGCCAGAAGGGGCTAGCCTGGAAAGCTGTTGCTCAGCCTCATCTGCCCATGGCACTGCTCGCACAGAGGCACAGAGAATGGGGCTGCTTGCTTGTCTTGCAACTTGAAACTTCAAAATTAGCCTGAGAATGGTGGTGTCCCAGCCAGGCTCCTTTCGCAACCCTGCTCTGAAAGTGCGAACGTCTGCCGATAGCTGATAGCCAGAAGGGGCTAGCCTGGAAAGCTGTTGCTCAGCCTCATCTGCTCATGGCACTGCTCACACATAGACTGGGGCTGCTTGCTTGTCTTGCCACCTCAAACTTCAAACGTAGCCTGGGAATGGTGATGTCCCAGCCAGGCTCCTTTCGCAGCCCTGCTCCGAAAGTGCGAACGTCTGCAGATAGCTGGCAGCCAGAAGGGGCTAGCCTGGAAAGCTGTTGCTCAGCCTCATCTGCCCATGGCACTGCTCGCACAGAGGCACAGAGACTGGGACTGCTTGCTTGTCTTGCCACTTGTAACTTCAAACGCATGTGGGGAATGTGGATTGTCCCTGCCAGGCTCCTTTCACAGCCATGCTCTTAAAATGCGAACGTCTGCAGGTAGCTGGCAGCCAGAAGAGCCTAGCCTGGAAAGCTGTTGCTCAGCCTCATCTGCCCATGGCACTGCTCGCACAGAGGCACAGAGAATGGGGCTGGTGGCTTATCTTGCCACTTGAAACTTCAAACGCATGCTGGGAATGGTGGTGTCCCTGCCAGGCTCCTTTCGCAGCCCTGCTCCGAAACCGCGAACATCTGCAGATAGCTGGCAGCCAGAAGGGGCTAGCCTGGAAAGCTGTTGCTCAGCCTCATCTGCCCATGGCACTGCTCGCACAGAGGCACAGAGAATGGGGCTGCTTGCTTGTCTTGCCACTTCAAACTTCAAATGTAGCCTGGGAAAGTTGGTGTCCCAGCCAGGATCCTTTCGCAGTCCTGCTCCGAAAGTGCGAACGTCTGCAGATAGCTGGCAGCCAGAAGGGGCTAGCCTGGAAAGCTGTTGCTCAGCCTCATCTGCTCGTGGCACTGCTCGCACACAGGCACAGAGCATGGGGCTGCTTGCTTGTTTTGCCTTCTCAATCTTCAAACGTATCCCTGGAAAGTTGGTGTTCCAGCCAGGCTCCTTTACCAGCCCTGCTCTTGAAATGCGAACGTCTGCAGGTAGCTGACAGCCAGAAGGGGCTAGCCTGGAAATCTGTTGCTCAGCCTCATCTGCCCATGCAACTGCTCGCACAGAGAATGGGGCTGCTTGCTTGTCTTGCCACCTCAAACTTCAAAAGTAGCCTGAGAATGGTGGTGTCCCAGCCAGGCTCCTTTCGCAGCCCTGCTCCGAAAGTGCGAACGTCTGCAGATAGCTGGCAGCCAGAAGGGGCTAGCCTGGAAAGCTTTTGCTCAGCCTCATCTGCTCATGGCACTGCTCACACATAGAATGGGGCTGCTTGCTTGTCTTGCCACTTGAAACTTCAAACGCATGCTGGGAATGTGGATTGTTCCTATCAGGCTCCTTTCACAGCCATGCTCTTAAGATGCGAACGTCTGCAGGAAGCTGGCAGCCAGAAGGGGCTAGCCTGGAAAGCTGTTGCTCAGCCTCATCTGCTCATGGCATTGCACGCACAGAGGCACAGAGAATGGGGCTGCTTGCTTGTCTTGCCACCTCAAACTTCAAACGTAGACTGGGAAATTTTGTGTCCCAGACAGGCTCCTTTACCAGCCCTGCTCCGAAAGTGCGAACGTCTGCAGATAGCTGGTAGCCAGAAGGGGCTAGCCTGGAAAGCTGTTGCTCAGTCTCATCTGCTCATGGCAGTGCTCGCACAGAGGCACAGAGACTGGGGCTGCTTGCTTGTCTTGCCCCCTCAAACTTCAAACATAACCTGGGAAAGTTGGTGTCCCAGCCAGGCTTCTTTCGCAGCCCTGCTCCGAAAGTGCGAACGTCTGCAGGTAGCTGACAGCCAGAAGGGGCTAGCCTGGAAAGCTGTTGCTCAGCCTCATCTGCCCATGGCAGTGCTCGCACAGAGGCCCAGAGACTGGGGCTGCTTGCTTGTCTTGCCACTTGAAACTTCAAACGCATGCTGCGAATGTGGATTGTCCCTGCCAGGCTCCTTTCACAGCCATGCTCTTAAAAGGAGAACTTCTGCTGGTAGCTGGCAGCCAGAAGAGCCTACCCTGGAAAGCTGTTGCTCAGCCTCATCTGCCCATGGCACTGCTCGCACAGAGGCACAGAGAATGGGGCTGCTTGCTTATCTTGCCACTCGAAACTTCAAACGCATGATGGGAATGGTGGTGTCCCTGCCAGCCTCCTTTCGCAGCCCTGCTCCGAAAGCGCGAAAGTCTGCAGATAGCTGACAGCCAGAAGGGGCTAGCCTGGAAAGCTGTTGCTCAGCCTCATCTGCCAATGGCAGTGCTCGCACAGAGGCACAGAGACTGGGGCTGCTTGCTTGTCTTGCCACTTCAAACTTCAAATGTATCCTGGGAAAGTTGGTGTCACAGCCAGGCTCCTTTCGCAGCCCTGCTCCGAAAGTGCGAACGTCTGCAGATAGCTGGCAGCCAGAAGGGGCCATCCTGGCAAGCTGTTGCTCAGCCTCATCTGCTCATGGCTCTGCTTGCACAGAGGCCCAGAGACTGGGGCTGCTTGCTTGTCTTACCACTTGAAACTTCAAACGCATGCTGCGAATGCGGATTGTTCCTGCCAGGCTCCTTTCACAGCCATGCTCTTAAAATGCGAACGTCTGCAGGTAGCTGGCAGCCAGAAGGGGCTAGCCTGGAAAGCTGTTGCTCAGCCTCATTTGCTCATGGCATTGCACGCACAGAGGCACAGAGAATGGGGCTGCTTGCTTGTCTTGCCACTTCAAACTTCAAAAGTAGACTGGGAAAGTTGGTGTCCCAGCCAGGCTCCTTTCGCAGCCCTGCTCCGAAAGTGCGAACTTCTGCAGATAGCTGGCAACCAGAAGGGGCTAGCCTGGAAAGCTGTTGCTCAGCCTCATCTGCCCATGGCACTGCTCGCACAGATGCACATAGAATGGGGCTGCTTGCTTGTCTTGCAACTTGAAACTTCAAAAGTAGCCTGAGAATGGTGGTGTCCCAGCAAGGCTCCTTTCGCAGCCCTGCTCCGAAAGTGCGAACGTCTGAATAGCTGATAGCCAGAAGGGGCTAGCCTGTAAAGCTGTTGCTCAGCCTCATCTGCTCATGGCACTGCTCACACAGAGACTGGGGCTGCTTGCTTGTCTTGCCACTTCAAACTTCAAACGTAGCCTGGGAATGGTGGTGTCCCAGCCAGGCTCCTTTACCAGCCCTGCTCTTAAAATGCGAACGTCTGCAGATAGCTGGCATCCAGAAGGGGCTAGCTTGGAAAGCTGTTGCTCAGCCTCATGTTCCCATGGCATTGCACGCAGAGAGGCACAGAGAATGGGGCTGCTTGCTTGTCTTGCCACCTCAAACTTCAAACGTAGCCTGGGAATGGTGGTGTCCCAGCCAGGCTCCTTTCGCAGCCCTGCTCTGAAAGTGCGAACGTCTGCCGATAGCTGGCAGCCAGAAGGGGCTAGCCTGGAAAGCTGTTGCTCAGCCTCATCTGCCCATGGCACTGCTCGCACAGAGGCACAGAGAATGGGGCTGCTTGCTTGTCTTGCCACCTCAAACTTCAAACGTAGCCTGGGAATGGTGATGTCCCAGCCAGGCTCCTTTCGCAGCCCTGCTCCGAAAGTGCGAACGTCTGCAGATAGCTGGCAGCCAGAAGGGGCTAGCCTGGAAAGCTGTTGCTCAGCCTCATCTGCCCATGGCACTGCTCGCACAGAGGCACAGAGACTGGGACTGCTTGCTTGTCTTGCCACTTGTAACTTCAAACGCATGCTGCGAATGTGGATTGTCCCTGCCAGGCTCCTTTCACAGCCATGCTCTTAAAATGCGAACGTCTGCAGGTAGCTGGCAGCCAGAAGAGCCTAGCCTGGAAAGCTGTTGCTCAGCCTCATCTGCCCATGGCACTGCTCGCACAGAGGCACAGAGAATGGGGCTGGTGGCTTATCTTGCCACTTGAAACTTCAAACGCATGCTGGGAATGGTGGTGTCCCTGCCAGGCTCCTTTCGCAGCCCTGCTCCGAAACCGCGAACATCTGCAGATAGCTGGCAGCCAGAAGGGGCTAGCCTGGAAAGCTGTTGCTCAGCCTCATCTGCCCATGGCACTGCTCGCACAGAGGCACAGAGAATGGGGCTGCTTGCTTATCTTGCCACTCGAAACTTCAAACGCATGATGGGAATGGTGGTGTCCCTGCCAGCCTCCTTTCGCAGCCCTGCTCCGAAAGCGCGAAAGTCTGCAGATAGCTGACAGCCAGAAGGGGCTAGCCTGGAAAGCTGTTGCTCAGCCTCATCTGCCAATGGCAGTGCTCGCACAGAGGAACAGAGACTGGGGCTGCTTGCTTGTCTTGCCACTTCAAACTTCAAATGTATCCTGGGAAAGTTGGTGTCACAGCCAGGCTCCTTTCGCAGCCCTGCTCCGAAAGTGCGAACGTCTGCAGATAGCTGGCAGCCAGAAGGGGCCATCCTGGCAAGCTGTTGCTCAGCCTCATCTGCTCATGGCTCTGCTTGCACAGAGGCCCAGAGACTGGGGCTGCTTGCTTGTCTTACCACTTGAAACTTCAAACGCATGCTGCGAATGCGGATTGTTCCTGCCAGGCTCCTTTCACAGCCATGCTCTTAAAATGCGAACGTCTGCAGGTAGCTGGCAGCCAGAAGGGGCTAGCCTGGAAAGCTGTTGCTCAGCCTCATTTGCTCATGGCATTGCACGCACAGAGGCACAGAGAATGGGGCTGCTTGCTTGTCTTGCCACCTCAAACTTCAAAAGTAGACTGGGAAAGTTGGTGTCCCAGCCAGGCTCCTTTCGCAGCCCTGCTCCGAAAGTGCGAACTTCTGCAGATAGCTGGCAACCAGAAGGGGCTAGCCTGGAAAGCTGTTGCTCAGCCTCATCTGCCCATGGCACTGCTCGCACAGATGCACATAGAATGGGGCTGCTTGCTTGTCTTGCAACTTGAAACTTCAAAAGTAGCCTGAGAATGGTGGTGTCCCAGCAAGGCTCCTTTCGCAGCCCTGCTCCGAAAGTGCGAACGTCTGAATAGCTGATAGCCAGAAGGGGCTAGCCTGGAAAGCTGTTGCTCAGCCTCATCTGCTCATGGCACTGCTCGCACAGAGGCACAGAGAATGGGGCTGCTTGCTTGTCTTGCCAACTCAAACTTCAAACGTAGCATGGGAAAGTTTGTGTCCCAGACAGGCTCCTTTCGCTGTCCTGCTCCGAAAGTGCGAACGTCTGCAGATAGCTGGCAGCCAGAAGGGGCTAGCCTGTAAAGCTGTTGCTCAGCCTCATCTGCTCATGGCACTGCTCACACAGAGACTGGGGCTGCTTGCTTGTCTTGCCACTTCAAACTTCAAACGTAGCCTGGGAATGGTGGTGTCCCAGCCAGGCTCCTTTACCAGCCCTGCTCTTAAAATGCGAACGTCTGCAGATAGCTGGCATCCAGAAGGGGCTAGCTTGGAAAGCTGTTGCTCAGCCTCATGTTCCCATGGCATTGCACGCAGAGAGGCACAGAGAATGGGGCTGCTTGCTTGTCTTGCCACCTCAAACTTCAAACGTAGCCTGGGAATGGTGGTGTCCCAGCCAGGCTCCTTTCGCAGCCCTGCTCTGAAAGTGCGAACGTCTGCCGATAGCTGGCAGCCAGAAGGGGCTAGCCTGGAAAGCTGTTGCTCAGCCTCATCTGCCCATGGCACTGCTCGCACAGAGGCACAGAGAATGGGGCTGCTTGCTTGTCTTGCCACCTCAAACTTCAAACGTAGCCTGGGAATGGTGATGTCCCAGCCAGGCTCCTTTCGCAGCCCTGCTCCGAAAGTGCGAACGTCTGCAGATAGCTGGCAGCCAGAAGGGGCTAGCCTGGAAAGCTGTTGCTCAGCCTCATGTGCCCATGGCACTGCTCGCACAGAGGCACAGAGACTGGGACTGCTTGCTTGTCTTGCCACTTGTAACTTCAAACGCATGTGGGGAATGTGGATTGTCCCTGCCAGGCTCCTTTCACAGCCATGCTCTTAAAATGCGAACGTCTGCAGGTAGCTGGCAGCCAGAAGAGCCTAGCCTGGAAAGCTGTTGCTCAGCCTCATCTGCCCATGGCACTGCTCGCACAGAGGCACAGAGAATGGGGCTGGTGGCTTATCTTGCCACTTGAAACTTCAAACGCATGCTGGGAATGGTGGTGTCCCTGCCAGGCTCCTTTCGCAGCCCTGCTCCGAAACCGCGAACATCTGCAGATAGCTGGCAGCCAGAAGGGGCTAGCCTGGAAAGCTGTTGCTCAGCCTCATCTGCCCATGGCACTGCTCGCACAGAGGCACAGAGAATGGGGCTGCTTGCTTGTCTTGCCACTTCAAACTTCAAATGTAGCCTGGGAAAGTTGGTGTCCCAGCCAGGATCCTTTCGCAGTCCTGCTCCGAAAGTGCGAACGTCTGCAGATAGCTGGCAGCCAGAAGGGGCTAGCCTGGGAAGCTGTTGCTCAGCCTCATCTGCTCGTGGCACTGCTCGCACACAGGCACAGAGAATGGGGCTGCTTGCTTGTTTTGCCTTCTCAATCTTCAAACGTATCCTTGGAAAGTTGGTGTTCCAGCCAGGCTCCTTTACCAGCCCTGCTCTTGAAATGCGAACGTCTGCAGGTAGCTGACAGCCAGAAGGGGCTAGCCTGGAAATCTGTTGCTCAGCCTCATCTGCCCATGCAACTGCTCGCACAGAGAATGGGGCTGCTTGCTTGTCTTTCCACCTCAAACTTCAAAAGTAGCCTGAGAATGGTGGTGTCCCAGCCAGGCTCCTTTCGCAGCCCTGCTCCGAAAGCGCGAACGTCTGCAGATAGCTGGCAGCCAGAAGGGGCTAGCCTGGAAAGCTGTTGCTCAGCCTCATCTGCCAATGGCAGTGCTCGCACAGAGGCACAGAGACTGGGGCTGCTTGCTTGTCTTGCCACTTCAAACTTCAAATGTATCCTGGGAAAGTTGGTGTCACAGCCAGGCTCCTTTCGCAGCCCTGCTCCAAAAGTGCGAACGTCTGCAGATAGCTGGCAGCCAGAAGGGGCCATCCTGGCAAGCTGTTGCTCAGCCTCATCTGCCCATGGCACTGCTCGCACAGAGGCACAGAGAATGGGGCTGCTTGCTTGTCTTGCCACTTGTAACTTCAAACGCATGTGGGGAATGTGGATTGTCCCTGCCAGGCTCCTTTCACAGCCATGCTCTTAAAATGCGAACGTCTGCAGATAGCTGTCAGGCAGAAGGGGCTAGCCTGGGAAGCTGTTGCTCAGCCTCATCTGCTCGTGGCACTGCTCGCACACAGGCACAGAGAATGGGGCTGCTTGCTTGTTTTGCCTTCTCAATCTTCAAACGTATCCTTGGAAAGTTGGTGTTCCAGCCAGGCTCCTTTACCAGCCCTGCTCTTAAAATGCGAACGTCTGCAGGTAGCTGACAGCCAGAAGGGGCTAGCCTGGAAATCTGTTGCTCAGCCTCATCTGCCCATGCAACTGCTCGCACAGAGAATGGGGCTGCTTGCTTGTCTTTCCACCTCAAACTTCAAAAGTAGCCTGAGAATGGTGGTGTCCCAGCCAGGCTCCTTTCGCAGCCCTGCTCCGAAAGTGCGAACGTCTGCAGATAGCTGGCAGCCAGAAGGGGCTAGCCTGGAAAGCTTTTGCTCAGCCTCATCTGCTCATGGCACTGCTCACACATAGAATGGGGCTGCTTGCTTGTCTTGCCACTTGAAACTTCAAACGCATGCTGCGAATGTGGATTGTCCCTGCCAGGCTCCTTTCACAGCCATGCTCTTAAAAGGAGAACTTCTGCAGGTAGCTGGCAGCCAGAAGAGCCTAGCCTGGAAAGCTGTTGCTCAGCCTCATCTGCCCATGGCACTGCTCGCACAGAGGCACAGAGAATGGGGCTGCTTGCTTATCTTGCCACTCGAAACTTCAAACGCATGATGGGAATGGTGGTGTCCTTGCCAGCCTCCTTTCGCAGCCCTGCTCCGAAAGCGCGAACGTCTGCAGATAGCTGGCAGCCAGAAGGGGCTAGCCTGGAAAGCTGTTGCTCAGCCTCATCTGCCAATGGCAGTGCTCGCACAGAGGCACAGAGACTGGGGCTGCTTGCTTGTCTTGCCACTTCAAACTTCAAATGTATCCTGGGAAAGTTTGTGTCCCAGCCAGGCTCCTTTCGCAGCCCTTCTCTTAAAATGCGAACGTCTGCAGGTAGCTGACAGCTAGAAGGGGCTAGCCTGGAAATCTGTTGCTCAGCCTCAACTGCCCATGGCACTGCTCGCACAGAGGCACAGAGAATGGGGCTGCTTGCTTGTCTTGCAACTTGAAACTTCAAAAGTAGCCTGAGAATGGTCGTGTCCCAGCAAGGCTACTTTCGCAGACATGCTCCGAAAGTGCGAACGTCTGCAGATAGCTGGCAGCCAGAAGGGGCTAGCCTGGAAAGCTGTTGCTCAGCCTCATCTGCTCATGGCAGTGCACACACATAGAGAGGGGCTGCTTGCTTGTCTTGCCACCTCAAACTTCAAACGTAGCCTGGGAATGGTGGTGTCCCAGCCAGGCTCCTTTACCAGCCCTGCTTTTAAAATGCGAACGTCTGCAGGTAGCTGACAGCCAGAAGGGGCTAGCCTGGAAATTTGTTGCTCAGCCTCATCTGCCCATGGCACTGCTCGCACAGAGGCACAGAGAATGGGGCTGCTTGCTTGTCTTGCCACTTGAAACTTCAAACGCATGCTGCGAATGTGGATTGTTCCTGCCAGGCTCCTTTCGCAGCCCTGCTCTTAAAATGCGAACGTCTGCAGATAGCTGGCAGCCAGAAGGGGCTAGCCTGGAAAGCTGTTGCTCAGTCTCATCTGTCCATGGCATTGCACGCACAGAGGCACAGAGAATGGTGCTGCTTGCTTGTCTTGCCACCTCAAACTTCAAACGTAGCCTGGGAATTGTGGTGTCCCAGCCAGGCTCCTTTACCAGCCCTGCTCCGAAAGTGTGAACGTCTGCAGATAGCTGATAGCCAGAAGGGGCTAGCCTGGAAAGATGTTGCTCAGCCTCATCTGCCAATGGCAGTGCTCGCACAGAGGCACAGAGACTGGGGCTGCTTGCTTGTCTTGCCACTTGAAACTTCAAACGTAGCCTGGGAAAGTTGGTGTCCCAGCCAGGCTCCTTTACCAGCCCTGCTCCGAAAGTGCGAAAGTCTGCAGATAGCAGGCAGCCAGAAGGGGCTAGCCTGGAAAGCTGTTGCTCAGCCTCATCTGTCCATGGCTCTGCTCGCACAGAGGCCCAGACACTGGGGCTACTTGCTTGTCTTGCCACTTGAAACTTCAAACGCATGCTGCGAATGTGGATTGTTCCTGCCAGGCTCCTTTCACAGCCATGCTCTTAAAATGCGAACGTCTGCAGGTAGCTGGCAGCCAGAAGGGACTAGCCTGGAAATCTGTTGCTCAGCCTCATCTGTCCATGGCATTGCTCGCACAGAGGCACAGAGAATGGGGCTGCTTGCTTGTCTTGCCACCTCAAACTTCAAACGTAGACTGGGAAAGTTGGTGTCCCAGCCAGGCTCCTTTCGCAGCCCTGCTCCAAAAGTGCGAACGTCTGCAGATAGCTGGCAGCCAGAAGGGGCTAGCCTGGAAAGCTGTTGCTCAGCCTCATCTGCTCATGGCACTGCTCACACATAGACTGGGGCTGCTTGCTTGTCTTGCCACTTGAAAATTCAAACGTAGCCTTAGAATGGTGGTGTCCCTGCCAGGCTCCTTTCGCAGCCATGCTACGAAAATGCGAACGTCTGCAGATAGCTGGCAGCCAGAAGGGGCTAGCCTGGAAAGCTGTTGCTCAGCCTCATCTGCCCATGGCACTGCTCGCATAGAGGCACAGAGACTGGGACTGCCTGCTTGTCTTGCCACCTCAAATTTCAAACGTATCATGGGAATAGTGGCGTCCCAGCCAGGCTCCTTTCGCAGCCCTGCTCCGAAACTGCGAACGTCTGCAGATAGCTGGCAGCCAGAAGGGGCTAGCCTGGAAAGCTGTTGCTCAGCCTCATCTGCTCATGGCACTGCTCACACAGAGACTGGGGCTGCTTGCTTTTCTTGCCACCTCAAACTTCAAACGTAGCCTGGGAATTGTGGTGTCCCAGCCAGGCTCTTTTCGCAGACCTGCTCTTAAAATGCGAACGTCTGCAGATAGCTGGCAGCCAGAAGGGGCTAGCCTGGAAAGCTGTTGCTCAGCCTCATCTGCCCATGGCACTGGTCGCACAGAGGCACAGAGACTGGGGCTGCTTGCTTGTCTTGCCACTTGAAACTTCAAACGGATGTGGGGAATCTGGATTGTCCCTGCCAGGCTCCTTTCACAGCCATGCTCTTAAAATGCGAACGTCTGCAGATAGCTGGCAGCCAGAAGAGCCTAGCCTGGAAAGCTGTTGCTCAGCCTCATCTGCCAATGGCAGTGCTCGCACAGAGTCCCAGAGACGGGGGCTGCTTGCTTGTCTTGCCACCTCAAACTTCAAACGTACACTGGGAAAGCTGGTGTCCCAGCCAGGCTCCTTTCGCAGCCCTGCTCCGAAAGTGCGATCGTCTGCAGATAGCTGGCAGCCAGAAGGGGCTAGCCTGGAAAGCTGTTGCTCAGCCTCATCTGCTCGTGGCACTGCTCGCACAGAGGCACAGAGAATGGGGCTGCTTGCTTGTTTTGCCCCCTCAATCTTCAAACGTATCCTTGGAAAGTTGGTGTTCCAGCCAGGCTCCTTTACCAGCCCTGCTCTTGAAATGCGAACGTCTGCAGGTAGCTGACAGCCAGAAGGGGCTAGCCTGGAAAGCTGTTGCTCAGCCTCATCTGCTCATGGCACTGCTCGCACAGAGGCACAGAGAATGGGGCTGCTTGCTTGTCTTGCCACCTCAAACTTCAAAAGTAGCCTGAGAATGGTGGTGTCCCAGCCAGGCTCCTTTCGCAGCCCTGCTCCGAAAGTGCGAACGTCTGCAGATAGCTGGCAGCCAGAAGGGGCTAGCCTGGAAAGCTTTTGCTCAGCCTCATCTGCTCATGGCACTGCTCACACATAGAATGGGGCTGCTTGCTTGTCTTGCCACTTGAAACTTCAAACGCATGCTGCGAATGTGGATTGTCCCTGCCAGGCTCCTTTCACAGCCATGCTCTTAAAAGGAGAACTTCTGCAGGTAGCTGGCAGCCAGAAGAGCCTAGCCTGGAAAGCTGTTGCTCAGCCTCATCTGCCCATGGCAGTGCTCGCACAGAGGCACAGAGAATGGGGCTGATTGCTTATCTTGCCACTCGAAACTTCAAACGCATGATGGGAATGGTGGTGTCCCTGCAAGCCTACTTTCGCAGCCCTGCTCCGAAAGCGCGAACGTCTGCAGATAGCTGGCAGCCAGAAGGGGCTAGCCTGGAAAGCTGTTGCTCAGCCTCATCTGCTCGTGGCACTGCTCGCACACAGGCACAGAGAATGGGGCTGCTTGCTTGTTTTGCCCCCTCAATCTTCAAACGTATCCTTGGAAAGTTGGTGTTCCAGCCAGGCTCCTTTACCAGCCCTGCTCTTGAAATGCGAAAGTCTGCAGGTAGCTGACAGCCAGAAGGGGCTAGCCTGGAAATCAGTTGCTCAGCCTCATCTGCCCATGCAACTGCTCGCACAGAGGCACAGAGAATGGGGCTGCTTGCTTGTCTTGCCACCTCAAACTTCAAAAGTAGCCTGAGAATGGTGGTGTCCCAGCCAGGCTCCTTTCGCAGCCCTGCTCCGAAAGTGCGAACGTCTGCAGATAGCTGATAGCCAGAAGGGGCTAGCCTGGAAAGCTGTTGCTCAGCTTCATCTGCTCATGGCAGTGCTCGCACAGAGGCACAGAGACTGGGGCTGCTTGCTTGTCTTGCCACTTGAAACTTCAAACGCATGCTGCGAATGTGGATTGTCCCTGCCAGGCTCCTTTCACAGCCATGCTCTTAAAAGGCGAACTTCTGCAGGTAGCTGGCAGCCAGAAGAGCCTACCCTGGAAAGCTGTTGCTCAGCCTCATCTGCCCATGGCACTGCTCGCACAGAGGCACAGAGAATGGGGCTGCTTACTTATCTTGCCTCTCGAAACTTCAAACGCATTATGGGAATGGTGGTGTCCCTGCCAGCCTCCTTTCGCAGCCCTGCTCCGAAAGCGCGAAAGTTGCAGATAGCTGGCAGCCAGAAGGGGCTAGCCTGGAAAGCTGTTGCTCAGCCTCATCTGCCAATGGCAGTGCTCGCACAGAGGCACAGAGAATGGGGCTGCTTGCTTGTCTTGCCACTTCAAACTTCAAATGTAGCCTGGGAAAGTTGGTGTCACAGCCAGGCTCCTTTCGCAGCCCTGCTCCGAAAGTGCGAACGTCTGCAGATAGCTGGCAGCCAGAAGGGGCCATCCTGGAAAGCTGTTGCTCAGCCTCATCTGCTCATGGCACTGCTCACACAGAGACTGGGGCTGCTTGATTGTCTTGCCACCTCAAACTTCAAAAGTAGCCTGGGAATGGTGGTGTCCCAGCCAGGCTCCTTTACCAGCCCTGCTCTTAAAATGCGAACGTCTGCAGGTAGCTGACAGCCAGAAGGGGCTAGCCTGGAAATCTGTTGCTCAGCCTCAACTGCCCATGGCACTGCTCGCACAGAGGCACAGAGAATGGGGCTGCTTGCTTGTCTTGCAACTTGAAACTTCAAAAGTAGCCTGAGAATGGTGGTGTCCCAGCCAGGCTACTTTCGCAGACATGCTCCGAAAGTGCGAACGTCTGCAGATAGCTGGTAGCCAGAAGGGGCTAGCCTGGAAAGCTGTTGCTCAGCCTCATCTGCTCATGGCAGTGCTCACACATAGAATGGGGCTGCTTGCTTGTCTTGCCACCTCAAACTTCAAACGTAGCCTGGGAATGGTGGTGTCCCAGCCAGGCTCCTTTACCAGCCCTGCTCTTAAAATGCGAACGTCTGCAGGTAGCTGACAGCCAGAAGGGGCTAGCCTGGAAATTTGTTGCTCAGCCTCATCTGCCCATGGCACTGCTCGCACAGAGGCACAGAGTCTGGGGCTGCTTGCTTGTCTTGCCACTTGAAACTTCAAACGCATGCTGCGAATGTGGATTGTTCCTGCCAGGCTCCTTTCGCAGCCCTGCTCTTAAAATGCGAACGTCTGCAGATAGCTGGCAGCCAGAAGGGGCTAGCCTGGAAAGCTGTTGCTCAGCCTCATCTGCCCATGGCACTGCTCGCACAGAGGCACAGAGAATGGGGCTGCTTGCTTATCTTGCCACCTCAAACTTCAAACGTAGACTGGGAAAGTTGGTGTCCCAGCCAGGCTCCTTTCGCAGCCCTGCTCCGAAAGTGCGAACGTCTGCAGATAGCTGATAGCCAGAAGGGGCTAGCCTGGAAAGCTGTTGCTCAGCCTCATCTGCCCATGGCACTGCTCGCACAGAGGCACAGAGACTGGGGCTGCTTGCTTGTTTTGCCCCCTCAATCTTCAAACGTATCCTGGTAAAGTTGGTGTTCCAGCAAGGCTCCTTTACCAGCCCTGCTCTTGAAATGCGAACGTCTGCAGGTAGCTGACAGCCAGAAGGGGCTAGCCTGGAAATCTGTTGCTGAGCCTCATCTGCCCATGCAACTGCTCGCACAGAGAATGGGGCTGCTTGCTTGTCTTGCCACCTCAAACTTCAAAAGAAGCCTGAGAATGGTGGTGTCCCAGCCAGGCTCCTTTCGCAGCCCTGCTCCGAAAGTGCGAACGTCTGCAGATAGCTGGCAGCCAGAAGGGGCGAGCCTGGAAAGCTGTTGCTCAGCCTCATCTGCTCATGGCACTGCTCGCACAGAGGCACAGAGAATGGGGCTGCTTGCTTGTTTTGCCCCCTCAATCTTCAAACGTATCCTTGGAAAGTTGGTGTTCCATCCAGGCTCCTTTACCAGCCCTACTCTTGAAATGCGAACGTCTGCAGGTAGCTGACAGCCAGAAAGGGCTAGCCTGGAAATCTGTTGCTCAGACTCATCTGCCCATGCAACTGCTCGCACAGAGGCACAGAGAATGGGGCTGCTTGCTTGTCTTGCCACCTCAAACTTCAAAAGTAGCCTGAGAATGGTGGTGTCCCAGCCAGGCTCCTTTCGCAGCCCTGCTCCGAAAGTGCGAACGTCTGCAGATAGCTGGCAGCCAGAAGGGGCTAGCCTGGAAAGCTTTTGCTCAGCCTCATCTGCTCATGGCACTGCTCACACATAGAATGGGGCTGCTTGCTTGTCTTGCCACTTGAAACTTCAAACGCATGCTGCGAATGTGGATTGTCCCTGCCAGGCTCCTTTCACAGCCATGCTCTTAAAAGGAGAACTTCTGCAGGTAGCTGGCAGCCAGAAGAGCCTAGCCTGGAAAGCTGTTGCTCAGCCTCATCTGCCCATGGCACTGCTCACACAGAGACTGGGGCTGCTTGATTGTCTTGCCACCTCAAACTTCAAAAGTACCCTGGGAATGGTGGTGTCCCAGCCAGGCTCCTTTACCAGCCCTGCTCTTAAAATGCGAACGTCTGCAGGTAGCTGACAGCCAGAAGGGGCTAGCCTGGAAATCTGTTGCTCAGCCTCAACTGCCCATGGCACTGCTCGCACAGAGGCACAGAGAATGGGGCTGCTTGCTTGTCTTGCAACTTGAAACTTCAAAAGTAGCCTGAGAATGGTGGTGTCCCAGCCAGGCTACTTTCGCAGACATGCTCCGAAAGTGCGAACGTCTGCAGATAGCTGGCAGGCAGAAGGGGCTAGCCTGGAAAGCTGTTGCTCAGCCTCATCTGCTCATGGCAGTGCTCACACATAGAATGGGGCTGCTTGCTTGTCTTGCCACCTCAAACTTCAAACGTAGCCTGGGAATGGTGGTGTCCCAGCCAGGCTCCTTTACCAGCCCTGCTCTTAAAATGCGAACGTCTGCAGGTAGCTGACAGCCAGAAGGGGCTAGCCTGGAAATTTGTTGCTCAGCCTCTTCTGCCCATGGCACTGCTCGCACAGAGGCACAGAGTCTGGGGCTGCTTGCTTGTCTTGCCACTTGAAACTTCAAACGCATGCTGCGAATGTGGATTGTTCCTGCCAGGCTCCTTTCGCAGCCCTGCTCTTAAAATGCGAACGTCTGCAGATAGCTGGCAGCCAGAAGAGGCTAGCCTGGAAAGCTGTTGCTCAGCCTCATCTGCCCATGGCACTGCTCGCACAGAGGCACAGAGAATGGGGCTGCTTGCTTGTCTTGCCACCTCAAACTTCAAACGTAGACTGGGAAAGTTGGTGTCCCAGCCAGGCTCCTTTCGCAGCCCTGCTCCGAAAGTGCGAACGTCTGCAGATAGCTGATAGCCAGAAGGGGCTAGCCTGGAAAGCTGTTGCTCAGCCTCATCTGCCCATGGCACTGCTCGCACAGAGGCACAGAGACTGGGGCTGCTTGCTTGTTTTGCCCCCTCAATCTTCAAACGTATCCTGGGAAAGTTGGTGTTCCAGCAAGGCTCCTTTACCAGCCCTGCTCTTGAAATGCGAACGTCTGCAGGTAGCTGACAGCCAGAAGGGGCTAGCCTGGAAATCTGTTGCTGAGCCTCATCTGCCCATGCAACTGCTCGCACAGAGAATGGGGCTGCTTGCTTGTCTTGCCACCTCAAACTTCAAAAGAAGCCTGACAATGGTGGTGTCCCAGCCAGGCTCCTTTCGCAGCCCTGCTCCGAAAGTGCGAACGTCTGCAGATAGCTGGCAGCCAGAAGGGGCGAGCCTGGAAAGCTGTTGCTCAGCCTCATCTGCTCATGGCACTGCTCGCACAGAGGCACAGAGAATGGGGCTGCTTGCTTGTTTTGCCCCCTCAATCTTCAAACGTATCCTTGGAAAGTTGGTGTTCCATCCAGGCTCCTTTACCAGCCCTGCTCTTGAAATGCGAACGTCTGCAGGTAGCTGACAGCCAGAAAGGGTTAGCCTGGAAATCTGTTGCTCAGACTCATCTGCCCATGCAACTGCTCGCACAGAGGCACAGAGAATGGGGCTGCTTGCTTGTCTTGCCACCTCAAACTTCAAAAGTAGCCTGAGAATGGTGGTGTCCCAGCCAGGCTCCTTTCGCAGCCCTGCTCCGAAAGTGCGAACGTCTGCAGATAGCTGGCAGCCAGAAGGGGCTAGCCTGGAAAGCTTTTGCTCAGCCTCATCTGCTCATGGCACTGCTCACACATAGAATGGGGCTGCTTGCTTGTCTTGCCACTTGAAACTTCAAACGCATGCTGCGAATGTGGATTGTCCCTGCCAGGCTCCTTTCACAGCCATGCTCTTAAAAGGCGAACTTCTGCAGGTAGCTGGCAGCCAGAAGAGCCTAGCCTGGAAAGCTGTTGCTCAGCCTCATCTGCCCATGGCACTGCTCGCACAGAGGCACAGAGAATGGGGCTGCTTACTTATCTTGCCTCTCGAAACTTCAAACGCATGATGGGAATGGTGGTGTCCCAGCCAGGCTCCTTTACCAGCCCTGCTCTTAAAATGCGAACGTCTGCAGGTAGCTGACAGCCAGAAGGGGCTAGCCTGGAAATCTGTTGCTCAGCCTCAACTGCCCATGGCACTGCTCGCACAGAGGCACAGAGAATGGGGCTGCTTGCTTGTCTTGCAACTTGAAACTTCAAAAGTATCCTGAGAATGGTGGTGTCCCAGCCAGGCTACTTTCGCAGACATGCTCCGAAAGTGCGAACGTCTGCAGATAGCTGGCAGCCAGAAGGGGCTAGCCTGGAAAGCTGTTGCTCAGCCTCATCTGCTCATGGCAGTGCTCACACATAGAATGGGGCTGCTTGCTTGTCTTGCCTCCTCAAACTTCAAACGTAGCCTGGGAATGGTGGTGTCCCAGCCAGGCTCCTTTACCAGCCCTGCTCTTAAAATGCGAACGTCTGCAGGTAGCTGACAGCCAGAAGGGGCTAGCCTGGAAATCTATTGCTCAGCCTCATCTGCCCATGGCACTGCTCGCACAGAGGCACAGAGTCTGGGGCTGCTTGCTTGTCTTGCCACTTGAAACTTCAATCGCATGTGGGGAATGTGGGTTGTCCCTGCCAGGCTCCTTTACCAGCCCTGCTCCGAAAGTGCGAACGTCTGCAGATAGCTGGCAGCCAGAAGGGGCTAGCCTGGAAAGCTGTTGCTCAGTCTCATCTGTCCATGGCATTGCACGCACAGAGGCACAGAGAATGGTGCTGCTTGCTTGTCTTGCCACCTCAAACTTCAAACGTAGCCTGGGAATTGTGGTGTCCCAGCCAGGCTCCCTTACCAGCCCTGCTCCGAAAGTGCGAACGTCTGCAGATAGCTGGCAGCCAGAAGGGGCTAGCCTGGAAATCTGTTGCTCAGCCTCATCTGCTCATGGCTCTGCTCGCACAGAGGCCCAGACACTGGGGCTGCTTGCTTGTCTTGCCACATCAAACTTCAAACGTAGACTGGGAAATTTTGTGTCCCAGACAGGCTCCTTTACCAGCCCTGCTCCGAAAGTGCGAACGTCTGCAGATAGCTGACAGCCAGAAGGGGTTAGCCTGGAAAGCTGTTGCTCAGCCTCATCTGTCCATGGCATTGCTCGCACAGAGGAACAGAGAATGGGGCTGCTTGCTTGTCTTGCCACCTCAAACTTCAAACGTAGACTGGGAAAGTTGGTGTCCCAGCCAGGCTCCTTTCGCAGCCCTGCTCCGAAAGTGCGAACGTCTGCAGATAGCTGACAGCCAGAAGGGGTTAGCCTGGAAAGCTGTTGCTCAGCCTCATCTGCCCATGGCAGTGCTCGCACAGAGGCACAGAGAATGGGGCTGCTTGCTTGTCTTGCAACTTGAAACTTCAAAAGTAACCTGAGAATGGTGGTGTCCCAGCCAGGCTCCTTTCGCAGCCCTGCTCCGAAAGTGCGAACGTCTGCAGATAGCTGATAGCCAGAAGGGACTAGCCTGGAAAGCTGTTGCTCAGCCTCATCTGCTCATGGCACTGCTCACACATAGTCTGGGGCTGCTTGCTTGTCTTGCCACTTGAAAATTCAAACGTAGCCTTAGAATGGTGGTGTCCCTGCCAGGCTCCTTTCGCAGCCATGCTACGAAAATGCGAACGTCTGCAGATAGCTGGCAGCCAGAAGGGGCTAGCCTGGAAAGCTGTTGCTCAGCCTCATCTGCCCGTGGCACTGCTCACACAGAGACTGAGGCCTCTTGCTTGTCTTGCCACCTCAAACTTCAAACGTAGACTGGGAAATTTTGTGTCCCAGACAGGCTCCTTTACCAGCCCTGCTCCGAAAGTGCGAACGTCTGCAGATAGCTGGCAGGCAGAAGGGGCTAGCCTGGAAAGCTGTTGCTCAGTCTCATCTGTCCATGGCATTGCACGCACAGAGGCACAGAGAATGGGGCTCCTTGCTTGTCTTGCCACCTCAAACTTCAAACGTAGCCTGGGAATTGTGGTGTCCCAGCCAGGCTCCTTTCGCAGCCCTGCTCCGAAAGTGCGAACGTCTGCAGATAGCTGATAGCCAGAAGGGGCTAGCCTGGAAAGCTGTTGCTCAGCCTCATCTGCTCATGGCAGTGCTCGCACAGAGGCACAGAGACTGGGGCTGCTTGCTTGTCTTGCCCCCTCAAACTTCAAACGTAACCTGGGAAAGTTGGTGTCCCAGCCAGGCTTCTTTCGCAGCCCTGATCCGAAAGTGCGAACGTCTGCAGATAGCTGGCAGCCAGAAGGGGCTAGCCTGGAAAGCTGTTGCTCAGCCTCATCTGCCCATGGCACTGCTCGCACAGAGGCCCAGAGACTGGGGCTGCTTGCTTGTCTTGCCACTTGAAACTTCAAACGCATGCTGCGAATGTGGATTGTCCCTGCCAGGCTCCTTTCACAGCCATGCTCTTAAAAGGCGAACTTCTGCAGGTAGCTGGCAGCCAGAAGAGCCTACCCTGGAAAGCTGTTGCTCAGCCTCATCTGCCCATGGCACTGCTCGCACAGAGGCACAGAGAATGGGGCTGCTTACTTATCTTGCCTCTCGAAACTTCAAACGCATGATGGGAATGGTGGTGTCCCTGCCAGCCTCCTTTCGCAGCCCTGCTCCGAAAGCGCGAACGTCTGCAGATAGCTGGCAGCCAGAAGGGGCTAGCCTGGAAAGCTGTTGCTCAGCCTCATCTGCCAATGGCAGTGCTCGCACAGAGGCACAGAGACTGGGGCTGCTTGCTTGTCTTGCCACTTCAAACTTCAAATGTAGCCTGGGAAAGCTGGTGTCACAGCCAGGCTCCTTTCGCAGCCCTGCTCCGAAAGTGCGAACGCCTGCAGATAGCTGGCAGCCAGAAGGGGCCATCCTGGAAACCTGTTGCTCAGCCTCATCTGCTCATGGCACTGCTCGCACAGAGGCACAGAGACTGGGGCTGCTTGCTTGTCTTGCCCCCTCAAACTTGAAACGTAGCCTGGGAAAGTGGGTTGTCCCAGCCAGGCTCCTTTCGCAGCCCTGCTCCGAAAGTGCGAACGTCTGCAGATAGCTGGCAGCCAGAAGGGGCTAGCCTGGAAAGCTGTTGCTCAGCCTCATCTGCTCATGGCACTGCTCACACAGAAACTGGGGCTGCTTGCTTGTCTTGCCACCTCAAACTTCAAACGTAGCCTGGGAATGGTGGTGTCCCAGCCAGGCTCCTTTACCAGCCCTGCTCTTAAAATGCGAACGTCTGCAGGTAGCTGACAGCCAGAAGGGGCTAGCCTGGAAATCTGTTGCTCAGCCTCATCTGCCCATGGCACTGCTCGCACAGAGGCACAGAGAATGGGGCTGCTTGCTTATCTTGCCACTTGAAACTTCAATCGCATGTGGGGAATGTGGATTGTCCCTGCCAGGCTCCTTTAACAGCCCTGC
The DNA here is from genome assembly GCF_030867145.1 of Opisthocomus hoazin. Taxonomy (NCBI): domain Eukaryota; kingdom Metazoa; phylum Chordata; class Aves; order Opisthocomiformes; family Opisthocomidae; genus Opisthocomus; species Opisthocomus hoazin. The sequence goes on from NC_134429.1 coordinate 9,422,545, forward strand.
TCCGAAAGTGCGAACGTCTGCAGATAGCTGGCAGCCAGAAGGGGCTAGCCTGGAAAGCTGTTGCTCAGCCTCATCTGTCCATGGCATTGCACGCACAGAGGCACAGAGAATGGTTCTGCTTGCTTGTCTTGCCACCTCAAACTTCAAACGTAGACTGGGAAAGTTGGTGTCCCAGCCAGGCTCCTTTCGCAGCCCTGCTCCGAAAGTGCGAACGTCTGCAGATAGCTGGCAGCCAGAAGGGACGAGCCTGGAAAGCTGTTGCTCAGCCTCATCTGCTCATGGCACTGCTCACACATAGAATGGGGCTGCTTGCTTGTCTTGCCACTTGAAACTTCAAACGCATGCTGCGAATGTGGATTGTCCCTGCCAGGCTCCTTTCACAGCCATGCTCTTAAAAGGCGAACTTCTGCAGGTAGCTGGCAGCCAGAAGAGCCTAGCCTGGAAAGCTGTTGCTCAGCCTCATCTGCCCATGGCACTGCTCGCACAGAGGCACAGAGAATGGGGCTGCTTACTTATCTTGCCTCTCGAAACTTCAAACGCATGATGGGAATGGTGGTGTCCCAGCCAGGCTCCTTTACCAGCCCTGCTCTTAAAATGCGAACGTCTGCAGGTAGCTGACAGCCAGAAGGGGCTAGCCTGGAAATCTGTTGCTCAGCCTCAACTGCCCATGGCACTGCTCGCACAGAGGCACAGAGAATGGGGCTGCTTGCTTGTCTTGCAACTTGAAACTTCAAAAGTAGCCTGAGAATGGTGGTGTCCCAGCCAGGCTACTTTCGCAGACATGCTCCGAAAGTGCGAACGTCTGCAGATAGCTGGCAGCCAGAAGGGGCTAGCCTGGAAAGCTGTTGCTCAGCCTCATCTGCTCATGGCAGTGCTCACACATAGAATGGGGCTGCTTGCTTGTCTTGCCTCCTCAAACTTCAAACGTAGCCTGGGAATGGTGGTGTCCCAGCCAGGCTCCTTTACCAGCCCTGCTCTTAAAATGCGAACGTCTGCAGGTAGCTGACAGCCAGAAGGGGCTAGCCTGGAAATCTATTGCTCAGCCTCATCTGCCCATGGCACTGCTCGCACAGAGGCACAGAGTCTGGGGCTGCTTGCTTGTCTTGCCACTTGAAACTTCAATCGCATGTGGGGAATGTGGGTTGTCCCTGCCAGGCTCCTTTACCAGCCCTGGTCCGAAAGTGCGAACGTCTGCAGATAGCTGGCAGCCAGAAGGGGCTAGCCTGGAAAGCTGTTGCTCAGTCTCATCTGTCCATGGCATTGCACGCACAGAGGCACAGAGAATGGGGCTGCTTGCTTGTCTTGCCTCCTCAAACTTCAAACGTAGCCTGGGAATTGTGGTGTCCCAGCCAGGCTCCCTTACCAGCCCTGCTCCGAAAGTGCGAACGTCTGCAGATAGCTGGCAGGCAGAAGGGGCTAGCCTGGAAATCTGTTGCTCAGCCTCATCTGCTCATGGCTCTGCTCGCACAGAGGCCCAGACACTGGGGCTGCTTGCTTGTCTTGCACCTCAAACTTCAAACGTAGACTGGGAAATTTTGTGTCCCAGACAGGCTCCTTTACCAGCCCTGCTCCGAAAGTGCGAACGTCTGCAGATAGCTGACAGCCAGAAGGGGTTAGCCTGGAAAGCTGTTGCTCAGCCTCATCTGTCCATGGCATTGCTCGCACAGAGGAACAGAGAATGGGGCTGCTTGCTTGTCTTGCCACCTCAAACTTCAAACGTAGACTGGGAAAGTTGGTGTCCCAGCCAGGCTCCTTTCGCAGCCCTGCTCCGAAAGTGCGAACGTCTGCAGATAGCTGATAGCCAGAAGGGACTAGCCTGGAAAGCTGTTGCTCAGCCTCATCTGCTCATGGCACTGCTCACACATAGTCTGGGGCTGCTTGCTTGTCTTGCCACTTGAAAATTCAATCGTAGCCTTAGAATGGTGGTGTCCCTGCCAGGCTCCTTTCGCAGCCATGCTACGAAAATGCGAACGTCTGCAGATAGCTGGCAGCCAGAAGGGGCTAGCCTGGAAAGCTGTTGCTCAGCCTCATCTGCCCGTGGCACTGCTCACACAGAGACTGGGGCTGCTTGCTTGTCTTGCCACCTCAAACTTCAAACGTAGACTGGGAAATTTTGTGTCCCAGACAGGCTCCTTTACCAGCCCTGCTCCGAAAGTGCGAACGTCTGCAGATAGCTGGCAGGCAGAAGGGGCTAGCCTGGAAAGCTGTTGCTCAGTCTCATCTGTCCATGGCATTGCACGCACAGAGGCACAGAGACTGGGGCTGCTTGCTTGTCTTGCCCCCTCAAACTTCAAACGTAGCCTGGGAATTGTGGTGTCCCAGCCAGGCTTCTTTCGCAGCCCTGATCCGAAAGTGCGAACGTCTGCAGACAGCTGGCAGCCAGAAGGGGCTAGCCTGGAAAGCTGTTGCTCAGCCTCATCTGCCCATGGCAGTGCTCGCACAGAGGCCCAGAGACTGGGGCTGCTTGCTTGTCTTGCCACTTGAAACTTCAAACGCATGCTGCGAATGTGGATTGTCCCTGCCAGGCTCCTTTCACAGCCATGCTCTTAAAATGCGAACTTCTGCAGGTAGCTGGCAGCCAGAAGAGCCTAGCCTGGAAAGCTGTTGCTCAGCCTCATCTGCCCATGGCACTGCTCGCACAGAGGCACAGAGAATGGGGCTGCTTACTTATCTTGCCTCTCGAAACTTCAAACGCATGATGGGAATGGTGGTCTCCCTGCCAGCCTCCTTTCGCAGCCCTGCTCCGAAAGCGCGAAAGTCTGCAGATAGCTGGCAGCCAGAAGGGGCTAGCCTGGAAAGCTGTTGCTCAGCCTCATGTGCCAATGGCAGTGCTCGCACAGAGGCACAGAGACTGGGGCTGCTTGCTTGTCTTGCCACTTCAAACTTCAAATGTAGCCTGGGAAAGTTGGTGTCACAGCCAGGCTCCTTTCGCAGCCCTGCTCCGAAAGTGCGAACGTCTGCAGATAGCTGGCAGCCAGAAGGGGCCATCCTGGAAAGCTGTTGCTCAGCCTCATCTGCTCATGGCACTGCTCGCACAGAGGCACAGAGAATGGGGCTGCTTGCTTGTCTTGCCACCTCAAACTTCAAATGTAACATGGGAATGGTTGTGTCCCAGACAGGCTCCTTTCGCAGTCCTGCTCCGAAAGTGCGAACGTCTGCAGGTAGCTGACAGCCAGAAGGGGCTAGCCTGGAAATCTGTTGCTCAGCCTCAACTGCCCATGGCACTGCTCGCACAGAGGCACAGAGAATGGGGCTGCTTGCTTGTCTTGCAACTTGAAACTTCAAAAGTAGCCTGAGAATGGTGGTGTCCCAGCCAGGCTACTTTCGCAGACATGCTCCGAAAGTGCGAACGTCTGCAGATAGCTGGCAGCCAGAAGGGGCTAGCCTGGAAAGCTGTTGCTCAGCCTCATCTGCTCATGGCAGTGCTCACACATAGAATGGGGCTGCTTGCTTGTCTTGCCTCCTCAAACTTCAAACGTAGCCTGGGAATGGTGGTGTCCCAGCCAGGCTCCTTTACCAGCCCTGCTCTTAAAATGCGAACGTCTGCAGGTAGCTGACAGCCAGAAGGGGCTAGCCTGGAAATCTATTGCTCAGCCTCATCTGCCCATGGCACTGCTCGCACAGAGGCACAGAGTCTGGGGCTGCTTGCTTGTCTTGCCACTTGAAACTTCAAACGCATGCTGCGAATGTGGATTGTTCCTGCCAGGCTCCTTTCGCAGCCCTGCTCTTAAAATGCGAACGTCTGCAGATAGCTGGCAGCCAGAAGGGGCTAGCCTGGAAAGCTGTTGCTCAGCCTCATCTGCTCATGGCAGTGCTCCCACAGAGGCCCAGAGACTGGGGCTGCTTGCTTGTCTTGCCCCCTCAAACTTGAAACGTAGCCTGGGAAAGTTGTTGTCCCAGCCAGGCTCCTTTCGCAGCCCTGCTCCGAAAGTGCGAACGTCTGCAGATAGCTGGCAGCCAGAAGGGGCTAGCCTGGAAAGCTGTTGCTCAGCCTCATCTGCTCATGGCACTGCTCACACAGAAACTGGGGCTGCTTGCTTGTCTTGCCACCTCAAACTTCAAACGTAGCCTGGGAATGGTGGTGTCCCAGCCAGGCTCCTTTACCAGCCCTGCTCTTAAAATGCGAACGTCTGCAGGTAGCTGACAGCCAGAAGGGGCTAGCCTGGAAATCTGTTGCTCAGCCTCATCTGCCCATGGCACTGCTCGCACAGAGGCACAGAGAATGGGGCTGCTTGCTTATCTTGCCACTTGAAACTTCAATCGCATGTGGGGAATGTGGATTGTCCCTGCCAGGCTCCTTTACCAGCCCTGGTCCGAAAGTGCGAACGTCTGCAGATAGCTGGCAGCCAGAAGGGGCTAGCCTGGAAAGCTGTTGCTCAGCCTCATCTGTCCATGGCATTGCACGCACAGAGGCACAGAGAATGGTTCTGCTTGCTTGTTTTGCCACCTCAAACTTCAAACGTAGCCTGGGAATTGTGGTGTCCCAGCCAGGCTCCTTTCGCAGCCCTGCTCCGAAAGTGCGAACGTCTGCAGATAGCTGATAGCCAGAAGGGGCTAGCCTGGAAAGCTGTTACTCAGCCTCATCTGCCAATGGCAGTGCTCGCACAGAGGCAGAGAGACTGAGGCTGCTTGCTTGTCTTGCCACCTGAAACTTCAAACGTAGCCTGGGAAAGTTGGTGTCCCAGCCAGGCTCCTTTCGCAGCCCTGCTCCGAAAGTGCGAACGTCTGCAGATAGCTGGCAGCCAGAAGTGGCTATCCTGGAAAGCTGTTGCTCAGCCTCATCTGCTCATGGCTCTGCTCGCACAGAGGCCCAGACACTGGGGCTGCTTGCTTGTCTTGCCACTTGAAACTTCAAACGCATGCTGCGAATGTGGATTGTTCGTGCCAGGCTCCTTTCACAGCCATGCTCTTAAAATGCGAACGTCTGCAGGTAGCTGGCAGCCAGAAGGGACTAGCCTGGAAATCTGTTGCTCAGCCTCATCTGTCCATGGCATTGCGCGCACAGAGGAAATGAGAATGGGGCTGCTTGCTTGTCTTGCCACCTCAAACTTCAAATGTAACATGGGAATGGTTGTGTCCCAGCCAGGCTCCTTTCGCAGTCCTGCTCCGAAAGTGCGAACGTCTGCAGATAGCTGGCAGCCAGAAGGGGCTAGCCTGGAAAGCTCTTGCTCAGCCTCATCTGCTCATGGCACTGCTCACACAGAGACTGGGGCTGCTTGCTTGTCTTGCCACCTCAAACTTCAAAAGTAGCCTGAGAATGGTGGTGTCCCAGAAAGGCTCCTTTACCAGCCCTGCTCTTAAAATGCGAACGTCTGCAGGTAGCTGACAGCGAGAAGGGGCTAGCCTGGAAATCTGTTGCTCAGCCTCAACTGCAAATGGCACTGCTCGCACAGAGGCACAGAGAATGGGGCTGCTTGCTTGTCTTGCAACTTGAAACTTCAAAAGTAGCCTGAGAATGGTTGGTGTACCAGCCAGGCTACTTTCGCAGACATGCTCCGAAAGTGCGAACGTCTGCAGATAGCTGGCAGCCAGAAGGGGCTAGCCTGGAAAGCTGTTGCTCAGCCTCATCTGCTCATGGCAGTGCTCACACATAGAATGGGGCTGCTTGCTTGTCTTGCCTCCTCAAACTTCAAACGTAGCCTGGGAATGGTGGTGTCCCAGCCAGGCTCCTTTACCAGCCCTGCTCTTAAAATGCGAACGTCTGCAGGTAGCTGACAGCCAGAAGGGGCTAGCCTGGAAATCTATTGCTCAGCCTCATCTGCCCATGGCACTGCTCGCACAGAGGCCCAGAGACTGGGGCTGCTTGCTTGTCTTGCCACTTGAAACTTCAAACGCATGCTGCGAATGTGAATTGTTCCTGCCAGGCTCCTTTCGCAGCCCTGCTCTTAAAATGCGAACGTCTGCAGATAGCTGGCAGCCAGAAGGGGCTAGCCTGGAAAGCTGTTGCTCAGCCTCATCTGCTCATGGCAGTGCTCCCACAGAGGCCCAGAGACTGGGGCTGCTTGCTTGTCTTGCCACCTCAAACTTCAAACGTAGCCTGGGAATGGTGGTGTCCCTGCCAGGCTCCTTTCGCAGCCCTGCTCCGAAAGTGCGAACGTCTGCAGATAGCTGACAGCCTGAAGGGGCTAGCCTGTAAAGCTGTTGCTCAGCCTCATCTGCCCATGGCACTGCTCGCATAGAGGCCCAGAGACTGGGACTGCCTGCTTGTCTTGCCACCTCAAACTTCAAACGCAACATGGGAATAGTGGTGTCCCAGCCAGGCTCCTTTCGCAGCCCTGCTCCAAAAGTGCGAACGTCTGCAGATAGCTGGCAGCCAGAAGGGGCTAGCCTGGAAAGCTGTTACTCAGCCTCATCTGCTCACGGCACTGCTCACACAGAGACTGGGGCTGCTTGCTTGTCTTGCCATCTCAAACTTCAAACGTAGCCTGGGAATTGTGGTGTCCCAGCCAGGCTCCTTTCGCAGACCTGCTCTTAAAATGCGAACGTCTGCAGATAGCTGGCAGCCAGAAGGGGCTAGCCTGGAAAGCTGTTGCTCAGCCTCATCTGCCCATGGCACTGCTCGCACAGATGCACAGAGAATGGGGCTGCTTGCTTGTCTTGCCACTTGTAACTTCAAACGCATGTGGGGAATGTTGATTGTCCCTGCCAGGCTCCTTTCACAGCCATGCTCTTAAAATGAGAATGTCTGCAGATAGCTGGCAGCCAGAAGGGGCTAGCCTGGAAAGCTGTTGCTCAGCCTCATCTGCTCATGGCACTGCTCGCACAGAGGCGCAGAGACTGGGGCTGCTTGCTTGTCTTGCAACTTGAAGCTTCAAAAGTAGCCTGAGAATGGTGGTGTCCCAGGCAGGCTACTTTCGCAGCCCTGCTCCGAAAGTGCGAACGTCTGCAGATAGCTGACAGCCAGAAGGGGCTAGCCTGTAAAGCTGTTGCTCAGCCTCATCTGCTCATGGCACTGCTCGCACAGAGGCACAGAGAATGGGGCTGCTTGCTTGTCTTGCCACCTCAAACTTCAAATGTAACATGGGAATGGTTGTCTCCCAGACAGGCTCCTTTCGCAGTCCTGCTCCGAAAGTGCGAACGTCTGCAGATAGCTGGCAGCCAGAAGGGGCTAGCCTGGAAAGCTGTTGCTCAGCCTCATCTGCTCATGGCACTGCTCACACAGAGAATGGGGCTGCTTGCTTGTCTTGCCACTTGTAAATTCAAACGCATGTGGGGAATGTGGATTGTCCCTGCCAGGCTCCTTTCACAGCCATGCTCTTAAAATGAGAATGTCTGCAGATAGCTGATAGCCAGAAGGGACTAGCCTGGAAATCTGTTGCTCAGCCTCATCTGCCCAAGGCACTGCTCGCACAGAGGCACAGAGAATGGGACTGCTTGCTTATCTTGCCACCTCAAACTACAAACGTAGCCTGGGAAAGTTGGTGTCCCAGCCAGGCTCCTTTCGCAGCCATGCTCCGAAAGTGCGAACGTCTGCAGATAGCTGGCATCCTTAAGGGGCTAGCCTGGAAAGCTGTTGCTCAGCCTCATCTGCTCATGGCACTGCTCGCACAGAGGCCCAGAGACTGGGGCTGCTTGCTTGCCTTGCCCCCTCAAAGTTCAAACGTAGCCTGGGAAAGTTGGTGTCCCAGCCAGGCTCCTTTCGCAGCCCTGCTCCGAAAGTGCGAACGTCTGCAGATAGCTGGCAGCCAGAAGGGGCTAGCCTGGAAAGCTGTTGCTCAGCCTCATCTGCTCATGGCGGTGCTCGCACAGAGGCACAGAGACTGGGGCTGCTTGCTTGTCTTGCCCCCTCAAACTTCAAACGTAGCCTGGGAAAGTTGGTGTCCCAGCCAGGCTCCTTTCGCAGCCCTGCTACGAAAGTGCGAACGTCTGCAGATAGCTGACAGCCAGAAGGGGCTAGCCTGGAAAGCTGTTGCTCAGCCTCATCTGCTCATGGCACTGCTCACACATAGACTGGGGCTGCTTGCTTGTCTTGTCACCTCAAACTTCAAACGTAGCCCGGGAATGGTGGTGTCCCTGCCAGGCTCCTTTCGCAGCCCTGCTCTTAAAATGCGAACGTCTGCAGGTAGATGACAGCCAGAAGGGGCTAGCCTGGAAATCTGTTGCTCAGCCTCATCTGCCCATGGCACTGCTCACACAGAGGCACAGAGAAAGGGGCTGCTTGCTTGTCTTGCCACCTCAAACTTCAAACGTAGCCTGGGAATAATGGTGTCCCAGCCAGGCTCCTTTACCAGCCCTGCTCTTAAAATGCGAACGTCTGCAGGAAGCTGACACTCAGAAGGGGCTAGCCTGGAAATCAGTTGCTGAGCCTCATCTGACTATGGCACTGCTCGCACAGAGGCAGAGAGAATGGGGCTGCTTGCTTATCTTGCCACTTGAAACTTCAAACGCATGTGGGGAATGTGGGTTGTCCCTGCCAGGCTCCTTTCGCAGCCCTGCTCCGAAGGTGCGAACGTCTGCAGATAGCTAGCACCCAGAAGAGGCTAGCCTGGAAAGCTGTTGCTCAGCCTCATCTGTCCATGGCATTGCACGCACAGAGGCACAGAGAATGGGGCTGCTTGCTTGTCTTGCCACCTCAAACTTCAAACGTAGCCTGGGAAAGTTGGTGTCCCAGCCAGGCTCCTTTCGCAGCCCTGCTCCGAAAGTGCGAACGTCTGCAGATAGCTGGCAGCCAGAAGGGGCTAACCTGGAAAGCTGTTGCTCAGCCTCATCTGCTCATGGCGGTGCTCGCACAGAGGCCCAGAGACTGGGGCTGCTTGCTTGTCTTGCTACTTGAAACTTCAAACGCATGCTGCGAATGTGGATTGTCCCTGCCAGGCTCCTTTCACAGCCATGCTCTTAAAATGAGAATGTCTGCAGATAGCTGATAGCCAGAAGGGACTAGCCTGGAAATCTGTTGCTCAGCCTCATCTGCTCATGGCACTGCTCGCACAGAGGCCCAGAGACTGGGGCTGCTTGCTTGCCTTGCCCCCTCAAACTTCAAACGTAGCTTGGGAAAGTTGGTGTCCCAGCCAGGCTCCTTTCGCAGCCCTACTCCGAAAGTGCAAACGTCTGCAGATAGCTGGCAGCCAGAAGGGGCTAGCCTGGAAAGCTGTTGCTCAGCCTCATCTGCTCATGGCAGTGCTCGCACAGTAGCCCAGAGACTGGGGCTGCTTGCTTGTCTTGCCCCCTCAAACTTCAAACGTAGCCTGGGAAAGTTTGTGTCCCAGCCAGGCTCCTTTCGCAGCCCTGCTCCGAAAGTGCGAACGTCTGCAGATAGCTGGCAGCCAGAAGGGGCTAGCCTGGAAAGCTGTTGCTCAGCCTCATCTGCTCATGGCGGTGCTCGCACAGAGGCACAGAGAATGGGGCTGCTTGCTTGTCTTGCCCCCTCAAACTTCAAACGTAGCCTGGGAAAGATGTTGTCCCAGCCAGGCTCCTTTCGCAGCTCTGCTCCGAAAGTGCGAACGTCTGCAGATAGCTGGCAGTCAGAAGAAGCTAGCCTGGAAAGCTGTTGCTCAGCCTCATCTGCTCATGGCACTGCTCACACAGAAACTGGGGCTGCTTGCTTGTCTTGCCACCTCAAACTTCAAATATAGCCTGGGAATGGTGGTGTCCCAGCCAGGCTCCTTTACCAGCCCTGCTCTTAAAATGCGAACGTCTGCAGGTAGCTGACAGCCAGAAGGGGCTAGCCTGGAAATCTGTTGCTCAGCCTCATCTGCCCATGGCACTGCTCGCACAGAGGCACAGAGAATGGGGCTGCTTGCTTATCTTGCCACTTGAAACTTAAATCGCATGTGGGGAATGTGGGTTGTCCCTGCCAGGCTCCTTTACCAGCCCTGCTCCGAAAGTGCGAACTTCTGCAGATAGCTGGCAGCCAGAACGGGCTAGCCTGGAAAGCTGTTGCTCAGCCTCATCTGCTCATGGCGGTGCTCGCACAGAGGCACAGAGACTGGGGCTGCTTGCTTGTCTTGCCCCCTCAAACTTCAAAAATAGCCTGGGAAAGTTGTTGTCCCAGCCAGGCTCCTTTCGCAGCCCTGCTACGAAAGTGGGAACGTCTGCAGATAGCTGACAGCCAGAAGGGGCTAGCCTGGAAAGCTGTTGCTCAGCCTCATCTGCTCATGGCACTGCTCACACATAGACTGGGGCTGCTTGCTTGTCTTGCCACCTCAAATATCAAACGTAGCCCGGGAATGGTGGTGTCCCTGCCAGGCTCCTTTCGCAGCCCTGCTCTTAAAATGCGAACGTCTGCAGGTAGATGACAGCCAGAAGGGGCTAGCCTGGAAATCTGTTGCTCAGCCTCATCTGCCCATGGCACTGCTCACACAGAGGCACAGAGAATGGGGCTGCTTGCTTGTCTTGCCACCTCAAACTTCAAACGTAGCCTGGGAATTGTGGTGTCCCAGCCAGGCTCCTTTACCAGCCCTGCTCTTAAAATGCGAACGTCTGCAGGAAGCTGACAGTCAGAAGGGGCTAGCCTGGAAATCAGTTGCTGAGCCTCATCTGACTATGGCACTGCTCGCACAGAGGCAGAGAGAATGGGGCTGCTTGCTTATCTTGCCACTTGAAACTTCAAACGCATGTGGGGAATGTGGGTTGTCCCTGCCAGGCTCCTTTCGCAGCCCTGCTCCGAAAGTGCGAACGTCTGCAGATAGCTAGCACCCAGAAGAGGCTAGCCTGGAAAGCTGTTGCTCAGCCTCATCTGTCCATGGCATTGCACGCACAGAGGCACAGAGAATGGGGCTGCTTGCTTGTCTTGCCCTCTCAAACTTCAAACGTAGCCTGGGAAAGTTGGTGTCCCAGCCAGGCTCCTTTCGCAGCCCTGCTCCGAAAGTGCGAACGTCTGCAGATAGCTGGCAGCCAGAAGGGGCTAGCCTGGAAAGCTGTTGCTCAGCCTCATCTGCTCATGGCGGTGCTCGCACAGAGGCCCAGAGACTGGGGCTTCTTGCTTGTCTTGCTACTTGAAACTTCAAACGCATGCTGCGAATGTGGATTGTCCCTGCCAGGCTCCTTTCACAGCCATGCTCTTAAAATGAGAATGTCTGCAGATAGCTGATAGCCAGAAGGGACTAGCCTGGAAATCTGTTGCTCAGCCTCATCTGCCCATGACACTGCTCGCACAGAGGCACAGAGAATGGGGCTGCTTGCTTATCTTGCCACCTCAAACTACAATCGTAGCCTGGGAAAGTTGGTGTCCCAGCCAGGCTCCTTTCGCAGCCATGCTCCGAAAGTGCGAACGTCTGCAGATAGCTGGCATCCTGAAGGGGCTAGCCTGGAAAGCTGTTGCTCAGCCTCATCTGCTCATGGCACTGCTCGCACAGAGGCCCAGAGACTGGGGCTGCTTGCTTGCCTTGCCCCCTCAAACTTCAAACGTAGCTTGGGAAAGTTGGTGTCCCAGCCAGGCTCCTTTCGCAGCCCTGCTCCGAAAGTGCAAACGTCTGCAGATAGCTGGCAGCCAGAAGGGGCTAGCCTGGAAAGCTGTTGCTCAGCCTCATCTGCTCATGGCAGTGCTCGCACAGAGGCCCAGAGACTGGGGCTGCTTGCTTGTCTTGCCCCCTCAAACTTCAAACGTAGCCTGGGAAAGTTTGTGTCCCAGCCAGGCTCCTTTCGCAGCCCTGCTCCGAAAGTGCGAACGTCTGCAGATAGCTGGCAGCCAGAAGGGGCTAGCCTGGAAAGCTGTTGCTCAGCCTCATCTGCTCATGGCGGTGCTCGCACAGAGGCACAGAGACTGGGGCTGCTTGCTTGTCTTGCCCCCTCAAACTTCAAACGTAGCCTGGGAAAGTTGTTGTCCCAGCCAGGCTCCTTTCGCAGCCCTGCTCCGAAAGTGCGAACGTCTGCAGATAGCTGGCAGTCAGAAGGGGCTAGCCTGGAAAGCTGTTGCTCAGCCTCATCTGCTCATGGCACTGCTCACACAGAAACTGGGGCTGCTTGCTTGTCTTGCCACCTCAAACTTCAAATATAGCCTGGGAATGGTGGTGTCCCAGCCAGGCTCCTTTACCAGCCCTGCTCTTAAAATGCGAACGTCTGCAGGTAGCTGACAGCCAGAAGGGGCTAGCCTGGAAAGCTGTTGCTCAGCCTCATCTGCCCATGGCACTGCTCGCACAGAGGCACAGAGAATGGGGCTGCTTGCTTATCTTGCCACTTGAAACTTCAATCGCATGTGGGGAATGTGGGTTGTCCCTGCCAGGCTCCTTTACCAGCCCTGCTCCGAAAGTGCGAACTTCTGCAGATAGCTGGCAGCCAGAAGGGGCTAGCCTGGAAAGCTGTTGCTCAGTCTCATCTGTCCATGGTATTGCACGCACAGAGGAACAGAGAATGGTGCTGCTTGCTTGTCTTGCCACCTCAAACTTCAAACGTAGCCTGGGAATTGTGGTGTCCCAGCCAGGCTCCTTTACCAGCCCTGCTCTTAAAATGCGAACGTCTGCAGGAAGCTGACAGCCAGAAGGGGCTAGCCTGGAAATCAGTTGCTGAGCCTCATCTGACTATGGCACTGCTCGCACAGAGGCACAGAGAATGGGGCTGCTTGCTTATCTTGCCACTTGAAACTTCAAACGCATGTGGGGAATGTGGGTTGTCCCTGCCAGGCTCCTTTCGCAGCCCTGCTCCGAAGGTGCGAACGTCTGCAGATAGCTAGCACCCAGAAGAGGCTAGCCTGGAAAGCTGTGGCTCAGGCTCATCTGTCCATGGCATTGCACGCACAGAGGCCCAGAGACTGGGGCTGCTTGCTTGTCTTGCCACTTCAAACTTCAAACGTAGCCTGGGAAAGTTGGTGTCCCAGCCAGGCTCCTTTCGCAGCCCTGCTCCGAAAGTGCGAACGTCTGCAGATAGCTGGCAGCCAGAAGGGGCTAGCCTGGAAAGCTGTTGCTCAGCCTCATCTGCCCATGGCACTGCTCGCACAGAGGCACAGAGACTGGGGCTGCTTGCTTGTCTTGCTACTTGAAACTTCAAACGCATGCTGCGAATGTGGATTGTCCCTGTCAGGCTCCTTTCACAGCCATGCTCTTAAAATGCGAACGTCTGCAGGTAGCTGGCAGCCAGAAGGGGCTAGCCTGTAAAGCTGTTGCTCAGCCTCATCTGCCCATGGCACTGCTCGCACAGAGGCACAGAGAATGGGGCTGCTTGCTTATCTTGCCACCTCAAACTACAATCGTAGCCTGGGAAAGTTGGTGTCCCAGCCAGGCTCCTTTCGCAGCCATGCTCCGAAAGTGCGAACGTCTGCAGATAGCTGACAGCCAGAAGGGGCTAGCCTGGAAAGCTGTTGCTCAGCCTCATCTGCTCATGGCACTGGTCACACATAGACTGGGGCTGCTTGCTTGTCTTGTCACCTCAAACTTCAAACGTAGCCCGGGAATGGTGGTGTCCCTGCCAGGCTCCTTTCGCAGCCCTGCTCTTAAAATGCGAACGTCTGCAGGTAGATGACAGCCAGAAGGGGCTAGCCTGGAAATCTGTTGCTCAGCCTCATCTGCCCATGGCACTGCTCACACAGAGGCACAGAGAATGGGGCTGCTTGCTTGTCTTGCCACCTCAAACTTCAAACGTAGCCTGGGAATTGTGGTGTCCCAGCCAGGCTCCTTTACCAGCCCTGCTCTTAAAATGCGAACGTCTGCAGGAAGCTGACAGTCAGAAGGGGCTAGCCTGGAAATCAGTTGCTGAGCCTCATCTGACTATGGCACTGCTCGCACAGAGGCAGAGAGAATGGGGCTGCTTGCTTATCTTGCCACTTGAAACTTCAAACGCATGTGGGGAATGTGGGTTGTCCCTGCCAGGCTCCTTTCGCAGCCCTGCTCCGAAGGTGCGAACGTCTGCAGATAGCTAGCACCCAGAAGAGGCTAGCCTGGAAAGCTGTTGCTCAGCCTCATCTGTCCATGGCATTGCACGCACAGAGGCACAGAGAATGGGGCTGCTTGCTTGTCTTGCCCTCTCAAACTTCAAACGTAGCCTGGGAAAGTTGGTGTCCCAGCCAGGCTCCTTTCGCAGCCCTGCTCCGAAAGTGCGAACGTCTGCAGATAGCTGGCAGCCAGAAGGGGCTAGCCTGGAAAGCTGTTGCTCAGCCTCATCTGCTCATGGCGGTGCTCGCACAGAGGCCCAGAGACTGGGGCTTCTTGCTTGTCTTGCTACTTGAAACTTCAAACGCATGCTGCGAATGTGGATTGTCCCTGCCAGGCTCCTTTCACAGCCATGCTCTTAAAATGAGAATGTCTGCAGATAGCTGATAGCCAGAAGGGACTAGCCTGGAAATCTGTTGCTCAGCCTCATCTGCCCATGGCACTGCTCGCACAGAGGCACAGAGAATGGGGCTGCTTGCTTATCTTGCCACCTCAAACTACAATCGTAGCCTGGGAAAGTTGGTGTCCCAGCCAGGCTCCTTTCGCAGCCATGCTCCGAAAGTGCGAACGTCTGCAGGTAGCTGGCATCCTGAAGGGGCTAGCCTGGAAAGCTGTTGCTCAGCCTCATCTGCTCATGGCACTGCTCGCACAGAGGCCCAGAGACTGGGGCTGCTTGCTTGCCTTGCCCCCTCAAACTTCAAACGTAGCTTGGGAAAGTTGGTGTCCCAGCCAGGCTCCTTTCGCAGCCCTGCTCCGAAAGTGCAAACGTCTGCAGATAGCTGGCAGCCAGAAGGGGCTAGCCTGGAAAGCTGTTGCTCAGCCTCATCTGCTCATGGCAGTGCTCGCACAGAGGCCCAGAGACTGGGGCTGCTTGCTTGTCTTGCCCCCTCAAACTTCAAACGTAGCCTGGGAAAGTTTGTGTCCCAGCCAGGCTCCTTTCGCAGCCCTGCTCCGAAAGTGCGAACGTCTGCAGATAGCTGGCAGCCAGAAGGGGCTAGCCTGGAAAGCTGTTGCTCAGCCTCATCTGCTCATGGCGGTGCTCGCACAGAGGCACAGAGACTGGGGCTGCTTGCTTGTCTTGCCCCCTCAAACTTCAAACGTAGCCTGGGAAAGTTGTTGTCCCAGCCAGGCTCCTTTCGCAGCCCTGCTCCGAAAGTGCGAACGTCTGCAGATAGCTGGCAGCCAGAAGGGGCTAGCCTGGAAATCTGTTGCTCAGCCTCATCTGCCCATGGCACTGCTCGCACAGAGGCACAGAGAATGGGGCTGCTTGCTTATCTTGCCACTTGAAACTTCAATCGCATGTGGGGAATGTGGGTTGTCCCTGCCAGGCTCCTTTACCAGCCCTGCTCCGAAAGTGCGAACTTCTGCAGATAGCTGGCAGCCAGAAGGGGCTAGCCTGGAAAGCTGTTGCTCAGTCTCATCTGTCCATGGTATTGCACGCACAGAGGCACAGAGAATGGGGCTGCTTGCTTGTCTTGCCCTCTCAAACTTCAAACGTAGCCTGGGAAAGTTGGTGTCCCAGCCAGGCTCCTTTCGCAGCCCTGCTCCGAAAGTGCGAACGTCTGCAGATAGCTGGCAGCCAGAAGGGGCTAGCCTGGAAAGCTGTTGCTCAGCCTCATCTGCTCATGGCGGTGCTCGCACAGAGGCCCAGAGACTGGGGCTTCTTGCTTGTCTTGCTACTTGAAACTTCAAACGCATGCTGCGAATGTGGATTGTCCCTGCCAGGCTCCTTTCACAGCCATGCTCTTAAAATGAGAATGTCTGCAGATAGCTGATAGCCAGAAGGGACTAGCCTGGAAATCTGTTGCTCAGCCTCATCTGCCCATGGCACTGCTCGCACAGAGGCACAGAGAATGGGGCTGCTTGCTTATCTTGCCACCTCAAACTACAATCGTAGCCTGGGAAAGTTGGTGTCCCAGCCAGGCTCCTTTCGCAGCCATGCTCCGAAAGTGCGAACGTCTGCAGGTAGCTGGCATCCTGAAGGGGCTAGCCTGGAAAGCTGTTGCTCAGCCTCATCTGCTCATGGCACTGCTCGCACAGAGGCCCAGAGACTGGGGCTGCTTGCTTGCCTTGCCCCCTCAAACTTCAAACGTAGCTTGGGAAAGTTGGTGTCCCAGCCAGGCTCCTTTCGCAGCCCTGCTCCGAAAGTGCAAACGTCTGCAGATAGCTGGCAGCCAGAAGGGGCTAGCCTGGAAAGCTGTTGCTCAGCCTCATCTGCTCATGGCAGTGCTCGCACAGAGGCACAGAGACTGGGGCTGCTTGCTTGTCTTGCCCCCTCAAACTTCAAACGTAGCCTGGGAAAGTTTGTGTCCCAGCCAGGCTCCTTTCGCAGCCCTGCTCCGAAAGTGCGAACGTCTGCAGATAGCTGGCAGCCAGAAGGGGCTAGCCTGGAAAGCTGTTGCTCAGCCTCATCTGCTCATGGCGGTGCTCGCACAGAGGCACAGAGACTGGGGCTGCTTGCTTGTCTTGCCACCTCAAACTTCAAATATAGCCTGGGAATGGTGGTGTCCCAGCCAGGCTCCTTTACCAGCCCTGCTCTTAAAATGCGAACGTCTGCAGGTAGCTGACAGCCAGAAGGGGCTAGCCTGGAAAGGTGTTGCTCAGCCTCATCTGCCCATGGCACTGCTCGCACAGAGGCACAGAGAATGGGGCTGCTTGCTTATCTTGCCACTTGAAACTTCAATCGCATGTGGGGAATGTGGGTTGTCCCTGCCAGGCTCCTTTACCAGCCCTGCTCCGAAAGTGCGAACTTCTGCAGATAGCTGGCAGCCAGAAGGGGCTAGCCTGGAAAGCTGTTGCTCAGTCTCATCTGTCCATGGTATTGCACGCACAGAGGAACAGAGAATGGTGCTGCTTGCTTGTCTTGCCACCTCAAACTTCAAACGTAGCCTGGGAATTGTGGTGTCCCAGCCAGGCTCCTTTACCAGCCCTGCTCTTAAAATGCGAACGTCTGCAGGAAGCTGACAGCCAGAAGGGGCTAGCCTGGAAATCAGTTGCTGAGCCTCATCTGACTATGGCACTGCTCGCACAGAGGCACAGAGAATGGGGCTGCTTGCTTATCTTGCCACTTGAAACTTCAAACGCATGTGGGGAATGTGGGTTGTCCCTGCCAGGCTCCTTTCGCAGCCCTGCTCCGAAGGTGCGAACGTCTGCAGATAGCTAGCACCCAGAAGAGGCTAGCCTGGAAAGCTGTTGCTCAGGCTCATCTGTCCATGGCATTGCACGCACAGAGGCCCAGAGACTGGGGCTGCTTGCTTGTCTTGCCACCTCAAACTTCAAACGTAGCCTGGGAAAGTTGGTGTCCCAGCCAGGCTCCTTTCGCAGCCCTGCTCCGAAAGTGCGAACGTCTGCAGATAGCTGGCAGCCAGAAGGGGCTAGCCTGGAAAGCTGTTGCTCAGCCTCATCTGCCCATGGCACTGCTCGCACAGAGGCACAGAGACTGGGGCTGCTTGCTTGTCTTGCTACTTGAAACTTCAAACGCATGCTGCGAATGTGGATTGTCCCTGTCAGGCTCCTTTCACAGCCATGCTCTTAAAATGCGAACGTCTGCAGGTAGCTGGCAGCCAGAAGGGGCTAGCCTGGAAAGCTGTTGCTCAGCCTCATTTGCCCATGGCACTGCTCGCACAGAGGCACAGAGAATGGGGCTAGTTGCTTATCTTGCCACTTGAAACTTCAAACGCATGCTGGGAATGGTTGTGTCCCTGCCAGCCTCCTTTCGAAGCCCTGCTACGAAAGCGCGAACGTCTGCAGGTAGCTGGCAGCCAGAAGGGGCTAGCCTGGAAAGCTGTTGCTTAACCTCATCTGCTCATGGCACTGCTCACACAGAGAATGGGGCTGCTTGCTTGTCTTGCCACTTGTAACTTCAAACGCATGTGGGGAATGTGGATTGTCCCTGCCAGGCTCCTTTCACAGCCATGCTCTTAAAATGAGAATGTCTGCAGATAGCT
This sequence comes from Opisthocomus hoazin, assembly GCF_030867145.1. Lineage (NCBI taxonomy): Eukaryota > Metazoa > Chordata > Aves > Opisthocomiformes > Opisthocomidae > Opisthocomus > Opisthocomus hoazin. Next base: position 9,440,291 of record NC_134429.1, read on the forward strand.
GATAGCCAGAAGGGACTAGCCTGGAAATCTGTTGCTCAGCCTCATCTGCCCATGGCACTGCTCGCACAGAGGCACAGAGAATGGGACTGCTTGCTTATCTTGCCACCTCAAACTACAAACGTAGCCTGGGAAAGTTGGTGTCCCAGCCAGGCTCCTTTCGCAGCCATGCTCCAAAAGTGCGAACGTCTGCAGATAGCTGGCATCCTGAAGGGGCTAGCCTGGAAAGCTGTTGCTCAGCCTCATCTGCTCATGGCACTGCTCGCACAGAGGCCCAGAGACTGGGGCTGCTTGCTTGTCTTGCCCCCTCAAACTTCAAACGTAGCCTGGGAAAGCTGTTGTCCCAGCCAGGCTCCTTTCGCAGCCCTGCTCCGAAAGTGCGAACGTCTGCAGATAGCTGGCAGCCAGAAGGGGCTAGCCTGGAAAGCTGTTGCTCAGCCTCATCTGCTCATGGCACTGCTCACACAGAAACTGGGGCTGCTTGCTTGTCTTGCCACCTCAAACTTCAAATATAGCCTGGGAATGGTGGTGTCCCAGCCAGGCTCCTTTACCAGCCCTGCTCTTAAAATGCGAACGTCTGCAGGTAGCTGGCAGCCAGAAGGGGCTAGCCTGGAAAGCTGTTGCTCAGCCTCATCTGCTCATGGCACTGCTCACACAGAAACTGGGGCTGCTTGCTTGTCTTGCCACCTCAAACTTCAAATATAGCCTGGGAATGGTGGTGTCCCAGCCAGGCTCCTTTACCAGCCCTGCTCTTAAAATGCGAACGTCTGCAGGTAGCTGACAGCCAGAAGGGGCTAGCCTGGAAATCTGTTGCTCAGCCTCATCTGCCCATGGCACTGCTCGCACAGAGGCACAGAGAATGGGGCTGCTTGCTTATCTTGCCACTTGAAACTTCAATCGCATGTGGGGAACGTGGGTTGTCCCTGCCAGGCTCCTTTACCAGCCCTGCTCCGAAAGTGCGAACGTCTGCAGATAGCTGGCAGCCAGAAGGGGCTAGCCTGGAAAGCTGTTGCTCAGTCTCATCTGTCCATGGTATTGCACGCACAGAGGCACAGAGAATGGTGCTGCTTGCTTGTCTTGCCACCTCAAACTTCAAACGTAGCCTGGGAATGTTGGTGTCCCAGCCAGGCTCCTTTACCAGTCCTGCTCCGAAAGTGCGAACGTCTGCAGATAGCTGGCAGCCAGAAGGGGCTAGCCTGGAAAGCTGTTGCTCAGCCTCATCTGCTCATGGCAGTGCTCGCACAGAGGCCCAGAGACTGGGGCTGCTTGCTTGTCTTGCCCTCTCAAACTTCAAACGTAGCCTGGGAAAGTTTGTGTCCCAGCAAGGCTCCTTTCGCAGCCCTGCTCCGAAAGTGCGAACGTCTGCAGATAGCTGGCAGCCAGAAGGGGCTAGCCTGGAAAGCTGTTGCTCAGCCTCATCTGCTCATGGCGGTGCTCGCACAGAGGCACAGAGACTGGGGCTGCTTGCTTGTCTTGCCCCCTCAAACTTCAAACGTAGCCTGGGAAAGTTGTTGTCCCAGCCAGGCTCCTTTCGCAGCCCTACTCCGAAAGAGCGAACGTCTGCAGATAGCTGGCAGTCAGAAGGGGCTAACCTGGAAAGCTGTTGCTCAGCCTCATCTGCTCATGGCACTGCTCACACAGAAACTGGGGCTGCTTGCTTGTCTTGCCACCTCAAACTTCAAATATAGCCTGGGAATGGTGGTGTCCCAGCCAGGCTCCTTTACCAGCCCTGCTCTTAAAATGCGAACGTCTGCAGGTAGCTGACAGCCAGAAGGGGCTAGCCTGGAAATCTGTTGCTCAGCCTCATCTGCCCATGGCACTGCTCGCACAGAGGCACAGAGAATGGGGCTGCTTGCTTATCTTGCCACATGAAACTTCAATCGCATGTGGGGAATGTGGGTTGTCCCTGCCAGGCTCCTTTCGCAGACCTGCTCCGAAAGTGCGAACGTCTGCAGATAGCTGGCAGCCAGAAGGGGCTAGCCTGGAAAGCTGTTGCTCAGTCTCATCTGTCCATGGTATTGCACGCACAGAGGCACAGAGAATGGTGCTGCTTGCTTGTCTTGCCACCTCAAACTTCAAACGTAGCCTGGGAATTGTGGTGTCCCAGCCAGGCTCCTTTACCAGCCCTGCTCTTAAAATGCGAACGTCTGCAGGTAGCTGACAGCCAGAAGGGGCTAGCCTGGAAATCAGTTGCTCAGCCTCATCTGACCATGGCACTGCTCGCACAGAGGCACAGAGAATGGGGCTGCTTGCTTATCTTGCCACTTGAAACTTCAAACGCATGTGGGGAATGTGGGTTGTCCCTGCCAGGCTCCTTTCGCAGCCATGCTCCGAAGGTGCGAACGTCTGCAGATAGCTGGCAGCCAGAAGGGGCTAGCCTGGAAAGCTGTTGCTCAGCCTCATTTGCCCATGGCACTGCTCGCACAGAGGCACAGAGAATGGGGCTGGTTGCTTATCTTGCCACTTGAAACTTCAAACGCATGCTGGGAATGGTTGTGTCCCTGCCAGCCTCCTTTCGAAGCCCTGCTACGAAAGCGCGAACGTCTGCAGGTAGCTGGCAGCCAGAAGGGGCTAGCCTGGAAAGCTGTTGCTTAACCTCATCTGCTCATGGCACTGCTCACACAGAGAATGGGGCTGCTTGCTTGTCTTGCCACTTGTAACTTCAAACGCATGTGGGGAATGTGGATTGTCCCTGCCAGGCTCCTTTCACAGCCATGCTCTTAAAATGAGAATGTCTGCAGATAGCTGATAGCCAGAAGGGACTAGCCTGGAAATCTGTTGCTCAGCCTCATCTGCCCATGGCACTGCTCGCACAGAGGCACAGAGAATGGGACTGCTTGCTTATCTTGCCACCTCAAACTACAAACGTAGCCTGGGAAAGTTGGTGTCCCAGCCAGGCTCCTTTCGCAGCCATGCTCCGAAAGTGCGAACGTCTGCAGATAGCTGGCAGCCAGAAGGGGCTAGCCTGGAAAGCTGTTGCTCAGCCTCATCTGCTCATGGCACTGCTCACACAGAAACTGGGGCTGCTTGCTTGTCTTGCCACCTCAAACTTCAAATATAGCCTGGGAATGGTGGTGTCCCAGCCAGGCTCCTTTACCAGCCCTGCTCTTAAAATGCGAACGTCTGCAGGTAGCTGACAGCCAGAAGGGGCTAGCCTGGAAATCTGTTGCTCAGCCTCATCTGCCCATGGCACTGCTAGCACAGAGGCACAGAGAATGGGGCTGCTTGCTTATCTTGCCACTTGAAACTTCAATCGCATGTGGGGAATGTGGGTTGTCCCTGCCAGGCTCCTTTACCAGCCCTGCTCCGAAAGTGCGAACGTCTGCAGATAGCTGGCAGCCAGAAGGGGCTAGCCTGGAAAGCTGTTGCTCAGCCTCATCTGCTCATGGCGGTGCTCGCACAGAGGCACAGAGACTGGGGCTGCTTGCTTGTCTTGCCACCTCAAACTTCAAACGTAGCCTGGGAAAGTTTGTGTCCCAGCCAGGCTCCTCTCGCAGCCCTGCTCCGAAAGTGCGAACGTCTGCAGATAGCTGGCAGTCAGAAGGGGCTAGCCTGGAAAGCTGTTGCTCAGCCTCATCTGCTCATGGCACTGCTCACACAGAAACTGGGGCTGCTTGCTTGTCTTGCCACCTCAAACTTCAAATATAGCCTGGGAAAGGTGGTGTCCCAGCCAGGCTCCTTTACCAGCCCTGCTCTTAAAATGCGAACGTCTGCAGGTAGCTGACAGCCAGAAGGGGCTAGCCTGGAAAGCTGTTGCTCAGCCTCATCTGCTCATGGCGGTGCTCGCACAGAGGCACAGAGACTGGGGCTGCTTGCTTGTCTTGCCACCTCAAACTTCAAACGTAGCCTGGGAAAGTTGTTGTCCCAGCCAGGCTCCTTTCGCAGGCCTGCTCTGAAAGTGCGAACGTCTGCAGATAGCTGGCAGTCAGAAGGGGCTAGCCTGGAAAGCTGTTGCTCAGCCTCATCTGCTCATGGCACTGCTCACACAGAAACTGGGGCTGCTTGCTTGTCTTGCCACCTCAAACTTCAAATATAGCCTGGGAAAGGTGGTGTCCCAGCCAGGCTCCTTTACCAGCCCTGCTCTTAAAATGCGAACGTCTGCAGGTAGCTGACAGCCAGAAGGGGCTAGCCTGGAAAGCTGTTGCTCAGTCTCATCTGTCCATGGTATTGCACGCACAGAGGCACAGAGAATGGTGCTGCTTGCTTGTCTTGCCACCTCAAACTTCAAACGTAGCCTGGGAATTGTGGTGTCCCAGCCAGGCTCCTTTACCAGCCCTGCTCTTAAAATGCGAACGTCTGCAGGAAGCTGACAGTCAGAAGGGGCTAGCCTGGAAATCAGTTGCTGAGCCTCATCTGACTATGGCACTGCTCGCACAGAGGCACAGAGAATGGGGCTGCTTGCTTATCTTGCCACTTGAAACTTCAAACGCATGTGGGGAATGTGGGTTGTCCCTGCCAGGCTCCTTTCGCAGCCCTGCTCCGAAGGTGCGAACGTCTGCAGATAGCTAGCACCCAGAAGAGGCTAGCCTGGAAAGCTGTTGCTCAGCCTCATCTGTCCATGGCATTGCACGCACAGAGGCACAGAGAATGGGGCTGCTTGCTTGTCTTGCCACCTCAAACTTCAAACGTAGCCTGGGAAAGTTGGTGTCCCAGCCAGGCTCCTTTCGCAGCCCTGCTCCGAAAGTGCGAACGTCTGCAGATAGCTGGCAGCCAGAAGGGGCTAGCCTGGAAAGCTGTTGCTCAGCCTCATCTGCTCATGGCGGTGCTCGCACAGAGGCCCAGAGACTGGGGCTGCTTGCTTGTCTTACTACTTGAAACTTCAAATGCATGCTGCGAATGTGGATTGTCCCTGCCAGGCTCCTTTCACAGCCATGCTCTTAAAATGAGAATGTCTGCAGATAGCTGATAGCCAGAAGGGACTAGCCTGGAAATCTGTTGCTCAGCCTCATTTGCCCATGGCACTGCTCGCACAGAGGCACAGAGAATGGGACTGCTTGCTTATCTTGCCACCTCAAACTACAAACGTAGCCTGGGAAAGTTGGTGTCCCAGCCAGGCTCCTTTCGCAGCCATGCTCCGAAAGTGCGAACGTCTGCAGATAGCTGCATCCTGAAGGGGCTAGCCTGGAAAGCTGTTGCTCAGCCTCATCTGCTCATGGCACTGCTCGCACAGAGGCCCAGAGACTGGGGCTGCTTGCTTGCCTTGCCCCCTCAAACTTCAAACGTAGCTTGGGAAAGTTGGTGTCCCAGCCAGGCTCCTTTCGCAGCCCTGCTCCGAAAGTGCAAACGTCTGCAGATAGCTGGCAGCCAGAAGGGGCTAGCCTGGAAAGCTGTTGCTCAGCCTCATCTGCTCATGGCAGTGCTCGCACAGAGGCCCAGAGACTGGGGCTGCTTGCTTGTCTTGCCCCCTCAAACTTCAAACGTAGCCTGGGAAAGTTTGTGTCCCAGCCAGGCTCCTTTCGCAGCCCTGCTCCGAAAGTGCGAACGTCTGCAGATAGCTGGCAGCCAGAAGGGGCTAGCCTGGAAAGCTGTTGCTCAGCCTCATCTGCTCATGGCGGTGCTCGCACAGAGGCACAGAGACTGGGGCTGCTTGCTTGTCTTGCCCCCTCAAACTTCAAACGTAGCCTGGGAAAGTTGTTGTCCCAGCCAGGCTCCTTTCGCAGCCCTGCTCCGAAAGTGCGAACGTCTGCAGATAGCTGGCAGTCAGAAGGGGCTAGCCTGGAAAGCTGTTGCTCAGCCTCATCTGCTCATGGCACTGCTCACACAGAAACTGGGGCTGCTTGCTTGTCTTGCCACCTCAAACATCAAATATAGCCTGGGAATGGTGGTGTCCCAGCCAGGCGCCTTTACCAGCCCTGCTCTTAAAATGCGAACGTCTGCAGGTAGCTGACAGCCAGAAGGGGCTAGCCTGGAAATCTGTTGCTCAGCCTCATCTGCCCATGGCACTGCTAGCACAGAGGCACAGAGAATGGGGCTGCTTGCTTATCTTGCCACTTGAAACTTCAATCGCATGTGGGGAACGTGGGTTGTCCCTGCCAGGCTCCTTTACCAGCCCTGCTCCGAAAGTGCGAACGTCTGCAGATAGCTGGCAGCCAGAAGGGGCTAGCCTGGAAAGCTGTTGCTCAGTCTCATCTGTCCATGGTATTGCACGCACAGAGGCACAGAGAATGGTGCTGCTTGCTTGTCTTGCCACCTCAAACTTCAAACGTAGCCTGGGAATGTTGGTGTCCCAGCCAGGCTCCTTTACCAGTCCTGCTCCGAAAGTGCGAACGTCTGCAGGTAGCTGACAGCCAGAAGGGGCTAGCCTGGAAATCTGTTGCTCAGCCTCATCTGCCCATGGCACTGCTCGCACAGAGGCACAGAGAATGGGGCTGCTTGCTTATCTTGCCACTTGAAACTTCAATCGCATGTGGGGAACGTGGGTTGTCCCTGCCAGGCTCCTTTACCAGCCCTGCTCCGAAAGTGCGAACGTCTGCAGATAGCTGGCAGCCAGAAGGGGCTAGCCTGGAAAGCTGTTGCTCAGTCTCATCTGTCCATGGTATTGCACGCACAGAGGCACAGAGAATGGTGCTGCTTGCTTGTCTTGCCACCTCAAACTTCAAACGTAGCCTGGGAATGTTGGTGTCCCAGCCAGGCTCCTTTACCAGTCCTGCTCCGAAAGTGCGAACGTCTGCAGATAGCTGGCAGCCAGAAGGGGCTAGCCTGGAAAGCTGTTGCTCAGCCTCATCTGCTCATGGCAGTGCTCGCACAGAGGCCCAGAGACTGGGGCTGCTTGCTTGTCTTGCCCTCTCAAACTTCAAACGTAGCCTGGGAAAGTTTGTGTCCCAGCAAGGCTCCTTTCGCAGCCCTGCTCCGAAAGTGCGAACGTCTGCAGATAGCTGGCAGCCAGAAGGGGCTAGCCTGGAAAGCTGTTGCTCAGCCTCATCTGCTCATGGCGGTGCTCGCACAGAGGCACAGAGACTGGGGCTGCTTGCTTGTCTTGCCCCCTCAAACTTCAAACGTAGCCTGGGAAAGTTGTTGTCCCAGCCAGGCTCCTTTCGCAGCCCTACTCCGAAAGAGCGAACGTCTGCAGATAGCTGGCAGTCAGAAGGGGATAGCCTGGAAAGCTGTTGCTCAGCCTCATCTGCTCATGGCACTGCTCACACAGAAACTGGGGCTGCTTGCTTGTCTTGCCACCTCAAACTTCAAATATAGCCTGGGAATGGTGGTGTCCCAGCCAGGCTCCTTTACCAGCCCTGCTCTTAAAATGCGAACGTCTGCAGGTAGCTGACAGCCAGAAGGGGCTAGCCTGGAAATCTGTTGCTCAGCCTCATCTGCCCATGGCACTGCTCGCACAGAGGCACAGAGAATGGGGCTGCTTGCTTATCTTGCCACATGAAACTTCAATCGCATGTGGGGAATGTGGGTTGTCCCTGCCAGGCTCCTTTCGCAGACCTGCTCCGAAAGTGCGAACGTCTGCAGATAGCTGGCAGCCAGAAGGGGCTAGCCTGGAAAGCTGTTGCTCAGTCTCATCTGTCCATGGTATTGCACGCACAGAGGCACAGAGAATGGTGCTGCTTGCTTGTCTTGCCACCTCAAACTTCAAACGTAGCCTGGGAATTGTGGTGTCCCAGCCAGGCTCCTTTACCAGCCCTGCTCTTAAAATGCGAACGTCTGCAGGTAGCTGACAGCCAGAAGGGGCTAGCCTGGAAATCAGTTGCTCAGCCTCATCTGACCATGGCACTGCTCGCACAGAGGCACAGAGAATGGGGCTGCTTGCTTATCTTGCCACTTGAAACTTCAAACGCATGTGGGGAATGTGGGTTGTCCCTGCCAGGCTCCTTTCGCAGCCATGCTCCGAAGGTGCGAACGTCTGCAGATAGCTGGCAGCCAGAAGGGGCTAGCCTGGAAAGCTGTTGCTCAGCCTCATTTGCCCATGGCACTGCTCGCACAGAGGCACAGAGAATGGGGCTGGTTGCTTATCTTGCCACTTGAAACTTCAAACGCATGCTGGGAATGGTTGTGTCCCTGCCAGCCTCCTTTCGAAGCCCTGCTACGAAAGCGCGAACGTCTGCAGGTAGCTGGCAGCCAGAAGGGGCTAGCCTGGAAAGCTGTTGCTTAACCTCATCTGCTCATGGCACTGCTCACACAGAGAATGGGGCTGCTTGCTTGTCTTGCCACTTGTAACTTCAAACGCATGTGGGGAATGTGGATTGTCCCTGCCAGGCTCCTTTCACAGCCATGCTCTTAAAATGAGAATGTCTGCAGATAGCTGATAGCCAGAAGGGACTAGCCTGGAAATCTGTTGCTCAGCCTCATCTGCCCATGGCACTGCTCGCACAGAGGCACAGAGAATGGGACTGCTTGCTTATCTTGCCACCTCAAACTACAAACGTAGCCTGGGAAAGTTGGTGTCCCAGCCAGGCTCCTTTCGCAGCCATGCTCCGAAAGTGCGAACGTCTGCAGATAGCTGGCAGCCAGAAGGGGCTAGCCTGGAAAGATGTTGCTCAGCCTCATCTGCTCATGGCACTGCTCGCACAGAGGCCCAGAGACTGGGGCTGCTTGCTTGTCTTGCCCCCTCAAACTTCAAACGTAGCCTGGGAAAGCTGTTGTCCCAGCCAGGCTCCTTTCGCAGCCCTGCTCCGAAAGTGCGAACGTCTGCAGATAGCTGGCAGTCAGAAGAAGCTAGCCTGGAAAGCTGTTGCTCAGCCTCATCTGCTCATGGCACTGCTCACACAGAAACTGGGGCTGCTTGCTTGTCTTGCCACCTCAAACTTCAAATATAGCCTGGGAATGGTGGTGTCCCAGCCAGGCTCCTTTACCAGCCCTGCTCTTAAAATGCGAACGTCTGCAGGTAGCTGACAGCCAGAAGGGGCTAGCCTGGAAATCTGTTGCTCAGCCTCATCTGCCCATGGCACTGCTAGCACAGAGGCACAGAGAATGGGGCTGCTTGCTTATCTTGCCACTTGAAACTTCAATCGCATGTGGGGAATGTGGGTTGTCCCTGCCAGGCTCCTTTACCAGCCCTGCTCCGAAAGTGCGAACGTCTGCAGATAGCTGGCAGCCAGAAGGGGCTAGCCTGGAAAGCTGTTGCTCAGCCTCATCTGCTCATGGCGGTGCTCGCACAGAGGCACAGAGACTGGGGCTGCTTGCTTGTCTTGCCACCTCAAACTTCAAACGTAGCCTGGGAAAGTTTGTGTCCCAGCCAGGCTCCTCTCGCAGCCCTGCTCCGAAAGTGCGAACGTCTGCAGATAGCTGGCAGTCAGAAGGGGCTAGCCTGGAAAGCTGTTGCTCAGCCTCATCTGCTCATGGCACTGCTCACACAGAAACTGGGGCTGCTTGCTTGTCTTGCCACCTCAAACTTCAAATATAGCCTGGGAAAGGTGGTGTCCCAGCCAGGCTCCTTTACCAGCCCTGCTCTTAAAATGCGAACGTCTGCAGGTAGCTGACAGCCAGAAGGGGCTAGCCTGGAAAGCTGTTGCTCAGCCTCATCTGCTCATGGCGGTGCTCGCACAGAGGCACAGAGACTGGGGCTGCTTGCTTGTCTTGCCACCTCAAACTTCAAACGTAGCCTGGGAAAGTTGTTGTCCCAGCCAGGCTCCTTTCGCAGGCCTGCTCTGAAAGTGCGAACGTCTGCAGATAGCTGGCAGTCAGAAGGGGCTAGCCTGGAAAGCTGTTGCTCAGCCTCATCTGCTCATGGCACTGCTCACACAGAAACTGGGGCTGCTTGCTTGTCTTGCCACCTCAAACTTCAAATATAGCCTGGGAAAGGTGGTGTCCCAGCCAGGCTCCTTTACCAGCCCTGCTCTTAAAATGCGAACGTCTGCAGGTAGCTGACAGCCAGAAGGGGCTAGCCTGGAAAGCTGTTGCTCAGTCTCATCTGTCCATGGTATTGCACGCACAGAGGCACAGAGAATGGTGCTGCTTGCTTGTCTTGCCACCTCAAACTTCAAACGTAGCCTGGGAATTGTGGTGTCCCAGCCAGGCTCCTTTACCAGCCCTGCTCTTAAAATGCGAACGTCTGCAGGAAGCTGACAGTCAGAAGGGGCTAGCCTGGAAATCAGTTGCTGAGCCTCATCTGACTATGGCACTGCTCGCACAGAGGCACAGAGAATGGGGCTGCTTGCTTATCTTGCCACTTGAAACTTCAAACGCATGTGGGGAATGTGGGTTGTCCCTGCCAGGCTCCTTTCGCAGCCCTGCTCCGAAGGTGCGAACGTCTGCAGATAGCTAGCACCCAGAAGAGGCTAGCCTGGAAAGCTGTTGCTCAGCCTCATCTGTCCATGGCATTGCACGCACAGAGGCACAGAGAATGGGGCTGCTTGCTTGTCTTGCCACCTCAAACTTCAAACGTAGCCTGGGAAAGTTGGTGTCCCAGCCAGGCTCCTTTCGCAGCCCTGCTCCGAAAGTGCGAACGTCTGCAGATAGCTGGCAGCCAGAAGGGGCTAGCCTGGAAAGCTGTTGCTCAGCCTCATCTGCTCATGGCGGTGCTCGCACAGAGGCCCAGAGACTGGGGCTGCTTGCTTGTCTTGCTACTTGAAACTTCAAATGCATGCTGCGAATGTGGATTGTCCCTGCCAGGCTCCTTTCACAGCCATGCTCTTAAAATGAGAATGTCTGCAGATAGCTGATAGCCAGAAGGGACTAGCCTGGAAATCTGTTGCTCAGCCTCATTTGCCCATGGCACTGCTCGCACAGAGGCACAGAGAATGGGACTGCTTGCTTATCTTGCCACCTCAAACTACAAACGTAGCCTGGGAAAGTTGGTGTCCCAGCCAGGCTCCTTTCGCAGCCATGCTCCGAAAGTGCGAACGTCTGCAGATAGCTGCATCCTGAAGGGGCTAGCCTGGAAAGCTGTTGCTCAGCCTCATCTGCTCATGGCACTGCTCGCACAGAGGCCCAGAGACTGGGGCTGCTTGCTTGCCTTGCCCCCTCAAACTTCAAACGTAGCTTGGGAAAGTTGGTGTCCCAGCCAGGCTCCTTTCGCAGCCCTGCTCCGAAAGTGCAAACGTCTGCAGATAGCTGGCAGCCAGAAGGGGCTAGCCTGGAAAGCTGTTGCTCAGCCTCATCTGCTCATGGCAGTGCTCGCACAGAGGCCCAGAGACTGGGGCTGCTTGCTTGTCTTGCCCCCTCAAACTTCAAACGTAGCCTGGGAAAGTTTGTGTCCCAGCCAGGCTCCTTTCGCAGCCCTGCTCCGAAAGTGCGAACGTCTGCAGATAGCTGGCAGCCAGAAGGGGCTAGCCTGGAAAGCTGTTGCTCAGCCTCATCTGCTCATGGCGGTGCTCGCACAGAGGCACAGAGACTGGGGCTGCTTGCTTGTCTTGCCCCCTCAAACTTCAAACGTAGCCTGGGAAAGTTGTTGTCCCAGCCAGGCTCCTTTCGCAGCCCTGCTCCGAAAGTGCGAACGTCTGCAGATAGCTGGCAGTCAGAAGGGGCTAGCCTGGAAAGCTGTTGCTCAGCCTCATCTGCTCATGGCACTGCTCACACAGAAACTGGGGCTGCTTGCTTGTCTTGCCACCTCAAACATCAAATATAGCCTGGGAATGGTGGTGTCCCAGCCAGGCGCCTTTACCAGCCCTGCTCTTAAAATGCGAACGTCTGCAGGTAGCTGACAGCCAGAAGGGGCTAGCCTGGAAATCTGTTGCTCAGCCTCATCTGCCCATGGCACTGCTAGCACAGAGGCACAGAGAATGGGGCTGCTTGCTTATCTTGCCACTTGAAACTTCAATCGCATGTGGGGAACGTGGGTTGTCCCTGCCAGGCTCCTTTACCAGCCCTGCTCCGAAAGTGCGAACGTCTGCAGATAGCTGGCAGCCAGAAGGGGCTAGCCTGGAAAGCTGTTGCTCAGTCTCATCTGTCCATGGTATTGCACGCACAGAGGCACAGAGAATGGTGCTGCTTGCTTGTCTTGCCACCTCAAACTTCAAACGTAGCCTGGGAATGTTGGTGTCCCAGCCAGGCTCCTTTACCAGTCCTGCTCCGAAAGTGCGAACGTCTGCAGATAGCTGGCAGCCAGAAGGGGCTAGCCTGGAAAGCTGTTGCTCAGCCTCATCTGCTCATGGCAGTGCTCGCACAGAGGCCCAGAGACTGGGGCTGCTTGCTTGTCTTGCCCTCTCAAACTTCAAACGTAGCCTGTGAAAGTTTGTGTCCCAGCCAGGCTCCTTTCGCAGCCCTGCTCCGAAAGTGCGAACGTCTGCAGATAGCTGGCAGCCAGAAGGGGCTAGCCTGGAAAGCTGTTGCTCAGCCTCATCTGCTCATGGCGGTGCTCGCACAGAGGCACAGAGACTGGGGCTGCTTGCTTGTCTTGCCCCCTCAAACTTCAAACGTAGCCTGGGAAAGTTGTTGTCCCAGCCAGGCTCCTTTCGCAGCCCTGCTCCGAAAGTGCGAACGTCTGCAGATAGCTGGCAGTCAGAAGGGGCTAGCCTGGAAAGCTGTTGCTCAGCCTCATCTGCTCATGGCACTGCTCACACAGAAACTGGGGCTGCTTGCTTGTCTTGCCACCTCAAACTTCAAATATAGCCTGGGAATGGTGGTGTCCCAGCCAGGCTCCTTTACCAGCCCTGCTCTTAAAATGCGAACGTCTGCAGGTAGCTGACAGCCAGAAGGGGCTAGCCTGGAAATCTGTTGCTCAGCCTCATCTGCCCATGGCACTGCTCGCACAGAGGCACAGAGAATGGGGCTGCTTGCTTATCTTGCCACATGAAACTTCAATCGCATGTGGGGAATGTGGGTTGTCCCTGCCAGGCTCCTTTCGCAGCCCTGCTCCGAAAGTGCGAACGTCTGCAGATAGCTGGCAGCCAGAAGGGGCTAGCCTGGAAAGCTGTTGCTCAGTCTCATCTGTCCATGGTATTGCACGCACAGAGGCACAGAGAATGGTGCTGCTTGCTTGTCTTGCCACCTCAAACTTCAAACGTAGCCTGGGAATTGTGGTGTCCCAGCCAGGCTCCTTTACCAGCCCTGCTCTTAAAATGCGAACGTCTGCAGGTAGCTGACAGCCAGAAGGGGCTAGCCTGGAAATCAGTTGCTCAGCCTCATCTGACCATGGCACTGCTCGCACAGAGGCACAGAGAATGGGGCTGCTTGCTTATCTTGCCACTTGAAACTTCAAACGCATGTGGGGAATGTGGGTTGTCCCTGCCAGGCTCCTTTCGCAGCCATGCTCCGAAGGTGCGAACGTCTGCAGATAGCTGGCAGCCAGAAGGGGCTAGCCTGGAAAGCTGTTGCTCAGCCTCATTTGCCCATGGCACTGCTCGCACAGAGGCACAGAGAATGGGGCTGGTTGCTTATCTTGCCACTTGAAACTTCAAACGCATGCTGGGAATGGTTGTGTCCCTGCCAGCCTCCTTTCGAAGCCCTGCTACGAAAGCGCGAACGTCTGCAGGTAGCTGGCAGCCAGAAGGGGCTAGCCTGGAAAGCTGTTGCTTAACCTCATCTGCTCATGGCACTGCTCACACAGAGAATGGGGCTGCTTGCTTGTCTTGCCACTTGTAACTTCAAACGCATGTGGGGAATGTGGATTGTCCCTGCCAGGCTCCTTTCACAGCCATGCTCTTAAAATGAGAATGTCTGCAGATAGCTGATAGCCAGAAGGGACTAGCCTGGAAATCTGTTGCTCAGCCTCATCTGCCCATGGCACTGCTCGCACAGAGGCACAGAGAATGGGACTGCTTGCTTATCTTGCCACCTCAAACTACAAACGTAGCCTGGGAAAGTTGGTGTCCCAGCCAGGCTCCTTTCGCAGCCATGCTCCGAAAGTGCGAACGTCTGCAGATAGCTGGCAGCCAGAAGGGGCTAGCCTGGAAAGCTGTTGCTCAGCCTCATCTGCTCATGGCACTGCTCGCACAGAGGCCCAGAGACTGGGGCTGCTTGCTTGTCTTGCCCCCTCAAACTTCAAACGTAGCCTGGGAAAGCTGTTGTCCCAGCCAGGCTCCTTTCGCAGCCCTGCTCCGAAAGTGCGAACGTCTGCAGATAGCTGGCAGTCAGAAGAAGCTAGCCTGGAAAGCTGTTGCTCAGCCTCATCTGCTCATGGCACTGCTCACACAGAAACTGGGGCTGCTTGCTTGTCTTGCCACCTCAAACTTCAAATATAGCCTGGGAATGGTGGTGTCCCAGCCAGGCTCCTTTACCAGCCCTGCTCTTAAAATGCGAACGTCTGCAGGTAGCTGACAGCCAGAAGGGGCTAGCCTGGAAATCTGTTGCTCAGCCTCATCTGCCCATGGCACTGCTAGCACAGAGGCACAGAGAATGGGGCTGCTTGCTTATCTTGCCACTTGAAACTTCAATCGCATGTGGGGAATGTGGGTTGTCCCTGCCAGACTCCTTTACCAGCCCTGCTCCGAAAGTGCGAACGTCTGCAGATAGCTGGCAGCCAGAAGGGGCTAGCCTGGAAAGCTGTTGCTCAGTCTCATCTGTCCATGGTATTGCACGCACAGAGGCACAGAGAATGGTGCTGCTTGCTTGTCTTGCCACCTCAAACTTCAAACGTAGCCTGGGAATGTTGGTGTCCCAGCCAGGCTCCTTTACCAGTCCTGCTCCGAAAGTGCGAACGTCTGCAGATAGCTGGCAGCCAGAAGGGGCTAGCCTGGAAAGCTGTTGCTCAGCCTCATCTGCTCATGGCAGTGCTCGCACAGAGGCCCAGAGACTGGGGCTGCTTGCTTGTCTTGCCCTCTCAAACTTCAAACGTACCCTGGGAAAGTTTGTGTCCCAGCCAGGCTCCTTTCGCAGCCCTGCTCCGAAAGTGCGAACGTCTGCAGATAGCTGGCAGTCAGAAGGGGCTAGCCTGGAAAGCTGTTGCTCAGCCTCATCTGCTCATGGCACTGCTCACACAGAAACTGGGGCTGCTTGCTTGTCTTGCCACCTCAAACTTCAAATATAGCCTGGGAAAGGTGGTGTCCCAGCCAGGCTCCTTTACCAGCCCTGCTCTTAAAATGCGAACGTCTGCAGGTAGCTGACAGCCAGAAGGGGCTAGCCTGGAAAGCTGTTGCTCAGCCTCATCTGCTCATGGCGGTGCTCGCACAGAGGCACAGAGACTGGGGCTGCTTGCTTGTCTTGCCACCTCAAACTTCAAACGTAGCCTGGGAAAGTTGTTGTCCCAGCCAGGCTCCTTTCGCAGGCCTGCTCTGAAAGTGCGAACGTCTGCAGATAGCTGGCAGTCAGAAGGGGCTAGCCTGGAAAGCTGTTGCTCAGCCTCATCTGCTCATGGCACTGCTCACACAGAAACTGGGGCTGCTTGCTTGTCTTGCCACCTCAAACTTCAAATATAGCCTGGGAAAGGTGGTGTCCCAGCCAGGCTCCTTTACCAGCCCTGCTCTTAAAATGCGAACGTCTGCAGGTAGCTGACAGCCAGAAGGGGCTAGCCTGGAAAGCTGTTGCTCTGTCTCATCTGTCCATGGTATTGCACGCACAGAGGCACAGAGAATGGTGCTGCTTGCTTGTCTTGCCACCTCAAACTTCAAACGTAGCCTGGGAATTGTGGTGTCCCAGCCAGGCTCCTTTACCAGCCCTGCTCTTAAAATGCGAACGTCTGCAGGAAGCTGACAGTCAGAAGGGGCTAGCCTGGAAATCAGTTGCTGAGCCTCATCTGACTATGGCACTGCTCGCACAGAGGCACAGAGAATGGGGCTGCTTGCTTATCTTGCCACTTGAAACTTCAAACGCATGTGGGGAATGTGGGTTGTCCCTGCCAGGCTCCTTTCGCAGCCCTGCTCCGAAGGTGCGAACGTCTGCAGATAGCTAGCACCCAGAAGAGGCTAGCCTGGAAAGCTGTTGCTCAGCCTCATCTGTCCATGGCATTGCACGCACAGAGGCACAGAGAATGGGGCTGCTTGCTTGTCTTGCCACCTCAAACTTCAAACGTAGCCTGGGAAAGTTGGTGTCCCAGCCAGGCTCCTTTCGCAGCCCTGCTCCGAAAGTGCGAACGTCTGCAGATAGCTGGCAGCCAGAAGGGGCTAGCCTGGAAAGCTGTTGCTCAGCCTCATCTGCTCATGGCGGTGCTCGCACAGAGGCCCAGAGACTGGGGCTGCTTGCTTGTCTTGCTACTTGAAACTTCAAATGCATGCTGCGAATGTGGATTGTCCCTGCCAGGCTCCTTTCACAGCCATGCTCTTAAAATGAGAATGTCTGCAGATAGCTGATAGCCAGAAGGGACTAGCCTGGAAATCTGTTGCTCAGCCTCATTTGCCCATGGCACTGCTCGCACAGAGGCACAGAGAATGGGACTGCTTGCTTATCTTGCCACCTCAAACTACAAACGTAGCCTGGGAAAGTTGGTGTCCCAGCCAGGCTCCTTTCGCAGCCATGCTCCGAAAGTGCGAACGTCTGCAGATAGCTGCATCCTGAAGGGGCTAGCCTGGAAAGCTGTTGCTCAGCCTCATCTGCTCATGGCACTGCTCGCACAGAGGCCCAGAGACTGGGGCTGCTTGCTTGCCTTGCCCCCTCAAACTTCAAACGTAGCTTGGGAAAGTTGGTGTCCCAGCCAGGCTCCTTTCGCAGCCCTGCTCCGAAAGTGCAAACGTCTGCAGATAGCTGGCAGCCAGAAGGGGCTAGCCTGGAAAGCTGTTGCTCAGCCTCATCTGCTCATGGCAGTGCTCGCACAGAGGCCCAGAGACTGGGGCTGCTTGCTTGTCTTGCCCCCTCAAACTTCAAACGTAGCCTGGGAAAGTTTGTGTCCCAGCCAGGCTCCTTTCGCAGCCCTGCTCCGAAAGTGCGAACGTCTGCAGATAGCTGGCAGCCAGAAGGGGCTAGCCTGGAAAGCTGTTGCTCAGCCTCATCTGCTCATGGCGGTGCTCGCACAGAGGCACAGAGACTGGGGCTGCTTGCTTGTCTTGCCCCCTCAAACTTCAAACGTAGCCTGGGAAAGTTGTTGTCCCAGCCAGGCTCCTTTCGCAGCCCTGCTCCGAAAGTGCGAACGTCTGCAGATAGCTGGCAGTCAGAAGGGGCTAGCCTGGAAAGCTGTTGCTCAGCCTCATCTGCTCATGGCACTGCTCACACAGAAACTGGGGCTGCTTGCTTGTCTTGCCACCTCAAACATCAAATATAGCCTGGGAATGGTGGTGTCCCAGCCAGGCGCCTTTACCAGCCCTGCTCTTAAAATGCGAACGTCTGCAGGTAGCTGACAGCCAGAAGGGGCTAGCCTGGAAATCTGTTGCTCAGCCTCATCTGCCCATGGCACTGCTAGCACAGAGGCACAGAGAATGGGGCTGCTTGCTTATCTTGCCACTTGAAACTTCAATCGCATGTGGGGAACGTGGGTTGTCCCTGCCAGGCTCCTTTACCAGCCCTGCTCCGAAAGTGCGAACGTCTGCAGATAGCTGGCAGCCAGAAGGGGCTAGCCTGGAAAGCTGTTGCTCAGTCTCATCTGTCCATGGTATTGCACGCACAGAGGCACAGAGAATGGTGCTGCTTGCTTGTCTTGCCACCTCAAACTTCAAACGTAGCCTGGGAATGTTGGTGTCCCAGCCAGGCTCCTTTACCAGTCCTGCTCCGAAAGTGCGAACGTCTGCAGATAGCTGGCAGCCAGAAGGGGCTAGCCTGGAAAGCTGTTGCTCAGCCTCATCTGCTCATGGCAGTGCTCGCACAGAGGCCCAGAGACTGGGGCTGCTTGCTTGTCTTGCCCTCTCAAACTTCAAACGTAGCCTGTGAAAGTTTGTGTCCCAGCCAGGCTCCTTTCGCAGCCCTGCTCCGAAAGTGCGAACGTCTGCAGATAGCTGGCAGCCAGAAGGGGCTAGCCTGGAAAGCTGTTGCTCAGCCTCATCTGCTCATGGCGGTGCTCGCACAGAGGCACAGAGACTGGGGCTGCTTGCTTGTCTTGCCCCCTCAAACTTCAAACGTAGCCTGGGAAAGTTGTTGTCCCAGCCAGGCTCCTTTCGCAGCCCTGCTCCGAAAGTGCGAACGTCTGCAGATAGCTGGCAGTCAGAAGGGGCTAGCCTGGAAAGCTGTTGCTCAGCCTCATCTGCTCATGGCACTGCTCACACAGAAACTGGGGCTGCTTGCTTGTCTTGCCACCTCAAACTTCAAATATAGCCTGGGAATGGTGGTGTCCCAGCCAGGCTCCTTTACCAGCCCTGCTCTTAAAATGCGAACGTCTGCAGGTAGCTGACAGCCAGAAGGGGCTAGCCTGGAAATCTGTTGCTCAGCCTCATCTGCCCATGGCACTGCTCGCACAGAGGCACAGAGAATGGGGCTGCTTGCTTATCTTGCCACATGAAACTTCAATCGCATGTGGGGAATGTGGGTTGTCCCTGCCAGGCTCCTTTCGCAGCCCTGCTCCGAAAGTGCGAACGTCTGCAGATAGCTGGCAGCCAGAAGGGGCTAGCCTGGAAAGCTGTTGCTCAGTCTCATCTGTCCATGGTATTGCACGCACAGAGGCACAGAGAATGGTGCTGCTTGCTTGTCTTGCCACCTCAAACTTCAAACGTAGCCTGGGAATTGTGGTGTCCCAGCCAGGCTCCTTTACCAGCCCTGCTCTTAAAATGCGAACGTCTGCAGGTAGCTGACAGCCAGAAGGGGCTAGCCTGGAAATCAGTTGCTCAGCCTCATCTGACCATGGCACTGCTCGCACAGAGGCACAGAGAATGGGGCTGCTTGCTTATCTTGCCACTTGAAACTTCAAACGCATGTGGGGAATGTGGGTTGTCCCTGCCAGGCTCCTTTCGCAGCCATGCTCCGAAGGTGCGAACGTCTGCAGATAGCTGGCAGCCAGAAGGGGCTAGCCTGGAAAGCTGTTGCTCAGCCTCATTTGCCCATGGCACTGCTCGCACAGAGGCACAGAGAATGGGGCTGGTTGCTTATCTTGCCACTTGAAACTTCAAACGCATGCTGGGAATGGTTGTGTCCCTGCCAGCCTCCTTTCGAAGCCCTGCTACGAAAGCGCGAACGTCTGCAGGTAGCTGGCAGCCAGAAGGGGCTAGCCTGGAAAGCTGTTGCTTAACCTCATCTGCTCATGGCACTGCTCACACAGAGAATGGGGCTGCTTGCTTGTCTTGCCACTTGTAACTTCAAACGCATGTGGGGAATGTGGATTGTCCCTGCCAGGCTCCTTTCACAGCCATGCTCTTAAAATGAGAATGTCTGCAGATAGCTGATAGCCAGAAGGGACTAGCCTGGAAATCTGTTGCTCAGCCTCATCTGCCCATGGCACTGCTCGCACAGAGGCACAGAGAATGGGACTGCTTGCTTATCTTGCCACCTCAAACTACAAACGTAGCCTGGGAAAGTTGGTGTCCCAGCCAGGCTCCTTTCGCAGCCATGCTCCGAAAGTGCGAACGTCTGCAGATAGCTGGCAGCCAGAAGGGGCTAGCCTGGAAAGCTGTTGCTCAGCCTCATCTGCTCATGGCACTGCTCGCACAGAGGCCCAGAGACTGGGGCTGCTTGCTTGTCTTGCCCCCTCAAACTTCAAACGTAGCCTGGGAAAGCTGTTGTCCCAGCCAGGCTCCTTTCGCAGCCCTGCTCCGAAAGTGCGAACGTCTGCAGATAGCTGGCAGTCAGAAGAAGCTAGCCTGGAAAGCTGTTGCTCAGCCTCATCTGCTCATGGCACTGCTCACACAGAAACTGGGGCTGCTTGCTTGTCTTGCCACCTCAAACTTCAAATATAGCCTGGGAATGGTGGTGTCCCAGCCAGGCTCCTTTACCAGCCCTGCTCTTAAAATGCGAACGTCTGCAGGTAGCTGACAGCCAGAAGGGGCTAGCCTGGAAATCTGTTGCTCAGCCTCATCTGCCCATGGCACTGCTAGCACAGAGGCACAGAGAATGGGGCTGCTTGCTTATCTTGCCACTTGAAACTTCAATCGCATGTGGGGAATGTTGGTTGTCCCTGCCAGACTCCTTTACCAGCCCTGCTCCGAAAGTGCGAACGTCTGCAGATAGCTGGCAGCCAGAAGGGGCTAGCCTGGAAAGCTGTTGCTCAGTCTCATCTGTCCATGGTATTGCACGCACAGAGGCACAGAGAATGGTGCTGCTTGCTTGTCTTGCCACCTCAAACTTCAAACGTAGCCTGGGAATGTTGGTGTCCCAGCCAGGCTCCTTTACCAGTCCTGCTCCGAAAGTGCGAACGTCTGCAGATAGCTGGCAGCCAGAAGGGGCTAGCCTGGAAAGCTGTTGCTCAGCCTCATCTGCTCATGGCAGTGCTCGCACAGAGGCCCAGAGACTGGGGCTGCTTGCTTGTCTTGCCCTCTCAAACTTCAAACGTACCCTGGGAAAGTTTGTGTCCCAGCCAGGCTCCTTTCGCAGCCCTGCTCCGAAAGTGCGAACGTCTGCAGATAGCTGGCAGTCAGAAGGGGCTAGCCTGGAAAGCTGTTGCTCAGCCTCATCTGCTCATGGCACTGCTCACACAGAAACTGGGGCTGCTTGCTTGTCTTGCCACCTCAAACTTCAAATATAGCCTGGGAAAGGTGGTGTCCCAGCCAGGCTCCTTTACCAGCCCTGCTCTTAAAATGCGAACGTCTGCAGGTAGCTGACAGCCAGAAGGGGCTAGCCTGGAAAGCTGTTGCTCAGCCTCATCTGCTCATGGCGGTGCTCGCACAGAGGCACAGAGACTGGGGCTGCTTGCTTGTCTTGCCACCTCAAACTTCAAACGTAGCCTGGGAAAGTTGTTGTCCCAGCCAAGCTCCTTTCGCAGGCCTGCTCTGAAAGTGCGAACGTCTGCAGATAGCTGGCAGTCAGAAGGGGCTAGCCTGGAAAGCTGTTGCTCAGCCTCATCTGCTCATGGCACTGCTCACACAGAAACTGGGGCTGCTTGCTTGTCTTGCCACCTCAAACTTCAAATATAGCCTGGGAAAGGTGGTGTCCCAGCCAGGCTCCTTTACCAGCCCTGCTCTTAAAATGCGAACGTCTGCAGGTAGCTGACAGCCAGAAGGGGCTAGCCTGGAAAGCTGTTGCTCTGTCTCATCTGTCCATGGTATTGCACGCACAGAGGCACAGAGAATGGTGCTGCTTGCTTGTCTTGCCACCTCAAACTTCAAACGTAGCCTGGGAATTGTGGTGTCCCAGCCAGGCTCCTTTACCAGCCCTGCTCTTAAAATGCGAACGTCTGCAGGAAGCTGACAGTCAGAAGGGGCTAGCCTGGAAATCAGTTGCTGAGCCTCATCTGACTATGGCACTGCTCGCACAGAGGCACAGAGAATGGGGCTGCTTGCTTATCTTGCCACTTGAAACTTCAAACGCATGTGGGGAATGTGGGTTGTCCCTGCCAGGCTCCTTTCGCAGCCCTGCTCCGAAGGTGCGAACGTCTGCAGATAGCTAGCACCCAGAAGAGGCTAGCCTGGAAAGCTGTTGCTCAGCCTCATCTGTCCATGGCATTGCACGCACAGAGGCACAGAGAATGGGGCTGCTTGCTTGTCTTGCCACCTCAAACTTCAAACGTAGCCTGGGAAAGTTGGTGTCCCAGCCAGGCTCCTTTCGCAGCCCTGCTCCGAAAGTGCGAACGTCTGCAGATAGCTGGCAGCCAGAAGGGGCTAGCCTGGAAAGCTGTTGCTCAGCCTCATCTGCTCATGGCGGTGCTCGCACAGAGGCCCAGAGACTGGGGCTGCTTGCTTGTCTTGCTACTTGAAACTTCAAATGCATGCTGCGAATGTGGATTGTCCCTGCCAGGCTCCTTTCACAGCCATGCTCTTAAAATGAGAATGTCTGCAGATAGCTGATAGCCAGAAGGGACTAGCCTGGAAATCTGTTGCTCAGCCTCATTTGCCCATGGCACTGCTCGCACAGAGGCACAGAGAATGGGACTGCTTGCTTATCTTGCCACCTCAAACTACAAACGTAGCCTGGGAAAGTTGGTGTCCCAGCCAGGCTCCTTTCGCAGCCATGCTCCGAAAGTGCGAACGTCTGCAGATAGCTGCATCCTGAAGGGGCTAGCCTGGAAAGCTGTTGCTCAGCCTCATCTGCTCATGGCACTGCTCGCACAGAGGCCCAGAGACTGGGGCTGCTTGCTTGCCTTGCCCCCTCAAACTTCAAACGTAGCTTGGGAAAGTTGGTGTCCCAGCCAGGCTCCTTTCGCAGCCCTGCTCCGAAAGTGCAAACGTCTGCAGATAGCTGGCAGCCAGAAGGGGCTAGCCTGGAAAGCTGTTGCTCAGCCTCATCTGCTCATGGCAGTGCTCGCACAGAGGCCCAGAGACTGGGGCTGCTTGCTTGTCTTGCCCCCTCAAACTTCAAACGTAGCCTGGGAAAGTTTGTGTCCCAGCCAGGCTCCTTTCGCAGCCCTGCTCCGAAAGTGCGAACGTCTGCAGATAGCTGGCAGCCAGAAGGGGCTAGCCTGGAAAGCTGTTGCTCAGCCTCATCTGCTCATGGCGGTGCTCGCACAGAGGCACAGAGACTGGGGCTGCTTGCTTGTCTTGCCCCCTCAAACTTCAAACGTAGCCTGGGAAAGTTGTTGTCCCAGCCAGGCTCCTTTCGCAGCCCTGCTCCGAAAGTGCGAACGTCTGCAGATAGCTGGCAGTCAGAAGGGGCTAGCCTGGAAAGCTGTTGCTCAGCCTCATCTGCTCATGGCACTGCTCACACAGAAACTGGGGCTGCTTGCTTGTCTTGCCACCTCAAACATCAAATATAGCCTGGGAATGGTGGTGTCCCAGCCAGGCGCCTTTACCAGCCCTGCTCTTAAAATGCGAACGTCTGCAGGTAGCTGACAGCCAGAAGGGGCTAGCCTGGAAATCTGTTGCTCAGCCTCATCTGCCCATGGCACTGCTAGCACAGAGGCACAGAGAATGGGGCTGCTTGCTTATCTTGCCACTTGAAACTTCAATCGCATGTGGGGAACGTGGGTTGTCCCTGCCAGGCTCCTTTACCAGCCCTGCTCCGAAAGTGCGAACGTCTGCAGATAGCTGGCAGCCAGAAGGGGCTAGCCTGGAAAGCTGTTGCTCAGTCTCATCTGTCCATGGTATTGCACGCACAGAGGCACAGAGAATGGTGCTGCTTGCTTGTCTTGCCACCTCAAACTTCAAACGTAGCCTGGGAATGTTGGTGTCCCAGCCAGGCTCCTTTACCAGTCCTGCTCCGAAAGTGCGAACGTCTGCAGATAGCTGGCAGCCAGAAGGGGCTAGCCTGGAAAGCTGTTGCTCAGCCTCATCTGCTCATGGCAGTGCTCGCACAGAGGCCCAGAGACTGGGGCTGCTTGCTTGTCTTGCCCTCTCAAACTTCAAACGTAGCCTGTGAAAGTTTGTGTCCCAGCCAGGCTCCTTTCGCAGCCCTGCTCCGAAAGTGCGAACGTCTGCAGATAGCTGGCAGCCAGAAGGGGCTAGCCTGGAAAGCTGTTGCTCAGCCTCATCTGCTCATGGCGGTGCTCGCACAGAGGCACAGAGACTGGGGCTGCTTGCTTGTCTTGCCCCCTCAAACTTCAAACGTAGCCTGGGAAAGTTGTTGTCCCAGCCAGGCTCCTTTCGCAGCCCTGCTCCGAAAGTGCGAACGTCTGCAGATAGCTGGCAGTCAGAAGGGGCTAGCCTGGAAAGCTGTTGCTCAGCCTCATCTGCTCATGGCACTGCTCACACAGAAACTGGGGCTGCTTGCTTGTCTTGCCACCTCAAACTTCAAATATAGCCTGGGAATGGTGGTGTCCCAGCCAGGCTCCTTTACCAGCCCTGCTCTTAAAATGCGAACGTCTGCAGGTAGCTG
The DNA here is from genome assembly GCF_030867145.1 of Opisthocomus hoazin. NCBI lineage: Eukaryota > Metazoa > Chordata > Aves > Opisthocomiformes > Opisthocomidae > Opisthocomus > Opisthocomus hoazin. The sequence continues at coordinate 9,463,862 of NC_134429.1, forward strand.
ACAGCCAGAAGGGGCTAGCCTGGAAATCTGTTGCTCAGCCTCATCTGCCCATGGCACTGCTCGCACAGAGGCACAGAGAATGGGGCTGCTTGCTTATCTTGCCACATGAAACTTCAATCGCATGTGGGGAATGTGGGTTGTCCCTGCCAGGCTCCTTTCGCAGCCCTGCTCCGAAAGTGCGAACGTCTGCAGATAGCTGGCAGCCAGAAGGGGCTAGCCTGGAAAGCTGTTGCTCAGTCTCATCTGTCCATGGTATTGCACGCACAGAGGCACAGAGAATGGTGCTGCTTGCTTGTCTTGCCACCTCAAACTTCAAACGTAGCCTGGGAATTGTGGTGTCCCAGCCAGGCTCCTTTACCAGCCCTGCTCTTAAAATGCGAACGTCTGCAGGTAGCTGACAGCCAGAAGGGGCTAGCCTGGAAATCAGTTGCTCAGCCTCATCTGACCATGGCACTGCTCGCACAGAGGCACAGAGAATGGGGCTGCTTGCTTATCTTGCCACTTGAAACTTCAAACGCATGTGGGGAATGTGGGTTGTCCCTGCCAGGCTCCTTTCGCAGCCATGCTCCGAAGGTGCGAACGTCTGCAGATAGCTGGCAGCCAGAAGGGGCTAGCCTGGAAAGCTGTTGCTCAGCCTCATTTGCCCATGGCACTGCTCGCACAGAGGCACAGAGAATGGGGCTGGTTGCTTATCTTGCCACTTGAAACTTCAAACGCATGCTGGGAATGGTTGTGTCCCTGCCAGCCTCCTTTCGAAGCCCTGCTACGAAAGCGCGAACGTCTGCAGGTAGCTGGCAGCCAGAAGGGGCTAGCCTGGAAAGCTGTTGCTTAACCTCATCTGCTCATGGCACTGCTCACACAGAGAATGGGGCTGCTTGCTTGTCTTGCCACTTGTAACTTCAAACGCATGTGGGGAATGTGGATTGTCCCTGCCAGGCTCCTTTCACAGCCATGCTCTTAAAATGAGAATGTCTGCAGATAGCTGATAGCCAGAAGGGACTAGCCTGGAAATCTGTTGCTCAGCCTCATCTGCCCATGGCACTGCTCGCACAGAGGCACAGAGAATGGGACTGCTTGCTTATCTTGCCACCTCAAACTACAAACGTAGCCTGGGAAAGTTGGTGTCCCAGCCAGGCTCCTTTCGCAGCCATGCTCCGAAAGTGCGAACGTCTGCAGATAGCTGGCAGCCAGAAGGGGCTAGCCTGGAAAGCTGTTGCTCAGCCTCATCTGCTCATGGCACTGCTCGCACAGAGGCCCAGAGACTGGGGCTGCTTGCTTGTCTTGCCCCCTCAAACTTCAAACGTAGCCTGGGAAAGCTGTTGTCCCAGCCAGGCTCCTTTCGCAGCCCTGCTCCGAAAGTGCGAACGTCTGCAGATAGCTGGCAGTCAGAAGAAGCTAGCCTGGAAAGCTGTTGCTCAGCCTCATCTGCTCATGGCACTGCTCACACAGAAACTGGGGCTGCTTGCTTGTCTTGCCACCTCAAACTTCAAATATAGCCTGGGAATGGTGGTGTCCCAGCCAGGCTCCTTTACCAGCCCTGCTCTTAAAATGCGAACGTCTGCAGGTAGCTGACAGCCAGAAGGGGCTAGCCTGGAAATCTGTTGCTCAGCCTCATCTGCCCATGGCACTGCTAGCACAGAGGCACAGAGAATGGGGCTGCTTGCTTATCTTGCCACTTGAAACTTCAATCGCATGTGGGGAATGTGGGTTGTCCCTGCCAGACTCCTTTACCAGCCCTGCTCCGAAAGTGCGAACGTCTGCAGATAGCTGGCAGCCAGAAGGGGCTAGCCTGGAAAGCTGTTGCTCAGTCTCATCTGTCCATGGTATTGCACGCACAGAGGCACAGAGAATGGTGCTGCTTGCTTGTCTTGCCACCTCAAACTTCAAACGTAGCCTGGGAATGTTGGTGTCCCAGCCAGGCTCCTTTACCAGTCCTGCTCCGAAAGTGCGAACGTCTGCAGATAGCTGGCAGCCAGAAGGGGCTAGCCTGGAAAGCTGTTGCTCAGCCTCATCTGCTCATGGCAGTGCTCGCACAGAGGCCCAGAGACTGGGGCTGCTTGCTTGTCTTGCCCTCTCAAACTTCAAACGTACCCTGGGAAAGTTTGTGTCCCAGCCAGGCTCCTTTCGCAGCCCTGCTCCGAAAGTGCGAACGTCTGCAGATAGCTGGCAGTCAGAAGGGGCTAGCCTGGAAAGCTGTTGCTCAGCCTCATCTGCTCATGGCACTGCTCACACAGAAACTGGGGCTGCTTGCTTGTCTTGCCACCTCAAACTTCAAATATAGCCTGGGAAAGGTGGTGTCCCAGCCAGGCTCCTTTACCAGCCCTGCTCTTAAAATGCGAACGTCTGCAGGTAGCTGACAGCCAGAAGGGGCTAGCCTGGAAAGCTGTTGCTCAGCCTCATCTGCTCATGGCGGTGCTCGCACAGAGGCACAGAGACTGGGGCTGCTTGCTTGTCTTGCCACCTCAAACTTCAAACGTAGCCTGGGAAAGTTGTTGTCCCAGCCAGGCTCCTTTCGCAGGCCTGCTCTGAAAGTGCGAACGTCTGCAGATAGCTGGCAGTCAGAAGGGGCTAGCCTGGAAAGCTGTTGCTCAGCCTCATCTGCTCATGGCACTGCTCACACAGAAACTGGGGCTGCTTGCTTGTCTTGCCACCTCAAACTTCAAATATAGCCTGGGAAAGGTGGTGTCCCAGCCAGGCTCCTTTACCAGCCCTGCTCTTAAAATGCGAACGTCTGCAGGTAGCTGACAGCCAGAAGGGGCTAGCCTGGAAAGCTGTTGCTCTGTCTCATCTGTCCATGGTATTGCACGCACAGAGGCACAGAGAATGGTGCTGCTTGCTTGTCTTGCCACCTCAAACTTCAAACGTAGCCTGGGAATTGTGGTGTCCCAGCCAGGCTCCTTTACCAGCCCTGCTCTTAAAATGCGAACGTCTGCAGGAAGCTGACAGTCAGAAGGGGCTAGCCTGGAAATCAGTTGCTGAGCCTCATCTGACTATGGCACTGCTCGCACAGAGGCACAGAGAATGGGGCTGCTTGCTTATCTTGCCACTTGAAACTTCAAACGCATGTGGGGAATGTGGGTTGTCCCTGCCAGGCTCCTTTCGCAGCCCTGCTCCGAAGGTGCGAACGTCTGCAGATAGCTAGCACCCAGAAGAGGCTAGCCTGGAAAGCTGTTGCTCAGCCTCATCTGTCCATGGCATTGCACGCACAGAGGCACAGAGAATGGGGCTGCTTGCTTGTCTTGCCACCTCAAACTTCAAACGTAGCCTGGGAAAGTTGGTGTCCCAGCCAGGCTCCTTTCGCAGCCCTGCTCCGAAAGTGCGAACGTCTGCAGATAGCTGGCAGCCAGAAGGGGCTAGCCTGGAAAGCTGTTGCTCAGCCTCATCTGCTCATGGCGGTGCTCGCACAGAGGCCCAGAGACTGGGGCTGCTTGCTTGTCTTGCTACTTGAAACTTCAAATGCATGCTGCGAATGTGGATTGTCCCTGCCAGGCTCCTTTCACAGCCATGCTCTTAAAATGAGAATGTCTGCAGATAGCTGATAGCCAGAAGGGACTAGCCTGGAAATCTGTTGCTCAGCCTCATTTGCCCATGGCACTGCTCGCACAGAGGCACAGAGAATGGGACTGCTTGCTTATCTTGCCACCTCAAACTACAAACGTAGCCTGGGAAAGTTGGTGTCCCAGCCAGGCTCCTTTCGCAGCCATGCTCCGAAAGTGCGAACGTCTGCAGATAGCTGCATCCTGAAGGGGCTAGCCTGGAAAGCTGTTGCTCAGCCTCATCTGCTCATGGCACTGCTCGCACAGAGGCCCAGAGACTGGGGCTGCTTGCTTGCCTTGCCCCCTCAAACTTCAAACGTAGCTTGGGAAAGTTGGTGTCCCAGCCAGGCTCCTTTCGCAGCCCTGCTCCGAAAGTGCAAACGTCTGCAGATAGCTGGCAGCCAGAAGGGGCTAGCCTGGAAAGCTGTTGCTCAGCCTCATCTGCTCATGGCAGTGCTCGCACAGAGGCCCAGAGACTGGGGCTGCTTGCTTGTCTTGCCCCCTCAAACTTCAAACGTAGCCTGGGAAAGTTTGTGTCCCAGCCAGGCTCCTTTCGCAGCCCTGCTCCGAAAGTGCGAACGTCTGCAGATAGCTGGCAGCCAGAAGGGGCTAGCCTGGAAAGCTGTTGCTCAGCCTCATCTGCTCATGGCGGTGCTCGCACAGAGGCCCAGAGACTGGGGCTGCTTGCTTGTCTTGCCCCCTCAAACTTCAAACGTAGCCTGGGAAAGTTGTTGTCCCAGCCAGGCTCCTTTCGCAGCCCTGCTCCGAAAGTGCGAACGTCTGCAGATAGCTGGCAGTCAGAAGGGGCTAGCCTGGAAAGCTGTTGCTCAGCCTCATCTGCTCATGGCACTGCTCACACAGAAACTGGGGCTGCTTGCTTGTCTTGCCACCTCAAACATCAAATATAGCCTGGGAATGGTGGTGTCCCAGCCAGGCGCCTTTACCAGCCCTGCTCTTAAAATGCGAACGTCTGCAGGTAGCTGACAGCCAGAAGGGGCTAGCCTGGAAATCTGTTGCTCAGCCTCATCTGCCCATGGCACTGCTAGCACAGAGGCACAGAGAATGGGGCTGCTTGCTTATCTTGCCACTTGAAACTTCAATCGCATGTGGGGAACGTGGGTTGTCCCTGCCAGGCTCCTTTACCAGCCCTGCTCCGAAAGTGCGAACGTCTGCAGATAGCTGGCAGCCAGAAGGGGCTAGCCTGGAAAGCTGTTGCTCAGTCTCATCTGTCCATGGTATTGCACGCACAGAGGCACAGAGAATGGTGCTGCTTGCTTGTCTTGCCACCTCAAACTTCAAACGTAGCCTGGGAATGTTGGTGTCCCAGCCAGGCTCCTTTACCAGTCCTGCTCCGAAAGTGCGAACGTCTGCAGATAGCTGGCAGCCAGAAGGGGCTAGCCTGGAAAGCTGTTGCTCAGCCTCATCTGCTCATGGCAGTGCTCGCACAGAGGCCCAGAGACTGGGGCTGCTTGCTTGTCTTGCCCTCTCAAACTTCAAACGTAGCCTGTGAAAGTTTGTGTCCCAGCCAGGCTCCTTTCGCAGCCCTGCTCCGAAAGTGCGAACGTCTGCAGATAGCTGGCAGCCAGAAGGGGCTAGCCTGGAAAGCTGTTGCTCAGCCTCATCTGCTCATGGCGGTGCTCGCACAGAGGCACAGAGACTGGGGCTGCTTGCTTGTCTTGCCCCCTCAAACTTCAAACGTAGCCTGGGAAAGTTGTTGTCCCAGCCAGGCTCCTTTCGCAGCCCTGCTCCGAAAGTGCGAACGTCTGCAGATAGCTGGCAGTCAGAAGGGGCTAGCCTGGAAAGCTGTTGCTCAGCCTCATCTGCTCATGGCACTGCTCACACAGAAACTGGGGCTGCTTGCTTGTCTTGCCACCTCAAACTTCAAATATAGCCTGGGAATGGTGGTGTCCCAGCCAGGCTCCTTTACCAGCCCTGCTCTTAAAATGCGAACGTCTGCAGGTAGCTGACAGCCAGAAGGGGCTAGCCTGGAAATCTGTTGCTCAGCCTCATCTGCCCATGGCACTGCTCGCACAGAGGCACAGAGAATGGGGCTGCTTGCTTATCTTGCCACATGAAACTTCAATCGCATGTGGGGAATGTGGGTTGTCCCTGCCAGGCTCCTTTCGCAGCCCTGCTCCGAAAGTGCGAACGTCTGCAGATAGCTGGCAGCCAGAAGGGGCTAGCCTGGAAAGCTGTTGCTCAGTCTCATCTGTCCATGGTATTGCACGCACAGAGGCACAGAGAATGGTGCTGCTTGCTTGTCTTGCCACCTCAAACTTCAAACGTAGCCTGGGAATTGTGGTGTCCCAGCCAGGCTCCTTTACCAGCCCTGCTCTTAAAATGCGAACGTCTGCAGGTAGCTGACAGCCAGAAGGGGCTAGCCTGGAAATCAGTTGCTCAGCCTCATCTGACCATGGCACTGCTCGCACAGAGGCACAGAGAATGGGGCTGCTTGCTTATCTTGCCACTTGAAACTTCAAACGCATGTGGGGAATGTGGGTTGTCCCTGCCAGGCTCCTTTCGCAGCCATGCTCCGAAGGTGCGAACGTCTGCAGATAGCTGGCAGCCAGAAGGGGCTAGCCTGGAAAGCTGTTGCTCAGCCTCATTTGCCCATGGCACTGCTCGCACAGAGGCACAGAGAATGGGGCTGGTTGCTTATCTTGCCACTTGAAACTTCAAACGCATGCTGGGAATGGTTGTGTCCCTGCCAGCCTCCTTTCGAAGCCCTGCTACGAAAGCGCGAACGTCTGCAGGTAGCTGGCAGCCAGAAGGGGCTAGCCTGGAAAGCTGTTGCTTAACCTCATCTGCTCATGGCACTGCTCACACAGAGAATGGGGCTGCTTGCTTGTCTTGCCACTTGTAACTTCAAACGCATGTGGGGAATGTGGATTGTCCCTGCCAGGCTCCTTTCACAGCCATGCTCTTAAAATGAGAATGTCTGCAGATAGCTGATAGCCAGAAGGGACTAGCCTGGAAATCTGTTGCTCAGCCTCATCTGCCCATGGCACTGCTCGCACAGAGGCACAGAGAATGGGACTGCTTGCTTATCTTGCCACCTCAAACTACAAACGTAGCCTGGGAAAGTTGGTGTCCCAGCCAGGCTCCTTTCGCAGCCATGCTCCGAAAGTGCGAACGTCTGCAGATAGCTGGCAGCCAGAAGGGGCTAGCCTGGAAAGCTGTTGCTCAGCCTCATCTGCTCATGGCACTGCTCGCACAGAGGCCCAGAGACTGGGGCTGCTTGCTTGTCTTGCCCCCTCAAACTTCAAACGTAGCCTGGGAAAGCTGTTGTCCCAGCCAGGCTCCTTTCGCAGCCCTGCTCCGAAAGTGCGAACGTCTGCAGATAGCTGGCAGTCAGAAGAAGCTAGCCTGGAAAGCTGTTGCTCAGCCTCATCTGCTCATGGCACTGCTCACACAGAAACTGGGGCTGCTTGCTTGTCTTGCCACCTCAAACTTCAAATATAGCCTGGGAATGGTGGTGTCCCAGCCAGGCTCCTTTACCAGCCCTGCTCTTAAAATGCGAACGTCTGCAGGTAGCTGACAGCCAGAAGGGGCTAGCCTGGAAATCTGTTGCTCAGCCTCATCTGCCCATGGCACTGCTAGCACAGAGGCACAGAGAATGGGGCTGCTTGCTTATCTTGCCACTTGAAACTTCAATCGCATGTGGGGAATGTGGGTTGTCCCTGCCAGACTCCTTTACCAGCCCTGCTCCGAAAGTGCGAACGTCTGCAGATAGCTGGCAGCCAGAAGGGGCTAGCCTGGAAAGCTGTTGCTCAGTCTCATCTGTCCATGGTATTGCACGCACAGAGGCACAGAGAATGGTGCTGCTTGCTTGTCTTGCCACCTCAAACTTCAAACGTAGCCTGGGAATGTTGGTGTCCCAGCCAGGCTCCTTTACCAGTCCTGCTCCGAAAGTGCGAACGTCTGCAGATAGCTGGCAGCCAGAAGGGGCTAGCCTGGAAAGCTGTTGCTCAGCCTCATCTGCTCATGGCAGTGCTCGCACAGAGGCCCACAGACTGGGGCTGCTTGCTTGTCTTGCCCTCTCAAACTTCAAACGTAGCCTGGGAAAGTTTGTGTCCCAGCCAGGCTCCTCTCGCAGCCATGCTCCGAAAGTGCGAACGTCTGCAGATAGCTGGCAGCCAGAAGGGGCTAGCCTGGAAAGCTGTTGCTCAGCCTCATCTGCTCATGGCGGTGCTCGCACAGAGGCACAGAGACTGGGGCTGCTTGCTTGTCTTGCCCCCTCAAACTTCAAACGTAGCCTGGGAAAGTTGTTGTCCCAGCCAGGCTCCTTTCGCAGCCCTGCTCCGAAAGTGCGAACGTCTGCAGATAGCTGGCAGCCTGAAGGGGCTAGCCTGGAAAGCTGTTGCTCAGCCTCATCTGCTCATGGCACTGCTCACACAGAAACTGGGGCTGCTTGCTTGTCTTGCCACCTCAAACTTCAAATATAGCCTGGGAAAGGTGGTGTCCCAGCCAGGCTCCTTTACCAGCCCTGCTCTTAAAATGCGAACGTCTGCAGGTAGCTGGCAGCCAGAAGGGGCTAGCCTGGAAAGCTGTTGCTCAGCCTCATCTGCCAATGGCAGTGCTCGCACAGAGGCACAGAGACTGGGGCTGCTTGCTTGTCTTGCCACTTCAAACTTCAAATGTAGCCTGGGAAAGTTGGTGTCACAGCCAGGCTCCTTTCGCAGCCCTGCTCCGAAAGTGCGAACGTCTGCAGATAGCTGGCAGCCAGAAGGGGCCATCCTGGAAACCTGTTGCTCAGCCTCATCTGCTCATGGCACTGCTCGCACAGAGGCACAGAGACTGGGGCTGCTTGCTTGTCTTGCCCCCTCAAACTTGAAACGTAGCCTGGGAAAGTGGGTTGTCCCAGCCAGGCTCCTTTCGCAGCCCTGCTCCGAAAGTGCGAACGTCTGCAGATAGCTGACAGCCAGAAGGGGCTAGCCTGGAAAGCTGTTGCTCAGCCTCATCTGCTCATGGCACTGCTCACACAGAAACTGGGGCTGCTTGCTTGTCTTGCCACCTCAAACTTCAAACGTAGCCTGGGAATGGTGGTGTCCCAGCCAGGCTCCTTTACCAGCCCTGCTCTTAAAATGCGAACGTCTGCAGGTAGCTGACAGCCAGAAGGGGCTAGCCTGGAAATCTGTTGCTCAGCCTCATCTGCCCATGGCACTGCTCGCACAGAGGCACAGAGAATGGGGCTGCTTGCTTATCTTGCCACTTGAAACTTCAATCGCATGTGGGGAATGTGGATTGTCCCTGCCAGGCTCCTTTAACAGCCCTGCTCCGAAAGTGCGAACGTCTGCAGATAGCTGGCAGCCAGAAGGGGCTAGCCTGGAAAGCTGTTGCTCAGCCTCATCTGTCCATGGCATTGCACGCACAGAGGCACAGAGAATGGTTCTGCTTGCTTGTCTTGCCACCTCAAACTTCAAACGTAGACTGGGAAAGTTGGTGTCCCAGCCAGGCTCCTTTCGCAGCCCTGCTCCGAAAGTGCGAACGTCTGCAGATAGCTGGCAGCCAGAAGGGACGAGCCTGGAAAGCTGTTGCTCAGCCTCATCTGCTCATGGCACTGCTCACACATAGAATGGGGCTGCTTGCTTGTCTTGCCACTTGAAACTTCAAACGCATGCTGCGAATGTGGATTGTCCCTGCCAGGCTCCTTTCACAGCCATGCTCTTAAAAGGCGAACTTCTGCAGGTAGCTGGCAGCCAGAAGAGCCTAGCCTGGAAAGCTGTTGCTCAGCCTCATCTGCCCATGGCACTGCTCGCACAGAGGCACAGAGAATGGGGCTGCTTACTTATCTTGCCTCTCGAAACTTCAAACGCATGATGGGAATGGTGGTGTCCCAGCCAGGCTCCTTTACCAGCCCTGCTCTTAAAATGCGAACGTCTGCAGGTAGCTGACAGCCAGAAGGGGCTAGCCTGGAAATCTGTTGCTCAGCCTCAACTGCCCATGGCACTGCTCGCACAGAGGCACAGAGAATGGGGCTGCTTGCTTGTCTTGCAACTTGAAACTTCAAAAGTAGCCTGAGAATGGTGGTGTCCCAGCCAGGCTACTTTCGCAGACATGCTCCGAAAGTGCGAACGTCTGCAGATAGCTGGCAGCCAGAAGGGGCTAGCCTGGAAAGCTGTTGCTCAGCCTCATCTGCTCATGGCAGTGCTCACACATAGAATGGGGCTGCTTGCTTGTCTTGCCTCCTCAAACTTCAAACGTAGCCTGGGAATGGTGGTGTCCCAGCCAGGCTCCTTTACCAGCCCTGCTCTTAAAATGCGAACGTCTGCAGGTAGCTGACAGCCAGAAGGGGCTAGCCTGGAAATCTATTGCTCAGCCTCATCTGCCCATGGCACTGCTCGCACAGAGGCACAGAGTCTGGGGCTGCTTGCTTGTCTTGCCACTTGAAACTTCAATCGCATGTGGGGAATGTGGGTTGTCCCTGCCAGGCTCCTTTACCAGCCCTGGTCCGAAAGTGCGAACGTCTGCAGATAGCTGGCAGCCAGAAGGGGCTAGCCTGGAAAGCTGTTGCTCAGTCTCATCTGTCCATGGCATTGCACGCACAGAGGCACAGAGAATGGGGCTGCTTGCTTGTCTTGCCTCCTCAAACTTCAAACGTAGCCTGGGAATTGTGGTGTCCCAGCCAGGCTCCCTTACCAGCCCTGCTCCGAAAGTGCGAACGTCTGCAGATAGCTGGCAGGCAGAAGGGGCTAGCCTGGAAATCTGTTGCTCAGCCTCATCTGCTCATGGCTCTGCTCGCACAGAGGCCCAGACACTGGGGCTGCTTGCTTGTCTTGCACCTCAAACTTCAAACGTAGACTGGGAAATTTTGTGTCCCAGACAGGCTCCTTTACCAGCCCTGCTCCGAAAGTGCGAACGTCTGCAGATAGCTGACAGCCAGAAGGGGTTAGCCTGGAAAGCTGTTGCTCAGCCTCATCTGTCCATGGCATTGCTCGCACAGAGGAACAGAGAATGGGGCTGCTTGCTTGTCTTGCCACCTCAAACTTCAAACGTAGACTGGGAAAGTTGGTGTCCCAGCCAGGCTCCTTTCGCAGCCCTGCTCCGAAAGTGCGAACGTCTGCAGATAGCTGATAGCCAGAAGGGACTAGCCTGGAAAGCTGTTGCTCAGCCTCATCTGCTCATGGCACTGCTCACACATAGTCTGGGGCTGCTTGCTTGTCTTGCCACTTGAAAATTCAATCGTAGCCTTAGAATGGTGGTGTCCCTGCCAGGCTCCTTTCGCAGCCATGCTACGAAAATGCGAACGTCTGCAGATAGCTGGCAGCCAGAAGGGGCTAGCCTGGAAAGCTGTTGCTCAGCCTCATCTGCCCGTGGCACTGCTCACACAGAGACTGGGGCTGCTTGCTTGTCTTGCCCCCTCAAACTTCAAACGTAGCCTGGGAATTGTGGTGTCCCAGCCAGGCTTCTTTCGCAGCCCTGATCCGAAAGTGCGAACGTCTGCAGATAGCTGGCAGCCAGAAGGGGCTAGCCTGGAAAGCTGTTGCTCAGCCTCATCTGCCCATGGCAGTGCTCGCACAGAGGCCCAGAGACTGGGGCTGCTTGCTTGTCTTGCCACTTGAAACTTCAAACGCATGCTGCGAATGTGGATTGTCCCTGCCAGGCTCCTTTCACAGCCATGCTCTTAAAATGCGAACTTCTGCAGGTAGCTGGCAGCCAGAAGAGCCTAGCCTGGAAAGCTGTTGCTCAGCCTCATCTGCCCATGGCACTGCTCGCACAGAGGCACAGAGAATGGGGCTGCTTACTTATCTTGCCTCTCGAAACTTCAAACGCATGATGGGAATGGTGGTGTCCCTGCCAGCCTCCTTTCGCAGCCCTGCTCCGAAAGCGCGAAAGTCTGCAGATAGCTGGCAGCCAGAAGGGGCTAGCCTGGAAAGCTGTTGCTCAGCCTCATGTGCCAATGGCAGTGCTCGCACAGAGGCACAGAGACTGGGGCTGCTTGCTTGTCTTGCCACTTCAAACTTCAAATGTAGCCTGGGAAAGTTGGTGTCACAGCCAGGCTCCTTTCGCAGCCCTGCTCCGAAAGTGCGAACGTCTGCAGATAGCTGGCAGCCAGAAGGGGCCATCCTGGAAAGCTGTTGCTCAGCCTCATCTGCTCATGGCACTGCTCGCACAGAGGCACAGAGAATGGGGCTGCTTGCTTGTCTTGCCACCTCAAACTTCAAATGTAACATGGGAATGGTTGTGTCCCAGACAGGCTCCTTTCGCAGTCCTGCTCCGAAAGTGCGAACGTCTGCAGGTAGCTGACAGCCAGAAGGGGCTAGCCTGGAAATCTGTTGCTCAGCCTCAACTGCCCATGGCACTGCTCGCACAGAGGCACAGAGAATGGGGCTGCTTGCTTGTCTTGCAACTTGAAACTTCAAAAGTAGCCTGAGAATGGTGGTGTCCCAGCCAGGCTACTTTCGCAGACATGCTCCGAAAGTGCGAACGTCTGCAGATAGCTGGCAGCCAGAAGGGGCTAGCCTGGAAAGCTGTTGCTCAGCCTCATCTGCTCATGGCAGTGCTCACACATAGAATGGGGCTGCTTGCTTGTCTTGCCTCCTCAAACTTCAAACGTAGCCTGGGAATGGTGGTGTCCCAGCCAGGCTCCTTTACCAGCCCTGCTCTTAAAATGCGAACGTCTGCAGGTAGCTGACAGCCAGAAGGGGCTAGCCTGGAAATCTATTGCTCAGCCTCATCTGCCCATGGCACTGCTCGCACAGAGGCACAGAGTCTGGGGCTGCTTGCTTGTCTTGCCACTTGAAACTTCAAACGCATGCTGCGAATGTGGATTGTTCCTGCCAGGCTCCTTTCGCAGCCCTGCTCTTAAAATGCGAACGTCTGCAGATAGCTGGCAGCCAGAAGGGGCTAGCCTGGAAAGCTGTTGCTCAGCCTCATCTGCTCATGGCAGTGCTCCCACAGAGGCCCAGAGACTGGGGCTGCTTGCTTGTCTTGCCCCCTCAAACTTGAAACGTAGCCTGGGAAAGTTGTTGTCCCAGCCAGGCTCCTTTCGCAGCCCTGCTCCGAAAGTGCGAACGTCTGCAGATAGCTGATAGCCAGAAGGGGCTAGCCTGGAAAGCTGTTACTCAGCCTCATCTGCCAATGGCAGTGCTCGCACAGAGGCAGAGAGACTGAGGCTGCTTGCTTGTCTTGCCACCTGAAACTTCAAACGTAGCCTGGGAAAGTTGGTGTCCCAGCCAGGCTCCTTTCGCAGCCCTGCTCCGAAAGTGCGAACGTCTGCAGATAGCTGGCAGCCAGAAGTGGCTATCCTGGAAAGCTGTTGCTCAGCCTCATCTGCTCATGGCTCTGCTCGCACAGAGGCCCAGACACTGGGGCTGCTTGCTTGTCTTGCCACTTGAAACTTCAAACGCATGCTGCGAATGTGGATTGTTCGTGCCAGGCTCCTTTCACAGCCATGCTCTTAAAATGCGAACGTCTGCAGGTAGCTGGCAGCCAGAAGGGACTAGCCTGGAAATCTGTTGCTCAGCCTCATCTGTCCATGGCATTGCGCGCACAGAGGAAATGAGAATGGGGCTGCTTGCTTGTCTTGCCACCTCAAACTTCAAATGTAACATGGGAATGGTTGTGTCCCAGCCAGGCTCCTTTCGCAGTCCTGCTCCGAAAGTGCGAACGTCTGCAGATAGCTGGCAGCCAGAAGGGGCTAGCCTGGAAAGCTCTTGCTCAGCCTCATCTGCTCATGGCACTGCTCACACAGAGACTGGGGCTGCTTGCTTGTCTTGCCACCTCAAACTTCAAAAGTAGCCTGAGAATGGTGGTGTCCCAGAAAGGCTCCTTTACCAGCCCTGCTCTTAAAATGCGAACGTCTGCAGGTAGCTGACAGCGAGAAGGGGCTAGCCTGGAAATCTGTTGCTCAGCCTCAACTGCAAATGGCACTGCTCGCACAGAGGCACAGAGAATGGGGCTGCTTGCTTGTCTTGCAACTTGAAACTTCAAAAGTAGCCTGAGAATGGTTGGTGTACCAGCCAGGCTACTTTCGCAGACATGCTCCGAAAGTGCGAACGTCTGCAGATAGCTGGCAGCCAGAAGGGGCTAGCCTGGAAAGCTGTTGCTCAGCCTCATCTGCTCATGGCAGTGCTCACACATAGAATGGGGCTGCTTGCTTGTCTTGCCTCCTCAAACTTCAAACGTAGCCTGGGAATGGTGGTGTCCCAGCCAGGCTCCTTTACCAGCCCTGCTCTTAAAATGCGAACGTCTGCAGGTAGCTGACAGCCAGAAGGGGCTAGCCTGGAAATCTATTGCTCAGCCTCATCTGCCCATGGCACTGCTCGCACAGAGGCCCAGAGACTGGGGCTGCTTGCTTGTCTTGCCACTTGAAACTTCAAACGCATGCTGCGAATGTGGATTGTTCCTGCCAGGCTCCTTTCGCAGCCCTGCTCTTAAAATGCGAACGTCTGCAGATAGCTGGCAGCCAGAAGGGGCTAGCCTGGAAAGCTGTTGCTCAGCCTCATCTGCTCATGGCAGTGCTCCCACAGAGGCCCAGAGACTGGGGCTGCTTGCTTGTCTTGCCACCTCAAACTTCAAACGTAGCCTGGGAATGGTGGTGTCCCTGCCAGGCTCCTTTCGCAGCCCTGCTCCGAAAGTGCGAACGTCTGCAGATAGCTGACAGCCTGAAGGGGCTAGCCTGTAAAGCTGTTGCTCAGCCTCATCTGCCCATGGCACTGCTCGCATAGAGGCCCAGAGACTGGGACTGCCTGCTTGTCTTGCCACCTCAAACTTCAAACGCAACATGGGAATAGTGGTGTCCCAGCCAGGCTCCTTTCGCAGCCCTGCTCCGAAAGTGCGAACGTCTGCAGATAGCTGGCAGCCAGAAGGGGCTAGCCTGGAAAGCTGTTACTCAGCCTCATCTGCTCACGGCACTGCTCACACAGAGACTGGGGCTGCTTGCTTGTCTTGCCATCTCAAACTTCAAACGTAGCCTGGGAATTGTGGTGTCCCAGCCAGGCTCCTTTCGCAGACCTGCTCTTAAAATGCGAACGTCTGCAGATAGCTGGCAGCCAGAAGGGGCTAGCCTGGAAAGCTGTTGCTCAGCCTCATCTGCCCATGGCACTGCTCGCACAGATGCACAGAGAATGGGGCTGCTTGCTTGTCTTGCCACTTGTAACTTCAAACGCATGTGGGGAATGTTGATTGTCCCTGCCAGGCTCCTTTCACAGCCATGCTCTTAAAATGAGAATGTCTGCAGATAGCTGGCAGCCAGAAGGGGCTAGCCTGGAAAGCTGTTGCTCAGCCTCATCTGCTCATGGCACTGCTCGCACAGAGGCGCAGAGACTGGGGCTGCTTGCTTGTCTTGCAACTTGAAGCTTCAAAAGTAGCCTGAGAATGGTGGTGTCCCAGGCAGGCTACTTTCGCAGCCCTGCTCCGAAAGTGCGAACGTCTGCAGATAGCTGACAGCCAGAAGGGGCTAGCCTGTAAAGCTGTTGCTCAGCCTCATCTGCTCATGGCACTGCTCGCACAGAGGCACAGAGAATGGGGCTGCTTGCTTGTCTTGCCACCTCAAACTTCAAATGTAACATGGGAATGGTTGTCTCCCAGACAGGCTCCTTTCGCAGTCCTGCTCCGAAAGTGCGAACGTCTGCAGATAGCTGGCAGCCAGAAGGGGCTAGCCTGGAAAGCTGTTGCTCAGCCTCATCTGCTCATGGCACTGCTCACACAGAGAATGGGGCTGCTTGCTTGTCTTGCCACTTGTAAATTCAAACGCATGTGGGGAATGTGGATTGTCCCTGCCAGGCTCCTTTCACAGCCATGCTCTTAAAATGAGAATGTCTGCAGATAGCTGATAGCCAGAAGGGACTAGCCTGGAAATCTGTTGCTCAGCCTCATCTGCCCAAGGCACTGCTCGCACAGAGGCACAGAGAATGGGACTGCTTGCTTATCTTGCCACCTCAAACTACAAACGTAGCCTGGGAAAGTTGGTGTCCCAGCCAGGCTCCTTTCGCAGCCCTGCTCCGAAAGTGCGAACGTCTGCAGATAGCTGGCATCCTTAAGGGGCTAGCCTGGAAAGCTGTTGCTCAGCCTCATCTGCTCATGGCACTGCTCGCACAGAGGCCCAGAGACTGGGGCTGCTTGCTTGCCTTGCCCCCTCAAAGTTCAAACGTAGCCTGGGAAAGTTGGTGTCCCAGCCAGGCTCCTTTCGCAGCCCTGCTCCGAAAGTGCGAACGTCTGCAGATAGCTGGCAGCCAGAAGGGGCTAGCCTGGAAAGCTGTTGCTCAGCCTCATCTGCTCATGGCGGTGCTCGCACAGAGGCACAGAGACTGGGGCTGCTTGCTTGTCTTGCCCCCTCAAACTTCAAACGTAGCCTGGGAAAGTTGGTGTCCCAGCCAGGCTCCTTTCGCAGCCCTGCTACGAAAGTGCGAACGTCTGCAGATAGCTGACAGCCAGAAGGGGCTAGCCTGGAAAGCTGTTGCTCAGCCTCATCTGCTCATGGCACTGCTCACACATAGACTGGGGCTGCTTGCTTGTCTTGTCACCTCAAACTTCAAACGTAGCCCGGGAATGGTGGTGTCCCTGCCAGGCTCCTTTCGCAGCCCTGCTCTTAAAATGCGAACGTCTGCAGGTAGATGACAGCCAGAAGGGGCTAGCCTGGAAATCTGTTGCTCAGCCTCATCTGCCCATGGCACTGCTCACACAGAGGCACAGAGAAAGGGGCTGCTTGCTTGTCTTGCCACCTCAAACTTCAAACGTAGCCTGGGAATAATGGTGTCCCAGCCAGGCTCCTTTACCAGCCCTGCTCTTAAAATGCGAACGTCTGCAGGAAGCTGACAGTCAGAAGGGGCTAGCCTGGAAATCAGTTGCTGAGCCTCATCTGACTATGGGACTGCTCGCACAGAGGCAGAGAGAATGGGGCTGCTTGCTTATCTTGCCACTTGAAACTTCAAACGCATGTGGGGAATGTGGGTTGTCCCTGCCAGGCTCCTTTCGCAGCCCTGCTCCGAAGGTGCGAACGTCTGCAGATAGCTAGCACCCAGAAGAGGCTAGCCTGGAAAGCTGTTGCTCAGCCTCATCTGTCCATGGCATTGCACGCACAGAGGCACAGAGAATGGGGCTGCTTGCTTGTCTTGCCACCTCAAACTTCAAACGTAGCCTGGGAAAGTTGGTGTCCCAGCCAGGCTCCTTTCGCAGCCCTGCTCCGAAAGTGCGAACGTCTGCAGATAGCTGGCAGCCAGAAGGGGCTAACCTGGAAAGCTGTTGCTCAGCCTCATCTGCTCATGGCGGTGCTCGCACAGAGGCCCAGAGACTGGGGCTGCTTGCTTGTCTTGCTACTTGAAACTTCAAACGCATGCTGCGAATGTGGATTGTCCCTGCCAGGCTCCTTTCACAGCCATGCTCTTAAAATGAGAATGTCTGCAGATAGCTGATAGCCAGAAGGGACTAGCCTGGAAATCTGTTGCTCAGCCTCATCTGCCCATGGCACTGCTCGCACAGAGGCACAGAGAATGGGACTGCTTGCTTATCTTGCCACCTCAAACTACAAACGTAGCCTGGGAAAGTTGGTGTCCCAGCCAGGCTCCTTTCGCAGTCATGCTCCGAAAGTGCGAACGTCTGCAGATAGCTGGCATCCTGAAGGGGCTAGCCTGGAAAGCTGTTGCTCAGCCTCATCTGCTCATGGCACTGCTCGCACAGAGGCCCAGAGACTGGGGCTGCTTGCTTGCCTTGCCCCCTCAAACTTCAAACGTAGCTTGGGAAAGTTGGTGTCCCAGCCAGGCTCCTTTCGCAGCCCTACTCCGAAAGTGCAAACGTCTGCAGATAGCTGGCAGCCAGAAGGGGCTAGCCTGGAAAGCTGTTGCTCAGCCTCATCTGCTCATGGCAGTGCTCGCACAGTAGCCCAGAGACTGGGGCTGCTTGCTTGTCTTGCCCCCTCAAACTTCAAACGTATCCTGGGAAAGTTTGTGTCCCAGCCAGGCTCCTTTCGCAGCCCTGCTCCGAAAGTGCGAACGTCTGCAGATAGCTGGCAGCCAGAAGGGGCTAGCCTGGAAAGCTGTTGCTCAGCCTCATCTGCTCATGGCGGTGCTCGCACAGAGGCACAGAGAATGGGGCTGCTTGCTTGTCTTGCCCCCTCAAACTTCAAACGTAGCCTGGGAAAGATGTTGTCCCAGCCAGGCTCCTTTCGCAGCTCTGCTCCGAAAGTGCGAACGTCTGCAGATAGCTGGCAGTCAGAAGAAGCTAGCCTGGAAAGCTGTTGCTCAGCCTCATCTGCTCATGGCACTGCTCACACAGAAACTGGGGCTGCTTGCTTGTCTTGCCACCTCAAACTTCAAATATAGCCTGGGAATGGTGGTGTCCCAGCCAGGCTCCTTTACCAGCCCTGCTCTTAAAATGCGAACGTCTGCAGGTAGCTGACAGCCAGAAGGGGCTAGCCTGGAAATCTGTTGCTCAGCCTCATCTGCCCATGGCACTGCTCGCACAGAGGCACAGAGAATGGGGCTGCTTGCTTATCTTGCCACTTGAAACTTCAATCGCATGTGGGGAATGTGGGTTGTCCCTGCCAGGCTCCTTTACCAGCCCTGCTCCGAAAGTGCGAACTTCTGCAGATAGCTGGCAGCCAGAACGGGCTAGCCTGGAAAGCTGTTGCTCAGCCTCATCTGCTCATGGCGGTGCTCGCACAGAGGCACAGAGACTGGGGCTGCTTGCTTGTCTTGCCCCCTCAAACTTCAAAAATAGCCTGGGAAAGTTGTTGTCCCAGCCAGGCTCCTTTCGCAGCCCTGCTACGAAAGTGGGAACGTCTGCAGATAGCTGACAGCCAGAAGGGGCTAGCCTGGAAAGCTGTTGCTCAGCCTCATCTGCTCATGGCACTGCTCACACATAGACTGGGGCTGCTTGCTTGTCTTGCCACCTCAAATATCAAACGTAGCCCGGGAATGGTGGTGTCCCTGCCAGGCTCCTTTCGCAGCCCTGCTCTTAAAATGCGAACGTCTGCAGGTAGATGACAGCCAGAAGGGGCTAGCCTGGAAATCTGTTGCTCAGCCTCATCTGCCCATGGCACTGCTCACACAGAGGCACAGAGAATGGGGCTGCTTGCTTGTCTTGCCACCTCAAACTTCAAACGTAGCCTGGGAATTGTGGTGTCCCAGCCAGGCTCCTTTACCAGCCCTGCTCTTAAAATGCGAACGTCTGCAGGAAGCTGACAGTCAGAAGGGGCTAGCCTGGAAATCAGTTGCTGAGCCTCATCTGACTATGGCACTGCTCGCACAGAGGCAGAGAGAATGGGGCTGCTTGCTTATCTTGCCACTTGAAACTTCAAACGCATGTGGGGAATGTGGGTTGTCCCTGCCAGGCTCCTTTCGCAGCCCTGCTCCGAAGGTGCGAACGTCTGCAGATAGCTAGCACCCAGAAGAGGCTAGCCTGGAAAGCTGTTGCTCAGCCTCATCTGTCCATGGCATTGCACGCACAGAGGCACAGAGAATGGGGCTGCTTGCTTGTCTTGCCCTCTCAAACTTCAAACGTAGCCTGGGAAAGTTGGTGTCCCAGCCAGGCTCCTTTCGCAGCCCTGCTCCGAAAGTGCGAACGTCTGCAGATAGCTGGCAGCCAGAAGGGGCTAGCCTGGAAAGCTGTTGCTCAGCCTCATCTGCTCATGGCGGTGCTCGCACAGAGGCCCAGAGACTGGGGCTTCTTGCTTGTCTTGCTACTTGAAACTTCAAACGCATGCTGCGAATGTGGATTGTCCCTGCCAGGCTCCTTTCACAGCCATGCTCTTAAAATGAGAATGTCTGCAGATAGCTGATAGCCAGAAGGGACTAGCCTGGAAATCTGTTGCTCAGCCTCATCTGCCCATGACACTGCTCGCACAGAGGCACAGAGAATGGGGCTGCTTGCTTATCTTGCCACCTCAAACTACAATCGTAGCCTGGGAATTGTGGTGTCCCAGCCAGGCTCCTTTCGCAGCCATGCTCCGAAAGTGCGAACGTCTGCAGATAGCTGGCATCCTGAAGGGGCTAGCCTGGAAAGCTGTTGCTCAGCCTCATCTGCTCATGGCACTGCTCGCACAGAGGCCCAGAGACTGGGGCTGCTTGCTTGCCTTGCCCCCTCAAACTTCAAACGTAGCTTGGGAAAGTTGGTGTCCCAGCCAGGCTCCTTTCGCAGCCCTGCTCCGAAAGTGCAAACGTCTGCAGATAGCTGGCAGCCAGAAGGGGCTAGCCTGGAAAGCTGTTGCTCAGCCTCATCTGCTCATGGCAGTGCTCGCACAGAGGCCCAGAGACTGGGGCTGCTTGCTTGTCTTGCCCCCTCAAACTTCAAACGTAGCCTGTGAAAGTTTGTGTCCCAGCCAGGCTCCTTTCGCAGCCCTGCTCCGAAAGTGCGAACGTCTGCAGATAGCTGGCAGCCAGAAGGGGCTAGCCTGGAAAGCTGTTGCTCAGCCTCATCTGCTCATGGCACTGCTCGCACAGAGGCACAGAGAATGGGGCTGCTTGCTTGTCTTGCCCCCTCAAACTTCAAACGTAGCCTGGGAAAGTTGTTGTCCCAGCCAGGCTCCTTTCGCAGCCCTGCTCCGAAAGTGCGAACGTCTGCAGATAGCTGGCAGTCAGAAGGGGCTAGCCTGGAAAGCTGTTGCTCAGCCTCATCTGCTCATGGCACTGCTCACACAGAAACTGGGGCTGCTTGCTTGTCTTGCCACCTCAAACTTCAAATATAGCCTGGGAATGGTGGTGTCCCAGCCAGGCTCCTTTACCAGCCCTGCTCTTAAAATGCGAACGTCTGCAGGTAGCTGACAGCCAGAAGGGGCTAGCCTGGAAATCTGTTGCTCAGCCTCATCTGCCCATGGCACTGCTCGCACAGAGGCACAGAGAATGGGGCTGCTTGCTTATCTTGCCACTTGAAACTTCAATCGCATGTGGGGAATGTGGGTTGTCCCTGCCAGGCTCCTTTACCAGCCCTGCTCCGAAAGTGCGAACTTCTGCAGATAGCTGGCAGCCAGAAGGGGCTAGCCTGGAAAGCTGTTGCTCAGTCTCATCTGTCCATGGTATTGCACGCACAGAGGAACAGAGAATGGTGCTGCTTGCTTGTCTTGCCACCTCAAACTTCAAACGTAGCCTGGGAATTGTGGTGTCCCAGCCAGGCTCCTTTACCAGCCCTGCTCTTAAAATGCGAACGTCTGCAGGAAGCTGACAGCCAGAAGGGGCTAGCCTGGAAATCAGTTGCTGAGCCTCATCTGACTATGGCACTGCTCGCACAGAGGCACAGAGAATGGGGCTGCTTGCTTATCTTGCCACTTGAAACTTCAAACGCATGTGGGGAATGTGGGTTGTCCCTGCCAGGCTCCTTTCGCAGCCCTGCTCCGAAGGTGCGAACGTCTGCAGATAGCTAGCACCCAGAAGAGGCTAGCCTGGAAAGCTGTTGCTCAGGCTCATCTGTCCATGGCATTGCACGCACAGAGGCCCAGAGACTGGGGCTGCTTGCTTGTCTTGCCACCTCAAACTTCAAACGTAGCCTGGGAAAGTTGGTGTCCCAGCCAGGCTCCTTTCGCAGCCCTGCTCCGAAAGTGCGAACGTCTGCAGATAGCTGGCAGCCAGAAGGGGCTAGCCTGGAAAGCTGTTGCTCAGCCTCATCTGCCCATGGCACTGCTCGCACAGAGGCACAGAGACTGGGGCTGCTTGCTTGTCTTGCTACTTGAAACTTCAAACGCATGCTGCGAATGTGGATTGTCCCTGTCAGGCTCCTTTCACAGCCATGCTCTTAAAATGCGAACGTCTGCAGGTAGCTGGCAGCCAGAAGGGGCTAGCCTGGAAAGCTGTTGCTCAGCCTCATCTGCCCATGGCACTGCTCGCACAGAGGCACAGAGAATGGGGCTGCTTGCTTATCTTGCCACCTCAAACTACAATCGTAGCCTGGGAAAGTTGGTGTCCCAGCCAGGCTCCTTTCGCAGCCATGCTCCGAAAGTGCGAACGTCTGCAGATAGCTGACAGCCAGAAGGGGCTAGCCTGGAAAGCTGTTGCTCAGCCTCATCTGCTCATGGCACTGCTCACACATAGACTGGGGCTGCTTGCTTGTCTTGTCACCTCAAACTTCAAACGTAGCCCGGGAATGGTGGTGTCCCTGCCAGGCTCCTTTCGCAGCCCTGCTCTTAAAATGCGAACGTCTGCAGGTAGATGACAGCCAGAAGGGGCTAGCCTGGAAATCTGTTGCTCAGCCTCATCTGCCCATGGCACTGCTCACACAGAGGCACAGAGAATGGGGCTGCTTGCTTGTCTTGCCACCTCAAACTTCAAACGTAGCCTGGGAATTGTGGTGTCCCAGCCAGGCTCCTTTACCAGCCCTGCTCTTAAAATGCGAACGTCTGCAGGAAGCTGACAGTCAGAAGGGGCTAGCCTGGAAATCAGTTGCTGAGCCTCATCTCACTATGGCACTGCTCGCACAGAGGCAGAGAGAATGGGGCTGCTTGCTTATCTTGCCACTTGAAACTTCAAACGCATGTGGGGAATGTGGGTTGTCCCTGCCAGGCTCCTTTCGCAGCCCTGCTCCGAAGGTGCGAACGTCTGCAGATAGCTAGCACCCAGAAGAGGCTAGCCTGGAAAGCTGTTGCTCAGCCTCATCTGTCCATGGCATTGCACGCACAGAGGCACAGAGAATGGGGCTGCTTGCTTGTCTTGCCCTCTCAAACTTCAAACGTAGCCTGGGAAAGTTGGTGTCCCAGCCAGGCTCCTTTCGCAGCCCTGCTCCGAAAGTGCGAACGTCTGCAGATAGCTGGCAGCCAGAAGGGGCTAGCCTGGAAAGCTGTTGCTCAGCCTCATCTGCTCATGGCGGTGCTCGCACAGAGGCCCAGAGACTGGGGCTTCTTGCTTGTCTTGCTACTTGAAACTTCAAACGCATGCTGCGAATGTGGATTGTCCCTGCCAGGCTCCTTTCACAGCCATGCTCTTAAAATGAGAATGTCTGCAGATAGCTGATAGCCAGAAGGGACTAGCCTGGAAATCTGTTGCTCAGCCTCATCTGCCCATGGCACTGCTCGCACAGAGGCACAGAGAATGGGGCTGCTTGCTTATCTTGCCACCTCAAACTACAATCGTAGCCTGGGAAAGTTGGTGTCCCAGCCAGGCTCCTTTCGCAGCCATGCTCCGAAAGTGCGAACGTCTGCAGGTAGCTGGCATCCTGAAGGGGCTAGCCTGGAAAGCTGTTGCTCAGCCTCATCTGCTCATGGCACTGCTCGCACAGAGGCCCAGAGACTGGGGCTGCTTGCTTGCCTTGCCCCCTCAAACTTCAAACGTAGCTTGGGAAAGTTGGTGTCCCAGCCAGGCTCCTTTCGCAGCCCTGCTCCGAAAGTGCAAACGTCTGCAGATAGCTGGCAGCCAGAAGGGGCTAGCCTGGAAAGCTGTTGCTCAGCCTCATCTGCTCATGGCAGTGCTCGCACAGAGGCCCAGAGACTGGGGCTGCTTGCTTGTCTTGCCCCCTCAAACTTCAAACGTAGCCTGGGAAAGTTTGTGTCCCAGCCAGGCTCCTTTCGCAGCCCTGCTCCGAAAGTGCGAACGTCTGCAGATAGCTGGCAGCCAGAAGGGGCTAGCCTGGAAAGCTGTTGCTCAGCCTCATCTGCTCATGGCGGTGCTCGCACAGAGGCACAGAGACTGGGGCTGCTTGCTTGTCTTGCCCCCTCAAACTTCAAACGTAGCCTGGGAAAGTTGTTGTCCCAGCCAGGCTCCTTTCGCAGCCCTGCTCCGAAAGTGCGAACGTCTGCAGATAGCTGGCAGTCAGAAGGGGCTAGCCTGGAAAGCTGTTGCTCAGCCTCATCTGCTCATGGCACTGCTCACACAGAAACTGGGGCTGCTTGCTTGTCTTGCCACCTCAAACTTCAAATATAGCCTGGGAATGGTGGTGTCCCAGCCAGGCTCCTTTACCAGCCCTGCTCTTAAAATGCGAACGTCTGCAGGTAGCTGACAGCCAGAAGGGGCTAGCCTGGAAATCTGTTGCTCAGCCTCATCTGCCCATGGCACTGCTCGCACAGAGGCACAGAGAATGGGGCTGCTTGCTTATCTTGCCACTTGAAACTTCAATCGCATGTGGGGAATGCGGGTTGTCCCTGCCAGGCTCCTTTACCAGCCCTGCTCCGAAAGTGCGAACTTCTGCAGATAGCTGGCAGCCAGAAGGGGCTAGCCTGGAAAGCTGTTGCTCAGTCTCATCTGTCCATGGTATTGCACGCACAGAGGCACAGAGAATGGGGCTGCTTGCTTGTCTTGCCCTCTCAAACTTCAAACGTAGCCTGGGAAAGTTGGTGTCCCAGCCAGGCTCCTTTCGCAGCCCTGCTCCGAAAGTGCGAACGTCTGCAGATAGCTGGCAGCCAGAAGGGGCTAGCCTGGAAAGCTGTTGCTCAGCCTCATCTGCTCATGGCGGTGCTCGCACAGAGGCCCAGAGACTGGGGCTTCTTGCTTGTCTTGCTACTTGAAACTTCAAACGCATGCTGCGAATGTGGATTGTCCCTGCCAGGCTCCTTTCACAGCCATGCTCTTAAAATGAGAATGTCTGCAGATAGCTGATAGCCAGAAGGGACTAGCCTTGAAATCTGTTGCTCAGCCTCATCTGCCCATGGCACTGCTCGCACAGAGGCACAGAGAATGGGGCTGCTTGCTTATCTTGCCACCTCAAACTACAATCGTAGCCTGGGAAAGTTGGTGTCCCAGCCAGGCTCCTTTCGCAGCCATGCTCCGAAAGTGCGAACGTCTGCAGGTAGCTGGCATCCTGAAGGGGCTAGCCTGGAAAGCTGTTGCTCAGCCTCATCTGCTCATGGCACTGCTCGCACAGAGGCCCAGAGACTGGGGCTGCTTGCTTGCCTTGCCCCCTCAAACTTCAAACGTAGCTTGGGAAAGTTGGTGTCCCAGCCAGGCTCCTTTCGCAGCCCTGCTCCGAAAGTGCAAACGTCTGCAGATAGCTGGCAGCCAGAAGGGGCTAGCCTGGAAAGCTGTTGCTCAGCCTCATCTGCTCATGGCAGTGCTCGCACAGAGGCCCAGAGACTGGGGCTGCTTGCTTGTCTTGCCCCCTCAAACTTCAAACGTAGCCTGGGAAAGTTTGTGTCCCAGCCAGGCTCCTTTCGCAGCCCTGCTCCGAAAGTGCGAACGTCTGCAGATAGCTGGCAGCCAGAAGGGGCTAGCCTGGAAAGCTGTTGCTCAGCCTCATCTGCTCATGGCGGTGCTCGCACAGAGGCACAGAGACTGGGGCTGCTTGCTTGTCTTGCCCCCTCAAACTTCAAACGTAGCCTGGGAAAGTTGTTGTCCCAGCCAGGCTCCTTTCGCAGCCCTGCTCCGAAAGTGCGAACGTCTGCAGATAGCTGGCAGTCAGAAGGGGCTAGCCTGGAAAGCTGTTGCTCAGCCTCATCTGCTCATGGCACTGCTCACACAGAAACTGGGGCTGCTTGCTTGTCTTGCCACCTCAAACTTCAAATATAGCCTGGGAATGGTGGTGTCCCAGCCAGGCTCCTTTACCAGCCCTGCTCTTAAAATGCGAACGTCTGCAGGTAGCTGACAGCCAGAAGGGGCTAGCCTGGAAATCTGTTGCTCAGCCTCATCTGCCCATGGCACTGCTCGCACAGAGGCACAGAGAATGGGGCTGCTTGCTTATCTTGCCACTTGAAACTTCAATCGCATGTGGGGAATGTGGGTTGTCCCTGCCAGGCTCCTTTACCAGCCCTGCTCCGAAAGTGCGAACTTCTGCAGATAGCTGGCAGCCAGAAGGGGCTAGCCTGGAAAGCTGTTGCTCAGTCTCATCTGTCCATGGTATTGCACGCACAGAGGAACAGAGAATGGTGCTGCTTGCTTGTCTTGCCACCTCAAACTTCAAACGTAGCCTGGGAATTGTGGTGTCCCAGCCAGGCTCCTTTACCAGCCCTGCTCTTAAAATGCGAACGTCTGCAGGAAGCTGACAGCCAGAAGGGGCTAGCCTGGAAATCAGTTGCTGAGCCTCATCTGACTATGGCACTGCTCGCACAGAGGCACAGAGAATGGGGCTGCTTGCTTATCTTGCCACTTGAAACTTCAAACGCATGTGGGGAATGTGGGTTGTCCCTGCCAGGCTCCTTTCGCAGCCCTGCTCCGAAGGTGCGAACGTCTGCAGATAGCTAGCACCCAGAAGAGGCTAGCCTGGAAAGCTGTTGCTCAGGCTCATCTGTCCATGGCATTGCACGCACAGAGGCCCAGAGACTGGGGCTGCTTGCTTGTCTTGCCACCTCAAACTTCAAACGTAGCCTGGGAAAGTTGGTGTCCCAGCCAGGCTCCTTTCGCAGCCCTGCTCCGAAAGTGCGAACGTCTGCAGATAGCTGGCAGCCAGAAGGGGCTAGCCTGGAAAGCTGTTGCTCAGCCTCATCTGCCCATGGCACTGCTCGCACAGAGGCACAGAGACTGGGGCTGCTTGCTTGTCTTGCTACTTGAAACTTCAAACGCATGCTGCGAATGTGGATTGTCCCTGTCAGGCTCCTTTCACAGCCATGCTCTTAAAATGCGAACGTCTGCAGGTAGCTGGCAGCCAGAAGGGGCTAGCCTGGAAAGCTGTTGCTCAGCCTCATTTGCCCATGGCACTGCTCGCACAGAGGCACAGAGAATGGGGCTAGTTGCTTATCTTGCCACTTGAAACTTCAAACGCATGCTGGGAATGGTTGTGTCCCTGCCAGCCTCCTTTCGAAGCCCTGCTACGAAAGCGCGAACGTCTGCAGGTAGCTGGCAGCCAGAAGGGGCTAGCCTGGAAAGCTGTTGCTTAACCTCATCTGCTCATGGCACTGCTCACACAGAGAATGGGGCTGCTTGCTTGTCTTGCCACTTGTAACTTCAAACGCATGTGGGGAATGTGGATTGTCCCTGCCAGGCTCCTTTCACAGCCATGCTCTTAAAATGAGAATGTCTGCAGATAGCTGATAGCCAGAAGGGACTAGCCTGGAAATCTGTTGCTCAGCCTCATCTGCCCATGGCACTGCTCGCACAGAGGCACAGAGAATGGGACTGCTTGCTTATCTTGCCACCTCAAACTACAAACGTAGCCTGGGAAAGTTGGTGTCCCAGCCAGGCTCCTTTCGCAGCCATGCTCCAAAAGTGCGAACGTCTGCAGATAGCTGGCATCCTGAAGGGGCTAGCCTGGAAAGCTGTTGCTCAGCCTCATCTGCTCATGGCACTGCTCGCACAGAGGCCCAGAGACTGGGGCTGCTTGCTTGTCTTGCCCCCTCAAACTTCAAACGTAGCCTGGGAAAGCTGTTGTCCCAGCCAGGCTCCTTTCGCAGCCCTGCTCCGAAAGTGCGAACGTCTGCAGATAGCTGGCAGCCAGAAGGGGCTAGCCTGGAAAGCTGTTGCTCAGCCTCATCTGCTCATGGCACTGCTCACACAGAAACTGGGGCTGCTTGCTTGTCTTGCCACCTCAAACTTCAAATATAGCCTGGGAATGGTGGTGTCCCAGCCAGGCTCCTTTACCAGCCCTGCTCTTAAAATGCGAACGTCTGCAGGTAGCTGACAGCCAGAAGGGGCTAGCCTGGAAATCT
Source organism: Opisthocomus hoazin (assembly GCF_030867145.1). Classification (NCBI taxonomy): domain Eukaryota; kingdom Metazoa; phylum Chordata; class Aves; order Opisthocomiformes; family Opisthocomidae; genus Opisthocomus; species Opisthocomus hoazin. The sequence goes on from NC_134429.1 coordinate 9,490,829, forward strand.
GTTGCTCAGCCTCATCTGCCCATGGCACTGCTCGCACAGAGGCACAGAGAATGGGGCTGCTTGCTTATCTTGCCACTTGAAACTTCAATCGCATGTGGGGAACGTGGGTTGTCCCTGCCAGGCTCCTTTACCAGCCCTGCTCCGAAAGTGCGAACGTCTGCAGATAGCTGGCAGCCAGAAGGGGCTAGCCTGGAAAGCTGTTGCTCAGTCTCATCTGTCCATGGTATTGCACGCACAGAGGCACAGAGAATGGTGCTGCTTGCTTGTCTTGCCACCTCAAACTTCAAACGTAGCCTGGGAATGTTGGTGTCCCAGCCAGGCTCCTTTACCAGTCCTGCTCCGAAAGTGCGAACGTCTGCAGATAGCTGGCAGCCAGAAGGGGCTAGCCTGGAAAGCTGTTGCTCAGCCTCATCTGCTCATGGCAGTGCTCGCACAGAGGCCCAGAGACTGGGGCTGCTTGCTTGTCTTGCCCTCTCAAACTTCAAACGTAGCCTGGGAAAGTTTGTGTCCCAGCAAGGCTCCTTTCGCAGCCCTGCTCCGAAAGTGCGAACGTCTGCAGATAGCTGGCAGCCAGAAGGGGCTAGCCTGGAAAGCTGTTGCTCAGCCTCATCTGCTCATGGCGGTGCTCGCACAGAGGCACAGAGACTGGGGCTGCTTGCTTGTCTTGCCCCCTCAAACTTCAAACGTAGCCTGGGAAAGTTGTTGTCCCAGCCAGGCTCCTTTCGCAGCCCTACTCCGAAAGAGCGAACGTCTGCAGATAGCTGGCAGTCAGAAGGGGCTAGCCTGGAAAGCTGTTGCTCAGCCTCATCTGCTCATGGCACTGCTCACACAGAAACTGGGGCTGCTTGCTTGTCTTGCCACCTCAAACTTCAAATATAGCCTGGGAATGGTGGTGTCCCAGCCAGGCTCCTTTACCAGCCCTGCTCTTAAAATGCGAACGTCTGCAGGTAGCTGACAGCCAGAAGGGGCTAGCCTGGAAATCTGTTGCTCAGCCTCATCTGCCCATGGCACTGCTCGCACAGAGGCACAGAGAATGGGGCTGCTTGCTTATCTTGCCACATGAAACTTCAATCGCATGTGGGGAATGTGGGTTGTCCCTGCCAGGCTCCTTTCGCAGACCTGCTCCGAAAGTGCGAACGTCTGCAGATAGCTGGCAGCCAGAAGGGGCTAGCCTGGAAAGCTGTTGCTCAGTCTCATCTGTCCATGGTATTGCACGCACAGAGGCACAGAGAATGGTGCTGCTTGCTTGTCTTGCCACCTCAAACTTCAAACGTAGCCTGGGAATTGTGGTGTCCCAGCCAGGCTCCTTTACCAGCCCTGCTCTTAAAATGCGAACGTCTGCAGGTAGCTGACAGCCAGAAGGGGCTAGCCTGGAAATCAGTTGCTCAGCCTCATCTGACCATGGCACTGCTCGCACAGAGGCACAGAGAATGGGGCTGCTTGCTTATCTTGCCACTTGAAACTTCAAACGCATGTGGGGAATGTGGGTTGTCCCTGCCAGGCTCCTTTCGCAGCCATGCTCCGAAGGTGCGAACGTCTGCAGATAGCTGGCAGCCAGAAGGGGCTAGCCTGGAAAGCTGTTGCTCAGCCTCATTTGCCCATGGCACTGCTCGCACAGAGGCACAGAGAATGGGGCTGGTTGCTTATCTTGCCACTTGAAACTTCAAACGCATGCTGGGAATGGTTGTGTCCCTGCCAGCCTCCTTTCGAAGCCCTGCTACGAAAGCGCGAACGTCTGCAGGTAGCTGGCAGCCAGAAGGGGCTAGCCTGGAAAGCTGTTGCTTAACCTCATCTGCTCATGGCACTGCTCACACAGAGAATGGGGCTGCTTGCTTGTCTTGCCACTTGTAACTTCAAACGCATGTGGGGAATGTGGATTGTCCCTGCCAGGCTCCTTTCACAGCCATGCTCTTAAAATGAGAATGTCTGCAGATAGCTGATAGCCAGAAGGGACTAGCCTGGAAATCTGTTGCTCAGCCTCATCTGCCCATGGCACTGCTCGCACAGAGGCACAGAGAATGGGACTGCTTGCTTATCTTGCCACCTCAAACTACAAACGTAGCCTGGGAAAGTTGGTGTCCCAGCCAGGCTCCTTTCGCAGCCATGCTCCGAAAGTGCGAACGTCTGCAGATAGCTGGCAGCCAGAAGGGGCTAGCCTGGAAAGCTGTTGCTCAGCCTCATCTGCTCATGGCACTGCTCGCACAGAGGCCCAGAGACTGGGGCTGCTTGCTTGTCTTGCCCCCTCAAACTTCAAACGTAGCCTGGGAAAGCTGTTGTCCCAGCCAGGCTCCTTTCGCAGCCCTGCTCCGAAAGTGCGAACGTCTGCAGATAGCTGGCAGTCAGAAGAAGCTAGCCTGGAAAGCTGTTGCTCAGCCTCATCTGCTCATGGCACTGCTCACACAGAAACTGGGGCTGCTTGCTTGTCTTGCCACCTCAAACTTCAAATATAGCCTGGGAATGGTGGTGTCCCAGCCAGGCTCCTTTACCAGCCCTGCTCTTAAAATGCGAACGTCTGCAGGTAGCTGACAGCCAGAAGGGGCTAGCCTGGAAATCTGTTGCTCAGCCTCATCTGCCCATGGCACTGCTAGCACAGAGGCACAGAGAATGGGGCTGCTTGCTTATCTTGCCACTTGAAACTTCAATCGCATGTGGGGAATGTGGGTTGTCCCTGCCAGGCTCCTTTACCAGCCCTGCTCCGAAAGTGCGAACGTCTGCAGATAGCTGGCAGCCAGAAGGGGCTAGCCTGGAAAGCTGTTGCTCAGCCTCATCTGCTCATGGCGGTGCTCGCACAGAGGCACAGAGACTGGGGCTGCTTGCTTGTCTTGCCACCTCAAACTTCAAACGTAGCCTGGGAAAGTTTGTGTCCCAGCCAGGCTCCTCTCGCAGCCCTGCTCCGAAAGTGCGAACGTCTGCAGATAGCTGGCAGTCAGAAGGGGCTAGCCTGGAAAGCTGTTGCTCAGCCTCATCTGCTCATGGCACTGCTCACACAGAAACTGGGGCTGCTTGCTTGTCTTGCCACCTCAAACTTCAAATATAGCCTGGGAAAGGTGGTGTCCCAGCCAGGCTCCTTTACCAGCCCTGCTCTTAAAATGCGAACGTCTGCAGGTAGCTGACAGCCAGAAGGGGCTAGCCTGGAAAGCTGTTGCTCAGCCTCATCTGCTCATGGCGGTGCTCGCACAGAGGCACAGAGACTGGGGCTGCTTGCTTGTCTTGCCACCTCAAACTTCAAACGTAGCCTGGGAAAGTTGTTGTCCCAGCCAGGCTCCTTTCGCAGGCCTGCTCTGAAAGTGCGAACGTCTGCAGATAGCTGGCAGTCAGAAGGGGCTAGCCTGGAAAGCTGTTGCTCAGCCTCATCTGCTCATGGCACTGCTCACACAGAAACTGGGGCTGCTTGCTTGTCTTGCCACCTCAAACTTCAAATATAGCCTGGGAAAGGTGGTGTCCCAGCCAGGCTCCTTTACCAGCCCTGCTCTTAAAATGCGAACGTCTGCAGGTAGCTGACAGCCAGAAGGGGCTAGCCTGGAAAGCTGTTGCTCAGTCTCATCTGTCCATGGTATTGCACGCACAGAGGCACAGAGAATGGTGCTGCTTGCTTGTCTTGCCACCTCAAACTTCAAACGTAGCCTGGGAATTGTGGTGTCCCAGCCAGGCTCCTTTACCAGCCCTGCTCTTAAAATGCGAACGTCTGCAGGAAGCTGACAGTCAGAAGGGGCTAGCCTGGAAATCAGTTGCTGAGCCTCATCTGACTATGGCACTGCTCGCACAGAGGCACAGAGAATGGGGCTGCTTGCTTATCTTGCCACTTGAAACTTCAAACGCATGTGGGGAATGTGGGTTGTCCCTGCCAGGCTCCTTTCGCAGCCCTGCTCCGAAGGTGCGAACGTCTGCAGATAGCTAGCACCCAGAAGAGGCTAGCCTGGAAAGCTGTTGCTCAGCCTCATCTGTCCATGGCATTGCACGCACAGAGGCACAGAGAATGGGGCTGCTTGCTTGTCTTGCCACCTCAAACTTCAAACGTAGCCTGGGAAAGTTGGTGTCCCAGCCAGGCTCCTTTCGCAGCCCTGCTCCGAAAGTGCGAACGTCTGCAGATAGCTGGCAGCCAGAAGGGGCTAGCCTGGAAAGCTGTTGCTCAGCCTCATCTGCTCATGGCGGTGCTCGCACAGAGGCCCAGAGACTGGGGCTGCTTGCTTGTCTTGCTACTTGAAACTTCAAATGCATGCTGCGAATGTGGATTGTCCCTGCCAGGCTCCTTTCACAGCCATGCTCTTAAAATGAGAATGTCTGCAGATAGCTGATAGCCAGAAGGGACTAGCCTGGAAATCTGTTGCTCAGCCTCATTTGCCCATGGCACTGCTCGCACAGAGGCACAGAGAATGGGACTGCTTGCTTATCTTGCCACCTCAAACTACAAACGTAGCCTGGGAAAGTTGGTGTCCCAGCCAGGCTCCTTTCGCAGCCATGCTCCGAAAGTGCGAACGTCTGCAGATAGCTGCATCCTGAAGGGGCTAGCCTGGAAAGCTGTTGCTCAGCCTCATCTGCTCATGGCACTGCTCGCACAGAGGCCCAGAGACTGGGGCTGCTTGCTTGCCTTGCCCCCTCAAACTTCAAACGTAGCTTGGGAAAGTTGGTGTCCCAGCCAGGCTCCTTTCGCAGCCCTGCTCCGAAAGTGCAAACGTCTGCAGATAGCTGGCAGCCAGAAGGGGCTAGCCTGGAAAGCTGTTGCTCAGCCTCATCTGCTCATGGCAGTGCTCGCACAGAGGCCCAGAGACTGGGGCTGCTTGCTTGTCTTGCCCCCTCAAACTTCAAACGTAGCCTGGGAAAGTTTGTGTCCCAGCCAGGCTCCTTTCGCAGCCCTGCTCCGAAAGTGCGAACGTCTGCAGATAGCTGGCAGCCAGAAGGGGCTAGCCTGGAAAGCTGTTGCTCAGCCTCATCTGCTCATGGCGGTGCTCGCACAGAGGCACAGAGACTGGGGCTGCTTGCTTGTCTTGCCCCCTCAAACTTCAAACGTAGCCTGGGAAAGTTGTTGTCCCAGCCAGGCTCCTTTCGCAGCCCTGCTCCGAAAGTGCGAACGTCTGCAGATAGCTGGCAGTCAGAAGGGGCTAGCCTGGAAAGCTGTTGCTCAGCCTCATCTGCTCATGGCACTGCTCACACAGAAACTGGGGCTGCTTGCTTGTCTTGCCACCTCAAACATCAAATATAGCCTGGGAATGGTGGTGTCCCAGCCAGGCGCCTTTACCAGCCCTGCTCTTAAAATGCGAACGTCTGCAGGTAGCTGACAGCCAGAAGGGGCTAGCCTGGAAATCTGTTGCTCAGCCTCATCTGCCCATGGCACTGCTAGCACAGAGGCACAGAGAATGGGGCTGCTTGCTTATCTTGCCACTTGAAACTTCAATCGCATGTGGGGAACGTGGGTTGTCCCTGCCAGGCTCCTTTACCAGCCCTGCTCCGAAAGTGCGAACGTCTGCAGATAGCTGGCAGCCAGAAGGGGCTAGCCTGGAAAGCTGTTGCTCAGTCTCATCTGTCCATGGTATTGCACGCACAGAGGCACAGAGAATGGTGCTGCTTGCTTGTCTTGCCACCTCAAACTTCAAACGTAGCCTGGGAATGTTGGTGTCCCAGCCAGGCTCCTTTACCAGTCCTGCTCCGAAAGTGCGAACGTCTGCAGATAGCTGGCAGCCAGAAGGGGCTAGCCTGGAAAGCTGTTGCTCAGCCTCATCTGCTCATGGCAGTGCTCGCACAGAGGCCCAGAGACTGGGGCTGCTTGCTTGTCTTGCCCTCTCAAACTTCAAACGTAGCCTGTGAAAGTTTGTGTCCCAGCCAGGCTCCTTTCGCAGCCCTGCTCCGAAAGTGCGAACGTCTGCAGATAGCTGGCAGCCAGAAGGGGCTAGCCTGGAAAGCTGTTGCTCAGCCTCATCTGCTCATGGCGGTGCTCGCACAGAGGCACAGAGACTGGGGCTGCTTGCTTGTCTTGCCCCCTCAAACTTCAAACGTAGCCTGGGAAAGTTGTTGTCCCAGCCAGGCTCCTTTCGCAGCCCTGCTCCGAAAGTGCGAACGTCTGCAGATAGCTGGCAGTCAGAAGGGGCTAGCCTGGAAAGCTGTTGCTCAGCCTCATCTGCTCATGGCACTGCTCACACAGAAACTGGGGCTGCTTGCTTGTCTTGCCACCTCAAACTTCAAATATAGCCTGGGAATGGTGGTGTCCCAGCCAGGCTCCTTTACCAGCCCTGCTCTTAAAATGCGAACGTCTGCAGGTAGCTGACAGCCAGAAGGGGCTAGCCTGGAAATCTGTTGCTCAGCCTCATCTGCCCATGGCACTGCTCGCACAGAGGCACAGAGAATGGGGCTGCTTGCTTATCTTGCCACATGAAACTTCAATCGCATGTGGGGAATGTGGGTTGTCCCTGCCAGGCTCCTTTCGCAGCCCTGCTCCGAAAGTGCGAACGTCTGCAGATAGCTGGCAGCCAGAAGGGGCTAGCCTGGAAAGCTGTTGCTCAGTCTCATCTGTCCATGGTATTGCACGCACAGAGGCACAGAGAATGGTGCTGCTTGCTTGTCTTGCCACCTCAAACTTCAAACGTAGCCTGGGAATTGTGGTGTCCCAGCCAGGCTCCTTTACCAGCCCTGGTCTTAAAATGCGAACGTCTGCAGGTAGCTGACAGCCAGAAGGGGCTAGCCTGGAAATCAGTTGCTCAGCCTCATCTGACCATGGCACTGCTCGCACAGAGGCACAGAGAATGGGGCTGCTTGCTTATCTTGCCACTTGAAACTTCAAACGCATGTGGGGAATGTGGGTTGTCCCTGCCAGGCTCCTTTCGCAGCCATGCTCCGAAGGTGCGAACGTCTGCAGATAGCTGGCAGCCAGAAGGGGCTAGCCTGGAAAGCTGTTGCTCAGCCTCATTTGCCCATGGCACTGCTCGCACAGAGGCACAGAGAATGGGGCTGGTTGCTTATCTTGCCACTTGAAACTTCAAACGCATGCTGGGAATGGTTGTGTCCCTGCCAGCCTCCTTTCGAAGCCCTGCTACGAAAGCGCGAACGTCTGCAGGTAGCTGGCAGCCAGAAGGGGCTAGCCTGGAAAGCTGTTGCTTAACCTCATCTGCTCATGGCACTGCTCACACAGAGAATGGGGCTGCTTGCTTGTCTTGCCACTTGTAACTTCAAACGCATGTGGGGAATGTGGATTGTCCCTGCCAGGCTCCTTTCACAGCCATGCTCTTAAAATGAGAATGTCTGCAGATAGCTGATAGCCAGAAGGGACTAGCCTGGAAATCTGTTGCTCAGCCTCATCTGCCCATGGCACTGCTCGCACAGAGGCACAGAGAATGGGACTGCTTGCTTATCTTGCCACCTCAAACTACAAACGTAGCCTGGGAAAGTTGGTGTCCCAGCCAGGCTCCTTTCGCAGCCATGCTCCGAAAGTGCGAACGTCTGCAGATAGCTGGCAGCCAGAAGGGGCTAGCCTGGAAAGCTGTTGCTCAGCCTCATCTGCTCATGGCACTGCTCGCACAGAGGCCCAGAGACTGGGGCTGCTTGCTTGTCTTGCCCCCTCAAACTTCAAACGTAGCCTGGGAAAGCTGTTGTCCCAGCCAGGCTCCTTTCGCAGCCCTGCTCCGAAAGTGCGAACGTCTGCAGATAGCTGGCAGTCAGAAGAAGCTAGCCTGGAAAGCTGTTGCTCAGCCTCATCTGCTCATGGCACTGCTCACACAGAAACTGGGGCTGCTTGCTTGTCTTGCCACCTCAAACTTCAAATATAGCCTGGGAATGGTGGTGTCCCAGCCAGGCTCCTTTACCAGCCCTGCTCTTAAAATGCGAACGTCTGCAGGTAGCTGACAGCCAGAAGGGGCTAGCCTGGAAATCTGTTGCTCAGCCTCATCTGCCCATGGCACTGCTAGCACAGAGGCACAGAGAATGGGGCTGCTTGCTTATCTTGCCACTTGAAACTTCAATCGCATGTGGGGAATGTGGGTTGTCCCTGCCAGACTCCTTTACCAGCCCTGCTCCGAAAGTGCGAACGTCTGCAGATAGCTGGCAGCCAGAAGGGGCTAGCCTGGAAAGCTGTTGCTCAGTCTCATCTGTCCATGGTATTGCACGCACAGAGGCACAGAGAATGGTGCTGCTTGCTTGTCTTGCCACCTCAAACTTCAAACGTAGCCTGGGAATGTTGGTGTCCCAGCCAGGCTCCTTTACCAGTCCTGCTCCGAAAGTGCGAACGTCTGCAGATAGCTGGCAGCCAGAAGGGGCTAGCCTGGAAAGCTGTTGCTCAGCCTCATCTGCTCATGGCAGTGCTCGCACAGAGGCCCAGAGACTGGGGCTGCTTGCTTGTCTTGCCCTCTCAAACTTCAAACGTAGCCTGGGAAAGTTTGTGTCCCAGCCAGGCTCCTTTCGCAGCCCTGCTCCGAAAGTGCGAACGTCTGCAGATAGCTGGCAGTCAGAAGGGGCTAGCCTGGAAAGCTGTTGCTCAGCCTCATCTGCTCATGGCACTGCTCACACAGAAACTGGGGCTGCTTGCTTGTCTTGCCACCTCAAACTTCAAATATAGCCTGGGAAAGGTGGTGTCCCAGCCAGGCTCCTTTACCAGCCCTGCTCTTAAAATGCGAACGTCTGCAGGTAGCTGACAGCCAGAAGGGGCTAGCCTGGAAAGCTGTTGCTCAGCCTCATCTGCTCATGGCGGTGCTCGCACAGAGGCACAGAGACTGGGGCTGCTTGCTTGTCTTGCCACCTCAAACTTCAAACGTAGCCTGGGAAAGTTGTTGTCCCAGCCAGGCTCCTTTCGCAGGCCTGCTCTGAAAGTGCGAACGTCTGCAGATAGCTGGCAGTCAGAAGGGGCTAGCCTGGAAAGCTGTTGCTCAGCCTCATCTGCTCATGGCACTGCTCACACAGAAACTGGGGCTGCTTGCTTGTCTTGCCACCTCAAACTTCAAATATAGCCTGGGAAAGGTGGTGTCCCAGCCAGGCTCCTTTACCAGCCCTGCTCTTAAAATGCGAACGTCTGCAGGTAGCTGACAGCCAGAAGGGGCTAGCCTGGAAAGCTGTTGCTCTGTCTCATCTGTCCATGGTATTGCACGCACAGAGGCACAGAGAATGGTGCTGCTTGCTTGTCTTGCCACCTCAAACTTCAAACGTAGCCTGGGAATTGTGGTGTCCCAGCCAGGCTCCTTTACCAGCCCTGCTCTTAAAATGCGAACGTCTGCAGGAAGCTGACAGTCAGAAGGGGCTAGCCTGGAAATCAGTTGCTGAGCCTCATCTGACTATGGCACTGCTCGCACAGAGGCACAGAGAATGGGGCTGCTTGCTTATCTTGCCACTTGAAACTTCAAACGCATGTGGGGAATGTGGGTTGTCCCTGCCAGGCTCCTTTCGCAGCCCTGCTCCGAAGGTGCGAACGTCTGCAGATAGCTAGCACCCAGAAGAGGCTAGCCTGGAAAGCTGTTGCTCAGCCTCATCTGTCCATGGCATTGCACGCACAGAGGCACAGAGAATGGGGCTGCTTGCTTGTCTTGCCACCTCAAACTTCAAACGTAGCCTGGGAAAGTTGGTGTCCCAGCCAGGCTCCTTTCGCAGCCCTGCTCCGAAAGTGCGAACGTCTGCAGATAGCTGGCAGCCAGAAGGGGCTAGCCTGGAAAGCTGTTGCTCAGCCTCATCTGCTCATGGCGCTGCTCGCACAGAGGCCCAGAGACTGGGGCTGCTTGCTTGTCTTGCTACTTGAAACTTCAAATGCATGCTGCGAATGTGGATTGTCCCTGCCAGGCTCCTTTCACAGCCATGCTCTTAAAATGAGAATGTCTGCAGATAGCTGATAGCCAGAAGGGACTAGCCTGGAAATCTGTTGCTCAGCCTCATTTGCCCATGGCACTGCTCGCACAGAGGCACAGAGAATGGGACTGCTTGCTTATCTTGCCACCTCAAACTACAAACGTAGCCTGGGAAAGTTGGTGTCCCAGCCAGGCTCCTTTCGCAGCCATGCTCCGAAAGTGCGAACGTCTGCAGATAGCTGCATCCTGAAGGGGCTAGCCTGGAAAGCTGTTGCTCAGCCTCATCTGCTCATGGCACTGCTCGCACAGAGGCCCAGAGACTGGGGCTGCTTGCTTGCCTTGCCCCCTCAAACTTCAAACGTAGCTTGGGAAAGTTGGTGTCCCAGCCAGGCTCCTTTCGCAGCCCTGCTCCGAAAGTGCAAACGTCTGCAGATAGCTGGCAGCCAGAAGGGGCTAGCCTGGAAAGCTGTTGCTCAGCCTCATCTGCTCATGGCAGTGCTCGCACAGAGGCCCAGAGACTGGGGCTGCTTGCTTGTCTTGCCCCCTCAAACTTCAAACGTAGCCTGGGAAAGTTTGTGTCCCAGCCAGGCTCCTTTCGCAGCCCTGCTCCGAAAGTGCGAACGTCTGCAGATAGCTGGCAGCCAGAAGGGGCTAGCCTGGAAAGCTGTTGCTCAGCCTCATCTGCTCATGGCGGTGCTCGCACAGAGGCCCAGAGACTGGGGCTGCTTGCTTGTCTTGCCCCCTCAAACTTCAAACGTAGCCTGGGAAAGTTGTTGTCCCAGCCAGGCTCCTTTCGCAGCCCTGCTCCGAAAGTGCGAACGTCTGCAGATAGCTGGCAGTCAGAAGGGGCTAGCCTGGAAAGCTGTTGCTCAGCCTCATCTGCTCATGGCACTGCTCACACAGAAACTGGGGCTGCTTGCTTGTCTTGCCACCTCAAACATCAAATATAGCCTGGGAATGGTGGTGTCCCAGCCAGGCGCCTTTACCAGCCCTGCTCTTAAAATGCGAACGTCTGCAGGTAGCTGACAGCCAGAAGGGGCTAGCCTGGAAATCTGTTGCTCAGCCTCATCTGCCCATGGCACTGCTAGCACAGAGGCACAGAGAATGGGGCTGCTTGCTTATCTTGCCACTTGAAACTTCAATCGCATGTGGGGAACGTGGGTTGTCCCTGCCAGGCTCCTTTACCAGCCCTGCTCCGAAAGTGCGAACGTCTGCAGATAGCTGGCAGCCAGAAGGGGCTAGCCTGGAAAGCTGTTGCTCAGTCTCATCTGTCCATGGTATTGCACGCACAGAGGCACAGAGAATGGTGCTGCTTGCTTGTCTTGCCACCTCAAACTTCAAACGTAGCCTGGGAATGTTGGTGTCCCAGCCAGGCTCCTTTACCAGTCCTGCTCCGAAAGTGCGAACGTCTGCAGATAGCTGGCAGCCAGAAGGGGCTAGCCTGGAAAGCTGTTGCTCAGCCTCATCTGCTCATGGCAGTGCTCGCACAGAGGCCCAGAGACTGGGGCTGCTTGCTTGTCTTGCCCTCTCAAACTTCAAACGTAGCCTGTGAAAGTTTGTGTCCCAGCCAGGCTCCTTTCGCAGCCCTGCTCCGAAAGTGCGAACGTCTGCAGATAGCTGGCAGCCAGAAGGGGCTAGCCTGGAAAGCTGTTGCTCAGCCTCATCTGCTCATGGCGGTGCTCGCACAGAGGCACAGAGACTGGGGCTGCTTGCTTGTCTTGCCCCCTCAAACTTCAAACGTAGCCTGGGAAAGTTGTTGTCCCAGCCAGGCTCCTTTCGCAGCCCTGCTCCGAAAGTGCGAACGTCTGCAGATAGCTGGCAGTCAGAAGGGGCTAGCCTGGAAAGCTGTTGCTCAGCCTCATCTGCTCATGGCACTGCTCACACAGAAACTGGGGCTGCTTGCTTGTCTTGCCACCTCAAACTTCAAATATAGCCTGGGAATGGTGGTGTCCCAGCCAGGCTCCTTTACCAGCCCTGCTCTTAAAATGCGAACGTCTGCAGGTAGCTGACAGCCAGAAGGGGCTAGCCTGGAAATCTGTTGCTCAGCCTCATCTGCCCATGGCACTGCTCGCACAGAGGCACAGAGAATGGGGCTGCTTGCTTATCTTGCCACATGAAACTTCAATCGCATGTGGGGAATGTGGGTTGTCCCTGCCAGGCTCCTTTCGCAGCCCTGCTCCGAAAGTGCGAACGTCTGCAGATAGCTGGCAGCCAGAAGAGGCTAGCCTGGAAAGCTGTTGCTCAGTCTCATCTGTCCATGGTATTGCACGCACAGAGGCACAGAGAATGGTGCTGCTTGCTTGTCTTGCCACCTCAAACTTCAAACGTAGCCTGGGAATTGTGGTGTCCCAGCCAGGCTCCTTTACCAGCCCTGCTCTTAAAATGCGAACGTCTGCAGGTAGCTGACAGCCAGAAGGGGCTAGCCTGGAAATCAGTTGCTCAGCCTCATCTGACCATGGCACTGCTCGCACAGAGGCACAGAGAATGGGGCTGCTTGCTTATCTTGCCACTTGAAACTTCAAACGCATGTGGGGAATGTGGGTTGTCCCTGCCAGGCTCCTTTCGCAGCCATGCTCCGAAGGTGCGAACGTCTGCAGATAGCTGGCAGCCAGAAGGGGCTAGCCTGGAAAGCTGTTGCTCAGCCTCATTTGCCCATGGCACTGCTCGCACAGAGGCACAGAGAATGGGGCTGGTTGCTTATCTTGCCACTTGAAACTTCAAACGCATGCTGGGAATGGTTGTGTCCCTGCCAGCCTCCTTTCGAAGCCCTGCTACGAAAGCGCGAACGTCTGCAGGTAGCTGGCAGCCAGAAGGGGCTAGCCTGGAAAGCTGTTGCTTAACCTCATCTGCTCATGGCACTGCTCACACAGAGAATGGGGCTGCTTGCTTGTCTTGCCACTTGTAACTTCAAACGCATGTGGGGAATGTGGATTGTCCCTGCCAGGCTCCTTTCACAGCCATGCTCTTAAAATGAGAATGTCTGCAGATAGCTGATAGCCAGAAGGGACTAGCCTGGAAATCTGTTGCTCAGCCTCATCTGCCCATGGCACTGCTCGCACAGAGGCACAGAGAATGGGACTGCTTGCTTATCTTGCCACCTCAAACTACAAACGTAGCCTGGGAAAGTTGGTGTCCCAGCCAGGCTCCTTTCGCAGCCATGCTCCGAAAGTGCGAACGTCTGCAGATAGCTGGCAGCCAGAAGGGGCTAGCCTGGAAAGCTGTTGCTCAGCCTCATCTGCTCATGGCACTGCTCGCACAGAGGCCCAGAGACTGGGGCTGCTTGCTTGTCTTGCCCCCTCAAACTTCAAACGTAGCCTGGGAAAGCTGTTGTCCCAGCCAGGCTCCTTTCGCAGCCCTGCTCCGAAAGTGCGAACGTCTGCAGATAGCTGGCAGTCAGAAGAAGCTAACCTGGAAAGCTGTTGCTCAGCCTCATCTGCTCATGGCACTGCTCACACAGAAACTGGGGCTGCTTGCTTGTCTTGCCACCTCAAACTTCAAATATAGCCTGGGAATGGTGGTGTCCCAGCCAGGCTCCTTTACCAGCCCTGCTCTTAAAATGCGAACGTCTGCAGGTAGCTGACAGCCAGAAGGGGCTAGCCTGGAAATCTGTTGCTCAGCCTCATCTGCCCATGGCACTGCTAGCACAGAGGCACAGAGAATGGGGCTGCTTGCTTATCTTGCCACTTGAAACTTCAATCGCATGTGGGGAATGTGGGTTGTCCCTGCCAGACTCCTTTACCAGCCCTGCTCCGAAAGTGCGAACGTCTGCAGATAGCTGGCAGCCAGAAGGGGCTAGCCTGGAAAGCTGTTGCTCAGTCTCATCTGTCCATGGTATTGCACGCACAGAGGCACAGAGAATGGTGCTGCTTGCTTGTCTTGCCACCTCAAACTTCAAACGTAGCCTGGGAATGTTGGTGTCCCAGCCAGGCTCCTTTACCAGTCCTGCTCCGAAAGTGCGAACGTCTGCAGATAGCTGGCAGCCAGAAGGGGCTAGCCTGGAAAGCTGTTGCTCAGCCTCATCTGCTCATGGCAGTGCTCGCACAGAGGCCCAGAGACTGGGGCTGCTTGCTTGTCTTGCCCTCTCAAACTTCAAACGTAGCCTGGGAAAGTTTGTGTCCCAGCCAGGCTCCTCTCGCAGCCATGCTCCGAAAGTGCGAACGTCTGCAGATAGCTGGCAGCCAGAAGGGGCTAGCCTGGAAAGCTGTTGCTCAGCCTCATCTGCTCATGGCGGTGCTCGCACAGAGGCACAGAGACTGGGGCTGCTTGCTTGTCTTGCCCCCTCAAACTTCAAACGTAGCCTGGGAAAGTTGATGTCCCAGCCAGGCTCCTTTCGCAGCCCTGCTCCGAAAGTGCGAACGTCTGCAGATAGCTGGCAGCCTGAAGGGGCTAGCCTGGAAAGCTGTTGCTCAGCCTCATCTGCTCATGGCACTGCTCACACAGAAACTGGGGCTGCTTGCTTGTCTTGCCACCTCAAACTTCAAATATAGCCTGGGAAAGGTGGTGTCCCAGCCAGGCTCCTTTACCAGCCCTGCTCTTAAAATGCGAACGTCTGCAGGTAGCTGGCAGCCAGAAGGGGCTAGCCTGGAAAGCTGTTGCTCAGCCTCATCTGTCCATGGTATTGCACGCACAGAGGCACAGAGAATGGTGCTGCTTGCTTGTCTTGCCACCTCAAACTTCAAACGTAGCCTGGGAATTGTGGTGTCCCAGCCAGGCTCCTTTACCAGCCCTGCTCTTAAAATGCGAACGTCTGCAGGAAGCTGACAGTCAGAAGGGGCTAGCCTGGAAATCAGTTGCTGAGCCTCATCTGACTATGGCACTGCTCGCACAGAGGCACAGAGAATGGGGCTGCTTGCTTATCTTGCCACTTGAAACTTCAAACGCATGTGGGGAATGTGGGTTGTCCCTGCCAGGCTCCTTTCGCAGCCCTGCTCCGAAGGTGCGAACGTCTGCAGATAGCTAGCACCCAGAAGAGGCTAGCCTGGAAAGCTGTTGCTCAGCCTCATCTGTCCATGGCATTGCACGCACAGAGGCACAGAGAATGGGGCTGCTTGCTTGTCTTGCCACCTCAAACTTCAAACGTAGCCTGGGAAAGTTGGTGTCCCAGCCAGGCTCCTTTCGCAGACCTGCTCCGAAAGTGCGAACGTCTGCAGATAGCTGGCAGCCAGAAGGGGCTAGCCTGGAAAGCTGTTGCTCAGCCTCATCTGCTCATGGCGGTGCTCGCACAGAGGCCCAGAGACTGGGGCTGCTTGCTTGTCTTGCTACTTGAAACTTCAAATGCATGCTGCGAATGTGGATTGTCCCTGCCAGGCTCCTTTCACAGCCATGCTCTTAAAATGAGAATGTCTGCAGATAGCTGATAGCCAGAAGGGACTAGCCTGGAAATCTGTTGCTCAGCCTCATTTGCCCATGGCACTGCTCGCACAGAGGCACAGAGAATGGGACTGCTTGCTTATCTTGCCACCTCAAACTACAAACGTAGCCTGGGAAAGTTGGTGTCCCAGCCAGGCTCCTTTCGCAGCCATGCTCCGAAAGTGCGAACGTCTGCAGATAGCTGCATCCTGAAGGGGCTAGCCTGGAAAGCTGTTGCTCAGCCTCATCTGCTCATGGCACTGCTCGCACAGAGGCCCAGAGACTGGGGCTGCTTGCTTGCCTTGCCCCCTCAAACTTCAAACGTAGCTTGGGAAAGTTGGTGTCCCAGCCAGGCTCCTTTCGCAGCCCTGCTCCGAAAGTGCAAACGTCTGCAGATAGCTGGCAGCCAGAAGGGGCTAGCCTGGAAAGCTGTTGCTCAGCCTCATCTGCTCATGGCAGTGCTCGCACAGAGGCCCAGAGACTGGGGCTGCTTGCTTGTCTTGCCCCCTCAAACTTCAAACGTAGCCTGGGAAAGTTTGTGTCCCAGCCAGGCTCCTTTCGCAGCCCTGCTCCGAAAGTGCGAACGTCTGCAGATAGCTGGCAGCCAGAAGGGGCTAGCCTGGAAAGCTGTTGCTCAGCCTCATCTGCTCATGGCGGTGCTCGCACAGAGGCACAGAGACTGGGGCTGCTTGCTTGTCTTGCCCCCTCAAACTTCAAACGTAGCCTGGGAAAGTTGTTGTCCCAGCCAGGCTCCTTTCGCAGCCCTGCTCCGAAAGTGCGAACGTCTGCAGATAGCTGGCAGTCAGAAGGGGCTAGCCTGGAAAGCTGTTGCTCAGCCTCATGTGCTCATGGCACTGCTCACACAGAAACTGGGGCTGCTTGCTTGTCTTGCCACCTCAAACATCAAATATAGCCTGGGAATGGTGGTGTCCCAGCCAGGCTCCTTTACCAGCCCTGCTCTTAAAATGCGAACGTCTGCAGGTAGCTGACAGCCAGAAGGGGCTAGCCTGGAAATCTGTTGCTCAGCCTCATCTGCCCATGGCACTGCTCGCACAGAGGCACAGAGAATGGGGCTGCTTGCTTATCTTGCCACTTGAAACTTCAATCGCATGTGGGGAATGTGGGTTGTCCCTGCCAGGCTCCTTTACCAGCCCTGCTCCGAAAGTGCGAACTTCTGCAGATAGCTGGCAGCCAGAAGGGGCTAGCCTGGAAAGCTGTTGCTCAGTCTCATCTGTCCATGGTATTGCACGCACAGAGGCACAGAGAATGGTGCTGCTTGCTTGTCTTGCCACCTCAAACTTCAAACGTAGCCTGGGAATTGTGGTGTCCCAGCCAGGCTCCTTTACCAGCCCTGCTCTTAAAATGCGAACGTCTGCAGGAAGCTGACAGCCAGAAGGGGCTAGCCTGGAAATCAGTTGCTGAGCCTCATCTGACTATGGCACTGCTCGCACAGGGGCAGAGAGAATGGGGCTGCTTGCTTATCTTGCCACTTGAAACTTCAAACGCATGTGGGGAATGTGGGTTGTCCCTGCCAGGCTCCTTTCGCAGCCCTGCTCCGAAGGTGCGAACGTCTGCAGATAGCTAGCACCCGGAAGAGGCTAGCCTGGAAAGCTGTTGCTCAGGCTCATCTGTCCATGGCATTGCACGCACAGAGGCCCAGAGACTGGGGCTGCTTGCTTGTCTTGCCACCTCAAACTTCAAACGTAGGCTGGGAAAGTTGGTGTCCCAGCCAGGCTCCTTTCGCAGCCCTGCTCCGAAAGTGCGAACGTCTGCAGATAGCTGGCAGCCAGAAGGGGCCTAGCCTGGAAAGCTGTTGCTCAGCCTCATCTGCCCATGGCACTGCTCGCACAGAGGCACAGAGACTGGGGCTGCTTGCTTGTCTTGCTACTTGAAACTTCAAACGCATGCTGCGAATGTGGATTGTCCCTGCCAGGCTCCTTTCACAGCCATGCTCTTAAAATGCGAACGTCTGCAGGTAGCTGGCAGCCAGAAGGGGCTAGCCTGGAAAGCTGTTGCTCAGCCTCATTTGCCCATGGCACTGCTCGCACAGAGGCACAGAGAATGGGGCTGGTTGCTTATCTTGCCACTTGAAACTTCAAACGCATGCTGGGAATGGTGGTGTCCCTGCCAGCCTCCTTTCGAAGCCCTGCTACGAAAGCGCGAACGTCTGCAGGTAGCTGGCAGCCAGAAGGGGCTAGCCTGGAAAGCTGTTGCTTAACCTCATCTGCTCATGGCACTGCTCACACAGAGAATGGGGCTGCTTGCTTGTCTTGCCACTTGTAACTTCAAACGCATGTGGGGAATGTGGATTGTCCCTGCCAGGCTCCTTTCACAGCCATGCTCTTAAAATGAGAATGTCTGCAGATAGCTGATAGCCAGAAGGGACTAGCCTGGAAATCTGTTGCTCAGAATCATCTGCCCATGGCACTGCTCGCACAGAGGCACAGAGAATGGGACTGCTTGCTTATCTTGCCACCTCAAACTACAAACGTAGCCTGGGAAAGTTGGTGTCCCAGCCAGGCTCCTTTCGCAGCCATGCTCCGAAAGTGCGAACGTCTGCAGATAGCTGGCATCCTGAAGGGGCTAGCCTGGAAAGCTGTTGCTCAGCCTCATCTGCTCATGGCACTGCTCGCACAGAGGCCCAGAGACTGGGGCTGCTTGCTTGTCTTGCCCCCTCAAACTTCAAACGTAGCCTGGGAAAGCTGTTGTCCCAGCCAGGCTCCTTTCGCAGCCCTGCTCCGAAAGTGCGAACGTCTGCAGATAGCTGGCAGTCAGAAGAAGCTAGCCTGGAAAGCTGTTGCTCAGCCTCATCTGCTCATGGCACTGCTCACACAGAAACTGGGGCTGCTTGCTTGTCTTGCCACCTCAAACTTCAAATATAGCCTGGGAATGGTGGTGTCCCAGCCAGGCTCCTTTACCAGCCCTGCTCTTAAAATGCGAACGTCTGCAGGTAGCTGACAGCCAGAAGGGGCTAGCCTGGAAATCTGTTGCTCAGCCTCATCTGCCCATGGCACTGCTCGCACAGAGGCACAGAGAATGGGGCTGCTTGCTTATCTTGCCACATGAAACTTCAATCGCATGTGGGGAATGTGGGTTATCCCTGCCAGGCTCCTTTCGCAGCCCTGCTCCGAAAGTGCGAACGTCTGCAGATAGCTGGCAGCCAGAAGGGGCTAGCCTGGAAAGCTGTTGCTCAGTCTCATCTGTCCATGGTATTGCACGCACAGAGGCACAGAGAATGGTGCTGCTTGCTTGTCTTGCCACCTCAAACTTCAAACGTACACTGGGAATTGTGGTGTCCCAGCCAGGCTCCTTTACCAGCCCTGCTCTTAAAATGCGAACGTCTGCAGGTAGCTGACAGCCAGAAGGGGCTAGCCTGGAAATCAGTTGCTCAGCCTCATCTGACCATGGCACTGCTCGCACAGAGGCACAGAGAATGGGGCTGCTTGCTTATCTTGCCACTTGAAACTTCAAACGCATGTGGGGAATGAGGGTTGTCCCAGCCAGGCTCCTTTCGCAGCCATGCTCCGAAGGTGCGAACGTCTGCAGATAGCTGGCAGCCAGAAGGGGCTAGCCTGGAAAGCTGTTGCTCAGCCTCATCTGTCCATGGCATTGCACGCACAGAGGCACAGAGAATGGGGCTGCTTGCTTGTCTTGCCACCTCAAACTTCAAACGTAGCCTGGGAAAGTTGGTGTCCCAGCCAGGCTCCTTTCGCAGCCCTGCTCCGAAAGTGCGAACGTCTGCAGATAGCTGGCAGCCAGAAGGGGCTAGCCTGGAAAGCTGTTGCTCAACCTCATCTGCTCATGGCACTGCTCACACAGAGAATGGGGCTGCTTGCTTGTCTTGCCACTTGTAACTTCAAATGTATGTGGGGAATGTGGATTGTCCCTGCCAGGCTCCTTTCACAGCCATGCTCTTAAAATGAGAATGTCTGCAGATAGCTGATAGCCAGAAGGGCCTAGCCTGAAAAGCTGTTGCTCAGCCTCATCTGCCCATGGCACTGCTCGCACAGAGGCACAGAGAATGGGACTGCTTGCTTATCTTGCCACCTCAAACTACAAACGTAGCCTGGGAAAGTTGGTGTCCCAGCCAGGCTGCTTTCGCAGCCCTGCTCCGAAAGTGCGAACGTCTGCAGATAGCTGGCAGCCAGAAGGGGCTAGCCTGGAACGCTGTTGCTCAGCCTCATCTGCCCATGGCACTGCTCGCACAGAGGCACAGAGAATGGGTCTGCTTGCTTGTCTTGCAAATTGAAGCTTCAAAAGTAGCCTGAGAATGGTGGTGTCCCAGCCAGGCTCCTTTCGCAGCCCTGCTCCGAAAGTGCGAACGTCTGCAGATAGCTGACAGCCAGAAGGGGCTAGCCTGGAAATCAGTTGCTGAGCCTCATCTGACTATGGCACTGCTCGCACAGAGGCACAGAGAATGGGGCTGCTTGCTTATCTTGCCACTTGAAACTTCAAACGCATGTGGGGAATGTGGGTTGTCCCTGCCAGGCTCCTTTCGCAGCCCTGCTCCGAAGGTGCGAACGTCTGCAGATAGCTAGCACCCAGAAGAGGCTAGCCTGGAAAGCTGTTGCTCAGCCTCATCTGTCCATGGCATTGCACGCACAGAGGCACAGAGAATGGGGCTGCTTGCTTGTCTTGCCACCTCAAACTTCAAACGTAGCCTGGGAAAGTTGGTGTCCCAGCCAGGCTCCTTTCGCAGACCTGCTCCGAAAGTGCGAACGTCTGCAGATAGCTGGCAGCCAGAAGGGGCTAGCCTGGAAAGCTGTTGCTCAGCCTCATCTGCTCATGGCGGTGCTCGCACAGAGGCCCAGAGACTGGGGCTGCTTGCTTGTCTTGCTACTTGAAACTTCAAATGCATGCTGCGAATGTGGATTGTCCCTGCCAGGCTCCTTTCACAGCCATGCTCTTAAAATGAGAATGTCTGCAGATAGCTGATAGCCAGAAGGGACTAGCCTGGAAATCTGTTGCTCAGCCTCATTTGCCCATGGCACTGCTCGCACAGAGGCACAGAGAATGGGACTGCTTGCTTATCTTGCCACCTCAAACTACAAACGTAGCCTGGGAAAGTTGGTGTCCCAGCCAGGCTCCTTTCGCAGCCATGCTCCGAAAGTGCGAACGTCTGCAGATAGCTGCATCCTGAAGGGGCTAGCCTGGAAAGCTGTTGCTCAGCCTCATCTGCTCATGGCACTGCTCGCACAGAGGCCCAGAGACTGGGGCTGCTTGCTTGCCTTGCCCCCTCAAACTTCAAACGTAGCTTGGGAAAGTTGGTGTCCCAGCCAGGCTCCTTTCGCAGCCCTGCTCCGAAAGTGCAAACGTCTGCAGATAGCTGGCAGCCAGAAGGGGCTAGCCTGGAAAGCTGTTGCTCAGCCTCATCTGCTCATGGCAGTGCTCGCACAGAGGCCCAGAGACTGGGGCTGCTTGCTTGTCTTGCCCCCTCAAACTTCAAACGTAGCCTGGGAAAGTTTGTGTCCCAGCCAGGCTCCTTTCGCAGCCCTGCTCCGAAAGTGCGAACGTCTGCAGATAGCTGGCAGCCAGAAGGGGCTAGCCTGGAAAGCTGTTGCTCAGCCTCATCTGCTCATGGCGGTGCTCGCACAGAGGCACAGAGACTGGGGCTGCTTGCTTGTCTTGCCCCCTCAAACTTCAAACGTAGCCTGGGAAAGTTGTTGTCCCAGCCAGGCTCCTTTCGCAGCCCTGCTCCGAAAGTGCGAACGTCTGCAGATAGCTGGCAGTCAGAAGGGGCTAGCCTGGAAAGCTGTTGCTCAGCCTCATGTGCTCATGGCACTGCTCACACAGAAACTGGGGCTGCTTGCTTGTCTTGCCACCTCAAACATCAAATATAGCCTGGGAATGGTGGTGTCCCAGCCAGGCTCCTTTACCAGCCCTGCTCTTAAAATGCGAACGTCTGCAGGTAGCTGACAGCCAGAAGGGGCTAGCCTGGAAATCTGTTGCTCAGCCTCATCTGCCCATGGCACTGCTCGCACAGAGGCACAGAGAATGGGGCTGCTTGCTTATCTTGCCACTTGAAACTTCAATCGCATGTGGGGAATGTGGGTTGTCCCTGCCAGGCTCCTTTACCAGCCCTGCTCCGAAAGTGCGAACTTCTGCAGATAGCTGGCAGCCAGAAGGGGCTAGCCTGGAAAGCTGTTGCTCAGTCTCATCTGTCCATGGTATTGCACGCACAGAGGCACAGAGAATGGTGCTGCTTGCTTGTCTTGCCACCTCAAACTTCAAACGTAGCCTGGGAATTGTGGTGTCCCAGCCAGGCTCCTTTACCAGCCCTGCTCTTAAAATGCGAACGTCTGCAGGAAGCTGACAGCCAGAAGGGGCTAGCCTGGAAATCAGTTGCTGAGCCTCATCTGACTATGGCACTGCTCGCACAGGGGCAGAGAGAATGGGGCTGCTTGCTTATCTTGCCACTTGAAACTTCAAACGCATGTGGGGAATGTGGGTTGTCCCTGCCAGGCTCCTTTCGCAGCCCTGCTCCGAAGGTGCGAACGTCTGCAGATAGCTAGCACCCGGAAGAGGCTAGCCTGGAAAGCTGTTGCTCAGGCTCATCTGTCCATGGCATTGCACGCACAGAGGCCCAGAGACTGGGGCTGCTTGCTTGTCTTGCCACCTCAAACTTCAAACGTAGCCTGGGAAAGTTGGTGTCCCAGCCAGGCTCCTTTCGCAGCCCTGCTCCGAAAGTGCGAACGTCTGCAGATAGCTGGCAGCCAGAAGGGGCCTAGCCTGGAAAGCTGTTGCTCAGCCTCATCTGCCCATGGCACTGCTCGCACAGAGGCACAGAGACTGGGGCTGCTTGCTTGTCTTGCTACTTGAAACTTCAAACGCATGCTGCGAATGTGGATTGTCCCTGCCAGGCTCCTTTCACAGCCATGCTCTTAAAATGCGAACGTCTGCAGGTAGCTGGCAGCCAGAAGGGGCTAGCCTGGAAAGCTGTTGCTCAGCCTCATTTGCCCATGGCACTGCTCGCACAGAGGCACAGAGAATGGGGCTGGTTGCTTATCTTGCCACTTGAAACTTCAAACGCATGCTGGGAATGGTGGTGTCCCTGCCAGCCTCCTTTCGAAGCCCTGCTACGAAAGCGCGAACGTCTGCAGGTAGCTGGCAGCCAGAAGGGGCTAGCCTGGAAAGCTGTTGCTTAATCTCATCTGCTCATGGCACTGCTCACACAGAGAATGGGGCTGCTTGCTTGTCTTGCCACTTGTAACTTCAAACGCATGTGGGGAATGTGGATTGTCCCTGCCAGGCTCCTTTCACAGCCATGCTCTTAAAATGAGAATGTCTGCAGATAGCTGATAGCCAGAAGGGACTAGCCTGGAAATCTGTTGCTCAGAATCATCTGCCCATGGCACTGCTCGCACAGAGGCACAGAGAATGGGACTGCTTGCTTATCTTGCCACCTCAAACTACAAACGTAGCCTGGGAAAGTTGGTGTCCCAGCCAGGCTCCTTTCGCAGCCATGCTCCGAAAGTGCGAACGTCTGCAGATAGCTGGCATCCTGAAGGGGCTAGCCTGGAAAGCTGTTGCTCAGCCTCATCTGCTCATGGCACTGCTCGCACAGAGGCCCAGAGACTGGGGCTGCTTGCTTGTCTTGCCCCCTCAAACTTCAAACGTAGCCTGGGAAAGCTGTTGTCCCAGCCAGGCTCCTTTCGCAGCCCTGCTCCGAAAGTGCGAACGTCTGCAGATAGCTGGCAGTCAGAAGAAGCTAGCCTGGAAAGCTGTTGCTCAGCCTCATCTGCTCATGGCACTGCTCACACAGAAACTGGGGCTGCTTGCTTGTCTTGCCACCTCAAACTTCAAATATAGCCTGGGAATGGTGGTGTCCCAGCCAGGCTCCTTTACCAGCCCTGCTCTTAAAATGCGAACGTCTGCAGGTAGCTGACAGCCAGAAGGGGCTAGCCTGGAAATCTGTTGCTCAGCCTCATCTGCCCATGGCACTGCTCGCACAGAGGCACAGAGAATGGGGCTGCTTGCTTATCTTGCCACATGAAACTTCAATCGCATGTGGGGAATGTGGGTTATCCCTGCCAGGCTCCTTTCGCAGCCCTGCTCCGAAAGTGCGAACGTCTGCAGATAGCTGGCAGCCAGAAGGGGCTAGCCTGGAAAGCTGTTGCTCAGTCTCATCTGTCCATGGTATTGCACGCACAGAGGCACAGAGAATGGTGCTGCTTGCTTGTCTTGCCACCTCAAACTTCAAACGTACACTGGGAATTGTGGTGTCCCAGCCAGGCTCCTTTACCAGCCCTGCTCTTAAAATGCGAACGTCTGCAGGTAGCTGACAGCCAGAAGGGGCTAGCCTGGAAATCAGTTGCTCAGCCTCATCTGACCATGGCACTGCTCGCACAGAGGCACAGAGAATGGGGCTGCTTGCTTATCTTGCCACTTGAAACTTCAAACGCATGTGGGGAATGAGGGTTGTCCCAGCCAGGCTCCTTTCGCAGCCATGCTCCGAAGGTGCGAACGTCTGCAGATAGCTGGCAGCCAGAAGGGGCTAGCCTGGAAAGCTGTTGCTCAGCCTCATCTGTCCATGGCATTGCACGCACAGAGGCACAGAGAATGGGGCTGCTTGCTTGTCTTGCCACCTCAAACTTCAAACGTAGCCTGGGAAAGTTGGTGTCCCAGCCAGGCTCCTTTCGCAGCCCTGCTCCGAAAGTGCGAACGTCTGCAGATAGCTGGCAGCCAGAAGGGGCTAGCCTGGAAAGCTGTTGCTCAACCTCATCTGCTCATGGCACTGCTCACACAGAGAATGGGGCTGCTTGCTTGTCTTGCCACTTGTAACTTCAAATGTATGTGGGGAATGTGGATTGTCCCTGCCAGGCTCCTTTCACAGCCATGCTCTTAAAATGAGAATGTCTGCAGATAGCTGATAGCCAGAAGGGCCTAGCCTGAAAAGCTGTTGCTCAGCCTCATCTGCCCATGGCACTGCTCGCACAGAGGCACAGAGAATGGGACTGCTTGCTTATCTTGCCACCTCAAACTACAAACGTAGCCTGGGAAAGTTGGTGTCCCAGCCAGGCTGCTTTCGCAGCCCTGCTCCGAAAGTGCGAACGTCTGCAGATAGCTGGCAGCCAGAAGGGGCTAGCCTGGAACGCTGTTGCTCAGCCTCATCTGCCCATGGCACTGCTCGCACAGAGGCACAGAGAATGGGTCTGCTTGCTTGTCTTGCAAATTGAAGCTTCAAAAGTAGCCTGAGAATGGTGGTGTCCCAGCCAGGCTCCTTTCGCAGCCCTGCTCCGAAAGTGCGAACGTCTGCAGATAGCTGACAGCCAGAAGGGGCTAGCCTGGAAAGCTGTTGCTGAGCCTCATCTGACTATGGTACTGCTCGCACAGAGGCAGAGAGAATGGGGCTGCTTGCTTATCTTGCCACTTGAAACTTCAAACGCATGTGGGGAATGTGGGTTGTCCCTGCCAGGCTCCTTTCGCAGCCCTGCTCCGAAGGTGCGAACGTCTGCAGATAGCTAGCACCCAGAAGAGGCTAGCCTGGAAAGCTGTTGCTCAGGCTCATCTGTCCATGGCATTGCACGCACAGAGGCCCAGAGACTGGGGCTGCTTGCTTGTCTTGCCACCTCAAACTTCAAACGTAGCCTGGGAAAGTTGGTGTCCCAGCCAGGCTCCTTTCGCCGCCCTGCTCCGAAAGTGCGAACGTCTGCAGATAGCTGGCAGCCAGAAGGGGCTAGCCTGGAAAGCTGTTGCTCAGCCTCATCTGCCCATGGCAGTGCTCGCACAGAGGCACAGAGACTGGGGCTGCTTGCTTGTCTTGCTACTTGAAACTTCAAACGCATGCTGCGAATGTGGATTGTCCCTGCCAGGCTCCTTTCACAGCCATGCTCTTAAAATGCGAACGTCTGCAGGTAGCTGGCAGCCAGAAGGGGCTAGCCTGGAAAGCTGTTGCTCAGCCTCATTTGCCCATGGCACTGCTCGCACAGAGGCAAGAGAATGGGGCTGGTTGCTTATCTTGCCACTTGAAACTTCAAACGCATGCTGGGAATGGTTGCGTCCCTGCCAGCCTCCTTTCGAAGCCCTGCTACGAAAGCGCGAACGTCTGCAGGTAGCTGGCAGCCAGAAGGGGCTAGCCTGGAAAGCTGTTGCTTAACCTCATCTGCTCATGGCACTGCTCACACAGAGAATGGGGCTGCTTGCTTGTCTTGCCACTTGTAACTTCAAACGCATGTGGGGAATGTGGATTGTCCCTGCCAGGCTCCTTTCACAGCCATGCTCTTAAAATGAGAATGTCTGCAGATAGCTGATAGCCAGAAGGGACTAGCCTGGAAATCTGTTGCTCAGCCTCATCTGCCCATGGCACTGCTCGCACAGAGGCACAGAGAATGGGACTGCTTGCTTATCTTGCCACCTCAAACTACAAACGTAGCCTGGGAAAGTTGGTGTCCCAGCCAGGCTCCTTTCGCAGCCATGCTCCGAAAGTGCGAACGTCTGCAGATAGCTGGCATCCTGAAGGGGCTAGCCTGGAAAGCTGTTGCTCAGCCTCATCTGCTCATGGCACTGCTCGCACAGAGGCCCAGAGACTGGGGCTGCTTGCTTGTCTTGCCCCCTCAAACTTCAAACGTAGCCTGGGAAAGCTGTTGTCCCAGCCAGGCTCCTTTCGCAGCCCTGCTCCGAAAGTGCGAACGTCTGCAGATAGCTGGCAGTCAGAAGAAGCTAGCCTGGAAAGCTGTTGCTCAGCCTCATCTGCTCATGGCACTGCTCACACAGAAACTGGGGCTGCTTGCTTGTCTTGCCACCTCAAACTTCAAATATAGCCTGGGAATGGTGGTGTCCCAGCCAGGCTCCTTTACCAGCCCTGCTCTTAAAATGCGAACGTCTGCAGGTAGCTGACAGCCAGAAGGGGCTAGCCTGGAAATCTGTTGCTCAGCCTCATCTGCCCATGGCACTGCTAGCACAGAGGCACAGAGAATGGGGCTGCTTGCTTATCTTGCCACTTGAAACTTCAATCGCATGTGGGGAATGTGGGTTGTCCCTGCCTGGCTCCTTTACCAGCCCTGCTCCGAAAGTGCGAACGTCTGCAGATAGCTGGCAGCCAGAAGGGGCTAGCCTGGAAAGCTGTTGCTCAGTCTCATCTGTCCATGGTATTGCACGCACAGAGGCACAGAGAATGGTGCTGCTTGCTTGTCTTGCCACCTCAAACTTCAAACGTACACTGGGAATTGTGGTGTCCCAGCCAGGCTCCTTTACCAGTCCTGCTCCGAAAGTGCGAACGTCTGCAGATAGCTGATAGCGAGAAGGGGCTAGCCTGGAAAGCTGTTGCTCAGCCTGATCTGCTCAAGGCACTGCTGGCACAGAGGCACAGAGAATGGGGCTGCTTGCTTGTCTTGCAACTTGAAACTTCAAAAGTAGCCTGAGAATGGTGGTGTCCCAGCCAGTCTCCTTTCGCAGCCCTGCTCCGAAAGTGCGAACGTCTGCAGATAGCTGGCAGGCAGAAAGGGCTAGCCTGGAAAGCTGTTGCTCAGCCTCATCTGCTCATGGCACTGCTCGCACAGAGGCACAGAGAATGGGGCTGCTTGCTTGTCTTGTCACCTCAAACTTCAAACGTAGCCTGGGAATGGTGGTGTCCCAGCCAGGCTCCTTTACCAGCCCTGCTCTTAAAATGCGAACGTCTGCAGGTAGCTGACAGCCAGAAGGGGCTAGCCTGGAAATCAGTTGCTCAGCCTCATCTGACCATGGCACTGCTTGCACAGAGGCACAGAGAATGGGGCTGCTTGCTTATCTTGCCACTTGAAACTTCAAACGCATGTGGGGAATGTGGGTTGTCCCTGCCAGGCTCCTTTCGCAGCCATGCTCCGAAAGTGCGAACGTCTGCAGATAGCTGGCAGCCAGAAGAGGCTAGCCTGGAAAGCTGTTGCTCAGCCTCATCTGTCCATGGCATTGCACGCACAGAGGCACAGAGAATGGGGCTGCTTGCTTGTCTTGCCACCTCAAACTTCAAACGTAGCCTGGGAAAGTTTGTGTCCCAGCCAGGCTCCTTTCGCAGCCCTGCTCCGAAAGTGCGAACGTCTGCAGATAGCTGGCAGCCAGAAGGGGCTAGCCTGGAAAGCTGTTGCTCAGCCTTATCTGCCCATGGCAGTGCTCGCACAGAGTCCCAGAGACTGGGGCTGCTTGCTTGTCTTGCTACTTGAAACTTCAAACGCATGCTGCGAATGTGGATTGTCCCTGCCAGGCTCCTTTCACAGCCATGCTCTTAAAATGCGAACGTCTGCAGATAGCTGGCAGCCAGAAGGGGCTAGCCTGGAAAGCTGTTGCTCAACCTCATCTGCTCATGGCACTGCTCACACAGAGAATGGGGCTGCTTGCTTGTCTTGCCACCTCAAACTTCAAACGTAGCCTGGGAATGGTGGTGTCCCAACCAGGCTCCTTTTGCAGCCCTGCTCCGAAAGTGCGAACGTCTGCAGATAGCTGGCAGCCAGAAGGGGCGAGCCTGGAAAGCTGTTGCTCAGCCTCATCTGCTCATGGCACTGCTCGCACAGAGGCGCAGAGACTGGGGCTGCTTGCTTGTCTTGCAAATTGAAGCTTCAAAAGTAGCCTGAGAATGGTGGTGTCCCAGCCAGGCTGCTTTCGCAGCCCTGCTCCGAAAGTGCGAACGTCTGCAGATAGCTGACAGCCAGAAGGGGCTAGCCTGGAAAGCTGTTGCTCAGCCTCATCTGCTCATGGCACTGCTCACACATAGACTGGGGCTGCTTGCTTGTCTTGCCACCTCAAACTTCAAACGTAGCCCGGGAATGGTGGTGTCCCAACCAGGCTCCTTTGGCAGCCCTGCTCTTAAAATGCGAACGTCTGCAGGTAGATGACAGCCAGAAGGGGCTAGCCTGGAAATCTGTTGCTCAGCCTCATCTGCTCATGGCACTGCTCGCACAGAGGCACAGAGACTGTGACTGCTTGCTTATCTTGCTACTTGAAACTTCCAACGCATGTGGGGAATGTGGGTTGTCCCTGCCAGGCTCCTTTCGCAGCCCTGCTCCGAAAGTGCGAACGTCTGCAGATAGCTGATAGCGAGAAGGGGCTAGCCTGGAAAGCTGATGCTCAGCCTCATCTGCTCATGGCACTGCTCGCACAGAGACACAGAGACTGGGGCTGCTTGCTTGTCTTGCCACCTCAAACTTCAAACGTAGCCCGGGAAAGTTGGTGTCCCAACAGGCTCCTTTCGCAGCCCTGCTCTTAAAATGCGAACGTCTGCAGGTAGCTGACAGCCAGAAGGGGATAGCCTGGAAATCAGTTGCTCAGCCTCATCTGCCCATGGCACTGCTCGCACAGAGGCACAGAGAATGGGGCTGCTTGCTTATCTTGCTACTTGAAACTTCAAACGGATGTGGGGAATGTGGGTTGTCCCAGCCAGGCTCCTTTCGCAGCCCTGCTCCGAAGGTGCGAACGTCTGCAGATAGCTGGCAGCCAGAAGAGGCTAGCCTGGAAAGCTGTTGCTCAGCCTCATCTGCCCATGGCAGTGCTCGCACAGAGTCCCAGAGACTGGGGCTGCTTGCTTGTCTTGCTACTTGAAACTTCAAACGCATGCTGCGAATGTGGATTGTCCCTGCCAGGCTCCTTTCACAGCCATGCTCTTAAAATGCGAACGTCTGCAGGTAGCTGGCAGCCAGAAGGGGCTAGCCTGGAAAGCTGTTGCTCAGCCTCATTTGCCCATGGCACTGCTCGCACAGAGGCACAGAGAATGGGGCTGGTTGCTTATCTTGCCACTTGAAACTTCAAACGCATGCTGGGAATGGTGGTGTCCCTGCCAGCCTCCTTTCGAAGCCCTGCTACGAAAGCGCGAACGTCTGCAGATAGCTGGCAGACAGAAGGGGCTAGCCTGGAAAGCTGTTGCTCAGCCTCATCTGCTCATGGCACTGCTCACACATAGACTGGGGCTGCTTGCTTGTCTTGCCACCTCAAACTTCAAACGTAGCCTGGGAATGGTGGTGTTTCAGCCAGGCTCCTTTCGCAGCCCTGCTCCGAAAGTGCGAACGTCTGCAGATAGCTGGCAGCCAGAAGGGGCTATCCTGGAAAGCTGTTGCTCAACCTCATCTGCTCATGGCACTGCTCACACAGAGAATGGGGCTGCTTGCTTATCTTGCCACCTCAAACTGCAAACGTAGCCTGGGAAAGTTGGTGTCCCAGCCAGGCTCCTTTACCAGCCCTGCTCTTAAAATGCGAACGTCTGCAGGTAGCTGGCATACTGAAGGGGCTAGCCTGGAAAGCTGTTGCTCAGCCTCATCTGCTCATGGCACTGCTCGCACAGAGGCCCAGAGACTGGGGCTGCTTGCTTGCCTTGCCCCCTCAAACTTCAAACGTAGCCTGGGAAAGTTGGTGTACCTGCTAGGCTCCTTTCGCAGCCCTGCTCCGAAAGTGCGAACGTCTGCAGATAGCTGGCAGCCAGAAGGGGCTAGCCTGGAAAGCTGTTGCTCAGCCTCATCTGCTCATGGCAGTGCTCGCACAGAGGCGCAGAGACTGGGGCTGCTTGCTTGTCTTGCCCCCTCAAACTTCAAACGTAGCCTGGGAAAGTTGGTGTCCCAGCCAGGCTCCTTTCGCAGCCCTGCTCCGAAAGTGCGAACGTCTGCAGATAGCTGGCAGCCAGAAGGGGCTAGCCTGGAAAGCTGTTGCTCAGCCTCATCTGCCCATGGCGGTGCTCGCACAGAGGCACAGAGACTGGGGCTGCTTGCTTGTCTTGCCCCCTCAAACTTCAAACGTAGCCTGGGAAAGTTGTTGTCCCAGCCAGGCTCCTTTCGCAGCCCTGCTCCGAAAGTGCGAACGTCTGCAGATAGCTGGCAGCCAGAAGGGGCTAGCCTGGAAAGCTGTTGCTCAGCCTCATCTGCTCATGGCACTGCTCACACAGAAACTGGGGCTGCTTGCTTGTCTTGCCACCTCAAACTTCAAACGTAGCCTGGGAATTGTGGTGTCCCAGCCAGGCTCCTTTACCAGTCCTGCTCCGAAAGTGCGAACGTCTGCAGATAGCTGATAGCGAGAAGGGGCTAGCCTGGAAAGCTGTTGCTCAGCCTCATCTGCTCAATGCACTGCTGGCACAGAGGCACAGAGAATGGGGCTGCTTGCTTGTCTTGCAACTTGAAACTTCAAAAGTAGCCTGAGAATGGTGGTGTCCCAGCCAGTCTCCTTTCGCAGCCCTGCTCCGAAAGTGCGAACGTCTGCAGATAGCTGGCAGCCAGAAGGGGCTAGCCTGGAAAGCTGTTTCTCAGCCTCATCTGCTCATGGCACTGCTCGCACAGAGGCACAGAGAATGGGGCTGCTTGCTTGTCTTGCCACCTCAAACTTCAAACGTAGCCTGGGAATGGTGGTGTCCCAGCCAGGCTCCTTTACCAGCCCTGCTCTTAAAATGCGAACGTCTGCAGGTAGCTGACAGCCAGAAGGGGCTAGCCTGGAAACCAGTTGCTCAGCCTCATCTGACCATGGCACTGCTCGCACAGAGGCACAGAGAATGGGGCTGCTTGCTTATCTTGCCACTTGAAACTTCAAACGCATGCTGGGAATGGTGGTGTCTCTGCCAGGCTCCTTTCACAGCCCTGCTCCGAAAGTGCGAACGTCTGCAGATAGCTGATAGCGAGAAGGGGCTAGCCTGGAAAGCTGATGCTCAGCCTCATCTGCTAATGGCACTGCTCGCACAGAGACACAGAGACTGGGGCTGCTTGCTTGTCTTGCCACCTCAAACTTCAAACGTAGCCCGGGAAAGTTGGTGTCCCAACCAGGCTCCTTTCGCAGCCCTGCTCTTAAAATGCGAACGTCTGCAGGTAGCTGACAGCCAGAAGGGGCTAGCCTGGAAATCAGTTGCTCAGCCTCATCTGACCATGGCACTGCTCGCACAGAGGCACAGAGAATGGGGCTGCTTGCTTATCTTGCTACTTGAAACTTCAAACGGATGTGGGGAATGTGGGTTGTCCCAGCCAGGCTCCTTTCGCAGCCCTGCTCCGAAGGTGCGAACGTCTGCAGATAGCTGGCAGCCAGAAGAGGCTAGCCTGGAAAGCTGTTGCTCAGCCTCATCTGCCCATGGCAGTGCTCGCACAGAGGCACAGAGACTGGGGCTGCTTGCTTGTCTTGCTATTTGAAACTTCAAACGCATGCTGCGAATGTGGATTGTCCCTGCCAGGCTCCTTTCACAGCCATGCTCTTAAAATGCGAACGTCTGCAGGTAGCTGGCAGCCAGAAGGGGCTAGCCTGGAAAGCTGTTGCTCAGCCTCATTTGCCCATGGCACTGCTCGCACAGAGGCACAGAGAATGGGGCTGGTTGCTTATCTTGCCTCTTGAAACTTCAAACGCATGCTGGGAATGGTGGTGTCCCTGCCAGCCTACTTTCGAAGCCCTGCTACGAAAGCGCGAACGTCTGCAGATAGCTGGCAGACAGAAGGGGCTAGCCTGGAAAGCTCTTGCTCAGCCTCATCTGCTCATGGCACTGCTCACACATAGACTGGGACTGCTTGCTTGTCTTGCCACCTCAAACTTCAAACGTAGCCTGGGAATGGTGGTGTCCCAGCCAGGCTCCTTTCGCAGCCCTGCTCAGAAAGTGCGAACGTCTGCAGATAGCTGGCAGCCAGAAGGGGCTATCCTGGAAATCTGTTGCTCAACCTCATCTGCTCATGGCACTGCTCACACAGAGAATGGGGCTGCTTGCTTGTCTTGCCACTTGTAACTTCAAACGTATGTGGGGAATGTGGATTGTCCCTGCCAGGCTCCTTTCACAGCCATGCTCTTAAAATGAGAATGTCTGCAGATAGCTGATAGCCAGAAGGGACTAGCCTGGAAATCTGTTGCTCAGCCTCATCTGCCCATGGCACTGCTCGCACAGAGGCACAGAGAATGGGACTGCTTGCTTATCTTGCCACCTCAAAGTACAAACGTAGCCTGGGAAAGTTGGTGTCCCAGCCAGGCTCCTTTCGCAGCCATGCTCCGAAAGTGCGAACGTCTGCAGATAGCTGGCATCCTGAAGGGGCTAGCCTGGAAAGCTGTTGCTCAGCCTCATCTGCTCATGGCACTGCTCGCACAGAGGCCCAGAGACTGGGGCTGCTTGCTTGCCTTGACCCCTCAAACTTCAAACGTAGCCTGGGAAAGTTGGTGTCCCAGCCAGGCTCCTTTCGCAGCCCTGCTCCGAAAGTGCGAACGTCTGCAGATAGCTGGCAGCCAGAAGGGGCTAGCCTGGAAAGCTGTTGCTCAGCCTCATCTGCTCATGGCAGTGCTCGCACAGAGGCCCAGAGACTGGGCTGCTTGCTTGTCTTGCCCCCTCAAACTTCAAACGTAGCCTGGGAATGGTGGTGTCCCAGCCAGGCTCCTTTCGCAGCCCTGCTCCGAAAGTGCGAACGTCTGCAGATAGCTGGCAGCCAGAAGGGGCTAGCCTGGAAAGCTGTTGCTCAACCTCATCTGCTCATGGCACTGCTCACACAGAGAATGGGGCTGCTTGCTTGTCTTGCCACTTGTAACTTCAAACGTATGTGGGGAATGTGGATTGTCCCTGCCAGTCTCCTTTCACAGCCATGCTCTTAAAATGAGAATGTCTGCAGATAGCTGATAGCCAGAAGGGACTAGCCTGGAAATCTGTTGCTCAGCCTCATCTGCCCATGGCACTGCTCGCACAGAGGCACAGAGAATGGGACTGCTTGCTTATCTTGCCACCTCAAACTACAAACGTAGCCTGGGAAAGTTGGTGTCCCAGCCAGGCTCCTTTCGCAGCCCTGCTCCGAAAGTGCGAACGTCTGCAGATAGCTGGCATCCTGAAGGGGCTAGCCTGGAAAGCTGTTGCTCAGCCTCATCTGCTCATGGCACTGCTCGCACAGAGGCCCAGAGACTGGGGCTGCTTGCTTGCCTTGCCCCCTAAAACTTCAAACGTAGCCTGGGAAAGTTGGTGTCCCAGCCAGGCTCCTTTCGCAGCCCTGCTCCGAAAGTGCGAACGTCTGCAGATAGCTGGCAGCCAGAAGGGGCTAGCCTGGAAAGCTGTTGCTCAGCCTCATCTGCCCATGGCAGTGCTCGCACAGAGGCCCAGAGACTGGGGCTGCTTGCTTGTCTTGCCCCCTCAAACTTCAAACGTAGCCTGGGAAAGTTGGTGTCCCAGCCAGGCTCCTTTCGCAGCCCTGCTCCGAAAGTGCGAACGTCTGCAGATAGCTGGCAGCCAGAAGGGGCTAGCCTGGAAAGCTGTTGCTCAGCCTCATCTGCTCATGGCGGTGCTCGCACAGAGGCACAGAGACTGGGGCTGCTTGCTTGTCTTGCCCCCTCAAACTTCAAACGTAGCCTGGGAAAGTTGTTGTCCTAGCCAGGCTCCTTTCGCAGCCCTGCTCCGAAAGTGCGAACGTCTGCAGATAGCTGGCAGCCAGAAGGGGCTAGCCTGGAAAGCTGTTGCTCAGCCTCATCTGCTCATGGCACTGCTCACCCAGAAACTAAGGCTGCTTGCTTGTCTTGCCACCTCAAACTTCAAATATAGCCTGGGAATGGTGGTGTCCCAGCCAGGCTCCTTTACCAGCCCTGCTCTTAAAATGCGAACGTCTGCAGGTAGCTGACAGCCAGAAGGGGCTAGCCTGGAAATCTGTTGCTCAGCCTCATCTGCCCATGGCACTGCTAGCACAGAGGCACAGAGAATGGGGCTGCTTGCTTATCTTGCCACTTGAAACTTCAATCGCATGTGGGGAACGTGGGTTGTCCCTGCCAGGCTCCTTTACCAGCCCTGCTCCGAAAGTGCGAACGTCTGCAGATAGCTGGCAGCCAGAAGGGGCTAGCCTGGAAAGCTGTTGCTCAGTCTCATCTGTCCATGGTATTGCACGCACAGAGGCACAGAGAATGGTGCTGCTTGCTTGTCTTGCCACCTCAAACTTCAAACGTAGCCTGGGTATTGTGGTGTCCCAGCCAGGCTCCTTTACCAGTCCTGCTCCGAAAGTGCGAACGTCTGCAGATAGCTGATAGCGAGAAGGGGCTAGCCTGGAAAGCTGTTGCTCAGCCTCATCTGCTCAAGGCACTGCTCGCACAGAGGCACAGAGAATGGGGCTGCTTGCTTGTCTTGCAACTTGAAACTTCAAAAGTAGCCTGAGAATGGTGGTGTCCCAGCCAGGCTCCTTTCGCAGCCCTGCTCCGAAAGTGCGAACGTCTGCAGATAGCTGGCAGGCAGAAAGGGCTAGCCTGGAAAGCTGTTGCTCAGCCTCATCTGCTCATGGCACTGCTCGCACAGAGGCACAGAGAATGGGGCTGCTTGCTTGTCTTGCCACCTCAAACTTCAAACGTAGCCTGGGAATGGTGGTGTCCCTGCCAGGCTCCTTTACCAGCCCTGCTCTTAAAATGCGAACGTCTGCAGGTAGCTGACAGCCAGAAGGGGCTAGCCTGGAAAGCTGTTGCTCAGCCTCATCTGACCATGGCACTGCTCGCACAGAGGCACAGAGAATGGGGCTGCTTGCTTATCTTGCACTTGAAACTTCAAACGCATGTGGGGAATGTGGGTTGTCCCAGCCAGGCTCCTTTCGCAGCCCTGCTCCGAAGGTGCGAACGTCTGCAGATATCTGGCAGCCAGAAGGGGCTAGCCTGGAAAGCTGTTGCTCAGCCTCATCTGCTCATGGCAGTGCTCGCACAGAGGCGCAGAGACTGGGGCTGCTTGCTTGTCTTGCCCCCTCAAACTTCAAACGTAGCCTGGGAAAGTTGGTGTCCCAGCCAGGCTCCTTTCGCAGCCTTGCTCCGAAAGTGCGAACGTCTGCAGATAGCTGGCAGCCAGAAGGGGCTAGCCTGGAAAGCTGTTGCTCAGCCTCATCTGCTCATGGCGGTGCTCGCACAGAGGCACAGAGACTGGGGCTGCTTGCTTGTCTTGCCCCCTCAAACTTCAAACGTAGCCTGGGAAAGTTGGTGTCCCAGACAGGCTCCTTTCGCAGCCCTGCTCCGAAAGTGCGAACGTCTGCAGATAGCTGGCAGCCAGAAGGGGCTAGCCTAGAAAGCTGTTGCTCAGCCTCATCTGCTCATGGCACTGCTCACACAGAAACTGGGGCTGCTTGCTTGTCTTGCCACCTCAAACTTCAAACGTAGCCTGGGAATTGTGGTGTCCCAGCCAGGCTCCTTTACCAGTCCTGCTCCGAAAGTGCGAACGTCTGCAGATAGCTGATAGCGAGAAGGGGCTAGCCTGGAAAGCTGTTGCTCAGCCTCATCTGCTCAAGGCACTGCTGGCACAGAGGCACAGAGAATGGGGCTGCTTGCTTGTCTTGCAACTTGAAACTTCAAAAGTAGCCTGAGAATGGTGGTGTCCCAGCCAGTCTCCTTTCGCAGCCCTGCTCCGAAAGTGCGAACGTCTGCAGATAGCTGGCAGCCAGAAGGGGCTAGCCTGGAAAGCTGTTGCTCAGCCTCATCTGCTCATGGCACTGCTCGCACAGAGGCACAGAGAATGGGGCTGCTTGCTTGTCTTGCCACCTCAAACTTCAAACGTAGCCTGGGAATGGTGGTGTCCCAGCCAGGCTCCTTTACCAGCCCTGCTCTTAAAATGCGAACGTCTGCAGGTAGCTGACAGCCAGAAGGGGCTAGCCTGGAAACCAGTTGCTCAGCCTCATCTGACCATGGCACTGCTCGCACAGAGGCACAGAGAATGGGGCTGCTTGCTTATCTTGCCACTTGAAACTTCAAACGCATGTGGGGAATGTGGGTTGTCCCAGCCAGGCTCCTTTCGCAGCCATGCTCCGAAAGTGCGAACGTCTGCAGATAGCTGGCAGCCAGAAGAGGCTAGCCTGGAAAGCTGTTGCTCAGCCTCATCTGTCCATGGCATTGCACGCACAGAGGCACAGAGAATGGGGCTGCTTGCTTGTCTTGCCACCTCAAACTTCAAACGTAGCCTGGGAAAGTTGGTGTCCCAGCCAGGCTCCTTTCGCAGCCCTGCTCCGAAAGTGCGAACGTCTGCAGATAGCTGGCAGCCAGAAGGAGCTAGCCTGGAAAGCTGTTGCTCAGCCTTATCTGCCCATGGCAGTGCTCGCACAGAGTCCCAGAGACTGGGGCTGCTTGCTTGTCTTG
The DNA here is from genome assembly GCF_030867145.1 of Opisthocomus hoazin. NCBI lineage: Eukaryota > Metazoa > Chordata > Aves > Opisthocomiformes > Opisthocomidae > Opisthocomus > Opisthocomus hoazin. The sequence goes on from NC_134429.1 coordinate 9,526,894, forward strand.
CTACTTGAAACTTCAAACGCATGCTGCGAATGTGGATTGTCCCTGCCAGGCTCCTTTCACAGCCATGCTCTTAAAATGCGAACGTCTGCAGATAGCTGGCAGCCAGAAGGGGCTAGCCTGGAAAGCTGTTGCTCAACCTCATCTGCTCATGGCACTGCTCACACAGAGAATGGGGCTGCTTGCTTGTCTTGCCACTTGTAACTTCAAATGTATGTGGGGAATGTGGATTGTCCCTGCCAGGCTCCTTTCACAGCCATGCTCTTAAAATGAGAATGTCTGCAGATAGCTGATAGCCAGAAGGGCCTAGCCTGAAAGCTGTTGCTCAGCCTCATCTGCCCATGGCACTGCTCGCACAGAGGCACAGAGAATGGGACTGCTTGCTTATCTTGCCACCTCAAACTACAAACGTAACCTGGGAAAGTTGGTGTCCCAGCCAGCCTCCTTTCGCAGCCCTGCTCCGAAAGTGCGAACGTCTGCAGATAGCTGGCAGCCAGAAGGGGCTAGCCTGGAACGCTGTTGCTCAGCCTCATCTGCCCATGGCACTGCTCGCACAGAGGCACAGAGAATGTGTCTGCTTGCCTATCTTGCCACTTGAAACTTCAAACGCATGCTGGGAATGGTGGTGTCTCTGCCAGGCTCCTTTCACAGCCCTGCTCCGAAAGTGCGAACGTCTGCAGATAGCTGGCAGCCAGAAGGGGCTAGCCTGGAAAGCTGTTGCTCAGGCTCATCTGCTCATGGCACTGCTCGCACAGAGGCGCAGAGACTGGGGCTGCTTGCTTGTCTTGCAAATTGAAGCTTCAAAAGTAGCCTGAGAATGGTGGTGTCCCAGCCAGGCTGCTTTCGCAGCCCTGCTCCGAAAGTGCGAACGTCTGCAGATAGCTGACAGCCAGAAGGGGCTAGCCTGGAAAGCTGTTGCTCAGCCTCATCTGCTCATGGCACTGCTCACACATAGACTGGGGCTGCTTGCTTGTCTTGCCACCTCAAACTTCAAACGTAGCCCGGGAATGGTGGTGTCCCAACCAGGCTCCTTTCGCAGCCCTGCTCTTAAAATGCGAACGTCTGCAGGTAGCTGACAGCCAGAAGGGGCTAGCCTGGAAATCTGTAGCTCAGCCTCATCTGCTCATGGCACTGCTCGCACAGAGGCACAGAGACTGTGACTGCTTGCTTATCTTGCTACTTGAAACTTCCAACGCATGTGGGGAATGTGGGTTGTCCCTGCCAGGCTCCTTTCGCAGCCATGCTCCGAAAGTGCGAACGTCTGCAGATAGCTGATAGCGAGAAGGGGCTAGCCTGGAAAGCTGATGCTCAGCCTCATCTGCTCATGGCACTGCTCGCACAGAGACACAGAGACTGGGGCTGCTTGCTTGTCTTGCCACCTCAAACTTCAAACGTAGCCCGGGAAAGTTGGTGTCCCAACCAGGCTCCTTTCGCAGCCCTGCTCTTAAAATGCGAACGTCTGCAGGTAGCTGACAGCCAGAAGGGGCTAGCCTGGAAATCAGTTGTTCAGCCTCATCTGACCATGGCACTGCTCGCACAGAGGCACAGAGAATGGGGCTGCTTGCTTATCTTGCCACCTCAAAGTACAAACGTAGCCTGGGAAAGTTGGTGTCCCAGCCAGGCTCCTTTCGCAGCCATGCTCCGAAAGTGCGAACGTCTGCAGATAGCTGGCATCCTGAAGGGGCTAGCCTGGAAAGCTGTTGCTCAGCCTCATCTGCTCATGGCACTGCTCGCACAGAGGCCCAGAGACTGGGGCTGCTTGCTTGCCTTGCCCCCTCAAACTTCAAACGTAGCCTGGGAAAGTTGGTGTCCCAGCCAGGCTCCTTTCGCAGCCCTGCTCCGAAAGTGCGAACGTCTGCAGATAGCTGGCAGCCAGAAGGGGCTAGCCTGGAAAGCTGTTGCTCAGCCTCATCTGCTCATGGCAGTGCTCGCACAGAGGCGCAGAGACTGGGCTGCTTGCTTGTCTTGCCCCCTCAAACTTCAAACGTAGCCTGGGAATGGTGGTGTCCCTGCCAGCCTCCTTTCGCAGCCCTGCTCCGAAAGTGCGAACGTCTGCAGATAGCTGGCAGCCAGAAGGGGCTAGCCTGGAAAGCTGTTGCTCAACCTCATCTGCTCATGGCACTGCTCACACAGAGAATGGGGCTGCTTGCTTGTCTTGCCACTTGTAACTTCAAACGTATGTGGGGAATGTGGATTGTCCCTGCCAGTCTCCTTTCACAGCCATGCTCTTAAAATGAGAATGTCTGCAGATAGCTGATAGCCAGAAGGGACTAGCCTGGAAATCTGTTGCTCAGCCTCATCTGCCCATGGCACTGCTCGCACAGAGGCACAGAGAATGGGACTGCTTGCTTATCTTGCCACCTCAAACTACAAACGTAGCCTGGGAAAGTTGGTGTCCCAGCCAGGCTCCTTTCGCAGCCATGCTCCGAAAGTGCGAACGTCTGCAGATAGCTGGCATCCTGAAGGGGCTAGCCTGGAAAGCTGTTGCTCAGCCTCATCTGCTCATGGCAGTGCTCGCACAGAGGCCCAGAGACTGGGGCTGCTTGCTTGCCTTGCCCCCTCAAACTTCAAACGTAGCCTGGGAAAGTTGGTGTCCCAGCCAGGCTCCTTTCGCAGCCCTGCTCCGAAAGTGCGAACGTCTGCAGATAGCTGGCAGCCAGAAGGGGCTAGCCTGGAAAGCTGTTGCTCAGCCTCATCTGCCCATGGCAGTGCTCGCACAGAGGCCCAGAGACTGGGGCTGCTTGCTTGTCTTGCCACCTCAAACTTCAAACGTAGCCTGGGAAAGTTGGTGTCCCAGCCAGGCTCCTTTCGCAGCCCTGCTCCGAAAGTGCGAACGTCTGCAGATAGCTGGCAGCCAGAAGGGGCTAGCCTGGAAAGCTGTTGCTCAGCCTCATCTGCTCATGGCGGTGCTCGCACAGAGGCACAGAGACTGGGGCTGCTTGCTTGTCTTGCCCCCTCAAACTTCAAACGTAGCCTGGGAAAGTTGTTGTCCTAGCCAGGCTCCTTTCGCAGCCCTGCTCCGAAAGTGCGAACGTCTGCAGATAGCTGGCGGCCAGAAGGGGCTAGCCTGGAAAGCTGTTGCTCAGTCTCATCTGTCCATGGTATTGCACGCACAGAGGCACAGAGAATGGTGCTGCTTGCTTGTCTTGCCACCTCAAACTTCAAACGTAGCCTGGGAAAGTTTGTGTCCCAGCCAGGCTCCTTTACCAGTCCTGCTCCGAAAGTGCGAACGTCTGCAGATAGCTGATAGCGAGAAGGGGCTAGCCTGGAAAGCTGTTGCTCAGCCTCATCTGCTCAAGGCACTGCTCGCACAGAGGCACAGAGAATGGGGCTGCTTGCTTGTCTTGCAACTTGAAACTTCAAAAGTAGCCTGAGAATGGTGGTGTCCCAGCCAGGCTCCTTTCGCAGCCCTGCTCCGAAAGTGCGAACGTCTGCAGATAGCTGGCAGGCAGAAAGGGCTAGCCTGGAAAGCTGTTGCTCAGCCTCATCTGCTCATGGCACTGCTCGCACAGAGGCACAGAGAATGGGGCTGCTTGCTTGTCTTGCCACCTCAAACTTCAAACATAGCCTGGGAATGGTGGTGTCCCAGCCAGGCTCCTTTACCAGCCCTGCTCTTAAAATGCGAACGTCTGCAGGTAGCTGACAGCCAGAAGGGGCTAGCCTGGAAAGCTGTTGCTCAGCCTCATCTGACCATGGCACTGCTCGCACAGAGGCACAGAGAATGGGGCTGCTTGCTTATCTTGCACTTGAAACTTCAAACGCATGTGGGGAATGTGGGTTGTCCCAGCCAGGCTCCTTTCGCAGCCCTGCTCCGAAGGTGCGAACGTCTGCAGATAGCTGGCAGCCAGAAGGGGCTAGCCTGGAAAGCTGTTGCTCAGCCTCATCTGCTCATGGCAGTGCTCGCACAGAGGCGCAGAGACTGGGGCTGCTTGCTTGTCTTGCCCCCTCAAACTTCAAACGTAGCCTGGGAAAGTTGGTGTCCCAGCCAGGCTCCTTTCGCAGCCCTGCTCCGAAAGTGCGAACGTATGCACATAGCTGGCAGCCAGAAGGGGCTAGCCTGGAAAGCTGTTGCTCAGCCTCATCTGCTCATGGCGGTGCTGGCACAGAGGCACAGAGACTGGGGCTGCTTGCTTGTCTTGCCACCTCAAACTTCAAACGTAGCCTGGGAAAGTTGGTGTCCCAGACAGGCTCCTTTCGCAGCCCTGCTCCGAAAGTGCGAACGTCTGCAGATAGCTGGCAGCCAGAAGGGGCTAGCCTGGAAAGCTGTTGCTCAGCCTCATCTGCTCATGGCACTGCTCACACAGAAACTGGGGCTGCTTGCTTGTCTTGCCACCTCAAACTTCAAACGTAGCCTGGGAATTGTGGTGTCCCAGCCAGGCTCCATTACCAGCCCTGCTCTTAAAATGCGAACGTCTGCAGATAGCTGATAGCGAGAAGGGGCTAGCCTGGAAAGCTGTTGCTCAGCCTCATCTGCTCAAGGCACTGCTGGCACAGAGGCACAGAGAATGGGGCTGCTTGCTTGTCTTGCAACTTGAAACTTCAAAAGTAGCCTGAGAATGGTGGTGTCCCAGCCAGGCTCCTTTCGCAGCCCTGCTCCGAAAGTGCGAACGTCTGCAGATAGCTGGCAGCCAGAAGGGGCTAGCCTGGAAAGCTGTTGCTCAGCCTCATCTGCTCATGGCACTGCTCGCACAGAGGCACAGAGAATGGGGCTGCTTGCTTGTCTTGCCACCTCAAACTTCAAACGTAGCCTGGGAATGGTGGTGTCCCAGCCAGGCTCCTTTACCAGCCCTGCTCTTAAAATGCGAACGTCTGCAGGTAGCTGACAGCCAGAAGGGGCTAGCCTGGAAACCAGTTGCTCAGCCTCATCTGACCATGGCACTGCTCGCACAGAGGCACAGAGAATGGGGCTGCTTGCTTATCTTGCCACTTGAAACTTCAAACGCATGTGGGGAATGTGGGTTGTCCCAGCCAGGCTCCTTTCGCAGCCATGCTCCGAAAGTGCGAACGTCTGCAGATAGCTGGCAGCCAGAAGAGGCTAGCCTGGAAAGCTGTTGCTCAGCCTCATCTGTCCATGGCATTGCACGCACAGAGGCACAGAGAATGGGGCTGCTTGCTTGTCTTGCCACCTCAAACTTCAAACGTAGCCTGGGAAAGTTGGTGTCCCAGCCAGGCTCCTTTCGCAGCCCTGCTCCGAAAGTGCGAACGTCTGCAGATAGCTGGCAGCCAGAAGGGGCTAGCCTGGAAAGCTGTTGCTCAGCCTTATCTGCCCATGGCAGTGCTCGCACAGAGTCCCAGAGACTGGGGCTGCTTGCTTGTCTTGCTACTTGAAACTTCAAACGCATGCTGCGAATGTGGATTGTCCCTGCCAGGCTCCTTTCACAGCCATGCTCTTAAAATGCGAACGTCTGCAGATAGCTGGCAGCCAGAAGGGGCTAGCCTGGAAAGCTGTTGCTCAACCTCATCTGCTCATGGCACTGCTCACACAGAGAATGGGGCTGCTTGCTTGTCTTGCCACTTGTAACTTCAAATGTATGTGGGGAATGTGGATTGTCCCTGCCAGGCTCCTTTCACAGCCATGCTCTTAAAATGAGAATGTCTGCAGATAGCTGATAGCCAGAAGGGCCTAGCCTGAAAGCTGTTGCTCAGCCTCATCTGCCCATGGCACTGCTCGCACAGAGGCACAGAGAATGGGACTGCTTGCTTATCTTGCCACCTCAAACTACAAACGTAACCTGGGAAAGTTGGTGTCCCAGCCAGCCTCCTTTCGCAGCCCTGCTCCGAAAGTGCGAACGTCTGCAGATAGCTGGCAGCCAGAAGGGGCTAGCCTGGAACGCTGTTGCTCAGCCTCATCTGCCCATGGCACTGCTCGCACAGAGGCACAGAGAATGTGTCTGCTTGCCTATCTTGCCACTTGAAACTTCAAACGCATGCTGGGAATGGTGGTGTCTCTGCCAGGCTCCTTTCACAGCCCTGCTCCGAAAGTGCGAACGTCTGCAGATAGCTGGCAGCCAGAAGGGGCTAGCCTGGAAAGCTGTTGCTCAGCCTCATCTGCTCATGGCACTGCTCGCACAGAGGCGCAGAGACTGGGGCTGCTTGCTTGTCTTGCAAATTGAAGCTTCAAAAGTAGCCTGAGAATGGTGGTGTCCCAGCCAGGCTCCTTTCGCAGCCCTGCTCTTAAAATGCGAACGTCTGCAGGTAGATGACAGCCAGAAGGGGCTAGCCTGGAAATCTGTTGCTCAGCCTCATCTGCTCATGGCACTGCTCGCACAGAGGCACAGAGACTGTGACTGCTTGCTTATCTTGCTACTTGAAACTTCCAACGCATGTGGGGAATGTGGGTTGTCCCTGCCAGGCTCCTTTCGCAGCCATGCTCCGAAAGTGCGAACGTCTGCAGATAGCTGATAGCGAGAAGGGGCTAGCCTGGAAAGCTGATGCTCAGCCTCATCTGCTCATGGCACTGCTCGCACAGAGACACAGAGACTGGGGCTGCTTGCTTGTCTTGCCACCTCAAACTTCAAACGTAGCCCGGGAAAGTTGGTGTCCCAACCAGGCTCCTTTCGCAGCCCTGCTCTTAAAATGCGAACGTCTGCAGGTAGCTGACAGCCAGAAGGGGCTAGCCTGGAAATCAGTTGTTCAGCCTCATCTGACCATGGCACTGCTCGCACAGAGGCACAGAGAATGGGGCTGCTTGCTTGTCTTGCTACTTGAAACTTCAAACGCATGCTGCGAATGTGGATTGTCCCTGCCAGGCTCCTTTCACAGCCATGCTCTTAAAATGCGAACGTCTGCAGATAGCTGGCAGCCAGAAGGGGCTAGCCTGGAAAGCTGTTGCTCAACCTCATCTGCTCATGGCACTGCTCACACAGAGAATGGGGCTGCTTGCTTGTCTTGCCACTTGTAACTTCAAATGTATGTGGGGAATGTGGATTGTCCCTGCCAGGCTCCTTTCACAGCCATGCTCTTAAAATGAGAATGTCTGCAGATAGCTGATAGCCAGAAGGGCCTAGCCTGAAAGCTGTTGCTCAGCCTCATCTGCCCATGGCACTGCTCGCACAGAGGCACAGAGAATGGGACTGCTTGCTTATCTTGCCACCTCAAACTACAAACGTAACCTGGGAAAGTTGGTGTCCCAGCCAGCCTCCTTTCGCAGCCCTGCTCCGAAAGTGCGAACGTCTGCAGATAGCTGGCAGCCAGAAGGGGCTAGCCTGGAACGCTGTTGCTCAGCCTCATCTGCCCATGGCACTGCTCGCACAGAGGCACAGAGAATGTGTCTGCTTGCCTATCTTGCCACTTGAAACTTCAAACGCATGCTGGGAATGGTGGTGTCTCTGCCAGGCTCCTTTCACAGCCCTGCTCCGAAAGTGCGAACGTCTGCAGATAGCTGGCAGCCAGAAGGGGCTAGCCTGGAAAGCTGTTGCTCAGCCTCATCTGCTCATGGCACTGCTCGCACAGAGGCGCAGAGACTGGGGCTGCTTGCTTGTCTTGCAAATTGAAGCTTCAAAAGTAGCCTGAGAATGGTGGTGTCCCAGCCAGGCTCCTTTCGCAGCCCTGCTCTTAAAATGCGAACGTCTGCAGGTAGATGACAGCCAGAAGGGGCTAGCCTGGAAATCTGTTGCTCAGCCTCATCTGCTCATGGCACTGCTCGCACAGAGGCACAGAGACTGTGACTGCTTGCTTATCTTGCTACTTGAAACTTCCAACGCATGTGGGGAATGTGGGTTGTCCCTGCCAGGCTCCTTTCGCAGCCACGCTCCGAAAGTGCGAACGTCTGCAGATAGCTGATAGCGAGAAGGGGCTAGCCTGGAAAGCTGATGCTCAGCCTCATCTGCTCATGGCACTGCTCGCACAGAGACACAGAGACTGGGGCTGCTTGCTTGTCTTGCCACCTCAAACTTCAAACGTAGCCCGGGAAAGTTGGTGTCCCAACCAGGCTCCTTTCGCAGCCCTGCTCTTAAAATGCGAACGTCTGCAGGTAGCTGACAGCCAGAAGGGGCTAGCCTGGAAATCAGTTGTTCAGCCTCATCTGACCATGGCACTGCTCGCACAGAGGCACAGAGAATGGGGCTGCTTGCTTATCTTGCTACTTGAAACTTCAAACGGATGTGGGGAATGTGGGTTGTCCCAGCCAGGCTCCTTTCGCAGCCCTGCTCCGAAGGTGCGAACGTCTGCAGATAGCTGGCAGCCAGAAGAGGCTAGCCTGGAAAGCTGTTGCTCAGCCTCATCTGCCCATGGCAGTGCTCGCACAGAGTCCCAGAGACTGGGGCTGCTTGCTTGTCTTGCTATTTGAAACTTCAAACGCATGCTGCGAATGTGGATTGTCCCTGCCAGGCTCCTTTCACAGCCATGCTCTTAAAATGCGAACGTCTGCAGGTAGCTGGCAGCCAGAAGGGGCTAGCCTGGAAAGCTGTTGCTCAGCCTCATTTGCCCATGGAACTGCTCGCACAGAGGCACAGAGAATGGGACTGGTTGCTTATCTTGCCACTTGAAACTTCAAACGCATGCTGGGAATGGTGGTGTCCCTGCCAGCCTCCTTTCGAAGCCCTGCTACGAAAGCGCGAACGTCTGCAGATAGCTGGCAGACAGAAGGGGCTAGCCTGGAAAGCTGTTGCTCAGCCTCATCTGCTCATGGCACTGCTCACACATAGACTGGGGCTGCTTGCTTGTCTTGCCACCTCAAACTTCAAACGTAGCCTGGGAATGGTGGTGTCCCAGCCAGGCTCCTTTCGCAGCCCTGCTCCGAAAGCGCGAACGTCTGCAGATAGCTGGCAGCCAGAAGGGGCTAGCCTGGAAATCTGTTGCTCAACCTCATCTGCTCATGGCACTGCTCACACAGAGAATGGGGCTGCTTGCTTGTCTTGCCACTTGTAACTTCAAACGTATGTGGGGAATGTGGATTGTCCCTGCCAGGCTCCTTTCACAGCCATGCTCTTAAAATGAGAATGTCTGCAGATAGCTGGCAGCCAGAAGGGGCTAGCCTGGAAAGCTGTTGCTCAGTCTCATCTGTCCATGGTATTGCACGCACAGAGGCACAGAGAATGGTGCTGCTTGCTTGTCTTGCCACCTCAAACTTCAAACGTAGCCTGGGTATTGTGGTGTCCCAGCCAGGCTCCTTTCGCAGCCCTGCTCCGAAAGTGCGAACGTCTGCAGATAGCTGATAGCGAGAAGGGGCTAGCCTGGATAGCTGTTGCTCAGCCTCATCTGCTCATGGCACTGCTAGCACAGAGGCACAGAGAATGGGGCTGCTTGCTTGTCTTGCCACCTCAAACTTCAAACGTAGCCTGGGAATGGTGGTGTCCCAGCCAGGCTCCTTTACCAGCCCTGCTCTTAAAATGCGAACGTCTGCAGGTAGCTGACAGCCAGAAGTGGCTAGCCTGGAAAGCTGTTGCTCAGCCTCATCTGACCATGGCACTGCTCGCACAGAGGCACAGAGAATGGGGCTGCTTGCTTATCTTGCACTTGAAACTTCAAACGCATGTGGGGAATGTGGGTTGTCCCAGCCAGGCTCCTTTCGCAGCCCTGCTCCGAAGGTGCGAACGTCTGCAGATAGCTGGCAGCCAGAAGGGGCTAGCCTGGAAAGCTGTTGCTCAGCCTCATCTGCTCATGGCAGTGCTCGCATAGAGGCGCAGAGACTGGGGCTGCTTGCTTGTCTTGCCCCCTCAAACTTCAAACGTAGCCTGGGAAAGTTGGTGTCCCAGCCAGGCTCCTTTCGCAGCCCTGCTTCGAAAGTGCGAACGTCTGCAGATAGCTGGCAGCCAGAAGGGGCTAGCCTGGAAAGCTGTTGCTCAGCCTCATAGCTCATGGCGGTGCTCGCACAGAGGCACAGAGACTGGGGCTGCTTGCTTGTCTTGCCCCCTCAAACTTCAAACGTAGCCTGGGAAAGTTGGTGTCCCAGACAGGCTCCTTTCGCAGCCCTGCTCCGAAAGTGCGAACGTCTGCAGATAGCTGGCAGCCAGAAGGGGCTAGCCTGGAAAGCTGTTGCTCAGCCTCATCTGCTCATGGCACTGCTCACACAGAAACTGGGGCTGCTTGCTTGTCTTGCCACCTCAAACTTCAAACGTAGCCTGGGAATTGTGGTGTCCCAGCCAGGCTCCTTTACCAGTCCTGCTCCGAAAGTGCGAACGTCTGCAGATAGCTGATAGCGAGAAGGGGCTAGCCTGGAAAGCTGTTGCTCAGCCTCATCTGCTCAAGGCACTGCTGGCACAGAGGCACAGAGAATGGGGCTGCTTGCTTGTCTTGCAACTTGAAACTTCAAAAGTAGCCTGAGAATGGTGGTGTCCCAGCCAGGCTCCTTTCGCAGCCCTGCTCCGAAAGTGCGAACGTCTGCAGATAGCTGGCAGCCAGAAGGGGCTAGCCTGGAAAGCTGTTGCTCAGCCTCATCTGCTCATGGCACTGCTCGCACAGAGGCACAGAGAATGGGGCTGCTTGCTTGTCTTGCCACCTCAAACTTCAAACGTAGCCTGGGAATGGTGGTGTCCCAGCCAGGCTCCTTTACCAGCCCTGCTCTTAAAATGCGAACGTCTGCAGGTAGCTGACAGCCAGAAGGGGCTAGCCTGGAAACCAGTTGCTCAGCCCCATCTGACCATGGCACTGCTCGCACAGAGGCACAGAGAATGGGGCTGCTTGCTTATCTTGCCACTTGAAACTTCAAACGCATGTGGGGAATGTGGGTTGTCCCAGCCAGGCTCCTTTCGCAGCCATGCTCCGAAAGTGCGAACGTCTGCAGATAGCTGGCAGCCAGAAGAGGCTAGCCTGGAAAGCTGTTGCTCAGCCTCATCTGTCCATGGCATTGCACGCACAGAGGCACAGAGAATGGGGCTGCTTGCTTGTCTTGCCACCTCAAACTTCAAACGTAGCCTGGGAAAGTTGGTGTCCCAGCCAGGCTCCTTTCGCAGCCCTGCTCCGAAAGTGCGAACGTCTGCACATAGCTGGCAGCCAGAAGGAGCTAGCCTGGAAAGCTGTTGCTCAGCCTTATCTGCCCATGGCAGTGCTCGCACAGAGTCCCAGAGACTGGGGCTGCTTGCTTGTCTTGCTACTTGAAACTTCAAACGCATGCTGCGAATGTGGATTGTCCCTGCCAGGCTCCTTTCACAGCCATGCTCTTAAAATGCGAACGTCTGCAGATAGCTGGCAGCCAGAAGGGGCTAGCCTGGAAAGCTGTTGCTCAACCTCATCTGCTCATGGCACTGCTCACACAGAGAATGGGGCTGCTTGCTTGTCTTGCCACTTGTAACTTCAAATGTATGTGGGGAATGTGGATTGTCCCTGCCAGGCTCCTTTCACAGCCATGCTCTTAAAATGAGAATGTCTGCAGATAGCTGATAGCCAGAAGGGCCTAGCCTGAAAGCTGTTGCTCAGCCTCATCTGCCCATGGCACTGCTCGCACAGAGGCACAGAGAATGGGACTGCTTGCTTATCTTGCCACCTCAAACTACAAACGTAACCTGGGAAAGTTGGTGTCCTAGCCAGCCTCCTTTCGCAGCCCTGCTCCGAAAGTGCGAACGTCTGCAGATAGCTGGCAGCCAGAAGGGGCTAGCCTGGAAAGCTGTTGCTCAGCCTCATCTGCCCATGGCACTGCTCGCACAGAGGCACAGAGAATGTGTCTGCTTGCCTATCTTGCCACTTGAAACTTCAAACGCATGCTGGGAATGGTGGTGTCTCTGCCAGGCTCCTTTCACAGCCCTGCTCCGAAAGTGCGAACGTCTGCAGATAGCTGGCAGCCAGAAGGGGCTAGCCTGGAAAGCTGTTGCTCAGCCTCATCTGCTCATGGCACTGCTCGCACAGAGGCGCAGAGACTGGGGCTGCTTGCTTGTCTTGCAAATTGAAGCTTCAAAAGTAGCCTGAGAATGGTGGTGTCCCAGCCAGGCTGCTTTCGCAGCCCTGCTCCGAAAGTGCGAACGTCTGCAGATAGCTGACAGCCAGAAGGGGCTAGCCTGGAAAGCTGTTGCTCAGCCTCATCTGCTCATGGCACTGCTCACACATAGACTGGGGCTGCTTGCTTGTCTTGCCACCTCAAACTTCAAACGTAGCCCGGGAATGGTGGTGTCCCAACCAGGCTCCTTTCGCAGCCCTGCTCTTAAAATGCGAACGTCTGCAGGTAGATGACAGCCAGAAGGGGCTAGCCTGGAAATCTGTTGCTCAGCCTCATCTGCTCATGGCACTGCTCGCACAGAGGCACAGAGACTGTGACTGCTTGCTTATCTTGCTACTTGAAACTTCCAACGCATGTGGGGAATGTGGGTTGTCCCTGCCAGGCTCCTTTCGCAGCCATGCTCCGAAAGTGCGAACGTCTGCAGATAGCTGATAGCGAGAAGGGGCTAGCCTGGAAAGCTGATGCTCAGCCTCATCTGCTCATGGCACTGCTCGCACAGAGACACAGAGACTGGGGCTGCTTGCTTGTCTTGCCACCTCAAACTTCAAACGTAGCCCGGGAAAGTTGGTGTCCCAACCAGGCTCCTTTCGCAGCCCTGCTCTTAAAATGCGAACGTCTGCAGGTAGCTGACAGCCAGAAGGGGCTAGCCTGGAAATCAGTTGTTCAGCCTCATCTGACCATGGCACTGCTCGCACAGAGGCACAGAGAATGGGGCTGCTTGCTTATCTTGCCACCTCAAAGTACAAACGTAGCCTGGGAAAGTTGGTGTCCCAGCCAGGCTCCTTTCGCAGCCATGCTCCGAAAGTGCGAACGTCTGCAGATAGCTGGCATCCTGAAGGGGCTAGCCTGGAAAGCTGTTGCTCAGCCTCATCTGCTCATGGCACTGCTCGCACAGAGGCCCAGAGACTGGGGCTGCTTGCTTGCCTTGCCCCCTCAAACTTCAAACGTAGCCTGGGAAAGTTGGTGTCCCAGCCAGGCTCCTTTCGCAGCCCTGCTCCGAAAGTGCGAACGTCTGCAGATAGCTGGCAGCCAGAAGGGGCTAGCCTGGAAAGCTGTTGCTCAGCCTCATCTGCTCATGGCAGTGCTCGCACAGAGGCGCAGAGACTGGGCTGCTTGCTTGTCTTGCCCCCTCAAACTTCAAACGTAGCCTGGGAATGGTGGTGTCCCAGCCAGGCTCCTTTCGCAGCCCTGCTCCGAAAGTGCGAACGTCTGCAGATAGCTGGCAGCCAGAAGGGGCTAGCCTGGAAAGCTGTTGCTCAACCTCATCTGCTCATGGCACTGCTCACACAGAGAATGGGGCTGCTTGCTTGTCTTGCCACTTGTAACTTCAAACGTATGTGGGGAATGTGGATTGTCCCTGCCAGGCTCCTTTCACAGCCATGCTCTTAAAATGAGAATGTCTGCAGATAGCTGATAGCCAGAAGGGACTAGCCTGGAAATCTGTTGCTCAGCCTCATCTGCCCATGGCACTGCTCGCACAGAGGCACAGAGAATGGGACTGCTTGCTTATCTTGCCACCTCAAACTACAAACGTAGCCTGGGAAAGTTGGTGTCCCAGCCAGGCTCCTTTCGCAGCCATGCTCCGAAAGTGCGAACGTCTGCAGATAGCTGGCATCCTGAAGGGGCTAGCCTGGAAAGCTGTTGCTCAGCCTCATCTGCTCATGGCACTGCTCTCACAGAGGCCCAGAGACTGGGGCTGCTTGCTTGCCTTGCCCCCTCAAACTTCAAACGTAGCCTGGGAAAGTTGGTGTCCCAGCCAGGCTCCTTTCGCAGCCCTGCTCCGAAAGTGCGAACGTCTGCAGATAGCTGGCAGCCAGAAGGGGCTAGCCTGGAAAGCTGTTTCTCAGTCTCATCTGTCCATGGTATTGCACGCACAGAGGCACAGAGAATGGTGCTGCTTGCTTGTCTTGCCACCTCAAACTTCAAACGTAGCCTGGGTATTGTGGTGTCCCAGCCAGGCTCCTTTACCAGTCCTGCTCCGAAAGTGCGAACGTCTGCAGATAGCTGATAGCGAGAAGGGGCTAGCCTGGAAAGCTGTTGCTCAGCCTCATCTGCTCAAGGCACTGCTCGCACAGAGGCACAGAGAATGGGGCTGCTTGCTTGTCTTGCAACTTGAAACTTCAAAAGTAGCCTGAGAATGGTGGTGTCCCAGCCAGGCTCCTTTCGCAGCCCTGCTCCGAAAGTGCGAACGTCTGCAGATAGCTGGCAGGCAGAAAGGGCTAGCCTGGAAAGCTGTTGCTCAGCCTCATCTGCTCATGGCACTGCTCGCACAGAGGCACAGAGAATGGGGCTGCTTGCTTGTCTTGCCACCTCAAACTTCAAACGTAGCCTGGGAATGGTGGTGTCCCAGCCAGGCTCCTTTACCAGCCCTGCTCTTAAAATGCGAACGTCTGCAGGTAGCTGACAGCCAGAAGGGGCTAGCCTGGAAAGCTGTTGCTCAGCCTCATCTGACCATGGCACTGCTCGCACAGAGGCACAGAGAATGGGGCTGCTTGCTTATCTTGCACTTGAAACTTCAAACGCATGTGGGGAATGTGGGTTGTCCCAGCCAGGCTCCTTTCGCAGCCCTGCTCCGAAGGTGCGAACGTCTGCAGATAGCTGGCAGCCAGAAGGGGCTAGCCTGGAAAGCTGTTGCTCAGCCTCATCTGCTCATGGCAGTGCTCGCACAGAGGCGCAGAGACTGGGGCTGCTTGCTTGTCTTGCCCCCTCAAACTTCAAACGTAGCCTGGGAAAGTTGGTGTCCCAGCCAGGCTCCTTTCGCAGCCATGCTCCGAAAGTGCGAACGTATGCAGATAGCTGGCAGCCAGAAGGGGCTAGCCTGGAAAGCTGTTGCTCAGCCTCATCTGCTCATGGCGGTGCTCGCACAGAGGCACAGAGACTGGGGCTGCTTGCTTGTCTTGCCCCCTCAAACTTCAAACGTAGCCTGGGAAAGTTGGTGTCCCAGACAGGCTCCTTTCGCAGCCCTGCTCCGAAAGTGCGAACGTCTGCAGATAGCTGGCAGCCAGAAGGGGCTAGCCTGGAAAGCTGTTGCTCAGCCTCATCTGCTCATGGCACTGCTCACACAGAAACTGGGGCTGCTTGCTTGTCTTGCCACCTCAAACTTCAAACGTAGCCTGGGAATTGTGGTGTCCCAGCCAGGCTCCATTACCAGCCCTGCTCTTAAAATGCGAACGTCTGCAGATAGCTGATAGCGAGAAGGGGCTAGCCTGGAAAGCTGTTGCTCAGCCTCATCTGCTCAAGGCACTGCTGGCACAGAGGCACAGAGAATGGGGCTGCTTGCTTGTCTTGCAACTTGAAACTTCAAAAGTAGCCTGAGAATGGTGGTGTCCCAGCCAGTCTCCTTTCGCAGCCCTGCTCCGAAAGTGCGAACGTCTGCAGATAGCTGGCAGCCAGAAGGGGCTAGCCTGGAAAGCTGTTGCTCAGCCTCATCTGCTCATGGCACTGCTCGCACAGAGGCACAGAGAATGGGGCTGCTTGCTTGTCTTGCCACCTCAAACTTCAAACGTAGCCTGGGAATGGTGGTGTCCCAGCCAGGCTCCTTTACCAGCCCTGCTCTTAAAATGCGAACGTCTGCAGGTAGCTGACAGCCAGAAGGGGCTAGCCTGGAAACCAGTTGCTCAGCCTCATCTGACCATGGCACTGCTCGCACAGAGGCACAGAGAATGGGGCTGCTTGCTTATCTTGCCACTTGAAACTTCAAACGCATGTGGGGAATGTGGGTTGTCCCAGCCAGGCTCCTTTCGCAGCCATGCTCCGAAAGTGCGAACGTCTGCAGATAGCTGGCAGCCAGAAGAGGCTAGCCTGGAAAGCTGTTGCTCAGCCTCATCTGTCCATGGCATTGCACGCACAGAGGCACAGAGAATGTGGCTGCTTGCTTGTCTTGCCACCTCAAACTTCAAACGTAGCCTGGGAAAGTTGGTGTCCCAGCCATGCTCCTTTCGCAGCCCTGCTCCGAAAGTGCGAACGTCTGCAGATAGCTGGCAGCCAGAAGGGGCTAGCCTGGAAAGCTGTTGCTCAGCCTTATCTGCCCATGGCAGTGCTCGCACAGAGTCCCAGAGACTGGGGCTGCTTGCTTGTCTTGCTACTTGAAACTTCAAACGCATGCTGCGAATGTGGATTGTCCCTGCCAGGCTCCTTTCACAGCCATGCTCTTAAAATGAGAATGTCTGCAGATAGCTGATAGCCAGAAGGGCCTAGCCTGAAAGCTGTTGCTCAGCCTCATCTGCCCATGGCACTGCTCGCACAGAGGCACAGAGAATGGGACTGCTTGCTTATCTTGCCACCTCAAACTACAAACGTAACCTGGGAAAGTTGGTGTCCCAGCCAGCCTCCTTTCGCAGCCCTGCTCCGAAAGTGCGAACGTCTGCAGATAGCTGGCAGCCAGAAGGGGCTAGCCTGGAACGCTGTTGCTCAGCCTCATCTGCCCATGGCACTGCTCGCACAGAGGCACAGAGAATGTGTCTGCTTGCCTATCTTGCCACTTGAAACTTCAAACGCATGCTGGGAATGGTGGTGTCTCTGCCAGGCTCCTTTCACAGCCCTGCTCCGAAAGTGCGAACGTCTGCAGATAGCTGGCAGCCAGAAGGGGCTAGCCTGGAAAGCTGTTGCTCAGCCTCATCTGCTCATGGCACTGCTCGCACAGAGGCGCAGAGACTGGGGCTGCTTGCTTGTCTTGCAAATTGAAGCTTCAAAAGTAGCCTGAGAATGGTGGTGTCCCAGCCAGGCTCCTTTCGCAGCCCTGCTCTTAAAATGCGAACGTCTGCAGGTAGATGACAGCCAGAAGGGGCTAGCCTGGAAATCTGTTGCTCAGCCTCATCTGCTCATGGCACTGCTCGCACAGAGGCACAGAGACTGTGACTGCTTGCTTATCTTGCTACTTGAAACTTCCAACGCATGTGGGGAATGTGGGTTGTCCCTGCCAGGCTCCTTTCGCAGCCATGCTCCGAAAGTGCGAACGTCTGCAGATAGCTGATAGCGAGAAGGGGCTAGCCTGGAAAGCTGATGCTCAGCCTCATCTGCTCATGGCACTGCTCGCACAGAGACACAGAGACTGGGGCTGCTTGCTTGTCTTGCCACCTCAAACTTCAAACGTAGCCCGGGAAAGTTGGTGTCCCAACCAGGCTCCTTTCGCAGCCCTGCTCTTAAAATGCGAACGTCTGCAGGTAGCTGACAGCCAGAAGGGGCTAGCCTGGAAACCAGTTGCTCAGCCTCATCTGACCATGGCACTGCTCGCACAGAGGCACAGAGAATGCGGCTGCTTGCTTATCTTGCCACTTGAAACTTCAAACGCATGTGGGGAATGTGGGTTGTCCCAGCCAGGCTCCTTTCGCAGCCATGCTCCGAAAGTGCGAACGTCTGCAGATAGCTGGCAGCCAGAAGAGGCTAGCCTGGAAAGCTGTTGCTCAGCCTCATCTGTCCATGGCATTGCACGCACAGAGGCACAGAGAATGTGGCTGCTTGCTTGTCTTGCCACCTCAAACTTCAAACGTAGCCTGGGAAAGTTGGTGTCCCAGCCATGCTCCTTTCGCAGCCCTGCTCCGAAAGTGCGAACGTCTGCAGATAGCTGGCAGCCAGAAGGGGCTAGCCTGGAAAGCTGTTGCTCAGCCTTATCTGCCCATGGCAGTGCTCGCACAGAGTCCCAGAGACTGGGGCTGCTTGCTTGTCTTGCTACTTGAAACTTCAAACGCATGCTGCGAATGTGGATTGTCCCTGCCAGGCTCCTTTCACAGCCATGCTCTTAAAATGAGAATGTCTGCAGATAGCTGATAGCCAGAAGGGCCTAGCCTGAAAGCTGTTGCTCAGCCTCATCTGCCCATGGCACTGCTCGCACAGAGGCACAGAGAATGGGACTGCTTGCTTATCTTGCCACCTCAAACTACAAACGTAACCTGGGAAAGTTGGTGTCCCAGCCAGCCTCCTTTCGCAGCCCTGCTCCGAAAGTGCGAACGTCTGCAGATAGCTGGCAGCCAGAAGGGGCTAGCCTGGAACGCTGTTGCTCAGCCTCATCTGCCCATGGCACTGCTCGCACAGAGGCACAGAGAATGTGTCTGCTTGCCTATCTTGCCACTTGAAACTTCAAACGCATGCTGGGAATGGTGGTGTCTCTGCCAGGCTCCTTTCACAGCCCTGCTCCGAAAGTGCGAACGTCTGCAGATAGCTGGCAGCCAGAAGGGGCTAGCCTGGAAAGCTGTTGCTCAGCCTCATCTGCTCATGGCACTGCTCGCACAGAGGCGCAGAGACTGGGGCTGCTTGCTTGTCTTGCAAATTGAAGCTTCAAAAGTAGCCTGAGAATGGTGGTGTCCCAGCCAGGCTCCTTTCGCAGCCCTGCTCTTAAAATGCGAACGTCTGCAGGTAGATGACAGCCAGAAGGGGCTAGCCTGGAAATCTGTTGCTCAGCCTCATCTGCTCATGGCACTGCTCGCACAGAGGCACAGAGACTGTGACTGCTTGCTTATCTTGCTACTTGAAACTTCCAACGCATGTGGGGAATGTGGGTTGTCCCTGCCAGGCTCCTTTCGCAGCCATGCTCCGAAAGTGCGAACGTCTGCAGATAGCTGATAGCGAGAAGGGGCTAGCCTGGAAAGCTGATGCTCAGCCTCATCTGCTCATGGCACTGCTCGCACAGAGACACAGAGACTGGGGCTGCTTGCTTGTCTTGCCACCTCAAACTTCAAACGTAGCCCGGGAAAGTTGGTGTCCCAACCAGGCTCCTTTCGCAGCCCTGCTCTTAAAATGCGAACGTCTGCAGGTAGCTGACAGCCAGAAGGGGCTAGCCTGGAAAGCTGTTGTTCAGCCTCATCTGACCATGGCACTGCTCGCACAGAGGCACAGAGAATGGGGCTGCTTGCTTGTCTTGCTACTTGAAACTTCAAACGCATTCTGCGAATGTGGATTGTGCCTGCCAGGCTCCTTTCACAGCCATGCTCTTAAAATGCGAACGTCTGCTGATAGCTGGCAGCCAGAAGGGGCTAGCCTGGAAAGCTGTTGCTCAACCTCATCTGCTCATGGCACTGCTCACACAGAGAATGGGGCTGCTTGCTTGTCTTGCCACTTGTAACTTCAAATGTATGTGGGGAATGTGGATTGTCCCTGCCAGGCTCCTTTCACAGCCATGCTCTTAAAATGAGAATGTCTGCAGATAGCTGATAGCCAGAAGGGCCTAGCCTGAAAGCTGTTGCTCAGCCTCATCTGCCCATGGCACTGCTCGCACAGAGGCACAGAGAATGGGACTGCTTGCTTATCTTGCCACCTCAAACTACAAACGTAACCTGGGAAAGTTGGTGTCCCAGCCAGCCTCCTTTCGCAGCCCTGCTCCGAAAGTGCGAACGTCTGCAGATAGCTGGCAGCCAGAAGGGGCTAGCCTGGAACGCTGTTGCTCAGCCTCATCTGCCCATGGCACTGCTCGCACAGAGGCACAGAGAATGTGTCTGCTTGCCTATCTTGCCACTTGAAACTTCAAAAGCATGC
The DNA here is from genome assembly GCF_030867145.1 of Opisthocomus hoazin. Lineage (NCBI taxonomy): Eukaryota > Metazoa > Chordata > Aves > Opisthocomiformes > Opisthocomidae > Opisthocomus > Opisthocomus hoazin. Next base: position 9,546,227 of record NC_134429.1, read on the forward strand.
TGGGAATGGTGGTGTCTCTGCCAGGCTCCTTTCACAGCCCTGCTCCGAAAGTGCGAACGTCTGCAGATAGCTGGCAGCCAGAAGGGGCTAGCCTGGAAAGCTGTTGCTCAGCCTCATCTGCTCATGGCACTGCTCGCACAGAGGCGCAGAGACTGGGGCTGCTTGCTTGTCTTGCAAATTGAAGCTTCAAAAGTAGCCTGAGAATGGTGGTGTCCCAGCCAGGCTCCTTTCGCAGCCCTGCTCTTAAAATGCGAACGTCTGCAGGTAGATGACAGCCAGAAGGGGCTAGCCTGGAAATCTGTTGCTCAGCCTCATCTGCGCATGGCACTGCTCGCACAGAGGCACAGAGACTGTGACTGCTTGCTTATCTTGCTACTTGAAACTTCCAACGCATGTGGGGAATGTGGGTTGTCCCTGCCAGGCTCCTTTCGCAGCCATGCTCCGAAAGTGCGAACGTCTGCAGATAGCTGATAGCGAGAAGGGGCTAGCCTGGAAAGCTGATGCTCAGCCTCATCTGCTCATGGCACTGCTCGCACAGAGACACAGAGACTGGGGCTGCTTGCTTGTCTTGCCACCTCAAACTTCAAACGTAGCCCGGGAAAGTTGGTGTCCCAACCAGGCTCCTTTCGCAGCCCTGCTCTTAAAATGCGAACGTCTGCAGGTAGCTGACAGCCAGAAGGGGCTAGCCTGGAAATCAGTTGTTCAGCCTCATCTGACCATGGCACTGCTCGCACAGAGGCACAGAGAATGGGGCTGCTTGCTTATCTTGCTACTTGAAACTTCAAACGGATGTGGGGAATGTGGGTTGTCCCAGCCAGGCTCCTTTCGCAGCCCTGCTCCGAAGGTGCGAACGTCTGCAGATAGCTGGCAGCCAGAAGAGGCTAGCCTGGAAAGCTGTTGCTCAGCCTCATCTGCCCATGGCAGTGCTCGCACAGAGTCCCAGAGACTGGGGCTGCTTGCTTGTCTTGCTATTTGAAACTTCAAACGCATGCTGCGAATGTGGATTGTCCCTGCCAGGCTCCTTTCACAGCCATGCTCTTAAAATGCGAACGTCTGCAGGTAGCTGGCAGCCAGAAGGGGCTAGCCTGGAAAGCTGTTGCTCAGCCTCATTTGCCCATGGAACTGCTCGCACAGAGGCACAGAGAATGGGACTGGTTGCTTATCTTGCCACTTGAAACTTCAAACGCATGCTGGGAATGGTGGTGTCCCTGCCAGCCTCCTTTCGAAGCCCTGCTACGAAAGCGCGAACGTCTGCAGATAGCTGGCAGACAGAAGGGGCTAGCCTGGAAAGCTGTTGCTCAGCCTCATCTGCTCATGGCACTGCTCACACATAGACTGGGGCTGCTTGCTTGTCTTGCCACCTCAAACTTCAAACGTAGCCTGGGAATGGTGGTGTCCCAGCCAGGCTCCTTTCGCAGCCCTGCTCCGAAAGCGCGAACGTCTGCAGATAGCTGGCAGCCAGAAGGGGCTATCCTGGAAATCTGTTGCTCAACCTCATCTGCTCATGGCACTGCTCACACAGAGAATGGGGCTGCTTGCTTGTCTTGCCACTTGTAACTTCAAACGTATGTGGGGAATGTGGATTGTCCCTGCCAGGCTCCTTTCACAGCCATGCTCTTAAAATGAGAATGTCTGCAGATAGCTGGCAGCCAGAAGGGGCTAGCCTGGAAAGCTGTTGCTCAGTCTCATCTGTCCATGGTATTGCACGCACAGAGGCACAGAGAATGGTGCTGCTTGCTTGTCTTGCCACCTCAAACTTCAAACGTAGCCTGGGTATTGTGGTGTCCCAGCCAGGCTCCTTTCGCAGCCCTGCTCCGAAAGTGCGAACGTCTGCAGATAGCTGGCAGCCAGAAGGGGCTAGCCTGGAAAGCTGTTGCTCAGCCTCATCTGCTCATGGCACTGCTCGCACAGAGGCACAGAGAATGGGGCTGCTTGCTTGTCTTGCCACCTCAAACTTCAAACGTAGCCTGGGAATGGTGGTGTCCCAGCCAGGCTCCTTTACCAGCCCTGCTCTTAAAATGCGAACGTCTGCAGGTAGCTGACAGCCAGAAGTGGCTAGCCTGGAAAGCTGTTGCTCAGCCTCATCTGACCATGGCACTGCTCGCACAGAGGCACAGAGAATGGGGCTGCTTGCTTATCTTGCACTTGAAACTTCAAACGCATGTGGGGAATGTGGGTTGTCCCAGCCAGGCTCCTTTCGCAGCCCTGCTCCGAAGGTGCGAACGTCTGCAGATAGCTGGCAGCCAGAAGGGGCTAGCCTGGAAAGCTGTTGCTCAGCCTCATCTGCTCATGGCAGTGCTCGCACAGAGGCGCAGAGACTGGGGCTGCTTGCTTGTCTTGCCCCCTCAAACTTCAAACGTAGCCTGGGAAAGTTGGTGTCCCAGCCAGGCTCCTTTCGCAGCCCTGCTCCGAAAGTGCGAACGTATGCAGATAGCTGGCAGCCAGAAGGGGCTAGCCTGGAAAGCTGTTGCTCAGCCTCATAGCTCATGGCGGTGCTCGCACAGAGGCACAGAGACTGGGGCTGCTTGCTTGTCTTGCCCCCTCAAACTTCAAACGTAGCCTGGGAAAGTTGGTGTCCCAGACAGGCTCCTTTCGCAGCCCTGCTCCGAAAGTGCGAACGTCTGCAGATAGCTGGCAGCCAGAAGGGGCTAGCCTGGAAAGCTGTTGCTCAGCCTCATCTGCTCATGGCACTGCTCACACAGAAACTGGGGCTGCTTGCTTGTCTTGCCACCTCAAACTTCAAACGTAGCCTGGGAATTGTGGTGTCCCAGCCAGGCTCCTTTACCAGTCCTGCTCCGAAAGTGCGAACGTCTGCAGATAGCTGATAGCGAGAAGGGGCTAGCCTGGAAAGCTGTTGCTCAGCCTCATCTGCTCAAGGCACTGCTGGCACAGAGGCACAGAGAATGGGGCTGCTTGCTTGTCTTGCAACTTGAAACTTCAAAAGTAGCCTGAGAATGGTGGTGTCCCACTCAGTCTCCTTTCGCAGCCCTGCTCCGAAAATGCGAACGTCTGCAGATAGCTGGCAGCCAGAAGGGGCTAGCCTGGAAAGCTCTTGCTCAGCCTCATCTGCTCATGGCACTGCTCGCACAGAGGCACAGAGAATGGGGCTGCTTGCTTGTCTTGCCACCTCAAACTTCAAACGTAGCCTGGGAATGGTGGTGTCCCAGCCAGGCTCCTTTACCAGCCCTGCTCTTAAAATGCGAACGTCTGCAGGTAGCTGACAGCCAGAAGGGGCTAGCCTGGAAACCAGTTGCTCAGCCCCATCTGACCATGGCACTGCTCGCACAGAGGCACAGAGAATGGGGCTGCTTGCTTATCTTGCCACTTGAAACTTCAAACGCATGTGGGGAATGTGGGTTGTCCCAGCCAGGCTCCTTTCGCAGCCATGCTCCGAAAGTGCGAACGTCTGCAGATAGCTGGCAGCCAGAAGAGGCTAGCCTGGAAAGCTGTTGCTCAGCCTCATCTGTCCATGGCATTGCACGCACAGAGGCACAGAGAATGGGGCTGCTTGCTTGTCTTGCCACCTCAAACTTCAAACGTAGCCTGGGAAAGTTGGTGTCCCAGCCAGGCTCCTTTCGCAGCCCTGCTCCGAAAGTGCGAACGTCTGCACATAGCTGGCAGCCAGAAGGAGCTAGCCTGGAAAGCTGTTGCTCAGCCTTATCTGCCCATGGCAGTGCTCGCACAGAGTCCCAGAGACTGGGGCTGCTTGCTTGTCTTGCTACTTGAAACTTCAAACGCATGCTGCGAATGTGGATTGTCCCTGCCAGGCTCCTTTCACAGCCATGCTCTTAAAATGCGAACGTCTGCAGATAGCTGGCAGCCAGAAGGGGCTAGCCTGGAAAGCTGTTGCTCAACCTCATCTGCTCATGGCACTGCTCACACAGAGAATGGGGCTGCTTGCTTGTCTTGCCACTTGTAACTTCAAATGTATGTGGGGAATGTGGATTGTCCCTGCCAGGCTCCTTTCACAGCCATGCTCTTAAAATGAGAATGTCTGCAGATAGCTGATAGCCAGAAGGGCCTAGCCTGAAAGCTGTTGCTCAGCCTCATCTGCCCATGGCACTGCTCGCACAGAGGCACAGAGAATGGGACTGCTTGCTTATCTTGCCACCTCAAACTACAAACGTAACCTGGGAAAGTTGGTGTCCCAGCCAGCCTCCTTTCGCAGCCCTGCTCCGAAAGTGCGAACGTCTGCAGATAGCTGGCAGCCAGAAGGGGCTAGCCTGGAAAGCTGTTGCTCAGCCTCATCTGCCCATGGCACTGCTCGCACAGAGGCACAGAGAATGTGTCTGCTTGCCTATCTTGCCACTTGAAACTTCAAACGCATGCTGGGAATGGTGGTGTCTCTGCCAGGCTCCTTTCACAGCCCTGCTCCGAAAGTGCGAACGTCTGCAGATAGCTGGCAGCCAGAAGGGGCTAGCCTGGAAAGCTGTTGCTCAGCCTCATCTGCTCATGGCACTGCTCGCACAGAGGCGCAGAGACTGGGGCTGCTTGCTTGTCTTGCAAATTGAAGCTTCAAAAGTAGCCTGAGAATGGTGGTGTCCCAGCCAGGCTGCTTTCGCAGCCCTGCTCCGAAAGTGCGAACGTCTGCAGATAGCTGACAGCCAGAAGGGGCTAGCCTGGAAAGCTGTTGCTCAGCCTCATCTGCTCATGGCACTGCTCACACATAGACTGGGGCTGCTTGCTTGTCTTGCCACCTCAAACTTCAAACGTAGCCCGGGAATGGTGGTGTCCCAACCAGGCTCCTTTCGCAGCCCTGGTCTTAAAATGCGAACGTCTGCAGGTAGATGACAGCCAGAAGGGGCTAGCCTGGAAATCTGTTGCTCAGCCTCATCTGCTCATGGCACTGCTCGCACAGAGGCACAGAGACTGTGACTGCTTGCTTATCTTGCTACTTGAAACTTCCAACGCATGTGGGGAATGTGGGTTGTCCCTGCCAGGCTCCTTTCGCAGCCATGCTCCGAAAGTGCGAACGTCTGCAGATAGCTGATAGCGAGAAGGGGCTAGCCTGGAAAGCTGATGCTCAGCCTCATCTGCTCATGGCACTGCTCGCACAGAGACACAGAGACTGGGGCTGCTTGCTTGTCTTGCCACCTCAAACTTCAAACGTAGCCCGGGAAAGTTGGTGTCCCAACCAGGCTCCTTTCGCAGCCCTGCTCTTAAAATGCGAACGTCTGCAGGTAGCTGTCAGCCAGAAGGGGCTAGCCTGGAAATCAGTTGTTCAGCCTCATCTGACCATGGCACTGCTCGCACAGAGGCACAGAGAATGGGGCTGCTTGCTTATCTTGCCACCTCAAAGTACAAACGTAGCCTGGGAAAGTTGGTGTCCCAGCCAGGCTCCTTTCGCAGCCATGCTCCGAAAGTGCGAACGTCTGCAGATAGCTGGCATCCTGAAGGGGCTAGCCTGGAAAGCTGTTGCTCAGCCTCATCTGCTCATGGCACTGCTCGCACAGAGGCCCAGAGACTGGGGCTGCTTGCTTGCCTTGCCCCCTCAAACTTCAAACGTAGCCTGGGAAAGTTGGTGTCCCAGCCAGGCTCCTTTCGCAGCCCTGCTCCGAAAGTGCGAACGTCTGCAGATAGCTGGCAGCCAGAAGGGGCTAGCCTGGAAAGCTGTTGCTCAGCCTCATCTGCTCATGGCAGTGCTCGCACAGAGGCGCAGAGACTGGGCTGCTTGCTTGTCTTGCCCCCTCAAACTTCAAACGTAGCCTGGGAATGGTGGTGTCCCAGCCAGGCTCCTTTCGCAGCCCTGCTCCGAAAGTGCGAACGTCTGCAGATAGCTGGCAGCCAGAAGGGGCTAGCCTGGAAAGCTGTTGCTCAACCTCATCTGCTCATGGCACTGCTCACACAGAGAATGGGGCTGCTTGCTTGTCTTGCCACTTGTAACTTCAAACGTATGTGGGGAATGTGGATTGTCCCTGCCAGTCTCCTTTCACAGCCATGCTCTTAAAATGAGAATGTCTGCAGATAGCTGATAGCCAGAAGGGACTAGCCTGGAAATCTGTTGCTCAGCCTCATCTGCCCATGGCACTGCTCGCACAGAGGCACAGAGAATGGGACTGCTTGCTTATCTTGCCACCTCAAACTACAAACGTAGCCTGGGAAAGTTGGTGTCCCAGCCAGGCTCCTTTCGCAGCCATGCTCCGAAAGTGCGAACGTCTGCAGATAGCTGGCATCCTGAAGGGGCTAGCCTGGAAAGCTGTTGCTCAGCCTCATCTGCTCATGGCACTGCTCGCACAGAGGCCCAGAGACTGGGGCTGCTTGCTTGCCTTGCCCCCTCAAACTTCAAACGTAGCCTGGGAAAGTTGGTGTCCCAGCCAGGCTCCTTTCGCAGCCCTGCTCCGAAAGTGCGAACGTCTGCAGATAGCTGGCAGCCAGAAGGGGCTAGCCTGGAAAGCTGTTGCTCAGCCTCATCTGCCCATGGCAGTGCTCGCACAGAGTCCCAGAGACTGGGGCTGCTTGCTTGTCTTGCCACCTCAAACTTCAAACGTAGCCTGGGAAAGTTGGTGTCCCAGCCAGGCTCCTTTCGCAGCCCTGCTCCGAAAGTGCGAACGTCTGCAGATAGCTGGCAGCCAGAAGGGGCTAGCCTGGAAAGCTGTTGCTCAGCCTCATCTGCTCATGGCGGTGCTCGCACAGAGGCACAGAGACTGGGGCTGCTTGCTTGTCTTGCCCCCTCAAACTTCAAACGTAGCCTGGGAAAGTTGTTGTCCTAGCCAGGCTCCTTTCGCAGCCCTGCTCCGAAAGTGCGAACGTCTGCAGATAGCTGGCAGCCAGAAGGGGCTAGCCTGGAAAGCTGTTTCTCAGTCTCATCTGTCCATGGTATTGCACGCACAGAGGCACAGAGAATGGTGCTGCTTGCTTGTCTTGCCACCTCAAACTTCAAACGTAGCCTGGGTATTGTGGTGTCCCAGCCAGGCTCCTTTACCAGTCCTGCTCCGAAAGTGCGAACGTCTGCAGATAGCTGATAGCGAGAAGGGGCTAGCCTGGAAAGCTGTTGCTCAGCCTCATCTGCTCAAGGCACTGCTCGCACAGAGGCACAGAGAATGGGGCTGCTTGCTTGTCTTGCAACTTGAAACTTCAAAAGTAGCCTGAGAATGGTGGTGTCCCAGCCAGGCTCCTTTCGCAGCCCTGCTCCGAAAGTGCGAACGTCTGCAGATAGCTGGCAGGCAGAAAGGGCTAGCCTGGAAAGCTGTTGCTCAGCCTCATCTGCTCATGGCACTGCTCGCACAGAGGCACAGAGAATGGGGCTGCTTGCTTGTCTTGCCACCTCAAACTTCAAACGTAGCCTGGGAATGGTGGTGTCCCAGCCAGGCTCCTTTACCAGCCCTGCTCTTAAAATGCGAACGTCTGCAGGTAGCTGACAGCCAGAAGGGGCTAGCCTGGAAAGCTGTTGCTCAGCCTCATCTGACCATGGCACTGCTCGCACAGAGGCACAGAGAATGGGGCTGCTTGCTTATCTTGCACTTGAAACTTCAAACGCATGTGGGGAATGTGGGTTGTCCCAGCCAGGCTCCTTTCGCAGCCCTGCTCCGAAGGTGCGAACGTCTGCAGATAGCTGGCAGCCAGAAGGGGCTAGCCTGGAAAGCTGTTGCTCAGCCTCATCTGCTCATGGCAGTGCTCGCACAGAGGCGCAGAGACTGGGGCTGCTTGCTTGTCTTGCCACCTCAAACTTCAAACGTAGCCTGGGAAAGTTGGTGTCCCAGCCAGGCTCCTTTCGCAGCCCTGCTCCGAAAGTGCGAACGTATGCAGATAGCTGGCAGCCAGAAGGGGCTAGCCTGGAAAGCTGTTGCTCAGCCTCATCTGCTCATGGCGGTGCTCGCACAGAGGCACAGAGACTGGGGCTGCTTGCTTGTCTTGCCCCCTCAAACTTCAAACGTAGCCTGGGAAAGTTGGTGTCCCAGACAGGCTCCTTTCGCAGCCCTGCTCCGAAAGTGCGAACGTCTGCAGATAGCTGGCAGCCAGAAGGGGCTAGCCTGGAAAGCTGTTGCTCAGCCTCATCTGCTCATGGCACTGCTCACACAGAAACTGGGGCTGCTTGCTTGTCTTGCCACCTCAAACTTCAAACGTAGCCTTGGAATTGTGGTGTCCCAGCCAGGCTCCATTACCAGCCCTGCTCTTAAAATGCGAACGTCTGCAGATAGCTGATAGCGAGAAGGGGCTAGCCTGGAAAGCTGTTGCTCAGCCTCATCTGCTCAAGGCACTGCTGGCACAGAGGCACAGAGAATGGGGCTGCTTGCTTGTCTTGCAACTTGAAACTTCAAAAGTAGCCTGAGAATGGTGGTGTCCCAGCCAGGCTCCTTTCGCAGCCCTGCTCCGAAAGTGCGAACGTCTGCAGATAGCTGGCAGCCAGAAGGGGCTAGCCTGGAAAGCTGTTGCTCAGCCTCATCTGCTCATGGCACTGCTCGCACAGAGGCACAGAGAATGGGGCTGCTTGCTTGTCTTGCCACCTCAAACTTCAAACGTAGCCTGGGAATGGTGGTGTCCCAGCCAGGCTCCTTTACCAGCCCTGCTCTTAAAATGCGAACGTCTGCAGGTAGCTGACAGCCAGAAGGGGCTAGCCTGGAAACCAGTTGCTCAGCCTCATCTGACCATGGCACTGCTCGCACAGAGGCACAGAGAATGGGGCTGCTTGCTTATCTTGCCACTTGAAACTTCAAACGCATGTGGGGAATGTGGGTTGTCCCAGCCAGGCTCCTTTCGCAGCCATGCTCCGAAAGTGCGAACGTCTGCAGATAGCTGGCAGCCAGAAGAGGCTAGCCTGGAAAGCTGTTGCTCAGCCTCATCTGTCCATGGCATTGCACGCACAGAGGCACAGAGAATGTGGCTGCTTGCTTGTCTTGCCACCTCAAACTTCAAACGTAGCCTGGGAAAGTTGGTGTCCCAGCCATGCTCCTTTCGCAGCCCTGCTCCGAAAGTGCGAACGTCTGCAGATAGCTGGCAGCCAGAAGGGGCTAGCCTGGAAAGCTGTTGCTCAGCCTTATCTGCCCATGGCAGTGCTCGCACAGAGTCCCAGAGACTGGGGCTGCTTGCTTGTCTTGCTACTTGAAACTTCAAACGCATGCTGCGAATGTGGATTGTCCCTGCCAGGCTCCTTTCACAGCCATGCTCTTAAAATGAGAATGTCTGCAGATAGCTGATAGCCAGAAGGGCCTAGCCTGAAAGCTGTTGCTCAGCCTCATCTGCCCATGGCACTGCTCGCACAGAGGCACAGAGAATGGGACTGCTTGCTTATCTTGCCACCTCAAACTACAAACGTAACCTGGGAAAGTTGGTGTCCCAGCCAGCCTCCTTTCGCAGCCCTGCTCCGAAAGCGCGAACGTCTGCAGATAGCTGGCAGCCAGAAGGGGCTAGCCTGGAACGCTGTTGCTCAGCCTCATCTGCCCATGGCACTGCTCGCACAGAGGCACAGAGAATGTGTCTGCTTGCCTATCTTGCCACTTGAAACTTCAAAAGCATGCTGGGAATGGTGGTGTCTCTGCCAGGCTCCTTTAACAGCCCTGCTCCGAAAGTGCGAACGTCTGCAGATAGCTGGCAGCCAGAAGGGGCTAGCCTAGAAAGCTGTTGCTCAGCCTCATCTGCTCATGGCACTGCTCGCACAGAGGCGCAGAGACTGGGGCTGCTTGCTTGTCTTGCAAATTGAAGCTTCAAAAGTAGCCTGAGAATGGTGGTGTCCCAGCCAGGCTGCTTTCGCAGCCCTGCTCCGAAAGTGCGAACGTCTGCAGATAGCTGACAGCCAGAAGGGGCTAGCCTGGAAAGCTGTTGCTCAGCCTCATCTGCCCATGGCACTGCTCACACATAGACTGGGGCTGCTTGCTTGTCTTGCCACCTCAAACTTCAAACGTAGCCCGGGAATGGTGGTGTCACAACCAGGCTCCTTTCGCAGCCCTGCTCTTAAAATGCGAACGTCTGCAGGTAGATGACAGCCAGAAGGGGCTAGCCTGGAAATCTGTTGCTCAGCCTCATCTGCTCATGGCACTGCTCGCACAGAGGCACAGAGACTGTGACTGCTTGCTTATCTTGCTACTTGAAACTTCCAACGCATGTGGGGAATGTGGGTTGTCCCTGCCAGGCTCCTTTCGCAGCCATGCTCCGAAAGTGCGAACGTCTGCAGATAGCTGATAGCGAGAAGGGGCTAGCCTGGAAAGCTGATGCTCAGCCTCATCTGCTCATGGCACTGCTCGCACAGAGACACAGAGACTGGGGCTGCTTGCTTGTCTTGCCACCTCAAACTTCAAACGTAGCCCGGAAAGTTGGTGTCCCAACCAGGCTCCTTTCGCAGCCCTGCTCTTAAAATGCGAACGTCTGCAGGTAGCTGACAGCCAGAAGGGGCTAGCCTGGAAATCAGTTGTTCAGCCTCATCTGACCATGGCACTGCTCGCACAGAGGCACAGAGAATGGGGCTGCTTGCTTATCTTGCTACTTGAAACTTCAAACGGATGTGGGGAATGTGGGTTGTCCCAGCCAGGCTCCTTTCGCAGCCCTGCTCCGAAGGTGCGAACGTCTGCAGATAGCTGGCAGCCAGAAGAGGCTAGCCTGGAAAGCTGTTGCTCAGCCTCATCTGCCCATGGCAGTGCTCGCACAGAGTCCCAGAGACTGGGGCTGCTTGCTTGTCTTGCTATTTGAAACTTCAAACGCATGCTGCGAATGTGGATTGTCCCTGCCAGGCTCCTTTCACAGCCATGCTCTTAAAATGCGAACATCTGCAGGTAGCTGGCAGCCAGAAGGGGCTAGCCTGGAAAGCTGTTGCTCAGCCTCATTTGCCCATGGAACTGCTCGCACAGAGGCACAGAGAATGGGACTGGTTGCTTATCTTGCCACTTGAAACTTCAAACGCATGCTGGGAATGGTGGTGTCCCTGCCAGCCTCCTTTCGAAGCCCTGCTACGAAAGCGCGAACGTCTGCAGATAGCTGGCAGACAGAAGGGGCTAGCCTGGAAAGCTGTTGCTCAGCCTCATCTGCTCATGGCACTGCTCACACATAGACTGGGGCTGCTTGCTTGTCTTGCCACCTCAAACTTCAAACGTAGCCTGGGAATGGTGGTGTCCCAGCCAGGCTCCTTTCGCAGCCCTGCTCCGAAAGTGCGAACGTCTGCAGATAGCTGGCAGCCAGAAGGGGCTATCCTGGAAATCTGTTGCTCAACCTCATCTGCTCATGGCACTGCTCACACAGAGAATGGGGCTGCTTGCTTGTCTTGCCACTTGTAACTTCAAACGTATGTGGGGAATGTGGATTGTCCCTGCCAGGCTCCTTTCACAGCCATGCTCTTAAAATGAGAATGTCTGCAGATAGCTGATAGCCAGAAGGGACTAGCCTGGAAATCTGTTGCTCAGCCTCATCTGCCCATGGCACTGCTCGCACAGAGGCACAGAGAATGGGACTGCTTGCTTATCTTGCCACCTCAAACTACAAACGTAGCCTGGGAAAGTTGGTGTCCCAGCCAGGCTCCTTTCGCAGCCCTGCTCCGAAAGTGCGAACGTCTGCAGATAGCTGGCATCCTGAAGGGGCTAGCCTGGAAAGCTGTTGCTCAGCCTCATCTGCTCATGGCACTGCTCGCACAGAGGCCCAGAGACTGGGGCTGCTTGCTTGCCTTGCCCCCTCAAACTTCAATCGTAGCCTGGGAAAGTTGGTGTCCCAGCCAGGCTCCTTTCGCAGCCCTGCTCCGAAAGTGCGAACGTCTGCAGATAGCTGGCAGCCAGAAGGGGCTAGCCTGGAAAGCTGTTGCTCAGCCTCATCTGCTCATGGCAGTGCTCGCACAGAGGCGCAGAGACTGGGTCTGCTTGCTTGTCTTGCCCCCTCAAACTTCAAACGTAGCCTGGGAAAGTTGGTGTCCCAGCCAGGCTCCTTTCGCAGCCCTGCTCCGAAAGTGCGAACGTCTGCAGATAGCTGGCAGCCAGAAGGGGCTAGCGTGTAAAGCTGTTGCTCAGCCTCATCTGCTCATGGCACTGCTCACACATAGACTGGGGCTGCTTGCTTGTCTTGCCACCTCAAACTTCAAACGTAGCCTGGGAATGGTGGTGTCCCAGCCAGGCTCCTTTCGCAGCCCTGCTCCGAAAGTGCGAACGTCTGCAGATAGCTGGCAGCCAGAAGGGGCTAGCCTGGAAAGCTGTTGCTCAACCTCATCTGCTCATGGCACTGCTCACACAGAGAATGGGGCTGCTTGCTTGTCTTGCTACTTGTAACTTCAAACGTATGTGGGGAATGTGGATTGTCCCTGCCAGTCTCCTTTCACAGCCATGCTCTTAAAATGAGAATGTCTGCAGATAGCTGATAGCCAGAAGGGACTAGCCTGGAAATCTGTTGCTCAGCCTCATCTGCCCATGGCACTGCTCGCACAGAGGCACAGAGAATGGGACTGCTTGCTTATCTTGCCACCTCAAACTACAAACGTAGCCTGGGAAAGTTGGTGTCCCAGCCAGGCTCCTTTCGCAGCCATGCTCCGAAAGTGCGAACCTCTGCAGATAGCTGGCATCCTGAAGGGGCTAGCCTGGAAAGCTGTTGCTCAGCCTCATCTGCTCATGGCACTGCTCGCACAGAGGCCCAGAGACTGGGGCTGCTTGCTTGCCTTGCCCCCTCAAACTTCAAACGTAGCCTGGGAATTGTGGTGTCCCAGCCAGGCTCCTTTACCAGTCCTGCTCCGAAAGTGCGAACGTCTGCAGATAGCTGGCAGCCAGAAGGGGCTAGCCTGGAAAGCTGTTGCTCAGCCTCATCTGCTCATGGCAGTGCTCGCACAGAGGCCCAGAGACTGGGGCTGCTTGCTTGTCTTGCCCCCTCAAACTTCAAACGTAGCCTGGGAAAGTTGGTGTCAAAACCAGGCTCCTTTCGCAGCCCTACTCCGAAAGTGCGAACTTCTGCAGATAGCTGGCAGCCAGAAGGGGCTAGCCTGGAAAGCTGTTGCTCAGCCTCATCTGCTCATGGCACTGCTCACACAGAAACTAAGGCTGCTTGCTTGTCTTGCCACCTCAAACTTCAAATATAGCCTGGGAATGGTGGTGTCCCAGCCAGGCTCCTTTACCAGCCCTGCTCTTAAAATGCGAACGTCTGCAGGTAGCTGACAGCCAGAAGGGGCTAGCCTGGAAATCTGTTGCTCAGCCTCATCTGCCCATGGCACTGCTCGCACAGAGGCACAGAGAATGGGGCTGCTTGCTTATCTTGCCACTTGAAACTTCAATCGCATGTGGGGAACGTGGGTTGTCCCTGCCAGGCTCCTTTAACAGCCCTGCTCCGAAAGTGCGAACGTCTGCAGATAGCTGGCAGCCAGAAGGGGCTAGCCTGGAAAGCTGTTGCTCAGTCTCATCTGTCCATGGTATTGCACGCACAGAGGCACAGAGAATGGTGCTGCTTGCTTGTCTTGCCACCTCAAACTTCAAACGTAGCCTGGGTATTGTGGTGTCCCAGCCAGGCTCCTTTACCAGTCCTGCTCCGAAAGTGCGAACGTCTGCAGATAGCTGATAGCGAGAAGGGGCTAGCCTGGAAAGCTGTTGCTCAGCCTCATCTGCTCAAGGCACTGCTCGCACAGAGGCACAGAGAATGGGGCTGCTTGCTTGTCTTGCAACTTGAAACTTCAAAAGTAGCCTGAGAATGGTGGTGTCCCAGCCAGGCTCCTTTCGCAGCCCTGCTCCGAAAGTGCGAACGTCTGCAGATAGCTGGCAGGCAGAAAGGGCTAGCCTGGAAAGCTGTTGCTCAGCCTCATCTGCTCATGGCACTGCTCGCACAGAGGCACAGAGAATGGGGCTGCTTGCTTGTCTTGCCACCTCAAACTTCAAACGTAGCCTGGGAATGGTGGTGTCCCAGCCAGGCTCCTTTACCAGCCCTGCTCTTAAAATGCGAACGTCTGCAGATAGCTGATAGCCAGAAGGGGCTAGCCTGGAAAGCTGTTGCTCAGCCTCATCTGACCATGGCACTGCTCGCACAGAGGCACAGAGAATGGGGCTGCTTGCTTATCTTGCCACTTGAAACTTCAAACGCATGTGGGGAATGTGGGTTGTCCCAGCCAGGCTCCTTTCGCAGCCCTGCTCCGAAGGTGCGAACGTCTGCAGATAGCTGGCAGCCAGAAGGGGCCATCCTGGAAAGCTGTTGCTCAGCCTCATCTGCCCATGGCAGTGCTCGCACAGAGTCCCAGAGACTGGGGCTGCTTGCTTGTCTTGCTACTTGAAACTTCAAACGCATGCTGCGAATGTGGATTGTCCCTGCCAGGCTCCTTTACCAGCCCTGCTCTTAAAATGCGAACGTCTGCAGATAGCTGGCAGCCAGAAGGGGCTAGCCTGGAAAGCTGTTGCTCAACCTCATCTGCTCATGGCACTGCTCACACAGAGAATGGGGCTGCTTGCTTGTCTTGCCACTTGAAACTTCAAACGTATGTGGGGAATGTGGATTGTCCCTGCCAGGCTCCTTTCACAGCCATGCTCTTAAAATGAGAATGTCTGCAGATAGCTGATAGCCAGAAGGGCCTAGCCTGGAAAGCTGTTGCTCAGCCTCATCTGCCCATGGCACTGCTCGCACAGAGGCACAGAGAATGGGACTGCTTGCTTATCTTGCCACCTCAAACTACAAACGTAGCCTGGGAAAGTTGGTGTCCCAGCCAGGCTCCTTTCGCAGCCCTGCTCCGAAAGTGCGAACGTCTGCAGATAGCTGGCAGCCAGAAGGGGCTAGCCTGGAACGCTGTTGCTCAGCCTCATCTGCCAATGGCACTGCTCGCACAGAGGCACAGAGAATGGGGCTGCTTGCCTATCTTGCCACCTGAAACTTCAAACGCATGCTGGGAATGGTGGTGTCCCTGCCAGCCTCCTTTCGAAGCCCTGCTACGAAAGCGCGAACGTCTGCAGATAGCTGGCAGACAGAAGGGGCTAGCCTGGAAAGCTGTTGCTCAACCTCATCTGCTCATGGCACTGCTCACACAGAGAATGGGGCTGCTTGCTTGTCTTGCCACTTGTAACTTCAAACGTATGTGGGGAATGTGGATTGTCCCTGCCAGGCTCCTTTCACAGCCATGCTCTTAAAATGAGAATGTCTGCAGATAGCTGGCAGCCAGAAGGGGCTAGCCTGGAAAGCTGTTGCTCAGCCTCATCTGCCCATGGCACTGCTCGCACAGAGGCACAGAGACTGGGGCTGCTTGCTTATCTTGCTACTTGAAACTTCAAACGCATGTGGGGAATGTGGGTTGTCCCTGCCAGGCTCCTTTCGCAGCCCTGCTCCGAAAGTGCGAACGTCTGCAGATAGCTGATAGCGAGAAGGGGCTAGCCTGGAAAGCTGATGCTCAGCCTCATCTGCTCATGGCACTGCTCGCACAGAGACACAGAGACTGGGGCTGCTTGCTTGTCTTGCCACCTCAAACTTCAAACGTAGCCCGGGAATGGTGGTGTCCCAACCAGGCTCCTTTCGCAGCCCTGCTCTTAAAATGCGAACGTCTGCAGGTAGATGACAGCGAGAAGGGGCTAGCCTGGAAATCTGATGCTCAGCCTCATCTGCTCATGGCACTGCTCGCACAGAGACACAGAGACTGGGGCTGCTTGCTTGTCTTGCCACCTCAAACTTCAAACGTAGCCCGGGAAAGTTTGTGTCCCAACCAGGCTCCTTTCGCAGCCCTGCTCTTAAAATGCGAACGTCTGCAGGTAGCTGACAGCCAGAAGGGGCTAGCCTGGAAATCAGTTGCTCAGCCTCATCTGCCCATGGCACTGCTCGCACAGAGACACAGAGAATGGGGCTGCTTGCTTATCTTGCTACTTGAAACTTCAAACGCATGTGGGGAATGTTTGTTGTCCCAGCCAGGCTCCTTTCGCAGCCCTGCTCCGAAGGTGCAAACGTCTGCAGATAGCTGGCAGCCAGAAGAGGCTAGCCTGGAAAGCTGTTGCTCAGCCTCATCTGTCCATGGCATTGCACGCACAGAGGCACAGAGAATGGGGCTGCTTGCTTGTCTTGCCACCTCAAACTTCAAACGTAGCCTGGGAAAGTTGGTGTCCCAGCCAGGCTCCTTTCGCAGCCCTGCTCCGAAAGTGCGAACGTCTGCAGATAGCTGGCAGCCAGAAGGGGCTAGCCTGGAAAGCTGTTGCTCAGCCTCATCTGCCCATGGCAGTGCTCGCACAGAGTCCCAGAGACTGGGGCTGCTTGCTTGTCTTGCTACTTGAAACTTCAAACGCATGCTGCGAATGTGGATTGTCCCTGCCAGGCTCCTTTCACAGCCATGCTCTTAAAATGCGAACGTCTGCAGGTAGCTGGCAGCCAGAAGGGGCTAGCCTGGAAAGCTGTTGCTCAGCCTCATTTGCCCATGGCACTGCTCGCACAGAGGCACAGAGAATGGGGCTGGTTGCTTATCTTGCTACTTGAAACTTCAAACGCATGCTGGGAATGGTGGTGTCCCTGCCAGCCTCCTTTCGAAGCCCTGCTACGAAAGCGCGAACGTCTGCAGATAGCTGGCAGACAGAAGGGTCTAGCCTGGAAAGCTGTTGCTCAGCCTCATCTGCCCATGGCACTGCTCGCATAGAGGCACAGAGACTGGGACTGCTTGCTTGTCTTGCCACCTCAAACTTCAAACGTAACATGGGAATAGTGGTGTCCCAGCCAGGCTCCTTTCGCAGCCCTGCTCCGAAACTGCGAACGTCTGCAGATAGCTGGCAGCCAGAAGGGGCTAGCCTGGAAAGCTGTTGCTCAACCTCATCTGCTCATGGCACTGCTCACACATAGAATGGGGCTGCTTGCTTGTCTTGCCACTTGTAACTTCAAATGTATGTGGGGAATGTGGATTGTCCCTGCCAGGCTCCTTTCACAGCCATGCTCTTAAAATGAGAATGTCTGCAGATAGCTGATAGCCAGAAGGGCCTAGCCTGGAAAGCTGTTGCTCAGCCTCATCTGCTCATGGCACTGCTCACACAGAAACTGGGGCTGCTTGCTTGTCTTGCCACCTCAAACTTCAAATATAGCCTGGGAATGGTGGTGTCCCAGCCAGGCTCCTTTACCAGCCCTGCTCTTAAAATGCGAACGTCTGCAGGTAGCTGACAGCCAGAAGGGGCTAGCCTGGAAATCTGTTGCTCAGCCTCATCTGCCCATGGCACTGCTCGCACAGAGGCACAGAGAATGGGGCTGCTTGCTTATCTTGCCACTTGAAACTTCAATCGGATGTGGGGAATGTGGGTTGTCCCTGCCAGGCTCCTTTACCAGCCCTGCTCCGAAAGTGCGAACGTCTGCTGGCAGCCAGAAGGGGCTAGCCTGGAAAGCTGTTGCTCAGTCTCATCTGTCCATGGTATTGCACGCACAGAGGCACAGAGAATGGTGCTGCTTGCTTGTCTTGCCACCTCAAACTTCAAACGTAGCCTGGGTATTGTGGTGTCTCAGCCAGGCTCCTTTCGCAGCCCTGCTCCGAAAGTGCGAACGTCTGCAGATAGCTGATAGCGAGAAGGGGCTAGCCTGGAAAGCTGTTGCTCAGGCTCATCTGCTCATGGCACTGCTCGCACAGAGGCACAGAGAATGGGGCTGCTTGCTTATCTTGCCACTTGAAACTTCAAACGCATGTGGGGAATGTGGGTTGTCCCAGCCAGGCTCCTTTCGCAGCCCTGCTCCGAAGGTGCGAACGTCTGCAGATAGCTGGCAGCCAGAAGAGGCTAGCCTGGAAAGCTGTTGCTCAGCCTCATCTGTCCATGGCATTGCACGCACAGAGGCACAGAGAATGGGGCTGCTTGCTTGTCTTGCCACTTGTAACTTCAAACGTATGTGGGGAATGTGGATTGTCCCTGCCAGGCTCCTTTCACAGCCATGCTCTTAAAATGAGAATGTCTGCAGATAGCTGATAGCCAGAAGGGCCTAGCCTGGAAAGCTGTTGCTCAGCCTCATCTGCCCATGGCACTGCTCGCACAGAGGCACAGAGAATGGGACTGCTTGCTTATCTTGCCACCTCAAACTACAAACGTAGCCTGGGAAAGTTGGTGTCCCAGCCAGGCTCCTTTCGCAGCCCTGCTCCGAAAGTGCGAACGTCTGCAGATAGCTGGCAGCCAGAAGGGGCTAGCCTGGAACGCTCTTGCTCAGCCTCATCTGCCCATGGCACTGCTCGCACAGAGGCACAGAGAATGGGGCTGCTTGCCTATCTTGCCACTTGAAATTTCAAACGCATGCTGGGAATGGTGGTGTCTCTGCCAGGCTCCTTTCACAGCCCTGCTCCGAAAGTGCGAACGTCTGCAGATAGCTGGCAGCCAGAAGGGGCTAGCCTGGAAAGCTGTTGCTCAGCCTCATCTGCTCATGGCACTGCTCGCATAGAGGCACAGAGACTGGGACTGCTTGCTTGTCTTGCCACCTCAAACTTCAAACGTAACATGGGAATAGTGGTGTCCCAGCCAGGCTCCTTTCGCAGCCCTGCTCTTAAAATGCGAACGTCTGCAGGTAGCTGACAGCCAGAAGGGGCTAGCCTGGAAATCAGTAGCTCAGCCTCATCTGACCATGGCACTGCTCGCACAGAGGCACAGAGAATGGTGCTGCTTGCTTATCTTGCTACTTGAAACTTGAAACGCATGTGGGGAATGTTTGTTGTCCCAGCCAGGCTCCTTTCGCAGCCCTGCTCCGAAAGTGCGAACGTCTGCAGATAGCTGGCAGCCAGAAGAGGCTAGCCTGGAAAGCTGTTGCTCAGCCTCATCTGTCCATGGCATTGCACGCACAGAGGCACAGAGAATGGGGCTGCTTGCTTGTCTTGCCACTTGAAACTTCAAACGCATGCTGGGAATGGTGGTGTCCCTGCCAGCCTCCTTTCGAAGCCCTGCTACCAAAGCGCGAACGTCTGCAGATAGCTGGCAGCCAGAAGGGGCTAGCCTGGAAAGCTGTTGCTCAGCCTCATCTGCCCATGGCACTGCTCGCATAGAGGCACAGAGACTGGGACTGCTTGCTTGTCTTGCCACCTCAAACTTCAAACGTAACATGGGAATAGTGGTGTCCCAGCCAGGCTCCTTTCGCAGCCCTGCTCCGAAACTGCGAACGTCTGCAGATAGCTGGCAGCCAGAAGGGGCTAGCCTGGAAAGCTGTTGCTCAACCTCATCTGCTCATGGCACTGCTCACACAGAGAATGGGGCTGGTTGCTTGTCTTGCCACTTGTAACTTCAAACGTATGTGGGGAATGTGGATTGTCCCTGCCAGGCTCCTTTCACAGCCATGCTCTTAAAATGAGAATGTCTGCAGATAGCTGGCAGCCAGAAGGGGCTAGCCTGGAAAGCTGTTGCTCAGCCTCATCTGCCCATGGCACTGCTCGCACAGATGCACAGAGACTGTGACTGCTTGCTTATCTTGCTACTTGAAACTTCCAACGCATGTGGGGAATGTGGGTTGTCCCTGCCAGGCTCCTTTCGCAGCCCTGCTCCGAAAGTGCGAACGTCTGCAGATAGCTGATAGCGAGAAGGGGCTAGCCTGGAAAGCTGATGCTCAGCCTCATCTGCTCATGGCACTGCTCGCACAGAGGCACAGAGAATGGGGCTGCTTGCTTATCTTGCAACTTGAAACTTCAAACGCATGTGGGGAATGTTTGTTGTCCCAGCCAGGCTCCTTTCGCAGCCCTGCTCCGAAGGTGCGAACGTCTGCAGATAGCTGGCAGCCAGAAGAGGCTAGCCTGGAAAGCTGTTGCTCAGCCTCATCTGTCCATGGCATTGCACGCACAGAGGCACAGAGAATGGGGCTGCTTGCTTGTGTTGCCACCTCAAACTTCAAACGTAACCTGGGAAAGTTGGTGTCCCAGCCAGGCTCCTTTCGCAGCCCTGCTCTGAAAGTGCGAACGTCTGCAGATAGCTGGCAGCCAGAAGGGGCTAGCCTGGAAAGCTGTTGCTCAGCCTCATCTGCCCATGGCAGTGCTCGCACAGAGTCCCAGAGACTGGGGCTGCTTGCTTTTCTTGCTACTTGAAACTTCAAACGCATGCTGCGAATGTGGATTGTCCCTGCCAGGCTCCTTTCACAGCCATGCTCTTAAAGTGCGAACGTCTGCAGATAGCTGGCAGCCAGAAGGGGCTAGCCTGGAAAGCTGTTGCTCAGCCTCATCTGTCCATGGCATTGCACGCACAGAGGCACAGAGAATGGGGCTGCTTGCTTGTCTTGCCACTTGAAACTTCAAACGCATGCTGGGAATGGTGGTGTCCCTGCCAGCCTCCTTTCGAAGCCCTGCTACGAAAGCGCGAACGTCTGCAGATAGCTGGCAGCCAGAAGGGGCTAGCCTGGAAAGCTGTTGCTCAGCCTCATCTGCCCATGGCACTGCTCGCATAGAGGCACAGAGACTGGGACTGCTTGCTTGTCTTGCCACCTCAAACTTCAAACGTAACATGGGAATAGTGGTGTCCCAGCCAGGCTCCTTTCGCAGCCCTGCTCCGAAACTGCGAACGTCTGCAGATAGCTGGCAGCCAGAAGGGGCTAGCCTGGAAAGCTGTTGCTCAACCTCATCTGCTCATGGCACTGCTCACACAGAGAATGGGGCTGCTTGCTTGTCTTGCCACTTGTAACTTCAAACGTATGTGGGGAATGTGGATTGTCCCTGCCAGGCTCCTTTCACAGCCATGCTCTTAAAATGAGAATGTCTGCAGATAGCTGGCAGCCAGAAGGGGCTAGCCTGGAAAGCTGTTGCTCAGCCTCATCTGCCCATGGCACTGCTCGCACAGATGCACAGAGACTGTGACTGCTTGCTTATCTTGCTGCTTGAAACTTCCAACGCATGTGGGGAATGTGGGTTGTCCCTGCCAGGCTCCTTTCGCAGCCCTGCTCCGAAAGTGCGAACGTCTGCAGATAGCTGATAGCGAGAAGGGGCTAGCCTGGAAAGCTGATGCTCAGCCTCATCTGCTCATGGCACTGCTCGCACAGAGACACAGAGACTGGGGCTGCTTGCTTGTCTTGCCACCTCAAACTTCAAACGTAGCCCGGGAAAGTTGGTGTCCCAACCAGGCTCCTTTCGCAGCCCTGCTCTTAAAATGCGAACGTCTGCAGGTAGCTGACAGCCAGAAGGGGCTAGCCTGGAAATCAGTTGCTCAGCCTCATCTGACCATGGCATTGCACGCACAGAGGCACAGAGAATGGGGCTGCTTGCTTGTGTTGCCACCTCAAACTTCAAACGTAGCCTGGGAAAGTTGGTGTCCCAGCCAGGCTCCTTTCGCAGCCCTGCTCTGAAAGTGCGAACGTCTGCAGATAGCTGGCAGCCAGAAGGGGCTAGCCTGGAAAGCTGTTGCTCAGCCTCATCTGCCCATGGCAGTGCTCGCACAGAGTCCCAGAGACTGGGGCTGCTTGCTTTTCTTGCTACTTGAAACTTCAAACGCATGCTGCGAATGTGGATTGTCCCTGCCAGGCTCCTTTCACAGCCATGCTCTTAAAATGCGAACGTCTGCAGGTAGCTGGCAGCCAGAAGGGGCTAGCCTGGAAAGCTGTTGCTCAGCCTCATTTGCCCATGGCACTGCTCGCACAGAGGCACAGAGAATGGGGCTGGTTGCTTATCTTGCCACTTGAAACTTCAAACGCATGCTGGGAATGGTGGTGTCCCTGCCAGCCTCCTTTCGAAGCCCTGCTACGAAAGCGCGAACGTCTGCAGATAGCTGGCAGACAGAAGGGTCTAGCCTGGAAAGCTGTTGCTCAACCTCATCTGCTCATGGCACTGCTCACACAGAGAATGGGGCTGCTTGCTTGTCTTGCCACTTGTAACTTCAAATGTATGTGGGGAATGTGGATTGTCCCTGCCAGGCTCCTTTCACAGCCATGCTCTTAAAATGAGAATGTCTGCAGATAGCTGATAGCCAGAAGGGCCTAGCCTGGAAAGCTGTTGCTCAGCCTCATCTGCTCATGGCACTGCTCACACAGAAACTGGGGCTGCTTGCTTGTCTTGCCACCTCAAACTTCAAATATAGCCTGGGAATGGTGGTGTCCCAGCCAGGCTCCTTTACCAGCCCTGCTCTTAAAATGCGAACGTCTGCAGGTAGCTGGCAGCCAGAAGGGGCTAGCCTGGAAATCTGTTGCTCAGCCTCATCTGCCCATGGCACTGCTCGCACAGAGGCACAGAGAATGGGGCTGCTTGCTTATCTTGCCACTTGAAACTTCAATCGCATGTGGGGAATGTGGGTTGTCCCTGCCAGGCTCCTTTACCAGCCCTGCTCCGAAAGTGCGAACGTCTGCAGATAGCTGGCAGCCAGAAGGGGCTAGCCTGGAAAGCTGTTGCTCAGTCTCATCTGTCCATGGTATTGCACGCACAGAGGCACAGAGAATGGTGCTGCTTGCTTGTCTTGTCACCTCAAACTTCAAACGTAGCCTGGGTATTGTGGTGTCTCAGCCAGGCTCCTTTACCAGCCCTGCTCCGAAAGTGCGAACGTCTGCAGATAGCTGATAGCGAGAAGGGGCTAGCCTGGAAAGCTGTTGCTCAGCCTCATCTGCTCATGGCACTGCTCGCACAGAGGCACAGAGAATGGTGCTGCTTGCTTGTCTTGCAACTTGAAACTTCAAAAGTAGCCTGAGAATGGTGGTGTCCCAGCCAGGCTCCTTTCGCAGCCCTGCTCCGAAAGTGCGAACGTCTGCAGATAGCTGATAGCCAGAAGGGGCTAGCCTGGAAAGCTGTTGCTCAGCCTCATCTGCTCATGGCACTGCTCGCACAGAGGCACAGAGAATGGGGCTGCTTGCTTGTCTTGCCCCCTCAAACTTCAAACGTAGCCTGGGAATGGTGGTGTCCCAGCCAGGCTCCTTTACCAGCCCTGCTCTTAAAATGCGAACGTCTGCAGGTAGCTGACAGCCAGAAGGGGCTAGCCTGGAAATCAGTTGCTCAGCCTCATCTGCCCATGGCACTGCTCGCACAGAGGCACAGAGAATGGGGCTGCTTGCTTATCTTGCCACTTGAAACTTCAAACGCATGTGGGGAATGTGGGTTGTCCCAGCCAGGCTCCTTTCGCAGCCCTGCTCCGAAGGTGCGAACGTCTGCAGATAGCTGGCAGCCAGAAGAGGGTAGCCTGGAAAGCTGTTGCTCAGCCTCATCTGTCCATGGCACTGCTCTCACAGAGGCACAGAGAATGGGGCTGCTTGCCTATCTTGCCACTTGAAATTTCAAACGCATGCTGGGAATGGTGGTGTCTCTGCCAGGCTCCTTTCACAGCCCTGCTCCGAAAGTGCGAACGTCTGCAGATAGCTGGCAGCCAGAAGGGGCTAGCCTGGAAAGCTGTTGCTCAGCCTCATCTGCTCATGGCACTGCTCGCACAGAGGCACAGAGAATGGGGCTGCTTGCTTGTCTTGCCACTTGTAACTTCAAACGTATGTGGGGAATGTGGATTGTCCCTGCCAGGCTCCTTTCACAGCCATGCTCTTAAAATGAGAATGTCTGCAGATAGCTGATAGCCAGAAGGGCCTAGCCTGGAAAGCTGTTGCTCAGCCTCATCTGCCCATGGCACTGCTCGCACAGAGGCAGAGAATGGGACTGCTTGCTTATCTTGCCACCTCAAACTACAAACGTAGCCTGGGAATGTTGGTGTCCCAGCCAGGCTCCTTTCGCAGTCCTGCTCCGAAAGTGCGAACGTCTGCAGATAGCTGGCAGCCAGAAGGGGCTAGCCTGGAACGCTGTTGCTCAGCCTCATCTGCCCATGGCACTGCTCTCACAGAGGCACAGAGAATGGGGCTGCTTGCCTATCTTGCCACTTGAAATTTCAAACGCATGCTGGGAATGGTGGTGTCTCTGCCAGGCTCCTTTCACAGCCCTGCTCTTAAAGTGCGAACGTCTGCAGATAGCTGGCAGCCAGAAGGGGCTAGCCTGGAAAGCTGTTGCTCAGCCTCATCTGTCCATGGCATTGCACGCACAGAGGCACAGAGAATGGGGCTGCTTGCTTGTCTTGCCACTTGAAACTTCAAACGCATGCTGGGAATGGTGGTGTCCCTGCCAGCCTCCTTTCGAAGCCCTGCTACGAAAGCGCGAACGTCTGCAGATAGCTGGCAGCCAGAAGGGGCTAGCCTGGAAAGCTGTTGCTCAGCCTCATCTGCCCATGGCACTGCTCGCATAGAGGCACAGAGACTGGGACTGCTTGCTTGTCTTGCCACCTCAAACTTCAAACGTAACATGGGAATAGTGGTGTCCCAGCCAGGCTCCTTTCGCAGCCCTGCTCCGAAACTGCGAACGTCTGCAGATAGCTGGCAGCCAGAAGGGGCTAGCCTGGAAAGCTGTTGCTCAACCTCATCTGCTCATGGCACTGCTCACACAGAGAATGGGGCTGCTTGCTTGTCTTGCCACTTGTAACTTCAAACGTATGTGGGGAATGTGGATTGTCCCTGCCAGGCTCCTTTCACAGCCATGCTCTTAAAATGAGAATGTCTGCAGATAGCTGGCAGCCAGAAGGGGCTAGCCTGGAAAGCTGTTGCTCAGCCTCATCTGCCCATGGCACTGCTCGCACAGATGCACAGAGACTGTGACTGCTTGCTTATCTTGCTACTTGAAACTTCCAACGCATGTGGGGAATGTGGGTTGTCCCTGCCAGGCTCCTTTCGCAGCCCTGCTCCGAAAGTGCGAACGTCTGCAGATAGCTGATAGCGAGAAGGGGCTAGCCTGGAAAGCTGATGCTCAGCCTCATCTGCTCATGGCACTGCTCGCACAGAGACACAGAGACTGGGGCTGCTTGCTTGTCTTGCCACCTCAAACTTCAAACGTAGCCCGGGAAAGTTGGTGTCCCAACCAGGCTCCTTTCGCAGCCCTGCTCTTAAAATGCGAACGTCTGCAGGTAGCTGACAGCCAGAAGGGGCTAGCCTGGAAATCAGTTGCTCAGCCTCATCTGACCATGGCACTGCTCGCACAGAGGCACAGAGAATGGGGCTGCTTGCTTATCTTGCTACTTGAAACTTCAAACGCATGTGGGGAATGTTTGTTGTCCCAGCCAGGCTCCTTTCGCAGCCCTGCTCCGAAGGTGCGAACGTCTGCAGATAGCTGGCAGCCAGAAGAGGCTAGCCTGGAAAGCTGTTGCTCAGCCTCATCTGTCCATGGCATTGCACGCACAGAGGCACAGAGAATGGGGCTGCTTGCTTGTGTTGCCACCTCAAACTTCAAACGTAGCCTGGGAAAGTTGGTGTCCCAGCCAGGCTCCTTTCGCAGCCCTGCTCTGAAAGTGCGAACGTCTGCAGATAGCTGGCAGCCAGAAGGGGCTAGCCTGGAAAGCTGTTGCTCAGCCTCATCTGCCCATGGCAGTGCTCGCACAGAGTCCCAGAGACTGGGGCTGCTTGCTTTTCTTGCTACTTGAAACTTCAAACGCATGCTGCGAATGTGGATTGTCCCTGCCAGGCTCCTTTCACAGCCATGCTCTTAAAATGCGAACGTCTGCAGGTAGCTGGCAGCCAGAAGGGGCTAGCCTGGAAAGCTGTTGCTCAGCCTCATTTGCCCATGGCACTGCTCGCACAGAGGCACAGAGAATGGGGCTGGTTGCTTATCTTGCCACTTGAAACTTCAAACGCATGCTGGGAATGGTGGTGTCCCTGCCAGCCTCCTTTCGAAGCCCTGCTACGAAAGCGCGAACGTCTGCAGATAGCTGGCAGACAGAAGGGTCTAGCCTGGAAAGCTGTTGCTCAGCCTCATCTGCCCATGGCACTGCTCGCATAGAGGCACAGAGACTGGGACTGCTTGCTTGTCTTGCCACCTCAAACTTCAAACGTAACATGGGAATAGTGGTGTCCCAGCCAGGCTCCTTTCGCAGCCCTGCTCCGAAACTGCGAACGTCTGCAGATAGCTGGCAGCCAGAAGGGGCTAGCCTGGAAAGCTGTTGCTCAACCTCATCTGCTCATGGCACTGCTCACACAGAGAATGGGGCTGCTTGCTTGTCTTGCCACTTGTAACTTCAAATGTATGTGGGGAATGTGGATTGTCCCTGCCAGGCTCCTTTCACAGCCATGCTCTTAAAATGAGAATGTCTGCAGATAGCTGATAGCCAGAAGGGCCTAGCCTGGAAAGCTGTTGCTCAGCCTCATCTGCTCATGGCACTGCTCACACAGAAACTGGGGCTGCTTGCTTGTCTTGCCACCTCAAACTTCAAACGTAGCCTGGGAATGGTGGTGTCCCAGCCAGGCTCCTTTACCAGCCCTGCTCTTAAAATGCGAACGTCTGCAGGTAGCTGACAGCCAGAAGGGGCTAGCCTGGAAATCTGTTGCTCAGCCTCATCTGCCCATGGCACTGCTCGCACAGAGGCACAGAGAATGGGGCTGCTTGCTTATCTTGCCACTTGAAACTTCAATCGCATGTGGGGAATGTGGGTTGTCCCTGCCAGGCTCCTTTACCAGCCCTGCTCCGAAAGTGCGAACGTCTGCAGATAGCTGGCAGCCAGAAGGGGCTAGCCTGGAAAGCTGTTGCTCAGTCTCATCTGTCCATGGTATTGCACGCACAGAGGCACAGAGAATGGTGCTGCTTGCTTGTCTTGCCACCTCAAACTTCAAACGTAGCCTGGGTATTGTGGTGTCTCAGCCAGGCTCCTTTACCAGCCCTGCTCCGAAAGTGCGAACGTCTGCAGATAGCTGATAGCGAGAAGGGGCTAGCCTGGAAAGCTGTTGCTCAGCCTCATCTGCTCATGGCACTGCTCGCACAGAGGCACAGAGAATGGTGCTGCTTGCTTGTCTTGCAACTTGAAACTTCAAAAGTAGCCTGAGAATGGTGGTGTCCCAGCCAGGCTCCTTTCGCAGCCCTGCTCCGAAAGTGCGAACGTCTGCAGATAGCTGATAGCCAGAAGGGGCTAGCCTGGAAAGCTGTTGCTCAGCCTCATCTGCTCATGGCACTGCTCGCACAGAGGCACAGAGAATGGGGCTGCTTGCTTGTCTTGCCCCCTCAAACTTCAAACGTAGCCTGGGAATGGTGGTGTCCCAGCCAGGCTCCTTTACCAGCCCTGCTCTTAAAATGCGAACGTCTGCAGGTAGCTGACAGCCAGAAGGGGCTAGCCTGGAAATCAGTTGCTCAGCCTCATCTGCCCATGGCACTGCTCGCACAGAGGCACAGAGAATGGGGCTGCTTGCTTATCTTGCCACTTGAAACTTCAAACGCATGTGGGGAATGTGGGTTGTCCCAGCCAGGCTCCTTTCGCAGCCCTGCTCCGAAGGTGCGAACGTCTGCAGATAGCTGGCAGCCAGAAGAGCCTAGCCTGGAAAGCTGTTGCTCAGCCTCATCTGTCCATGGCACTGCTCTCACAGAGGCACAGAGAATGGGGCTGCTTGCCTATCTTGCCACTTGAAATTTCAAACGCATGCTGGGAATGGTGGTGTCTCTGCCAGGCTCCTTTCACAGCCCTGCTCCGAAAGTGCGAACGTCTGCAGATAGCTGGCAGCCAGAAGGGGCTAGCCTGGAAAGCTGTTGCTCAGCCTCATCTGCTCATGGCACTGCTCGCACAGAGGCACAGAGAATGGGGCTGCTTGCTTGTCTTGCCACTTGTAACTTCAAACGTATGTGGGGAATGTGGATTGTCCCTGCCAGGCTCCTTTCACAGCCATGCTCTTAAAATGAGAATGTCTGCAGATAGCTGATAGCCAGAAGGGCCTAGCCTGGAAAGCTGTTGCTCAGCCTCATCTGCCCATGGCACTGCTCGCACAGAGGCAGAGAATGGGACTGCTTGCTTATCTTGCCACCTCAAACTACAAACGTAGCCTGGGAATGTTGGTGTCCCAGCCAGGCTCCTTTCGCAGTCCTGCTCCGAAAGTGCGAACGTCTGCAGATAGCTGGCAGCCAGAAGGGGCTAGCCTGGAACGCTGTTGCTCAGCCTCATCTGCCCATGGCACTGCTCTCACAGAGGCACAGAGAATGGGGCTGCTTGCCTATCTTGCCACTTGAAATTTCAAACGCATGCTGGGAATGGTGGTGTCTCTGCCAGGCTCCTTTCACAGCCCTGCTCCGAAAGTGCGAACGTCTGCAGATAGCTGGCAGCCAGAAGGGGCTAGCCTGGAAAGCTGTTGCTCAGCCTCATCTGCTCATGGCACTGCTCGCATAGAGGCACAGAGACTGGGACTGCTTGCTTGTCTTGCCACCTCAAACTTCAAACGTAACATGGGAATAGTGGTGTCCCAGCCAGGCTCCTTTCGCAGCCCTGCTCTTAAAATGCGAAGGTCTGCAGGTAGCTGACAGCCAGAAGGGGCTAGCCTGGAAATCAGTAGCTCAGCCTCATCTGACCATGGCACTGCTCGCACAGAGGCACAGAGAATGGGGCTGCTTGCTTATCTTGCTACTTGAAACTTCAAACGCATGTGGGGAATGTTTGTTGTCCCAGCCAGGCTCCTTTCGCAGCCCTGCTCCGAAAGTGCGAACGTCTGCAGATAGCTGGCAGCCAGAAGAGGCTAGCCTGGAAAGCTGTTGCTCAGCCTCATCTGTCCATGGCATTGCACGCACAGAGGCACAGAGAATGGGGCTGCTTGCTTGTCTTGCCACTTGAAACTTCAAACGCATGCTGGGAATGGTGGTGTCCCTGCCAGCCTCCTTTCGAAGCCCTGCTACGAAAGCGCGAACGTCTGCAGATAGCTGGCAGCCAGAAGGGGCTAGCCTGGAAAGCTGTTGCTCAGCCTCATCTGCCCATGGCAGTGCTCGCACAGAGTCCCAGAGACTGGGGCTGCTTGCTTGTCTTGCTACTTGAAACTTCAAACGCATGCTGCGAATGTGGATTGTCCCTGCCAGGCTCCTTTCACAGCCATGCTCTTAAAATGCGAACGTCTGCAGATAGCTGGCAGCCAGAAGGGGCTAGCCTGGAAAGCTGTTGCTCAGCCTCATTTGCCCATGGCACTGCTCGCACAGAGGCACAGAGAATGGGGCTGGTTGCTTATCTTGCCACTTGAAACTTCAAACGCATGCTGGGAATGGTGGTGTCCCTGCCAGCCTCCTTTCGAAGCCCTGCTACGAAAGCGCGAACGTCTGCAGATAGCTGGCAGACAGAAGGGTCTAGCCTGGAAAGCTGTTGCTCAGCCTCATCTGCCCATGGCACTGCTCGCATAGAGGCACAGAGACTGGGACTGCTTGCTTGTCTTGCCACCTCAAACTTCAAACGTAACATGGGAATAGTGTTGTCCCAGCCAGGCTCCTTTCGCAGCCCTGCTCCGAAACTGCAAAAGTCTGCAGATAGCTGGCAGCCAGAAGGGGCTAGCCTGGAAAGCTGTTGCTCAACCTCATCTGCTCATGGCACTGCTCACACAGAGAATGGGGCTGCTTGCTTGTCTTGCCACTTGTAACTTGAAATGTATGTGGGGAATGTGGATTGTCCCTGCCAGGCTCCTTTCACAACCATGCTCTTAAAATGAGAATGTCTGCAGATAGCTGATAGCCAGAAGGGCCTAGCCTGGAAAGCTGTTGCTCAGCCTCATCTGCTCATGGCACTGCTCACACAGAAACTGGGGCTGCTTGCTTGTCTTGCCACCTCAAACTTCAAATATAGCCTGGGAATGGTGGTGTCCCAGCCAGGCTCCTTTACCAGCCCTGCTCTTAAAATGCGAACGTCTGCAGGTAGCTGACAGCCAGAAGGGGCTAGCCTGGAAATCTGTTGCTCAGCCTCATCTGCCCATGGCACTGCTCGCACAGAGGCACAGAGAATGGGGCTGCTTGCTTATCTTGCCACTTGAAACTTCAATCGCATGTGGGGAATGTGGGTTGTCCCTGCCAGGCTCCTTTACCAGCCCTGCTCCGAAAGTGCGAACGTCTGCAGATAGCTGGCAGCCAGAAGGGGCTAGCCTGGAAAGCTGTTGCTCAGTCTCATCTGTCCATGGTATTGCACGCACAGAGGCACAGAGAATGGTGCTGCTTGCTTGTCTTGCCACCTCAAACTTCAAACGTAGCCTGGGTATTGTGGTGTCTCAGCCAGGCTCCTTTACCAGCCCTGCTCCGAAAGTGCGAACGTCTGCAGATAGCTGATAGCGAGAAGGGGCTAGCCTGGAAAGCTGTTGCTCAGCCTCATCTGCTCATGGCACTGCTCGCACAGAGGCACAGAGAATGGTGCTGCTTGCTTGTCTTGCAACTTGAAACTTCAAAAGTAGCCTGAGAATGGTGGTGTCCCAGCCAGGCTCCTTTCGCAGCCCTGCTCCGAAAGTGCGAACGTCTGCAGATAGCTGATAGCCAGAAGGGGCTAGCCTGGAAAGCTGTTGCTCAGCCTCATCTGCTCATGGCACTGCTCGCACAGAGGCACAGAGAATGGGGCTGCTTGCTTGTCTTGCCCCCTCAAACTTCAAACGTAGCCTGGGAATGGTGGTGTCCCAGCCAGGCTCCTTTACCAGCCCTGCTCTTAAAATGCGAACGTCTGCAGGTAGCTGACAGCCAGAAGGGGCTAGCCTGGAAATCAGTTGCTCAGCCTCATCTGCCCATGGCACTGCTCGCACAGAGGCACAGAGAATGGGGCTGCTTGCTTATCTTGCCACTTGAAACTTCAAACGCATGTGGGGAATGTGGGTTGTCCCAGCCAGGCTCCTTTCGCAGCCCTGCTCCGAAGGTGCGAACGTCTGCAGATAGCTGGCAGCCAGAAGAGGGTAGCCTGGAAAGCTGTTGCTCAGTGTCATCTGTCCATGGCATTGCACGCACAGAGGCACAGAGAATGGGGCTGCTTGCTTGTCTTGCCACTTGTAACTTCAAACGTATGTGGGGAATGTGGATTGTCCCTGCCAGACTCCTTTCACAGCCATGCTCTTAAAATGAGAATGTCTGCAGATAGCTGATAGCCAGAAGGGGCTAGCCTGGAAAGCTGTTGCTCAGCCTCATCTGCCCATGGCACTGCTCGCACAGAGGCACAGAGAATGGGACTGCTTGCTTATCTTGCCACCTCAAACTACAAACGTAGCCTGGGAAAGTTGGTGTCCCAGCCAGGCTCCTTTCGCAGCCCTGCTCCGAAAGTGCGAACGTCTGCAGATAGCTGGCAGCCAGAAGGGGCTAGCCTGGAACGCTGTTGCTCAGACTCATCTGCCCATGGCACTGCTCGCACAGAGGCACAGAGAATGGGGCTGCTTGCCTATCTTGCCAGTTGAAATTTCAAACGCATGCTGGGAATGGTGGTGTCTCTGCCAGGCTCCTTTCACAGCCCTGCTCCGAAAGTGCGAACGTCTGCAGATAGCTGGCAGCCAGAAGGGGCTAGCCTGGAAAGCTGTTGCTCAGCCTCATCTGCTCATGGCACTGCTCGCATAGAGGCACAGAGACTGGGACTGCTTGCTTGTCTTGCCACCTCAAACTTCAAACGTAACATGGGAATAGTGGTGTCCCAGCCAGGCTCCTTTCGCAGCCCTGCTCTTAAAATGCGAAGGTCTGCAGGTAGCTGACAGCCAGAAGGGGCTAGCCTGGAAATCAGTAGCTCAGCCTCATCTGACCATGGCACTGCTCGCACAGAGGCACAGAGAATGGGGCTGCTTGCTTATCTTGCTACTTGAAACTTCAAACGCATGTGGGGAATGTTTGTTGTCCCAGCCAGGCTCCTTTCGCAGCCCTGCTCCGAAAGCGTGAACGTCTGCAGATAGCTGGCAGCCAGAAGGGGCTAGCCTGGAAAGCTGTTGCTCAGCCTCATCTGCCCATGGCACTGCTCGCATAGAGGCACAGAGACTGGTACTGCTTGCTTGTCTTGCCACCTCAAACTTCAAACGTAACATGGGAATAGTGGTGTCCCAGCCAGGCTCCTTTCGCAGCCCTGCTCCGAAACTGCGAACGTCTGCAGATAGCTGGCAGCCAGAAGGGGCTAGCCTGGAAAGCTGTTGCTCAACCTCATCTGCTCATGGCACTGCTCACACAGAGAATGGGGCTGCTTGCTTGTCTTGCCACTTGTAACTTCAAACGTATGTGGGGAATGTGGATTGTCCCTGCCAGGCTCCTTTCACAGCCATGCTCTTAAAATGAGAATGTCTGCAGATAGCTGGCAGCCAGAAGGGTCTAGCCTGGAAAGCTGTTGCTCAGCCTCATCTGCCCATGGCACTGCTCGCACAGAGGCACAGAGACTGTGACTGCTTGCTTATCTTGCTACTTGAAACTTCCAACGCATGTGGGGAATGTGGGTTGTCCTGCCAGGCTCCTTTCGCAGCCCTGCTCCGAAAGTGCGAACGTCTGCAGATAGCTGATAGCGAGAAGGGGCTAGCCTGGAAAGCTGATGCTCAGCCTCATCTGCTCATGGCACTGCTCGCACAGAGACACAGAGACTGGGGCTGCTTGCTTGTCTTGCCACCTCAAACTTCAAACGTAGCCCGGGAAAGTTGGTGTCCCAACCAGGCTCCTTTCGCAGCCCTGCTCTTAAAATGCGAACGTCTGCAGGTAGCTGACAGCCAGAAGGGGCTAGCCTGGAAATCAGTTGCTCAGCCTCATCTGACCATGGCACTGCTCGCACAGAGGCACAGAGAATGGGGCTGCTTGCTTATCTTGCTACTTGAAACTTCAAACGCATGCTGGGAATGGTGGTGTCCCTGCCAGGCTCCTTTCGAAGCCCTGCTCCTAAAATGCGAACGTCTGCAGATAGCTGGCAGCCAGAAGAGGCTAGCCTGGAAAGCTGTTGCTCAGCCTCATCTGTCCATGGCATTGCACGCACAGAGGCACAGAGAATGGGGCTGCTTGCTTGTGTTGCCACCTCAAACTTCAAACGTAGCCTGGGAAAGTTGGTGTCCCAGCCAGGCTCCTTTTGCAGCCCTGCTCCGAAAGTGCGAACGTCTGCAGATAGCTGGCAGCCAGAAGGGGCTAGCCTGGAAAGCTGTTGCTCAGCCTCATCTGCCCATGGCAGTGCTCGCACAGAGTCCCAGAGACTGGGGCTGCTTGCTTGTCTTGCTACTTGAAACTTCAAACGCATGCTGCGAATGTGGATTGTCCCTGCCAGGCTCCTTTCACAGCCATGCTCTTAAAATGCGAACGTCTGCAGGTAGCTGGCAGCCAGAAGGGGCTAGCCTGGAAAGCTGTTGCTCAGCCTCATTTGCCCATGGCACTGCTCGCACAGAGGCACAGAGAATGGGGCTGGTTGCTTATCTTGCCACTTGAAACTTCAAACGCATGCTGGGAATGGTGGTGTCCCTGCCAGCCTCATTTCGAAGCCCTGCTCCGAAAGCGCGAACGTCTGCAGATAGCTGGCAGACAGAAGGGGCTAGCCTGGAAAGCTGTTGCTCAGCCTCATCTGCCCATGGCACTGCTCGCATAGAGGCACAGAGACTGGGACTGCTTGCTTGTCTTGCCACCTCAAACTTCAAACGTAACATGGGAATAGTGGTGTCCCAGCCAGGCTCCTTTCGCAGCCCTGCTCCGAAAGTGCGAACGTCTGCAGATAGCTGGCAGCCAGAAGGGGCTAGCCTGGAAAGCTGTTGCTCAACCTCATCTGCTCATGGCACTGCTCACACAGAGAATGGGGCTGCTTGCTTGTCTTGCCACTTGTAACTTCAAACGTATGTGGGGAATGTGGATTGTCCCTGCCAGGCTCCTTTCACAGCCATGCTCTTAAAATGAGAATGTCTGCAGATAGCTGGCAGCCAGAAGGGGCTAGCCTGGAAAGCTGTTGCTCAGCCTCATCTGCCCATGGCACTGCTCGCACAGAGGCACAGAGAATGGGACTGCTTGCTTATCTTGCCACCTCAAACTACAAACGTAGCCTGGGAAAGTTGGTGTCCCAGCCAGGCTCCTTTCGCAGCCCTGCTCCGAAAGTGCGAACGTCTGCAGATAGCTGGCATCCTGAAGGGGGTAGCCTGGAACGCTGTTGCTCAGCCTCATCTGCTCATGGCACTGCTCGCACAGAGGCACAGAGACTGGGGCTGCTTGCTTGTCTTGCCACTTGAAACTTCAAAAGTAGCCTGAGAATGGTGGTGTCCCAGTCAGACTCCTTTCGCAGCCCTGCTCCGAAAGTGCGAACGTCTGCAGATAGCTGATAGCCAGAAGGGGCTGGCCTGGAAAGCTGTTGCTCAGCCTCATCTGCTCATGGCACTGCTCACACATAGACTGGGGCTGCTTGCTTGTCTTGCCACCTCAAACTTCAAACGTAGCCTGGGAATGGTGGTGTCCCAGCCAGGCTCCTTTCGCAGCCCTGCTCCGAAAGTGCGAACGTCTGCAGATAGCTGGCAGCCAGAAGGGGCTAGCCTGGAAAGCTGTTGCTCAGCCTCATCTGCTCATGGCACTGCTCACACATAGACTGGGGCTGCTTGCTTGTCTTGCCACCTCAAACTTCAAACGTAGCCTGGGAATTGTGGTGTCCCAGCCAGGCTCCTTTCGGAGCCCTGCTCCGAAACTGCGAACGTCTGCAGATAGCTGGCAGCCTGAAGGGGCTAGCCTGTAAAGCTGTTGCTCAGACTCATCTGCTCATGGCACTGCTCGCACAGAGGCACAGAGACTGGGGCTGCTTGCTTGTCTTGCAACTTGAAGCTTCAAAAGTCGCCTGAGAATGGTGGTGTCCCAGCCAGGCTCCTTTCGCAGCCCTGCTCCGAAAGTGCGAACGTCTGCAGATAGCTGGCAGCCAGAAGGGGCTAGCCTGGAAAGCTGTTGCTCAGCCTCATCTGCTCATGGCACTGCTCACACATAGACTGGGGCTGCTTGCTTGTCTTGCCACCTCAAACTTCAAACGTAGCCCGGGAATGGTGGTGTCCCAACCAGGCTCCTTTCGCAGCCCTGCTCTTAAAATGCGAACGTCTGCAGGTAGATGACAGCCAGAAGGGGCTAGCCTGGAAAGCTGTTGCTCAGCCTCATCTGCTCATGGCACTGCTCGCACAGAGGCACAGAGAATGGGGCTGCTTGCTTGTCTTGCCACCTCAAACTTCAAACGTAGCCTGGGAATAGTGGTGTCCCAGCCAGGCTCCATTACCAGCCCTGCTCTTAAAATGCGAACGTCTGCAGGTAGCTGACAGCCAGAAGGGGCTAGCCTGGAAAGCTGTTGCTCAGCCTCATCTGACCATGGCACTGCTCGCACAGAGGCACAGAGAATGGGGCTGCTTGCTTGTCTTGCCACCTCAAACTACAAACGTAGCCTGGGAAAGTTGGTGTCCCAGCCAGGCTCCTTTCGCAGCCCTGCTCCGAAAGTGCGAACGTCTGCAGATAACTGATAGCGAGAAGGGGCTAGCCTGGAAAGCTGTTGCTCAGCCTCATCTGCTCATGGCACTGCTCACACATAGACTGGGGCTGCTTGCTTGTCTTGCCACCTCAAACTTCAAACGTAGCCTGGGAATGGTGGTGTCCCAGCCAGGCTCCTTTCGCAGCCCTGCTCCGAAAGTGCGAACGTCTGCAGATAGCTGGCAGCCAGAAGGGGCTAGCCTGGAAAGCTGTTGCTCAGCCTCATCTGCCCATGGCGCTGCTCGCACAGAGGCACAGAGAATGGGGCTGCTTGCCTATCTTGCCACTTGAAATTTCAAACGCATGCTGGGAATGGTGGTGTCTCTGCCAGGCGCCTTTCAGAGCCCTGCTCCGAAAGTGCGAACGTCTGCAGATAGCTGGCAGCCAGAAGAGGCTAGCCTGGAAAGCTGTTGCTCAGCCTCATCTGTCCATGGCATTGCACGCACAGAGGCACAGAGAATGGGGCTGCTTGCTTGTCTTGCTACTTGAAACTTCAAACGCATGCTGGGAATGGTGGTGTCCCTGCCAGCCTCCTTTCGAAGCCCTGCTACGAAAGCGCGAACGTCTGCAGATAGCTGGCAGCCAGAAGGGGCTAGCCTGGTAAGCTGTTGCTCAGCCTCATTTGCCCATGGCACTGCTCGCACAGAGGCACAGAGAATGGGGCTGTTTGCTTATCTTGCCACTTTAAACTTCAAACGTAACATGGGAATAGTGGTGTCCCAGCCAGGCTCCTTTCGCAGCCCTGCTCCGAAACTGCGAACGTCTGCAGATAGCTGGCAGCCAGAAGGGGCTAGCCTGGAAAGCTGTTGCTCAACCTCATCTGCTCATGGCACTGCTCACACAGAGAATGGGGCTGCTTGCTTGTCTTGCCACTTGTAACTTCAAACGTATGTGGGTAATGTGGATTGTCCCTGCCAGGCTCCTTTCACAGCCATGCTCTTAAAATGAGAATGTCTGCAGATAGCTGGCAGCCAGAAGGGGCTAGCCTGGAAAGCTGTTGCTCAGCCTCATCTGCCCATGGCACTGCTCGCACAGAGGCACAGAGACTGTGACTGCTTGCTTATCTTGCTACTTGAAACTTCCAACGCATGTGGGGAATGTGGGTTGTCCCTGCCAGGCTCCTTTCGCAGCCCTGCTCCGAAAGTGCGAACGTCTGCAGATAGCTGATAGCGAGAAGGGGCTAGCCTGGAAAGCTGATGCTCAGCCTCATCTGCTCATGGCACTGCTCGCACAGAGACACAGAGACTGGGGCTACTTGCTTGTCTTGCCACCTAAACTTCAAACGTAGCCCGGGAAAGTTGGTGTCCCAACCAGGCTCCTTTCGCAGCCCTGCTCTTAAAATGCGAACGTCTGCAGGTAGCTGACAGCCAGAAGGGGCTAGCCTGGAAATCAGTTGCTCAGCCTCATCTGACCATGGCACTGCTCGCACAGAGGCACAGAGAATGGGGCTGCTTGCTTATCTTGCTACTTGAAACTTCAAACGCATGTGGG
This sequence comes from Opisthocomus hoazin, assembly GCF_030867145.1. Taxonomy (NCBI): domain Eukaryota; kingdom Metazoa; phylum Chordata; class Aves; order Opisthocomiformes; family Opisthocomidae; genus Opisthocomus; species Opisthocomus hoazin. The sequence continues at coordinate 9,582,639 of NC_134429.1, forward strand.
GAATGTTTGTTGTCCCAGCCAGGCTCCTTTCGCAGCCCTGCTCCGAAGGTGCGAACGTCTGCAGATAGCTGGCAGCCAGAAGAGGCTAGCCTGGAAAGCTGTTGCTCAGCCTCATCTGTCCATGGCATTGCACGCACAGAGGCACAGAGAATGGGGCTGCTTGCTTGTCTTGCCACCTCAAACTTCAAACGTAGCCTGGGAAAGTTGGTGTCCCAGCCAGGCTCCTTTCGGAGCCCTGCTCCGAAAGTGCGAACGTCTGCAGATAGCTGGCAGCCAGAAGGGGCTAGCCTGGAAAGCTGTTGCTCAGCCTCATCTGCCCATGGCAGTGCTCGCACAGAGTCCCAGAGACTGGGGCTGCTTGCTTGTCTTGCTACTTGAAACTTCAAACGCATGCTGCGAATGTGGATTGTCCCTGCCAGGCTCCTTTCACAGCCATGCTCTTAAAATGCGAACGTCTGCAGGTAGCTGGCAGCCAGAAGGGGCTAGCCTGGAAAGCTGTTGCTCAGCCTCATTTGCCCATGGCACTGCTCGCACAGAGGCACAGAGAATGGGGCTGGTTGCTTATCTTGCCACTTGAAACTTCAAACGCATGCTGGGAATGGTGGTGTCCCTGCCAGCCTCATTTCGAAGCCCTGCTACGAAAGCGCGAACGTCTGCAGATAGCTGGCAGACAGAAGGGGCTAGCCTGGAAAGCTGTTGCTCAGCCTCATCTGCCCATGGCACTGCTCGCATAGAGGCACAGAGACTGGGACTGCTTGCTTGTCTTGCCACCTCAAACTTCAAACGTAACATGGGAATAGTGGTGTCCCAGCCAGGCTCCTTTCGCAGCCCTGCTCCGAAACTGCGAACGTCTGCAGATAGCTGGCAGCCAGAAGGGGCTAGCCTGGAAAGCTGTTGCTCAACCTCATCTGCTCATGGCACTGCTCACACAGAGAATGGGGCTGCTTGCTTGTCTTGCCACTTGTAACTTCAAACGTATGTGGGGAATGTGGATTGTCCCTGCCAGGCTCCTTTCACAGCCATGCTCTTAAAATGAGAATGTCTGCAGATAGCTGGCAGCCAGAAGGGGCTAGCCTGGAAAGCTGTTGCTCAGCCTCATCTGCCCATGGCACTGCTCGCACAGAGGCACAGAGAATGGGACTGCTTGCTTATCTTGCCACCTCAAACTACAAACGTAGCCTGGGAAAGTTGGTGTCCCAGCCAGGCTCCTTTCGCAGCCCTGCTCCGAAAGTGCGAACGTCTGCAGATAGCTGGCATCCTGAAGGGGGTAGCCTGGAACGCTGTTGCTCAGCCTCATCTGCTCATGGCACTGCTCGCACAGAGGCACAGAGACTGGGGCTGCTTGCTTGTCTTGCCACTTGAAACTTCAAAAGTAGCCTGAGAATGGTGGTGTCCCAGTCAGACTCCTTTCGCAGCCCTGCTCCGAAAGTGCGAACGTCTGCAGATAACTGATAGCCAGAAGGGGCTAGCCTGGAAAGCTGTTGCTCAGCCTCATCTGCCAATGGCACTGCTCACACATAGACTGGGGCTGCTTGCTTGTCTTGCCACCTCAAACTTCAAACGTAGCCTGGGAATGGTGGTGTCCCAGCCAGGCTCCTTTCGCAGCCCTGCTCCGAAAGTGCGAACGTCTGCAGATAGCTGGCAGCCAGAAGGGGCTAGCCTGGAAAGCTGTTGCTCAGCCTCATCTGCTCATGGCACTGCTCACACATAGACTGGGGCTGCTTGCTTGTCTTGCCACCTCAAACTTCAAACGTAGCCTGGGAATTGTGGTGTCCCAGCCAGGCTCCTTTCGCAGCCCTGCTCCGAAAGTGCGAACGTCTGCAGATAGCTGGCAGCCTGAAGGGGCTAGCCTGTAAAGCTGTTGCTCAGACTCATCTGCTCATGGCATTGCTCGCACAGAGGCACAGAGACTGGGGCTGCTTGCTTGTCTTGCCACCTCAAACTTCAAACGTAGCCCGGGAATGGTGGTGTCCCAACCAGGCTCCTTTCGCAGCCCTGCTCTTAAAATGCGAACGTCTGCAGGTAGATGACAGCCAGAAGGGGCTAGCCTGGAAAGCTGTTGCTCAGCCTCATCTGCTCATGGCACTGCTCACACAGAGGCGCAGAGACTGGGGCTGCTTGCTTGTCTTGCAACTTGAAGCTTCAAAAGTCGCCTGAGAATGGTGGTGTCCCAGCTAGGCTGCTTTCGCAGCCCTGCTCCGAAAGTGCGAACGTCTGCAGATAGCTGGCAGCCAGAAGGGGCTAGCCTGGAAAGCTGTTGCTCAGCCTCATCTGCTCATGGCACTGCTCACACATAGACTGGGGCTGCTTTCTTGTCTTGCCACCTCAAACTTCAAACGTAGCCCGGGAATGGTGGTGTCCCAACCAGGCTCCTTTCGCAGCCCTGCTCTTAAAATGCGAACGTCTGCAGGTAGATGACAGCCAGAAGGGGCTAGCCTGGAAAGCTGTTGCTCAGCCTCATCTGCTCATGGCACTGCTCGCACAGAGGCACAGAGAATGGGGCTGCTTGCTTGTCTTGCCACCTCAAACTTCAAACGTAGCCTGGGAATGGTGGTGTCCCAGCCAGGCTCCATTACCAGCCCTGCTCTTAAAATGCGAACGTCTGCAGGTAGCTGACAGCCAGAAGGGGCTAGCCTGGAAATCAGTTGCTCAGCCTCATCTGACCATGGCACTGCTCGCACAGAGGCACAGAGAATGGGGCTGCTTGCTTGTCTTGCCACCTCAAACTACAAACGTAGCCTGGGAAAGTTGGTGTCCCAGCCAGGCTCCTTTCGCAGCCCTGCTCCGAAAGTGCGAACGTCTGCAGATAGCTGGCATCCTGAAGGGGGTAGCCTGGAACGCTCTTGCTCAGCCTCATCTGCTCATGGCACTGCTCGCACAGAGGCACAGAGACTGGGGCTGCTTGCTTGTCTTGCCACTTGAAACTTCAAAAGTAGCCTGAGAATGGTGGTGTCCCAGTCAGACTCCTTTCGCAGCCCTGCTCCGAAAGTGCGAACGTCTGCAGATAACTGATAGCCAGAAGGGGCTAGCCTGGAAAGCTGTTGCTCAGCCTCATCTGCTCATGGCACTGCTCACACATAGACTGGGGCTGCTTGCTTGTCTTGCCACCTCAAACTTCAAACGTAGCCTGGGAATGGTGGTGTCCCAGCCAGGCTCCTTTCGCAGCCCTGCTCCGAAAGTGCGAACGTCTGCAGATAGCTGGCAGCCAGAAGGGGCTAGCCTGGAAAGCTGTTGCTCAGCCTCATCTGCCCATGGCACTGCTCGCACAGAGGCCCAGAGACTGGGGCTGCTTGTTTGTTTTGCCACTTGTAACTTCAAGCGCATGTGAGGAATGTGGATTGTCCGTGCCAGGCTCCTTTCACAGCCATGCTCTTAAAATGAGAATGTCTGCAGATAGCTGTCAGCCAGAAGGGGCTAGCCTGGAAAGCTGTTGCTCAGCCTCATCTGACCATGGCACTGCTCGCACAGAGGCACAGAGAATGGGGCTGCTTGCTTGTCTTGCCACCTCAAACTTCAAACGTAGCCTGGGAATTGTGGTGTCCCAGCCAGGCTCCTTTCGGAGCCCTGCTCCGAAAGTGCGAACGTCTGCAGATAGCTGGCAGCCTGAAGGGGCTAGCCTGTAAAGCTGTTGCTCAGACTCATCTGCTCATGGCACTGCTCGCACAGAGGCACAGAGACTGGGGCTGCTTGCTTGTCTTGCCACCTCAAACTTCAAACGTAGCCCGGGAATGGTGGTGTCCCAACCAGGCTCCTTTCGCAGCCCTGCTCTTAAAATGCGAACGTCTGCAGGTAGATGACAGCCAGAAGGGGCTAGCCTGTAAAGCTGTTGCTCAGCCTCATCTGCTCATGGCACTGCTTGCACAGAGGCACAGAGAATGGGGCTGCTTGCTTGTCTTGCAACTTGAAACTTCAAAAGTAGCCTGAGAATGGTGGTGTCCCAGCCAGGCTGCTTTCGCAGCCCTGCTCTTAAAATGCGAACGTCTGCAGGTAGCTGACAGCCAGAAGGGGCTAGCCTGGAAATCAGTTGCTCAGCCTCATCTGACCATGGCACTGCTCGCACAGAGGCACAGAGAATGGGGCTGCTTGCTTATCTTGCTACTTGAAACTTCAAACGCATGTGGGGAATGTTTGTTGTCCCAGCCAGGCTCCTTTCGCAGCCCTGCTCCGAAGGTGCGAACGTCTGCAGATAGCTGGCAGCCAGAAGAGGCTAGCCTGGAAAGCTGTTGCTCAGCCTCATCTGTCCATGGCATTGCACGCACAGAGGCACAGAGAATGGGGCTGCTTGCTTGTCTTGCCACCTCAAACTTCAAACGTAGCCTGGGAAAGTTGGTGTCCCAGCCAGGCTCCTTTCGGAGCCCTGCTCCGAAAGTGCGAACGTCTGCAGATAGCTGGCAGCCAGAAGGGGCTAGCCTGGAAAGCTGTTGCTCAGCCTCATCTGCCCATGGCAGTGCTCGCACAGAGTCCCAGAGACTGGGGCTGCTTGCTTGTCTTGCTACTTGAAACTTCAAACGCATGCTGCGAATGTGGATTGTCCCTGCCAGGCTCCTTTCACAGCCATGCTCTTAAAATGCGAACGTCTGCAGATAGCTGGCAGCCAGAAGGGGCTAGCCTGGAAAGCTGTTGCTCAGCCTCATTTGCCCATGGCACTGCTCGCACAGAGGCACAGAGAATGGGGCTGGTTGCTTATCTTGCCACTTGAAACTTCAAACGCATGCTGGGAATGGTGGTGTCCCTGCCAGCCTCATTTCGAAGCCCTGCTCCGAAAGCGCGAACGTCTGCAGATAGCTGGCAGACAGAAGGGGCTAGCCTGGAAAGCTGTTGCTCAGCCTCATCTGCCCATGGCACTGCTCGCATAGAGGCACAGAGACTGGGACTGCTTGCTTGTCTTGCCACCTCAAACTTCAAACGTAACATGGGAATAGTGGTGTCCCAGCCAGGCTCCTTTCGCAGCCCTGCTCCGAAACTGCGAACGTCTGCAGATAGCTGGCAGCCAGAAGGGGCTAGCCTGGAAAGCTGTTGCTCAGCCTCATCTGCCCATGGCACTGCTCGCACAGAGGCACAGAGAATGGGACTGCTTGCTTATCTTGCCACCTCAAACTACAAACGTAGCCTGGGAAAGTTGGTGTCCCAGCCAGGCTCCTTTCGCAGCCCTGCTCCGAAAGTGCGAACGTCTGCAGATAGCTGGCATCCTGAAGGGGGTAGCCTGGAACGCTGTTGCTCAGCCTCATCTGCTCATGGCACTGCTCGCACAGAGGCACAGAGACTGGGGCTGCTTGCTTGTCTTGCAACTTGAAGCTTCAAAAGTCAGCTGAGAATGGTGGTGTCCCAGCTAGGCTGCTTTCGCAGCCCTGCTCCGAAAGTGCGAACGTCTGCAGATAGCTGGCAGCCAGAAGGGGCTAGCCTGGAAAGCTGTTGCTCAGCCTCATCTGCTCATGGCACTGCTCACACATAGACTGGGGCTGCTTTCTTGTCTTGCCACCTCAAACTTCAAACGTAGCCCGGGAATGGTGGTGTCCCAACCAGGCTCCTTTCGCAGCCCTGCTCTTAAAATGCGAACGTCTGCAGGTAGATGACAGCCAGAAGGGGCTAGCCTGGAAAGCTGTTGCTCAGCCTCATCTGCTCATGGCACTGCTCGCACAGAGGCACAGAGAATGGGGCTGCTTGCTTGTCTTGCCACCTCAAACTTCAAACGTAGCCTGGGAATGGTGGTGTCCCAGCCAGGCTCCATTACCAGCCCTGCTCTTAAAATGCGAACGTCTGCAGGTAGCTGACAGCCAGAAGGGGCTAGCCTGGAAATCAGTTGCTCAGCCTCATCTGACCATGGCACTGCTCGCACAGAGGCACAGAGAATGGGGCTGCTTGCTTGTCTTGCCACCTCAAACTACAAACGTAGCCTGGGAAAGTTGGTGTCCCAGCCAGGCTCCTTTCGCAGCCCTGCTCCGAAAGTGCGAACGTCTGCAGATAGCTGGCATCCTGAAGGCGGTAGCCTGGAACGCTCTTGCTCAGCCTCATCTGCTCATGGCACTGCTCGCACAGAGGCACAGAGACTGGGGCTGCTTGCTTGTCTTGCCACTTGAAACTTCAAAAGTAGCCTGAGAATGGTGGTGTCCCAGTCAGACTCCTTTCGCAGCCCTGCTCCGAAAGTGCGAACGTCTGCAGATAACTGATAGCCAGAAGGGGCTAGCCTGGAAAGCTGTTGCTCAGCCTCATCTGCTCATGGCACTGCTCACACATAGACTGGGGCTGCTTGCTTGTCTTGCCACCTCAAACTTCAAACGTAGCCTGGGAATGGTGGTGTCCCAGCCAGGCTCCTTTCGCAGCCCTGCTCCGAAAGTGCGAACGTCTGCAGATAGCTGGCAGCCAGAAGGGGCTAGCCTGGAAAGCTGTTGCTCAGCCTCATCTGCCCATGGCACTGCTCGCACAGAGGCCCAGAGACTGGGGCTGCTTGTTTGTTTTGCCACTTGTAACTTCAAGCGCATGTGAGGAATGTGGATTGTCCGTGCCAGGCTCCTTTCACAGCCATGCTCTTAAAATGAGAATGTCTGCAGATAGCTGGCAGCCAGAAGGGGCTAGCCTGGAAAGCTGTTGCTCAGCCTCATCTGCCCATGGCACTGCTCGCACAGAGGCACAGAGAATGGGGCTGCTTGCTTGTCTTGCCACCTCAAACTTCAAACGTAGCCTGGGAATTGTGGTGTCCCAGCCAGGCTCCTTTCGGAGCCCTGCTCCGAAAGTGCGAACGTCTGCAGATAGCTGGCAGCCTGAAGGGGCTAGCCTGTAAAGCTGTTGCTCAGACTCATCTGCTCATGGCACTGCTCGCACAGAGGCACAGAGACTGGGGCTGCTTGCTTGTCTTGCCACCTCAAACTTCAAACGTAGCCCGGGAATGGTGGTGTCCCAACCAGGCTCCTTTCGCAGCCCTGCTCTTAAAATGCGAACGTCTGCAGGTAGATGACAGCCAGAAGGGGCTAGCCTGTAAAGCTGTTGCTCAGCCTCATCTGCTCATGGCACTGCTCGCACAGAGGCACAGAGAATGGGGCTGCTTGCTTGTCTTGCAACTTGAAACTTCAAAAGTAGCCTGAGAATGGTGGTGTCCCAGCCAGGCTCCTTTCGCAGCCCTGCTCCGAAAGTGCGAACGTCTGCAGATAGCTGGCAGCCAGAAGGGGCTAGCCTGGAAAGCTGTTGCTCAGCCTCATCTGCCCATGGCACTGCTCGCACAGAGGCACAGAGACTGTGACTGCTTGCTTATCTTGCTACTTGAAACTTCCAACGCATGTGGGGAATGTGGGTTGTCCCTGCCAGGCTCCTTTCGCAGCCCTGCTCCGAAAGTGCGAACGTCTGCAGATAGCTGATAGCGAGAAGGGGCTAGCCTGGAAAGCTGATGCTCAGCCTCATCTGCTCATGGCACTGCTCGCACAGAGACACAGAGACTGGGGCTGCTTGCTTGTCTTGCCACCTCAAACTTCAAACGTAGCCCGGGAAAGTTGGTGTCCCAACCAGGCTCCTTTCGCAGCCCTGCTCTTAAAATGCGAACGTCTGCAGGTAGCTGACAGCCAGAAGGGGCTAGCCTGGAAATCAGTTGCTCAGCCTCATCTGACCATGGCACTGCTCGCACAGAGGCACAGAGAATGGGGCTGCTTGCTTATCTTGCTACTTGAAACTTCAAACGCATGTGGGGAATGTTTGTTGTCCCAGCCAGGCTCCTTTCGCAGCCCTGCTCCGAAGGTGCGAACGTCTGCAGATAGCTGGCAGCCAGAAGAGGCTAGCCTGGAAAGCTGTTGCTCAGCCTCATCTGTCCATGGCATTGCACGCACAGAGGCACAGAGAATGGGGCTGCTTGCTTGTCTTGCCACCTCAAACTTCAAACGTAGCCTGGGAAAGTTGGTGTCCCAGCCAGGCTCCTTTCGCAGACCTGCTCCGAAAGTGCGAACGTCTGCAGATAGATGGCAGCCAGAAGGGGCTAGCCTGGAAAGCTGTTGCTCAGCCTCATCTGCCCATGGCAGTGCTCGCACAGAGTCCCAGAGACTGGGGCTGCTTGCTTGTCTTGCTACTTGAAACTTCAAACGCATGCTGCGAATGTGGATTGTCCCTGCCAGGCTCCTTTCACAGCCATGCTCTTAAAATGCGAACGTCTGCAGGTAGCTGGCAGCCAGAAGGGGCTAGCCTGGAAAGCTGTTGCTCAGCCTCATTTGCCCATGGCACTGCTCGCACAGAGGCACAGAGAATGGGGCTGGTTGCTTATCTTGCCACTTGAAACTTCAAACGCATGCTGGGAATGGTGGTGTCCCTGCCAGCCTCATTTCGAAGCCCTGCTCCGAAAGCGCGAACGTCTGCAGATAGCTGGCAGACAGAAGGGGCTAGCCTGGAAAGCTGTTGCTCAGCCTCATCTGCCCATGGCACTGCTCGCACAGAGGCACAGAGAATGGGACTGCTTGCTTATCTTGCCACCTCAAACTACAAACGTAGCCTGGGAAAGTTGGTGTCCCAGCCAGGCTCCTTTCGCAGCCCTGCTCCGAAAGTGCGAACGTCTGCAGATAGCTGGCATCCTGAAGGGGGTAGCCTGGAACGCTGTTGCTCAGCCTCATCTGCTCATGGCACTGCTCGCACAGAGGCACAGAGACTGGGGCTGCTTGCTTGTCTTGCCACTTGAAACTTCAAAAGTAGCCTGAGAATGGTGGTGTCCCAGTCAGACTCCTTTCGCAGCCCTGCTCCGAAAGTGCGAACGTCTGCAGATAACTGATAGCCAGAAGGGGCTAGCCTGGAAAGCTGTTGCTCAGCCTCATCTGCTCATGGCACTGCTCACACATAGACTGGGGCTGCTTGCTTGTCTTGCCACCTCAAACTTCAAACGTAGCCTGGGAATGGTGGTGTCCCAGCCAGGCTCCTTTCGCAGCCCTGCTCCGAAACTGCGAACGTCTGCAGATAGCTGGCAGCCAGAAGGGGCTAGCCTGGAAAGCTGTTGCTCAGCCTCATCTGCTCATGGCACTGCTCACACATAGACTGGGGCTGCTTGCTTGTCTTGCCACCTCAAACTTCAAACGTAGCCTGGGAATTGTGGTGTCCCAGCCAGGCTCCTTTCGGAGCCCTGCTCCGAAAGTGCGAACGTCTGCAGATAGCTGGCAGCCTGAAGGGGCTAGCCTGTAAAGCTGTTGCTCAGACTCATCTGCTCATGGCATTGCTCGCACAGAGGCACAGAGACTGGGGCTGCTTGCTTGTCTTGCCACCTCAAACTTCAAACGTAGCCCGGGAATGGTGGTGTCCCAACCAGGCTCCTTTCGCAGCCCTGCTCTTAAAATGCGAACATCTGCAGGTAGATGACAGCCAGAAGGGGCTAGCCTGGAAAGCTGTTGCTCAGCCTCATCTGCTCATGGCACTGCTCACACAGAGGCGCAGAGACTGGGGCTGCTTGCTTGTCTTGCAACTTGAAGCTTCAAAAGTCGCCTGAGAATGGTGGTGTCCCAGCTAGGCTGCTTTCGCAGCCCTGCTCCGAAAGTGCGAACGTCTGCAGATAGCTGGCAGCCAGAAGGGGCTAGCCTGGAAAGCTGTTGCTCAGCCTCATCTGCTCATGGCACTGCTCACACATAGACTGGGGCTGCTTGCTTGTCTTGCCACCTCAAACTTCAAACGTAGCCCGGGAATGGTGGTGTCCCAACCAGGCTCCTTTCGCAGCCCTGCTCCTAAAATGCGAACGTCTGCAGGTAGATGACAGCCAGAAGGGGCTAGCCTGGAAAGCTGTTGCTCAGCCTCATCTGCTCATGGCACTGCTCGCACAGAGGCACAGAGAATGGGGCTGCTTGCTTGTCTTGCCACCTCAAACTACAAACGTAGCCTGGGAAAGTTGGTGTCCCAGCCAGGCTCCTTTCGCAGCCCTGCTCCGAAAGTGCGAACGTCTGCAGATAGCTGGCATCCTGAAGGGGGTAGCCTGGAACGCTCTTTCTCAGCCTCATCTGCTCATGGCACTGCTCGCACAGAGGCACAGAGACTGGGGCTGCTTGCTTGTCTTGCCACTTGAAACTTCAAAAGTAGCCTGAGAATGGTGGTGTCCCAGTCAGACTCCTTTCGCAGCCCTGCTCCGAAAGTGCGAACGTCTGCAGATAACTGATAGCCAGAAGGGGCTAGCCTGGAAAGCTGTTGCTCAGCCTCATCTGCTCATGGCACTGCTCACACATAGACTGGGGCTGCTTGCTTGTCTTGCCACCTCAAACTTCAAACGTAGCCTGGGAATGGTGGTGTCCCAGCCAGGCTCCTTTCGCAGCCCTGCTCCGAAAGTGCGAACGTCTGCAGATAGCTGGCAGCCAGAAGAGGCTAGCCTGGAAAGCTGTTGCTCAGCCTCATCTGCCCATGGCACTGCTCGCACAGAGGCCCAGAGACTGGGGCTGCTTGTTTGTTTTGCCACTAGTAACTTCAAGCGCATGTGAGGAAAGTGGATTGTCCGTGCCAGGCTCCTTTCACAGCCATGCTCTTAAAATGAGAATGTCTGCAGATAGCTGTCAGCCAGAAGGGGCTAGCCTGGAAAGCTGTTGCTCAGCCTCATCTGCTCATGGCACTGCTCGCACAGAGGCACAGAGACTGGGGCTGCTTGCTTGTCTTGCCACCTCAAACTTCAAACGTAGCCCGGGAATGGTGGTGTCCCAACCAGGCTCCTTTCGCAGCCCTGCTCTTAAAATGCGAACGTCTGCAGGTAGATGACAGCCAGAAGGGGCTAGCCTGTAAAGCTGTTGCTCAGCCTCATCTGCTCATGGCACTGCTCGCACAGAGGCACAGAGAATGGGGCTGCTTGCTTGTCTTGCAACTTGAAACTTCAAAAGTAGCCTGAGAATGGTGGTGTCCCAGCCAGGCTCCTTTCGCAGCCATGCTCCGAAAGTGCGAACGTCTGCAGATAGCTGGCAGCCAGAAGGGGCTAGCCTGGAAAGCTGTTGCTCAGCCTCATCTGCTCATGGCACTGCTCGCACAGAGGCGCAGAGACTGGGGCTGCTTGCTTATCTTGCTACTTGAAACTTCCAACGCATGTGGGGAATGTGGTTTGTCCCTGCCAGGCTCCTTTCGCAGCCCTGCTCCGAAAGTGCGAACGTCTGCAGATAGCTGATAGCGAGAAGGGGCTAGCCTGGAAAGCTGATGCTCAGCCTCATCTGCTCATGGCACTGCTCGCACAGAGACACAGAGACTGGGGCTGCTTGCTTGTCTTGCCACCTCAAACTTCAAACGTAGCCCGGGAAAGTTGGTGTCCCAACCAGGCTCCTTTCGCAGCCCTGCTCTTAAAATGCGAACGTCTGCAGGTAGCTGACAGCCAGAAGGGGCTAGCCTGGAAATCAGTTGCTCAGCCTCATCTGACCATGGCACTGCTCGCACAGAGGCACAGAGAATGGGGCTGCTTGCATATCTTGCTACTTGAAACTTCAAACGCATGTGGGGAATGTATGTTGTCCCAGCCAGGCTCCTTTCGCAGCCCTGCTCCGAAGGTGCGAACGTCTGCAGATAGCTGGCAGCCAGAAGAGGCTAGCCTGGAAAGCTGTTGCTCAGCCTCATCTGTCCATGGCATTGCACGCACAGAGGCACAGAGAATGGGGCTGCTTGCTTATCTTGCCACCTCAAACTTCAAACGTAGCCTGGGAAAGTTGGTGTCCCAGCCAGGCTCCTTTCGCAGCCCTGCTCCGAAAGTGCGAACGTCTGCAGATAGCTGGCAGCCAGAAGGGGCTAGCCTGGAAAGCTGTTGCTCAGCCTCATCTGCCCATGGCACTGCTCACACAGAAACTGGGGCTGCTTGCTTGTCTTGCCACCTCAAACTTCAAATATAGCCTGGGAATGGTGGTGTGCCAGCCAGGCTCCTTTACCAGCCCTGCTCTTAAAATGCGAACGTCTGCAGGTAGCTGACAGCCAGAAGGGGCTAGCCTGGAAAGCTGTTGCTCAGCCTCATCTGCCCATGGCACTGCTCGCATAGAGGCACAGAGACTGGGACTGCTTGCTTGTCTTGCCACCTCAAACTTCAAACGTAACATGGGAATAGTGGTGTCCCAGCCAGGCTCCTTTCGCAGCCCTGCTCCGAAACTGCGAACGTCTGCAGATAGCTGGCAGCCAGAAGGGGCTAGCCTGGAAAGCTGTTGCTCAACCTCATCTGCTCATGGCACTGCTCACACAGAGAATGGGGCTGCTTGCTTGTCTTGCCACTTGTAACTTCAAACGTATGTGGGGAATGTGGATTGTCCCTGCCAGGCTCCTTTCACAGCCATGCTCTTAAAATGAGAATGTCTGCAGATAGCTGGCAGCCAGAAGGGGCTAGCCTGGAAAGCTGTTGCTCAGCCTCATCTGCCCATGGCACTGCTCGCACAGAGGCACAGAGAATGGGACTGCTTGCTTATCTTGCCACCTCAAACTACAAACGTAGCCTGGGAAAGTTGGTGTCCCAGCCAGGCTCCTTTCGCAGCCCTGCTCCGAAAGTGCGAACGTCTGCAGATAGCTGGCATCCTGAAGGGGGTAGCCTGGAACGCTGTTGCTCAGCCTCATCTGCTCATGGCACTGCTCGCACAGAGGCACAGAGACTGGGGCTGCTTGCTTGTCTTGCCACTTGAAACTTCAAAAGTAGCCTGAGAATGGTGGTGTCCCAGTCAGACTCCTTTCGCAGCCCTGCTCCGAAAGTGCGAACGTCTGCAGATAACTGATAGCCAGAAGGGGCTAGCCTGGAAAGCTGTTGCTCAGCCTCATCTGCCAATGGCACTGCTCACACATAGACTGGGGCTGCTTGCTTGTCTTGCCACCTCAAACTTCAAACGTAGCCTGGGAATGGTGGTGTCCCAGCCAGGCTCCTTTCGCAGCCCTGCTCCGAAAGTGCGAACGTCTGCAGATAGCTGGCAGCCAGAAGGGGCTAGCCTGGAAAGCTGTTGCTCAGCCTCATCTGCTCATGGCACTGCTCACACATAGACTGGGGCTGCTTGCTTGTCTTGCCACCTCAAACTTCAAACGTAGCCTGGGAATTGTGGTGTCCCAGCCAGGCTCCTTTCGGAGCCCTGCTCCGAAAGTGCGAACGTCTGCAGATAGCTGGCAGCCTGAAGGGGCTAGCCTGTAAAGCTGTTGCTCAGCCTCATCTGCTCATGGCATTGCTCGCACAGAGGCACAGAGACTGGGGCTGCTTGCTTGTCTTGCCACCTCAAACTTCAAACGTAGCCCGGGAATGGTGGTGTCCCAACCAGGCTCCTTTCGCAGCCCTGCTCTTAAAATGCGAACGTCTGCAGGTAGATGACAGCCAGAAGGGGCTAGCCTGGAAAGCTGTTGCTCAGCCTCATCTGCTCATGGCACTGCTCACACAGAGGCGCAGAGACTGGGGCTGCTTGCTTGTCTTGCAACTTGAAGCTTCAAAAGTCGCCTGAGAATGGTGGTGTCCCAGCTAGGCTGCTTTCGCAGCCCTGCTCCGAAAGTGCGAACGTCTGCAGATAGCTGGCAGCCAGAAGGGGCTAGCCTGGAAAGCTGTTGCTCAGCCTCATCTGCTCATGGCACTGCTCACACATAGACTGGGGCTGCTTTCTTGTCTTGCCACCTCAAACTTCAAACGTAGCCCGGGAATGGTGGTGTCCCAACCAGGCTCCTTTCGCAGCCCTGCTCTTAAAATGCGAACGTCTGCAGGTAGATGACAGCCAGAAGGGGCTAGCCTGGAAAGCTGTTGCTCAGCCTCATCTGCTCATGGCACTGCTCGCACAGAGGCACAGAGAATGGGGCTGCTTGCTTGTCTTGCCACCTCAAACTTCAAACGTAGCCTGGGAATGGTGGTGTCCCAGCCAGGCTCCATTACCAGCCCTGCTCTTAAAATGCGAACGTCTGCAGGTAGCTGACAGCCAGAAGGGGCTAGCCTGGAAATCAGTTGCTCAGCCTCATCTGACCATGGCACTGCTCGCACAGAGGCACAGAGAATGGGGCTGCTTGCTTGTCTTGCCACCTCAAACTACAAACGTAGCCTGGGAAAGTTGGTGTCCCAGCCAGGCTCCTTTCGCAGCCCTGCTCCGAAAGTGCGAACGTCTGCAGATAGCTGGCATCCTGAAGGGGGTAGCCTGGAACGCTCTTGCTCAGCCTCATCTGCTCATGGCACTGCTCGCACAGAGGCACAGAGACTGGGGCTGCTTGCTTGTCTTGCCACTTGAAACTTCAAAAGTAGCCTGAGAATGGTGGTGTCCCAGTCAGACTCCTTTCGCAGCCCTGCTCCGAAAGTGCGAACGTCTGCAGATAACTGATAGCCAGAAGGGGCTAGCCTGGAAAGCTGTTGCTCAGCCTCATCTGCTCATGGCACTGCTCACACATAGACTGGGGCTGCTTGCTTGTCTTGCCACCTCAAACTTCAAACGTAGCCTGGGAATGGTGGTGTCCCAGCCAGGCTCCTTTCGCAGCCCTGCTCCGAAAGTGCGAACGTCTGCAGATAGCTGGCAGCCAGAAGGGGCTAGCCTGGAAAGCTGTTGCTCAGCCTCATCTGCCCATGGCACTGCTCGCACAGAGGCCCAGAGACTGGGGCTGATTGTTTGTTTTGCCACTTGTAACTTCAAGCGCATGTGAGGAATGTGGATTGTCCATGCCAGGCTCCTTTCACAGCCATGCTCTTAAAATGAGAATGTCTGCAGATAGCTGTCAGCCAGAAGGGGCTAGCCTGGAAAGCTGTTGCTCAGCCTCATCTGCCCATGGCACTGCTCGCTCAGAGGCACAGAGAATGGGGCTGCTTGCTTGTCTTGCCACCTCAAACTTCAAACGTAGCCTGGGAAAGTTGGTGTCCCAGCCAGGCTCCTTTCGCAGCCCTGCTCCGAAAGTGCGAACGTCTGCAGATAGCTGGCAGCCAGAAGGGGCTAGCCTGGAAAGCTGTTGCTCAGCCTCATCTGCCCATGGCACTGCTCACACAGAAACTGGGGCTGCTTGCTTGTCTTGCCACCTCAAACTTCAAATATAGCCTGGGAATGGTGGTGTGCCAGCCAGGCTCCTTTACCAGCCCTGCTCTTAAAATGCGAACGTCTGCAGGTAGCTGACAGCCAGAAGGGGCTAGCCTGGAAAGCTGTTGCTCAGCCTCATCTGCCCATGGCACTGCTCGCATAGAGGCACAGAGACTGGGACTGCTTGCTTGTCTTGCCACCTCAAACTTCAAACGTAACATGGGAATAGTGGTGTCCCAGCCAGGCTCCTTTCGCAGCCCTGCTCCGAAACTGCGAACGTCTGCAGATAGCTGGCAGCCAGAAGGGGCTAGCCTGGAAAGCTGTTGCTCAACCTCATCTGCTCATGGCACTGCTCACACAGAGAATGGGGCTGCTTGCTTGTCTTGCCACTTGTAACTTCAAACGTATGTGGGGAATGTGGATTGTCCCTGCCAGGCTCCTTTCACAGCCATGCTCTTAAAATGAGAATGTCTGCAGATAGCTGGCAGCCAGAAGGGGCTAGCCTGGAAAGCTGTTGCTCAGCCTCATCTGCCCATGGCACTGCTCGCACAGAGGCACAGAGAATGGGACTGCTTGCTTATCTTGCCACCTCAAACTACAAACGTAGCCTGGGAAAGTTGGTGTCCCAGCCAGGCTCCTTTCGCAGCCCTGCTCCGAAAGTGCGAACGTCTGCAGATAGCTGGCATCCTGAAGGGGGTAGCCTGGAACGCTGTTGCTCAGCCTCATCTGCTCATGGCACTGCTCGCACAGAGGCACAGAGACTGGGGCTGCTTGCTTGTCTTGCCACTTGAAACTTCAAAAGTAGCCTGAGAATGGTGGTGTCCCAGTCAGACTCCTTTCGCAGCCCTGCTCCGAAAGTGCGAACGTCTGCAGATAACTGATAGCCAGAAGGGGCTAGCCTGGAAAGCTGTTGCTCAGCCTCATCTGCCAATGGCACTGCTCACACATAGACTGGGGCTGCTTGCTTGTCTTGCCACCTCAAACTTCAAACGTAGCCTGGGAATGGTGGTGTCCCAGCCAGGCTCCTTTCGCAGCCCTGCTCCGAAAGTGCGAACGTCTGCAGATAGCTGGCAGCCAGAAGGGGCTAGCCTGGAAAGCTGTTGCTCAGCCTCATCTGCTCATGGCACTGCTCACACATAGACTGGGGCTGCTTGCTTGTCTTGCCACCTCAAACTTCAAACGTAGCCTGGGAATTGTGGTGTCCCAGCCAGGCTCCTTTCGGAGCCCTGCTCCGAAAGTGCGAACGTCTGCAGATAGCTGGCAGCCTGAAGGGGCTAGCCTGTAAAGCTGTTGCTCAGCCTCATCTGCTCATGGCATTGCTCGCACAGAGGCACAGAGACTGGGGCTGCTTGCTTGTCTTGCCACCTCAAACTTCAAACGTAGCCCGGGAATGGTGGTGTCCCAACCAGGCTCCTTTCGCAGCCCTGCTCTTAAAATGCGAACGTCTGCAGGTAGATGACAGCCAGAAGGGGCTAGCCTGGAAAGCTGTTGCTCAGCCTCATCTGCTCATGGCACTGCTCACACAGAGGCGCAGAGACTGGGGCTGCTTGCTTGTCTTGCAACTTGAAGCTTCAAAAGTCGCCTGAGAATGGTGGTGTCCCAGCTAGGCTGCTTTCGCAGCCCTGCTCCGAAAGTGCGAACGTCTGCAGATAGCTGGCAGCCAGAAGGGGCTAGCCTGGAAAGCTGTTGCTCAGCCTCATCTGCTCATGGCACTGCTCACACATAGACTGGGGCTGCTTTCTTGTCTTGCCACCTCAAACTTCAAACGTAGCCCGGGAATGGTGGTGTCCCAACCAGGCTCCTTTCGCAGCCCTGCTCTTAAAATGCGAACGTCTGCAGGTAGATGACAGCCAGAAGGGGCTAGCCTGGAAAGCTGTTGCTCAGCCTCATCTGCTCATGGCACTGCTCGCACAGAGGCACAGAGAATGGGGCTGCTTGCTTGTCTTGCCACCTCAAACTTCAAACGTAGCCTGGGAATGGTGGTGTCCCAGCCAGGCTCCATTACCAGCCCTGCTCTTAAAATGCGAACGTCTGCAGGTAGCTGACAGCCAGAAGGGGCTAGCCTGGAAATCAGTTGCTCAGCCTCATCTGACCATGGCACTGCTCGCACAGAGGCACAGAGAATGGGGCTGCTTGCTTGTCTTGCCACCTCAAACTACAAACGTAGCCTGGGAAAGTTGGTGTCCCAGCCAGGCTCCTTTCGCAGCCCTGCTCCGAAAGTGCGAACGTCTGCAGATAGCTGGCATCCTGAAGGGGGTAGCCTGGAACGCTCTTGCTCAGCCTCATCTGCTCATGGCACTGCTCGCACAGAGGCACAGAGACTGGGGCTGCTTGCTTGTCTTGCCACTTGAAACTTCAAAAGTAGCCTGAGAATGGTGGTGTCCCAGTCAGACTCCTTTCGCAGCCCTGCTCCGAAAGTGCGAACGTCTGCAGATAACTGATAGCCAGAAGGGGCTAGCCTGGAAAGCTGTTGCTCAGCCTCATCTGCTCATGGCACTGCTCACACATAGACTGGGGCTGCTTGCTTGTCTTGCCACCTCAAACTTCAAACGTAGCCTGGGAATGGTGGTGTCCCAGCCAGGCTCCTTTCGCAGCCCTGCTCCGAAAGTGCGAACGTCTGCAGATAGCTGGCAGCCAGAAGGGGCTAGCCTGGAAAGCTGTTGCTCAGCCTCATCTGCCCATGGCACTGCTCGCACAGAGGCCCAGAGACTGGGGCTGATTGTTTGTTTTGCCACTTGTAACTTCAAGCGCATGTGAGGAATGTGGATTGTCCATGCCAGGCTCCTTTCACAGCCATGCTCTTAAAATGAGAATGTCTGCAGATAGCTGTCAGCCAGAAGGGGCTAGCCTGGAAAGCTGTTGCTCAGCCTCATCTGCCCATGGCACTGCTCGCTCAGAGGCACAGAGAATGGGGCTGCTTGCTTGTCTTGCCACCTCAAACTTCAAACGTAGCCTGGGAATTGTGGTGTCCCAGCCAGGCTCCTTTCGGAGCCCTGCTCCGAAAGTGCGAACGTCTGCAGATAGCCGGCAGCCTGAAGGGGCTAGCCTGTAAAGCTGTTGCTCAGACTCATCTGCTCATGGCACTGCTCGCACAGAGGCACAGAGACTGGGGCTGCTTGCTTGTCTTGCCACCTCAAATTCAAACGTAGCCCGGGAATGGTGGTGTCCCAACCAGGCTCCTTTCGCAGCCATGCTCTTAAAATGCGAACGTCTGCAGGTAGCTGACAGCCAGAAGGGGCTAGCCTGTAAAGCTGTTGCTCAGCCTCATCTGCTCATGGCACTGCTCGCACAGAGGCACAGAGAATGGGGCTGCTTGCTTGTCTTGCAACTTGAAACTTCAAAAGTAGCCTGAGAATGGTGGTGTCCCAGCCAGGCTCCTTTCGCAGCCCTGCTCCGAAAGTGCGAACGTCTGCAGATAGCTGGCAGCCAGAAGGGGCTAGCCTGGAAAGCTGTTGCTCAGCCTCATCTGCTCATGGCACTGCTCGCACAGAGGCGCAGAGACTGGGGCTGCTTGCTTATCTTGCTACTTGAAACTTCCAACGCATGTGGGGAATGTGGTTTGTCCCTGCCAGGCTCCTTTCGCAGCCCTGCTCCGAAAGTGCGAACGTCTGCAGATAGCTGATAGCGAGAAGGGGCTAGCCTGGAAAGCTGATGCTCAGCCTCATCTGCTCATGGCACTGCTCGCACAGAGACACAGAGACTGGGGCTGCTTGCTTGTCTTGCCACCTCAAACTTCAAACGTAGCCCGGGAAAGTTGGTGTCCCAACCAGGCTCCTTTCGCAGCCCTGCTCTTAAAATGCGAACGTCTGCAGGTAGCTGACAGCCAGAAGGGGCTAGCCTGGAAATCAGTTGCTCAGCCTCATCTGACCATGGCACTGCTCGCACAGAGGCACAGAGAATGGGGCTGCTTGCATATCTTGCTACTTGAAACTTCAAACGCATGTGGGGAATGTATGTTGTCCCAGCCAGGCTCCTTTCGCAGCCCTGCTCCGAAGGTGCGAACGTCTGCAGATAGCTGGCAGCCAGAAGAGGCTAGCCTGGAAAGCTGTTGCTCAGCCTCATCTGTCCATGGCATTGCACGCACAGAGGCACAGAGAATGGGGCTGCTTGCTTATCTTGCCACCTCAAACTTCAAACATAGCCTGGGAAAGTTGGTGTCCCAGCCAGGCTCCTTTCGCAGCCCTGCTCCGAAAGTGCGAACGTCTGCAGATAGCTGGCAGCCAGAAGGGGCTAGCCTGGAAAGCTGTTGCTCAGCCTCATCTGCTCATGGCACTGCTCACACAGAAACTGGGGCTGCTTGCTTGTCTTGCCACCTCAAACTTCAAATATAGCCTGGGAATGGTGGTGTGCCAGCCAGGCTCCTTTACCAGCCCTGCTCTTAAAATGCGAACGTCTGCAGGTAGCTGACAGCCAGAAGGGGCTAGCCTGGAAATCTGTTGCTCAGCCTCATCTGCCCATGGCACTGCTCGCACAGAGGCACAGAGAATGGGGCTGCTTGCTTATCTTGCCACTTGAAACTTCAATCGCATGTGGGGAATGTGGGTTGTCCCTGCCAGGCTCCTTTACCAGCCCTGCTCCGAAAGTGCGAACGTCTGCAGATAGCTGGCAGCCAGAAGGGGCTAGCCTGGAAAGCTGTTGCTCAGTGTCATCTGTCCATGGTATTGCACGCACAGAGGCACAGAGAATGGTGCTGCTTGCTTGTCTTGCCACCTCAAACTTCAAACGTAGCCTGGGTATTGTGGTGTCTCAGCCAGGCTCCTTTACCAGCCCTGCTCCGAAAGTGCGAACGTCTGCAGATAGCTGATAGCGAGAAGGGGCTAGCCTGGAAAGCTGTTGCTCAGCCTCATCTGCTCAAGGCACTGCTCGCACAGAGGCACAGAGAATGGGGCTGCTTGCTTGTCTTGCAACTTGAAACTTCAAAAGTAGCCTGAGAATGGTGGTGTCCCAGCCAGGCTCCTTTCGCAGCCCTGCTCCGAAAGTGCGAACGTCTGCAGATAGCTGGCAGCCAGAAGGGGTTAGCCTGGAAAGCTGTTGCTCAGCCTCATCTGCTCATGGCACTGCTCGCACAGAGGCACAGAGAATGGGGCTGCTTGCTTGTCTTGCCCCCTCAAACTTCAAACGTAGCCTGGGAATGGTGGTGTCCCAGCCAGGCTCCTTTACCAGCCCTGCTCTTAAAATGCGAACGTCTGCAGGTAGCTGACAGCCAGAAGGGGCTAGCCTGGAAATGAGTTGCTCAGCCTCATCTGCCCATGGCACTGCTCGCACAGAGGCACAGAGAATGGGGCTGCTTGCTTATCTTGCCACTTGAAACTTCAAACGCATGTGGGGAATGTGGGTTGTCCCAGCCAGGCTCCTTTCGCAGCCCTGCTCCGAAGGTGCGAACGTCTGCAGATAGCTGGCAGCCAGAAGAGGGTAGCCTGGAAAGCTGTTGCTCAGCCTCATCTGTCCATGGCATTGCACGCACAGAGGCACAGAGAATGGGGCTGCTTGCTTGTCTTGCCACCTCAAACTTCAAACGTAGGCTGGGAAAGTTGGTGTCCCAGCCAGGCTCCTTTCGCAGCCCTGCTCCGAAAGTGTGAACGTCTGCAGATAGCTGGCAGCCAGAAGGGGCTAGCCTGGAAAGCTGTTGCTCAGCCTCATCTGCCCATGGCAGTGCTCGCACAGAGTCCCAGAGACTGGGGCTGCTTGCTTGTCTTGCTACTTGAAACTTCAAACGCATGCTGCGAATGTGGATTGTCCCTGCCAGGCTCCTTTCACAGCCATGCTCTTAAAATGCGAACTTCTGCAGATAGCTGGCAGCCAGAAGGGGCTAGCCTGGAAAGCTGTTGCTCAACCTCATCTGCTCATGGCACTGCTCACACAGAGAATGGGGCTGCTTGCTTGTCTTGCCACTTGTAACTTCAAACGTATGTGGGGAATGTGGATTGTCCCTGCCAGGCTCCTTTCACAGCCATGCTCTTAAAATGAGAATGTCTGCAGATAGCTGATAGCCAGAAGGGCCTAGCCTGGAAAGCTGTTGCTCAGCCTCATCTGCCCATGGCACTGCTCGCACAGAGGCACAGAGAATGGGACTGCTTGCTTATCTTGCCCCCTCAAACTTCAAACGTAGCCTGGGAATGGTGGTGTGCCAGCCAGGCTCCTTTACCAGCCCTGCTCTTAAAATGCGAACGTCTGCAGGTAGCTGACAGCCAGAAGGGGCTAGCCTGGAAATCAGTTGCTCAGCCTCATCTGCCCATGGCACTGCTCGCACAGAGGCACAGAGAATGGGGCTGCTTGCTTATCTTGCCACTTGAAACTTCAAACACATGTGGGGAATGTGGGTTGTCCCAGCCAGGCTCCTTTCACAGCCCTGCTCCGAAGGTGCGAACGTCTGCAGATAGCTGGCAGCCAGAAGAGGGTAGCCTGGAAAGCTGTTGCTCAGCCTCATCTGTCCATGGCATTGCACGCACAGAGGCACAGAGAATGGGGCTGCTTGCTTGTCTTGCCACCTCAAACTTCAAACGTAGGCTGGGAAAGTTGGTGTCCCAGCCAGGCTCCTTTCGCAGCCCTGCTCCGAAAGTGTGAACGTCTGCAGATAGCTGGCAGCCAGAAGGGGCTAGCCTGGAAAGCTGTTGCTCAGCCTCATCTGCCCATGGCAGTGCTCGCACAGAGTCCCAGAGACTGGGGCTGCTTGCTTGTCTTGCTACTTGAAACTTCAAACGCATGCTGCGAATGTGGATTGTCCCTGCCAGGCTCCTTTCACAGCCATGCTCTTAAAATGCGAACTTCCGCAGATAGCTGGCAGCCAGAAGGGGCTAGCCTGGAAAGCTGTTGCTCAACCTCATCTGCTCATGGCACTGCTCACACAGAGAATGGGGCTGCTTGCTTGTCTTGCCACTTGTAACTTCAAACGTATGTGGGGAATGTGGATTGTCCCTGCCAGGCTCCTTTCACAGCCATGCTCTTAAAATGAGAATGTCTGCAGATAGCTGATAGCCAGGAGGGCCTAGCCTGGAAAGCTGTTGCTCAGCCTCATCTGCCCATGGCACTGCTCGCACAGAGGCACAGAGAATGGGACTGCTTGCTTATCTTGCCACCTCAAACTACAAACGTAGCCTGGGAAAGTTGGTGTCCCAGCCAGGCTCCTTTCGCAGCCCTGCTCCGAAAGTGCGAACGTCTGCAGATAGCTGATAGCGAGAAGGGGCTAGCCTGGAAAGCTGATGCTCAGCCTCATCTGCTCATGGCACTGCTCGCACAGAGACACAGAGACTGGGGCTTCTTGCCATCTTGCCACCTCAAACTTCAAACGTAGCCCGGGAAAGTTGGTGTCCCAACCAGGCTCCTTTCGCAGCCCTGCTCTTAAAATGCGAACGTCTGCAGGTAGCTGACAGCCAGAAGGGGCTAGCCTGGAAATCAGTTTCTCAGCCTCATCTGCCCATGGCACTGCTCGCACAGAGGCACAGAGAATGGGGCTGCTTGCTTATCTTGCTTCTTGAAACTTCAAACGCATGTGGGGAATGTTTGTTGTCCCAGCCAGGCTCCTTTCGCAGCCCTGCTCCGAAAGTGCGAACGTCTGCAGATAGCTGGCAGCCAGAAGAGGCTAGCCTGGAAAGCTGTTGCTCAGCCTCATCTGTCCATGGCATTGCACGCACAGAGGCACAGAGAATGGGGCTGCTTGCCTATCTTGCCACTTGAAATTTCAAACGCATGCTGGGAATGGTGGTGTCTCTGCCAGGCTCCTTTCACAGCCCTGCTCCGAAAGTGCGAACGTCTGCAGATAGCTGACAGCCAGAAGGGGCTAGCCTGGAAAGCTGTTGCTCAGCCTCATCTGCTCATGGCACTGCTCGCACAGAGGCGCAGAGACTGGGGCTGCTTGCTTCTCTTGCAAATTGAAGCTTCAAAAGTAGCCTGAGAATGGTGGTGTCCCAGCCAGGCTGCTTTCGCAGCCCTGCTCCGAAAGTGCGAACGTCTGCAGATAGCTGACAGCCAGAAGGGGCTAGCCTGGAAAGCTCTTGCTCAGCCTCATCTGCTCATGGCACTGCTCACACATAGACTGGGGCTGCTTGCTTGTCTTGCCACCTCAAACTTCAAACGTAGCCCGGGAATGGTGGTGTCCCAACCACGCTCCTTTCGCAGCCCTGCTCTTAAAATGCGAACGTCTGCAGGTAGATGACAGCCAGAAGGGGCTAGCCTGGAAATCTGTTGCTCAGCCTCATCTGCTCATGGCACTGCTCGCACAGAGGCACAGAGACTGTGACTGCTTGCTTATCTTGCTACTTGAAACTTCCAACGCATGTGGGGAATGTGGGTTGTCCCTGCCAGGCTCCTTTCGCAGCCCTGCTCCGAAAGTGCGAACGTCTGCAGATAACTGATAGCGAGAATGGGCTAGCCTGGAAAGCTGATGCTCAGCCTCATCTGCTCATGGCACTGCTCGCACAGAGACACAGAGACTGGGGCTTCTTGCCATCTTGCCACCTCAAACTTCAAACGTAGCCCGGGAAAGTTGGTGTCCCAACCAGGCTCCTTTCGCAGCCCTGCTCTTAAAATGCGAACGTCTGCAGGTAGCTGACAGCCAGAAGGGGCTAGCCTGGAAATCAGTTGCTCAGCCTCATCTGCCCATGGCACTGCTCGCACAGAGGCACAGAGAATGGGACTGCTTGCTTTTCTTGCTACTTGAAACTTCAAACGCATGCTGCGAATGTAGATTGTCCCTGCCAGGCTCCTTTCACAGCCATGCTCTTAAAATGCGAACGTCTGCAGGTAGCTGGCAGCCAGAAGGGGCTAGCCTGGAAAGCTGTTGCTCAGCCTCATTTGCCCATGGCACTGCTCGCACAGAGGCACAGAGAATGGGGCTGGTTGCTTATCTTGCCACTTGAAACTTCAAACGCATGCTGGGAATGGTGGTGTCCCTGCCAGCCTCCTTTCGCAGCCCTGCTACGAAAGCGCGAACGTCTGCAGATAGCTGGCAGACAGAAGGGGCAAGCCTGGAAAGCTGTTGCTCAGCCTCATCTGCTCATGGCACTGCTCGCATAGAGGCACAGAGACTGGGACTGCTTGCTTGTCTTGCCACCTCAAACTTCAAACGTAACATGGGAATAGTGGTGTCCCAGCCAGGCTCCTTTCGCAGCCCTGCTCCGAAACTGTGAACGTCTGCAGATAGCTGGCAGCCAGAAGGGGCTAGCCTGGAAAGCTGTTGCTCAACCTCATCTGCTCATGGCACTGCTCACACAGAGAATGGGGCTGCTTGCTTGTCTTGCCACTTGTAACTTCAAACGTATGTGGGGAATGTGGATTGTCCCTGCCAGGCTCCTTTCACAGCCATGCTCTTAAAATGAGAATGTCTGCAGATAGCTGGCAGCCAGAAGGGGCTAGCCTGGAAAGCTGTTGCTCAGCCTCATCTGCCCATGGCACTGCTCGCACAGAGGCACAGAGAATGGGACTGCTTGCTTATCTTGCCACCTCAAACTACAAACGTAGCCTGGGAAAGTTGGTGTCCCAGCCAGGCTCCTTTCGCAGCCCTGCTCCGAAAGTGCGAACGTCTGCAGATAGCTGATAGCGAGAAGGGGCTAGCCTGGAAAGCTGATGCTCAGCCTCATCTGCTCATGGCACTGCTCGCACAGAGACACAGAGACTGGGGCTTCTTGCCATCTTGCCACCTCAAACTTCAAACGTAGCCCGGGAAAGTTGGTGTCCCAACCAGGCTCCTTTCGCAGCCCTGCTCTTAAAATGCGAACGTCTGCAGGTAGCTGACAGCCAGAAGGGGCTAGCCTGGAAATCAGTTGCTCAGCCTCATCTGCCCATGGCACTGCTCGCACAGAGGCACAGAGAATGGGGCTGCTTGCTTATCTTGCTTCTTGAAACTTCAAACGCATGTGGGGAATGTTTGTTGTCCCAGCCAGGCTCCTTTCGCAGCCCTGCTCCGAAAGTGCGAACGTCTGCAGATAGCTGGCAGCCAGAAGAGGCTAGCCTGGAAAGCTGTTGCTCAGCCTCATCTGTCCATGGCATTGCACGCACAGAGGCACAGAGAATGGGGCTGCTTGCCTATCTTGCCACTTGAAATTTCAAACGCATGCTGGGAATGGTGGTGTCTCTGCCAGGCTCCTTTCACAGCCCTGCTCCGAAAGTGCGAACGTCTGCAGATAGCTGACAGCCAGAAGGGGCTAGCCTGGAAAGCTGTTGCTCAGCCTCATCTGCTCATGGCACTGCTCGCACAGAGGCGCAGAGACTGGGGCTGCTTGCTTCTCTTGCAAATTGAAGCTTCAAAAGTAGCCTGAGAATGGTGGTGTCCCAGCCAGGCTGCTTTCGCAGCCCTGCTCCGAAAGTGCGAACGTCTGCAGATAGCTGACAGCCAGAAGGGGCTAGCCTGGAAAGCTCTTGCTCAGCCTCATCTGCTCATGGCACTGCTCACACATAGACTGGGGCTGCTTGCTTGTCTTGCCACCTCAAACTTCAAACGTAGCCCGGGAATGGTGGTGTCCCAACCACGCTCCTTTCGCAGCCCTGCTCTTAAAATGCGAACGTCTGCAGGTAGATGACAGCCAGAAGGGGCTAGCCTGGAAATCTGTTGCTCAGCCTCATCTGCTCATGGCACTGCTCGCACAGAGGCACAGAGACTGTGACTGCTTGCTTATCTTGATACTTGAAACTTCCAACGCATGTGGGGAATGTGGGTTGTCCCTGCCAGGCTCCTTTCGCAGCCCTGCTCCGAAAGTGCGAACGTCTGCAGATAGCTGATAGCGAGAATGGGCTAGCCTGGAAAGCTGATGCTCAGCCTCATCTGCTCATGGCACTGCTCGCACAGAGACACAGAGACTGGGGCTTCTTGCCATCTTGCCACCTCAAACTTCAAACGTAGCCCGGGAAAGTTGGTGTCCCAACCAGGCTCCTTTCGCAGCCCTGCTCTTAAAATGCGAACGTCTGCAGGTAGCTGACAGCCAGAAGGGGCTAGCCTGGAAATCAGTTGCTCAGCCTCATCTGTCCATGGCATTGCACGCACAGAGGCACAGAGAATGGGGCTGCTTGCTTGTCTTGCCACTTGAAACTTCAAACGCATGCTGGGAATGGTGGTGTCCCTGCCAGCCTCCTTTCGAAGCCCTGCTACGAAAGCGCGAACGTCTGCAGATAGCTGGCAGCCAGAAGGGGCTAGCCTGGAAAGCTGTTGCTCAGCCTCATCTGCCCATGGCACTGCTCGCACAGAGGCACAGAGAATGGGACTGCTTGCTTTTCTTGCTACTTGAAACTTCAAAAACATGCTGCGAATGTAGATTGTCCCTGCCAGGCTCCTTTCACAGCCATGCTCTTAAAATGCGAACGTCTGCAGGTAGCTGGCAGCCAGAAGGGGCTAGCCTGGAAAGCTGTTGCTCAGCCTCATTTGCCCATGGCACTGCTCGCACAGAGGCACAGAGAATGGGGCTGGTTGCTTATCTTGCCACTTGAAACTTCAAACGCATGCTGGGAATGGTGGTGTC
Source organism: Opisthocomus hoazin (assembly GCF_030867145.1). NCBI lineage: Eukaryota > Metazoa > Chordata > Aves > Opisthocomiformes > Opisthocomidae > Opisthocomus > Opisthocomus hoazin. Next base: position 9,608,980 of record NC_134429.1, read on the forward strand.
CCTGCCAGCCTCCTTTCGAAGCCCTGCTACGAAAGCGCGAACGTCTGCAGATAGCTGGCAGACAGAAGGGGCAAGCCTGGAAAGCTGTTGCTCAGCCTCATCTGCTCATGGCACTGCTCGCATAGAGGCACAGAGACTGGGACTGCTTGCTTGTCTTGCCACCTCAAACTTCAAACGTAACATGGGAATAGTGGTGTCCCAGCCAGGCTCCTTTCGCAGCCCTGCTCCGAAACTGTGAACGTCTGCAGATAGCTGGCAGCCAGAAGGGGCTAGCCTGGAAAGCTGTTGCTCAACCTCATCTGCTCATGGCACTGCTCACACAGAGAATGGGGCTGCTTGCTTGTCTTGCCACTTGTAACTTCAAACGTATGTGGGGAATGTGGATTGTCCCAGCCAGGCTCCTTTCGCAGCCCTGCTCCGAAAGTGCGAACGTCTGCAGATAGCTGGCATCCTGAAGGGGGTAGCCTGGAACGCTCTTGCTCAGCCTCATCTGCTCATGGCACTGCTCGCACAGAGGCTCAGAGACTGGGGCTGCTTGCTTGTCTTGCCACTTGAAACTTCAAAAGTAGCCTGAGAATGGTGGTGTCCCAGTCAGACTCCTTTCGCAGCCCTGCTCCGAAAGTGCGAACGTCTGCAGATAACTGATAGCCAGAAGGGGCTAGCCTGGAAAGCTGTTGCTCAGCCTCATCTGCTCATGGCACTGCTCACACATAGACTGGGGCTGCTTGCTTGTCTTGCCACCTCAAACTTCAAACGTAGCCTGGGAATGGTGGTGTCCCAGCCAGGCTCCTTTCGCAGCCCTGCTCCGAAAGTGCGAACGTCTGCAGATAGCTGGCAGCCAGAAGGGGCTAGCCTGGAAAGCTGTTGCTCAGCCTCATCTGCCCATGGCACTGCTCGCACAGAGGCCCAGAGACTGGGGCTGCTTGTTTGTTTTGCCACTTGTAACTTCAAGCGCATGTGAGGAATGTGGATTGTCCGTGCCAGGCTCCTTTCACAGCCATGCTCTTAAAATGAGAATGTCTGCAGATAGCTGTCAGCCAGAAGGGGCTAGCCTGGAAAGCTGTTGCTCAGCCTCATCTGCCCATGGCACTGCTCGCACAGAGGCACAGAGAATGGGGCTGCTTGCTTGTCTTACCCCCTCAAACTTCAAACGTAGCCTGGGAAAGTTGGTGTCCCAGCCAGGCCCCTTTCGCAGCCCTGCTCCGAAAGTGCGAACGTCTGCAGATAGCTGGCAGCCAGAAGGGGCTAGCCTGGAAAGCTGTTGCTCAGCCTCATCTGCCCATGGCACTGTTCGCATAGAGTCCCAGAGACTGGGGCTGCTTGCTTGTCTTGCCACTTGAAACTTCAAACGCATGCTGCGAATGTGGATTGTCCCTGCCAGGCTCCTTTCACAGCCCTGCTCTTAAAATGCGAACGTCTGCAGATAGCTGGCAGCCAGAAGAGCCTAGCCTGGAAAGCTGTTGCTCAGCCTCATCTGCCCATGGCACTGCTCGCACAGAGGCACAGAGAATGGGGCTGCTTGCTTATCTTGCCACTCGAAACTTCAAACGCATGATGGGAATGGTGGTGTCCCTGCGAGCCTCCTTTCGCAGCCCTGCTCCGAAAGCGCGAAAGTCTGCAGATAGCTGGCAGCCAGAAGGGGCTAGCCTGGAAAGCTGTTGCTCAGCCTCATCTGCCAATGGCAGTGCTCGCACAGAGGTACAGAGAATGGGGCTGCTTGCTTGTCTTGCCACTTCAAACTTCATATGTAACCTGGGAAAGTTGGTGTCACAGCCAGGCTCCTTTCGCAGCCCTGCTCCGAAAGTGCGAACGTCTGCAGATAGCTGGCAGCCAGAAGGGGCCATCCTGGAAAGCTGTTGCACAGCCTCATCTGCTCATGGCACTGCTCGCACAGAGGCACAGAGACTGGGGCTGCTTGCTTGTCTTGCCACCTCAAACTTCAAATGTAACATGGGAATGGTTGTGTCCCAGACAGGCTCCTTTCGCAGTCCTGCTCCGAAAGTGCGAACATCTGCAGATAGCTGGCAGCCAGAAGGGGCTAGCCTGGAAAGCTCTTGCTCAGCCTCATCTGCTCATGGCACTGCTCACACAGAGACTGGGGCTGCTTGCTTGTCTTGCCACCTCAAACTTCAAACGTAGCCTGGGAATGGTGGTGTCCCAGCCAGGCTCCTTTACCAGCCCTGCTCTTAAAATGCGAACGTCTGCAGGTAGCTGACAGCCAGAAGGGGCTAGCCTGGAAATCTGTTGCTCAGCCTCAACTGCCCATGGCACTGCTCGCACAGAGGCACAGAGTCTGGGACTGCTTGCTTGTCTTGCCACTTGAAACTTCAAACGCATGCTGTGAATGTGGATTGTTCCTACCAGGCTCCTTTCGCAGCCCTGCTCTTAAAATGCGAACGTCTGCAGATAGCTGGCAGCCAGAAGGGGCTAGCCTGGAAAGCTGTTGCTCAGCCTCATCTGCCCATGGCAGTGCTCGCACAGAGGCCCAGAGACTGGGGCTGCTTGCTTGTCTTGCCACCTCAAACTTCAAACGTAGCCTGGGAAAGTTGGTGTCCCAGCCAGGCTCCTTTCGCAGCCCTGCTCCGAAAGTGCGAACGTCTGCAGATAGCTGGCAGCCAGAAGGGGCTAGCCTGGAAAGCTGTTGCTCAGCCTCATCTGCTCATGGCGGTGCTCGCACAGAGGCACAGAGACTGGGGCTGCTTGCTTGTCTTGCCCCCTCAAACTTGAAACGTAGCCTGGGAAAGTTGTTGTCCCAGCCAGGCTCCTTTCGCAGCCCTGCTCCGAAAGTGCGAACGTCTGCAGATAGCTGGCAGCCAGAAGGGGCTAGCCTGGAAAGCTGTTGCTCAGCCTCATCTGCTCATGGCACTGCTCACACAGAAACTGGGGCTGCTTGCTTGTCTTGCCACCTCAAACTTCAAACGTAGCCTGGGAATGGTGGTGTCCCAGCCAGGCTCTTTACCAGCCCTGCTCTTAAAGTGCGAACGTCTGCAGGTAGCTGACAGCCAGAAGGGGCTAGCCTGGAAATCTGTTGCTCAGCCTCATCTGCCCATGGCACTGCTCGCACAGAGGCACAGAGAATGGGGCTGCTTGCTTATCTTGCCACTTGAAACTTCAATCGCATGTGGGGAATGTGGGTTGTCCCTGCCAGGCTCCTTTCGCAGCCCTGCTCCGAAAGTGCGAACATCTGCAGATAGCTGATAGCGAGAAGGGGCTAGCCTGGAAAGCTGTTGCTCAGCCTCATCTGCCCATGGCACTGCTCGCACAGAGGCACAGAGACTGTGACTGCTTGCTTATCTTGCTACTTGAAACTTCAAACGCATGTGGGGAATGTGGGTTGTCCCTGCCAGGCTCCTTTCGCAGCCCTGCTCCGAAAGTGCGAACGTCTGCAGATAGCTGATAGCGAGAAGGGGCTAGCCTGGAAAGCTGTTGCTCAGCCTCATCTGCTCATGGCACTGCTCGCACAGAGGCACAGAGAATGGGGCTGCTTGCTTGTCTTGCAACTTGAAACTTCAAACGTAGCCTGAGAATGGTGGTGTCCCAGCCAGGCTCCTTTCGCAGCCCTGCTCCGAAAGTGCGAACGTCTGCAGATAGCTGATAGCCAGAAGGGGCTAGCCTGGAAAGCTGTTGCTCAGCCTCATCTGTCCATGGCATTGCTTGCACAGAGGCACAGAGAATGGGGCTGCTTGCTTGTCTTGCCACCTCAAACTTCAAACGTAGCCTGGGAATGTTGGTGTCCCAGCCAGGCTCCTTTCGCAGCCCTTCTCCGAAAGTGCGAACGTCTGCAGATAGCAGATAGCCAGAAGGGGCTAGCCTGGAAAGCTGTTGCTCAGCCTCATCTGCTCATGGCACTGCTCGCACAGAGGCACAGAGAATGGGGCTGCTTGCTTGTCTTGCCACTTGAAACTTCAAACGCATGCTGCGAATGTGGATTGTCCCTGCCAGGCTCCTTTCACAGCCATGCTCTTAAAATGCGAACTTCTGCAGGTAGCTGGCAGCCAGAAGAGCCTAGCCTGGAAAGCTGTTGCTCAGCCTCATCTGCCCATGGCACTGCTCGCACAGAGGCACAGAGAATGGGGCTGCTTGCTTATCTTGCCACTCGAAACTTCAAACGCATGATGGGAATGGTGGTGTCCCTGCGAGCCTCCTTTCGCAGCCCTGCTCCGAAAGCGCGAAAGTCTGCAGATAGCTGGCAGCCAGAAGGGGCTAGCCTGGAAAGCTGTTGCTCAGCCTCATCTGCCAATGGCAGTGCTCGCACAGAGGCACAGAGAATGGGGCTGCTTGCTTGTCTTGCCACTTCAAACTTCAAATGTAACCTGGGAAAGTTGGTGTCACAGCCAGGCTCCTTTCGCAGCCCTGCTCCGAAAGTGCGAACGTCTGCAGATAGCTGGCAGCCAGAAGGGGCCATCCTGGAAAGCTGTTGCACAGCCTCATCTGCTCATGGCACTGCTCGCACAGAGGCACAGAGAATGGGGCTGCTTGCTTGTCTTGCCACCTCAAACTTCAAATGTAACATGGGAATGGTTGTGTCCCAGACAGGCTCCTTTCGCAGTCCTGCTCCGAAAGTGCGAACATCTGCAGATAGCTGGCAGCCAGAAGGGGCTAGCCTGGAAAGCTCTTGCTCAGCCTCATCTGCTCATGGCACTGCTCACACAGAGACTGGGGCTGCTTGCTTGTCTTGCCACCTCAAACTTCAAAAGTAGCCTGGGAATGGTGGTGTCCCAGCCAGGCTCCTTTACCAGCCCTGCTCTTAAAATGCGAACGTCTGCAGGTAGCTGACAGCCAGAAGGGGCTAGCCTGGAAATCTGTTGCTCAGCCTCAACTGCCCATGGCACTGCTCGCACAGAGGCACAGAGTCTGGGACTGCTTGCTTGTCTTGCCACTTGAAACTTCAAACGCATGCTGCGAATGTGGATTGTTCCTACCAGGCTCCTTTCGCAGCCCTGCTCTTAAAATGCGAACGTCTGCAGATAGCTGGCAGCCAGAAGGGGCTAGCCTGGAAAGCTGTTGCTCAGCCTCATCTGTCCATGGCAGTGCTCGCACAGAGGCCCAGAGACTGGGGCTGCTTGCTTGTCTTGCCACCTCAAACTTCAAACGTAGCCTGGGAAAGTTGGTGTCCCAGCCAGGCTCCTTTCGCAGCCCTGCTCCGAAAGTGCGAACGTCTGCAGATAGCTGGCAGCCAGAAGGGGCTAGCCTGGAAAGCTGTTGCTCAGCCTCATCTGCTCATGGCGGTGCTCGCACAGAGGCACAGAGACTGGGGCTGCTTGCTTGTCTTGCCCCCTCAAACTTGAAACGTAGCCTGGGAAAGTTGTTGTCCCAGCCAGGCTCCTTTCGCAGCCCTGCTCCGAAAGTGCGAACGTCTGCAGATAGCTGGCAGCCAGAAGGGGCTAGCCTGGAAAGCTGTTGCTCAGCCTCATCTGCTCATGGCACTGCTCACACAGAAACTGGGGCTGCTTGCTTGTCTTGCCACCTCAAACTTCAAACGTAGCCTGGGAATGGTGGTGTCCCAGCCAGGCTCTTTACCAGCCCTGCTCTTAAAATGCGAACGTCTGCAGGTAGCTGGCAGCCAGAAGGGGCTAGCCTGGAAATCTGTTGCTCAGCCTCATCTGCCCATGGCACTGCTCGCACAGAGGCACAGAGAATGGGGCTGCTTGCTTATCTTGCCACTTGAAACTTCAATCGCATGTGGGGAATGTGGGTTGTCCCTCCCAGGCTCCTTTCGCAGCCCTGCTCCGAAAGTGCGAACATCTGCAGATAGCTGATAGCGAGAAGGGGCTAGCATGGAAAGCTGTTGCTCAGCCTCATCTGCTCATGGCACTGCTCGCACAGAGGCACAGAGAATGGGGCTGCTTGCTTGTCTTGCAACTTGAAACTTCAAAAGTAGCCTGAGAATGGTGGTGTCCCAGCCAGGCTCCTTTCGCAGCCCTGCTCCGAAAGTGCGAACGTCTGCAGATAGCTGGCAGCCAGAAGGGGCTAGCCTGGAAAGCTGTTGCTCAGCCTCATCTGCTCATGGCACTGCTCGCACAGAGGCGCAGAGAATGGGGCTTCTTGCTTATCTTGCAACTTGAAGCTTCAAAAGTAGCCTGAGAATGGTTGTGTCCCAGCCAGGATGCTTTCGCAGACCTGCTCCGAAAGTGCGAACGTCTGCAGATAGCTGACAGCCAGAAGGGGCTAGCCTGGAAAACTGTTGCTCAGCCTCATCTGCTCATGGCACTGCTCACACATAGACTGGGGCTGCTTGCTTGCCTTGCCACCTCAAACTTCAAACGTAGTTCGGGAATGGTGGTGTCCCAGCCAGGCTCCTTTCGCAGCCCTGCTCTTAAAATGCGAACGTCTGCAGGTAGATGACAGCCAGAAGGGGCTAGCCTGGAAATCTGTTGCTCAGCCTCATCTGCCCATGGCACTGCTCGCACAGAGGCACAGAGACTGTGACTGCTTGCTTATCTTGCTACTTGAAACTTCAAACGCATGTGGGGAATGTGGGTTGTCCCTGCCAGGCTCCTTTCGCAGCCCTGCTCCGAAAGTGCGAACGTCTGCAGATAGCTGATAGCGAGAAGGGGCTAGCCTGGAAAGCTGTTGCTCAGCCTCATCTGCTCATGGCACTGCTCGCACAGAGGCACAGAGAATGGGGCTGCTTGCTTGTCTTGCAACTTGAAACTTCAAACGTAGCCTGAGAATGGTGGTGTCCCAGCCAGGCTCCTTTCGCAGCCCTGCTCCGAAAGTGCGAACGTCTGCAGATAGCTGATAGCCAGAAGGGGCTAGCCTGGAAAGCTGTTGCTCAGCCTCATCTGTCCATGGCATTGCTTGCACAGAGGCACAGAGAATGGGGCTGCTTGCTTGTCTTGCCACCTCAAACTTCAAACGTAGCCTGGGAATGTTGGTGTCCCAGCCAGGCTCCTTTCGCAGCCCTTCTCCGAAAGTGCGAACGTCTGCAGATAGCTGATAGCCAGAAGGGGCTAGCCTGGAAAGCTGTTGCTCAGCCTCATCTGCTCATGGCACTGCTCGCACAGAGGCACAGAGAATGGGGCTGCTTGCTTGTCTTGCCACTTGAAACTTCAAACGCATGCTGCGAATGTGGATTGTCCCTGCCAGGCTCCTTTCACAGCCATGCTCTTAAAATGCGAACTTCTGCAGGTAGCTGGCAGCCAGAAGGGGCTAGCCTGGAAAGCTGTTGCTCAGCCTCATCTGCCCATGGCACTGCTCGCACAGAGGCACAGAGAATGGGGCTGCTTGCTTATCTTGCCACTCGAAACTTCAAACGCATGATGGGAATGGTGGTGTCCCTGCGAGCCTCCTTTCGCAGCCCTGCTCCGAAAGCGCGAAAGTCTGCAGATAGCTGGCAGCCAGAAGGGGCTAGCCTGGAAAGCTGTTGCTCAGCCTCATCTGCCAATGGCAGTGCTCGCACAGAGGCACAGAGAATGGGGCTGCTTGCTTGTCTTGCCACTTCAAACTTCAAATGTAACCTGGGAAAGTTGGTGTCACAGCCAGGGTCCTTTCGCAGCCCTGCTCCGAAACTGTGAACGTCTGCAGATAGCTGGCAGCCAGAAGGGGCTAGCCTGGAAAGCTGTTGCTCAACCTCATCTGCTCATGGCACTGCTCACACAGAGAATGGGGCTGCTTGCTTGTCTTGCCACTTGTAACTTCAAACGTATGTGGGGAATGTGGATTGTCCCAGCCAGGCTCCTTTCGCAGCCCTGCTCCGAAAGTGCGAACGTCTGCAGATAGCTGGCATCCTGAAGGGGGTAGCCTGGAACGCTCTTGCTCAGCCTCATCTGCTCATGGCACTGCTCGCACAGAGGCTCAGAGACTGGGGCTGCTTGCTTGTCTTGCCACTTGAAACTTCAAAAGTAGCCTGAGAATGGTGGTGTCCCAGTCAGACTCCTTTCGCAGCCCTGCTCCGAAAGTGCGAACGTCTGCAGATAACTGATAGCCAGAAGGGGCTAGCCTGGAAAGCTGTTGCTCAGCCTCATCTGCTCATGGCACTGCTCACACATAGACTGGGGCTGCTTGCTTGTCTTGCCACCTCAAACTTCAAACGTAGCCTGGGAATGGTGGTGTCCCAGCCAGGCTCCTTTCGCAGCCCTGCTCCGAAAGTGCGAACGTCTGCAGATAGCTGGCAGCCAGAAGGGGCTAGCCTGGAAAGCTGTTGCTCAGCCTCATCTGCCCATGGCACTGCTCGCACAGAGGCCCAGAGACTGGGGCTGCTTGTTTGTTTTGCCACTTGTAACTTCAAGCGCATGTGAGGAATGTGGATTGTCCGTGCCAGGCTCCTTTCACAGCCATGCTCTTAAAATGAGAATGTCTGCAGATAGCTGTCAGCCAGAAGGGGCTAGCCTGGAAAGCTGTTGCTCAGCCTCATCTGCCCATGGCACTGCTCGCACAGAGGCACAGAGAATGGGGCTGCTTGCTTGTCTTACCCCCTCAAACTTCAAACGTAGCCTGGGAAAGTTGGTGTCCCAGCCAGGCCCCTTTCGCAGCCCTGCTCCGAAAGTGCGAACGTCTGCAGATAGCTGGCAGCCAGAAGGGGCTAGCCTGGAAAGCTGTTGCTCAGCCTCATCTGCCCATGGCACTGTTCGCATAGAGTCCCAGAGACTGGGGCTGCTTGCTTGTCTTGCCACTTGAAACTTCAAACGCATGCTGCGAATGTGGATTGTCCCTGCCAGGCTCCTTTCACAGCCCTGCTCTTAAAATGCGAACGTCTGCAGATAGCTGGCAGCCAGAAGAGCCTAGCCTGGAAAGCTGTTGCTCAGCCTCATCTGCCCATGGCACTGCTCGCACAGAGGCACAGAGAATGGGGCTGCTTGCTTATCTTGCCACTCGAAACTTCAAACGCATGATGGGAATGGTGGTGTCCCTGCGAGCCTCCTTTCGCAGCCCTGCTCCGAAAGCGCGAAAGTCTGCAGATAGCTGGCAGCCAGAAGGGGCTAGCCTGGAAAGCTGTTGCTCAGCCTCATCTGCCAATGGCAGTGCTCGCACAGAGGTACAGAGAATGGGGCTGCTTGCTTGTCTTGCCACTTCAAACTTCATATGTAACCTGGGAAAGTTGGTGTCACAGCCAGGCTCCTTTCGCAGCCCTGCTCCGAAAGTGCGAACGTCTGCAGATAGCTGGCAGCCAGAAGGGGCCATCCTGGAAAGCTGTTGCACAGCCTCATCTGCTCATGGCACTGCTCGCACAGAGGCACAGAGACTGGGGCTGCTTGCTTGTCTTGCCACCTCAAACTTCAAATGTAACATGGGAATGGTTGTGTCCCAGACAGGCTCCTTTCGCAGTCCTGCTCCGAAAGTGCGAACATCTGCAGATAGCTGGCAGCCAGAAGGGGCTAGCCTGGAAAGCTCTTGCTCAGCCTCATCTGCTCATGGCACTGCTCACACAGAGACTGGGGCTGCTTGCTTGTCTTGCCACCTCAAACTTCAAACGTAGCCTGGGAATGGTGGTGTCCCAGCCAGGCTCCTTTACCAGCCCTGCTCTTAAAATGCGAACGTCTGCAGGTAGCTGACAGCCAGAAGGGGCTAGCCTGGAAATCTGTTGCTCAGCCTCAACTGCCCATGGCACTGCTCGCACAGAGGCACAGAGTCTGGGACTGCTTGCTTGTCTTGCCACTTGAAACTTCAAACGCATGCTGTGAATGTGGATTGTTCCTACCAGGCTCCTTTCGCAGCCCTGCTCTTAAAATGCGAACGTCTGCAGATAGCTGGCAGCCAGAAGGGGCTAGCCTGGAAAGCTGTTGCTCAGCCTCATCTGCCCATGGCAGTGCTCGCACAGAGGCCCAGAGACTGGGGCTGCTTGCTTGTCTTGCCACCTCAAACTTCAAACGTAGCCTGGGAAAGTTGGTGTCCCAGCCAGGCTCCTTTCGCAGCCCTGCTCCGAAAGTGCGAACGTCTGCAGATAGCTGGCAGCCAGAAGGGGCTAGCCTGGAAAGCTGTTGCTCAGCCTCATCTGCTCATGGCGGTGCTCGCACAGAGGCACAGAGACTGGGGCTGCTTGCTTGTCTTGCCCCCTCAAACTTGAAACGTAGCCTGGGAAAGTTGTTGTCCCAGCCAGGCTCCTTTCGCAGCCCTGCTCCGAAAGTGCGAACGTCTGCAGATAGCTGGCAGCCAGAAGGGGCTAGCCTGGAAAGCTGTTGCTCAGCCTCATCTGCTCATGGCACTGCTCACACAGAAACTGGGGCTGCTTGCTTGTCTTGCCACCTCAAACTTCAAACGTAGCCTGGGAATGGTGGTGTCCCAGCCAGGCTCTTTACCAGCCCTGCTCTTAAAATGCGAACGTCTGCAGGTAGCTGACAGCCAGAAGGGGCTAGCCTGGAAATCTGTTGCTCAGCCTCATCTGCCCATGGCACTGCTCGCACAGAGGCACAGAGAATGGGGCTGCTTGCTTATCTTGCCACTTGAAACTTCAATCGCATGTGGGGAATGTGGGTTGTCCCTGCCAGGCTCCTTTCGCAGCCCTGCTCCGAAAGTGCGAACATCTGCAGATAGCTGATAGCGAGAAGGGGCTAGCCTGGAAAGCTGTTGCTCAGCCTCATCTGCCCATGGCACTGCTCGCACAGAGGCACAGAGACTGTGACTGCTTGCTTATCTTGCTACTTGAAACTTCAAACGCATGTGGGGAATGTGGGTTGTCCCTGCCAGGCTCCTTTCGCAGCCCTGCTCCGAAAGTGCGAACGTCTGCAGATAGCTGATAGCGAGAAGGGGCTAGCCTGGAAAGCTGTTGCTCAGCCTCATCTGCTCATGGCACTGCTCGCACAGAGGCACAGAGAATGGGGCTGCTTGCTTGTCTTGCAACTTGAAACTTCAAACGTAGCCTGAGAATGGTGGTGTCCCAGCCAGGCTCCTTTCGCAGCCCTGCTCCGAAAGTGCGAACGTCTGCAGATAGCTGATAGCCAGAAGGGGCTAGCCTGGAAAGCTGTTGCTCAGCCTCATCTGTCCATGGCATTGCTTGCACAGAGGCACAGAGAATGGGGCTGCTTGCTTGTCTTGCCACCTCAAACTTCAAACGTAGCCTGGGAATGTTGGTGTCCCAGCCAGGCTCCTTTCGCAGCCCTTCTCCGAAAGTGCGAACGTCTGCAGATAGCAGATAGCCAGAAGGGGCTAGCCTGGAAAGCTGTTGCTCAGCCTCATCTGCTCATGGCACTGCTCGCACAGAGGCACAGAGAATGGGGCTGCTTGCTTGTCTTGCCACTTGAAACTTCAAACGCATGCTGCGAATGTGGATTGTCCCTGCCAGGCTCCTTTCACAGCCATGCTCTTAAAATGCGAACTTCTGCAGGTAGCTGGCAGCCAGAAGAGCCTAGCCTGGAAAGCTGTTGCTCAGCCTCATCTGCCCATGGCACTGCTCGCACAGAGGCACAGAGAATGGGGCTGCTTGCTTATCTTGCCACTCGAAACTTCAAACGCATGATGGGAATGGTGGTGTCCCTGCGAGCCTCCTTTCGCAGCCCTGCTCCGAAAGCGCGAAAGTCTGCAGATAGCTGGCAGCCAGAAGGGGCTAGCCTGGAAAGCTGTTGCTCAGCCTCATCTGCCAATGGCAGTGCTCGCACAGAGGCACAGAGAATGGGGCTGCTTGCTTGTCTTGCCACTTCAAACTTCAAATGTAACCTGGGAAAGTTGGTGTCACAGCCAGGCTCCTTTCGCAGCCCTGCTCCGAAAGTGCGAACGTCTGCAGATAGCTGGCAGCCAGAAGGGGCCATCCTGGAAAGCTGTTGCACAGCCTCATCTGCTCATGGCACTGCTCGCACAGAGGCACAGAGAATGGGGCTGCTTGCTTGTCTTGCCACCTCAAACTTCAAATGTAACATGGGAATGGTTGTGTCCCAGACAGGCTCCTTTCGCAGTCCTGCTCCGAAAGTGCGAACATCTGCAGATAGCTGGCAGCCAGAAGGGGCTAGCCTGGAAAGCTCTTGCTCAGCCTCATCTGCTCATGGCACTGCTCACACAGAGACTGGGGCTGCTTGCTTGTCTTGCCACCTCAAACTTCAAAAGTAGCCTGGGAATGGTGGTGTCCCAGCCAGGCTCCTTTACCAGCCCTGCTCTTAAAATGCGAACGTCTGCAGGTAGCTGACAGCCAGAAGGGGCTAGCCTGGAAATCTGTTGCTCAGCCTCAACTGCCCATGGCACTGCTCGCACAGAGGCACAGAGTCTGGGACTGCTTGCTTGTCTTGCCACTTGAAACTTCAAACGCATGCTGCGAATGTGGATTGTTCCTACCAGGCTCCTTTCGCAGCCCTGCTCTTAAAATGCGAACGTCTGCAGATAGCTGGCAGCCAGAAGGGGCTAGCCTGGAAAGCTGTTGCTCAGCCTCATCTGTCCATGGCAGTGCTCGCACAGAGGCCCAGAGACTGGGGCTGCTTGCTTGTCTTGCCACCTCAAACTTCAAACGTAGCCTGGGAAAGTTGGTGTCCCAGCCAGGCTCCTTTCGCAGCCCTGCTCCGAAAGTGCGAACGTCTGCAGATAGCTGGCAGCCAGAAGGGGCTAGCCTGGAAAGCTGTTGCTCAGCCTCATCTGCTCATGGCGGTGCTCGCACAGAGGCACAGAGACTGGGGCTGCTTGCTTGTCTTGCCCCCTCAAACTTGAAACGTAGCCTGGGAAAGTTGTTGTCCCAGCCAGGCTCCTTTCGCAGCCCTGCTCCGAAAGTGCGAACGTCTGCAGATAGCTGGCAGCCAGAAGGGGCTAGCCTGGAAAGCTGTTGCTCAGCCTCATCTGCTCATGGCACTGCTCACACAGAAACTGGGGCTGCTTGCTTGTCTTGCCACCTCAAACTTCAAACGTAGCCTGGGAATGGTGGTGTCCCAGCCAGGCTCTTTACCAGCCCTGCTCTTAAAATGCGAACGTCTGCAGGTAGCTGGCAGCCAGAAGGGGCTAGCCTGGAAATCTGTTGCTCAGCCTCATCTGCCCATGGCACTGCTCGCACAGAGGCACAGAGAATGGGGCTGCTTGCTTATCTTGCCACTTGAAACTTCAATCGCATGTGGGGAATGTGGGTTGTCCCTCCCAGGCTCCTTTCGCAGCCCTGCTCCGAAAGTGCGAACATCTGCAGATAGCTGATAGCGAGAAGGGGCTAGCATGGAAAGCTGTTGCTCAGCCTCATCTGCTCATGGCACTGCTCGCACAGAGGCACAGAGAATGGGGCTGCTTGCTTGTCTTGCAACTTGAAACTTCAAAAGTAGCCTGAGAATGGTGGTGTCCCAGCCAGGCTCCTTTCGCAGCCCTGCTCCGAAAGTGCGAACGTCTGCAGATAGCTGGCAGCCAGAAGGGGCTAGCCTGGAAAGCTGTTGCTCAGCCTCATCTGCTCATGGCACTGCTCGCACAGAGGCGCAGAGAATGGGGCTTCTTGCTTATCTTGCAACTTGAAGCTTCAAAAGTAGCCTGAGAATGGTTGTGTCCCAGCCAGGATGCTTTCGCAGACCTGCTCCGAAAGTGCGAACGTCTGCAGATAGCTGACAGCCAGAAGGGGCTAGCCTGGAAAACTGTTGCTCAGCCTCATCTGCTCATGGCACTGCTCACACATAGACTGGGGCTGCTTGCTTGCCTTGCCACCTCAAACTTCAAACGTAGTTCGGGAATGGTGGTGTCCCAGCCAGGCTCCTTTCGCAGCCCTGCTCTTAAAATGCGAACGTCTGCAGGTAGATGACAGCCAGAAGGGGCTAGCCTGGAAATCTGTTGCTCAGCCTCATCTGCCCATGGCACTGCTCGCACAGAGGCACAGAGACTGTGACTGCTTGCTTATCTTGCTACTTGAAACTTCAAACGCATGTGGGGAATGTGGGTTGTCCCTGCCAGGCTCCTTTCGCAGCCCTGCTCCGAAAGTGCGAACGTCTGCAGATAGCTGATAGCGAGAAGGGGCTAGCCTGGAAAGCTGTTGCTCAGCCTCATCTGCTCATGGCACTGCTCGCACAGAGGCACAGAGAATGGGGCTGCTTGCTTGTCTTGCAACTTGAAACTTCAAACGTAGCCTGAGAATGGTGGTGTCCCAGCCAGGCTCCTTTCGCAGCCCTGCTCCGAAAGTGCGAACGTCTGCAGATAGCTGATAGCCAGAAGGGGCTAGCCTGGAAAGCTGTTGCTCAGCCTCATCTGTCCATGGCATTGCTTGCACAGAGGCACAGAGAATGGGGCTGCTTGCTTGTCTTGCCACCTCAAACTTCAAACGTAGCCTGGGAATGTTGGTGTCCCAGCCAGGCTCCTTTCGCAGCCCTTCTCCGAAAGTGCGAACGTCTGCAGATAGCTGATAGCCAGAAGGGGCTAGCCTGGAAAGCTGTTGCTCAGCCTCATCTGCTCATGGCACTGCTCGCACAGAGGCACAGAGAATGGGGCTGCTTGCTTGTCTTGCCACTTGAAACTTCAAACGCATGCTGCGAATGTGGATTGTCCCTGCCAGGCTCCTTTCACAGCCATGCTCTTAAAATGCGAACTTCTGCAGGTAGCTGGCAGCCAGAAGGGGCTAGCCTGGAAAGCTGTTGCTCAGCCTCATCTGCCCATGGCACTGCTCGCACAGAGGCACAGAGAATGGGGCTGCTTGCTTATCTTGCCACTCGAAACTTCAAACGCATGATGGGAATGGTGGTGTCCCTGCGAGCCTCCTTTCGCAGCCCTGCTCCGAAAGCGCGAAAGTCTGCAGATAGCTGGCAGCCAGAAGGGGCTAGCCTGGAAAGCTGTTGCTCAGCCTCATCTGCCAATGGCAGTGCTCGCACAGAGGCACAGAGAATGGGGCTGCTTGCTTGTCTTGCCACTTCAAACTTCAAATGTAACCTGGGAAAGTTGGTGTCACAGCCAGGGTCCTTTCGCAGCCCTGCTCCGAAAGTGCGAACGTCTGCAGATAGCTGGCAGCCAGAAGGGGCCATCCTGGAAAGCTGTTGCACAGCCTCATCTGCTCATGGCACTGCTCGCACAGAGGCACAGAGAATGGGGCTGCTTGCTTGTCTTGCCACCTCAAACTTCAAATGTAACATGGGAATGGTTGTGTCCCAGACAGGCTCCTTTCGCAGTCCTGCTCCGAAAGTGCGAACATCTGCAGATAGCTGGCAGCCAGAAGGGGCTAGCCTGGAAAGCTCTTGCTCAGCCTCATCTGCTCATGGCACTGCTCACACAGAGACTGGGGCTGCTTGCTTGTCTTGCCACCTCAAACTTCAAAAGTAGCCTGGGATGGTGGTGTCCCAGCCAGGCTCCTTTACCAGCCCTGCTCTTAAAATGCGAACGTCTGCAGGTAGCTGACAGCCAGAAGGGGCTAGCCTGGAAATCTGTTGCTCAGCCTCAACTGCCCATGGCACTGCTCGCACAGAGGCACAGAGAATGGGGCTGCTTGCTTGTCTTGCAACTTGAAACTTCAACAGTAGCCTGAGAATGGTGGTGTCCCAGCCAGGCTACTTTCGCAGACATGCTCCGAAAGTGCGAACGTCTGCAGATAGCTGGCAGCCAGAAGGGGCTAGCCTGGAAAGCTGTTGCTCAGCCTCATCTGCTCATGGCAGTGCTCACACATAGAATGGGGCTGCTTGCTTGTCTTGCCACCTCAAACTTCAAACGTAGCCTGGGAATGGTGGTGTCCCAGCCAGGCTCCTTTACCAGCCCTGCTCTTAAAATGCGAACGTCTGCAGGTAGCTGACAGCCAGAAGGGGCTAGCCTGGAAATCTGTTGCTCGGCCTCATCTGCCCATGGCACTGCTCGCACAGAGGCACAGAGTCTGGGACTGCTTGCTTGTCTTGCCACTTGAAACTTCAAACGCATGCTGCGAATGTGGATTGTTCCTACCAGGCTCCTTTCGCAGCCCTGCTCTTAAAATGCGAACGTCTGCAGATAGCTGGCAGCCAGAAGGGGCTAGCCTGGAAAGCTGTTGCTCAGCCTCATCTGTCCATGGCAGTGCTCGCACAGAGGCCCAGAGACTGGGGCTGCTTGCTTGTCTTGCCACCTCAAGCTTCAAACGTAGCCTGGGAAAGTTGGTGTCCCAGCCAGGCTCCTTTCGCAGCCCTGCTCCGAAAGTGCGAACGTCTGCAGATAGCTGGCAGCCAGAAGGGGCTAGCCTGGAAAGCTGTTGCTCAGCCTCATCTGCTCATGGCGGTGCTCGCACAGAGGCACAGAGACTGGGGCTGCTTGCTTGTCTTGCCCCCTCAAACTTGAAACGTAGCCTGGGAAAGTTGTTGTCCCAGCCCGGCTCCTGTCGCAGCCCTGCTCCGAAAGTGCGAACGTCTGCAGATAGCTGGCAGCCAGAAGGGGCTAGCCTGGAAAGCTGTTGCTCAGCCTCATCTGCCCATGGCACTGCTCACACAGAAACCGGGGCTGCTTGCTTGTCTTGCCACCTCAAACTTCAAACGTAGCCTGGGAATGGTGGTGTCCCAGCCAGGCTCCTTTACCAGCCCTGCTCTTAAAATGCGAACGTCTGCTGGTAGCTGACAGCCAGAAGGGGCTAGCCTGGAAATCTGTTGCTCAGCCTCATCTGCCCATGGCACTGCTCGCACAGAGGCACAGAGAATGGGGCTGCTTGCTTATCTTGCCACTTGAAACTTCAAACGCATGTGGGGAATGTGAGTTGTCCCTGCCAGGCTCCTTTCGCAGCCCTGCTCCGAAAGTGCGAATGTCTGCAGATAGCTGGCAGCCAGAAGGGGCTAGCCTGGAAAGCTGTTGCTCAGTCTCATCTGTCCATGGCATTGCACGCACAGAGGCACAGAGAATGGTGCTGCTTGCTTGCCTTGCCACCTCAAACTTCAAACGTAGTTCGGGAATGGTGGTGTCCCAGCCAGGCTCCTTTCGCAGCCCTGCTCTTAAAATGCGAACGTCTGCAGGTAGATGACAGCCAGAAGGGGCTAGCCTGGAAATCTGTTGCTCAGCCTCATCTGCCCATGGCACTGCTCGCACAGAGGCACAGAGACTGTGACTGCTTGCTTATCTTGCTACTTGAAACTTCAAACGCATGTGGGGAATGTGGGTTGTCCCTGCCAGGCTCCTTTCGCAGCCCTGCTCCGAAAGTGCGAACGTCTGCAGATAGCTGATAGCGAGAAGGGGCTAGCCTGGAAAGCTGTTGCTCAGCCTCATCTGCTCATGGCACTGCTCGCACAGAGGCACAGAGAATGGGGCTGCTTGCTTGTCTTGCAACTTGAAACTTCAAACGTAGCCTGAGAATGGTGGTGTCCCAGCCAGGCTCCTTTCGCAGCCCTGCTCCGAAAGTGCGAACGTCTGCAGATAGCTGATAGCAGAAGGGGCTAGCCTGGAAAGCTGTTGCTCAGCCTCATCTGCCCATGGCACTGCTCGCACAGAGGCACAGAGAATGGGGCTGCTTGCTTGTCTTGCCACCTCAAACTTCAAACGTAGCCTGGGAATGTTGGTGTCCCAGCCAGGCTCCTTTCGCAGCCCTTCTCCGAAAGTGCGAACGTCTGCAGATAGCTGATAGCCAGAAGGGGCTAGCCTGGAAAGCTGTTGCTCAGCCTCATCTGCTCATGGCACTGCTCACACATAGACTGGGGCTGCTTGCTTGCCTTGCCACCTCAAACTTCAAACGTAGTTCGGGAATGGTGGTGTCCCAGCCAGGCTCCTTTCGCAGCCCTGCTCTTAAAATGCGAACGTCTGCAGGTAGATGACAGCCAGAAGGGGCTAGCCTGGAAATCTGTTGCTCAGCCTCATCTGCCCATGGCACTGCTCGCACAGAGGCACAGAGACTGTGACTGCTTGCTTATCTTGCTACTTGAAACTTCAAACGCATGTGGGGAATGTGGGTTGTCCCTGCCAGGCTCCTTTCGCAGCCCTGCTCCGAAAGTGCGAACGTCTGCAGATAGCTGATAGCGAGAAGGGGCTAGCCTGGAAAGCTGTTGCTCAGCCTCATCTGCTCATGGCACTGCTCGCACAGAGGCACAGAGAATGGGGCTGCTTGCTTGTCTTGCAACTTGAAACTTCAAACGTAGCCTGAGAATGGTGGTGTCCCAGCCAGGCTCCTTTCGCAGCCCTGCTCCGAAAGTGCGAACGTCTGCAGATAGCTGATAGCCAGAAGGGGCTAGCCTGGAAAGCTGTTGCTCAGCCTCATCTGTCCATGGCATTGCTTGCACAGAGGCACAGAGAATGGGGCTGCTTGCTTGTCTTGCCACCTCAAACTTCAAACGTAGCCTGGGAATGTTGGTGTCCCAGCCAGGCTCCTTTCGCAGCCCTTCTCCGAAAGTGCGAACGTCTGCAGATAGCTGATAGCCAGAAGGGGCTAGCCTGGAAAGCTGTTGCTCAGCCTCATCTGCTCATGGCACTGCTCGCACAGAGGCACAGAGAATGGGGCTGCTTGCTTGTCTTGCCACTTGAAACTTCAAACGCATGCTGCGAATGTGGATTGTCCCTGCCAGGCTCCTTTCACAGCCATGCTCTTAAAATGCGAACTTCTGCAGGTAGCTGGCAGCCAGAAGGGGCTAGCCTGGAAAGCTGTTGCTCAGCCTCATCTGCCCATGGCACTGCTCGCACAGAGGCACAGAGAATGGGGCTGCTTGCTTATCTTGCCACTCGAAACTTCAAACGCATGATGGGAATGGTGGTGTCCCTGCGAGCCTCCTTTCGCAGCCCTGCTCCGAAAGCGCGAAAGTCTGCAGATAGCTGGCAGCCAGAAGGGGCTAGCCTGGAAAGCTGTTGCTCAGCCTCATCTGCCAATGGCAGTGCTCGCACAGAGGCACAGAGAATGGGGCTGCTTGCTTGTCTTGCCACTTCAAACTTCAAATGTAACCTGGGAAAGTTGGTGTCACAGCCAGGGTCCTTTCGCAGCCCTGCTCCGAAAGTGCGAACGTCTGCAGATAGCTGGCAGCCAGAAGGGGCCATCCTGGAAAGCTGTTGCACAGCCTCATCTGCTCATGGCACTGCTCGCACAGAGGCACAGAGAATGGGGCTGCTTGCTTGTCTTGCCACCTCAAACTTCAAATGTAACATGGGAATGGTTGTGTCCCAGACAGGCTCCTTTCGCAGTCCTGCTCCGAAAGTGCGAACATCTGCAGATAGCTGGCAGCCAGAAGGGGCTAGCCTGGAAAGCTCTTGCTCAGCCTCATCTGCTCATGGCACTGCTCACACAGAGACTGGGGCTGCTTGCTTGTCTTGCCACCTCAAACTTCAAAAGTAGCCTGGGATGGTGGTGTCCCAGCCAGGCTACTTTCGCAGACATGCTCCGAAAGTGCGAACGTCTGCAGATAGCTGGCAGCCAGAAGGGGCTAGCCTGGAAAGCTGTTGCTCAGCCTCATCTGCTCATGGCAGTGCTCACACATAGAATGGGGCTGCTTGCTTGTCTTGCCACCTCAAACTTCAAACGTAGCCTGGGAATGGTGGTGTCCCAGCCAGGCTCCTTTACCAGCCCTGCTCTTAAAATGAGAACGTCTGCAGGTAGCTGACAGCCAGAAGGGGCTAGCCTGGAAATCTGTTGCTCGGCCTCATCTGCCCATGGCACTGCTCGCACAGAGGCACAGAGTCTGGGACTGCTTGCTTGTCTTGCCACTTGAAACTTCAAACGCATGCTGCGAATGTGGATTGTTCCTACCAGGCTCCTTTCGCAGCCCTGCTCTTAAAATGCGAACGTCTGCAGATAGCTGGCAGCCAGAAGGGGCTAGCCTGGAAAGCTGTTGCTCAGCCTCATCTGTCCATGGCAGTGCTCGCACAGAGGCCCAGAGACTGGGGCTGCTTGCTTGTCTTGCCACCTCAAGCTTCAAACGTAGCCTGGGAAAGTTGGTGTCCCAGCCAGGCTCCTTTCGCAGCCCTGCTCCGAAAGTGCGAACGTCTGCAGATAGCTGGCAGCCAGAAGGGGCTAGCCTGGAAAGCTGTTGCTCAGCCTCATCTGCTCATGGCGGTGCTCGCACAGAGGCACAGAGACTGGGGCTGCTTGCTTGTCTTGCCCCCTCAAACTTGAAACGTAGCCTGGGAAAGTTGTTGTCCCAGCCCGGCTCCTGTCGCAGCCCTGCTCCGAAAGTGCGAACGTCTGCAGATAGCTGGCAGCCAGAAGGGGCTAGCCTGGAAAGCTGTTGCTCAGCCTCATCTGCTCATGGCACTGCTCACACAGAAACTGGGGCTGCTTGCTTGTCTTGCCACCTCAAACTTCAAACGTAGCCTGGGAATGGTGGTGTCCCAGCCAGGCTCCTTTACCAGCCCTGCTCTTAAAATGCGAACGTCTGCTGGTAGCTGACAGCCAGAAGGGGCTAGCCTGGAAATCTGTTGCTCAGCCTCATCTGCCCATGGCACTGCTCGCACAGAGGCACAGAGAATGGGGCTGCTTGCTTATCTTGCCACTTGAAACTTCAAACGCATGTGGGGAATGTGAGTTGTCCCTGCCAGGCTCCTTTCGCAGCCCTGCTCCGAAAGTGCGAATGTCTGCAGATAGCTGGCAGCCAGAAGGGGCTAGCCTGGAAAGCTGTTGCTCAGTCTCATCTGTCCATGGCATTGCACGCACAGAGGCACAGAGAATGGTGCTGCTTGCTTGCCTTGCCACCTCAAACTTCAAACGTAGTTCGGGAATGGTGGTGTCCCAGCCAGGCTCCTTTCGCAGCCCTGCTCTTAAAATGCGAACGTCTGCAGGTAGATGACAGCCAGAAGGGGCTAGCCTGGAAATCTGTTGCTCAGCCTCATCTGCCCATGGCACTGCTCGCACAGAGGCACAGAGACTGTGACTGCTTGCTTATCTTGCTACTTGAAACTTCAAACGCATGTGGGGAATGTGGGTTGTCCCTGCCAGGCTCCTTTCGCAGCCCTGCTCCGAAAGTGCGAACGTCTGCAGATAGCTGATAGCGAGAAGGGGCTAGCCTGGAAAGCTGTTGCTCAGCCTCATCTGCTCATGGCACTGCTCGCACAGAGGCACAGAGAATGGGGCTGCTTGCTTGTCTTGCAACTTGAAACTTCAAACGTAGCCTGAGAATGGTGGTGTCCCAGCCAGGCTCCTTTCGCAGCCCTGCTCCGAAAGTGCGAACGTCTGCAGATAGCTGATAGCAGAAGGGGCTAGCCTGGAAAGCTGTTGCTCAGCCTCATCTGCCCATGGCAGTCCTCGCACAGAGGCACAGAGAATGGGGCTGCTTGCTTGTCTTGCCACCTCAAACTTCAAACGTAGCCTGGGAATGTTGGTGTCCCAGCCAGGCTCCTTTCGCAGCCCTTCTCCGAAAGTGCGAACGTCTGCAGATAGCTGATAGCCAGAAGGGGCTAGCCTGGAAAGCTGTTGCTCAGCCTCATCTGCTCATGGCACTGCTCGCACAGAGGCACAGAGACTGGGGCTGTTTGCTTGTCTTACCCCCTCAAACTTCAAACGTAGCCTGGGAAAGTTGGTGTCCCAGCCAGGCTCCTTTCGCAGCCCTGCTCCGAAAGTGCGAACGTCTGCAGATAGCTGGCAGCCAGAAGGGGCTAGCCTGGAAAGCTGTTGCTCAGCCTCATCTGCCCATGGCACTGTTCGCATAGAGTCCCAGAGACTAGGGCTGCTTGCTTGTCTTGCCACTTGAAACTTCAAACGCATGCTGCGAATGTGGATTGTCCCTGCCAGGCTCCTTTCACAGCCATGCTCTTAAAATGCGAACGTCTGCAGGTAGCTGACAGCCAGAAGGGGCTAGCCTGGAAAGCTGTTGCTCAGCCTCATTTGCCCATGGCACTGCTCGCACAGAGGCACAGAGAATGGGGCTGGTTGCTTATCTTGCAACTCGAAACTTCAAACGCATGATGGGAATGGTGGTGTCCCTGCGAGCCTCCTTTCGCAGCCCTGCTCCGAAAGCGCGAAAGTCTGCAGATAGCTGGCAGCCAGAAGGGGCTAGCCTGGAAAGCTGTTGCTCAGCCTCATCTGCCAATGGCAGTGCTCGCACAGAGGCACAGAGAATGGGGCTGCTTGCTTGTCTTGCCACTTCAAACTTCAAATGTAACCTGGGAAAGTTGGTGTCACAGCCAGGCTCCTTTCGCAGCCCTGCTCCGAAAGTGCGAACGTCTGCAGATAGCTGGCAGCCAGAAGGGGCTAGCCTGGAAAGCTGTTGCACAGCCTCATCTGCTCATGGCACTGCTCGCACAGAGGCACAGAGAATGGGGCTGCTTGCTTGTCTTGCCACCTCAAACTTCAAATGTAACATGGGAATGGTTGTGTCCCAGACAGGCTCCTTTCGCAGTCCTGCTCCGAAAGTGCGAACATCTGCAGATAGCTGGCAGCCAGAAGGGGCTAGCCTGGAAAGCTCTTGCTCAGCCTCATCTGCTCATGGCACTGCTCACACAGAGACTGGGGCTGCTTGCTTGTCTTGCCACCTCAAACTTCAAAAGTAGCCTGGGAATGGTGGTGTCCCAGCCAGGCTCCTTTACCAGCCCTGCTCTTAAAATGCGAACGTCTGCAGGTAGCTGACAGCCAGAAGGGGCTAGCCTGGAAATCTGTTGCTCAGCCTCAACTGCCCATGGCACTGCTCGCACAGAGGCACAGAGAATGGGGCTGCTTGCTTGTCTTGCAACTTGAAACTTCAAAAGTAGCCTGAGAATGGTGGTGTCCCAGCCAGGCTCCTTTCGCAGCCCTGCTCCGAAAGTGCGAACGTCTGCAGATAGCTGGCAGCCAGAAGGGGCTAGCCTGGAAAGCTGTTGCTCAGCCTCATCTGCTCATGGCAGTGCTCACACATAGAATGGGGCTGCTTGCTTGTCTTGCCACCTCAAACTTCAAACGTAGCCTGGGAATGGTGGTGTCCCAGCCAGGCTCCTTTGCCAGACCTGCTCTTAAAATGCGAACGTCTGCAGGTAGCTGACAGCCAGAAGGGGCTAGCCTGGAAATCTGTTGCTCAGCCTCATCTGCCCATGGCACTGCTCGCACAGAGGCACAGAGTCTGGGACTGCTTGCTTGTCTTGCCACTTGAAACTTCAAACGCATGCTGCGAATGTGGATTGTTCCTACCAGGCTCCTTTACCAGCCCTGCTCCGAAAGTGCGAACGTCTGCAGATAGCTGGCAGCCTGAAGGGGCTAGCCTGGAAAGCTGTTGCTCAGTCTCATCTGTCCATGGCATTGCACGCACAGAGGCACAGAGACTGGGGCTGCTTGCTTGTCTTGCCACTTGAAACTTGAAACGTAGCCTGGGAAAGTTGTTGTCCCAGCCCGGCTCCTGTCGCAGCCCTGCTCCGAAAGTGCGAACGTCTGCAGATAGCTGGCAGCCAGAAGGGGCTAGCCTGGAAAGCTGTTGCTCAGCCTCATCTGCTCATGGCACTGCTCACACAGAAACTGGGGCTGCTTGCTTGTCTTGCCACCTCAAACTTCAAACGTAGCCTGGGAATGGTGGTGTCCCAGCCAGGCTCCTTTACCAGCCCTGCTCTTAAAATGCGAACGTCTGCTGGTAGCTGACAGCCAGAAGGGGCTAGCCTGGAAATCTGTTGCTCAGCCTCATCTGCCCATGGCACTGCTCGCACAGAGGCACAGAGAATGGGGCTGCTTGCTTATCTTGCCACTTGAAACTTCAAACGCATGTGGGGAATGTGGGTTGTCCCTGCCAGGCTCCTTTCGCAGCCCTGCTCCGAAAGTGCGAATGTCTGCAGATAGCTGGCAGCCAGAAGGGGCTAGCCTGGAAAGCTGTTGCTCAGTCTCATCTGTCCATGGCATTGCACGCACAGAGGCACAGAGAATGGTGCTGCTTGCTTGCCTTGCCACCTCAAACTTCAAACGTAGTTCGGGAATGGTGGTGTCCCAGCCAGGCTCCTTTCGCAGCCCTGCTCTTAAAATGCGAACGTCTGCAGGTAGATGACAGCCAGAAGGGGCTAGCCTGGAAATCTGTTGCTCAGCCTCATCTGCCCATGGCACTGCTCGCACAGAGGCACAGAGACTGTGACTGCTTGCTTATCTTGCTACTTGAAACTTCAAACGCATGTGGGGAATGTGGGTTGTCCCTGCCAGGCTCCTTTCGCAGCCCTGCTCCGAAAGTGCGAACGTCTGCAGATAGCTGATAGCGAGAAGGGGCTAGCCTGGAAAGCTGTTGCTCAGCCTCATCTGCTCATGGCACTGCTCGCACAGAGGCACAGAGAATGGGGCTGCTTGCTTGTCTTGCAACTTGAAACTTCAAACGTAGCCTGAGAATGGTGGTGTCCCAGCCAGGCTCCTTTCGCAGCCCTGCTCCGAAAGTGCGAACGTCTGCAGATAGCTGATAGCAGAAGGGGCTAGCCTGGAAAGCTGTTGCTCAGCCTCATCTGCCCATGGCACTGCTCGCACAGAGGCACAGAGAATGGGGCTGCTTGCTTGTCTTGCCACCTCAAACTTCAAACGTAGCCTGGGAATGTTGGTGTCCCAGCCAGGCTCCTTTCGCAGCCCTTCTCCGAAAGTGCGAACGTCTGCAGATAGCTGATAGCCAGAAGGGGCTAGCCTGGAAAGCTGTTGCTCAGCCTCATCTGCTCATGGCACTGCTCACACATAGACTGGGGCTGCTTGCTTGCCTTGCCACCTCAAACTTCAAACGTAGTTCGGGAATGGTGGTGTCCCAGCCAGGCTCCTTTCGCAGCCCTGCTCTTAAAATGCGAACGTCTGCAGGTAGATGACAGCCAGAAGGGGCTAGCCTGGAAATCTGTTGCTCAGCCTCATCTGCCCATGGCACTGCTCGCACAGAGGCACAGAGACTGTGACTGCTTGCTTATCTTGCTACTTGAAACTTCAAACGCATGTGGGGAATGTGGGTTGTCCCTGCCAGGCTCCTTTCGCAGCCCTGCTCCGAAAGTGCGAACGTCTGCAGATAGCTGATAGCGAGAAGGGGCTAGCCTGGAAAGCTGTTGCTCAGCCTCATCTGCTCATGGCACTGCTCGCACAGAGGCACAGAGAATGGGGCTGCTTGCTTGTCTTGCAACTTGA
Source organism: Opisthocomus hoazin (assembly GCF_030867145.1). Classification (NCBI taxonomy): domain Eukaryota; kingdom Metazoa; phylum Chordata; class Aves; order Opisthocomiformes; family Opisthocomidae; genus Opisthocomus; species Opisthocomus hoazin. The sequence goes on from NC_134429.1 coordinate 9,633,722, forward strand.
AACTTCAAACGTAGCCTGAGAATGGTGGTGTCCCAGCCAGGCTCCTTTCGCAGCCCTGCTCCGAAAGTGCGAACGTCTGCAGATAGCTGATAGCCAGAAGGGGCTAGCCTGGAAAGCTGTTGCTCAGCCTCATCTGTCCATGGCATTGCTTGCACAGAGGCACAGAGAATGGGGCTGCTTGCTTGTCTTGCCACCTCAAACTTCAAACGTAGCCTGGGAATGTTGGTGTCCCAGCCAGGCTCCTTTCGCAGCCCTTCTCCGAAAGTGCGAACGTCTGCAGATAGCTGATAGCCAGAAGGGGCTAGCCTGGAAAGCTGTTGCTCAGCCTCATCTGCTCATGGCACTGCTCGCACAGAGGCACAGAGAATGGGGCTGCTTGCTTGTCTTGCCACTTGAAACTTCAAACGCATGCTGCGAATGTGGATTGTCCCTGCCAGGCTCCTTTCACAGCCATGCTCTTAAAATGCGAACTTCTGCAGGTAGCTGGCAGCCAGAAGGGGCTAGCCTGGAAAGCTGTTGCTCAGCCTCATCTGCCCATGGCACTGCTCGCACAGAGGCACAGAGAATGGGGCTGCTTGCTTATCTTGCCACTCGAAACTTCAAACGCATGATGGGAATGGTGGTGTCCCTGCGAGCCTCCTTTCGCAGCCCTGCTCCGAAAGCGCGAAAGTCTGCAGATAGCTGGCAGCCAGAAGGGGCTAGCCTGGAAAGCTGTTGCTCAGCCTCATCTGCCAATGGCAGTGCTCGCACAGAGGCACAGAGAATGGGGCTGCTTGCTTGTCTTGCCACTTCAAACTTCAAATGTAACCTGGGAAAGTTGGTGTCACAGCCAGGGTCCTTTCGCAGCCCTGCTCCGAAAGTGCGAACGTCTGCAGATAGCTGGCAGCCAGAAGGGGCCATCCTGGAAAGCTGTTGCACAGCCTCATCTGCTCATGGCACTGCTCGCACAGAGGCACAGAGAATGGGGCTGCTTGCTTGTCTTGCCACCTCAAACTTCAAATGTAACATGGGAATGGTTGTGTCCCAGACAGGCTCCTTTCGCAGTCCTGCTCCGAAAGTGCGAACATCTGCAGATAGCTGGCAGCCAGAAGGGGCTAGCCTGGAAAGCTCTTGCTCAGCCTCATCTGCTCATGGCACTGCTCACACAGAGACTGGGGCTGCTTGCTTGTCTTGCCACCTCAAACTTCAAAAGTAGCCTGGGATGGTGGTGTCCCAGCCAGGCTACTTTCGCAGACATGCTCCGAAAGTGCGAACGTCTGCAGATAGCTGGCAGCCAGAAGGGGCTAGCCTGGAAAGCTGTTGCTCAGCCTCATCTGCTCATGGCAGTGCTCACACATAGAATGGGGCTGCTTGCTTGTCTTGCCACCTCAAACTTCAAACGTAGCCTGGGAATGGTGGTGTCCCAGCCAGGCTCCTTTACCAGCCCTGCTCTTAAAATGAGAACGTCTGCAGGTAGCTGACAGCCAGAAGGGGCTAGCCTGGAAATCTGTTGCTCGGCCTCATCTGCCCATGGCACTGCTCGCACAGAGGCACAGAGTCTGGGACTGCTTGCTTGTCTTGCCACTTGAAACTTCAAACGCATGCTGCGAATGTGGATTGTTCCTACCAGGCTCCTTTCGCAGCCCTGCTCTTAAAATGCGAACGTCTGCAGATAGCTGGCAGCCAGAAGGGGCTAGCCTGGAAAGCTGTTGCTCAGCCTCATCTGTCCATGGCAGTGCTCGCACAGAGGCCCAGAGACTGGGGCTGCTTGCTTGTCTTGCCACCTCAAGCTTCAAACGTAGCCTGGGAAAGTTGGTGTCCCAGCCAGGCTCCTTTCGCAGCCCTGCTCCGAAAGTGCGAACGTCTGCAGATAGCTGGCAGCCAGAAGGGGCTAGCCTGGAAAGCTGTTGCTCAGCCTCATCTGCTCATGGCGGTGCTCGCACAGAGGCACAGAGACTGGGGCTGCTTGCTTGTCTTGCCCCCTCAAACTTGAAACGTAGCCTGGGAAAGTTGTTGTCCCAGCCCGGCTCCTGTCGCAGCCCTGCTCCGAAAGTGCGAACGTCTGCAGATAGCTGGCAGCCAGAAGGGGCTAGCCTGGAAAGCTGTTGCTCAGCCTCATCTGCTCATGGCACTGCTCACACAGAAACTGGGGCTGCTTGCTTGTCTTGCCACCTCAAACTTCAAACGTAGCCTGGGAATGGTGGTGTCCCAGCCAGGCTCCTTTACCAGCCCTGCTCTTAAAATGCGAACGTCTGCTGGTAGCTGACAGCCAGAAGGGGCTAGCCTGGAAATCTGTTGCTCAGCCTCATCTGCCCATGGCACTGCTCGCACAGAGGCACAGAGAATGGGGCTGCTTGCTTATCTTGCCACTTGAAACTTCAAACGCATGTGGGGAATGTGAGTTGTCCCTGCCAGGCTCCTTTCGCAGCCCTGCTCCGAAAGTGCGAATGTCTGCAGATAGCTGGCAGCCAGAAGGGGCTAGCCTGGAAAGCTGTTGCTCAGTCTCATCTGTCCATGGCATTGCACGCACAGAGGCACAGAGAATGGTGCTGCTTGCTTGCCTTGCCACCTCAAACTTCAAACGTAGTTCGGGAATGGTGGTGTCCCAGCCAGGCTCCTTTCGCAGCCCTGCTCTTAAAATGCGAACGTCTGCAGGTAGATGACAGCCAGAAGGGGCTAGCCTGGAAATCTGTTGCTCAGCCTCATCTGCCCATGGCACTGCTCGCACAGAGGCACAGAGACTGTGACTGCTTGCTTATCTTGCTACTTGAAACTTCAAACGCATGTGGGGAATGTGGGTTGTCCCTGCCAGGCTCCTTTCGCAGCCCTGCTCCGAAAGTGCGAACGTCTGCAGATAGCTGATAGCGAGAAGGGGCTAGCCTGGAAAGCTGTTGCTCAGCCTCATCTGCTCATGGCACTGCTCGCACAGAGGCACAGAGAATGGGGCTGCTTGCTTGTCTTGCAACTTGAAACTTCAAACGTAGCCTGAGAATGGTGGTGTCCCAGCCAGGCTCCTTTCGCAGCCCTGCTCCGAAAGTGCGAACGTCTGCAGATAGCTGATAGCAGAAGGGGCTAGCCTGGAAAGCTGTTGCTCAGCCTCATCTGCCCATGGCAGTCCTCGCACAGAGGCACAGAGAATGGGGCTGCTTGCTTGTCTTGCCACCTCAAACTTCAAACGTAGCCTGGGAATGTTGGTGTCCCAGCCAGGCTCCTTTCGCAGCCCTTCTCCGAAAGTGCGAACGTCTGCAGATAGCTGATAGCCAGAAGGGGCTAGCCTGGAAAGCTGTTGCTCAGCCTCATCTGCTCATGGCACTGCTCGCACAGAGGCACAGAGACTGGGGCTGTTTGCTTGTCTTACCCCCTCAAACTTCAAACGTAGCCTGGGAAAGTTGGTGTCCCAGCCAGGCTCCTTTCGCAGCCCTGCTCCGAAAGTGCGAACGTCTGCAGATAGCTGGCAGCCAGAAGGGGCTAGCCTGGAAAGCTGTTGCTCAGCCTCATCTGCCCATGGCACTGTTCGCATAGAGTCCCAGAGACTAGGGCTGCTTGCTTGTCTTGCCACTTGAAACTTCAAACGCATGCTGCGAATGTGGATTGTCCCTGCCAGGCTCCTTTCACAGCCATGCTCTTAAAATGCGAACGTCTGCAGGTAGCTGACAGCCAGAAGGGGCTAGCCTGGAAAGCTGTTGCTCAGCCTCATTTGCCCATGGCACTGCTCGCACAGAGGCACAGAGAATGGGGCTGGTTGCTTATCTTGCAACTCGAAACTTCAAACGCATGATGGGAATGGTGGTGTCCCTGCGAGCCTCCTTTCGCAGCCCTGCTCCGAAAGCGCGAAAGTCTGCAGATAGCTGGCAGCCAGAAGGGGCTAGCCTGGAAAGCTGTTGCTCAGCCTCATCTGCCAATGGCAGTGCTCGCACAGAGGCACAGAGAATGGGGCTGCTTGCTTGTCTTGCCACTTCAAACTTCAAATGTAACCTGGGAAAGTTGGTGTCACAGCCAGGCTCCTTTCGCAGCCCTGCTCCGAAAGTGCGAACGTCTGCAGATAGCTGGCAGCCAGAAGGGGCTAGCCTGGAAAGCTGTTGCACAGCCTCATCTGCTCATGGCACTGCTCGCACAGAGGCACAGAGAATGGGGCTGCTTGCTTGTCTTGCCACCTCAAACTTCAAATGTAACATGGGAATGGTTGTGTCCCAGACAGGCTCCTTTCGCAGTCCTGCTCCGAAAGTGCGAACATCTGCAGATAGCTGGCAGCCAGAAGGGGCTAGCCTGGAAAGCTCTTGCTCAGCCTCATCTGCTCATGGCACTGCTCACACAGAGACTGGGGCTGCTTGCTTGTCTTGCCACCTCAAACTTCAAAAGTAGCCTGGGAATGGTGGTGTCCCAGCCAGGCTCCTTTACCAGCCCTGCTCTTAAAATGCGAACGTCTGCAGGTAGCTGACAGCCAGAAGGGGCTAGCCTGGAAATCTGTTGCTCAGCCTCAACTGCCCATGGCACTGCTCGCACAGAGGCACAGAGAATGGGGCTGCTTGCTTGTCTTGCAACTTGAAACTTCAAAAGTAGCCTGAGAATGGTGGTGTCCCAGCCAGGCTCCTTTCGCAGCCCTGCTCCGAAAGTGCGAACGTCTGCAGATAGCTGGCAGCCAGAAGGGGCTAGCCTGGAAAGCTGTTGCTCAGCCTCATCTGCTCATGGCAGTGCTCACACATAGAATGGGGCTGCTTGCTTGTCTTGCCACCTCAAACTTCAAACGTAGCCTGGGAATGGTGGTGTCCCAGCCAGGCTCCTTTGCCAGACCTGCTCTTAAAATGCGAACGTCTGCAGGTAGCTGACAGCCAGAAGGGGCTAGCCTGGAAATCTGTTGCTCAGCCTCATCTGCCCATGGCACTGCTCGCACAGAGGCACAGAGTCTGGGACTGCTTGCTTGTCTTGCCACTTGAAACTTCAAACGCATGCTGCGAATGTGGATTGTTCCTACCAGGCTCCTTTACCAGCCCTGCTCCGAAAGTGCGAACGTCTGCAGATAGCTGGCAGCCTGAAGGGGCTAGCCTGGAAAGCTGTTGCTCAGTCTCATCTGTCCATGGCATTGCACGCACAGAGGCACAGAGACTGGGGCTGCTTGCTTGTCTTGCCACTTGAAACTTGAAACGTAGCCTGGGAAAGTTGTTGTCCCAGCCCGGCTCCTGTCGCAGCCCTGCTCCGAAAGTGCGAACGTCTGCAGATAGCTGGCAGCCAGAAGGGGCTAGCCTGGAAAGCTGTTGCTCAGCCTCATCTGCTCATGGCACTGCTCACACAGAAACTGGGGCTGCTTGCTTGTCTTGCCACCTCAAACTTCAAACGTAGCCTGGGAATGGTGGTGTCCCAGCCAGGCTCCTTTACCAGCCCTGCTCTTAAAATGCGAACGTCTGCTGGTAGCTGACAGCCAGAAGGGGCTAGCCTGGAAATCTGTTGCTCAGCCTCATCTGCCCATGGCACTGCTCGCACAGAGGCACAGAGAATGGGGCTGCTTGCTTATCTTGCCACTTGAAACTTCAAACGCATGTGGGGAATGTGGGTTGTCCCTGCCAGGCTCCTTTCGCAGCCCTGCTCCGAAAGTGCGAATGTCTGCAGATAGCTGGCAGCCAGAAGGGGCTAGCCTGGAAAGCTGTTGCTCAGTCTCATCTGTCCATGGCATTGCACGCACAGAGGCACAGAGAATGGTGCTGCTTGCTTGCCTTGCCACCTCAAACTTCAAACGTAGTTCGGGAATGGTGGTGTCCCAGCCAGGCTCCTTTCGCAGCCCTGCTCTTAAAATGCGAACGTCTGCAGGTAGATGACAGCCAGAAGGGGCTAGCCTGGAAATCTGTTGCTCAGCCTCATCTGCCCATGGCACTGCTCGCACAGAGGCACAGAGACTGTGACTGCTTGCTTATCTTGCTACTTGAAACTTCAAACGCATGTGGGGAATGTGGGTTGTCCCTGCCAGGCTCCTTTCGCAGCCCTGCTCCGAAAGTGCGAACGTCTGCAGATAGCTGATAGCGAGAAGGGGCTAGCCTGGAAAGCTGTTGCTCAGCCTCATCTGCCCATGGCACTGCTCGCACAGAGGCACAGAGAATGGGGCTGCTTGCTTGTCTTGCAACTTGAAACTTCAAACGTAGCCTGAGAATGGTGGTGTCCCAGCCAGGCTCCTTTCGCAGCCCTGCTCCGAAAGTGCGAACGTCTGCAGATAGCTGATAGCCAGAAGGGGCTAGCCTGGAAAGCTGTTGCTCAGCCTCATCTGCCCATGGCAGTCCTCGCACAGAGGCACAGAGAATGGGGCTGCTTGCTTGTCTTGCCACCTCAAACTTCAAACGTAGCCTGGGAATGTTGGTGTCCCAGCCAGGCTCCTTTCGCAGCCCTTCTCCGAAAGTGCGAACGTCTGCAGATAGCTGATAGCCAGAAGGGGCTAGCCTGGAAAGCTGTTGCTCAGCCTCATCTGCTCATGGCACTGCTCGCACAGAGGCACAGAGAATGGGGCTGTTTGCTTGTCTTACCCCCTCAAACTTCAAACGTAGCCTGGGAAAGTTGGTGTCCCAGCCAGGCTCCTTTCGCAGCCCTGCTCCGAAAGTGCGAACGTCTGCAGATAGCTGGCAGCCAGAAGGGGCTAGCCTGGAAAGCTGTTGCTCAGCCTCATCTGCCCATGGCACTGTTCGCATAGAGTCCCAGAGACTGGGGCTGCTTGCTTGTCTTGCCACTTGAAACTTCAAACGCATGCTGCGAATGTGGATTGTCCCTGCCAGGCTCCTTTCACAGCCATGCTCTTAAAATGCGAACGTCTGCAGGTAGCTGGCAGCCAGAAGGGGCTAGCCTGGAAAGCTGTTGCTCAGCCTCATTTGCCCATGGCACTGCTCGCACAGAGGCACAGAGAATGGGGCTGGTTGCTTATCTTGCCACTCGAAACTTCAAACGCATGATGGGAATGGTGGTGTCCCTGCGAGCCTCCTTTCGCAGCCCTGCTCCGAAAGCGCGAAAGTCTGCAGATAGCTGGCAGCCAGAAGGGGCTAGCCTGGAAAGCTGTTGCTCAGCCTCATCTGCCAATGGCAGTGCTCGCACAGAGGCACAGAGAATGGGGCTGCTTGCTTGTCTTGCCACTTCAAACTTCAAATGTAACCTGGGAAAGTTGGTGTCACAGCCAGGCTCCTTTCGCAGCCCTGCTCCGAAAGTGCGAACGTCTGCAGATAGCTGGCAGCCAGAAGGGGCCATCCTGGAAAGCTGTTGCACAGCCTCATCTGCTCATGGCACTGCTCGCACAGAGGCACAGAGAATGGGGCTGCTTGCTTGTCTTGCCACCTCAAACTTCAAATGTAACATGGGAATGGTTGTGTCCCAGACAGGCTCCTTTCGCAGTCCTGCTCCGAAAGTGCGAACATCTGCAGATAGCTGGCAGCCAGAAGGGGCTAGCCTGGAAAGCTCTTGCTCAGCCTCATCTGCTCATGGCACTGCTCACACAGAGACTGGGGCTGCTTGCTTGTCTTGCCACCTCAAACTTCAAAAGTAGCCTGGGAATGGTGGTGTCCCAGCCAGGCTCCTTTACCAGCCCTGCTCTTAAAATGCGAACGTCTGCAGGTAGCTGACAGCCAGAAGGGGCTAGCCTGGAAATCTGTTGCTCAGCCTCAACTGCCCATGGCACTGCTCGCACAGAGGCACAGAGAATGGGGCTGCTTGCTTGTCTTGCAACTTGAAACTTCAAAAGTAGCCTGAGAATGGTGGTGTCCCAGCCAGGCTCCTTTCGCAGCCCTGCTCCGAAAGTGCGAACGTCTGCAGATAGCTGGCAGCCAGAAGGGGCTAGCCTGGAAAGCTGTTGCTCAGCCTCATCTGCTCATGGCAGTGCTCACACATAGAATGGGGCTGCTTGCTTGTCTTGCCACCTCAAACTTCAAACGTAGCCTGGGAATGGTGGTGTCCCAGCCAGGCTCCTTTGCCAGACCTGCTCTTAAAATGCGAACGTCTGCAGGTAGCTGACAGCCAGAAGGGGCTAGCCTGGAAATCTGTTGCTCAGCCTCATCTGCCCATGGCACTGCTCGCACAGAGGCACAGAGTATGGGACTGCTTGCTTGTCTTGCCACTTGAAACTTCAAACGCATGCTGCGAATGTGGATTGTTCCTACCAGGCTCCTTTACCAGCCCTGCTCCGAAAGTGCGAACGTCTGCAGATAGCTGGCAGCCAGAAGGGGCTAGCCTGGAAAGCTGTTGCTCAGTCTCATCTGTCCATGGCATTGCACGCACAGAGGCACAGAGACTGGGGCTGCTTGCTTGTCTTGCCACCTCAAACTTCAAACGTAGCCTGGGAATTGTGGTGTCCCAGCCAGGCTCCTTTACCAGCCCTGCTCCGAAAGTGCGAACGTCTGCAGATAGCTGATAGCCAGAAGGGGCTAGCCTGGAAAGCTGTTGCTCAGTGTCATCTGCCAATGGCAGTGCTCGCACAGAGTCCCAGAGACTGGGGCTGCTTGCTTGTCTTGCCACTTGAAACTTGAAACGTAGCCTGGGAAAGTTGGTGTCCCAGCCAGGCTCCTTTACCAGCCCTGCTCCGAAAGTGCGAACGTCTGCAGATAGCTGGCAGCCAGAAGTGGCTAGCCTGGAAAGCTGTTGCTCAGCCTCATCTGCTCATGGCTCTGCTCGCACAGAGGCCCAGACACTGGGGCTTCTTGCTTGTCTTGCCACTTGAAACTTCAAACGCATGCTGCGAATGTGGATTGTTCCTGCCAGGCTCCTTTCACAGCCATGCTCTTAAAATGCGAACGTCTGCAGGTAGCTGGCAGCCAGAAGGGACTAGCCTGGAAATCTGTTGCTCAGCCTCATCTGTCCATGGCATTGCACGCACAGAGGCACAGAGAATGGGGCTGCTTGCTTGTCTTGCCACCTCAAACTTCAAACGTAGCCTGGGAAAGTTGGTGTCCCAGCCAGGCTCCTTTACCAGCCCTGCTCCGAAAGTGCGAACGTCTCCAGATAGCTGACAGCCAGAAGGGGTTAGCCTGGAAAGCTGTTGCTCAGCCTCATCTGCCCATGGCGCTGCTCGCACAGAGGCACAGAGAATGGGGCTGCTTGCTTGTCTTGCAACTTGAAACTTCAAAAGTAGCCTGAGAATGGTGGTGTCCCAGCCAGGCTCCTTTCGCAGCCCTGCTCCGAAAGTGCGAACGTCTGCAGATAGCTGGCAGCCAGAAGGGGCTAGCCTGGAAAGCTGTTGCTCAGCCTCATCTGCCCATGGCACTGCTCGCACAGAGGCACAGAGACTGGGGCTGCCTGCTTGTCTTGCCACCTCAAACTTCAAACGTAACATGGGAATAGTGGTGTCCCAGCCAGGCTCCGTTCGCAGCCCTGCTCCGAAACTGCGAACGTCTGCAGATAGCTGGCAGCCAGAAGGGGCTAGCCTGGAAAGCTGTTGCTCAGCCTCATCTGCTCATGGCACTGCTCACACAGAGACTGGGGCTGCTTGCTTGTCTTGCCACCTCAAACTTCAAACGTAGCCTGGGAATTGTGGTGTCCCAGCCAGGCTCCTTTCGCAGACCTGCTCTTAAAATGCGAACGTCTGCAGATAGCTGTCAGCCAGAAGGGGCTAGCCTGGAAATCTGTTTCTCAGCCTCATCTGCCCATGGCACTGCTCGCACAGATGCACAGAGAATGGGGCTGCTTGCTTGTCTTGCCACTTGTAACTTCAAACGCATGTGGGGAATGTTGATTGTCCCTGCCAGGCTCCTTTCACAGCCATGCTCTTAAAATGAGAATGTCTGCAGATAGCTGATAGCCAGAAGGGGCTAGCCTGGAAAGCTCTTGCTCAGCCTCATCTGCCCATGGCACTGCTCGCACAGAGGCACAGAGAATGGGGCTGCTTGCTTGTCTTGCCACCTCAAACTTCAAACGTAGCCTGGGAATGGTGGTGTCCCAGCCATGCTCCTTTACCAGCCCTGCTCTTAAAATGCGAACGTCTGCAGGTAGCTGGCAGTCAGAAGGGGCTAGCCTGGAAATCTGTTGCTCAGCCTCATCTGCCCATGGCACTGCTCGCACAGAGGCACAGAGAATGGGGCTGCTTGCTTATATTGCCACTTGAAACTTCAAACGCATGCTGGGAATGGTGGTGTCTCAGCCAGGCTCCTTTCACAGCCCTGCTCCGAAAGTGCGAACGTCTGCAGATAGCTGGCAGCCAGAAGAGGCTAGCCTGGAAAGCTGTTGCTCAGCCTCATCTGTCCATGGCATTGCACGCACAGAGGCACAGAGAATGGGGCTGCTTGCTTGTCTTGCCACCTCAAACTTCAAACTTAGCCTGGGAAAGTTGGTGTCCCAGCCAGGCTCCTTTCGCAGCTCTGCTCCGAAAGTGCGAACGTCTGCAGATAGCTGGCAGCCAGAAGGGGCTAGCCTGGAAAGCTGTTGCTCAGCCTCATCTGCCCATGGCAGTGCTCGCACAGAGTCCCAGAGACTGGGGCTGCTTGCTTGTCTTGCTACTTGAAACTTCAAACGCATGCTGCGAATGTGGATTGTCCGTGCCAGGCTCCTTTCACAGCCATGCTCTTAAAATGAGAATGTCTGCAGATAGCTGTCAGCCAGAAGGGGCTAGCCTGGAAAGCTGTTGCTCAGCCTCATCTGCCCATGGCACTGCTCGCACAGAGGCACAGAGAATGGGGCTGCTTGCTTGTCTTGCCACCTCAAACTTCAAACGTAGCCTTGGAATTGTGGTGTCCCAGCCAGGCTCCTTTGGGAGTCCTGCTCCGAAAGTGCGAACGTCTGCAGATAGCTGGCAGCCTGAAGGGGCTAGCCTGTAAAGCTGTTGCTCAGACTCATCTGCTCATGGCACTGCTCGCACAGAGGCACAGAGACTGGGGCTGCTTGCTTGTCTTGCCACCTCAAACTTCAAACGTAGCCCGGGAATGGTGGTGTCCCAACCAGGCTCCTTTCGCAGCCCTGCTCTTAAAATGCGAACGTCTGCAGGTAGATGACAGCCAGAAGGGGCTAGCCTGGAAATCTGTTGCTCAGCCTCATCTGCTCATGGCACTGCTCACACAGAGGCGCAGAGACTGGGGCTGCTTGCTTGTCTTGCAACTTGAAGCTTCAAAAGTAGCCTGAGAATGGTGGTGTCCCAGCCAGGCTGCTTTCGCAGCCCTGCTCCGAAAGTGCGAACGTCTGCAGATAGCTGACAGCCAGAAGGGGCTAGCCTGGAAAGCTGTTGCTCAGCCTCATCTGCTCATGGCACTGCTCACACATAGACTGGGGCTGCTTGCTTGTCTTGCCACCTCAAACTTCAAACGTAGCCCGGGAATGGTGGTGTCCCAACCAGGCTCCTTTCGCAGCCCTGCTCTTAAAATGCGAACGTCTGCAGGTAGATGACAGCCAGAAGGGGCTAGCCTGGAAAGCTGTTGCTCAGCCTCATCTGCTCATGGCACTGCTCGCACAGAGGCACAGAGAATGGGGCTGCTTGCTTGTCTTGCCACCTCAAACTTCAAACGTAGCCTGGGAATGGTGGTGTCCCAGCCAGGCTCCATTACCAGCCCTGCTCTTAAAATGCGTACGTCTGCAGGTAGCTGACAGCCAGAAGGGGCTAGCCTGGAAATCAGTTGCTCAGCCTCATCTGACCATGGCACTGCTCGCACAGAGGCACAGAGAATGGGGCTGCTTGCTTATCTTGCTACTTGAAACTTCAAACGCATGTGGGGAATGTGGGTTGTCCCAGCCAGGCTTCTTTCGCAGCCCTGCTCCGAAGGTGCGAACATCTGCAGATAGCTGGCAGCCAGAAGAGGCTAGCCTGGAAAGCTGTTGCTCAGCCTCATCTGCCCATGGCACTGCTCGCACAGAGGCACAGAGAATGGGGCTGCTTGCTTATATTGCCACTTGAAACTTCAAACGCATGCTGGGAATGGTGGTGTCTCAGCCAGGCTCCTTTCACAGCCCTGCTCCGAAAGTGCGAACGTCTGCAGATAGCTGGCAGCCAGAAGAGGCTAGCCTGGAAAGCTGTTGCTCAGCCTCATCTGTCCATGGCATTGCACGCACAGAGGCACAGAGAATGGGGCTGCTTGCTTGTCTTGCCACCTCAAACTTCAAACGTAGCCTGGGAAAGTTGGTGTCCCAGCCAGGCTCCTTTCGCAGCCCTGCTCCGAAAGTGCGAACGTCTGCAGATAGCTGGCAGCCAGAAGGGGCTAGCCTGGAAAGCTGTTGCTCAGCCTCATCTGCCCATGGCAGTGCTCGCACAGAGTCCCAGAGACTGGGGCTGCTTGCTTGTCTTGCTACTTGAAACTTCAAACGCATGCTGCGAATGTGGATTGTCCCTGCCAGGCTCCTTTCACAGCCATGCTCTTAAAATGCGAACGTCTGCAGATAGCTGGCAGCCAGAAGGGGCTAGCCTGGAAAGCTGTTGCTCAGCCTCATCTGCTCATGGCACTGCTCACACATAGACTGGGGCTGCTTGCTTGTCTTGCCACTTGAAAATTCAAACGTAGCTTTAGAATGGTGGTGTCCCTGCCAGGCTCCTTTCGCAGCCATGCTACGAAAATGCGAACGTCTGCAGATAGCTGGCAGCCAGAAGGGGCTAGCCTGGAAAGCTGTTGCTCAGCCTCATCTGCCCATGGCACTGCTCGCACAGAGGCACAGAGACTGGGGCTGCCTGCTTGTCTTGCCACCTCAAACTTCAAACGTAACATGGGAATAGTGGTGTCCCAGCCAGGCTCCTTTCGCAGCCCTGCTCCGAAACTGCGAACGTCTGCAGATAGCTGGCAGCCAGAAGGGGCTAGCCTGGAAAGCTGTTGCTCAGCCTCATCTGCTCATGGCACTGCTCACACAGAGACTGGGGCTGCTTGCTTGTCTTGCCACCTCAAACTTCAAACGTAGCCTGGGAATTGTGGTGTCCCAGCGAGGCTCCTTTCGCAGACCTGCTCTTAAAATGCGAACGTCTGCAGATAGCTGTCAGCCAGAAGGGGCTAGCCTGGAAAGCTGTTGCTCAGCCTCATCTGCCCATGCAACTGCTCGCACAGATGCACAGAGAATGGGGCTGCTTGCTTGTCTTGCCACTTGTAACTTCAAACGCATGTGGGGAATGTTGATTGTCCCTGCCAGGCTCCTTTCACAGCCATGCTCTTAAAATGAGAATGTCTGCAGATAGCTGATAGCCAGAAGGGGCTAGCCTGGAAAGCTGTTGCTCAGCCTCATCTGCCCATGGCACTGCTCGCACAGAGGCACAGAGAATGGGGCTGCTTGCTTGTCTTGCCACCTCAAACTTCAAACGTAGCCCGGGAATGGTGGTGTCCCAACCAGGCTCCTTTCGCAGCCCTGCTCTTAAAATGCGAACGTCTGCAGGTAGATGACAGCCAGAAGGGGCTAGCCTGGAAAGCTGTTGCTCAGCCTCATCTGCTCATGGCACTGCTCGCACAGAGGCACAGAGAATGGGGCTGCTTGCTTGTCTTGCCACCTCAAACTTCAAACGTAGCCTGGGAATGGTGGTGTCCCAGCCAGGCTCCATTACCAGCCCTGCTCTTAAAATGCGTACGTCTGCAGGTAGCTGACAGCCAGAAGGGGCTAGCCTGGAAATCAGTTGCTCAGCCTCATCTGACCATGGCACTGCTCGCACAGAGGCACAGAGAATGGGGCTGCTTGCTTATCTTGCTACTTGAAACTTCAAACGCATGTGGGGAATGTGGGTTGTCCCAGCCAGGCTTCTTTCGCAGCCCTGCTCCGAAGGTGCGAACATCTGCAGATAGCTGGCAGCCAGAAGAGGCTAGCCTGGAAAGCTGTTGCTCAGCCTCATCTGCCCATGGCACTGCTCGCACAGAGGCACAGAGAATGGGGCTGCTTGCTTATATTGCCACTTGAAACTTCAAACGCATGCTGGGAATGGTGGTGTCTCAGCCAGGCTCCTTTCACAGCCCTGCTCCGAAAGTGCGAACGTCTGCAGATAGCTGGCAGCCAGAAGAGGCTAGCCTGGAAAGCTGTTGCTCAGCCTCATCTGTCCATGGCATTGCACGCACAGAGGCACAGAGAATGGGGCTGCTTGCTTGTCTTGCCACCTCAAACTTCAAACGTAGCCTGGGAAAGTTGGTGTCCCAGCCAGGCTCCTTTCGCAGCCCTGCTCCGAAAGTGCGAACGTCTGCAGATAGCTGGCAGCCAGAAGGGGCTAGCCTGGAAAGCTGTTGCTCAGCCTCATCTGCCCATGGCAGTGCTCGCACAGAGTCCCAGAGACTGGGGCTGCTTGCTTGTCTTGCTACTTGAAACTTCAAACGCATGCTGCGAATGTGGATTGTCCCTGCCAGGCTCCTTTCACAGCCATGCTCTTAAAATGCGAACGTCTGCAGATAGCTGGCAGCCAGAAGGGGCTAGCCTGGAAAGCTGTTGCTCAGCCTCATCTGCTCATGGCACTGCTCACACATAGACTGGGGCTGCTTGCTTGTCTTGCCACTTGAAAATTCAAACGTAGCTTTAGAATGGTGGTGTCCCTGCCAGGCTCCTTTCGCAGCCATGCTACGAAAATGCGAACGTCTGCAGATAGCTGGCAGCCAGAAGGGGCTAGCCTGGAAAGCTGTTGCTCAGCCTCATCTGCCCATGGCACTGCTCGCACAGAGGCACAGAGACTGGGGCTGCCTGCTTGTCTTGCCACCTCAAACTTCAAACGTAACATGGGAATAGTGGTGTCCCAGCCAGGCTCCTTTCGCAGCCCTGCTCCGAAACTGCGAACGTCTGCAGATAGCTGGCAGCCAGAAGGGGCTAGCCTGGAAAGCTGTTGCTCAGCCTCATCTGCTCATGGCACTGCTCACACAGAGACTGGGGCTGCTTGCTTGTCTTGCCACCTCAAACTTCAAACGTAGCCTGGGAATTGTGGTGTCCCAGCGAGGCTCCTTTCGCAGACCTGCTCTTAAAATGCGAACGTCTGCAGATAGCTGTCAGCCAGAAGGGGCTAGCCTGGAAAGCTGTTGCTCAGCCTCATCTGCCCATGCAACTGCTCGCACAGATGCACAGAGAATGGGGCTGCTTGCTTGTCTTGCCACTTGTAACTTCAAACGCATGTGGGGAATGTTGATTGTCCCTGCCAGGCTCCTTTCACAGCCATGCTCTTAAAATGAGAATGTCTGCAGATAGCTGATAGCCAGAAGGGGCTAGCCTGGAAAGCTGTTGCTCAGCCTCATCTGCCCATGGCACTGCTCGCACAGAGGCACAGAGAATGGGGCTGCTTGCTTGTCTTGCCACCTCAAACTTCAAACGTAGCCTGGGAATGGTGGTGTCCCAGCCATGCTCCTTTACCAGCCCTGCTCTTAAAATGCGAACGTCTGCAGGTAGCTGGCAGTCAGAAGGGGCTAGCCTGGAAATCTGTTGCTCAGCCTCATCTGCCCATGGCACTGCTCGCACAGAGGCACAGAGAATGGGGCTGCTTGCTTATATTGCCACTTGAAACTTCAAACGCATGCTGGGAATGGTGGTGTCTCAGCCAGGCTCCTTTCACAGCCCTGCTCCGAAAGTGCGAACGTCTGCAGATAGCTGGCAGCCAGAAGAGGCTAGCCTGGAAAGCTGTTGCTCAGCCTCATCTGTCCATGGCATTGCACGCACAGAGGCACAGAGAATGGGGCTGCTTGCTTGTCTTGCCACCTCAAACTTCAAACTTAGCCTGGGAAAGTTGGTGTCCCAGCCAGGCTCCTTTCGCAGCTCTGCTCCGAAAGTGCGAACGTCTGCAGATAGCTGGCAGCCAGAAGGGCTAGCCTGGAAAGCTGTTGCTCAGCCTCATCTGCCCATGGCAGTGCTCGCACAGAGTCCCAGAGACTGGGGCTGCTTGCTTGTCTTGCTACTTGAAACTTCAAACGCATGCTGCGAATGTGGATTGTCCGTGCCAGGCTCCTTTCACAGCCATGCTCTTAAAATGAGAATGTCTGCAGATAGCTGTCAGCCAGAAGGGGCTAGCCTGGAAAGCTGTTGCTCAGCCTCATCTGCCCATGGCACTGCTCGCACAGAGGCACAGAGAATGGGGCTGCTTGCTTGTCTTGCCACCTCAAACTTCAAACGTAGCCTGGGAATTGTGGTGTCCCAGCCAGGCTCCTTTCGGAGTCCTGCTACGAAAGTGCGAACGTCTGCAGATAGCTGGCAGCCTGAAGGGGCTAGCCTGTAAAGCTGTTGCTCAGACTCATCTGCTCATGGCACTGCTCGCACAGAGGCACAGAGACTGGGGCTGCTTGCTTGTCTTGCCACCTCAAACTTCAAACGTAGCCCGGGAATGGTGGTGTCCCAACCAGGCTCCTTTCGCAGCCCTGCTCTTAAAATGCGAACGTCTGCAGGTAGATGACAGCCAGAAGGGGCTAGCCTGTAAAGCTGTTGCTCAGCCTCATCTGCTCATGGCACTGCTCACACAGAGGCGCAGAGACTGGGGCTGCTTGCTTGTCTTGCAACTTGAAGCTTCAAAAGTAGCCTGAGAATGGTGGTGTCCCAGCCAGGCTGCTTTCGCAGCCCTGCTCCGAAAGTGCGAACGTCTGCAGATAGCTGACAGCCAGAAGGGGCTAGCCTGGAAAGCTGTTGCTCAGCCTCATCTGCTCATGGCACTGCTCACACATAGACTGGGGCTGCTTGCTTGTCTTGCCACCTCAAACTTCAAACGTAGCCCGGGAATGGTGGTGTCCCAACCAGGCTCCTTTCGCAGCCCTGCTCTTAAAATGCGAACGTCTGCAGGTAGATGACAGCCAGAAGGGGCTAGCCTGGAAAGCTGTTGCTCAGCCTCATCTGCTCATGGCACTGCTCGCACAGAGGCACAGAGAATGGGGCTGCTTGCTTGTCTTGCCACCTCAAACTTCAAACGTAGCCTGGGAATGGTGGTGTCCCAGCCAGGCTCCATTACCAGCCCTGCTCTTAAAATGCGAACGTCTGCAGGTAGCTGACAGCCAGAAGGGGCTAGCCTGGAAATCAGTTGCTCAGCCTCATCTGACCATGGCACTGCTCGCACAGAGGCACAGAGAATGGGGCTGCTTGCTTATCTTGCTACTTGAAACTTCAAACGCATGTGGGGAATGTGGGTTGTCCCAGCCAGGCTCCTTTCGCAGCCCTGCTCCGAAGGTGCGAACGTCTGCAGATAGCTGGCAGCCAGAAGAGGCTAGCCTGGAAAGCTGTTGCTCAGCCTCATCTGCCCATGGCACTGCTCGCACAGAGGCACAGAGAATGGGGCTGCTTGCTTATATTGCCACTTGAAACTTCAAACGCATGCTGGGATTGGTGGTGTCTCAGCCAGGCTCCTTTCACAGCCCTGCTCCGAAAGTGCGAACGTCTGCAGATAGCTGGCAGCCAGAAGAGGCTAGCCTGGAAAGCTGTTGCTCAGCCTCATCTGTCCATGGCATTGCACGCACAGAGGCACAGAGAATGGGGCTGCTTGCTTGTCTTGCCACCTCAAACTTCAAACGTAGCCTGGGAAAGTTGGTGTCCCAGCCAGGCTCCTTTCGCAGCCCTGCTCCGAAAGTGCGAACGTCTGCAGATAGCTGGCAGCCAGAAGGGGCTAGCCTGGAAAGCTGTTGCTCAGCCTCATCTGCCCATGGCAGTGCTCGCACAGAGTCCCAGAGACTGGGGCTGCTTGCTTGTCTTGCTACTTGAAACTTCAAACGCATGCTGCGAATGTGGATTGTCCCTGCCAGGCTCCTTTCACAGCCATGCTCTTAAAATGCGAACGTCTGCAGGTAGCTGGCAGCCAGAAGGGGCTAGCCTGGAAAGCTGTTGCTCAGCCTCATTTGCCCATGGCACTGCTCGCACAGAGGCACAGAGAATGGGGCTGGTTGCTTATCTTGCCACTTGAAACTTCAAACGCATGCTGGGAATGGTGGTGTCCCTGCCAGCCTCCTTTCGAAGCCCTGCTACGAAAGCGCGAACGTCTGCAGATAGCTGGCAGACAGAAGGGGCTAGCCTGGAAAGCTGTTGCTCAGCCTCATCTGCCCATGGCACTGCTCGCATAGAGGCACAGAGACTGGGACTGCTTGCTTGTCTTGCCACCTCAAACTTCAAACGTAGCCTGGGAAAGTTGGTGTCCCAGCCAGGCTCCTTTCGCAGCCCTGCTCCGAAAGTGCGAACATCTGCAGATAGCTGGCAGCCAGAAGGGGCTAGCCTGGAAAGCTGTTGCTCAACCTCATCTGCTCATGGCACTGCTCACACAGAGAATGGGGCTGCTTGCTTGTCTTGCCACTTGTAACTTCAAACGTATGTGGGGAATGTGGATTGTCCCTGCCAGGCTCCTTTCACAGCCATGCTCTTAAAATGAGAATGTCTGCAGATAGCTGGCAGCCAGAAGGGGCTAGCCTGGAAAGCTGTTGCTCAGCCTCATCTGCCCATGGCACTGCTCGCACAGAGGCACAGAGAATGGTACTGCTTGCTTATCTTGCCACCTCAAACTACAAACGTAGCCTGGGAAAGTTGGTGTCCCAGCCAGGCTCCTTTCGCAGCCCTGCTCCGAAAGTGCGAACGTCTGCAGATAGCTGGCATCCTGAAGGGGGTAGCCTGGAACGCTGTTGCTCAGCCTCATCTGCTCATGGCACTGCTCGCACAGAGGCACAGAGACTGGGGCTGCTTGCTTGTCTTGCCACTTGAAACTTCAAAAGTAGCCTGAGAATGGTGGTGTCCCAGTCAGACTCCTTTCGCAGCCCTGCTCCGAAAGTGCGAACGTCTGCAGATAACTGATAGCCAGAAGGGGCTAGCCTGGAAAGCTGTTGCTCAGCCTCATCTGCTCATGGCACTGCTCACACATAGACTGGGGCTGCTTGCTTGTCTTGCCACCTCAAACTTCAAACGTAGCCTGGGAATGGTGGTGTCCCAGCCAGGCTCCTTTGCCAGCCCTGCTCCGAAAGTGCGAACGTCTGCAGATAGCTGGCAGCCAGAAGGGGCTAGCCTGGAAAGCTGTTGCTCAGCCTCATCTGCCCATGGCACTGCTCGCACAGAGGCCCAGAGACTGGGGCTGCTTGTTTGTTTTGCCACTTGTATCTTCAAGCGCATGTGAGGAATGTGGACTGTCCGTGCCAGGCTCCTTTCACAGCCATGCTCTTAAAATGAGAATGTCTGCAGATAGCTGTCAGCCAGAAGGGGCTAGCCTGGAAAGCTGTTGCTCAGCCTCATCTGCCCATGGCACTGCTCGCACAGAGGCACAGAGAATGGGGCTGCTTGCTTGTCTTGCCACCTCAAACTTCAAACGTAGCCTGGGAATTGTGGTGTCCCAGCCAGGCTCCTTTCGCAGCCCTGCTCCGAAAGTGCGAACGTCTGCAGATAGCTGGCAGCCTGAAGGGGCTAGCCTGTAAAGCTGTTGCTCAGACTCATCTGCTCATGGCACTGCTCGCACAGAGGCACAGAGACTGGGGCTGCTTGCTTGTCTTGCCACCTCAAACTTCAAACGTAGCCCGGGAATGGTGGTGTCCCAACCAGGCTCCTTTCGCAGCCCTGCTCTTAAAATGCGAACGTCTGCAGGTAGATGACAGCCAGAAGGGGCTAGCCTGTAAAGCTGTTGCTCAGCCTCATCTGCTCATGGCACTGCTCACACAGAGGCGCAGAGACTGGGGCTGCTTGCTTGTCTTGCAACTTGAAGCTTCAAAAGTAGCCTGAGAATGGTGGTGTCCCAGCCAGGCTGCTTTCGCAGCCCTGCTCCGAAAGTGCGAACGTCTGCAGATAGCTGACAGCCAGAAGGGGCTAGCCTGGAAAGCTGTTGCTCAGCCTCATCTGCTCATGGCACTGCTCACACATAGACTGGGGCTGTGTGCTTGTCTTGCCACCTCAAACTTCAAACGTAGCCCGGGAATGGTGGTGTCCCAACCAGGCTACTTTCGCAGCCCTGCTCTTAAAATGCGAACGTCTGCAGGTAGCTGACAGCCAGAAGGGGCTAGCCTGGAAATCAGTTGCTCAGCCTCATCTGACCATGGCACTGCTCGCACAGAGGCACAGAGAATGGGGCTGCTTGCTTATCTTGCCACTTGAAACTTCAAACGCATGTGGGGAATGTGGGTTGTCCCAGCCAGGCTCCTTTCGCAGCCCTGCTCCGAAGGTGCGAACGTCTGCAGATAGCTGGCAGCCAGAAGAGGCTAGCCTGGAAAGCTGTTGCTCAGCCTCATCTGCCCATGGCATTGCACGCACAGAGGCACAGAGAATGGGGCTGCTTGCTTGTCTTGCCACCTCAAACTTCAAACGTAGCCTGGGAAAGTTGGTGTCCCAGCCAGGCTCCTTTCGCAGCCCTGCTCCGAAAGTGCGAACGTCTGCAGATAGCTGGCAGCCAGAAGGGGCTAGCCTGGAAAGCTGTTTCTCAGCCTCATCTGCCCATGGCAGTGCTCGCACAGAGTCCCAGAGACTGGGGCTGCTTGCTTGTCTTGCTACTTGAAACTTCAAACGCATGCTGCGAATGTGGATTGTCCCTGCCAGGCTCCTTTCACAGCCATGCTCTTAAAATGCGAACGTCTGCAGGTAGCTGGCAGCCAGAAGGGGCTAGCCTGGAAAGCTGTTGCTCAGCCTCATTTGCCCATGGCACTGCTCGCACAGAGGCACAGAGAATGGGGCTGGTTGCTTATCTTGCCACTTGAAACTTCAAACGCATGCTGGGAATGGTGGTGTCCCTGCCAGCCTCCTTTCGAAGCCCTGCTACGAAAGCGCGAACGTCTGCAGATAGCTGGCAGACAGAAGGGGCTAGCCTGGAAAGCTGTTGCTCAGCCTCATCTGCCCATGGCACTGCTCGCATAGAGGCACAGAGACTGGGACTGCTTGCTTGTCTTGCCACCTCAAACTTCAAATGTAACATGGGAATAGTGGTGTCCCAGCCAGGCTCCTTTCGCAGCCCTGCTCCGAAACTGCGAACGTCTGCAGATAGCTGGCAGCCAGAAGGGGCTAGCCTGGAAAGCTGTTGCTCAACGTCATCTGCTCATGGCACTGCTCACACAGAGAATGGGGCTGCTTGCTTGTCTTGCAACTTGTAACTTCAAACGTATGTGGGGAATGTGGATTGTCCCTGCCAGGCTCCTTTCACAGCCATGCTCTTAAAATGAGAATGTCTGCAGATAGCTGGCAGCCAGAAGGGGCTAGCCTGGAAAGCTGTTGCTCAGCCTCATCTGCCCATGGCACTGCTCGCACAGAGGCACAGAGAATGGGACTGCTTGCTTATCTTGCCACCTCAAACTTCAAACGTAGCCTGGGAAAGTTGGTGTCCCAGCCAGGCTCCTTTCGCAGCCCTGCTCCGAAAGTGCGAACGTCTGCAGATAGCTGGCATCCTGAAGGGGGTAGCCTGGAACGCTGTTGCTCAGCCTCATCTGCTCATGGCACTGCTCGCACAGAGGCACAGAGACTGGGGCTGCTTGCTTGTCTTGCACTTGAAACTTCAAAAGTAGCCTGAGAATGGTGGTGTCCCAGTCAGACTCCTTTCGCAGCCCTGCTCCGAAAGTGCGAACGTCTGCAGATAACTGATAGCCAGAAGGGGCTAGCCTGGAAAGCTGTTGCTCAGCCTCATCTGCTCATGGCACTGCTCACACATAGACTGGGGCTGCTTGCTTGTCTTGCCACCTCAAACTTCAAACGTAGCCTGGGAATGGTGGTGTCCCAGCCAGGCTCCTTTCGCAGCCCTGCTCCGAAAGTGCGAACGTCTGCAGATAGCTGGCAGCCAGAAGGGGCTAGCCTGGAAAGCTGTTGCTCAGCCTCATCTGCCCATGGCACTGCTCGCACAGAGGCCCAGAGACTGGGGCTGCTTGTTTGTTTTGCCACTTGTAACTTCAAGCGCATGTGAGGAATGTGGATTGTCCGTGCCAGGCTCCTTTCACAGCCATGCTCTTAAAATGAGAATGTCTGCACATAGCTGTCAGCCAGAAGGGGCTAGCCTGGAAAGCTGTTGCTCAGCCTCATCTGCCCATGGCACTGCTCGCACAGAGGCACAGAGACTGGGGCTGCTTGCTTGTCTTGCAACTTGAAGCTTCAAAAGTAGCCTGAGAATGGTGGTGTCCCAGCCAGGCTCCTTTCGCAGCCCTGCTCCGAAAGTGCGAACGTCTGCAGATAGCTGGCAGCCTGAAGGGGCTAGCCTGTAAAGCTGTTGCTCAGCCTCATCTGCTCATGGCACTGCTGGCACAGAGGCACAGAGACTGTGACTGCTTGCTTATCTTGCTACTTGAAACTTCAAACGCATGTGGGGAATGTGGGTTGTCCCTGCCAGGCTCCTTTCGCAGCCCTGCTCCGAAAGTGCGAACGTCTGCAGATAGCTGATAGCGAGAAGGGGCTAGCCTGGAAAGCTGTTGCTCAGCCTCATCTGCTCATGGCACTGCTCGCACAGAGGCACAGAGAATGGGGCTGCTTGCTTGTCTTGCACTTGAAACTTCAAAAGTAGCCTGAGAATGGTGGTGTCCCAGTCAGACTCCTTTCGCAGCCCTGCTCCGAAAGTGCGAACGTCTGCAGATAACTGATAGCCAGAAGGGGCTAGCCTGGAAAGCTGTTGCTCAGCCTCATCTGCTCATGGCACTGCTCACACATAGACTGGGGCTGCTTGCTTGTCTTGCCACCTCAAACTTCAAACGTAGCCTGGGAATGGTGGTGTCCCAGCCAGGCTCCTTTCGCAGCCCTGCTCCGAAAGTGCGAACGTCTGCAGATAGCTGGCAGCCAGAAGGGGCTAGCCTGGAAAGCTGTTGCTCAGCCTCATCTGCCCATGGCACTGCTCGCACAGAGGCCCAGAGACTGGGGCTGCTTGTTTGTTTTGCCACTTGTAACTTCAAGCGCATGTGAGGAATGTGGATTGTCCGTGCCAGGCTCCTTTCACAGCCATGCTCTTAAAATGAGAATGTCTGCACATAGCTGTCAGCCAGAAGGGGCTAGCCTGGAAAGCTGTTGCTCAGCCTCATCTGCCCATGGCACTGCTCGCACAGAGGCACAGAGACTGGGGCTGCTTGCTTGTCTTGCAACTTGAAGCTTCAAAAGTAGCCTGAGAATGGTGGTGTCCCAGCCAGGCTCCTTTCGCAGCCCTGCTCCGAAAGTGCGAACGTCTGCAGATAGCTGGCAGCCTGAAGGGGCTAGCCTGTAAAGCTGTTGCTCAGACTCATCTGCTCATGGCACTGCTCGCACAGAGGCCCAGAGACTGGGGCTGCTTGCTTGTCTTGCCACCTCAAACTTCAAACGTAGCCCGGGAATGGTCGTGTCCCAACCAGGCTCCTTTCGCAGCCCTGCTCTTAAAATGCGAACGTCTGCAGGTAGATGACAGCCAGAAGGGGCTAGCCTGGAAAGCTGTTGCTCAGCCTCATCTGCTCATGGCACTGCTGGCACAGAGGCACAGAGACTGTGACTGCTTGCTTATCTTGCTACTTGAAACTTCAAACGCATGTGGGGAATGTGGGTTGTCCCTGCCAGGCTCCTTTCGCAGCCCTGCTCCGAAAGTGCGAACGTCTGCAGATAGCTGATAGCGAGAAGGGGCTAGCCTGGAAAGCTGTTGCTCAGCCTCATCTGCTCATGGCACTGCTCGCACAGAGGCACAGAGAATGGGGCTGCTTGCTTGTCTTGCAACTTGAAACTTCAAAAGTAGCCTGAGAATGGTGGTGTCCCAGCCAGGCTCCTTTCGCAGCCCTGCTCCGAAAGTGCGAACGTCTGCAGATAGCTGATAGCCAGAAGGGGCTAGCCTGGAAAGCTGTTGCTCAGCCTCATCTGTCCATGGCATTGCTTGCACAGAGGCACAGAGAATGGGGCTGCTTGCTTGTCTTGCCACCTCAAACTTCAAACGTAGCCTGGGAATGTTGGTGTCCCAGCCAGGCTCCTTTCGCAGCCCTTCTCCGAAAGTGCGAACGTCTGCAGATAGCTGGCAGCCAGAAGGGGCTAGCCTGGAAAGCTGTTGCTCAGCCTCATCTGCTCATGGCACTGCTCGCACAGAGGCACAGAGAATGGGGCTGCTTGCTTGTCTTACCCCCTCAAACTTCAAACGTAGCCTGGGAAAGTTGGTGTCCCAGCCAGGCTCCTTTCGCAGCCCTTCTCCGAAAGTGCGAACGTCTGCAGATAGCTGGCAGCCAGAAGGGGCTAGCCTGGAAAGCTGTTGCTCAGCCTCATCTGCCCATGGCACTGTTCGCATAGAGTCCCAGAGACTGGGGCTGCTTGCTTGTCTTGCCACTTGAAACTTCAAACGCATGCTGCGAATGTGGATTGTCCCTGCCAGGCTCCTTTCACAGCCATGCTCTTAAAATGCGAACTTCTGCAGGTAGCTGGCAGCCAGAAGAGCCTAGCCTGGAAAGCTGTTGCTCAGCCTCATCTGCCCATGGCACTGCTCGCACAGAGGCACAGAGGATGGGGCTGCTTGCTTATCTTGCCACTCGAAACTTCAAACGCATGATGGGAATGGTGGTGTCCCTGCGAGCCTCCTTTCGCAGCCCTCTTCCGAAAGCGCGAAAGTCTGCAGATAGCTGGCAGCCAGAAGGGGCTAGCCTGGAAAGCTGTTGCTCAGCCTCATCTGCCAATGGCACTGCTCACACAGAGACTGGGGCTGCTTGCTTGTCTTGCCACCTCAAACTTCAAAAGTAGCCTGGGAATGGTGGTGTCCCAGCCAGGCTCCTTTACCAGCCCTGCTCTTAAAATGCGAACGTCTGCAGGTAGCTGACACCCAGAAGGGGCTAGCCTGGAAATCTGTTGCTCAGCCTCAACTGCCCATGGCACTGCTCGCACAGAGGCACAGAGACTGGGGCTGCTTGCTTGTCTTGCAACTTGAATCTTCAAAAGTAGCCTGAGAATGGTGGTGTCCCAGCCAGGCTACTTTCGCAGAAATGCTCCGAAAGTGCGAACGTCTGCAGATAGCTGGCAGCCAGAAGGGGCTAGCCTGGAAAGCTGTTGCTCAGCCTCATCTGCTCATGGCACTGCTCACACATAGAATGGGGCTGCTTGCTTGTCTTGCCACCTCAAACTTCAAACGTAGCCTGGGTATGGTGGTGTCCCAGCCAGGCTCCTTTACCAGCCCTGCTCTTAAAATGCGAACGTCTGCAGGTAGCTGACAGCCAGAAGGGGCTAGCCTGGAAATCTGTTGCTCAGCCTCATCTGCCCATGGCACTGCTCGCACAGAGGCACAGAGTCTGGGGCTGCTTGCTTGTCTTGCCACTTGAAACTTCAAACGCATGCTGCGAATGTGGATTGTTCCTGCCAGGCTCCTTTCGCAGCCCTGCTCTTAAAATGCGAACGTCTGCAGATAGCTGGCAGCCAGAAGGGGCTAGCCTGGAAAGCTGTTGCTCAGCCTCATCTGTCCATGGCAGTGCTCGCACAGAGGCCCAGAGACTGGGGCTGCTTGCTTGTCTTGCCCCCTCAAACTTCAAACGTAGCCTGGGAAAGTTGTTGTCCCAGCCAGGCTCCTTTCGCAGCCCTGCTCCGAAAGTGCGAACGTCTGCAGATAGCTGGCAGCCAGAAGGGGCTAGCCTGGAAAGCTGTTGCTCAGCCTCATCTGCTCATGGCGGTGCTCGCACAGAGGCACAGAGACTGGGGCTGCTTGCTTGTCTTGCCCCCTCAAACTTGAAACGTAGCCTGGGAAAGTTGTTGTCCCAGCCAGGCTCCTTTCGCAGCCCTGCTCCGAAAGTGCGAACGTCTGCAGATAGCTGGCAGCCAGAAGGGGCTAGCCTGGAAAGCTGTTGCTCAGCCTCATCTGCTCATGGCACTGCTCACACAGAAACTGGGGCTGCTTGCTTGTCTTGCCACCTCAAACTTCAAACGTAGCCTGGGAATGATGGTGTCCCAGCCAGGCTCCTTTACCAGCCCTGCTCTTAAAATGCGAACGTCTGCAGGTAGCTGACAGCCAGAAGGGGCTAGCCTGGAAATCTGTTGCTCAGCCTCATCTGCCCATGGCACTGCTCGCACAGAGGCACAGAGAATGGGGCTGCTTGCTTATCTTGCCACTTGAAACTTCAATCGCATGTGGGGAATGTGGGTTGTCCCTGCCAGGCTCCTTTACCAGCCCTGCTCCGAAAGTGCGAACGTCTGCAGATAGCTGGCAGCCAGAAGGGGCTAGCCTGGAAAGCTGTTGCTCAGTCTCATCTGTCCATGGCATTGCACGCACAGAGGCACAGAGAATGGGGCTGCTTGCTTGTCTTGCCACCTCAAACTTCAAACGTAGCCTGGGAATTGTGGTGTCCCAGCCAGGCTCCTTTACCAGCCCTGCTCCGAAAGTGCGAACGTCTGCAGATAGCTGATAGCCAGAAGGGGCTAGCCTGGAAAGCTGTTGCTCAGCCTCATCTGCCAATGGCAGTGCTCGCACAGAGGCACAGAGACTGGGGCTGCTTGCTTGTCTTGCCACTTGAAACTTCAAACATAGCCTGGGAAAGTTGGTGTCCCAGCCAGGCTCCTTTCGCAGCCCTGCTCCGAAAGTGCGAACGTCTGCAGATAGCTGGCAGCCAGAAGTGGCTAGCCTGGAAAGCTGTTGCTCAGCCTCATCTGCTCATGGCTCTGCTCGCACAGAGGCCCAGACACTAGGGCTGCTTGCTTGTCTTGCCACTTGAAACTTCAAACGCATGCTGCGAATGTGGATTGTTCCTGCCAGGCTCCTTTCACAGCCATGCTCTTAAAATGCGAACGTCTGCAGGTAGCTGGCAGCCAGAAGGGACTAGCCTGGAAATCTGTTGCTCAGTCTCATCTGTCCATGGCAGTGCTCGCACAGAGGCACAGAGAATGGGGCTGCTTGCTTGTCTTGCAACTTGAAACTTCAAAAGTAGCCTGAGAATGGTGGTGTCCCAGCCAGGCTCCTTTCGCAGCCCTGCTCCGAAAGTGCGAACGTCTGCAGATAGCTGGCAGCCAGAAGGGGCTAGCCTGGAAAGCTGTTGCTCAGCCTCATCTGCTCATGGCACTGCTCACACATAGACTGGGGCTGCTTGCTTGTCTTGCCACTTGAAAATTCAAACGTAGCCTTAGAATGGTGGTGTCCCTGCCAGGCTCCTTTCGCAGCCATGCTACGAAAATGCGAACGTCTGCAGATAGCTGGCAGCCAGAAGGGGCTAGCCTGGAAAGCTGTTGCTCAGACTCATCTGCTCATGGCACTGCTCGCACAGAGGCCCAGAGACTGGGGCTGCCTGCTTGTCTTGCCACCTCAAACTTCAAACGTAACATGGGAATAGAGGTGTCCCAGCCAGGCTCCTTTCGCAGCCCTGCTCCGAAACTGCGAACGTCTGCAGATAGCTGGCAGCCAGAAGGGGCTAGCCTGGAAAGCTGTTGCTCAGCCTCATCTGCTCATGGCACTGCTCACACAGAGACTGGGGCTGCTTGCTTGTCTTGCCACCTCAAACTTCAAACGTAGCCTGGGAATTGTGGTGTCCCAGCCAGGCTCCTTTCGCAGACCTGCTCTTAAAATGCGAACGTCTGCAGATAGCTGGCAGCCAGAAGGGGCTAGCCTGGAAAGCTGTTGCTCAGCCTCATCTGCCCATGGCACTGCTCGCACAGAGGCACAGAGAATGGGGCTGCTTGCTTGTCTTGCCACTTGTAACTTCAAACGCATGTGGGGAATGTTGATTGTCCCTGCCAGGCTCCTTTCACAGCCATGCTCTTAAAATGAGAATGTCTGCAGGTAGCTGATAGCTAGAAGGGGCTAGCCTGGAAAGCTGTTGCTCAGCCTCATCTGCCCATGGCAGTGCTCGCACAGAGGCACAGAGAATGGGGCTGCTTGCTTGTCTTGCCACCTCAAACTTCAAACGTAGCCTGGGAATGGTGGTGTCCCAGCCATGCTCCTTTACCAGCCCTGCTCTTAAAATGCGAACGTCTGCAGGTAGCTGGCAGTCAGAAGGGGCTAGCCTGGAAATCTGTTGCTCAGCCTCATCTGCCCATGGCACTGCTCGCACAGAGGCACAGAGAATGGGGCTGCTTGCTTATATTGCCACTTGAAACTTCAAACGCATGCTGGGAATGGTGGTTTTTCAGCCAGGCTCCTTTCACAGCCCTGCTCCGAAAGTGCGAACGTCTGCAGATAGCTGGCAGCCAGAAGGGGCTAGCCTGGAAAGCTGTTGCTCAGCCTCATCTGCTCATGGCAGTGCTCGCACAGAGGCCCAGAGACTGGGGCTGCTTGCTTGTCTTGCAACTTGAAGCTTCAAAAGTATCCTGAGAATGGTGGTGTCCCAGGCAGGCTGCTTTCGCAGCCCTGCTCCGAAAGTGCGAACGTCTGCAGATAGCTGGCAGCCAGAAGGGGCTAGCCTGGAAAGCTGTTGCTCAGCCTCATCTGCTCATGGCACTGCTCACACATAGACTGGGGCTGCTTGCTTGTCTTGCCACCTCAAACTTCAAACGTAGCCCGGGAATGGTGGTGTCCCTGCCAGGCTCCTTTCGCAGCCCTGCTCTTAAAATGCGAACGTCTGCAGGTAGATGACAGCCAGAAGGGTCTAGCCTGGAAATCTGTTGCTCAGCCTCATCTGCCCATGGCACTGCTCGCACAGAGGCACAGAGAATGGGGCTGCTTGCTTGTCTTGCAACTTGAAACTTCAAAAGTAGCCTGAGAATGGTGGTGTCCCAGCCAGGCTCCTTTCGCAGCCCTGCTCCGAAAGTGCGAACGTCTGCAGATAGCTGGCAGCCAGAAGGGGCTAGCCTGGAAAGCTGTTGCTCAGCCTCATCTGCTCATGGCACTGCTCGCACAGAGGCACAGAGAATGGGGCTGCTTGCTTGTCTTGCCACCTCAAACTTCAAACGTAGCCTGGGAATGGTGGTGTCCCAGCCAGGCTCCTTTACCAGCCCTGCTCTTAAAATGCGAACGTCTGCAGGTAGCTGACAGCCAGAAGGGGCTAGCCTGGAAATCAGTTGCTGAGACTCATCTAACTATGGCACTGCTCGCACAGAGGCAGAGAGAATGGGGCTGCTTGCTTATCTTGCCACTTGAAATATCAAACGCATGTGGGGAATGTGGGTTGTCCCTGCCAGGCTCCTTTCGCAGCCCTGCTCCGAAGGTGCGAACGTCTGCAGATAGCTAGCAGCCAGAAGAGGCTAGCCTGGAAAGCTGTTGCTCAGCCTCATCTGTCCATGGCATTGCACGCACAGAGGCACAGAGAATGGGGCTGCTTGCTTGTCTTGCCACCTCAAACTTCAAACGTAGCCTGGGAAAGTTGGTGTCCCAGCCAGGCTCCTTTCGCAGCCCTGCTCCGAAAGTGCGAACGTCTGCAGATAGCTGGCAGCCAGAAGGGGCTAGCCTGGAAAGCTGTTGCTCAGCCTCATCTGCCCATGGCAGTGCTCGCACAGAGGCCCAGAGACTGGGGCTGCTTACTTGTCTTGCTACTTGAAACTTCAAACGCATGCTGCGAATGTGGATTGTCCCTGCCAGGGTTCTTTCACAGCCATGCTCTTAAAATGCGAACGTCTGCAGGTAGCTGGCAGCCAGAAGGGGCTAGCCTGGAAAGCTGTTGCTCAGCCTCATTTGCCCATGCCACTGCTCGCACAGAGGCACAGAGAATGGGGCTGGTTGCTTATCTTGCCACTTGAAACTTCAAACGCATGCTGGGAATGGTTGTGTCCCTGCCAGCCTCCTTTCGAAGCCCTGCTACGAAAGCGCGAACGTCTGCAGGTAGCTGGCAGCCAGAAGGGGCTAGCCTGGAAAGCTGTTGCGCAACCTCATCTGCTCATGGCACTGCTCACACAGAGAATGGGGCTGCTTGCTTGTCTTGCCACTTGTAACTTC
Organism: Opisthocomus hoazin; assembly: GCF_030867145.1. Lineage (NCBI taxonomy): Eukaryota > Metazoa > Chordata > Aves > Opisthocomiformes > Opisthocomidae > Opisthocomus > Opisthocomus hoazin. The sequence continues at coordinate 9,663,237 of NC_134429.1, forward strand.
AAACGCATGTGGGGAATGTGGATTGTCCCTGCCAGGCTCCTTTCACAGCCATGCTCTTAAAATGAGAATGTCTGCAGATAGCTGATAGCCAGAAGGAACTAGCCTGGAAATCTGTTGCTAAGCCTCATCTGCCCATGGCACTGCTCGCACAGAGGCACAGAGAATGGGACTGCTTGCTTATCTTGCCACCTCAAACTACAAACGTAGCCTGGGAAAGTTGGTGTCCCAGCCAGGCTCCTTTCGCAGCCATGCTCCGAAAGTGCGAACGTCTGCAGATAGCTGGCATCCTGAAGGGGCTAGCCTGGAAAGCTGTTGCTCAGCCTCATCTGCTCATGGCACTGCTCGCACAGACGCCCAGAGACTGGGGCTGCTTGCTTGTCTTGCCCCCTTAAACTTCAAACGTAGCCTGGGAAAGTTGGTGTCCCAGCCAGGCTCCTTTCGCAGCCCTGCTCCGAAAGTGCGAACGTCTGCAGATAGCTGGCAGCCAGAAGGGGCTAGCCTGGAAAGCTGTTGCTCAGCCTCATCTGCTCATGGCAGTGCTCGCACAGAGGCCCAGAGACTGGGGCTGCTTGCTTGTCTTGCCCCCTCAAACTTCAAACGTAGCCTGGGAAAGTTGGTGTCCCAGCCAGGCTCCTTTCGCAGCCCTGCTCCGAAAGTGCGAACGTCTGCAGATAGCTGGCAGCCAGAAGGGGCTAGCCTGGAAAGCTGTTGCTCAGCCTCATCTGCTCATGGCATTGCAAGCACAGAGGCACAGAGAATGGGGCTGCTTGCTTGTCTTGCCACCTCAAACTTCAAACGTAGCCTGGGAATTGTGGTGTCCCAGCCAGGCTCCTTTACCAGCCCTGCTCCGAAAGTGCGAACGTCTGCAGATAGCTGATAGCGAGAAGGGGCTAGCCTGGAAAGCTGTTGCTCAGCCTCATCTGCTCATGGCACTGCTCGCACAGAGGCACAGAGAATGGTGCTGCTTGCTTGTCTTGCAACTTGAAACTTCAAAAGTAGCCTGAGAATGGTGGTGTCCCAGCCAGGCTCCTTTCGCAGCCCTGCTCCGAAAGTGCGAACGTCTGCAGATAGCTGGCAGCCAGAAGGGGCTAGCCTGGAAAGCTGTTGCTCAGCCTCATCTGCTCATGGCACTGCTCGCACAGAGGCACAGAGAATGGGGCTGCTTGCTTGTCTTGCCACCTCAAACTTCAAACGTAGCCTGGGAATGGTGGTGTCCCAGCCAGGCTCCTTTACCAGCCCTGCTCTTAAAATGCGAACGTCTGCAGGTAGCTGACAGCCAGAAGGGGCTAGCCTGGAAATCAGTTGCTCAGCCTCATCTGCCCATGGCACTGCTCGCACAGAGGCACAGAGAATGGGGCTGCTTGCTTGTCTTGCTACTTGAAACTTCAAACGCATGCTGCGAATGTGGATTGTCCCAGCCAGGCTCCTTTCACAGCCATGCTCTTAAAATGCGAACGTCTGCAGATAGCTGGCAGCCAGAAGGGGCTAGCCTGGAAAGCTGTTGCTCAACCTCATCTGCTCATGGCACTGCTCACACAGAGAATGCGGCTGCTTGCTTGTCTTGCCACTTGTAACTTCAAACGTATGTGGGGAATGTGGATTGTCCCTGCCAGGCTCCTTTCACAGCCATGCTCTTAAAATGAGAATGTCTGCAGATAGCTGATAGCCAGAAGGGGCTAGCCTGGAAAGCTGTTGCTCAGCCTCATCTGCCCATGGCACTGCTCGCACAGAGGCACAGAGAATGGGACTGCTTGCTTATCTTGCCACTTGTAACTTCAAACGTAGCCTGGGAAAGTTGGTGTCCCAGCCAGGCTCCTTTCGCAGCCCTGCTCCGAAAGTGCGAACGTCTGCAGATAGCTGACAGCCAGAAGGGGCTAGCCTGGAAAGCTGTTGCTCAGCCTCATCTGCTCATGGCACTGCTCGCACAGAGACACAGAGACTGGGGCTGCTCTCTTGTCTTGCCACCTCAAACTTCAAACGTAGCCCGGGAAAGTTGGTGTCCCAACCAGGCTCCTTTCGCAGCCCTGCTCTTAAAATGCGAACGTCTGCAGGTAGATAACAGCCAGAAGGGGCTAGCCTGGAAATCTGTTGCTCAGCCTCATCTGCCCATGGCACTGCTCCCACAGAGGCACAGAGACTGTGACTGCTTGCTTATCTTGCTACTTGAAACTTCAAACGCATGTGGGGAATGTGGGTTGTCCCTGCCACGCTCCTTTCGCAGCCCTGCTCCGAAAGTGCGAACGTCTGCAGATAGCTGATAGCGAGAAGGGGCTAGCCTGGAAAGCTGTTGCTCAGCCTCATCTGTCCATGGCATTGCACGCACAGAGGCACAGAGAATGGGGCTGCTTGCTTGTCTTGCCACCTCAAACTTCAAACGTAGCCTGGGAAAGTTGGTGTCCCAGCCAGGCTCCTTTCGCAGCCCTGCTCCGAAAGTGCGAACGTCTGCAGATAGCTGGCAGCCAGAAGGGGCTAGCCTGGAAAGCTGTTGCTCAGCCTCATCTGCCCATGGCAGTGCTCGCACAGAGTCCCAGAGACTGGGGCTGCTTGCTTGTCTTGCTACTTGAAACTTCAAACGCATGCTGCGAATGTGGATTGTCCCTGCCAGGCTCCTTTCACAGCCATGCTCTTAAAATGCGAACGTCTGCAGGTAGCTGGCAGCCAGAAGGGGCTAGCCTGGAAAGCTGTTGCTCAGCCTCATTTGCCCATGGCACTGCTCGCACAGAGGCACAGAGAATGGGACTGGTTGCTTATCTTGCCACTTGAAACTTCAAACGCATGCTGGGAATGGTGGTGTCCCTGCCAGCCTCCTTTCGAAGCCCTGCTACGAAAGCGCGAACGTCTGCAGATAGCTGGCAGACAGAAGGGGCTAGCCTGGAAAGCTGTTGCTCAGCCTCATCTGCCCATGGCACTGCTCGCATAGAGGCACAGAGACTGGGACTGCTTGCTTGTCTTGCCACCTCAAACTTCAAACGTAACATGGGAATAGTGGTGTCCAAGCCAGGCTCCTTTCGCAGCCCTGCTCCGAAACTGCGAACGTCTGCAGATAGCTGGCAGCCAGAAGGGGCTAGCCCGGAAAGCTGTTGCTCAGCCTCATCTGCCCATGGCACTGTTCGCATAGAGTCCCAGAGACTGGGGCTGCTTGCTTGTCTTGCCACTTGAAACTTCAAACGCATGCTGCGAATGTGGATTGTCCCTGCCAGGCTCCTTTCACAGCCATGCTCTTAAAATGCGAACTTCTGCAGGTAGCTGGCAGCCAGAAGAGCCTAGCCTGAAAGCTGTTGCTCAGCCTCATCTGCCCATGGCACTGCTCGCACAGAGGCACAGAGAATGGGGCTGCTTGCTTATCTTGCCACTCGAAACTTCAAACGCATGATGGGAATGGTGGTGTCCCTGCGAGCCTCCTTTCGCAGCCCTCCTCCGAAAGCGCGAAAGTCTGCAGATAGCTGGCAGCCAGAAGGGGCTAGCCTGGAAAGCTGTTGCTCAGCCTCATCTGCCAATGGCAGTGCTCGCACAGAGGCACAGAGAATGGGGCTGCTTGCTTGTCTTGCCACTTCAAACTTCAAATGTAACCTGGGAAACTTGGTGTCCCAGCCAGGCTCCTTTCGCAGCCCTGCTCCGAAAGTGCGAACGTCTGCAGATAACTGGCAGCCAGAAGGGGCCATCCTGGAAAGCTGTTGCTCAGCCTCATCTGCTCATGGCACTGCTCGCACAGAGGCACAGAGAATGGGGCTGCTTGCTTGTCTTGCCACCTCAAACTTCAAATGTAACATGGGAATGGTTGTGTCCCAGACAGGCTCCTTTCGCAGTCCTGCTCCGAAAGTGCGAACGTCTGCAGATAGCTGGCAGCCAGAAGGGGCTAGCCTGGAAAGCTCTTGCTCAGCCTCATCTGCTCATGGCACTGCTCACACAGAGACTGGGGCTGCTTGCTTGTCTTGCCACCTCAAACTTCAAAAGTAGCCTGGGAATGGTGGTGTCCCAGCCAGGCTCCTTTACCAGCCCTGCTCTTAAAATGCGAACGTCTGCAGGTAGCTGACACCCAGAAGGGGCTAGCCTGGAAATCTGTTGCTCAGCCTCAACTGCCCATGGCACTGCTCGCACAGAGGCACAGAGAATGGGGCTGCTTGCTTGTCTTGCAACTTGAAACTTCAAAAGTAGCCTGAGAATGGTGGTGTCCCAGCCAGGCTACTTTCGCAGACATGCTCCGAAAGTGCGAACGTCTGCAGATAGCTGGCAGCCAGAAGGGGCTAGCCTGGAAAGCTGTTGCTCAGCCTCATCTGCTCATGGCAGTGCTCACACATAGAATGGGGCTGCTTGCTTGTCTTGCCACCTCAAACTTCAAACGTAGCCTGGGTATGGTGGTGTCCCAGCCAGGCTCCTTTACCAGCCCTGCTCTTAAAATGCGAACGTCTGCAGGTAGCTGACAGCCAGAAGGGGCTAGCCTGGAAATCTGTTTCTCAGCCTCATCTGCCCATGGCACTGCTCGCACAGAGGCACAGAGTCTGGGGCTGCTTGCTTGTCTTGCCACTTGAAACTTCAAACGCATGCTGCGAATGTGGATTGTTCCTGCCAGGCTCCTTTCGCAGCCCTGCTCTTAAAATGCGAACGTCTGCAGATAGCTGGCAGACAGAAGGGGCTAGCCTGGAAAGCTGTTGCTCAGCCTCATCTGTCCATGGCAGTGCTCGCACAGAGGCCCAGAGACTGGGGCTGCTTGCTTGTCTTGCCCCCTCAAACTTCAAACGTAGCCTGGGAAAGTTGGTGTCCCAGCCAGGCTCCTTTCGCAGCCCTGCTCCGAAAGTGCGAACGTCTGCAGATAGCTGGCAGCCAGAAGGGGCTAGCCTGGAAAGCTGTTGCTCAGCCTCATCTGCTCATGGCGGTGCTCGCACAGAGGCACAGAGACTGGGGCTGCTTGCTTGTCTTGCCCCCTCAAACTTGAAACGTAGCCTGGGAAAGTTGTTGTCCCAGCCAGGCTCCTTTCGCAGCCCTGCTCCGAAAGTGCGAACGTCTGCAGATAGCTGGCAGCCAGAAGGGGCTAGCCTGGAAAGCTGTTGCTCAGCCTCATCTGCTCATGGCACTGCTCACACAGAAACTGGGGCTGCTTGCTTGTCTTGCCACCTCAAACTTCAAACGTAGCCTGGGAATGGTGGTGTCCCAGCCAGGCTCCTTTACCAGCCCTGCTCTTAAAATGCGAACGTCTGCAGGTAGCTGACAGCCAGAAGGGGCTAGCCTGGAAATCTGTTGCTCAGCCTCATCTGCCCATGGCACTGCTCGCACAGAGGCACAGAGAATGGGGCTGCTTGCTTATCTTGCCACTTGAAACTTCAATCGCATGTGGGGAATGTGGGTTGTCCCTGCCAGGCTCCTTTACCAGCCCTGCTCCGAAAGTGCGAACGTCTGCAGATAGCTGGCAGCCAGAAGGGGCTAGCCTGGAAAGCTGTTGCTCAGTCTCATCTGCCCATGGCACTGCTCGCACAGAGGCACAGAGAATGGTGCTGCTTGCTTGTCTTGCCACCTCAAACTTCAAACGTAGCCTGGGAATTGTGGTGTCCCAGCCAGGCTCCTTTACCAGCCCTGCTCCGAAAGTGCGAACGTCTGCAGATAGCTGATAGCCAGAAGGGGCTAGCCTGGAAAGCTGTTGCTCAGCCTCATCTGCCAATGGCAGTGCTCGCACAGAGGCACAGAGACTGGGGCTGCTTGCTTGTCTTGCCACTTGAAACTTCAAACGTAGCCTGGGAATGGTGGTGTCCCAGCCAGGCTCCTTTCGCAGCCCTGCTCCGAAAGTGCGAACGTCTGCAGATAGCTGGCAGCCAGAAGGGGCTAGCCTGGAAAGCTGTTGCTCAGCCTCATCTGCCCATGGCAGTGCTCGCACAGAGGCCCAGAGACTGGGGCTGCTTGCTTGTCTTGCTACTTGAAACTTCAAACGCATGCTGCGAATGTGGATTGTCCCTGCCAGGGTTCTTTCACAGCCATGCTCTTAAAATGCGAACGTCTGCAGGTAGCTGGCAGCCAGAAGGGGCTAGCCTGGAAAGCTGTTGCTCAGCCTCATTTGCCCATGGCACTGCTCGCACAGAGGCACAGAGAATGGGGCTGGTTGCTTATCTTGCCACTTGAAACTTCAAACGCATGCTGGGAATGGTTGTGTCCCTGCCAGCCTCCTTTCGAAGCCCTGCTACGAAAGCGCGAACGTCTGCAGGTAGCTGGCAGCCAGAAGGGGCTAGCCTGGAAAGCTGTTGCGCAACCTCATCTGCTCATGGCACTGCTCACACAGAGAATGGGGCTGCTTGCTTGTCTTGCCACTTGTAACTTCAAACGCATGTGGGGAATGTGGATTGTCCCTGCCAGGCTCCTTTCACAGCCATGCTCTTAAAATGAGAATGTCTGCAGATAGCTGATAGCCAGAAGGGACTAGCCTGGAAATCTGTTGCTAAGCCTCATCTGCCCATGGCACTGCTCGCACAGAGGCACAGAGAATGGGACTGCTTGCTTATCTTGCCACCTCAAACTACAAACGTAGCCTGGGAAAGTTGGTGTCCCAGCCAGGCTCCTTTCGCAGCCATGCTCCGAAAGTGCGAACGTCTGCAGATAGCTGGCATCCTGAAGGGGCTAGCCTGGAAAGCTGTTGCTCAGCCTCATCTGCTCATGGCACTGCTCGCACAGACGCCCAGAGACTGGGGCTGCTTGCTTGTCTTGCCCCCTCAAACTTCAAACGTAGCCTGGGAAAGTTGGTGTCCCAGCCAGGCTCCTTTCGCAGCCCTGCTCCGAAAGTGCGAACGTCTGCAGATAGCTGGCAGCCAGAAGGGGCTAGCCTGGAAAGCTGTTGCTCAGCCTCATCTGCTCATGGCAGTGCTCGCACAGAGGCCCAGAGACTGGGGCTGCTTGCTTGTCTTGCCCCCTCAAACTTCAAACGTAGCCTGGGAAAGTTGGTGTCCCAGCCAGGCTCCTTTCGCAGCCCTGCTCCGAAAGTGCGAACGTCTGCAGATAGCTGGCAGCCAGAAGGGGCTAGCCTGGAAAGCTGTTGCTCAGCCTCATCTGCTCATGGCATTGCAAGCACAGAGGCACAGAGAATGGGGCTGCTTGCTTGTCTTGCCACCTCAAACTTCAAACGTAGCCTGGGAATTGTGGTGTCCCAGCCAGGCTCCTTTACCAGCCCTGCTCCGAAAGTGCGAACGTCTGCAGATAGCTGATAGCGAGAAGGGGCTAGCCTGGAAAGCTGTTGCTCAGCCTCATCTGCTCATGGCACTGCTCGCACAGAGGCACAGAGAATGGTGCTGCTTGCTTGTCTTGCAACTTGAAACTTCAAAAGTAGCCTGAGAATGGTGATGTCCCAGCCAGGCTCCTTTCGCAGCCCTGCTCCGAAAGTGCGAACGTCTGCAGATAGCTGGCAGCCAGAAGGGGCTAGCCTGGAAAGCTGTTGCTCAGCCTCATCTGCTCATGGCACTGCTCGCACAGAGGCACAGAGAATGGGGCTGCTTGCTTGTCTTGCCACCTCAAACTTCAAACGTAGCCTGGGAATGGTGGTGTCCCAGCCAGGCTCCTTTCACAGCCCTGCTCTTAAAATGCGAACGTCTGCAGGTAGCTGACAGCCAGAAGGGGCTAGCCTGGAAATCAGTTGCTCAGCCTCATCTGACCATGGCACTGTTCGCACAGAGGCACAGAGAATGGGGCTGCTTGCTTATCTTGCCACTTGAAACTTCAAACGCATGTGGGGAATGTGGGTTGTTCCAGCCAGGCTCCTTTCGCAGCCCTGCTCCGAAGGTGCGAACGTCTGCAGATAGCTGGCAGCCAGAAGAGGCTAGCCTGGAAAGCTGTTGCTCAGCCTCATCTGTCCATGGCATTGCACGCACAGAGGCACAGAGAATGGGGCTGCTTGCTTGTCTTGCCCCCTCAAACTTCAAACGTAGCCTGGGAAAGTTGGTGTCCCAGCCAGGCTCCTTTCGCAGCCCTGCTCCGAAAGTGCGAACGTCTGCAGATAGCTGGCAGCCAGAAGGGGCTAGCCTGGAAAGCTGTTGCTCAGCCTCATCTGCCCATGGCAGTGCTCGCACAGAGTCCCAGAGACTGGGGCTGCTTGCTTGTCTTGCTACTTGAAACTTCAAACGCATGCTGCGAATGTGGATTGTCCCTGCCAGGCTCCTTTCACAGCCATGCTCTTAAAATGCGAACGTCTGCAGATAGCTGGCAGCCAGAAGGGGCTAGCCTGGAAAGCTGTTGCTCAACCTCATCTGCTCATGGCACTGCTCACACAGAGAATGCGGCTGCTTGCTTGTCTTGCCACTTGTAACTTCAAACGTATGTGGGGAATGTGGATTGTCCCTGCCAGGCTCCTTTCACAGCCATGCTCTTAAAATGAGAATGTCTGCAGATAGCTGATAGCCAGAAGGGGCTAGCCTGGAAAGCTGTTGCTCAGCCTCATCTGCCCATGGCACTGCTCGCACAGAGGCACAGAGAATGGGACTGCTTGCTTATCTTGCCACTTGTAACTTCAAACGTAGCCTGGGAAAGTTGGTGTCCCAGCCAGGCTCCTTTCGCAGCCCTGCTCCGAAAGTGCGAACGTCTGCAGATAGCTGACAGCCAGAAGGGGCTAGCCTGGAAAGCTGTTGCTCAGCCTCATCTGCTCATGGCACTGCTCACACATAGACTGGGGCTGCTTGCTTGTCTTGCCACCTCAAACTTCAAACGTAGCGCGGGAATGGTGGTGTCCCAACCAGGCTCCTTTCGCAGCCCTGCTCTTAAAATGCGAACGTCTGCAGGTAGATGACAGCCAGAAGGAGCTAGCCTGGAAATCTGTTGCTCAGCCTCATCTGCCCATGGCACTGCTCGCACAGAGGCACAGAGACTGTGACTGCTTGCTTATCTTGCTACTTGAAACTTCCAACGCATGTGGGGAATGTGGGTTGTCCCAGCCAGGCTCCTTTCGCAGCCCTGCTCCGAAAGTGCGAACGTCTGCAGATAGCTGATAGCGAGAAGGGGCTAGCCTGGAAAGCTGATGCTCAGCCTCATCTGCTCATGGCACTGCTCGCACAGAGACACAGAGACTGGGGCTGCTCTCTTGTCTTGCCACCTCAAACTTCAAACGTAGCCCGGGAAAGTTGGTGTCCCAACCAGGCTCCTTTCGCAGCCCTGCTCTTAAAATGCGAACGTCTGCAGGTAGATAACAGCCAGAAGGGGCTAGCCTGGAAATCTGTTGCTCAGCCTCATCTGCCCATGGCACTGCTCCCACAGAGGCACAGAGACTGTGACTGCTTGCTTATCTTGCTACTTGAAACTTCAAACGCATGTGGGGAATGTGGGTTGTCCCTGCCACGCTCCTTTCGCAGCCCTGCTCCGAAAGTGCGAACGTCTGCAGATAGCTGATAGCGAGAAGGGGCTAGCCTGGAAAGCTGTTGCTCAGCCTCATCTGCCCATGGCAGTGCTCGCACAGAGTCCCAGAGACTGGGGCTGCTTGCTTGTCTTGCTACTTGAAACTTCAAACGCATGCTGCGAATGTGGATTGTCCCTGCCAGGCTCCTTTCACAGCCATGCTCTTAAAATGCGAACGTCTGCAGGTAGCTGGCAGCCAGAAGGGGCTAGCCTGGAAAGCTGTTGCTCAGCCTCATTTGCCCATGGCACTGCTCGCACAGAGGCACAGAGAATGGGGCTGGTTGCTTATCTTGCCACTTGAAACTTCAAACGCATGCTGGGAATGGTGGTGTCCCTGCCAGCCTTCTTTCGAAGCCCTGCTACGAAAGCGCGAACGTCTGCAGATAGCTGGCAGACAGAAGGGGCTAGCCTGGAAAGCTGTTGCTCAGCCTCATCTGCCCATGGCACTGCTCGCATAGAGGCACAGAGACTGGGACTGCTTGCTTGTCTTGCCACCTCAAACTTCAAACGTAACATGGGAATAGTGGTGTCCAAGCCAGGCTCCTTTCGCAGCCCTGCTCCGAAACTGCGAACGTCTGCAGATAGCTGGCAGCCAGAAGGGGCTAGCCTGGAAAGCTGTTGCTCAGCCTCATCTGCCCATGGCACTGTTCGCATAGAGTCCCAGAGACTGGGGCTGCTTGCTTGTCTTGCCACTTGAAACTTCAAACGCATGCTGCGAATGTGGATTGTCCCTGCCAGGCTCCTTTCACAGCCATGCTCTTAAAATGCGAACTTCTGCAGGTAGCTGGCAGCCAGAAGAGCCTAGCCTGGAAAGCTGTTGCTCAGTCTCATCTGCCCATGGCACTGCTCGCACAGAGGCACAGAGAATGGGGCTGCTTGCTTATCTTGCCACTCGAAACTTCAAACGCATGATGGGAATGGTGGTGTCCCTGCGAGCCTCCTTTCGCAGCCCTCCTCCGAAAGCGCGAAAGTCTGCAGATAGCTGGCAGCCAGAAGGGGCTAGCCTGGAAAGCTGTTGCTCAGCCTCATCTGCCAATGGCAGTGCTCGCACAGAGGCACAGAGAATGGGGCTGCTTGCTTGTCTTGCCACCTCAAACTTCAAACGTAGCCTGGGAATTGTGGTGTCCCAGCCAGGCTCCTTTACCAGCCCTGCTCCGAAAGTGCGAACGTCTGCAGATAGCTGATAGCGAGAAGGGGCTAGCCTGGAAAGCTGTTGCTCAGCCTCATCTGCTCATGGCACTGCTCGCACAGAGGCACAGAGAATGGTGCTGCTTGCTTGTCTTGCAACTTGAAACTTCAAAAGTAGCCTGAGAATGGTGGTGTCCCAGCCAGGCTCCTTTCGCAGCCCTGCTCCGAAAGTGCGAACGTCTGCAGATAGCTGGCAGCCAGAAGGGGCTAGCCTGGAAAGCTGTTGCTCAGCCTCATCTGCTCATGGCACTGCTCGCACAGAGGCACAGAGAATGGGGCTGCTTGCTTGTCTTGCCACCTCAAACTTCAAACGTAGCCTGGGAATGGTGGTGTCCCAGCCAGGCTCCTTTACCAGCCCTGCTCTTAAAATGCGAACGTCTGCAGGTAGCTGACAGCCAGAAGGGGCTAGCCTGGAAATCAGTTGCTCAGCCTCATCTGACCATGGCACTGTTCGCACAGAGGCACAGAGAATGGGGCTGCTTGCTTATCTTGCCACTTGAAACTTCAAACGCATGTGGGGAATGTGGGTTGTTCCAGCCAGGCTCCTTTCGCAGCCCTGCTCCGAAGGTGCGAACGTCTGCAGATAGCTGGCAGCCAGAAGAGGCTAGCCTGGAAAGCTGTTGCTCAGCCTCATCTGTCCATGGCATTGCACGCACAGAGGCACAGAGAATGGGGCTGCTTGCTTGTCTTGCCCCCTCAAACTTCAAACGTAGCCTGGGAAAGTTGGTGTCCCAGCCAGGCTCCTTTCGCAGCCCTGCTCCGAAAGTGCGAACGTCTGCAGATAGCTGGCAGCCAGAAGGGGCTAGCCTGGAAAGCTGTTGCTCAGCCTCATCTGCCCATGGCAGTGCTCGCACAGAGTCCCAGAGACTGGGGCTGCTTGCTTGTCTTGCTACTTGAAACTTCAAACGCATGCTGCGAATGTGGATTGTCCCTGCCAGGCTCCTTTCACAGCCATGCTCTTAAAATGCGAACGTCTGCAGATAGCTGGCAGCCAGAAGGGGCTAGCCTGGAAAGCTGTTGCTCAACCTCATCTGCTCATGGCACTGCTCACACAGAGAATGCGGCTGCTTGCTTGTCTTGCCACTTGTAACTTCAAACGTATGTGGGGAATGTGGATTGTCCCTGCCAGGCTCCTTTCACAGCCATGCTCTTAAAATGAGAATGTCTGCAGATAGCTGATAGCCAGAAGGGGCTAGCCTGGAAAGCTGTTGCTCAGCCTCATCTGCCCATGGCACTGCTCGCACAGAGGCACAGAGAATGGGACTGCTTGCTTATCTTGCCACTTGTAACTTCAAACGTAGCCTGGGAAAGTTGGTGTCCCAGCCAGGCTCCTTTCGCAGCCCTGCTCCGAAAGTGCGAACGTCTGCAGATAGCTGACAGCCAGAAGGGGCTAGCCTGGAAAGCTGTTGCTCAGCCTCATCTGCTCATGGCACTGCTCACACATAGACTGGGGCTGCTTGCTTGTCTTGCCACCTCAAACTTCAAACGTAGCGCGGGAATGGTGGTGTCCCAACCAGGCTCCTTTCGCAGCCCTGCTCTTAAAATGCGAACGTCTGCAGGTAGATGACAGCCAGAAGGAGCTAGCCTGGAAATCTGTTGCTCAGCCTCATCTGCCCATGGCACTGCTCGCACAGAGGCACAGAGACTGTGACTGCTTGCTTATCTTGCTACTTGAAACTTCCAACGCATGTGGGGAATGTGGGTTGTCCCAGCCAGGCTCCTTTCGCAGCCCTGCTCCGAAAGTGCGAACGTCTGCAGATAGCTGATAGCGAGAAGGGGCTAGCCTGGAAAGCTGATGCTCAGCCTCATCTGCTCATGGCACTGCTCGCACAGAGACACAGAGACTGGGGCTGCTCTCTTGTCTTGCCACCTCAAACTTCAAACGTAGCCCGGGAAAGTTGGTGTCCCAACCAGGCTCCTTTCGCAGCCCTGCTCTTAAAATGCGAACGTCTGCAGGTAGATAACAGCCAGAAGGGGCTAGCCTGGAAATCTGTTGCTCAGCCTCATCTGCCCATGGCACTGCTCCCACAGAGGCACAGAGACTGTGACTGCTTGCTTATCTTGCTACTTGAAACTTCAAACGCATGTGGGGAATGTGGGTTGTCCCTGCCACGCTCCTTTCGCAGCCCTGCTCCGAAAGTGCGAACGTCTGCAGATAGCTGATAGCGAGAAGGGGCTAGCCTGGAAAGCTGTTGCTCAGCCTCATCTGCCCATGGCAGTGCTCGCACAGAGTCCCAGAGACTGGGGCTGCTTGCTTGTCTTGCTACTTGAAACTTCAAACGCATGCTGCGAATGTGGATTGTCCCTGCCAGGCTCCTTTCACAGCCATGCTCTTAAAATGCGAACGTCTGCAGGTAGCTGGCAGCCAGAAGGGGCTAGCCTGGAAAGCTGTTGCTCAGCCTCATTTGCCCATGGCACTGCTCGCACAGAGGCACAGAGAATGGGGCTGGTTGCTTATCTTGCCACTTGAAACTTCAAACGCATGCTGGGAATGGTGGTGTCCCTGCCAGCCTTCTTTCGAAGCCCTGCTACGAAAGCGCGAACGTCTGCAGATAGCTGGCAGACAGAAGGGGCTAGCCTGGAAAGCTGTTGCTCAGCCTCATCTGCCCATGGCACTGCTCGCATAGAGGCACAGAGACTGGGACTGCTTGCTTGTCTTGCCACCTCAAACTTCAAACGTAACATGGGAATAGTGGTGTCCAAGCCAGGCTCCTTTCGCAGCCCTGCTCCGAAACTGCGAACGTCTGCAGATAGCTGGCAGCCAGAAGGGGCTAGCCTGGAAAGCTGTTGCTCAGCCTCATCTGCCCATGGCACTGTTCGCATAGAGTCCCAGAGACTGGGGCTGCTTGCTTGTCTTGCCACTTGAAACTTCAAACGCATGCTGCGAATGTGGATTGTCCCTGCCAGGCTCCTTTCACAGCCATGCTCTTAAAATGCGAACTTCTGCAGGTAGCTGGCAGCCAGAAGAGCCTAGCCTGGAAAGCTGTTGCTCAGTCTCATCTGCCCATGGCACTGCTCGCACAGAGGCACAGAGAATGGGGCTGCTTGCTTATCTTGCCACTCGAAACTTCAAACGCATGATGGGAATGGTGGTGTCCCTGCGAGCCTCCTTTCGCAGCCCTCTTCCGAAAGCGCGAAAGTCTGCAGATAGCTGGCAGCCAGAAGGGGCTAGCCTGGAAAGCTGTTGCTCAGCCTCATCTGCCAATGGCAGTGCTCGCACAGAGGCACAGAGAATGGGGCTGCTTGCTTGTCTTGCCACTTCAAACTTCAAATGTAACCTGGGAAAGTTGGTGTCCCAGCCAGGCTCCTTTCGCAGCCCTGCTCCGAAAGTGCGAACGTCTGCAGATAACTGGCAGCCAGAAGGGGCCATCCTGGAAAGCTGTTGCTCAGCCTCATCTGCTCATGGCACTGCTCGCACAGAGGCACAGAGAATGGGGCTGCTTGCTTGTCTTGCCACCTCAAACTTCAAATGTAACATGGGAATGGTTGTGTCCCAGACAGGCTCCTTTCGCAGTCCTGCTCCGAAAGTGCGAACGTCTGCAGATAGCTGGCAGCCAGAAGGGGCTAGCCTGGAAAGCTCTTGCTCAGCCTCATCTGCTCATGGCACTGCTCACACAGAGACTGGGGCTGCTTGCTTGTCTTGCCACCTCAAACTTCAAAAGTAGCCTGGGAATGGTGGTGTCCCAGCCAGGCTCCTTTACCAGCCCTGCTCTTAAAATGCGAACGTCTGCAGGTAGCTGACACCCAGAAGGGGCTAGCCTGGAAATCAGTTGCTCAGCCTCAACTGCCCATGGCACTGCTCGCACAGAGGCACAGAGAATGGGGCTGCTTGCTTGTCTTGCAACTTGAAACTTCAAAAGTAGCCTGAGAATGGTGGTGTCCCAGCCAGGCTCCTTTCGCAGACATGCTCCGAAAGTGCGAACGTCTGCAGATAGCTGGCAGCCAGAAGGGGCTAGCCTGGAAAGCTGTTGCTCAGCCTCATCTGCTCATGGCAGTGCTCACACATAGAATGGGGCTGCTTGCTTGTCTTGCCACCTCAAACTTCAAACGTAAACTGGGAAAGTTGGTGTCCCAGCCAGGCTCCTTTACCAGCCCTGCTCTTAAAATGCGAACGTCTGCAGGTAGCTGACAGCCAGAAGGGGCTAGCCTGGAAATCTGTTGCTCAGCCTCATCTGCCCATGGCACTGCTCGCACAGAGGCACAGAGTCTGGGGCTGCTTGCTTGTCTTGCCACTTGAAACTTCAAACGCATGCTGCGAATGTGGATTGTTCCTGCCAGGCTCCTTTCGCAGCCCTGCTCTTAAAATGCGAACGTCTGCAGATAGCTGGCAGACAGAAGGGGCTAGCCTGGAAAGCTGTTGCTCAGCCTCATCTGTCCATGGCAGTGCTCGCACAGAGGCCCAGAGACTGGGGCTGCTTGCTTGTCTTGCCCCCTCAAACTTCAAACGTAGCCTGGGAAAGTTGGTGTCCCAGCCAGGCTCCTTTCGCAGCCCTGCTCCGAAAGTGCGAACGTCTGCAGATAGCTGGCAGCCAGAAGGGGCTAGCCTGGAAAGCTGTTGCTCAGCCTCATCTGCTCATGGCGGTGCTCGCACAGAGGCACAGAGACTGGGGCTGCTTGCTTGTCTTGCCCCCTCAAACTTGAAACGTAGCCTGGGAAAGTTGTTGTCCCAGCCAGGCTCCTTTCGCAGCCCTGCTCCGAAAGTGCGAACGTCTGCAGATAGCTGGCAGCCAGAAGGGGCTAGCCTGGAAAGCTGTTGCTCAGCCTCATCTGCTCATGGCACTGCTCACACAGAAACTGGGGCTGCTTGCTTGTCTTGCCACCTCAAACTTCAAACGTAGCCTGGGAATGGTGGTGTCCCAGCCAGGCTCCTTTACCAGCCCTGCTCTTAAAATGCGAACGTCTGCAGGTAGCTGACAGCCAGAAGGGGCTAGCCTGGAAATCTGTTGCTCAGCCTCATCTGCCCATGGCACTGCTCGCACAGAGGCACAGAGAATGGGGCTGCTTGCTTATCTTGCCACTTGAAACTTCAATCGCATGTGGGGAATGTGGGTTGTCCCTGCCAGGCTCCTTTACCAGCCCTGCTCCGAAAGTGCGAACGTCTGCAGATAGCTGGCAGCCAGAAGGGGCTAGCCTGGAAAGCTGTTGCTCAGTCTCATCTGCCCATGGCACTGCTCGCACAGAGGCACAGAGAATGGTGCTGCTTGCTTGTCTTGCCACCTCAAACTTCAAACGTAGCCTGGGAATTGTGGTGTCCCAGCCAGGCTCCTTTACCAGCCCTGCTCCGAAAGTGCGAACGTCTGCAGATAGCTGATAGCCAGAAGGGGCTAGCCTGGAAAGCTGTTGCTCAGCCTCATCTGCTCATGGCGGTGCTCGCACAGAGGCACAGAGACTGGGGCTGCTTGCTTGTCTTGCCACTTGAAACTTCAAACGTAGCCTGGGAATGGTGGTGTCCCAGCCAGGCTCCTTTCGCAGCCCTGCTCCGAAAGTGCGAACGTCTGCAGATAGCTGGCAGCCAGAAGGGGCTAGCCTGGAAAGCTGTTGCTCAGCCTCATCTGCTCATGGCTCTGCTCGCACAGAGGCCCAGACACTGGGGCTGCTTGCTTGTCTTGCCACTTGAAACTTCAAACGCATGCTGCGAATGTGGATTGTTCCTGCCAGGCTCCTTTCACAGCCATGCTCTTAAAATGCGAACATCTGCAGGTAGCTGGCAGCCAGAAGGGACTAGCCTGGAAATCTGTTGCTCAGCCTCATCTGTCCATGGCATTGCACGCACAGAGGCACAGAGAATGGGGCTGCTTGCTTGTCTTGCCACCTCAAACTTCAAACGTAGCCTGGGAAAGTTGGTGTCCCAGCCAGGCTCCTTTCGCAGCCCTGCTCCGAAAGTGCGAACGTCTACAGATAGCTGACAGCCAGAAGGGGTTAGCCTGGAAAGCTGTTGCTCAGCCTCATCTGCCCATGGCAGTGCTCGCACAGAGGCACAGAGAATGGGGCTGCTTGCTTGTCTTGCAACTTGAAACTTCAAAAGTAGCCTGAGAATGGTGGTGTCCCAGCCATGCTCCTTTCGCAGCCCTGCTCCGAAAGTGCGAACGTCTGCAGATAGCTGGCAGCCAGAAGGGGCTAGCCTGGAAAGCTGTTGCTCAGCCTCATCTGCTCATGGCACTGCTCACACATAGACTGGGGCTGCTTGCTTGTCTTGCCACTTGAAAATTCAAACGTAGCCTTAGAATGGTGGTGTCCCTGCCAGGCTCCTTTCGCAGCCATGCTACGAAAATGCGAACGTCTGCAGATAGCTGGCAGCCAGAAGGGGCTAGCCTGGAAAGCTGTTGCTCAGCCTCATCTGCCCATGGCACTGCTCGCACAGAGGCACAGAGACTGGGGCTGCCTGCTTGTCTTGCCACCTCAAACTTCAAACGTAACATGGGAATAGAGGTGTCCCAGCCAGGCTCCTTTCGCAGCCCTCCTCCGAAACTGCGAACGTCTGCAGATAGCTGGCAGCCAGAAGGGGCTAGCCTGGAAAGCTGTTGCTCAGCCTCATCTGCTCATGGCACTGCTCACACAGAGACTGGGGCTGCTTGCTTGTCTTGCCACCTCAAACTTCAAACGTAGCCTGGGAATGGTGGTGTCCCAACCAGGCTCCTTTCGCAGCCCTGCTCTTAAAATGCGAACGTCTGCAGGTAGCTGACAGCCAGAAGGGGCTAGCCTGGAAATCTGTTGCTCAGCCTCATCTGCCCATGGCACTGCTCGCACAGAGGCACAGAGAATGGGGCTGCTTGCTTATATTGCCACTTGAAACTTCAAACGCATGCTGGGAATGGTGGTGTTTCAGCCAGGCTCCTTTCACAGCCCTGCTCCGAAAGTGCGAACGTCTGCAGATAGCTGGCAGCCAGAAGGGGTTAGCCTGGAAAGCTGTTGCTCAGCCTCATCTGCTCATGGCACTGCTCGCACAGAGGCGCAGAGACTGGGGCTGCTTGCTTGTCTTGCAACTTGAAGCTTCAAAAGTAGCCTGAGGATGGTGGTGTCCCAGCCAGGATGCTTTCGCAGCCCTGCTCCGAAAGTGCGAACGTCTGCAGATAGCTGGCAGCCAGAAGGGGCTAGCCTGGAAAGCTGTTGCTCAGCCTCATCTGCTCATGGCACTGCTCACACATAGACTGGGGCTGCTTGCTTGTCTTGCCACCTCAAACTTCAAACGTAGCCCGGGAATGGTGGTGTCCCTGCCAGGCTCCTTTCGCAGCCCTGCTCTTAAAATGCGAACGTCTGCAGGTAGATGACAGCCAGAAGGGTCTAGCCTGGAAATCTGTTGCTCAGCCTCATCTGCCCATGGCACTGCTCGCACAGAGGCACAGAGAATGGGGCTGCTTGCTTGTCTTGCAACTTGAAACTTCAAACGCATGCTGGGAAAGTTGGTGTCCCTGCCAGGCTCCTTTCGCAGCCCTGCTCCGAAAGTGCGAACGTCTGCAGATAGCTGGCAGCCAGAAGGGGCTAGCCTGGAAAGCTGTTGCTCAGCCTCATCTGCTCATGGCACTGCTCGCACAGAGGCACAGAGAATGGGGCTGCATGCTTGTCTTGCCACCTCAAACTTCAAACGTAGCCTGGGAATGGTGGTGTCCCAGCCAGGCTCCTTTACCAGCCCTGCTCTTAAAATGCGAACGTCTGCAGGTAGCTGACAGCCAGAAGGGGCTAGCCTGGAAATCAGTTGCTGAGACTCATCTAACTATGGCACTGCTCGCACAGAGGCAGAGAGACTGGGGCTGCTTGCTTATCTTGCCACTTGAAACTTCAAACGCATGTGGGGAATGTGGGTTGTCCCTGCCAGGCTCCTTTCGCAGCCCTGCTCCGAAGGTGCGAACGTCTGCAGATAGCTAGCAGCCAGAAGAGGCTAGCCTGGAAAGCTGTTGCTCAGCCTCATCTGTCCATGGCATTGCACGCACAGAGGCACAGAGAATGGGGCTGCTTGCTTGTCTTGCCACCTCAAACTTCAAACGTAGCCTGGGAAAGTTGGTGTCCCAGCCAGGCTCCTTTCGCAGCCCTGCTCCGAAAGTGCGAACGTCTGCAGATAGCTGGCAGCCAGAAGGGGCTAGCCTGGAAAGCTGTTGCTCAGCCTCATCTGCCCATGGCAGTGCTCGCACAGAGGCCCAGAGACTGGGGCTGCTTGCTTGTCTTGCTACTTGAAACTTCAAACGCATGCTGCGAATGTGGATTGTCCCTGCCAGGGTCCTTTCACAGCCATGCTCTTAAAATGCGAACGTCTGCAGGTAGCTGGCAGCCAGAAGGGGCTAGCCTGGAAAGCTGTTGCTCAGCCTCATTTGCCCATGGCACTGCTCGCACAGAGGCACAGAGAATGGGGCTGGTTGCTTATCTTGCCACTTGAAACTTCAAACGCATGCTGGGAATGGTTGTGTCCCTGCCAGCCTCCTTTCGAAGCCCTGCTACGAAAGCGCGAACGTCTGCAGGTAGCTGGCAGCCAGAAGGGGCTAGCCTGGAAAGCTGTTGCGCAACCTCATCTGCTCATGGCACTGCTCACACAGAGAATGGGGCTGCTTGCTTGTCTTGCCACTTGTAACTTCAAACGCATGTGGGGAATGTGGATTGTCCCTGCCAGGCTCCTTTCAAAGCCATGCTCTTAAAATGAGAATGTCTGCAGATAGCTGATAGCCAGAAGGGACTAGCCTGGAAATCTGTTGCTCAGCCTCATCTGCCCATGGCACTGCTCGCACAGAGGCACAGAGAATGGGACTGCTTGCTTATCTTGCCACCTCAAACTACAAACGTAGCCTGGGAAAGTTGGTGTCCCAGCCAGGCTCCTTTCGCAGCCCTGCTCCGAAAGTGCGAACGTCTGCAGATAGCTGGCAGCCAGAAGGGGCTAGCCTGGAAAGCTGTTGCTCAGCCTCATCTGCCCATGGCACTGCTCGCACAGACGCCCAGAGACTGGGGCTGCTTGCTTGTCTTGCCCCCTCAAACTTCAAACGTAGCCTGGGAAAGTTGGTGTCCCAGCCAGGCTCCTTTCGCAGCCCTGCTCCGAAAGTGCGAACGTCTGCAGATAGCTGGCAGCCAGAAGGGGCTAGCCTGGAAAGCTGTTGCTCAGCCTCATCTGCTCATGGCAGTGCTCGCACAGAGGCCCAGAGACTGGGGCTGCTTGCTTGTCTTGCCCCCTCAAACTTCAAACGTAGCCTGGGAAAGTTGGTGTCCCAGCCAGGCTCCTTTCGCAGCCCTGCTCCGAAAGTGCGAACGTCTGCAGATAGCTGATAGCGAGAAGGGGCTAGCCTGGAAAGCTGTTGCTCAGCCTCATCTGCTCATGGCACTGCTCGCACAGAGGCACAGAGAATGGGGCTGCTTGCTTGTCTTGCAACTTGAAACTTCAAAAGTAGCCTGAGAATGGTGGTGTCCCAGCCAGGCTCCTTTCGCAGCCCTGCTCCGAAAGTGCGAACGTCTGCAGATAGCTGGCAGCCAGAAGGGGCTAGCCTGGAAAGCTGTTGCTCAGCCTCATCTGCTCATGGCACTGCTCGCACAGAGGCACAGAGAATGGGGCTGCTTGCTTGTCTTGCCACCTCAAACTTCAAACGTAGCCTGGGAATGGTGGTGTCCCAGCCAGGCTCCTTTACCAGCCCTGCTCTTAAAATGCGAACGTCTGCAGGTAGCTGACAGCCAGAAGGGGCTAGCCTGGAAATCAGTTGCTCAGCCTCATCTGCTCATGGCACTGCTCGCACAGAGGCACAGAGAATGCGGCTGCTTGCTTGTCTTGCCGCTTGTAACTTCAAACGTATGTGGGGAATGTGGATTGTCCCTGCCAGGCTCCTTTCACAGCCATGCTCTTAAAATGAGAATGTCTGCAGATAGCTGATAGCCAGAAGGGGCTAGCCTGGAAAGCTGTTGCTCAGCCTCATCTGCCCATGGCACTGCTCGCACAGAGGCACAGAGAATGGTACTGCTTGCTTATCTTGCCACCTCAAACTACAAACGTAGCCTGGGAAAGTTGGTGTCCCAGCCAGGCTCCTTTCGCAGCCCTGCTCCGAAAGTGCGAACGTCTGCAGATAGCTGACAGCCAGAAGGGGCTAGCCTGGAAAGCTGTTGCTCAGCCTCATCTGCTCATGGCACTGCTCACACATAGACTGGGGCTGCTTGCTTGTCTTGCCACCTCAAACTTCAAACGTAGCGCGGGAATGGTGGTGTCCCAACCAGGCTCCTTTCGCAGCCCTGCTCTTAAAATGCGAACGTCTGCAGGTAGATGACAGCCAGAAGGAGCTAGCCTGGAAATCTGTTGCTCAGCCTCATCTGCCCATGGCACTGCTCGCACAGAGGCACAGAGACTGTGACTGCTTGCTTATCTTGCTACTTGAAACTTCCAACGCATGTGGGGAATGTGGGTTGTCCCTGCCAGGCTCCTTTCGCAGCCCTGCTCCGAAAGTGCGAACGTCTGCAGATAGCTGATAGCGAGAAGGGGCTAGCCTGGAAAGCTGATGCTCAGCCTCATCTGCTCATGGCACTGCTCGCACAGAGACACAGAGACTGGGGCTGCTCTCTTGTCTTGCCACCTCAAACTTCAAACGTAGCCCAGGAAAGTTGGTGTCCCAACCAGGCTCCTTTCGCAGCCCTGCTCTTAAAATGCGAACGTCTGCAGGTAGATGACAGCCAGAAGGGGCTAGCCTGGAAATCTGTTGCTCAGCCTCATCTGCCCATGGCACTGCTCCCACAGAGGCACAGAGACTGTGACTGCTTGCTTATCTTGCTACTTGAAACTTCAAACGCATGTGGGGAATGTTGGTTGTCCCTGCCACGCTCCTTTCGCAGCCCTGCTCCGAAAGTGCGAACGTCTGCAGATAGCTGATAGCGAGAAGGGGCTAGCCTGGAAAGCTGTTGCTCAGCCTCATCTGCTCATGGCACTGCTCGCCCAGAGGCACAGAGAATGGGGCTGCTTGCTTGTCTTGCAACTTGAAACTTCAAAAGTATCCTGATAATGGTGGTGTCCCTGCCAGGCTCCTTTCGCAGCCCTGCTCCGAAGGTGCGAACGTCTGCAGATAGCTGGCAGCCAGAAGAGGCTAGCCTGGAAAGCTGTTGCTCAGCCTCATCTGTCCATGGCATTGCACGCACAGAGGCACAGAGAATGGGGCTGCTTGCTTGTCTTGCCACCTCAAACTTCAAACGTAGCCTGGGAAAGTTGGTGTCCCAGCCAGGCTCCTTTCGCAGCCCTTCTCCGAAAGTGCGAACGTCTGCAGATAGCTGGCAGCCAGAAGGGGCTAGCCTGGAAAGCTGTTGCTCAGCCTCATCTGCCCATGGCAGTGCTCGCACAGAGTCCCAGAGACTGGAGCTGCTTGCTTGTCTTGCTACTTGAAACTTCAAACGCATGCTGCGAATGTGGATTGTCCCTGCCAGGCTCCTTTCACAGCCATGCTCTTAAAATGCGAACGTCTGCAGGTAGCTGGCAGCCAGAAGGGGCTAGCCTGGAAAGCTGTTGCTCAGCCTCATCTGCCTATTGCACTGCTCGCATAGAGGCACAGAGACTGGGACTGCTTGCTTGTCTTGCCACCTCAAAGTTCAAACGTAACATGGGAATAGTGGTGTCCAAGCCAGGCTCCTTTCGCAGCCCTGCTCCGAAACTGCGAACGTCTGCAGATAGCTGGCAGCCAGAAGGGGCTAGCCTGGAAAGCTGTTGCTCAACCTCATCTGCTCATGGCACTGCTCACACAGAGAATGGGGCTGCTTGCTTGTCTTGCCACTTGTAACTTCAAACGTATGTGGGGAATGTGGATTGTCCCTGCCAGGCTCCTTTCACAGCCATGCTCTTAAAATGAGAATGTCTGCAGATAGCTGATAGCCAGAAGGGGCTAGCCTGGAAAGCTGTTGCTCAGCCTCATCTGCCCATGGCACTGCTCGCACAGAGGCACAGAGAATGGGACTGCTTGCTTATCTTGCCACCTCAAACTACAAACGTAGCCTGGGAAAGTTGGTGTCCCAGCCAGGCTCCTTTCGCAGCCCTGCTCCGAAAGTGCGAACGTCTGCAGATAGCTGGCATCCTGAAGGGGGTAGCCTGGAACGCTGTTGCTCAGCCTCATCTGCTCATGGCACTGCTCGCACAGAGGCACAGAGACTGGGGCTGCTTGCTTGTCTTGCCCTCTCAAACTTCAAACGTAGACTGGGAAAGTTGGTGTCCCAGCCAGGCTCCTTTCGCAGCCCTGCTCCGAAAGTGCAAACGTCTGCAGATAGCTGGCAGCCAGAAGGGGCTAGCCTGGAAAGCTGTTGCTCAGCCTCATCTGCCCATGGCACTGCTCGCACAGAGGCACAGAGAATGGGGCTGCTTGCTTGTCTTGCCACTTGAAACTTCAAAAGTAGCCTGAGAATGGTGGTGTCCCAGTCAGACTCCTTTCGCAGCCCTGCTCCGAAAGTGCGAACGTCTGCAGATAACTGATAGCCAGAAGGGGCTAGCCTGGAAAGCTGTTGCTCAGCCTCATCTGCTCATGGCACTGCTCACACATAGACTGGGGCTGCTTGCTTGTCTTGCCACCTCAAACTTCAAACGTAGCCTGGGAATGGTGGTGTCCCAGCCAGGCTCCTTTCGCAGCCCTGCTCCGAAAGTGCGAACGTCTGCAGATAGCTGGCAGCCAGAAGGGGCTAGCCTGGAAAGCTGTTGCTCAGCCTCATCTGCCCATGGCACTGCTCGCACAGAGGCCCAGAGACTGGGGCTGCTTGTTTGTTTTGCCACTTGTAACTTCAAGCGCATGTGAGGAATGTGGATTGTCCGTGCCAGGCTCCTTTCACAGCCATGCTCTTAAAATGAGAATGTCTGCAGATAGCTGGCAGCCAGAAGGGGCTAGCCTGGAAAGCTGTTGCTCAGCCTCATCTGCCCATGGCACTGCTCGCACAGAGGCACAGAGAATGGGGCTGCTTGCTTGTCTTGCCACCTCAAACTTCAAACGTAGCCTGGGAATGGTGGTGTCCCAGCCAGGCTCCTTTCGCAGCCCTGCTCCGAAAGTGCGAACGTCTGCAGATAACTGGCAGCCAGAAGGGGCTAGCCTGGAAAGCTGTTGCTCAGCCTCATCTGCTCATGGCATTGCACGCACAGAGGCACAGAGAATGGTGCTGCTTGCTTGTCTTGCCCCCTCAAACTTCAAACGTAGCCTGGGAATTGTGGTGTCCCAGCCAGGCTCCTTTACCAGCCCTGCTCCGAAAGTGCGAACGTCTGCAGATAGCTGATAGCCAGAAGGGGCTAGCCTGGAAAGCTGTTGCTCAGCCTCATCTGCTCATGGCACTGCTCGCACAGAGGCACAGAGAATGGGGCTGCTTGCTTGTCTTGCAACTTGAAACTTCAAAAGTAGCCTGAGAATGGTGGTGTCCCAGCCAGGCTCCTTTCGCAGCCCTGCTCCGAAAGTGCGAACGTCTGCAGATAGCTGGCAGCCAGAAGGGGCTAGCCTGGAAAGCTGTTGCTCAGCCTCATCTGCTCATGGCACTGCTCGCACAGAGGCACAGAGAATGGGGCTGCTTGCTTGTCTTGCCACCTCAAACTTCAAACGTAGCCTGGGAATGGTGGTGTCCCAGCCAGGCTCCTTTACCAGCCCTGCTCTTAAAATGCGAACGTCTGCAGGTAGCTGACAGCCAGAAGGGGCTAGCCTGGAAATCAGTTGCTCAGCCTCATCTGACCATGGCACTGCTCGCACAGAGGCACAGAGAATGGGGCTGCTTGCTTATCTTGCCACTTGAAACTTCAAACGCATGTGGGGAATGTGGGTTGTCCCAGCCAGGCTCCTTTCGCAGCCCTGCTCCGAAGGTGCGAACGTCTGCAGATAGCTGGCAGCCAGAAGAGGCTAGCCTGGAAAGCTGTTGCTCAGCCTCATCTGTCCATGGCATTGCACGCACAGAGGCACAGAGAATGGGGCTGCTTGCTTGTCTTGCCACCTCAAAATTCAAACGTAGCCTGGGAAAGTTGGTGTCCCAGCCAGGCTCCTTTCGCAGCCCTGCTCCGAAAGTGCGAACGTCTGCAGATAGCTGGCAGCCAGAAGGGGCTAGCCTGGAAAGCTGTTGCTCAGCCTCATCTGCCCATGGCAGTGCTCGCACAGAGGCCCAGAGACTGGGGCTGCTTGCTTGTCTTGCTACTTGAAACTTCAAACGCATGCTGCGAATGTGGATTGTCCCTGCCAGGCTCCTTTCACAGCCATGCTCTTAAAATGCGAACGTCTGCAGATAGCTGGCAGACAGAAGGGGCTAGCCTGGAAAGCTGTTGCTCAGCCTCATCTGCCCATTGCACTGCTCGCATAGAGGCACAGAGACTGGGACTGCTTGCTTGTCTTGCCACCTCAAAGTTCAAACGTAACATGGGAATAGTGGTGTCCAAGCCAGGCTCCTTTCGCAGCCCTGCTCCGAAACTGCGAACGTCTGCAGATAGCTGGCAGCCAGAAGGGGCTAGCCTGGAAAGCTGTTGCTCAACCTCATCTGCTCATGGCACTGCTCACACAGAGAATGGGGCTGCTTGCTTGTCTTGCCACTTGTAACTTCAAACGTATGTGGGGAATGTGGATTGTCCCTGCCAGGCTCCTTTCACAGCCATGCTCTTAAAATGAGAATGTCTGCAGATAGCTGATAGCCAGAAGGGGCTAGCCTGGAAAGCTGTTGCTCAGCCTCATCTGCCCATGGCACTGCTCGCACAGAGGCACAGAGAATGGGGCTGCTTGCTTGTCTTGCCACCTCAAACTTCAAACGTAGACTGGGAAAGTTGGTGTCCCAGCCAGGCTCCTTTCGCAGCCCTGCTCCGAAAGTGCAAACGTCTGCAGATAGCTGGCAGCCAGAAGGGGCTAGCCTGGAAAGCTGTTGCTCAGCCTCATCTGCCCATGGCACTGCTCGCACAGAGGCACAGAGAATGGGGCTGCTTGCTTGTCTTGCCACTTGAAACTTCAAAAGTAGCCTGAGAATGGTGGTGTCCCAGTCAGACTCCTTTCGCAGCCATGCTCCGAAAGTGCGAACGTCTGCAGATAACTGATAGCCAGAAGGGGCTAGCCTGGAAAGCTGTTGCTCAGCCTCATCTGCTCATGGCACTGCTCACACATAGACAAGCTGCTTGCTTGTCTTGCCACCTCAAACTTCAAACGTAGAATGGGAATGGTGGTGTCCCAGCCAGGCTCCTTTCGCAGCCCTGCTCCGAAAGTGCGAACGTCTGCAGATAGCTGGCAGCCAGAAGGGGCTAGCCTGGAAAGCTGTTGCTCAGCCTCATCTGCCCATGGCACTGCTCGCACAGAGGCCCAGAGACTGGGGCTGCTTGTTTGTTTTGCCACTTGTAACTTCAAGCGCATGTGAGGAATGTGGATTGTCCGTGCCAGGCTCCTTTCACAGCCATGCTCTTAAAATGAGAATGTCTGCAGATAGCTGTCAGCCAGAAGGGGCTAGCCTGGAAAGCTGTTGCTCAGCCTCATCTGCCCATGGCACTGCTCGCACAGAGGCACAGAGAATGGGGCTGCTTGCTTGTCTTGCCACCTCAAACTTCAAACGTAGCCTGGGAATTGTGGTGTCCCAGCCAGGCTCCTTTCGGAGCCTTGCTCCGAAAGTGCGAATGTCTGCAGATAGCTGGCAGCCTGAAGGGGCTAGCCTGTAAAGCTGTTGCTCAGACTCATCTGCTCATGGCACTGCTCGCACAGAGGCACAGAGAATGGGGCTGCTTGCTTGTCTTGCCACCTCAAACTTCAAACGTATCCCGGGAATGGTGGTGTCCCAACCAGGCTCCTTTCGCAGCCCTGCTCTTAAAATGCGAACGTCTGCAGGTAGATGACAGCCAGAAGGGGCTAGCATGTAAAGCTGTTGCTCAGCCTCATCTGCTCATGGCACTGCTCGCACAGAGGCGCAGAGACTGGGGCTGCTTGCTTGTCTTGCAACTTGAAGCTTCAAAAGTAGCCTGAGAATGGTGGTGTCCCAGCCAGGCTGCTTTCGCAGCCCTGCTCCGAAAGTGCGAACGTCTGCAGATAGCTGACAGCCAGAAGGGGCTAGCCTGGAAAGCTGTTGCTCAGCCTCATCTGCTCATGGCACTGCTCACACATAGACTGGGGCTGCTTGCTTGTCTTGCCACCTCAAACTTCAAACGTAGCCCGGGAAAGTTGGTGTCCCAACCAGGCTCCTTTCGCAGCCCTGCTCTTAAAATGCGAATTTCTGCAGGTAGATGACAGCCAGAAGGGGCTAGCCTGGAAATCTGTTGCTCAGCCTCATCTGCCCATGGCACTGCTCGCACAGAGGCACAGAGACTGTGACTGCTTGCTTATCTTGCTACTTGAAACTTCAAACGCATGTGGGGAATGTGGGTTGTCCCTGCCAGGCTCCTTTCGCAGCCCTGCTCCGAAAGTGCGAACATCTGCAGATAGCTGATAGCGAGAAGGGGCTAGCCAGGAAAGCTGTTGCTCAGCCTCATCTGCTCATGGCACTGCTCGCACAGAGGCACAGAGAATGGGGCTGCTTGCTTGTCTTGCAACTTGAAACTTCAAAAGTAGCCTGAGAATGGTGGTGTCCCAGCCAGGCTCCTTTCGCAGCCCTGCTCCGAAAGTGCGAACGTCTGCAGATAGCTGGCAGCCAGAAGGGGCTAGCCTGGAAAGCTGTTGCTCAGCCTCATCTGCTCATGGCACTGCTCGCACAGAGGCGCAGAGACTGGGGCTGCTTGCTTATCTTGCAACTTTAAGCTTCAAAAGTAGCCTGAGAATGGTGGTGTCACAGCTAGGATGCTTTCGCAGACCTGCTCCGAAAGTGCGAACGTCTGCAGATAGCTGACAGCCAGAAGGGGCTAGCCTGGAAAACTGTTGCTCAGCCTCATCTGCTCATGGCACTGCTCACACATAGACTGGGGCTGCTTGCTTGCCTTGCCACCTGAAACTTAAAACGTAGTCCGGGAATGGTGGTGTCCCAGCCAGGCTCCTTTCGCAGCCCTGCTCCTAAAATGCGAACGTCTGCAGGTAGATGACAGCCAGAAGGGGCTAGCCTGGAAATCTGTTGCTCAGCCTCATCTGCCCATGGCACTGCTCGCACAGAGGCACAGAGACTGTGACTGCTTGATTATCTTGCTACTTGAAACTTCAAACGCATGTGGGGAATGTGGGTTGTCCCTGCCAGGCTCCTTTCGCAGCCCTGCTCCGAAAGTGCGAACGTCTGCAGATAGCTGATAGCGAGAAGGGGCTAGCCTGGAAAGCTGTTGCTCAGCCTCATCTGCTCATGGCACTGCTCGCACAGAGGCACAGAGAATGGGGCTGCTTGCTTGTCTTGCAACTTGAAACTTCAAAAGTAGCCTGAGAATGGTGGTGTCCCAGCCAGGCTCCTTTCGCAGCCCTGCTCCGAAAGTGCGAACGTCTGCAGATAGCTGGCAGCCAGAAGGGGCTAGCCTGGAAAGCTGTTGCTCAGCCTCATCTGCTCATGGCACTGCTCGCACAGAGGCACAGAGAATGGGGCTGCTTGCTTGTCTTGCCACCTCAAACTTCAAACGTAGCCTGGGAATGGTGGTGTCCCAGCCAGGCTCCTTTACCAGCCCTGCTCTTAAAATGCGAACGTCTGCAGGTAGCTGACAGCCAGAAGGGGCTAGCCTGGAAATCAGTTGCTCAGCCTCATCTGTCCATGGCACTGCTCGCACAGAGGCACAGAGAATGGGGCTGCTTGCTTGTCTTGCCACTTGAAACTTCAAACGCATGCTGCGAATGTGGATTGTCCCTGCCAGGCTCCTTTCACAGCCATGCTCTTAAAATGCGAACGTCTGCAGGTAGCTGGCAGCCAGAAGGGGCTAGCCTGGAAAGCTGTTGCTCAGCCTCATCTGCCCATGGCACTGCTCGCACAGAGGCACAGAGAATGGGGCTGCTTGCTTATCTTGCCACTTGAAATTTCAAATGCATGCTGGGAATGGTGGTGTCCCTGCCAGCCTCCTTTCGAAACCCTGCTACGAAAGCGCGAACGTCTGCAGATAGCTGGCAGCCAGAAGGGGCTAGCCTGGAAAGCTGTTGCTCAGCCTCATCTGCCAATGGCAGTGCTCGCACAGAGGCATAGAGAATGGGGCTGCTTGCTTGTCTTGCCACTTCAAATTTCAAATGTAGCCTGGGAAAGTTGGTGTCCCAGACAGGCTCCTTTCGCAGCCCTGCTCCGAAAGTGCGAACGTCTGCAGATAGCTGGCATCCTGAAGGGGCTAGCCTGGAACGCTGTTGCTCAGCCTCATCTGCTCATGGCACTGCTCGCACAGAAGCACAGAGACTGGGGCTGCTTGCTTGTCTTGCCCTCTCAAACTTCAAACGTAGACTGGGAAAGTTGGTGTCCCAGCCAGGCTCCTTTCGCAGCCCTGCTCCGAAAGTGCAAACGTCTGCAGATAGCTGGCAGCCAGAAGGGGCTAGCCTGGAAAGCTGTTGCTCAGCCTCATCTGCCCATGGCACTGCTCGCACAGAGGCACAGAGAATGGGGCTGCTTGCTTGTCTTGCCACTTGAAACTTCAAAAGTAGCCTGAGAATGGTGGTGTCCCAGTCAGACTCCTTTCGCAGCCCTGCTCCGAAAGTGCGAACGTCTGCAGATAACTGATAGCCACAAGGGGCTAGCCTGGAAAGCTGTTGCTCAGCCTCATCTGCTCATGGCACTGCTCACACATAGACTGGGGCTGCTTGCTTGTCTTGCCACCTCAAACTTCAAACGTAGCCTGGGAATGGTGGTGTCCCAGCCAGGCTCCTTTCGCAGCCCTGCTCCGAAAGTGCGAACGTCTGCAGATAGCTGGCAGCCAGAAGGGGCTAGCCTGGAAAGCTGTTGCTCAGCCTCATCTGCCCATGGCACTGCTCGCACAGAGGCCCAGAGACTGGGGCTGCTTGTTTGTTTTGCCACTTGTAACTTCAAGCGCATGTGAGGAATGTGGATTGTCCGTGCCAGGCTCCTTTCACAGCCATGCTCTTAAAATGAGAATGTCTGCAGATAGCTGTCAGCCAGAAGGGGCTAGCCTGGAAAGCTGTTGCTCAGCCTCATCTGCTCATGGCACTGCTCACACAGAGGCACAGAGAATGGGGCTGCTTGCTTGTCTTGCCACCTCAAACTTCAAACGTAGCCTGGGAATTGTGGTGTCCCTGCCAGGCTCCTTTCGGAGCCCTGCTCCGAAAGTGCGAACGTCTGCAGATAGCTGGCAGCCTGAAGGGGCTAGCCTGTAAAGCTGTTGCTCAGACTCATCTGCTCATGGCACTGCTCGCACAGAGGCACAGAGACTGGGGCTGCTTGCTTGTCTTGCCACCTCAAACTTCAAACGTAGCCCGGGAATGGTGGTGTCCCAACCAGGCTCCTTTCGCAGCCCTGCTCTTAAAATGCGAACGTCTGCAGGTAGCTGACAGCCAGAAGGGGCTAGCCTGTAAAGCTGTTGCTCAGCCTCATCTGCTCATGGCACTGCTCGCACAGAGGCACAGAGAATGGTTCTGCTTGCTTATATTGCCACTTGAAACTTCAAATGTAGCCTGGGAATGGTGGTGTCTCTGCCAGGCTCCTTTCACAGCCCTGCTCCGAAAGTGCGAACGTCTGCAGATAGCTGGCAGCCAGAAGGGGCTAGCCTGGAAAGCTGTTGCTCAGCCTCATCTGCTCATGGCACTGCTCGCACAGAGGCGCAGAGACTGGGGCTGCTTGCTTATCTTGCAACTTGAAGCTTCAAAAGTAGCCGGAGAATGGTGGTGTCCCAGCCAGGATGCTTTCGCAGACCTGCTCCGAAAGTGCGAACGTCTGCAGATAGCTGACAGCCAGAAGGGGCTAGCCTGGAAAACTGTTGCTCAGCCTCATCTGCTCATGGCACTGCTCACACATAGACTGGGGCTGCTTGCTTGCCTTGCCACCTCAAACTTCAAACGTAGTCCGGGAATGGTGGTGTCCCAGCCAGGCTCCTTTCGCAGCCCTGCTCTTAAAATGCGAACGTCTGCAGGTAGATGACAGCCAGAAGGGGCTAGCCTGGAAATCTGTTGCTCAGCCTCATCTGCCCATGGCACTGCTCGCACAGAGGCACAGAGACTGTGACTGCTTGCTTATCTTGCTACTTGAAATTCAAACGCATGTGGGGAATGTGGGTTGTCCCTGCCAGGCTCCTTTCGCAGCCCTGCTCCGAAAGTGCGAACGTCTGCAGATAGCTGATAGCCAGAATTGGCTAGCCTGGAAAGCTGTTGCTCAGCCTCATCTGCTCATGGCACTGCTCGCACAGAGGCACAGAGAATGGGGCTGCTTGCTTGTCTTGCCACCTCAAACTTCAAACGTAGCCTGGGAATGGTGGTGTCCCAGCCAGGCTCCTTTACCAGCCCTGCTCTTAAAATGCGAACGTCTGCAGGTAGCTGACAGCCAGAAGGGGCTAGCCTGGAAATCAGTTGCTCAGCCTCATCTGCCCATGGCACTGCTCGCACAGAGGCACAGAGAATGGGGCTGCTTGCTTATCTTGCCACTTGAAACTTCAAACGCATGTGGGGAATGTGGGTTGTCCCTGCCAGGCTCCTTTCGCAGCCCTGCTCCGAAGGTGCGAACGTCTGCAGATAGCTGGCAGCCAGAAGGGGCTAGCCTGGAAAGCTTTTGCTCAGCCTCATCTGTCCATGGCATTGCACGCACAGAGACACAGAGAATGGGGCTGCTTGCTTGTCTTGCCACCTCAAACTTCAAATGTAGCATGGGAAAGTTGTTGTCCCAGCCAGGCTCCTTTCGCAGCCCTGCTCCGAAAGTGCGAACGTCTGCAGGTAGCTGGCAGTCAGAAGGGGCTAGCCTGGAAAGCTGTTGCTCAGCCTCATTTGCCCATGGCACTGCTCGCACAGAGGCACAGAGAATGGGGCTGCTTGCTTATCTTGCCACTTGAAACTTCAAACGCATGCTGGGAATGGTGGTGTCCCTGCCAGCCTCCTTTCGAAGCCCTGCTACGAAAGCGCGAACGTCTGCAGATAGCTGGCAGCCAGAAGGGGCTAGCCTGGAAAGCTGTTGCTCAGCCTCATCTGCCCATGGCACTGCTCGCATAGAGGCACAG
The DNA here is from genome assembly GCF_030867145.1 of Opisthocomus hoazin. Classification (NCBI taxonomy): domain Eukaryota; kingdom Metazoa; phylum Chordata; class Aves; order Opisthocomiformes; family Opisthocomidae; genus Opisthocomus; species Opisthocomus hoazin. The sequence continues at coordinate 9,694,720 of NC_134429.1, forward strand.
AGACTGGGACTGCTTGCTTGTCTTGCCACCTCAAACTTCAAACGTAACATTGGAATAGTGGTGTCCAAGCCAGGCTCCTTTCGCAGCCCTGCTCCGAAACTGCGAACGTCTGCAGATAGCTGGCAGCCAGAAGGGGCTAGCCTGGAAAGCTGTTGCTCAACCTCATCTGCTCATGGCACTGCTCACACAGAGAATGGGGCTGCTTGCTTGTCTTGCCACTTGTAACTTCAAACGTATGTGGGGAATGTGGATTGTCCCTGCCAGGCTCCTTTCACAGCCATGCTCTTAAAATGAGAATGTCTGCAGATAGCTGATAGCCAGAAGGGGCTAGCCTGGAAAGCTGTTGCTCAGCCTCATCTGCCCATGGCACTGCTCGCACAGAGGCACAGAGAATGGGACTGCTTGCTTATCTTGCCACCTCAAACTACAAACGTAGCCTGGGAAAGTTGGTGTCCCAGCCAGGCTCCTTTCGCAGCCCTGCTCCGAAAGTGCGAACGTCTGCAGATAGCTGGCATCCTGAAGGGGGTAGCCTGGAACGCTGTTGCTCAGCCTCATCTGCTCATGGCACTGCTCGCACAGAGGCACAGAGACTGGGGCTGCTTGCTTGTCTTGCCCTCTCAAACTTCAAACGTAGACTGGGAAAGTTGGTGTCCCAGCCAGGCTCCTTTCGCAGCCCTGCTCCGAAAGTGCAAACGTCTGCAGATAGCTGGCAGCCAGAAGGGGCTAGCCTGGAAAGCTGTTGCTCAGCCTCATCTGCCCATGGCACTGCTCGCACAGAGGCACAGAGAATGGGGCTGCTTGCTTGTCTTGCCACTTGAAACTTCAAAAGTAGCCTGAGAATGGTGGTGTCCCAGTCAGACTCCTTTCGCAGCCCTGCTCCGAAAGTGCGAACGTCTGCAGATAACTGATAGCCAGAAGGGGCTAGCCTGTAAAGCTGTTGCTCAGCCTCATCTGCTCATGGCACTGCTCACACATAGACTGGGGCTGCTTGCTTGTCTTGCCACCTCAAACTTCAAACGTAGCCTGGGAATGGTGGTGTCCCAGCCAGGCTCCTTTCGCAGCCCTGCTCCGAAAGTGCGAACGTCTGCAGATAGCTGGCAGCCAGAAGGGGCTAGCCTGGAAAGCTGTTGCTCAGCCTCATCTGCTCATGGCACTGCTCGCACAGAGGCACAGAGAATGGGGCTGCTTGCTTGTCTTGCAACTTGAAACTTCAAAAGTATCCTGAGAATGGTGGTGTCCCAGCCAGGCTCCTTTCGCAGCCCTGCTCCGAAAGTGCGAACGTCTGCAGATAGCTGGCAGCCAGAAGGGGCTAGCCTGGAAAGCTGTTGCTCAGCCTCATCTGCTCATGGCACTGCTTGCACAGAGGCACAGAGAATGGGGCTGCTTGCTTGTCTTGCCACCTCAAACTTCAAACGTAGCCTGGGAATGGTGGTGTCCCAACCAGGCTCCTTTACCAGCCCTGCTCTTAAAATGAGAACGTCTGCAGGTAGCTGACAGCCAGAAGGAGCTAGCCTGGAAATCAGTTGCTCAGCCTCATCTGCCCATGGCCTTGCACGCACAGAGGCACAGAGAATGGGGCTGCTTGCTTGTCTTGCCAACTCAAACTTCAAACGTAGACTGGGAAAGTTGGTGTCCCAGCCAGGCTCCTTTACCAGCCCTGCTCCGAAAGTGCGAACGTCTGCAGATAGCTGGCAGCCAGAAGGGGCTAGCCTGGAAAGCTGTTGCTCAGCCTCATCTGCCCATGGCAGTGCTCGCACAGAGGCTCAGAGACTGGGGCTGCTTGCTTGTCTTGCCACTTCAAAATTCAAACGCATACTGCGAATGTGGATTGTCTCTGCCAGGCTCCTTTCACAGCCATGCTCCGAAAGTGTGAACGTCTGCAGATAGCTGGCAGCCAGAAGGGGCTAGCCTGGAAAGCTGTTGCTCAGCCTCATCTGCTCATGGCACTGCTCACACAGAGACTGGGGCTGCTTGCTTGTCTTGCCACCTCAAACTTCAAACGTAGCCTGGGAATGGTGGTGTCCCAGCCAGGCTCCTTTACCAGCACTGCTCTTAAAATGCGAACGTCTGCAGGTAGCTGACAGCCAGAAGGGGCTAGCCTGGAAATCTGTTGCTCAACCTCATCTGCCCATGGCACTGCTCGCACAGAGGCACAGAGAATGGGGCTGCTTGCTTATCTTGCCACTTGAAACTTCAAACGAATGTGGTGAATGTGGGTTGTCCCTGCCAGGCTCCTTTACCAGCCCTGCTCCGAAAGTGCTAACATCTGCAGATAGCTGACAGCCAGAAGGGGCTATCCTGGAAAGCTGTTGCTCAGCCTCATCTGTCCATGGCATTGCTCGCACAGAGGCACAGAGAATGGGGCTGCTTGCTTGTCTTGCCACCTCAAACTTCAAACGTAGACTGGGAAAGTTGGTGTCCCAGCCAGGCTGCTTTCGCAGCCATGCTCCGAAAGTGCGAACGTCTGCAGATAGCTGGCAGCCAGAAGGGGCTAGCCTGGAAAGCTGTTGCTCAGCCTCATCTGCCCATGGCAGTGCTCGCACAGAGGCCCAGAGACTGGGGCTGCTTGCTTGTCTTGCCACTTCAAACTTCAAACGCATGCTGCGAATGTGGATTGTCCCTGCCAGGCTCCTTTCACAGCCATGCTCTTAAAATGCGAACGTCTGCAGGTAGCTGGCAGGCAGAAGGGGCTAGCCTGGAAATCTGTTGCTCAGCCTCATCTGCCCATGGCACTGCTCGCACAGAGGCACAGAGAATGGGCTGCTTGCTTATCTTGCCACGTGAAACTTCAAACGCATGCTGGGAATGGTGGTGTCCCTGCCAGCCTCCTTTCGCAGCCCTGCTCCGAAAGCGCTAACGTCTGCAGATAGCTGGCAGCCAGAAGGGGCTAGCCTGGAAAGCTGTTGCTCAGCGTCATCTGCCAATGGCAGTGCTCGCACAGAGGCACAGAGAATGGGGCTGCTTGCTTGTCTTGCCACTTCAAACTTCAAATGTAGCCTGGGAATGGCGGTGTCCCAGCCAGGCTCCTTTCGCAGCCCTGCTCCGAAAGTGCGAACGTCTGCAGATAGCTGGCAGCCAGAAGGGGCTAGCCTGGAAAGGTGTTGCTCAGCCTCATCTGCTCATGGCAGTGCTCGCACAGAGGCACAGAGACTGGGGCTGCTTGCTTGTCTTGCCACCTCAAACTTCAAACATAGCCTGGGAAAGTTGGTGTCCCAGCCAGGCTCCTTTCGCAGCCCTGCTCCGAAAATGCGAACGTCTGCAGATAGCTGGCAGCCAGAAGGGGCTAGCCTGGAAAGCTGTTGCTCAGCCTCATCTGCTCATGGCACTGCTCACACATAGACTGGGGCTGCTTGCTTATCTTGCCACTTCAAACTTCAAACATAGCCTTAGAATGGTGGTGTCCCTGACAGGCTGCTTTCGCAGCCATACTCTTAAAATGCGAACGTCTGCAGATAGCTGGCAGCCAGAAGGGGCTAGCCTGGAAAGCTGTTGCTCAGCCTCATCTGCCCATGGCACTGCTCGCACAGAGGCCCAGAGACTGGGGCTGGTTGCTTATCTTGCCACTTGAAACTTCAAACGCATGCTGGGAATGTTGGTGTCCCTGCCAGCCTCCTTTCGCAGCCCTGCTCCGAAAGCGCGAACGTCTGCAGATAGCTGACAGCCAGAAGGGGCTATCCTGGAAAGCTGTTGCTCAGCCTCATCTGCCAATGGCACTGCTCGCACAGAGGCACAGAGAATGGGGCTGCTTGCTTGTCTTGCCACTTCAAACTTCAAATGTAGCCTGGGAATGGTGGTGTCCCAGCCAGGCTCCTTTCGCAGCCCTGCTCCGAAAGTGTGAACGTCTGCAGATAGCTGGCAGCCAGAAGGGGCTATCCTGGAAAGCTGTTGCTCAGCCTCATCTGCTCATGGCACTGCTCACACATAGACTGGGGCTGCTTGCTTGTCTTGCCACCTCAAACTTCAAACGTAGCCTGGGATTGGTGGTGTCCCAGCCAGGCTCCTTTACCAGCACTGCTCTTAAAATGCGAACGTCTGCAGGTAGCTGACAGCCAGAAGGGGCTAGCCTGGAAATCTGTTGCTCAACCTCATCTGCCCATGGCACTGCTCGCACAGAGGCACAGAGAATGGGGCTGCTTGCTTATCTTGCCACTTGAAACTTCAAACGCATGTGGGGAATGTTGGTTGTCCCTGCCAGGCTCCTTTACCAGCCCTGCTCCGAAAGTGCTAACATCTGCAGATAGCTGGCAGCCAGAAGAGGCTATCCTGGAAAGCTGTTGCTCAGCCTCATCTGTCCATGGCATTGCTCGCACAGAGGCACAGAGAATGGGGCTGCTTGCTTGTCTTGCCACCTCAAACTTCAAACGTAGACTGGGAAAGTTGGTGTCCCAGCCAGGCTCCTTTCGCAGCCCTACTCCGAAAGTGCGAACGTCTGCAGATAGCTGATAGCCAGAAGGGGCTAGCCTGGAAAGCTCTTGCTCAGCCTCATCTGCTCATCGCAGTGCTCGCACAGAGGCACAGAGACTGGGGCTGCTTGCTTGTCTTGCCCCCTCAAACTTCAAACGTAGCCTGGGAAAGTTGGTGTCCCAGCCAGGCTCCTTTCGCAGCCCTGCTCCGAAAGTGCGAACGTCTGCAGATAGCTGGCAGCCAGAATGGGCTAGCCTGTAAAGCTGTTGCTCAGCCTCATCTGCCCATGGCAGTGCTCGCACAGAGTCCCAGAGACTGGGGCTGCTTGCTTGTCTTGCCACTTCTAACTTCAAACGCATGCTGCGAATGTGGATTGTCCCTGCCAGGCTCCTTTCACAGCCATGCTCTTAAAATGCGAACGTCTGCAGGTAGCTGGCAGGCAGAAGGGGCTAGCCTGGAAATCTGTTGCTCAGCCTCATCTGCCCATGGCACTGCTCGCACAGAGGCACAGAGAATGGGGCTGCTTGCTTATCTTGCCACTTGAAACTTAAAACGCATGCTGGGAATGGTGGTGTCCCTGCCAGGCTCCTTTCGCAGCCCTGCTCCGAAAGTGCGAACGTCTGCAGATAGCTGGCAGCCAGAAGGGGCTAGCCTGGAAAGCTGTTGCTCAGCCTCATCTGCTCATGGCACTGCTCGCACAGAGGCACAGAGACTGGGGCTGCTTGCTTTTCTTGCCACCTCAAACTTCAAACATAGCCTGGGAAAGTTGGTGTCCCAGCCAGGCTCCTTTCGCAGCCCTGCTCCGAAAGTGCGAACGTCTGCAGATAGCTGGCAGCCAGAAGGGGCTAGCCTGGAAAGCTGTTGCTCAGCCTCATCTGCTCATGGCACTGCTCACACATAGAATGGGGCTGCTTGCTTGTCTTGCCACCTCAAAATTCAAACGTAGCCTGGGAAAGTTGGTGTCCCAGCCAGGCTCCTTTCGCAGCCCTGCTCCGAAAGTGCGAACGTCTGCAGATAGCTGATAGCCAGAAGGGGCTAGCCTGGAAAGCTGTTGCTCAGCCTCATCTGCCAATGGCAGTGCTCGCACAGAGGCACAGAGAATGGGGCTGCTTGCTTGTCTTGCCACTTCAAACTTCAAATGTATCCTGGGAAAGTTGGTGTCCCAGCCAGGCTCCTTTCGCAGCCCTGCTCCGAAAGTGTGAACGTCTGCAGATAGCTGGCAGCCAGAAGGGGCTAGCCTGGAAAGCTGTTGCTCAGCCTCATCTGCTCATGGCACTGCTCGCATAGAGGCACAGAGACTGGGGCTGCTTGCTTGTCTTGCCACCTCACACTTCAAACGTAGCCTGGGAATGGTGGTGTCCCAGCCAGGTTCCTTTACCAGCCCTGCTCTTAAAATGCGAACGTCTGCAGGTAGCTGACAGCCAGAAGGGGCTAGCCTGGAAAGCTGTTGCTCAGCCTCATCTGCCCATGGCACTGCTCGCACAGAGGCACAGAGAATGGGGCTGCTTGCTTATCTTGCCACTTGAAACTTCAAACACATGTGGGGAATGTGGGTTGTACCTGCCAGACTCCTTTCGCAGCCCTGCTCCGAAAGTGCGAACGTCTGCAGATAGCTGGCAGCCAGAAGGGGCTAGCCTGGAAAGCTGTTGCTCAGCCTCATCTGCCCATGGCAGTGCTCGCACAGAGGCCCAGAGACTGGGGCTGCTTGCTTGTCTTGCCACTTCAAACTTCAAACGCATGCTGCGAATGTGGATTGTCCCTGCCAGGCTCCTTTCACAGCCATGCTCTTAAAATGCGAACGTCTGCAGGTAGCTGGCAGGCAGAAGGGGCTAGCCTGGAAATCTGTTGCTCAGCCTCATCTGCCCATGGCACTGCTCGCACAGAGGCACAGAGAATGGGCTGCTTGCTTATCTTGCCACGTGAAACTTAAAACGCATGCTGGGAATGGTGGTGTCCCTGCCAGCCTCCTTTCGCAGCCCTGCTCCGAAAGCGCTAACGTCTGCAGATAGCTGGCAGCCAGAAGGGGCTAGCCTGGAAAGCTGTTGCTCAGCGTCATCTGCCAATGGCAGTGCTCGCACAGAGGCACAGAGAATGGGGCTGCTTGCTTGTCTTGCCACTTCAAACTTCAAATGTAGCCTGGGAATGGTGGTGTCCCAGCCAGGCTCCTTTCGCAGCCCTGCTCCGAAAGTGCGAACGTCTGCAGATAGCTGGCAGCCAGAAGGGGCTAGCCTGGAAAGGTGTTGCTCAGCCTCATCTGCTCATGGCACTGCTCGCACAGAGGCACAGAGACTGGGGCTGCTTGCTTGTCTTGCCACCTCAAACTTCAAACATAGCCTGGGAAAGTTGGTGTCCCAGCCAGGCTCCTTTCGCAGCCCTGCTCCGAAAATGCGAACGTCTGCAGATAGCTGGCAGCCAGAAGGGGCTAGCCTGGAAAGCTGTTGCTCAGCCTCATCTGCTCATGGCACTGCTCACACATAGACTGGGGCTGCTTGCTTATCTTGCCACTTCAAACTTCAAACATAGCCTTAGAATGGTGGTGTCCCTGACAGGCTGCTTTCGCAGCCATACTCTTAAAATGCGAACGTCTGCAGATAGCTGGCAGCCAGAAGGGGCTAGCCTGGAAAGCTGTTGCTCAGCCTCATCTGCCCATGGCACTGCTCGCACAGAGGCCCAGAGACTGGGGCTGGTTGCTTATCTTGCCACTTGAAACTTCAAACGCATGCTGGGAATGTTGGTGTCCCTGCCAGCCTCCTTTCGCAGCCCTGCTCCGAAAGCGCGAACGTCTGCAGATAGCTGGCAGCCAGAAGGGGCTATCCTGGAAAGCTGTTGCTCAGCCTCATCTGCCAATGGCACTGCTCGCACAGAGGCACAGAGAATGGGGCTGCTTGCTTGTCTTGCCACTTCAAACTTCAAATGTAGCCTGGGAATGGTGGTGTCCCAGCCAGGCTCCTTTCGCAGCCCTGCTCCGAAAGTGTGAACGTCTGCAGATAGCTGGCAGCCAGAAGGGGCTATCCTGGAAAGCTGTTGCTCAGCCTCATCTGCTCATGGCACTGCTCACACATAGACTGGGGCTGCTTGCTTGTCTTGCCACCTCAAACTTCAAACGTAGCCTGGGATTGGTGGTGTCCCAGCCAGGCTCCTTTACCAGCACTGCTCTTAAAATGCGAACGTCTGCAGGTAGCTGACAGCCAGAAGGGGCTAGCCTGGAAATCTGTTGCTCAACCTCATCTGCCCATGGCACTGCTCGCACAGAGGCACAGAGAATGGGGCTGCTTGCTTATCTTGCCACTTGAAACTTCAAACGCATGTGGGGAATGTTGGTTGTCCCTGCCAGGCTCCTTTACCAGCCCTGCTCCGAAAGTGCTAACATCTGCAGATAGCTGGCAGCCAGAAGAGGCTATCCTGGAAAGCTGTTGCTCAGCCTCATCTGTCCATGGCATTGCTCGCACAGAGGCACAGAGAATGGGGCTGCTTGCTTGTCTTGCCACCTCAAACTTCAAACGTAGACTGGGAAAGTTGGTGTCCCAGCCAGGCTCCTTTCGCAGCCCTACTCCGAAAGTGCGAACGTCTGCAGATAGCTGATAGCCAGAAGGGGCTAGCCTGGAAAGCTGTTGCTCAGCCTCATCTGCTCATCGCAGTGCTCGCACAGAGGCACAGAGACTGGGGCTGCTTGCTTGTCTTGCCCCCTCAAACTTCAAACGTAGCCTGGGAAAGTTGGTGTCCCAGCCAGGCTCCTTTCGCAGCCCTGCTCCGAAAGTGCGAACGTCTGCAGATAGCTGGCAGCCAGAATGGGCTAGCCTGTAAAGCTGTTGCTCAGCCTCATCTACCCATGGCAGTGCTCGCACAGAGTCCCAGAGACTGGGGCTGCTTGCTTGTCTTGCCACTTCTAACTTCAAACGCATGCTGCGAATGTGGATTGTCCCTGCCAGGCTCCTTTCACAGCCATGCTCTTAAAATGCGAACGTCTGCAGGTAGCTGGCAGGCAGAAGGGGCTAGCCTGGAAATCTGTTGCTCAGCCTCATCTGCCCATGGCACTGCTCGCACAGAGGCACAGAGAATGGGGCTGCTTGCTTATCTTGCCACTTGAAACTTAAAACGCATGCTGGGAATGGTGGTGTCCCTGCCAGGCTCCTTTCGCAGCCCTGCTCCGAAAGTGCGAACGTCTGCAGATAGCTGGCAGCCAGAAGGGGCTAGCCTGGAAAGCTGTTGCTCAGCCTCATCTGCTCATGGCACTGCTCGCACAGAGGCACAGAGACTGGGGCTGCTTGCTTTTCTTGCCACCTCAAACTTCAAACATAGCCTGGGAAAGTTGTTGTCCCAGCCAGGCTCCTTTCGCAGCCCTGCTCCGAAAGTGCGAACGTCTGCAGATAGCTGGCAGCCAGAAGGGGCTAGCCTGGAAAGCTGTTGCTCAGCCTCATCTGCTCATGGCACTGCTCACACATAGACTGGGGCTGCTTGCTTGTCTTGCCACCTCAAAATTCAAACGTAGCCTGGGAAAGTTGGTGTCCCAGCCAGGCTCCTTTCGCAGCCCTGCTCCGAAAGTGCGAACGTCTGCAGATAGCTGATAGCCAGAAGGGGCTAGCCTGGAAAGCTGTTGCTCAGCCTCATCTGCCAATGGCAGTGCTCGCACAGAGGCACAGAGAATGGGGCTGCTTGCTTGTCTTGCCACTTCAAACTTCAAATGTATCCTGGGAAAGTTGATGTCCCAGCCAGGCTCCTTTCGCAGCCCTGCTCCGAAAGTGTGAACGTCTGCAGATAGCTGGAAGCCAGAAGGGGCTAGCCTGGAAAGCTGTTGCTCAGCCTCATCTGCTCATGGCACTGCTCGCATAGAGGCACAGAGACTGGGGCTGCTTGCTTGTCTTGCCACCTCACACTTCAAACGTAGCCTGGGAATGGTGGTGTCCCAGCCAGGTTCCTTTACCAGCCCTGCTCTTAAAATGCGAACGTCTGCAGGTAGCTGACAGCCAGAAGGGGCTAGCCTGGAAAGCTGTTGCTCAGCCTCATCTGCCCATGGCACTGCTCGCACAGAGGCACAGAGAATGGGGCTGCTTGCTTATCTTGCCACTTGAAACTTCAAACACATGTGGGGAATGTGGGTTGTACCTGCCAGACTCCTTTCGCAGCCCTGCTCCGAAAGTGCGAACGTCTGCAGATAGCTGTAAGCCAGAAGGGGCTAGCCTGGAAAGCTGTTGCTCAGCCTCATCTGCCCATGGCACTGCTCGCACAGAGGCCCAGAGACTGGGGCTGCTTGCTTGTCTTGCCACTTCAAACTTCAAACGCATGCTGCGAATGTGGATTGTCCCTGCCAGGCTCCTTTCACAGCCATGCTCTTAAAATGCGAACGTCTGCAGGTAGCTGGCAGGCAGAAGGGGCTAGCCTGGAAATCTGTTGCTCAGCCTCATCTGCCCATGGCACTGCTCGCACAGAGGCACAGAGAATGGGCTGCTTGCTTATCTTGCCACGTGAAACTTCAAACGCATGCTGGGAATGGTGGTGTCCCTGCCAGCCTCCTTTCGCAGCCCTGCTCCGAAAGCGCTAACGTCTGCAGATAGCTGGCAGCCAGAAGGGGCTAGCCTGGAAAGCTGTTGCTCAGCGTCATCTGCCAATGGCAGTGCTCGCACAGAGGCACAGAGAATGGGGCTGCTTGCTTGTCTTGCCACTTCAAACTTCAAATGTAGCCTGGGAAAGTTGGTGTCCCAGCCAGGCTCCTTTCGCAGCCCTGCTCCGAAAGTGCGAACGTCTGCAGATAGCTGGCAGCCAGAAGGGGCTAGCCTGGAAAGGTGTTGCTCAGCCTCATCTGCTCATGGCAGTGCTCGCACAGAGGCACAGAGACTGGGGCTGCTTGCTTGTCTTGCCACCTCAAACTTCAAACATAGCCTGGGAAAGTTGGTGTCCCAGCCAGGCTCCTTTCGCAGCCCTGCTCCGAAAATGCGAACGTCTGCAGATAGCTGGCAGCCAGAAGGGGCTAGCCTGGAAAGATGTTGCTCAGCCTCATCTGCTCATGGCACTGCTCACACATAGACTGGGGCTGCTTGCTTATCTTGCCACTTGAAACTTCAAACATAGCCTTGGAATGGTGGTGTCCCTGCCAGGCTGCTTTCGCAGCCATACTCTTAAAATGAGAACGTCTGCAGATAGCTTGCAGCCAGAAAAGGCTAGCCTGGAAAGCTGTTTCTCAGCCTCATCTGCCCATGGCAGTGCTCGCACAGAGTCCCAGAGACTGGGGCTGCTTGCTTGTCTTGCCACTTCAAACTTCAAACGCATGCTGCGAATGTGGATTGTCCCTGCCAGGCTCCTTTCACAGCCATGCTCTTAAAATGCGAACGTCTGCAGGTAGCTGGCAGCCAGAAGGGGCTAGCCTGGAAATCTGTTGCTCAGCCTCATCTGCCCATGGCACTGCTCGCACAGAGGCACAGAGAATGGGGCTGGTTGCTTATCTTGCCACTTGAAACTTAAAACGCATGCTGGGAATGGTGGTGTCCCTGCCAGGCTCCTTTCGCAGCCCTGCTCCGAAAGTGCGAACGTCTGCAGATAGCTGGCAGCCAGAAGGGGCTAGCCTGGAAAGCTGTTGCTCAGCCTCATCTGCTCATGGCACTGCTCGCACAGAGGCACAGAGAATGGGGCTGCTTGCTTGTCTTGCCACCTCAAACTTCAAACATAGCCTGGAAAAGTTGGTGTCCCAGCCAGGCTCCTTTCGCAGCCCTGCTCGAAAAGTGCGAACGTCTGCAGATAGCTGGCAGCCAGAAGGGGCTAGCCTGGAAAGCTGTTGCTCAGCCTCATCTGCTCATGGCACTGCTCACACAGAGACTGGGGCTGCTTGCTTATCTTGCCACTTGAAACTTCAAACATAGCCTTAGAATGGTGGTGTCCCTGCCAGGCTGCTTTCGCAGCCATACTCTTAAAATGCGAACGTCTGCAGATAGCTGGCAGCCAGCAGGGGCTAGCCTGGAAAGCTGTTGCTCAGCCTCATCTGCCCATGGCACTGCTCGCATAGAGGCACAGAGACTGGGGCTGCTTGCTTGTCTTGCCACCTCAAACTTCAAACGTTACCTGGGAATGGTGGTGTCCCAGCCAGGCTCCTTTACCAGCCCTGCTCCGAAAGTGCGAACGTCTGCAGATAGCTGGCAGCCTGAAGGGGCTAGCCTGTAAAGCTGTTGCTCAGCCTCATCTGCCAATGGCAGTGCTCGCACAGAAGCACAGAGAATGGGGCTGCTTGCTGATCTTGCCACTTGAAACTTCAAATGCATGTTGGGAATGGTGGTGTCTCTGCCAGGCTCTTTTCACAGCCCTGCTCCGAAAGTGCGAACGTCTGCAGATAGCTGGCAGCCGGAAGGGGCTAGCCTGGAAAGCTGTTGCTCAGCCTCATCTGCTCATGGCACTGCTCACACATAGAATGGGGCTGCTTGCTTGTCTTGCCACCTCAAAATTGAAACGTAGCCTGGGAAAGGGGGTGTCCCAGCCAGGCTCCTTTCGCAGCCCTGCTCCGAAAGTGCGAACGTCTGCAGATAGCTGATAGCCGGAAGGGGCTAGCCTGGAAAGCTGTTGCTCAGCCTCATCTGCTCATGGCACTGCTCGCACAGAGGCACAGAGAATGGGGCTGGTTGCTTATCTTGCCACTTGAAACTTCAAACGCATGTGGGGAATGTCCGTTGTCCCTGCCAGGCTCCTTTCGCAGCCCTGCTCCGAAAGTGCTAACATCTGCAGATAGCTGGCAGCCAGAAGAGGCTATCCTGGAAAGCTGTTGCTCAGCCTCATCTGTCCATGGCATTGCACGCACAGAGGCACAGAGAATGGGGCTGCTTGCTTGTCTTGCCACCTCAAACTTCAAACGTAGACTGGGAAAGTTGGTGTCCCAGCCAGGCTCCTTTCGCAGCCCTACTCCGAAAGTGCGAACGTCTGCAGATAGCTGATAGCCAGAAGGGGCTAGCCTGGAAAGCTGTTGCTCAGCCTCATCTGCTCATGGCAGTGCTCGCACAGAGGCACAGAGACTGGGGCTGCTTGCTTGTCTTGCCCCCTCAAACTTCAAACGTAGCCTGGGAAAGTTGGTGTCCCAGCCAGGCTCCTTTCGCAGCCCTGCTCCGAAAGTGCGAACGTCTGCAGATAGCTGGCAGCCAGAAGGGGCTAGCCTGGAAAGCTGTTGCTCAGCCTCATCTGCCCATGGCAGTGCTCGCACAGAGTCCCAGAGACTGGGGCTGCTTGCTTGTCTTGCCACTTCTAACTTCAAACGCATGCTGCGAATGTGGATTGTCCCTGCCAGGCTCCTTTCACAGCCATGCTCTTAAAATGCGAACGTCTGCAGGTAGCTGGCAGGCAGAAGGGGCTAGCCTGGAAATCTGTTGCTCAGCCTCATCTGCCCATGGCACTGCTCGCACAGAGGCACAGAGAATGGGGCTGCTTGCTTATCTTGCCACTTGAAACTTAAAACGCATGCTGGGAATGGTGGTGTCCCTGCCAGGCTCCTTTCGCAGCCCTGCTCCGAAAGTGCGAACGTCTGCAGATAGCTGGCAGCCAGAAGGGGCTAGCCTGGAAAGCTGTTGCTCAGCCTCATCTGCTCATGGCACTGCTCGCACAGAGGCACAGAGAATGGGGCTGCTTGCTTATCTTGCCACTTGAAACTTCAAACGAATGTGGTGAATGTGGGTTGTCCCTGCCAGGCTCCTTTACCAGCCCTGCTCCGAAAGTGCTAACATCTGCAGATAGCTGGCAGCCAGAAGGGGCTATCCTGGAAAGCTGTTGCTCAGCCTCATCTGTCCATGGCATTGCTCGCACAGAGGCACAGAGACTGGGGCTGCTTGCTTGTCTTGCCACCTCAAACTTCAAACGTAGACTGGGAAAGTTGGTGTCCCAGCCAGGCTCCTTTCGCAGCCCTACTCCGAAAGTGCGAACGTCTGCAGATATCTGATAGCCAGAAGGGGCTAGCATGGAAAGCTGTTGCTCAGCCTCATCTGCTCATGGCAGTGCTCGCACAGAGTCCCAGAGACTGGGGCTGCTTGCTTGTCTTGCCACTTCTAACTTCAAACGCATGCTGCGAATGTGGATTGTCCCTGCCAGGCTCCTTTCACAGCCATGCTCTTAAAATGCGAACGTCTGCAGGTAGCTGGCAGCCAGAAGGGGCTAGCCTGGAAAGCTGTTGTTCAGCCTCATCTGCCAATGGCACTGCTCGCACAGAGGCACAGAGAATGGGGCTGCTTGCTTATCTTGCCACTTGAAACTTAAAACGCATGCTGGGAATGGTGGTGACTTTGCCAGGCTCCTTTCGCAGCCATGCTCCGAAAGTGCGAACGTCTGCAGATAGCTGGCAGCCAGAAGGGGCTAGCCTGGAAAGCTGTTGCTCAGCCTCATCTGCTCATGGCACTGCTCACACATAGACTGGGGCTGCTTGCTTGTCTTGCCACCTCAAACTTCAAACGTAGCCTGGGCATGGTGGTGTCCCAGCCAGGTTCCTTTACCAGCCCTGCTCTTAAATTGCGAACGTCTGCAGGTAGCTGACAGCCAGAAGGGGCTAGCCTGGAAAGCTGTTGCTCAGCCTCATCTGCCCATGGCACTGCTCGCACAGAGGCATAGAGAATGGGGCTGCTTGCTTATCTTGCCACTTGAAACTTCAAACGCATGTGGGGAATGTGGGTTGTCCCTGCCAGGCTCCTTTACCAGCCCTGCTCCGAAAGTGCGAACGTCTGCAGATAGCTGGCAGCCAGAAGGGGCTAGCCTGGAAAGCTGTTGCTCAGCCTCATCTGTCCATGGCATTGCTCGCACAGAGGCACAGAGAATGGGGCTGCTTGCTTGTCTTGCCACCTCAAACTTCAAACGTAGACTGGGAAAGTTGGTGTCCCAGCGAGGCTCCTTTCGCAGCCCTACTCCGAAAGTGCAAACGTGTGCAGATAGCTGATAGCCAGAAGGGGCTAGCCTGGAAAGCTGTTGCTCAGCCTCATCTGCTCATCGCAGTGCTCGCACAGAGGCCCAGAGACTGGGGCTGCTTGCTTGTCTTGCCCCCTCAAACTTCAAACGTAGCCTGGGAATGTTGGTGTCCCTGCCAGGCTCCTTTCGCAGCCATGCTCCGAAAGTGCGAACGTCTGCAGATAGCAGATAGCCAGAAGGGGCTAGCCTGGAAAGCTGTTGCTCAGCCTCATCTACCCATGGCAGTGCTTGCACAGAGGCACAGAAAATGGGGCTGCTTGCTTGTCTTGCCACTTCAAACTTCAAACGCATGCTGCGAATGTGGATTGTCCCTGCCAGGCTCCTTTCACAGCCATGCTCTTAAAATGCGAACGTCTGCAGGTAGCTGGCAGGCAGAAGGGGCTAGCCTGGAAATCTGTTGCTCAGCCTCATCTGCCCATGGCACTGCTCGCACAGAGGCACAGAGAATGGGCTGCTTGCTTATCTTGCCACGTGAAACTTCAAACGCATGCTGGGAATGGTGGTGTCCCTGCCAGCCTCCTTTCGCAGCCCTGCTCCGAAAGCGCTAACGTCTGCAGATAGCTGGCAGCCAGAAGGGGCTAGCCTGGAAAGCTGTTGCTCAGCGTCATCTGCCAATGGCAGTGCTCGCACAGAGGCACAGAGAATGGGGCTGCTTGCTTGTCTTGCCACTTCAAACTTCAAATGTAGCCTGGGAATGGTGGTGTCCCAGCCAGGCTCCTTTCGCAGCCCTGCTCCGAAAGTGCGAACGTCTGCAGATAGCTGGCAGCCAGAAGGGGCTAGCCTGGAAAGCTGTTGCTCAGCCTCATCTGCTCATGGCAGTGCTCGCACAGAGGCACAGAGACTGGGGCTGCTTGCTTGTCTTGCCACCTCAAACTTCAAACATAGCCTGGGAAAGTTGGTGTCCCAGCCAGGCTCCTTTCGCAGCCCTGCTCCGAAAATGCGAACGTCTGCAGATAGCTGGCAGCCAGAAGGGGCTAGCCTGGAAAGCTGTTGCTCAGCCTCATCTGCTCATGGCACTGCTCACACATAGACTGGGGCTGCTTGCTTATCTTGCCACTTCAAACTTCAAACATAGCCTTAGAATGGTGGTGTCCCTGACAGGCTGCTTTCGCAGCCATACTCTTAAAATGCGAACGTCTGCAGATAGCTGGCAGCCAGCAGGGGCTAGCCTGGAAAGCTGTTGCTCAGCCTCATCTGCCCATGGCCTTGCACGCACAGAGGCACAGAGAATGGTGCTGCTTGCTTGTCTTGCCAACTCAAACTTCAAACGTAGACTGGGAAAGTTCGTGTCCCATCCAGGCTCCTTTCGCAGCCCTGCTCCGAAAGTGCGAACGTCTGCAGATAGCTGGCAGCCAGAAGGGGCTAGCCTGGAAAGCTGTTGCTCAGCCTCATCTGCCCATGGCAGTGCTCGCACAGAGGCACAGAGACTGGGGCTGCTTGCTTGTCTTGCCACTTGAAAATTCAAACGCATGCTGCGAATGTGGATTGTCTCTGCCAGGCTCCTTTCACAGCCATGCTCTTAAAATGCGAACGTCTGCATGTAGCTGGCAGCCAGAAGGGGCTAGCCTGGAAAGCTGTTGCTCAGCCTCATCTGCCCATGGCACTGCTCGTACAGAGGCACAGAGAATGGGGCTGGTTGCTTATCTTGCCACTTGAAACTTCAAACGCATGCTGGGAATGTTGGTGTCCCTGTCAGCCTCCTTTCGCAGCCCTGCTCCGAAAGCGCGAACGTCTGCAGATAGCTGGCAGCCAGAAGGGGCTATCCTGGAAAGCTGTTGCTCAGCCTCATCTGCCAATGGCAGTGCTCGCACAGAGGCACAGAGAATGGGGCTGCTTGCTTGTCTTGCCACTTCAAACTTCAAATGTAGCCTGGGAAAGTTGGTGTCCCAGCCAGGCTCCTTTCGCAGCCCTGCTCCGAAAGTGTGAACGTCTGCAGATAGCTGGCAGCCAGAAGGGGCTATCCTGGAAAGCTGTTGCTCAGCCTCATCTGCTCATGGCACTGCTCACACATAGAGTGGGGCTGCTTGCTTGTCTTGCCACCTCAAACTTCAAACGTAGCCTGGGAATGGTGGTGTCCCAGCCAGGCTCCTTTACCAGCACTGCTCTTTAAATGCGAACGTCTGCAGGTAGCTGACAGCCAGAAGGGGCTAGCCTGGAAATCTGTTGCTCAACCTCATCTGCCCATGGCACTGCTCGCACAGAGGCACAGAGAATGGGGCTGCTTGCTTATCTTGCCACTTGAAACTTCAAACGCATGCTGGGAATGGTGGTGTCCCTGCCAGACTCCTTTCGCAGCCCTGCTCCGAAAGCGCTAACGTCTGCAGATAGCTGGCAGCCAGAAGGGGCTAGCCTGGAAAGCTGTTGCTCAGCGTCATCTGCCAATGGCAGTGCTCGCACAGAGGCACAGAGAATGGGGCTGCTTGCTTGTCTTGCCACTTCAAACTTCAAATGTAGCCTGGGAATGGTGGTGTCCCAGCCAGGCTCCTTTCGCAGCCCTGCTCCGAAAGTGCGAACGTCTGCAGATAGCTGGCAGCCAGAAGGGGCTAGCCTGGAAAGCTGTTGCTCAGCCTCATCTGCTCATGGCAGTGCTCGCACAGAGGCACAGAGACTGGGGCTGCTTGCTTGTCTTGCCACCTCAAACTTCAAACATAGCCTGGGAAAGTTGGTGTCCCAGCCAGGCTCCTTTCGCAGCCCTGCTCCGAAAATGCGAACGTCTGCAGATAGCTGGCAGCCAGAAGGGGCTAGCCTGGAAAGCTGTTGCTCAGCCTCATCTGCTCATGGCACTGCTCACACATAGACTGGGGCTGCTTGCTTATCTTGCCACTTCAAACTTCAAACATAGCCTTAGAATGGTGGTGTCCCTGACAGGCTGCTTTCGCAGCCATACTCTTAAAATGCGAACGTCTGCAGATAGCTGGCAGCCAGCAGGGGCTAGCCTGGAAAGCTGTTGCTCAGCCTCATCTGCCCATGGCATTGCACGCACAGAGGCACAGAGAATGGGGCTGCTTGCTTGTCTTGCCAACTCAAACTTCAAACGTAGACTGGGAAAGTTTGTGTCCCAGCCAGGCTCCTTTGGCAGCCCTGCTCCGAAAGTGCGAACGTCTGCAGATAGCTGGCAGCCAGAAGGGGCTAGCCTGGAAAGCTGTTGCTCAGCCTCATCTGCCCATGGCAGTGCTCGCACAGAGGCACAGAGACTGGGGCTGCTTGCTTGTCTTGCCACTTCAAAATTCAAACGCATGCTGCGAATGTGGATTGTCTCTGCCAGGCTCCTTTCACAGCCATGCTCTTAAATTGCGAACGTCTGCATGTAGCTGGCAGCCAGAAGGGGCTAGCCTGGAAAGCTGTTGCTCAGCCTCATCTGCCCATGGCACTGCTCGTACAGAGGCACAGAGAATGGGGCTGGTTGCTTATCTTGCCACTTGAAACTTCAAACGCATGCTGGGAATGTTGGTGTCCCTGCCAGCCTCCTTTCGCAGCCCTGCTCCGAAAGCGCGAACGTCTGCAGATAGCTGGCAGCCAGAAGGGGCTATCCTGGAAAGCTGTTGCTCAGCCTCATCTGCCAATGGCAGTGCTCGCACAGAGGCACAGAGAATGGGGCTGCTTGCTTGTCTTGCCACTTCAAACTTCAAACGCATGCTGGGAATGGTGGTGTCCCAGCCAGGCTCCTTTCGCAGCCCTGCTCCGAAAGTGTGAACGTCTGCAGATAGCTGGCAGCCAGAAGGGGCTATCCTGGAAAGCTGTTGCTCAGCCTCATCTGCTCATGGCACTGCTCACACATAGACTGGGGCTGCTTGCTTGTCTTGCCACCTCAAACTTCAAACGTAGCCTGGGAATGGTGGTGTCCCAGCCAGGCTCCTTTACCAGCACTGCTCTTAAAATGCGAACGTCTGCAGGTAGCTGACAGCCAGAAGGGGCTAGCCTGGAAATCTGTTGCTCAACCTCATCTGCCCATGGCACTGCTCGCACAGAGGCACAGAGAATGGGGCTGCTTGCTTATCTTGCCACTTGAAACTTCAAACGCATGTGGGGAATGTTGGTTGTCCCTGCAAGGCTCCTTTACCAGCCCTGCTCCGAAAGTGCTAACATCTGCAGATAGCTGGCAGCCAGAAGAGGCTATCCTGGAAAGCTGTTGCTCAGCCTCATCTGTCCATGGCATTGCTCGCACAGAGGCACAGAGAATGGGGCTGCTTGCTTGTCTTGCCACCTCAAACTTCAAATGTAGCCTGGGAAAGTTGGTGTCCCAGCCAGGCTCCTTTCGCAGCCCTACTCCGAAAGTGCGAACGTCTGCAGATAGCTGATAGCCAGAAGGGGCTAGCCTGGAAAGCTGTTGCTCAGCCTCATCTGCTCATGGCAGTGCTCGCACAGAGGCCCAGAGACTGGGGCTGCTTGCTTGTCTTGCCCCCTCAAACTTCAAACGTAGCCTGGGAAAGTTGGTGTCCCAGCCAGGATCCTTTCGCAGCCCTGCTCCGAAAGTGCGAACGTCTGCAGATAGCTGGCAGCCAGAAGGGGCTAGCCTGTAAAGCTGTTGCTCAGCCTCATCTGCCCATGGCAGTGCTCACACAGAGTACCAGAGACTGGGGCTGCTTGCTTGTCTTGCCACTTCTAACTTCAAACGCATGCTGGGAATGTGGATTGTCCCTGCCAGGCTCCTTTCACAGCCATGCTCTTAAAATGCGAACGTCTGCAGGTAGCTGGCAGGCAGAAGGGGCTAGCCTGGAAATCTGTTGCTCAGCCTCATCTGCCCATGGCACTGCTCGCACAGAGGCACAGAGAATGGGGCTGCTTGCTTATCTTGCCACTTGAAACTTAAAACGCATGCTGGGAATGGTGGTGTCCCTGCCAGGCTCCTTTCGCAGCCCTGCTCCGAAAGTGCGAACGTCTGCAGATAGCTGGCAGCCAGAAGGGGCTAGCCTGGAAAGCTGTTGCTCAGCCTCATCTGCTCATGGCACTGCTCGCACAGAGGCACAGAGACTGGGGCTGCTTGCTTTTCTTGCCACCTCAAACTTCAAACATAGCCTGGGAAAGTTGGTGTCCCAGCCAGGCTCCTTTCGCAGCCCTGCTCCGAAAGTGCGAACGTCTGCAGATAGCTGGCAGCCAGAAGGGGCTAGCCTGGAAAGCTGTTGCTCAGCCTCATCTGCTCATGGCACTGCTCACACATAGAATGGGGCTGCTTGCTTGTCTTGCCACCTCAAAATTCAAACGTAGCCTGGGAAAGTTGGTGTCCCAGCCAGGCTCCTTTCGCAGCCCTGCTCCGAAAGTGCGAACGTCTGCAGATAGCTGATAGCCAGAAGGAGCTAGCCTGGAAAGCTGTTGCTCAGCCTCATCTGCCAATGGCAGTGCTCGCACAGAGGCACAGAGAATGGGGCTGCTTGCTTGTCTTGCCACTTCAAACTTCAAATGTATCCTGGGAAAGTTGGTGTCCCAGCCAGGCTCCTTTCGCAGCTCTGCTCCGAAAGTGTGAACGTCTGCAGATAGCTGGCAGCCAGAAGGGGCTAGCCTGGAAAGCTGTTGCTCAGCCTCATCTGCTCATGGCACTGCTCGCATAGAGGCACAGAGACTGGGGCTGCTTGCTTGTCTTGCCACCTCACACTTCAAACGTAGCCTGGGAATGGTGGTGTCCCAGCCAGGTTCCTTTACCAGCCCTGCTCTTAAAATGCGAACGTCTGCAGGTAGCTGACAGCCAGAAGGGGCTAGCCTGGAAATCTGTTGCTCAGCCTCATCTGCCCATGGCACTGCTCGCACAGAGGCACAGAGAATGGGCTGCTTGCTTATCTTGCCACGTGAAACTTCAAACGCATGCTGGGAATGGTGGTGTCCCTGCCAGCCTCCTTTCGCAGCCCTGCTCCGAAAGCGCTAACGTCTGCAGATAGCTGGCAGCCAGAAGGGGCTAGCCTGGAAAGCTGTTGCTCAGCGTCATCTGCCAATGGCAGTGCTCGCACAGAGGCACAGAGAATGGGGCTGCTTGCTTATCTTGCCACTTGAAACTTCAAACACATGTGGGGAATGTGGGTTGTACCTGCCAGACTCCTTTCGCAGCCCTGCTCCGAAAGTGCGAACGTCTGCAGATAGCTGTAAGCCAGAAGGGGCTAGCCTGGAAAGCTGTTGCTCAGCCTCATCTGCCCATGGCACTGCTCGCACAGAGGCCCAGAGACTGGGGCTGCTTGCTTGTCTTGCCACTTCAAACTTCAAACGCATGCTGCGAATGTGGATTGTCCCTGCCAGGCTCCTTTCACAGCCATGCTCTTAAAATGCGAACGTGTGCAGGTAGCTGGCAGGCAGAAGGGGCTAGCCTGGAAATCTGTTGCTCAGCCTCATCTGCCCATGGCACTGCTCGCACAGAGGCACAGAGAATGGGCTGCTTGCTTATCTTGCCACGTGAAACTTCAAACGCATGCTGGGAATGATGGTGTCCCTGCCAGCCTCCTTTCGCAGCCCTGCTCCGAAAGCGCTAACGTCTGCAGATAGCTGGCAGCCAGAAGGGGCTAGCCTGGAAAGCTGTTGCTCAGCCTCATCTGCCAATGGCAGTGCTCGCACAGAGGCACAGAGAATGGGGCTGCTTGCTTGTCTTGCCACTTCAAACTTCAAATGTAGCCTGGGAAAGTTGGTGTCCCAGCCAGGCTCCTTTCGCAGCCCTGCTCCGAAAGTGCGAACGTCTGCAGATAGCTGGCAGCCAGAAGGGGCTAGCCTGGAAAGGTGTTGCTCAGCCTCATCTGCTCATGGCAGTGCTCGCACAGAGGCACAGAGACTGGGGCTGCTTGCTTGTCTTGCCACCTCAAACTTCAAACATAGCCTGGGAAAGTTGGTGTCCCAGCCAGGCTCCTTTCGCAGCCCTGCTCCGAAAATGCGAACGTCTGCAGATAGCTGGCAGCCAGAAGGGGCTAGCCTGGAAAGATGTTGCTCAGCCTCATCTGCTCATGGCACTGCTCACACATAGACTGGGGCTGCTTGCTTATCTTGCCACTTGAAACTTCAAACATAGCCTTGGAATGGTGGTGTCCCTGCCAGGCTGCTTTCGCAGCCATACTCTTAAAATGAGAACGTCTGCAGATAGCTTGCAGCCAGAAAAGGCTAGCCTGGAAAGCTGTTTCTCAGCCTCATCTGCCCATGGCAGTGCTCGCACAGAGTCCCAGAGACTGGGGCTGCTTGCTTGTCTTGCCACTTCAAACTTCAAACGCATGCTGCGAATGTGGATTGTACCTGCCAGGCTCCTTTCACAGCCATGCTCTTAAAATGCGAACGTCTGCAGGTAGCTGGCAGCCAGAAGGGGCTAGCCTGGAAAGCTGTTGCTCAGCCTCATCTGCCCATGGCACTGCTCGCACAGAGGCACAGAGAATGGGGCTGCTTGCTTATCTTGCCACTTGAAACTTAAAACGCATGCTGGGAATGGTGGTGTCCCTGCCAGGCTCCTTTCGCAGCCCTGCTCCGAAAGTGCGAACGTCTGCAGATAGCTGGCAGCCAGAAGGGGCTAGCCTGGAAAGCTGTTGCTCAGCCTCATCTGTCCATGGCATTGCTCGCACAGAGGCACAGAGAATGGGGCTGCTTGCTTGTCTTGCCACCTCAAACTTCAAACGTAGACTGGGAAAGTTGGTGTCCCAGCGAGGCTCCTTTCGCAGCCCTACTCCGAAAGTGCGAACGTGTGCAGATAGCTGATAGCCAGAAGGGGCTAGCCTGGAAAGCTGTTGCTCAGCCTCATCTGCTCATGGCAGTGCTCGCACAGAGGCCCAGAGACTGGGGCTGCTTGCTTGTCTTGCCCCCTCAAACTTCAAACGTAGCCTGGGAAAGTTGGTGTCCCTGCCAGGCTCCTTTCGCAGCCATGCTCCGAAAGTGCGAACGTCTCCAGATAGCTGGCAGCCAGAAGGGGCTAGCCTGGAAAGGTGTTGCTCAGCCTCATCTGCCCATGGCAGTGCTCGCACAGAGGCCCAGAGACTGGGGCTGCTTGCTTGTCTTGCCACCTCAAACTTCAAACGCATGCTGCGAATGTGGATTGTCCCTGCCAGGCTCCTTTCACAGCCATGCTCTTAAAATGCGAACGTCTGCAGGTAGCTGGCAGGCAGAAGGGGCTAGCCTGGAAATCTGTTGCTCAGCCTCATCTGCCCATGGCACTGCTCGCACAGAGGCACAGAGAATGGGGCTGCTTGCTTGTCTTGCCACCTCAAACTTCAAATGTAGCCTGGGAAAGTTGGTGTCCCAGCCAGGCTCCTTTCGCAGCCCTGCTCCGAAAGTGCGAACGTCTGCAGATAGCTGACAGCCAGAAGGGGCTAGCCTGGAAAGCTGTTGCTCAGCCTCATCTGCTCATGGCACTGCTCACACATAGACTGGGGCTGCTTGCTTATCTTGCCACTTGAAACTTCAAACATAGCCTTAGAATGGTGGTGTCCCTGCCAGGCTGCTTTCGCAGCCATACTCTTAAAATGCGAACGTCTGCAGATAGCTGGCAGCCAGAAGGGGCTAGCCTGGAAAGCTGTTGCTCAGCCTCATCTGCCCATGGCACTGCTCGCATAGAGGCACAGAGACTGGGGCTGCTTGCTTGTCTTGCCACATGAAACTTCAAACGTTACCTGGGAATGGTGGTGCCCCAGCCAGGCTCCTTTACCAGCCCTGCTCCGGAAGTGCGAATGTCTGCAGATAGCTGGCAGCCAGAAGGGGCTAGCCTGGAAAGCTGTTGCTCAGCCTCATCTGCTCATGGCACTGCTCGCACAGAGGCACAGAGAATGGGGCTGCTTGCTTGTCTTGCCACCTTAAACTTCAAATGTAGCCTGGGAAAGTTGGTGTCCCAGCCAGGCTCCTTTCGCAGCCCTGCTCCGAAAGTGCGAACGTCTGCAGATAGCTGGCAGCCTGAAGGGGCTAGCCTGTAAAGCTGTTGCTCAGCCTCATCTGCCAATGGCAGTGCTCGCACAGAAGCACAGAGAATGGGGCTGCTTGCTTATCTTGCCACTTGAAACTTCAAATGCATGTTGGGAATGGTGGTGTCTCTGCCAGGCTCTTTTCACAGCCCTACTCCGAAAGTGCGAACGTCTGCAGATAGCTGGCAGCCAGAAGGGGCTAGCCTGGAAAGCTGTTGCTCAGCCTCATCTGCTCATGGCACTGCTCACACATAGAATGGGGCTGCTTGCTTGTCTTGCCACCTCAAAATTGAAACGTAGCCTGGGAAAGGTGGTGTCCCAGCCAGGCTCCTTTCGCAGCCCTGCTCCGAAAGTGCGAACGTCTGCAGATAGCTGATAGCCAGAAGGGGCTAGCCTGGAAAGCTGTTGCTCAGCCTCATCTGCTCATGGCAGTGCTCGCACAGAGGCACAGAGACTGGGGCTGCTTGCTTGTCTTGCCCCCTCAAACTTCAAACGTAGCCTGGGAAAGTTGGTGTCCCAGCCAGGCTCCTTTCGCAGCCCTGCTCCGAAAGTGCGAACGTCTGCAGATAGCTGGCAGCCAGAAGGGGCTAGCCTGGAAAGCTGTTGCTCAGCCTCATCTGCCCATGGCAGTGCTCGCACAGAGTCCCAGAGACTGGGGCTGCTTGCTTGTCTTGCCACTTCTAACTTCAAACGCATGCTGCGAATGTGGATTGTCCCTGCCAGGCTCCTTTCACAGCCATGCTCTTAAAATGCGAACGTCTGCAGGTAGCTGGCAGGCAGAAGGGGCTAGCCTGGAAATCTGTTTCTCAGCCTCATCTGCCCATGGCACTGCTCGCACAGAGGCACAGAGAATGGGGCTGGTTGCTTATCTTGCCACTTGAAACTTAAAACGCATGCTGGGAATGGTGGTGTCCCTGCCAGGCTCCTTTACAATCCCTGCTCCGAAAGTGCGAACGTCTGCAGATAGCTGGCAGCCAGAAGGGGCTAGCCTGGAAAGCTGTTGCTCAGCCTCATCTGCTCATGGCACTGCTCGCACAGAGGCACAGAGACTGGGGCTGCTTGCTTTTCTTGCCACCTCAAACTTCATACATAGCCTGGGAAAGTTGGTGTCCCAGCCAGGCTCCTTTCGCAGCCCTGCTCCGAAAGTGCGAACGTCTGCAGATAGCTGGCAGCCAGAAGGGGCTAGCCTGGAAAGCTGTTGCTCAGCCTCATCTGCTCATGGCACTGCTCACACATAGAATGGGGCTGCTT
This sequence comes from Opisthocomus hoazin, assembly GCF_030867145.1. Classification (NCBI taxonomy): domain Eukaryota; kingdom Metazoa; phylum Chordata; class Aves; order Opisthocomiformes; family Opisthocomidae; genus Opisthocomus; species Opisthocomus hoazin. The sequence continues at coordinate 9,719,133 of NC_134429.1, forward strand.
GCTTGTCTTGCCATCTCAAAATTCAAACGTAGCCTGGGAAAGGTGGTGTCCCAGCCAGGCTCCTTTCGCAGCCCTGCTCCGAAAGTGCGAACGTCTGCAGATAGCTGGCAGCCAGAAGTGGCTAGCCTGGAAAGCTGTTGCTCAGCCTCATCTGCCAATGGCAGCGCTCGCACAGAGGCACAGAGAATGGGGCTGCTTGCTTGTCTTGCCACTTCAAACTTCAAATGTATCCTGGGAAAGTTGGTGTCCCAGCCAGGCTCCTTTCGCAGCCCTGCTCCGAAAGTGTGAACGTCTGCAGATAGCTGGGAGCCAGAAGGGGCTAGCCTGGAAAGCTGTTGCTCAGCCTCATCTGCTCATGGCACTGCTCGCATAGAGGCACAGAGACTGGGGCTGCTTGCTTGTCTTGCCACCTCACACTTCAAACGTAGCCTGGGAATGGTGGTGTCCCAGCCAGGTTCCTTTACCAGCCCTGCTCTTAAAATGCGAACGTCTGCAGGTAGCTGACAGCCAGAAGGGGCTAGCCTGGAAATCTGTTGCTCAGCCTCATCTGCCCATGGCACTGCTCGCACAGAGGCACAGAGAATGGGGCTGCTTGCTTATCTTGCCACTTGAAACTTCAAACACATGTGGGGAATGTGGGTTGTACCTGCCAGACTCCTTTCGCAGCCCTGCTCCGAAAGTGCGAACGTCTGCAGATAGCTGTAAGCCAGAAGGGGCTAGCCTGGAAAGCTGTTGCTCAGCCTCATCTGCCCATGGCACTGCTCGCACAGAGGCCCAGAGACTGGGGCTGCTTGCTTGTCTTGCCACTTCAAACTTCAAACGCATGCTGCGAATGTGGATTGTCCCTGCCAGGCTCCTTTCACAGCCATGCTCTTAAAATGCGAACGTCTGCAGGTAGCTGGCAGGCAGAAGGGGCTAGCCTGGAAATCTGTTGCTCAGCCTCATCTGCCCATGGCACTGCTCGCACAGAGGCACAGAGAATGGGCTGCTTGCTTATCTTGCCACGTGAAACTTCAAACGCATGCTGGGAATGGTGGTGTCCCTGCCAGCCTCCTTTCGCAGCCCTGCTCCGAAAGCGCTAACGTCTGCAGATAGCTGGCAGCCAGAAGGGGCTAGCCTGGAAAGCTGTTGCTCAGCGTCATCTGCCAATGGCAGTGCTCGCACAGAGGCACAGAGAATGGGGCTGCTTGCTTGTCTTGCCACTTGAAACTTCAAAAGTAGCCTGGGAAAGTTGGTGTCCCAGCCAGGCTCCTTTCGCAGCCCTGCTCCGAAAGTGCGAACGTCTGCAGATAGCTGGCAGCCAGAAGGGGCTAGCCTGGAAAGCTGTTGCTCAGCCTCATCTGCTCATGGCAGTGCTCGCACAGAGGCACAGAGACTGGGGCTGCTTGCTTGTCTTGCCACCTCAAACTTCAAACATAGCCTGGGAAAGTTGGTGTCCCAGCCAGGCTCCTTTTGCAGCCCTGCTCCGAAAATGCGAACGTCTGCAGATAGCTGGCGGCCAGAAGGGGCTAGCCTGGAAAGATGTTGCTCAGCCTCATCTGCTCATGGCACTGCTCACACATAGACTGGGGCTGCTTGCTTGTCTTGCCACCTCACACTTCAAACGTAGCCTGGGAATGGTGGTGTCCCAGCCAGGTTCCTTTACCAGCCCTGCTCTTAAAATGCGAACGTCTGCAGGTAGCTACCTGAAGGGGTAGCCAGAATGGGCTAGCCTGGAAATCTGTTGCTCAGCCTCATCTGCCCATGGCACTGCTCGCACAGAGGCACAGAGAATGGGGCTGGTTGCTTATCTTGCCACTTGAAACTTCAAACGCATGTGGGGAATGTGGGTTGTCCCTGCCAGGCTCCTTTACCAGCCCTGCTCCGAAAGTGCGAACGTCTGCAGATAGCTGACATCCAGAAGGGGGTAGCCTGGAAAGCTGTTGCTCAGCCTCATCTGTCCATGGCATTGCTCGTACAGAGGCACAGAGAATGGGGCTGCTTGCTTGTCTTGCCACCTCAAACTTCAAACGTAGACTGGGAAAGTTGGTGTCCCAGCCAGGCTCCTTTCGCAGCCCTGCTCCGAAAGTGAGAACGTCTGCAGATAGCTGATAGCCAGAAGGGGCTAGGCTGGAAAGCTGTTGCTCAGCCTCATCTGCTCATGGCAGTGCTCGCACAGAGGCACAGAGAATGGGGCTGCTTGCTTGTCTTCCCCCTCAAACTTCAAACGTAGCCTGGGAAAGTTGGTGTCCCAGCCAGGCTCCTTTCGCAGCCCTGCTCCTAAAGTGCGAACGTCTGCAGATAGCTGGCAGCCAGAAGGGGCTAGCCTGGAAAGCTGTTGCTCAGCCTCATCTGCCCATGGCACTGTTCGCATAGAGGCACAGAGAATGGGGCTTCTTGCTTATCTTGCCACTTGAAACTTCAAACGCATGCTGCGAATGTGGATTGTCCCTGCCAGGCTCCTTTCAAAGCCATGTTCTTAAAATGCGAACGTCTGCATTTAGCTGGCAGCCAGAAGGGGCTAGCCTGGAAAGCTGTTGCTCAGCCTCATCTGCTCATGGCACTGCTCGCACAGAGGCACAGAGAATGGGGCTGGTTGCTTATCTTGCCACTTGAAACTTCAAACGCATGCTGGGAATGGTGGTGTCCCTGCCAGGCTCCTTTCGCAGCCCTGCTCCGAAAGCGCTAACGTCTGCAGATAGCTGGCAGCCAGAAGGGGCTAGCCTGGAAAGCTGTTGCTCAGCCTCATCTGCCAATGGCAGTGCTCGCACAGAGGCACAGAGAATGGGGCTGCTTGCTTGTCTTGTCACTTGAAACTTCAAACGCATGCTGGGAATGTGGATTGTCCCTGCCAGGCTCCTTTAACAGCCATGCTCTTAAAATGAGAATGTCTGCAGATAGCTGTCAGGCAGAAGGGGGTAGCCTGGAAAGCTGTTGCTCAGCCTCATCTGTCCATGGCATTGCTCGTACAGAGGCACAGAGAATGGGGCTGCTTGCTTGTCTTGCCACCTCAAACTTCAAACGTAGACTGGGAAAGTTGGTGTCCCAGCCAGGCTCCTTTCGCAGCCCTGCTCCGAAAGTGCGAACGTCTGCAGATAGCTGATAGCCAGAAGGGGCTAGGCTGGAAAGCTGTTGCTCAGCCTCATCTGCTCATGGCAGTGCTCGCACAGAGGCACAGAGAATGGGGCTGCTTGCTTGTCTTCCCCCTCAAACTTCAAACGTAGCCTGGGAAAGTTGGTGTCCCAGCCAGGCTCCTTTCGCAGCCCTGCTCCTAAAGTGCGAACGTCTGCAGATAGCTGGCAGCCAGAAGGGGCTAGCCTGGAAAGCTGTTGCTCAGCCTCATCTGCCCATGGCACTGTTCGCATAGAGGCACAGAGAATGGGGCTTCTTGCTTATCTTGCCACTTGAAACTTCAAACGCATGCTGCGAATGTGGATTGTCCCTGCCAGGGTCCTTTCACAGCCATGTTCTTAAAATGCGAACGTCTGCATTCAGCTGGCAGCCAGAAGGGGCTAGCCTGGAAAGCTGTTGCTCAGCCTCATCTGCTCATGGCACTGCTCGCACAGAGGCACAGAGAATGGGGCTGGTTGCTTATCTTGCCACTTGAAACTTCAAACGCATGCTGGGAATGGTGGTGTCCCTGCCAGGCTCCTTTCGCAGCCCTGCTCCGAAAGCGCTAACGTCTGCAGATAGCTGGCAGCCAGAAGGGGCTAGCCTGGAAAGCTGTTGCTCAGCCTCATCTGCCAATGGCAGTGCTCGCACAGAGGCACAGAGAATGGGGCTGCTTGCTTGTCTTGTCACTTGAAACTTCAAACGCATGCTGGGAATGTGGATTGTCCCTGCCAGGCTCCTTTAACAGCCATGCTCTTAAAATGAGAATGTCTGCAGATAGCTGTCAGGCAGAAGGGGCTAGCCTGGAAAGCTGTTGCCCAGCCTCATCTGCCCATGGCACTGCTCGCACAGAGGCAGAGAGACTGGGACTGCTTGCTTGTCTTGCAACCTCAAACTTCAAATGTAGCATGGGAAAGTTGGTGTCCCAGCCAGGCTCCTTTCGCAGTCCTGCTCCAAAAGTGCAAACGTCTGCAGATAGCTGGCAGCCAGAAGGGGCTAGCCTGGAAAGCTGTTGCTCAGCCTCATCTGCCCATGGCACTGCTCGCACAGAGGCACAGAGACTGGGGCTGCTTGCTTGTCTTGCCACCCCAATCTTCACATATAGCCTGGGAAAGCTGGTGTCCCAGCCAGGCTCCTTTCGCCGCCCTGCTCCGAAAGTGCGAACGTCTGCAGATAGCTGGCAGCCAGAAGGGGCTAGCCTGGAAAGCTGTTGCTCAGCCTCATCTGCCCATGGCAGTGCTCGCACAGAGGCCCAGAGACTGGGGCTGCTTGCTTGTCTTGCCACTTCAAACTTCAGACGCATGCTGCGAATGTGGATTGTCCCTGCCAGGCTCCTTTCACAGCCATGCTCTTAAAATGCGAACGTCTGCAGGTAGCTGGCAGCCAGAAGGGGCTAGCCTGGAAATCTGTTGCTCAGCCTCATCTGCCCATGGCACTGCTCGCACAGAGGCACAGAGAATGGGGCTGCTTGCTTATCTTGCCACGTGAAACTTCAAACGCATGCTGGGAATGGTGGTGTCCCTGCCAGCCTCCTTTCGCAGCCCTGCTCCGAAAGCGCTAACGTCTGCAGATAGCTGGCAGCCAGAAGGGGCTAGCCTGGAAAGCTGTTGCTCAGCGTCATCTGCCAATGGCAGTGCTCGCACAGAGGCACAGAGAATGGGGCTGCTTGCTTGTCTTGCCACCTCAAACTTCAAATGTAGCCTGGGAAAGTTGGTGTCCCAGCCAGGCTCCTTTCGCAGCCCTGCTCCGAAAGTGCGAACGTCTGCAGATAGCTGGCAGCCAGAAGGGGCTAGCCTGGAAAGCTGTTGCTCAGCCTCATCTGCTCATGGCACTGCTCGCACAGAGGCACAGAGAATGGGGCTGCTTGCTTGTCTTGCCACTTCAAACTTCAAATGTAGCCTGGGAAAGTTGGTGTCCCAGCCAGGCTCCTTTCGCAGCCCTGCTCCGAAAGTGCGAACGTCTGCAGATAGCTGGCAGCCAGAAGGGGCTAGCCTGGAAAGGTGTTGCTCAGCCTCATCTGCTCATGGCATTGCTCGCACAGAGGCACAGAGACTGGGGCTGCTTGCTTGTCTTGCCACCTCAAACTTCAAACATAGCCTGGGAAAGTTGGTGTCCCAGCCAGGCTCCTTTCGCAGCCCTGCTCCGAAAGTGCGAACGTCTGCAGATAGCTGGCAGCCAGAAGGGGCTAGCCTGGAAAGCTGTTGCTCAGCCTCATCTGCTCATGGCACTGCTCACACATAGACTGGGGCTGCTTGCTTATCTTGCCACTTGAAACTTCAAACATAGCCTTAGAATGGTGGTGTCCCTGCCAGGCTGCTTTCGCAGCCATGCTCTTAAAATGCGAACGTCTGCAGATAGCTGGCAGCCAGCAGGGGCTAGCCTGGAAAGCTGTTGCTCAGCCTCATCTGCCCATGGCACTGCTCGCATAGAGGCAGAGAGACTGGGGCTGCTTGCTTGTCTTGCCACCTCAAACTTCAAACGTTACCTGGGAATGGTGGTGTCCCAGCCAGGCTCCTTTACCAGCCCTGCTCCGGAAGTGCGAATGTCTGCAGATAGCTGGCAGCCAGAAGGGGCTAGCCTGGAAAGCTGTTGCTCAGCCTCATCTGCTCATGGCACTGCTCGCACAGAGGCACAGAGAATGGGGCTGCTTGCTTGTCTTGCCACCTTAAACTTCAAACGTAGCGTGGGAAAGTTGGTGTCCCAGCCAGGCTCCTTTCGCAGCCCTGCTCCGAAAGTGCGAACGTCTGCAGATAGCTGGCAGCCAGAAGGGGCTAGCCTGGAAAGCTGTTGCTCAGCCTCATCTGCCAATGGCAGTGCTCGCGCAGAAGCACAGAGAATGGGGCTGCTTGCTTATCTTGCCACTTGAAACTTCAAATGCATGCTGGGAATGGTGGTGTCTCTGCCAGGCTCTTTTCACAGCCCTGCTCCGAAAGTGCGAACGTCTGCAGATAGCTGGCAGCCAGAAGGGGCTAGCCTGGAAAGCTGTTGCTCAGCCTCATCTGCTCATGGCACTGCTCACACATAGACTGGGGCTGCTTGCTTGTCTTGCCACCTCTCACTTCAAACGTAGCCTGGGAATGGTGGTGTCCCAGCCAGGTTCCTTTACCAGCCCTGCTCTTAAAATGCGAACGTCTGCAGGTAGCTACCTGAAGGGGTAGCCAGAATGGGCTAGCCTGGAAATCTGTTGCTCAGCCTCATCTGCACATGGCACTGCTCGCACAGAGGCACAGAGAATGGGGCTGGTTGCTTATCTTGCCACTTGAAACTTCAAACGCATGTGGGGAATGTGGGTTGTCCCTGCCAGGCTCCTTTACCAGCCCTGCTCCGAAAGTGCGAACGTCTGCAGATAGCTGACATCCAGAAGGGGGTAGCCTGGAAAGCTGTTGCTCAACCTCATCTGTCCATGGCATTGCTCGTAAAGAGGCACAGAGAATGGGGCTGCTTGCTTGTCTTGCCACCTCAAACTTCAAACGTAGACTGGGAAAGTTGGTGTCCCAGCCAGGCTCCTTTCGCAGCCCTGCTCCGAAAGTGCGAACGTCTGCAGATTACTGATAGCCAGAAGGGGCTAGGCTGGAAAGCTGTTGCTCAGCCTCATCTGCCAATGGCAGTGCTCGCACAGAGGCACAGAGAATGGGGCTGCTTGCTTGTCTTCCCCCTCAAACTTCAAACGTAGCCTGGGAAAGTTGGTGTCCCAGCCAGGCTCCTTTCGCAGCCCTGCTCCTAAAGTGCGAACGTCTGCAGATAGCTGGCAGCCAGAAGGGGCTAGCCTGGAAAGCTGTTGCTCAGCCTCATCTGCCCATGGCACTGTTCGCATAGAGGCACAGAGAATGGGGCTTCTTGCTTATCTTGCCACTTGAAACTTCAAACGCATGCTGCGAATGTGGATTGTCCCTGCCAGGCTCCTTTCACAGCCATGTTCTTAAAATGCGAACGTCTGCAGATAGCTGGCAGCCAGAAGGGGCTAGCCTGGAAAGCTGTTGCTCAGCCTCATCTGCTCATGGCACTGCTCGCACAGAGGCACAGAGAATGGGGCTGGTTGCTTATCTTGCCACTTGAAACTTCAAACGCATGCTGGGAATGGTGGTGTCCCTGCCAGGCTCCTTTCGCAGCCCTGCTCCGAAAGCGCTAACGTCTGCAGATAGCTGGCAGCCAGAAGGGGCTAGCCTGGAAAGCTGTTGCTCAGCCTCATCTGCCAATGGCAGTGCTCGCACAGAGGCACAGAGAATGGGGCTGCTTGCTTGTCTTGTCACTTGAAACTTCAAACGCATGCTGGGAATGTGGATTGTCCCTGCCAGGCTCCTTTAACAGCCATGCTCTTAAAATGAGAATGTCTGCAGATAGCTGTCAGGTAGAAGGGGCTAGCCTGGAAAGCTGTTGCCCAGCCTCATCTGCCCATGGCACTGCTCGCACAGAGGCAGAGAGACTGGGACTGCTTGCTTGTCTTGCCACCTCAAACTTCAAATGTAGCATGGGAAAGTTGGTGTCCCAGCCAGGCTCCTTTCGCAGTCCTGCTCCAAAAGTGCAAACGTCTGCAGATAGCTGGCAGCCAGAAGGGGCTAGCCTGGAAAGCTGTTGCTCAGCCTCATCTGCCCATGGCACTGCTCGCACAGAGGCACAGAGACTGGGGCTGCTTGCTTGTCTTGCCACCCCAATCTTCACATATAGCCTGGGAAAGCTGGTGTCCCAGCCAGGCTCCTTTCGCAGCCCTGCTCCGAAAGTGCGAACGTCTGCAGATAGCTGGCAGCCAGAAGGGGCTAGCCTGGAAAGCTGTTGCTCAGCCTCATCTGCCCATGGCACTGTTCACATAGAGGCACAGAGAATGGGGCTTCTTGCTTATCTTGCCACTTGAAACTTCAAACGCATGTGGGGAATGTGGGTTGTCCCTGCCAGGCTCCTTTCGCAGCCCTGCTCCGAAAGTGCGAACGTCTGCAGATAGCTGATAGCCAGAAGGGGCTAGCCTGGAAAGCTGTTGCTCAGCCTCATCTGCCCATGGCACTGCTCGCACAGAGGCCCAGAGACTGGGGCTTCTTGCTTGTCTTGCCACTTGAAACTTCAAACGCATGCTGGGAATGTGGATTGTCCCAGCCAGTCTCCTTTCGCAGCCCTGCTCTTAAAATGCAAACGTCTGCAGGTAGCTGGCAGCCAGAAGGGGCTAGCCTGGAAAGCTGTTTCTCAGCCTCATTTGCCCATGGCACTGCTCGCACAGAGGCTCAGAGACTGGGGCTGCTTGCTTCTCTTGCCACCTCAAACTTCAAACGTAGCCTGGGAATGGTGGTATCCCAGCCAGGCTCCTTTACCAGCCCTGCTCTTAAAACGCAAACGTCTGCAGGTAGCTGACAGCCACAATGGGCTAGCCTGGAAAGCTGTTGCTCAGCCTCATCTGCTCATGGCACTGCTCACACAGAGACTGGGGCTGCTTGTTGTCTTGCCACCTCAAACTTCAAATATAGCCTGGGAAAGTTGGTGTCCCTGCTAGGCTCGTTTCGCAGCCCTGCTCTTGAAATGCGAACGTCTGCAGATAGCTGGCTGCCAGAAGGGGCTAGCCTGGAAAGCTGTTGCTCAGCCTCATCTGCCCATGGAACTGTTCGCATAGAGGCACAGAGAATGGGGCTTCTTGCTTATCTTGCCACTTGAAACTTCAAACGCATGCTGGGAATGGTGGTGTCTCTGCCAGGCTCTTTTCAGAGCCCTGCTCCGAAAGTGCGAACGTCTGCAGATAGCTGCCAGCCAGAAGGGGCTAGCCTGGAAAGCTGTTGCTCAGCCTCATCTGCTCATGGCACTGCTCACACATAGACTGGGGCTGCTTGCTTGTCTTGCCATCTCACACTTCAAATGTAGCCTGGGAATGGTGGTGTCCCAGCCAGGTTCCTTTACCAGCCCTGCTCTTAAAATGCGAACGTCTGCAGGTAGCTACCTGAAGGGGTAGCCAGAATGGGCTAGCCTGGAAATCTGTTGCTCAGCCTCATCTGCCCATGGCACTGCTCGCACAGAGGCACAGAGAATGGGGCTGGTTGCTTATCTTGCCACTTGAAAGTTCAAACGCATGTGGGGAATGTGGGTTGTCCCTGCCAGGCTCCTTTACCAGCCCTGCTCCGAAAGTGCGAACGTCTGCAGATAGCTGACATCCAGAAGGGGGTAGCCTGGAAAGCTGTTGCTCAGCCTCATCTGTCCATGGCATTGCTCGTACAGAGGCACAGAGAATGGGGCTGCTTGCTTGTCTTGCCACCTCAAACTTCAAACGTAGACTGGGAAAGTTGGTGTCCCAGCCAGGCTCCTTTCGCAGCCCTGCTCCGAAAGTGCGAACGTCTGCAGATAGCTGATAGCCAGAAGGGGCTAGGCTGGAAAGCTGTTGCTCAGCCTCATCTGCTCATGGCACTGCTCACACAGAGGCACAGAGAATGGGGCTACTTGCTTGTCTTCCCCCTCAAACTTCAAACGTAGCCTGGGAAAGTTGGTGTCCCAGCCAGGCTCCTTTAGCAGCCCTGCTCCAAAAGTGCGAACGTCTGCAGACAGCTTGCAGCCAGAAGGGGCTAGCCTGGAAAGCTGTTGCTCAGCCTCATCTGCCCATGGCACTGTTCGCATAGAGGCACAGAGAATGGGGCTTCTTGCTTATCTTGCCACTTGAAACTTCAAACGCATGCTGGGAATGTGGATTGTCCCTGCGAGGCTCCTTTCACAGCCATGTTCTTAAAATGCGAACGTCTGCATTTAGCTGGCAGCCAGAAGGGGCTAGCCTGGAAAGCTGTTGCTCAGCCTCATCTGCTCATGGCACTGCTCGCACAGAGGCACAGAGAATGGGGCTGGTTGCTTATCTTGCCACTTGAAACTTCAAACGCATGCTGGGAATGGTGGTGTCCCTGCCAGGCTCCTTTCGCCGCCCTGCTCCGAAAGCGCTAACGTCTGCAGATAGCTGGCAGCCAGAAGGGGCTAGCCTGGAAAGCTGTTGCTCAGCCTCATCTGCCAATGGCAGTGCTCGCACAGAGGCACAGAGAATGGGGCTGCTTGCTTGTCTTGTCACTTGAAACTTCAAACGCATGCTGGGAATGTGGATTGTCCCTGCCAGACTACTTTAACAGCCATGCTCTTAAAATGAGAATGTCTGCAGATAGCTGTCATGCAGAAGGGGCTAGCCTGGAAAGCTGTTGCTCAGCCTCATCTGCCCATGGCACTGCTCGCACAGAGGCAGAGAGACTGGGACTGCTTGCTTGTCTTGCAACCTCAAACTTCAAATGTAGCATGGGAAAGTTGGTGTCCCAGCCAGGCTCCTTTCGCAGTCCTGCTCCAAAAGTGCAAACGTCTGCAGATAGCTGGCAGCCAGAAGGGGCTAGCCTGGAAAGCTGTTGCTCAGCCTCATCTGCCCATGGCACTGCTCGCACAGAGGCACAGAGACTGGGGCTGCTTGCTTGTCTTGCCACCCCAATCTTCACATATAGCCTGGGAAAGCTGGTGTCCCAGCCAGGCTCCTTTCGCCGCCCTGCTCCGAAAGTGCGAACGTCTGCAGATAGCTGGCAGCCAGAAGGGGCTAGCCTGGAAAGCTGTTGCTCAGCCTCATCTGCCCATGACACTGTTCGCATAGAGGCACAGAGAATGGGGCTTCTTGCTTATCTTGCCACTTGAAACTTCAAACGCATGTGGGGAATGTGGGTTGTCCCTGCCAGGCTCCTTTACCAGCCCTGCTCCGAAAGTGCGAACGTCTGCAGATAGCTGATAGCCAGAAGGGGCTAGCCTGGAAAGCTGTTGCTCAGCCTCATCTGCCCATGGCACTGCTCGCACAGAGGCACAGAGAATGGGGCTTCTTGCTTATCTTGCCACTTGAAACTTCAAACGCATGTGGGGAATGAGGATTGTCCCTGCCAGGCTCCTTTCACAGCCATGCTCTTAAAATGCGAAAGTCTGCAGATAGCAGGCAGCCAGAAGGTGCTAGCGTGGAAAGCTGTTGCTCAGCCTCATCTGCCCAAGGCACTCTTCGCAAAGAGGCACAGAGAATGGGACTGCTTGCTTGTCTTGCCCCCTCAAACTTCAAATGTAGCATGGGAAAGTTTGTGTCCCAGCCAGGCTCCTTTCGCAGTCCTGCTCCGAAAGTGCGAACGTCTGCAGGTAGCTGGCAGCCAGAAGGGGCTAGCCTGGAAAGCTGTTGCTCAGCCTCATCTGCTCATGGCACTGCTCACACAGAGACTGCGGCTGCTTGCTTGTCTTGCCACTTGAAAATTCAAACGTAGCCTTAGAATGGAGGTGTCCCTGCCAGGCTCCTTTCGCAGCCATGCTTTTAAAATGCGAACGTCTGCAGATAGCTGGCAGCCAGAAAAGGCTAGCCTGGAAAGCTGTGCTCAGCCTCATCTGCTCATGGCACTGCTCGCACAGAGGCACAGAGACTGGGGCTGATTGCTTGTCTTGCCACTCCAATCTTCAAATATAGCCTGGGAAAGTTGGTGTCCCTGCTAGGCTCGTTTCGCAGCCCTGCTCTTGAAATGCGAACGTCTGCAGATAGCAGGCAGCCAGAAGGTGCTAACGTGGAAAGCTGTTGCTCAGCCTCATCTGCCCATGCACTGCTCGCACAGAGGCCCAGAGACTGGGGCTGCTTGCTTATCTTGCCACTTGAAACTTCAAACGTAGCCTTAGAATGGTGGTGTCCCTGCCAGGCTCCTTTCGCAGCCCTGCTCCGAAAGTGCGAACGTCTGCAGATAGCTGGTAGCCAAAAAGGGCTAGATTGGAAAGCTGTTGCTCAGCCTCATCTGCCCATGGCACTGTTCGCATAGAGGCACAGAGAATGGGGCTTCTTGCTTATCTTGCCAATTTAAACTTCAAACGCATGTGGGGAATGTGGGATGTCCCTGCCAGGCTCCTTTACAAGCCCTGCTCCGAAAGTGCGAACGTCTGCAGATAGCTGGCAGCCAGAAGGGTCTAGCCTGGAAAGCTGTTGCTCAGCCTCATCTGTCCATGGCATTGCTTGCACAGAGGCACAGAGAATGGGGCTGCTTGCTTGTCTTGCCACCTCAAACTTCAAACGTAAACTGGGAAAGTTGTTGTCCCAGCCAGGCTCCTTTCCCAGCCCTGCTCCGAAAGTGCGAACGTCTGCAGATAGCTGATAGCCAGAAGGGGCTAGCCTGGAAAGCTGTTGCTCAGCCTCATCTGCTCATGGCACTGCTCGCACAGAGGCACAGAGACTGGGGCTAATTGCTTGTCTTGCCACCTCAAACTTCAAATATAGCCTGGGAAAGTTGGTGTCCCTGCTAGGCTCGTTTCGCAGCCCTGCTCTTGAAATGCGAACGTCTGCAGATAGCTGATAGCCAGAAGGGGCTAGCCTGGAAAGCTGTTGCTCAGCCTCATCTGCCCATGGCACTGTTCGCATAGAGGCACAGAGAATGGGGCTTCTTGCTTATCTTGCCACTTGAAACTTCAAACGCATGTGGGGAATGTGGGTTGTCACTGCCAGGCTCCTTTCGCAGCCCTGCTCCGAAAGTGCGAACGTCTGCAGATAGCTGGCAGCCAGAAGGGGCTAGCCTGGAAAGCTGTTGCTCAGCCTCATGTGTCCATGGCATTGCTCGCACAGAGGCACAGAGAATGGGGCTGCTTGCTTGTCTTGCCACCTCAAACTTCAAACGAATACTGGGAAAGTTGGTGTCCCAGCCAGGCTCCTTTCGCAGCCCTGCTCCGAAAGTGCGAACGTCTGCAGATAGCTGATAGCCAGAAGGGGCTAGCCTGGAAAGCTGTTGCTCAGCCTCATCTGCCCATGGCACTGTTCGCACAGAGGCCCACAGACTGGGGCTGCTTGCTTGTCTTGCCACTTGAAACTTCAAACGCATGCTGGGAATGTGGATTGTCCCAGCCAGGCTCCTTTCGCAGCCCTGCTCCGAAAGTGCGAACGTCTGCAGATAGCTGACAGCCAGAAGGGGCTAGCCTGGAAAGCTGTTGCTCAGCCTCATCTGCTCATGGCACTGCTCGCACAGAGGCACAGAGACTGGGGCTAATTGCTTGTCTTGCCACCTCAAACTTCAAATATAGCCTGGGAAAGTTGGTGTCCCTGCTAGGCTCGTTTCGCAGCCCTGCTCTTGAAATGCGAACGTCTGCAGATAGCTGATAGCCAGAAGGGGCTAGCCTGGAAAGCTGTTGCTCAGCCTCATCTGCCCATGGCACTGTTCGCATAGAGGCACAGAGAATGGGGCTTCTTGCTTATCTTGCCACTTGAAACTTCAAACGCATGTGGGGAATGTGGGTTGTCACTGCCAGGCTCCTTTCGCAGCCCTGCTCCGAAAGTGCGAACGTCTGCAGATAGCTGGCAGCCAGAAGGGGCTAGCCTGGAAAGCTGTTGCTCAGCCTCATGTGTCCATGGCATTGCTCGCACAGAGGCACAGAGAATGGGGCTGCTTGCTTGTCTTGCCACCTCAAACTTCAAACGAATACTGGGAAAGTTGGTGTCCCAGCCAGGCTCCTTTCGCAGCCCTGCTCCGAAAGTGCGAACGTCTGCAGATAGCTGATAGCCAGAAGGGGCTAGCCTGGAAAGCTGTTGCTCAGCCTCATCTGCCCATGGCACTGTTCGCACAGAGGCCCACAGACTGGGGCTGCTTGCTTGTCTTGCCACTTGAAACTTCAAACGCATGCTGGGAATGTGGATTGTCCCAGCCAGGCTCCTTTCGCAGCCCTGCTCCGAAAGTGCGAACGTCTGCAGATAGCTGACAGCCAGAAGGGGCTAGCCTGGAAAGCTGTTGCTCAGCCTCATCTGCTCATGGCACTGCTCGCACAGAGGCACAGAGACTGGGGCTAATTGCTTGTCTTGCCACCTCAAACTTCAAATATAGCCTGGGAAAGTTGGTGTCCCTGCTAGGCTCGTTTCGCAGCCCTGCTCTTGAAATGCGAACGTCTGCAGATAGCTGATAGCCAGAAGGGGCTAGCCTGGAAAGCTGTTGCTCAGCCTCATCTGCCCATGGCACTGTTCGCATAGAGGCACAGAGAATGGGGCTTCTTGCTTATCTTGCCACTTGAAACTTCAAACGCATGTGGGGAATGTGGGTTGTCACTGCCAGGCTCCTTTCGCAGCCCTGCTCCGAAAGTGCGAACGTCTGCAGATAGCTGGCAGCCAGAAGGGGCTAGCCTGGAAAGCTGTTGCTCAGCCTCATGTGTCCATGGCATTGCTCGCACAGAGGCACAGAGAATGGGGCTGCTTGCTTGTCTTGCCACCTCAAACTTCAAACGAATACTGGGAAAGTTGGTGTCCCAGCCAGGCTCCTTTCGCAGCCCTGCTCCGAAAGTGCGAACGTCTGCAGATAGCTGATAGCCAGAAGGGGCTAGCCTGGAAAGCTGTTGCTCAGCCTCATCTGCCCATGGCACTGTTCGCACAGAGGCCCACAGACTGGGGCTGCTTGCTTGTCTTGCCACTTGAAACTTCAAACGCATGCTGGGAATGTGGATTGTCCCAGCCAGGCTTCTTTCGCAGCCCTGCTCCGAAAGTGCGAACGTCTGCAGGTAGCTGACAGCCAGAAGGGGCTAGCCTGGAAAGCTGTTGCTCAGCCTCATCTGCTCATGGCACTGCTCACACAGAGACTGGGTCTGCTTGTTGTCTTGCCACCTCAAACTTCAAATATAGCCTGGGAAAGTTGGTGTCCCTGCTAGGCTCGTTTCGCTGCCCTGCTCTTGAAATGCGAACGTCTGCAGATAGCTGGCAGCCAGAAGGGGCTAGCCTGGAAAGCTGTTGCTCAGCCTCATCTGCCCATGGAACTGTTCGCATAGAGGCACAGAGAATGGGGCTTCTTGCTTATCTTGCCACTTGAAACTTCAAACGCATGTGGGGAATGTGGGTTGTCCCTGCCAGGCTCCTTTACCAGCCCTGCTCCGAAAGTGCGAACGTCTGCAGATAGCTGGCAGCCGGAAGGGGCTAGCCTGGAAAGCTGTTGCTCAGCCTCATCTGTCCATGGCATTGCTTGCACAGAGGCACAGAGAATGGGGCTGCTTGCTTGTCTTGCCACCTCAAACTTCAAACGTAAACTGGGAAAGTTGGTGTCCCAGCCAGGCTCCTTTCGCAGCCCTGCTCCGAAAGTGCGAACGTCTGCAGATAGCTGATAGCCAGAAGGGGCTAGCCTGGAAAGCTGTTGCTCAGCCTCATCTGCTCATGGCACTGCTCGCATAGAGGCACAGAGACTGGGGCTGCTTGCTTGTCTTGCCACCTCAAACTTCAAACGTAGCCTGGGAATGGTGGTGACCCAGCCAGGCTCCTTTAGCAGACCTGCTCTTAAAATGCGAACGTCTGCAGATAGCTGGCAGCCAGAAGGGGCTAGCCTGGAAAGCTGTTGCTCAGCCTCATCTGCTCATGGCACTGCTCGCACAGAGGCCCAGAGACTGGGGCTGCTTGCTTATCTTGCCACTTGAAACTTCAAACGCATGCTGGGAATGGTGGTGTCTCTGTCAGGCTCTTTTCACAGCCCTGCTCCGAAAGTGCGAACGTCTGCAGATAGCTGCCAGCCAGAAGGGGCTAGCCTGGAAAGCTGTTGCTCAGCCTCATCTGCTCATGGCACTGCTCACACATAGACTGGGGCTGCTTGCTTGTCTTGCCACCTCACACTTCAAACGTAGCCTGGGAATGGTGGTGTCCCAGCCAGGTTCCTTTACCAGCCCTGCTCTTAAAATGCGAACGTCTGCAGGTAGCTACCTGAAGGGGTAGCCAGAATGGGCTAGCCTGGAAATCTGTTGCTCAGCCTCATCTGCCCATGGCACTGCTCGCACAGAGGCACAGAGAATGGGGCTGGTTGCTTATCTTGCCACTTGAAACTTCAAACGCATGTGGGGAATGTGGGTTGTCCCTGACAGGCTCCTTTACCAGCCCTGCTCCGAAAGTGCGAACGTCTGCAGATAGCTGACATCCAGAAGGGGGTAGCCTGGAAAGCTGTTGCTCAGCCTCATCTGTCCATGGCATTGCTCGTACAGAGGCACAGAGACTGGGGCTGCTTGCTTGTCTTGCCACCTCAAACTTCAAACGTAGACTGGGAAAGTTGGTGTCCCAGCCAGGCTCCTTTCGCAGCCCTGCTCCGAAAGTGCGAACGTCTGCAGATAGCTGATAGCCAGAAGGGGCTAGCCTGGAAAGCTGTTGCTCAGCCTCATCTGCCCATGGCACTGTTCGCATAGAGGCACAGAGAATGGGGCTTCTTGCTTATCTTGTCACTTGAAACTTCAAACGCATGCTGCGAATGTGGATTGTCCCTGCCAGGCTCCTTTCACAGCCATGTTCTTAAAATGCGAACGTCTGCATTTAGCTGGCAGCCAGAAGGGGCTAGCCTGGAAAGCTGTTGCTCAGCCTCATCTGCTCATGGCACTGCTCGCACAGAGGCACAGAGAATGGGGCTGGTTGCTTATCTTGCCACTTGAAACTTCAAACGCATGCTGGGAATGGTGGTGTCCCTGCCAGGCTCCTTTCGCCGCCCTGCTCCGAAAGCGCTAACGTCTGCAGATAGCTGGCAGCCAGAAGGGGCTAGCCTGGAAAGCTGTTGCTCAGCCTCATCTGCCAATGGCAGTGCTCGCACAGAGGCACAGAGAATGGGGCTGCTTGCTTGTCTTGTCACTTGAAACTTCAAACGCATGCTGGGAATGTGGATTGTCCCTGCCAGACTACTTTAACAGCCATGCTCTTAAAATGAGAATGTCTGCAGATAGCTGTCATGCAGAAGGGGCTAGCCTGGAAAGCTGTTGCTCAGCCTCATCTGCCCATGGCACTGCTCGCACAGAGGCAGAGAGACTGGGACTGCTTGCTTGTCTTGCAACCTCAAACTTCAAATGTAGCATGGGAAAGTTGGTGTCCCAGCCAGGCTCCTTTCGCAGTCCTGCTCCAAAAGTGCAAACGTCTGCAGATAGCTGGCAGCCAGAAGGGGCTAGCCTGGAAAGCTGTTGCTCAGCCTCATCTGCCCATGGCACTGCTCGCACAGAGGCACAGAGACTGGGGCTGCTTGCTTGTCTTGCCACCCCAATCTTCACATATAGCCTGGGAAAGCTGGTGTCCCAGCCAGGCTCCTTTCGCCGCCCTGCTCCGAAAGTGCGAATGTCTGCAGATAGCTGGCAGCCAGAAGGGGCTAGCCTGGAAAGCTGTTGCTCAGCCTCATCTGCCCATGACACTGTTCGCATAGAGGCACAGAGAATGGGGCTTCTTGCTTATCTTGCCACTTGAAACTTCAAACGCATGTGGGGAATGTGGGTTGTCCCTGCCAGGCTGCTTTCGCAGCCATGCTCTTAAAATGCGAACGTCTGCAGATAGCTGATAGCCAGAAGGGGCTAGCCTGGAAAGCTGTTGCTCAGCCTCATCTGCCCATGGCACTGCTCGCACAGAGGCACAGAGAATGGGGCTTCTTGCTTATCTTGCCACTTGAAACTTCAAACGCATGTGGGGAATGAGGATTGTCCCTGCCAGGCTCCTTTCACAGCCATGCTCTTAAAATGCGAAAGTCTGCAGATAGCAGGCAGCCAGAAGGTGCTAGCGTGGAAAGCTGTTGCTCAGCCTCATCTGCCCAAGGCACTCTTCGCAAAGAGGCACAGAGAATGGGACTGCTTGCTTGTCTTGCCCCCTCAAACTTCAAATGTAGCATGGGAAAGTTTGTGTCCCAGCCAGGCTCCTTTCGCAGTCCTGCTCCGAAAGTGCGAACGTCTGCAGATAGCTGGCAGCCAGAAGGGGCTAGCCTGGAAAGCTGTTGCTCAGCCTCATCTGCTCATGGCACTGCTCACACAGAGACTGCGGCTGCTTGCTTGTCTTGCCACTTGAAAATTCAAACGTAGCCTTAGAATGGAGGTGTCCCTGCCAGGCTCCTTTCGCAGCCATGCTTTTAAAATGCGAACGTCTGCAGATAGCTGGCAGCCAGAAAAGGCTAGCCTGGAAAGCTGTGCTCAGCCTCATCTGCTCATGGCACTGCTCGCACAGAGGCACAGAGACTGGGGCTGATTGCTTGTCTTGCCACTCCAATCTTCAAATATAGCCTGGGAAAGTTGGTGTCCCTGCTAGGCTCGTTTCGCAGCCCTGCTCTTGAAATGCGAACGTCTGCAGATAGCAGGCAGCCAGAAGGTGCTAACGTGGAAAGCTGTTGCTCAGCCTCATCTGCCCATGCACTGCTCGCACAGAGGCCCAGAGACTGGGGCTGCTTGCTTATCTTGCCACTTGAAACTTCAAACGTAGCCTTAGAATGGTGGTGTCCCTGCCAGGCTCCTTTCGCAGCCCTGCTCCGAAAGTGCGAACGTCTGCAGATAGCTGGTAGCCAAAAAGGGCTAGATTGGAAAGCTGTTGCTCAGCCTCATCTGCCCATGGCACTGTTCGCATAGAGGCACAGAGAATGGGGCTTCTTGCTTATCTTGCCAATTTAAACTTCAAACGCATGTGGGGAATGTGGGATGTCCCTGCCAGGCTCCTTTACAAGCCCTGCTCCGAAAGTGCGAACGTCTGCAGATAGCTGGCAGCCAGAAGGGTCTAGCCTGGAAAGCTGTTGCTCAGCCTCATCTGTCCATGGCATTGCTTGCACAGAGGCACAGAGAATGGGGCTGCTTGCTTGTCTTGCCACCTCAAACTTCAAACGTAAACTGGGAAAGTTGTTGTCCCAGCCAGGCTCCTTTCCCAGCCCTGCTCCGAAAGTGCGAACGTCTGCAGATAGCTGATAGCCAGAAGGGGCTAGCCTGGAAAGCTGTTGCTCAGCCTCATCTGCTCATGGCACTGCTCGCACAGAGGCACAGAGACTGGGGCTAATTGCTTGTCTTGCCACCTCAAACTTCAAATATAGCCTGGGAAAGTTGGTGTCCCTGCTAGGCTCGTTTCGCAGCCCTGCTCTTGAAATGCGAACGTCTGCAGATAGCTGATAGCCAGAAGGGGCTAGCCTGGAAAGCTGTTGCTCAGCCTCATCTGCCCATGGCACTGTTCGCATAGAGGCACAGAGAATGGGGCTTCTTGCTTATCTTGCCACTTGAAACTTCAAACGCATGTGGGGAATGTGGGTTGTCACTGCCAGGCTCCTTTCGCAGCCCTGCTCCGAAAGTGCGAACGTCTGCAGATAGCTGGCAGCCAGAAGGGGCTAGCCTGGAAAGCTGTTGCTCAGCCTCATGTGTCCATGGCATTGCTCGCACAGAGGCACAGAGAATGGGGCTGCTTGCTTGTCTTGCCACCTCAAACTTCAAACGAATACTGGGAAAGTTGGTGTCCCAGCCAGGCTCCTTTCGCAGCCCTGCTCCGAAAGTGCGAACGTCTGCAGATAGCTGATAGCCAGAAGGGGCTAGCCTGGAAAGCTGTTGCTCAGCCTCATCTGCCCATGGCACTGTTCGCACAGAGGCCCACAGACTGGGGCTGCTTGCTTGTCTTGCCACTTGAAACTTCAAACGCATGTTGGGAATGTGGATTGTCCCAGCCAGGCTCCTTTCGCAGCCCTGCTCCGAAAGTGCGAACGTCTGCAGATAGCTGACAGCCAGAAGGGGCTAGCCTGGAAAGCTGTTGCTCAGCCTCATCTGCTCATGGCACTGCTCGCACAGAGGCACAGAGACTGGGGCTAATTGCTTGTCTTGCCACCTCAAACTTCAAATATAGCCTGGGAAAGTTGGTGTCCCTGCTAGGCTCGTTTCGCAGCCCTGCTCTTGAAATGCGAACGTCTGCAGATAGCTGATAGCCAGAAGGGGCTAGCCTGGAAAGCTGTTGCTCAGCCTCATCTGCCCATGGCACTGTTCGCATAGAGGCACAGAGAATGGGGCTTCTTGCTTATCTTGCCACTTGAAACTTCAAACGCATGTGGGGAATGTGGGTTGTCACTGCCAGGCTCCTTTCGCAGCCCTGCTCCGAAAGTGCGAACGTCTGCAGATAGCTGGCAGCCAGAAGGGGCTAGCCTGGAAAGCTGTTGCTCAGCCTCATGTGTCCATGGCATTGCTCGCACAGAGGCACAGAGAATGGGGCTGCTTGCTTGTCTTGCCACCTCAAACTTCAAACGAATACTGGGAAAGTTGGTGTCCCAGCCAGGCTCCTTTCGCAGCCCTGCTCCGAAAGTGCGAACGTCTGCAGATAGCTGATAGCCAGAAGGGGCTAGCCTGGAAAGCTGTTGCTCAGCCTCATCTGCCCATGGCACTGTTCGCACAGAGGCCCACAGACTGGGGCTGCTTGCTTGTCTTGCCACTTGAAACTTCAAACGCATGCTGGGAATGTGGATTGTCCCAGCCAGGCTTCTTTCGCAGCCCTGCTCCGAAAGTGCGAACGTCTGCAGGTAGCTGACAGCCAGAAGGGGCTAGCCTGGAAAGCTGTTGCTCAGCCTCATCTGCTCATGGCACTGCTCACACAGAGACTGGGTCTGCTTGTTGTCTTGCCACCTCAAACTTCAAATATAGCCTGGGAAAGTTGGTGTCCCTGCTAGGCTCGTTTCGCTGCCCTGCTCTTGAAATGCGAACGTCTGCAGATAGCTGGCAGCCAGAAGGGGCTAGCCTGGAAAGCTGTTGCTCAGCCTCATCTGCCCATGGAACTGTTCGCATAGAGGCACAGAGAATGGGGCTTCTTGCTTATCTTGCCACTTGAAACTTCAAACGCATGTGGGGAATGTGGGTTGTCCCTGCCAGGCTCCTTTACCAGCCCTGCTCCGAAAGTGCGAACGTCTGCAGATAGCTGGCAGCCAGAAGGGGCTAGCCTGGAAAGCTGTTGCTCAGCCTCATCTGTCCATGGCATTGCTTGCACAGAAGCACAGAGAATGGGGCTGCTTGCTTGTCTTGCCACCTCAAACTTCAAACGTAAACTGGGAAAGTTGGTGTCCCAGCCAGGCTCCTTTCGCAGCCCTGCTCCGAAAGTGCGAACGTCTGCAGATAGCTGATAGCCAGAAGGGGCTAGCCTGGAAAGCTGTTGCTCAGCCTCATCTGCTCATGGCACTGCTCGCATAGAGGCACAGAGACTGGGGCTGCTTGCTTGTCTTGCCACCTCAAACTTCAAACGTAGCCTGGGAATGGTGGTGTCCCAGCCAGGCTCCTTTAGCAGACCTGCTCTTAAAATGCGAACGTCTGCAGATAGCTGGCAGCCAGAAGGGGCTAGCCTGGAAAGCTGTTGCTCAGCCTCATCTGCTCATGGCACTGCTCGCACAGAGGCCCAGAGACTGGGGCTGCTTGCTTATCTTGCCACTTGAAACTTCAAACGCATGCTGGGAATGGTGGTGTCTCTGTCAGGCTCTTTTCACAGCCCTGCTCCGAAAGTGCGAACGTCTGCAGATAGCTGCCAGCCAGAAGGGGCTAGCCTGGAAAGCTGTTGCTCAGCCTCATCTGCTCATGGCACTGCTCACACATAGACTGGGGCTGCTTGCTTGTCTTGCCACCTCACACTTCAAACGTAGCCTGGGAATGGTGGTGTCCCAGCCAGGTTCCTTTACCAGCCCTGCTCTTAAAATGCGAACGTCTGCAGGTAGCTACCTGAAGGGGTAGCCAGAATGGGCTAGCCTGGAAATCTGTTGCTCAGCCTCATCTGCCCATGGCACTGCTCGCACAGAGGCACAGAGAATGGGGCTGGTTGCTTATCTTGCCACTTGAAACTTCAAACGCATGTGGGGAATGTGGGTTGTCCCTGACAGGCTCCTTTACCAGCCCTGCTCCGAAAGTGCGAACGTCTGCAGATAGCTGACATCCAGAAGGGGGTAGCCTGGAAAGCTGTTGCTCAGCCTCATCTGTCCATGGCATTGCTCGTACAGAGGCACAGAGACTGGGGCTGCTTGCTTGTCTTGCCACCTCAAACTTCAAACGTAGACTGGGAAAGTTGGTGTCCCAGCCAGGCTCCTTTCGCAGCCCTGCTCCGAAAGTGCGAACGTCTGCAGATAGCTGATAGCCAGAAGGGGCTAGCCTGGAAAGCTGTTGCTCAGCCTCATCTGCCCATGGCACTGTTCGCATAGAGGCACAGAGAATGGGGCTTCTTGCTTATCTTGCCACTTGAAACTTCAAACGCATGCTGCGAATGTGGATTGTCCCTGCCAGGCTCCTTTCACAGCCATGTTCTTAAAATGCGAACGTCTGCATTTAGCTGGCAGCCAGAAGGGGCTAGCCTGGAAAGCTGTTGCTCAGCCTCATCTGCTCATGGCACTGCTCGCACAGAGGCACAGAGAATGGGGCTGATTGCTTATCTTGCCACTTGAAACTTCAAACGCATGCTGGGAATGGTGGTGTCCCTGCCAGGCTCCTTTCGCAGTTCTGCTCCGAAAGCGCTAACGTCTGCAGATAGCTGGCAGCCAGAAGGGGCTAGCCTGGAAAGCTGTTGCTCAGCCTCATCTGCCCATGGCACTGCTCGCACAGAGGCACAGAGAATGGGGCTGCTTGCTTGTCTTGCCACTTGAAACTTCAAACGCATGCTGGGAATGTGGATTGTCCCAGCCAGGCTCCTTTCGCAGCCCTGCTCCGAAAGTGCGAACGTCTGCAGGTAGCTGACAGCCAGAAGGGGCTAGCCTGGAAAGCTGTTGCTCAGCCTCATCTGCTCATGGCACTGCTCACACAGAGACTGGGGCTGCTTGTTGTCTTGCCACCTCAAACTTCAAATATAGCCTGGGAAAGTTGGTGTCCCTGCTAGGCTCGTTTCGCTGCCCTGCTCTTGAAATGCGAACGTCTGCAGATAGCTGGCAGCCAGAAGGGGCTAGCCTGGAAAGCTGTTGCTCAGCCTCATCTGCCCATGGAACTGTTCGCATAGAGGCACAGAGAATGGGGCTTCTTGCTTATCTTGCCACTTGAAACTTCAAACGCATGTGGGGAATGTGGGTTGTCCCTGCCAGGCTCCTTTACCAGCCCTGCTCCGAAAGTGCGAACGTCTGCAGATAGCTGGCAGCCAGAAGGGGCTAGCCTGGAAAGCTGTTGCTCAGCCTCATCTGTCCATGGCATTGCTTGCACAGAGGCACAGAGAATGGGGCTGCTTGCTTGTCTTGCCACCTCAAACTTCAAACGTAAACTGGGAAAGTTGGTGTCCCAGCCAGGCTCCTTTCGCAGCCCTGCTCCGAAAGTGCGAACGTCTGCAGATAGCTGATAGCCAGAAGGGGCTAGCCTGGAAAGCTGTTGCTCAGCCTCATCTGCTCATGGCACTGCTCGCATAGAGGCACAGAGACTGGGGCTGCTTGCTTGTCTTGCCACCTCAAACTTCAAACGTAGCCTGGGAATGGTGGTGTCCCAGCCAGGCTCCTTTCGCAGACCTGCTCTTAAAATGAGAACGTCTGCAGATAGCTGGCAGCCAGAAGGGGCTAGCCTGGAAAGCTGTTGCTCAGCCTCATCTGCTCATGGCACTGCTCGCACAGAGGCCCAGAGACTGGGGCTGCTTGCTTATCTTGCCACTTGAAACTTCAAACGCATGCTGGGAATGGTGGTGTCTCTGCCAGGCTCTTTTCACAGCCCTGCTCCGAAAGTGCGAACGTCTGCAGATAGCTGCCAGCCAGAAGGGGCTAGCCTGGAAAGCTGTTGCTCAGCCTCATCTGCTCATGGCACTGCTCACACATAGACTGGGGCTGCTTGCTTGTCTTGCCACCTCACACTTCAAACGTAGCCTGGGAATGGTGGTGTCCCAGCCAGGTTCCTTTACCAGCCCTGCTCTTAAAATGCGAACGTCTGCAGGTAGCTACCTGAAGGGGTAGCCAGAATGGGCTAGCCTGGAAATCTGTTGCTCAGCCTCATCTGCCCATGGCACTGCTCGCACAGAGGCACAGAGAATGGGGCTGGTTGCTTATCTTGCCACTTGAAACTTCAAACGCATGTGGGGAATGTGGGTTGTCCCTGCCAGGCTCCTTTACCAGCCCTGCTCCGAAAGTGCGAACGTCTGCAGATAGCTGACATCCAGAAGGGGGTAGCCTGGAAAGCTGTTGCTCAGCCTCATCTGTCCATGGCATTGCTCGTACAGAGGCACAGAGACTGGGGCTGCTTGCTTGTCTTGCCACCTCAAACTTCAAACGTAGACTGGGAAAGTTGGTGTCCCAGCCAGGCTCCTTTCGCAGCCCTGCTCCGAAAGTGCGAACGTCTGCAGATAGCTGACATCCAGAAGGGGGTAGCCTGGAAAGCTGTTGCTCAGCCTCATCTGCTCATGGCAGTGCTCGCACAGAGGCACAGAGAATGGGGCTACTTGCTTGTCTTCCCCCTCAAACTTCAAACGTAGCCTGGGAAAGTTGGTGTCCCAGCCAGGCTCCTTTCGCAGCCCTGCTCCGAAAGTGCGAACGTCTGCAGACAGATTGCAGCCAGAAGGGGCTAGCCTGGAAAGCTATTGCTCAGCCTCATCTGCCCATGGCACTGTTCGCATAGAGGCACAGAGAATGGGGCTTCTTGCTTATCTTGCCACTTGAAACTTCAAACGCATGCTGCGAATGTGGATTGTCCCTGCCAGGCTCCTTTCACAGCCATGTTCTTAAAATGCGAACGTCTGCATTTAGCTGGCAGCCAGAAGGGGCTAGCCTGGAAAGCTGTTGCTCAGCCTCATCTGCTCATGGCACTGCTCGCACAGAGGCACAGAGAATGGGGCTGATTGCTTATCTTGCCACTTGAAACTTCAAACGCATGCTGGGAATGGTGGTGTCCCTGCCAGGCTCCTTTCGCAGCCCTGCTCCGAAAGCGCTAACGTCTGCAGATAGCTGGCAGCCAGAAGGGGCTAGCCTGGAAAGCTGTTGCTCAGCCTCATCTGCCAATGGCAGTGCTCGCACAGAGGCACAGAGAATGGGGCTGCTTGCTTGTCTTGTCACTTGAAACTTCAAACGCATGCTGGGAATGTGGATTGTCCCTGCCAGGCTACTTTAACAGCCATGCTCTTAAAATGAGAATGTCTGCAGATAGCTGTCATGCAGAAGGGGCTAGCCTGGAAAGCTGTTGCTCAGCCTCATCTGCCCATGGCACTGCTCGCACAGAGGCAGAGAGACTGGGACTGCTTGCTTGTCTTGCAACCTCAAACTTCAAATGTAGCATGGGAAAGTTGGTGTCCCAGCCAGGCTCCTTTCGCAGTCCTGCTCCAAAAGTGCAAACGTCTGCAGATAGCTGGCAGCCAGAAGGGGCTAGCCTGGAAAGCTGTTGCTCAGCCTCATCTGCCCATGGCACTGCTCGCACAGAGGCACAGAGACTGGGGCTGCTTGCTTGTCTTGCCACCCCAATCTTCACATATAGCCTGGGAAAGCTGGTGTCCCAGCCAGGCTCCTTTCGCCGCCCTGCTCCGAAAGTGCGAACGTCTGCAGATAGCTGGCAGCCAGAAGGGGCTAGCCTGGAAAGCTGTTGCTCAGCCTCATCTGCCCATGGCACTGTTCGCATAGAGGCACAGAGAATGGGGCTTCTTGCTTATCTTGCCACTTGAAACTTCAAACGCATGTGGGGAATGTGGGTTGTCCCTGCCAGGCTCCTTTACCAGCCCTGCTCCGAAAGTGCGAACGTCTGCAGATAGCTGATAGCCAGAAGGGGCTAGCCTGGAAAGCTGTTGCTCAGCCTCATCTGCCCATGGCACTGCTCGCACAGAGGCCCAGAGACTGGGGCTGCTTGCTTGTCTTGCCACTTGAAACTTCAAACGCATGCTGGGAATGTGGATTGTCCCAGCCAGGCTCCTTTCGCAGCCCTGCTCTTAAAATGCAAACGTCTGCAGATAGCTGGCAGCCAGAAGGGGCTAGCCTGGAAAGCCTTTTCTCAGCCTCATTTGCCCATGGCACTGCTCGCACAGAGGCTCAGAGACTGGGGCTGCTTGCTTCTCTTGCCACCTCAAACTTCAAACGTAGCCTGGGAATGGTGGTATCCCAGCCAGGCTCCTTTACCAGCCCTGCTCTTAAAACGCAAACGTCTGCAGGTAGCTGACAGCCACAAGGGGCTAGCCTGGAAAGCTGTTGCTCAGCCTCATCTGCTCATGGCACTGCTCACACAGAGACTGGGGCTGCTTGTTGTCTTGCCACCTCAAACTTCAAATGCAGCCTGGGAAAGTTGGTGTCCCTGCTAGGCTCGTTTCGCAGCCCTGCTCTTGAAATGCGAACGTCTGCAGATAGCTGTAAGCCAGAAGGGGCTAGCCTGGAAAGCTGTTGCTCAGCCTCATCTGCCCATGGCACTGTTCGCATAGAGGCACAGAGAATGGGGCTTCTTGCTTATCTTGCCACTTGAAACTTCAAACGCATGTGGGGAATGTGGGTTGTCCCTGCCAGGCTCCTTTACCAGCCCTGCTCCGAAAGTGCGAACGTCTGCAGATAGCTGGCAGCCAGAAGGGGCTAGCCTGGAAAGCTGTTGCTCAGCCTCATCTGTCCATGGCATTGCTTGCACAGAGGCACAGAGAATGGGGCTGCTTGCTTGTCTTGCCACCTCAAACTTCAAACGTAAACTGGGAAAGTTGGTGTCCCAGCCAGGCTCCTTTCGCAGCCCTGCTCCGAAAGTGCGAACGTCTGCAGATAGCTGATAGCCAGAAGGGGCTAGCCTGGAAAGCTGTTGCTCAGCCTCATCTGCCCATGGCACTGCTCGCACAGAGGCACAGAGAATGGGGCTTCTTGCTTATCTTGCCACTTGAAACTTCAAACGCATGTGGGAAATGAGGATTGTCCCTGCCAGGCTCCATTACCAGCCCTGCTCTTAAAATGCGAAAGTCTGCAGATAGCAGGCAGCCAGAAGGTGCTAGCGTGGAAAGCTGTTGCTCAGCCTCATCTGCTCATGGCACTCTTCGCAAAGAGGCACAGAGAATGGGACTGCTTGCTTGTCTTGCCCCCTCAAACTTCAAATGTAGCATGGAAAAGTTTGTGTCCCAGCCAGGCTCCTTTCGCAGTCCTGCTCCGAAAGTGCGAACGTCTGCAGATAGCTGGCAGCCAGAAGGGGCTAGCCTGGAAAGCTGTTGCTCAGCCTCATCTGCTCATGGCACTGCTCACACAGAGACTGGGGCTGCTTGCTTGTCTTGCCACTTGAAAATTCAAACGTAGCCTTAGAATGGAGGTGTCCCTGCCAGGCTCCTTTCGCAGCCATGCTCTTAAAATGCGAACGTCTGCAGATAGCTGGCAGCCAGAAAAGGCTAGCCTGGAAAGCTGTGCTCAGCCTCATCTGCTCATGGCACTGCTCGCACAGAGGCACAGAGACTGGGGCTGATTGCTTGTCTTGCCACTCCAATCTTCAAATATAGCCTGGGAAAGTTGGTGTCCCTGCTAGGCTCGTTTCGCAGCCCTGCTCTTGAAATGCGAACGTCTGCAGATAGCAGGCAGCCAGAAGGTGCTAACGTGGAAAGCTGTTGCTCAGCCTCATCTGCCCATGGCACTGCTCGCACAGAGGCCCAGAGACTGGGGCTGCTTGCTTATCTTGCCACTTGAAACTTCAAACGTAGCCTTAGAATGGTGGTGTCCCAGCCAGGCTCCTTTCGCAGCCCTGCTCCGAAAGTGCGAACGTCTGCAGATAGCTGGTAGCCAAAAAGGGCTAGATTGGAAAGCTGTTGCTCAGCCTCATCTGCCCATTGCACTGTTCGCATAGAGGCACAGAGAATGGGGCTTCTTGCTTATCTTGCCAATTTAAACTTCAAACGCATGTGGGGAATGTGGGATGTCCCTGCCAGGCTCCTTTACAAGCCCTGCTCCGAAAGTGCGAACGTCTGCAGATAGCTGGCAGCCAGAAGGGGGTAGCCTGGAAAGCTGTTGCTCAGCCTCATCTGTCCATGGCATTGCTTGCACAGAGAAGCACAGAGACTGGGGCTGCTTGCTTGTCTTGCCACCTCAAACTTCAAACGTAAACTGGGAAAGTTGGTGTCCCAGCCAGGCTCCTTTCCCAGCCCTGCTCCGAAAGTGCGAACGTCTGCAGATAGCTGATAGCCAGAAGGGGCTAGCCTGGAAAGCTGTTGCTCAGCCTCATCTGCTCATGGCACTGCTCGCACAGAGGCACAGAGACTGGGGCTAATTGCTTGTCTTGCCACCTCAAACTTCAAATATAGCCTGGGAAAGTTGGTGTCCCTGCTAGGCTCGTTTCGCAGCCCTGCTCCGAAAGTGCGAACGTCTGCAGATAGCTGATAGCCAGAAGGGGCTAGCCTGGAAAGCTGTTGCTCAGCCTCATCTGCCCATGGCACTGTTCGCACAGAGGCCCACAGACTGGGGCTGCTTGCTTGTCTTGCCACTTGAAACTTCAAACGCATGCTGGGAATGTGGATTGTCCCAGCCAGGCTCCTTTCGCAGCCCTGCTCTTAAAATGCAAACGTCTGCAGGTAGCTGGCAGCCAGAAGGGGCTAGCCTGGAAAGCTGTTTCTCAGCCTCATGTGCCCATGGCACTGCTCGCACAGAGGCAGAGAGACTGGGACTGCTTGCTTCTCTTGCCACCTCAAACTTCAAACGTATCCTGGGAAAGGTGGTGTCCCAGCCAGGCTCCTTTACCAGCCCTGCTCTTAAAACGCAAACGTCTGCAGGTAGCTGACAGCCACAAGGGGCTAGCCTGGAAAGCTGTTGCTCAGCCTCATCTGCTCATGGCACTGCTCACACAGAGACTGGGGCTGCTTGCTTGTCTTGCCACCTCAAACTTCAAATATAGCCTGGGAAAGTTGGTGTCCCTGCTAGGCTCGTTTCGCAGCCCTGCTCTTGAAATGCGAACGTCTGCAGATAGCTGGCAGACAGAAGGGGCTAGCCTGGAAAGCTGTTGCTCAGCCTCATCTGCCCATGGCACTGCTCGCACAGAGGCTCAGAGACTGGGGCTGCTTGCTTGTCTTGCCACCTCAAACTTCAAACGTAGCCTGGGAATGGTGGTGTCCCAGCCAGGCTCCTTTACCAGCCCTGCACTTAAAACGCAAACGTCTGCAGGTAGCTGACAGCCACAAGGGGCTAGCCTGGAAAGCTGTTGCTCAGCCTCATCTGCTCATGGCACTGCTCGCACAGAGGCCCAGAGACTGGGGCTGCTTGCTTATCTTGCCACTTGAAACTTCAAACGTAGCCTTAGAATGGTGGTGTCCCTGCCAGGCTCCTTTCGCAGCCGTGCTCCGAAAGTGCGAACGTCTGCAGATAGCTGGTAGCCAAAAAGGGCTAGATTGGAAAGCTGTTGCTCAGCCTCATCTGCCCATGGCACTGTTCGCATAGAGGCACAGAGAATGGGGCTTCTTGCTTATCTTGCCAATTTAAACTTCAAACGCATGTGGGGAATGTGGGATGTCCCTGCCAGGCTCCTTTACAAGCCCTGCTCCGAAAGTGCGAACGTCTGCAGATAGCTGGCAGCCAGAAGGGGCTAGCCTGGAAAGCTGTTGCTCAGCCTCATCTGTCCATGGCATTGCTTGCACAGAGGCACAGAGACTGGGGCTAATTGCTTGTCTTGCCACCTCAAACTTCAAATATATCCTGGGAAAGTTGGTGTCCCTGCTAGGCTCGTTTCGCAGCCCTGCTCTTGAAATGCGAACGTCTGCAGATAGCTGATAGCCAGAAGGGGCTAGCCTGGAAAGCTGTTGCTCAGCCTCATCTGCCCATGGCACTGTTCGCATAGAGGCACAGAGAATGGGGCTTCTTGCTTATCTTGCCACTTGAAACTTCAAACGCATGTGGGGAATGTGGGTTGTCCCTGCCAGGCTCCTTTCGCAGCCCTGCTCCGAAAGTGCGAACGTCTGCAGATAGCTGGCAGCCAGAAGGGGCTAGCCTGGAAAGCTGTTGCTCAGCCTCATCTGTCCATGGCATTGCTTGCACAGAGGCACAGAGAATGGGGCTGCTTGCTTGTCTTGCCACCTCAAACTTCAAACGAAAACTGGGAAAGTTGGTGTCCCAGCCAGGCTCCTTTCGCAGCCCTGCTCCGAAAGTGCGAACGTCTGCAGATAGCTGATAGCCAGAAGGAGCTAGCCTGGAAAGCTGTTGCTCAGCCTCATCTGCCCATGGCACTGCTCGCACAGAGGCCCACAGACTGGGACTGCTTGCTTGTCTTGCCACTTGAAACTTCAAACGCATGCTGGGAATGTGGATTGTCCCAGCCAGGCTCCTTTCGCAGCCCTGCTCTTAAAATGCAAACGTCTGCAGGTAGCTGGCAGCCAGAAGGGGCTAGCCTGGAAAGCTGTTTCTCAGCCTCATCTGCCCATGGCACTGCTCGCACAGAGGCAGAGAGACTGGGACTGCTTGCTTCTCTTGCCACCTCAAACTTCAAACGTGTCCTGGGAATGGTGGTGTCCCAGCCAGGCTCCTTTACCAGCCCTGCTCTTAAAACGCAAACGTCTGCAGGTAGCTGACAGCCACAAGGGGCTAGCCTGGAAAGCTGTTGCTCAGCCTCATCTGCTCATGGCACTGCTCACACAGAGACTGGGGCTGCTTGCTTGTCTTGCCACCTCAAACTTCAAATATAGCCTGGGAAAGTTGGTGTCCCTGCTAGGCTCGTTTCGCAGCCCTGCTCTTGAAATGCGAACGTCTGCAGATAGCTGGCAGACAGAAGGGGCTAGCCTGGAAAGCTGTTGCTCAGCCTCATCTGCCCATGGCACTGCTCGCACAGAGGCTCAGAGACTGGGGCTGCTTGCTTGTCTTGCCACCTCAAACTTCAAACGTAGCCTGGGAATGGTGGTGTCCCAGCCAGGCTCCTTTACCAGCCCTGCACTTAAAACGCAAACGTCTGCAGGTAGCTGACAGCCACAAGGGGCTAGCCTGGAAAGCTGTTGCTCAGCCTCATCTGCTCATGGCACTGCTCGCACAGAGGCACAGAGACTGGGGCTGCTTGCTTGTCTTGCCACCTCAAACTTCAAACGTAGCCTGGGAAAGTTGGTGTCCCAGCCAGGCTCCTTTCGCAGTCCTGCTCCGAAAGTGCGAACGTCTGCAGATAGCTGTCAGCCAGAAGGGGCTAGCCTGGAAAGCTGTTGCTCAGCCTCATCTGCCCATGCAACTGCTCGCACAGAGGCACAGAGAATGGGGCTGCTTGCTTATCTTGCCACTTGAAACTTCAAACGCATGTGGGGAATGTGGATTGTCCCTGCCAGGATCCTTACACAGCCATGCTCTTAAAATGAGAATGTCTGTAGATAGTTGTCACGCAGAAGGGGCTAGCCTGGAAAGCTGTTGCTCAGCCTCATCTGCCCATGGCACTGCTCGCACAGAGGCACAGAGACTGGGACTGCTTGCTTGTCTTGCCACCTCAAACTTCAAATGTAGCATGGGAAAGTTTGTGTCCCAGCCAGGCTCCTTTCGCAGTCCTGCTCCGAAAGTGCGAACGTCTGCAGATAGCTGGCAGCCAGAAGGGGCTAGCCTGGAAAGCTGTTGCTCAGCCTCATCTGCTCATGGCACTGCTCACACAGAGGCACAGAGACTGGGGCTGCTTGCTTGTCTTGCCACCTCAATCTTCAAATATAGCCTGGGAAAGTTGGTGTCCCTGCTAGACTCGTTGCGCAGCCCTGCTCTTGAAATGCGAACGTCTGCAGATAGCTGGTAGCCAAAAGGGGCTAGATTGAAAAGCTGTTGCTCAGCCTCATCTGCCCATGGCACTGTTCGCATAGAGGCAGAGAGACTGGGGCTGCTTGCTTATCTTGCCACTTGAAACTTCAAACGCATGTGGGGAATGTGGGTTGTCCCTGCCAGCCTCCTTTACAAGCCATGCTCCGAAAGTGCGAACGTCTGCAGATAGCTGGCAGCCAGAAGGGGCTAGCCTGGAAAGCTGTTGCTCAGCCTCATCTGTCCATGGCATTGCTTGCACAGAGGACCAGAGAATGGTGCTGCTTGCTTGTCTTGCCACCTCAAACTTCAAACGTAAACTGGGAAAGTTGGTGTCCCAGCCAGGCTCCTTTCGCAGCCCTGCTCCGAAAGTGCGAACGTCTGCAGAAAGCTGGCAGCCAGAAGGGGCTAGCCTGGAAAGCTGTTGCTCAGCCTCATCTGCTCATGGCACTGCTCGCACAGAGGCACAGAGAATGGGGCTGATTGCTTGTCTTGCCACCCCAATCTTCAAATATAACCTGGGAAAGTTGGTGTCCCTGCTAGGCTCGTTTTGCAGCCCTGCTCTTGAAATGCGAACGTCTGCAGATAGCTGGCAGCCAGAAGGGGCTAGCCTGGAAAGCTGTTGCTCAGCCTCATCTGCCCATGGCACTGTTCGCATAGAGGCACAGAGAATGGGGGTTCTTGCTTATCTTGCCACTTGAAACTTCAAACGCATGCTGGGAATGTGGATTGTCCCTGCCAGGCTCCTTTCACAGCCATGCTCTTAAAATGAGAATGTCTGCATATAGCTGTCAGCCAGAAGGGGCTAGCCTGGAAAGCTGTTGCTCAGCCTCATCTGCCCATGGCACTGCTCGCACAGAGGCCCAGAGACTGGGGCTGCTTGTTTGTCTTGCCACCTCAAACTTCAAACGTAACCTGGGAATGGTGGTGTCCCAGCCAGGCTCCTTTCGCAGCCCTGCTCCGGAAGTGCGAACGTCTGCAGATAGCTGGCAGCCAGAAGGGGCTAGCCTGGAAAGCTGTTGCTCAGCCTCATCTGCTCATGGCACTGCTCGCACAGAGGCACAGAGACTGGGGCTGCTTGCTTGTCTTTCCACCTCAAAATTCAAACGTAGCCTGGGAAAGATGGTGTCCCAGCCAGGCTCCTTTCGCAGCCCTGCTCCGAAAGTGCGAACGTCTGCAGATAGCTGGCAGCCAGAAGGGGCTAGCCTGGAAAGCTGTTGCTCAGCCTCATCTGCCCATGGCACTGCTCGCACAGAGGCTCAGAGACTGGGGCTGCTTGCTTGTCTTGTCACTTGAAACTTCAAACGCATGCTGGGAATGTGGATTGTCCCTGCTAGGCTCCTTTAACAGCCATGCTCTTAAAATGAGAACGTCTGCAGATAGCTGGCAGCCAGAAGGGGCTAGCCTGGAAAGCTGTTGCTCAGCCTCATCTGCCCATGGCACTGCTCGCACTGAGGCACAGAGACTGGGGCTGCTTGCTTGTCTTGCCACCTCAAACTTCAAATGTAGCCTGGGAAAGTTGTTGTCCCAGCCAGGCTACTTTCGCAATCCTGCTCCGAAAGTGCGAACGTCTGCAGATAGCTGGCAGCCAGAAGGGGCTAGCCTGGAAAGCTGTTGCTCAGCCTCATCTGCCCATGGCACTGCTCGCACAGAGGACCAGAGACTGGGGCTGCTTGCTTGTCTTGCCACCTCAAACTTCAAACGTAACCTGGGAATGGTGGTGTCCCAGCCAGGCTCCTTTCGCAGTCCTGCTCCGAAAGTGCGAACGTCTGCAGATAGCTGGCAGGCAGAAGGGGCTAGCCTGGAAAGCTGTTGCTCAGCCTCATCTGCTCATGGCACTGCTCGCACAGAGGCACAGAGACTGGGGCTGCTTGCTTGTCTTTCCACCTCAAAATTCAAACGTAGTCTGGGAAAGATGGTGTCCCAGCCAGGCTCCTTTCGCAGCCCTGCTCCGAAAGTGCGAACGTCTGCAGATAGCTGGCAGCCAGAAGGGGCTAGCCTGGAAAGCTGTTGCTCAGCCTCATCTGCCCATGGCACTGCTCGGACAGAGGCACAGAGACTGGGGCTGCTTGCTTGTCTTGTCACTTGAAACTTCAAACGCATGCTGGGAATGTGGATTGTCCCTGCCAGGCTCCTTTAACAGCCATGCTCTTAAAATGAGAATGTCTGCAGATAGCTGTCAGGCAGAAGGGGCTAGCCTGGAAAGCTGTTGCTCAGCCTCATCTGCTCATGGCACTGCTCGCACTGAGGCACAGAGACTAGGGCTGCTTGCTTGTCTTGCCACCTCAAACTTCAAATGTAGCCTGGGAAAGTTGTTGTCCCAGCCAGGCTCCTTTCGCAGTCCTGCTCCGAAAGTGCGAACGTCTGCAGATAGCTGGCAGGCAGAAGGGGCTAGCCTGGAAAGCTGTTGCTCAGCCTCATCTGCTCATGGCACTGCTCACACAGAGACTGGGGCTGCTTGCTTGTCTTGCCACTTGAAAATTCAAACGTAGCCTTAGAATGGTGGTGTCCCTGCCAGGCTCCTTTCGCAGCCATGCTCTTAAAATGCGAACGTCTGCAGATAGCTGGCAGCCAGAAGGGGCTAGCCTGGAAAGCTGTTGCTCAGCCTCATCTGCTCATGGCACAGCTCACACAGAGACTGGGGCTGCTTGCTTGTCTTGCCACCTCAAAATTCAAACGTAGCCTTAGAATGGTGGTGTCCCTGCCAGGCTCCTTTCGCAGCCATGCTCTTAAAATGCGAACGTCTGCAGATAGCTGGCAGCCAGAAGGGGCTAGCCTGGAAAGCTGTTGCTCAGCCTCATCTGCCCATGGCACTGCTCGCACAGAGGCACAGAGACTGGGGCTGCTTGCTTGTCTTGCCACCTCAAACTTCAAAAGCATGCTGGGAAAGTGGATTGTCCCTGCCAGGCTCCTTTAACAGCCATGCTCTTAAAATGAGAATGTCTGCAGATAGCTGGCAGGCAGAAGGGGCTAGCCTGGAAAGCTGTTGCTCAGCCTCATCTGCCCATGGCACTGCTCGCACAGAGGCACAGAGACTTGGGCTGCTTGCTTGTCT
The DNA here is from genome assembly GCF_030867145.1 of Opisthocomus hoazin. NCBI lineage: Eukaryota > Metazoa > Chordata > Aves > Opisthocomiformes > Opisthocomidae > Opisthocomus > Opisthocomus hoazin. The sequence continues at coordinate 9,753,540 of NC_134429.1, forward strand.
TGCCACCTCAAACTTCAAATGTAGCCTGGGAAAGTTGTTGTCCCAGCCAGGCTCCTTTCGCAGTCCTGCTCCGAAAGTGCGAACGTCTGCAGATAGCTGGCAGCCAGAAGGGGCTAGCCTGGAAAGCTGTTGCTCAGCCTCATCTGCTCATGGCACTGCTCGCACAGAGGCACAGAGACTGGGGCTGATTGCTTGTCTTGCCACCCCAATCTTCAAATATAGCCTGGGAAAGTTGGTGTCCCTGCTAGGCTCGTTTCGCAGCCCTGCTCTTGAAATGCGAACGTCTGCAGATAGCAGGCAGCCAGAAGGGGCTAGCCTGGAAAGCTGTTGCTCAGCCTCATCTGCCCATGGCACTGTTTGCATAGAGGCACAGAGAATGGGGGTTCTTGCTTATCTTGCCACTTGAAACTTCAAACGCATGTGGGGAATGTGGGTTGTCCCTGCCAGGCTCCTTTCGCAGCCCTGCTCCGAAAGTGCGAACGTCTGCAGATAGCTGGCAGCCAGAAGGGGCTAGCCTGGAAAGCTGTTGCTCAGCCTCATCTGCCCATGGCACTGCTCGCACAGAGGCCCAGAGACTGGGGCTGCTTGCTTGTCTTGCCACTTGAAACTTCAAACGCATGCTGGGAATGTGGATTGTCCCTGCCAGGCTCCTTTACCAGCCATGCTCTTAAAATGAGGTGTCTGCAGATAGCTGGCAGCCAGAAGGGGCTAGCCTGGAAAGCTGTTGCTCAGCCTCATCTGCCCATGGCACTGCTCGCACAGAGGCACAGAGACTGGGGCTGCTTGCTTGTCTTGCCACCTCAAACTTCAAACGTTGCCTGGGAATGGTGGTGTCCCAGCCAGGCTCCTTTACCAGCCCTGCTCCGGAAGTGCGAACGTCTGCAGATAGCTGGCAGGCAGAAGGGGCTAGCCTGGAAAGCTGTTGCTCAACCTCATCTGCTCATGGCACTGCTCACACAGAGACTGGGGCTGCTTGCTTGTCTTGCCACTTGAAAATTCAAACGTAGCCTTAGAATGGTGGTATCCCTGCCAGGCTCCTTTACCAGCCCTGCTCTTAAAACGCAAACGTCTGCAGGTAGCTGACAGCCACAAGGGGCTAGCCTGAAAAGCTGTTGCTCAGCCTCATCTGCTCATGGCACTGCTCACACAGAGACTGGGGCTGCTTGCTTATCTTGCCACTTGAAACTTCAAACGCATGTGGGGAATGTGGGTTGTCCCTGCCAGCCTCCTTTACAAGCCCTGCTCCGAAAGTGCGAACGTCTGCAGATAGCTGATAGCCAGAAGAGGCTAGCCTGGAAAGCTGTTGCTCAGCCTCATCTGCCCATGGCACTGCTCGCACAGAGGCACAGAGACTGGGGCTGCTTGCTTGTCTTGCCACCTCAAACTTCAAACGTAGCCTGGGAATGGTGGTGTCCCAGCCAGGCTCCTTTCGCAGACCTGCTCTTAAAACGCAAACGTCTGCAGGTAGCTGACAGCCACAAGGGGCTAGCCTGGAAAGCTGTTGCTCAGCCTCATCTGCTCATGGCACTGCTCACACAGAGACTGGGGCTGCTTGCTTATCTTGCCACTTGAAACTTCAAACGCATGTGGGGAATGTGGGTTGTCCCTGCCAGCCTCCTTTACAAGCCCTGCTCCGAAAGTGCGAACGTCTGCAGATAGCTGTCAGCCAGAAGGGGCTAGCCTGGAAAGCTGTTGCTCAGCCTCATCTGTCCATGGCATTGCTTGCACAGAGGCACAGAAAATGGGGCTGCTTGCTTGTCTTGCCACCTCAAACTTCAAACGTAACCTGGGAAAGTTGGTGTCCCAGCCAGGCTCCTTTCGCAGCCATGCTCCGAAAGTGCGAATGTCTGCAGATAGCTGATAGCCAGAAGGGGCTAGCCTGGAAAGCTGTTGCTCAGCCTCATCTGCTCATGGCACTGCTCGCACAGAGGCACAGAGACTGGGGCTGATTGCTTGTCTTGCCACCCCAATCTTCAAATATAGCCTGGGAAAGTTGGTGTCCCTGCTAGGCTCGCTTCGCAGCCCTGCTCTTGAAATGCGAACGTCTGCAGATAGCAGGCAGCCAGAAGGGGCTAGCCTGGAAAGCTGTTGCTCAGCCTCATCTGCCCATGGCACTGCTCGCACAGAGGCACAGAGACTTGGGCTCCTTGCTTGTCTTGCCACCTCAAACTTCAAACGTAACCTGGGAATGGTGGTGTCCCTGCCAGGCTCCTTTCGCAGCCCTGCTCCAAAAGTGCAAACGTCTGCAGATAGCTGGCAGCCAGAAGGGGCTAGCCTGGAAAGCTGTTGCTCAGCCTCATCTGCCCATGGCACTGTTCGCATAGAGGCACAGAGACTGGGGCTTCTTGCTTATCTTGCCACTTGAAACTTCAAACGCATGTGGGGAATGTGGGTTGTCCCTGCCAGGCTCCTTTAAAAGCCCTGCTCCGAAAGTGCGAACGTCTGCAGATAGCTGGCAGCCAGAAGGGGCTAGCCTGGAAAGCTGTTGCTCAGCCTCATCTGCTCATGGCACTGCTCACACAGAGACTGGGGCTGCTTGCTTGTCTTGCCACCTCAAAATTCAAACGTAGCCTTAGAATGGTGGTGTCCCTGCCAGGCTCCTTTCGCAGCCATGCTCTTAAAATGCGAACGTCTGCAGATAGCTGGCAGCCAGAAGGGGCTAGCCTGGAAAGCTGTTGCTCAGCCTCATCTGCCCATGGCACTGCTCGCACAGAGGCACAGAGACTGGGGCTGCTTGCTTGTCTTGCCACCTCAAACTTCAAACGTAGCCTGGGAATGGTGGTGTCCCTGCCAGGCTCCTTTCGCAGCCCTGCTCCAAAAGTGCAAACGTCTGCAGATAGCTGTCAGGCAGAAGGGGCTAGCCTGGAAAGCTGTTGCTCAGACTCATCTGCCCATGGCACTGTTCGCATAGAGGCACTGAGACTAGGGCTTCTTGCTTATCTTGCAACTTGAAACTTCAAACGCATGTGGTGAATGTGGGTTGTCCCTGCCAGGCTCCTTTCGCAGCCCTGCTCCGAAAGTGCGAACGTCTGCAGATAGCTGGCAGCCAGAAGGGGCTAGCCTGGAAAGCTGTTGCTCAGCCTCATCTGCCCATGGCACTGCTCGCACAGAGGCACAGAGAATAGGGCTGCTTGCTT